>NC_090332.1:11426855-12636915 GCF_035084215.1 Heptranchias perlo | reverse complement strand
ATGATATTCCAATGTACAGCGATATTTGTGGACATCTTGGTAAATGTAAATGCCACTGGTAAAGTCTGGCGGATTATCCAGTATTTGAAAATCCACCCAGGGCAATTGAAAAAGTGGGACTAATTAGACCGCTCTTTCAAAGAGCTGGCGCAGGCTCGATGGGCCGAATGGCCTCTTTCTGTGCTGTAAGATTCTATGATTCTGAATCGCCCGTGCGTTCCCTGTCCCTGTAGGGAGCAGAAGACACATCATATAAGCAAGGTATCAGGTAGGAGCTTCCCTAGAACAGCAGTCTGTTGGAAATATAAATAGAATGCCCTTCAGTACGAGAAAGCTGTTTGTGCGGAAAAATCAGTCCTGATTGCTACAGATGGAGGGTTTTCACATACCAACGATGAAGCTGGCACTACTTCACCTTTCACAAAAGTTGCGCTGAAAAGATAATGCACTGGATGTGACAGCTTAAAAAGCTGCTCATTTGATATGCAGGTGTAATTAATCACCATGTGTCAAACCATTCAGAACCTGGTTAACATCTGTACAAGTTCAGCAGAAATGAGTGCAACGTGCAAATTATTCAACCCCACCCAACCCCTTCTGCAAAGGGAGTTGGGCTGAGTAATATGTGGAACCAGTGTAAAATTGTCTTTTATTTATTGTATTTTTGATTATTTTCTTCTCCCTTCCTGTCCTGAAGGTAGTGCTTCACGATGGGGTATATCATGATGGGGTATATGAGGGAATATACCCCATCGTATATGGGGTATATCATGATGGGGTATATGAGGGAATATACCCCATCGTATATGGGGTATATCACGATGGGGTATATGAGGGAATATACCCCATCGTATATGGGGTATATCATGATGGGGTATATGAGGGAATATACCCCATCGTATATGGGGTATATCACGATGGGGTATATGAGGGAATATACCCCATTGTATATGGGGTATATCACGATGGGGTATATGAGGGAATATACCCCATTGTATATGGGGTATACGATGGGGTTTACAATGGGGTAAACGATGAATATCCATATCAGGTAATGACAGCCGTACAATGCTTCACCCAAGGTGCGCGCATGCCTGGAGAGTGTATGGGGTTGAATTTCCGCAGGTCACCGGGGAGAACTCCCCCGCTCTTCTTCGCAATAGTGCCGTGGGATCTTTTACGTCCGCCTGAAAGGGCAGACTTAATTTAATGGCCCGCCTCTCGTTAGTTAGAAACTCACTCTCAAACTATTCGTGGGCTTTTGGGGCCGCAACTTGCTTCAGTGATGAGCAGCAAGATGTGCAGCGATCTTCCCCGGGCTTCTCCTGAGCTGTGAGAGCGGGGAAAGGCTCTCTCTCTCTCTCTCTCTCTCTCCTCATCCGATCCTTGACCAGCCGCGCAGTGTCAGAACCAGGAAGTGAAAGCTGCAACACTAAATTCAATGTAAAATCAGAGAAAGCAAAATAGAGAGGGTAAGAAACATCGAATTAAAAGACAGAGATAAAAGAGGCAGAAAGAAAAAATTAACATTTTTATTTTTAATTTTCATACACATCCAACAATTAAAATCAGAAGTAATGCCACTCCACATTTTTAAAATTAATTCTCACTGCCAAGAGAGGTTGTTTGCAGTTATTAAGATTTGCCATGCCGTTAAAAGTGAGTTTAGACCTAAAAAAAATCCAGCGTACCTTTTTAATGGCGAGATTAGTTTGTTTCCAGCTGGGCAGGAGAGCAAGTTGGCGCTGGTCCATTGATTCAGCCGGCGAGCTGTCCTTTCTGCGCAGCTTTCAAACGAACAGGGCAAATGGTGGAGCGATTTCCGCTTTTGACTGCGCACATGCGTTCACTGGAATTTGCTCTTCCATTTGCCCTGAAATAACGGTGAGCCCTGTTAGCATTGCCGTTATGTTTTGAGCAATTTCTGAGCCAATTGTGTCTAGAACGTTGTTAGTTTATATATTTCAGCACTACACCGCACAGTGCGTCATCCCAGCTAGTCACCGGGAGAGTCCATATTTTGATATTTTAATAGTTATGGTGGTAGGAGGTGAAATTATGGCAACTCTTCATAAATGAGTAATGTTATATTTACTACATTGATGAAGTAAACCCCAAGCTGCTAGAATAGAATCACGGAATCTTAGAATGGTTACAGCATACAGCATGGAAGGAGGCCATTCGGCCCATCGAGTCCATGCTGGCTCTCTACAAGAGCAATCCAGCTAGTCCCACTCCCCCGCCCTGTCCCTGTAGCCCTTTTATTTTCTCCCATCCTCCTCCCCTCCTGTCCAGCTCCCATCTCCCCTCCCCCCCATACCACCTCCTCCTCCCATCCCCCATCTCCTCTCCCTGTCTTTCTCCCTCTCCCTCTCTCTCTGTCTCTGTCTCTGTCTCTCTCTTCCTCCCCACTCCCCCCCCCCTCCCCCCCCACCACAGCGATTTGTAATGATCTGGAATGCGCTGCCTGAAAGGGTGGTGGAAGCAGATTCAATAATAATTTTCAAAAGGCAATTGGATAAATACTTGAAGGGGAAAAAAAATACAAGGCTATGGGGAAAGAGCAGGGGAATGGGACTAATTGGATAGCTCTTTCAAAGAGCCGGCACAGGCATGATGGGCTGAATGGCCTCCTCCTGTGCTGTACCTAATATGGTACATCGGAGCGGAAGAGCCTGCGACACAAGCCCAGCTCCCGTTGCTGCCTCTCTCCGTCCGTGCAGCCCTCAGTCCCGGGACACTCACCCACATCATCCGAATCCGCGGACTCCGATCCGATCCGGCTTCCGGGACATCCACACGGCGGCCCCCCCACCCACCCCCGGCTTCAGCTGCTGTGCTCATTAGTCCGGTGACCAGCGGGCGAGCCCCGGTTACTCGGCCGTTTTAGGCCTCGGGGCTGTTCTCTCTTCAACTGAATTTTACAGGGAAACTCCGGGGGGCAGGGCGGGGCAGACTGTCTTTATTTTACATTCACGCAATTTTTTTATGCAAGACGCCTGAGTCAATCTGGTCATCTCAGTGGGCTCAGGTTATGGCCTTGAATGAAACATGCCGGCAATGTGCTGGAACTCCAGCACCGAATGTTATGAACTTTAAAACTTACAGCTTAGTGTGTGAAACAGTGATCTTGCAGAGGAACATAGAGATTAATGTTACCTCACTATTTTAATAACTCAGAGAGAGCCTTAAAACAAACCATTGGAGGCTTTTTTGAGCAATTCGCCCAAATTTGACTTTCTAATCCAATACATAACCCATTTGATTTTACATCTCCGTAATATATGACTTTGCTACTTAACATACTGAGGTCTGTGCTTATGTGAGAGGCAGTCACAGTATATAAGTTTAAAGTCCATTTTATGGTTAACTTTAAATTTCACGGGATTTGTGCCGAAAAAGTATAAACAATCAAGACAGCCGCACATCATTCCATCTTAAGTCATCAGTCAGTGTTAATATTCAGCACAGTTTGCCTGTAAATGCCTCAGTTTGAACAGCTAAAGCTGCTGCTCAGCACAGTTTACGCTGTCTGTGTTATCATTTGAATAGATAATTCAGCAAATCCTCGGTGGCTTTTGCATTTCTATGTAATCGCACTTTGTAGCCGTGAAAGGCCAGCAAACAGTCAATTACTGTCAAATTGCCTCAAGATTGCTAAGAACTTTGTGGAACTACAAGAGCTGCATTACTATGCAGATCGAGGTTTTTTTTCCGCACACTGTCAGGTTAAACCGGGCAGAGAGCGCAAAAAAGTGAAACACAAAGAGAAAATGCTGGAATTATACAGTATGTCTGTCAGCATCTGAATGAAGAAAAGACAGGTTGACATTTCAGGTGCAGATTAGGGCTGAAGTTTTTCCATTTCTGTGCTTGAGTTTTCTGTCCATTAAAATGAATGGATTGGGTGGAGGTGGGGGCGGGAGAGGGATGGGAGGGGGTGGAGGAATCGGGGCTGGTGAACGCACAACCAGAAAACGCTGGCCATTTTATCGAAATTGAGTGGAAAACTGATGGGATCTTTGGCCTCATCATTCAGTCGTCCAACCTGTACTCCGGGGGCTGCAACCTCCTCTAAATTTCCATTTAAAAAAAAAATTAGTTCATGGGATGTGGGCGTCGCTGGCGAGGCCAGCATTTATTGCCCATCCCTAATTGCCCTTGAGAAGGTGGTGGTGAGCCGCCTTCTTGAACCGCTGCAGTCCGTGTGGTGACGGTTCTCCCACTGTGCTGTTAGGAAGGGAGTTCCAGGATTTTGACCCAGCGACGATGAAGGAACGGTGATATATTTCCAAGTCGGGATGGTGTGTTACTTGGAGGGGAACGTGCAGGTGGTGTTGTTCCCATGTGCCTGCTGCCCTTGTCCTTCTAGGTGGTAGAGTTCGCGGGTTTGGAAGGTGCTGTTGAAGGAGCCTTGGCGAGTTGCTGCAGTGCATCCTGTGGATGGTACATACTGCAGCCACTGTGCGCCGGTGGTGAAGGGAGTGAATGTTTAGGGTGGTGGATGGAGTGCCAATCAAGTGGGCTGCTTTGTCCTGGATGGTGTCGAGCTTCTTGAGTGTTGTTGGAGCTGCATTCATCCAGGCAAGTGGAGAGTATTCCATCTCACTCCTGACTTATGCCTTGTAGATGGTGGAAAGGCTTGGTATATATTTGATATATAGAACTGAGTAAAATTGTTTCTTCAAGGCTACTGCCTCAAAACCGTAGCTAAAAACCTGCACCAATATTATCCTGCCCCTCCCCCCAAATAAAATTGGCAGTTCCCTTTTAAGGTCGGCTGGAAGCCTGATCCACTGCATTTCTCCCTACTTCAACCCCAAACCCACCCTAAATAATTATCGCCATCATATAAGTGGTGGTAGGAGTCATAGGAAGGTATCCCTGAGGTAGATACCATGTTGAGGGGGTCAATTCGTGTGCTGCTACTGAAGTATGGTGTTCCTCTGCCTTAAGTTAATCTCTTTAGTACTTTGGAGGTTCTGTCAGAGTGTTTGCTGTTAGCGTTACTCAGCTTTGCTCAAAGTACTGGTGGGGGGAGGGAGCAGAAGAAGTGTTTAGCCATGATGCTCTGGCCATCATGGTGTGGGGCAGGCTTGATGGACCAACTGGTCTGTTTCTGCCCATCAATTTTGTATGTTCATACGCCACCACAAGAAGTGTGATACAACTTTCTATTGGGAATCTCAAGTCTCATGTTAAGTTCCTGGATAAATCTGCTAGAGCCCCGACATACAGCTCAGCGAAAGTCTCCAGAATCATTGTAGCTTGCTGCATTCAACATAATATCGCAATGAAGATAGGCTCATGGCTTCCGGAAGCTGAAGGCGATGAAGAAGAAGACTGGGAGGTGGAGGGGGTGAGGAGGGGAAACCATCTCCCTCCCCAGAAGCATGAGGAAGGTGTACAGGAAGGAGAGGTCTTGGAACAGGATAGCCAGCAGCCGGAGAAAGGAGGGTGCTCTGATAGCCCAGTGTTTTGGATAAATAAAGGTTGACTCACCAATAGTCTTGGGTGATGTTTGAGTGATGGTGCTTTCTCCTCTGGTTGCATGTCTCATTCGATGATAATGGGCCAGCTTTTCCTTTGGAGGGAGACAAGGGAATTTTAAAGGCATGTGAGTGGTATAGACACTTGGCCCATAGAAGCACATGAATGCCAAGATGATGAGAGGTGGTGGTGCTTTGCACTTTTTAAGGAGTGTCCTTGAAGACATGCAGAAGTCCTTGTGGCAGACTATTTAAGTTGATAAAGTAGTTGTTGGTTAAGACAGGTTGCCCTTTGCATTAAGGAATTTCCCTGATACCTAGGTGCTGAGAGAGGAAGAGTGTAACAGGCAAAGGGGTGAGTGAAGACAGTACATGGGTTAGGAGATGTGTATTGTATTGAACCTTGGTTAGACCATTCTTGGAGTACTGTGCACAGTTCTGGTCTCCATATTATAAAAAGGATATAGAGGCATTGGAGAAGGTGCAAAAAAGATTCACAAGGATGATACCAGAACTGAGAGGATATACTTAACAGGAAAGGCTGAACTGGCTGGAGCTCTTTTCTCTAGAAAAGAGAAGGCTGAGGGAAGACCTGATAGAGGTCTTTAAGATAATGAAAGATTTTGATAGGGTAGACGTAGAGAAAATATTTCCACTTGTGGGGGAGTCCAAAACTAGAGGTCCTAAATATAAGACTGTCACTAATAAATCCAAT
Source organism: Heptranchias perlo (assembly GCF_035084215.1). NCBI lineage: Eukaryota > Metazoa > Chordata > Chondrichthyes > Hexanchiformes > Hexanchidae > Heptranchias > Heptranchias perlo. The sequence goes on along the minus strand of NC_090332.1, from coordinate 12,630,711 downwards.
AGGAAATTCGGGAGAAACTTCTTTGCCCAAAGAGTGGTAAGAATATGGAACTCGCCATCACAAGGAGTAGTTGAGGCAAATAACATAGATACATTTAAGGGGGAGTTAGATAAGCTCACGAGAGAGAGAGAAAGGAATAGAAGGATATGTTGATGGGGTTAGATGAAGAGGGGTGGGAGGAGGCTCATGCGGAGCATTAATGCTGGCATAGACCAGTTGGGCCTGTTTCTGTGCTGTAGGCTCGATGTAACTCAATGTATTGTACGAGTGGCTAGACTCTCCTAGCTAAGCTTGTGAAGTCATGATGCTGTTCCTGCACTGTGTGGCTGTGCTTGGGGTGGTGGAGTTGCACTGACTGACTGACTCAGCCACCTCCCTCCATACAGCCTGCACCACTTTCTTATGGGGTTCCTGCTCTGAGTGCCCAACATTCTTGCTCTTCTGGCCCTGACTTCTGCTAAAAAGGCCCTACAATCTGGGAGCCCTTCCGTCTGCTGTCACCTCCCCGAAGCTACTTCAGCCACTCTTACAGGAAAGTGATACTCCCCTTTAACTGACTGCAGCTTTTTAAAGGCTGCACCAGAACTGCATTTCCCTCACTGCCAGCGTCAGTAAATCCATCAGGAGTGGTATTACCGCTCCAAACCTGCCCTGTGTAGGAAATGAGAGCCCCTGGAGGAAACGGCAGTCGGTTAGTGGCGGACTCGTGGGGGGGAGGGGGCGGTATTCCTGCTCCACTGTCAACCCGCCAATGGGCGGAGGAAAAGACACTCCAATGCAGTACTGAGGGAGCGCTGCACTGTCGGAGGTGCCGTCTTTTGGTGATCCCGTGGCAGTATTCGAAGAACAGCAGGGGAGTTCTCCCTGACGTCCTGGTCTATATTTATCCCTCGACTAACATCACTAAAAACAAATGATCTGGTCATTATTTCATTGCTGTTTTATGGGAGCTTGCTTTGCGCAAATTGGCTGCCGCGTTTCCTACATTACAACAGTGACTACACTTCAAAAAGTACTTCATTGGCTGTAAAGCACTTTGGGACGTCCTGAGGTCATGAAAGGCGCTATATAAATGCAAGTTCTTTCGTTCCTTTCAAGTTGTCAGGGTAATCAGGTCATATATTCACCATCAGGAGCCAGATCTTAAAGAGTAAAATTATAAAAGTTTCAGCCCCTTTTGTCAGCTATCATCTGTGGATTTTTCTTTACCTTTCTAAAGGACCATCTTAATAGTATTGGTGCGAATGTGCGTGGCAAATCTCACGCCTTCCTCTAGCCACACAGACAGGATACGGGCCTAAGCATTCTAAATCCCCTTAGTTAAGCCTTCCCTTTACACTGCGGCTCTCCACGGGCACAGCTGATGTACAGACAGAATGATAAACCCTGCCTGGTGTTCCGCGTTTCACATTAAAGGCACCTCGACTTATTTGCAACAATGGAATACGCTCAGCGGCGATCAACTGCTCTTACTTTGTGTTTATTTGTCAGGAGAATATTTAACGTTTTATTTTTTTTTACTCCTTCATGTTTCTTCCCACTGATATCTCCTTCTGATATTGGACCCAATAGCATTTCACTCAGGCACAGCCTAACTAATCCAAGTCAGCTTTCAAAAGAAAACGCAAAGTGCAGGACTTTACATTTCTCCACACTGAGAGTCATTTGCTCAAAAGCTCAGCATGCCGAGCTCTTCCTGAATAATAACAAGTGCTCCATCAACCCTATTAACTTTGCTGCACAACTGTGTCAACTGCGAATGCAGAGCTCCCACCTTCAAGGCTATTAACGTAGAGGAGGATGAGCATTGGGCCTAGAACTGGCCTTCCTCGCACTGAAAATCGACTCCTTTGCTTTACTCCCTTTACATCTGCTGACTTATCTTCCCAATTAGTCGCATTCCTCTCCAAGGCCACATGCTCATCTTCCCTACAAGTCTCGTATGAAGGAATCTATCAAATGCCTGTTGAAAATTTCAATGGACTTTTGCATCGTCCTCTCCCACAGCAGTGATGACCTCCTGCAAAAAAAAAAATGAGCAGTAGGTTAAAAAGAAAACAGGAAATTCTGCTATTTCCACTGAAGGAGCCATTAGCAGTCTGAACTATATTTTAAAATGACACAGGCAAATCTGCACACATGCAACACTCGGTATCTGAACACTAAAGCCATTCTATTCAGAGGTTTTCTTTTCCCCTACTCCCCACAGTAATAGGTTTTAGCCGCACTGTCACAAAACACTTCATTCAGCTGGAACATGCCCCATCACCTATGCCTCATGGAAAAATTCTTGCATAAAATTGCCTTTGAAAGCGTATCCATAAGAGAATGGTCCACACAGAATATCCTCAGGGCCCTTCAAAAGGCAGAGGTGTTGGATCTTGTTGGAAGGTTTCCCTTAAAAAAAAAACCCAGCCAAATGCAATTTGCCAGAATGTCTCATGACCAGCACGGACAATCAAGCTCTAGGAAGTTGCTTGAATGGGGGTGCGGAGGTGCCTCCCAGTCAAATTCATCGCAGCTCAATCCTCTTAATGCAGCACGCTGCCCACGGAATGATCACCACAGAGGATGTCACAGAAACTCTTCTGGGGTGTGAATGAAAGCTTTCGGAGGCTACCTCCTTCCTCAGGTGAACGATCGTTCACCTGAGGAAGGAGGTAGCCTCCGAAAGCTTGTGAATTTAAAATAAAATTGCTGGACTATAACTTGGTGTTGTAAAATTGTTTACAATTGTCAACCCCAGTCCATCACCGGCATCTCCACATCATGACTACCATGGAGAGAAATTAACTGCAATCAAAATATACCCCTGAGAGAGTGCTCTGTTTTGTTGGGATGCAGTTCAAAATGAACACTGACCACTGCTGGAAAAGGGTCAGTCCAGTATTTACTGCTCTCCACCCCACCCCCAACCATGTAACGTTTCAGAGACTGAAGTTGCAGCCTTGCATATTCTGTGACACGGGACTGACTACATGGAATAGGATGCAGTAACACTTGATATACCTGCCACAAGGGGGCAAAATGTGACCGGCTCCCTCTGATACGATCTGAATATATTGATGCAATTCTCAAAGACTAAGTGACTCAATCTCGTCCAGCACCAATCTCACAGCTACAGCAGTTTGAACATTTCCCCATTAATATCTTGTTTGCTGTACACATTTTCTGAATATTATTGAAGTTTGAAATATCTGTGGGAGTGGAAATTCTGGTTTATGATTGTGCTCAGAAGCTGTGAGAATTGAAACTGTTGCAATAAAGTTTCATTCTTTTGACCTTTCCTCTGAACAAAGTGTGGAGTTCATAGTCGGATAGAAATTTCAGCACAGAGGGAGGCTGTTCTACCCAGTCAGCTGTGCCAGTACTAACTGTTCACCTGGAGCTATCTACACTAATCTTGCTTCCCTTTCACTGTATCTTTTAATATTCTTTCTTTTCAAATACTTTTCCAATTCCCCTTGAATTGATGTTATAACTTTTACCTCAATAGCTACTTGCAGTTAACCATTCTGAAGTGGAATTTCTGCAGGGGGGGGGTGTGGGAGTGGGGCAGGGTGGGTCCTCCCAAAGATCTGCAGATACCCCAGGGAAACGGTTGATGTAAACGGCTTTTTCTCTGGGGTTTCTCGCCATGACTTTGGTGGAAGATCGGCGGAGATCGGGAGAACCCCCTGCAGAAAATAATGGTGTCCGTCTTCTAAAACCCTCTGTCCGAAAAAAAATCCTTCTAACTTCCCCCTTCATTCTTCCAGTGATAAACGTCACTCCATGACGTCTTATTACCAATTCACTAATCTTTCACTATTTATCCTTGAGAAACCTTTCATAATTATGAAAATGACTATTAGATTCCCCCTTTGCTATTCTCTGTTACAGTTTTTAAAAAAAGCACTGATCTTTTAGCCTTACACTCAATCCTGGTATCTTTCTAGTGAATCTTCACCATCCTCCTTCCATGGCTCCAGTAGCCTTCTGATAATGAGGTGCCCAGAACTGTACGCAATATTCCAGCTGTGGCCTAACCAATGTCCTTTACAAATTCAACATCTGCTTTTATATTCGGTGCCCTTATATAGAACATTGGGGATTGTAGAAATATGATGATCATGTTTACATAGAATTACATAAAATTTACAGCACAGAAACAGGCCATTCGGCCCAACAGGTCTATGCCGGTGTTTATGCTCCACATGAGCCTCCTTCCAGCTTACATCATCTAACCCTATCAACATATCTTTCTATTACTTTCTTCCTCAAGTACTTATCTATCTTTCACTTATTCGCCTTAACTACATGTGGTAGCAGGTTCCACATTCTTACCACTCTCAGTAAAGAAGTTTCTCCTGAATTCCTTATTGGATTTATTGGCGACTATCTTATATTTATAGCCCCTAATTTTGGACTCCCCACAAGTGGAAACATCTTCTCTATATCTATCCTATCAAACCCATTCATAATCTCTTTTCTAGAGAAAAGCCCCAGCCTGTTCAGCCTTTCCGGATAGTTATAACCTCTCAATTCTAATAGCATCCTTGTAAATCTTTTTTGTACGTTCTCCAGTGCCTCTATATCCTTTTTGTAAAATGGAGACCAGAACTGAGCAAAGTACTCTAAGTGTGGTCTAACCAAAGTTTTATGTATGTTTAACAAAATTTTTCTGCTTTTGAATTCTATTCCTCTAGAAATGAACCCCAATGCATTGTTTACATTTTTTTATGGCTTTGTTAACCTGTGTTGCTACTTTTAATGATTTGTACATCTCTTTGCTCTTCTATCTCATTTAGACTCTTATTTTCCAAGGAGTGGGTGGCCTCCTTATTCCTCCTAGCAAAATGCACCATCTCACACTTATGCAACACATTAAAGGCTTCGAAGGGTAAAACATAATTACCTCACCAACTTTGTCGGTCCATGAGTATGATTGTTGGCTCCTTTAAATGAGAGATGGAAGTTTTGAAATTTTCCGTATCTGAAATCTAGCAGTGGCTCCAGGTAATGCCATGAACAAAGATATTGCTGGAGCCATTTATGGATATCACCTTTTTAGATGTAACTATTGTCTTGAACCACTATGTTAGACAATATATTACTAACCTGATACTTTTTGGAAGTCATTAGTACATTTCCAGGTTATGGTATTTATATCCTTGTATCAATAATGCATAATATAATATAATATTAAAATGAAGATTAAACTGACAAAGTAAATTGTTAAATTAATGCTCAGTACTCTGGAACGTAGTATGTATTTCTGTTTAATGTTTTTTTGCAAACTATTTTACCGCCTAGTGTTATACGAATGTTGTAGTGTTTAGAAGATAAACAGTCACTGTGCAGCATGCTTGCATGTCTGGATTAGAGTCTGGCATTACTCATTATCACTGTCTGTAATTACATGCAGTCCCTTGAATTATTGTGGCAAATGTATATCATTATAGATATGAATGTCTGCAAGTGACACCCAAAAATTGTCTAGATCTTGCAGAATTTATTGTCTGTCATGGTAGTATTCTGGCCGTCAGATGAGGTTAGTGTGAAAGACAGGACTTTCTGGTTTCATTTGGATATGGAGCTGACAATATATTAGAGATTAATCTGTAATAAAGGAACTATTTTACTATTCTGAAGTACAATTGTAAGGAAATTAAGAGCTTAGTTATGCGCATTTAAATAGCCTTCATACTTCAAAAGTTCCTCACTTCTCCCTTTGTAATATTCTGTCCCGATTTGTAAGTCCTTCTCTATTGCATTCTATCTGTAACCTCCATCTCACTATTTTACCCTGGGTAAAGCATCAAATCTAATAATGTAATGCGAGAGAAAAGAAAAATATCATATTTATCACATCTCAAAGCACTTCACAGGCAATGAATTACTTTGAAGTTCTGTGACTGTTGTTAAGTAAGCAAACACAGCAGCCATTTTTCACGCAACAAAATCACATTAACCGCAATAAGTGAATAACCTGCTGATGGATCCGATTTTTTTTTTGTTTGTTGGTGTTGGTTGAGGGAGGAATGTTGGGCAGAACTCCAGGAGAATCCCCTGATCTTTTTCGAATTGTGCCATTGGATCCTTAATGTATCATCTGAAGGATGACACCTCAGACGATGTAGCACTCCCTCAGCACTGTGTGTTAGCCCCGATTATGTGCTTCAGTCCTGGAGTGGGGCTTGAACTGAAAAGCAAAGGTGAGAGTGTTACCAATTGAGCCAAGTGGATTTGATATAATTGTCATCTCTAAAGAACTCGCTTAAGCTGATTCAAACTGAGCTTTTTTTTCCAAAAAATATACTTTATTCATAAAATTTGCAGCAATACATACAATACAATTGTCATATCACATTCCAAACGTACACAATACAGATTTTACAATTTGCAGGTTACATCAAGTACAGTTCAATGAACACATTGGACATAATTACAGTTCATGACACTCTAGGGTGCCTCATTGCAATACACTCAATACACATTTTTGATTACAGGTACGTTACAGATTCTTTACAGATTCATTACAGTTACATTACATCAGTTAGAATTTTACATTCTGCCTGAGGGGGTTTTTCCCTGATTGCAGCCCCTCGGTTTACAATGGCGGGAAGGCTCTAAACGGTTGCCTTTCCCCACAGAGCCTTTGCGGCGGCCGCACCCATCCTCAGTGCGTCCCTCAGCATGTAGTCCTGGACCTTGGAATGTGCCAGTCTGCAACACTCGGTCGAGGACAGCTCCTTGTACTGGAAGACCAGCAAGTTTCGGGCAGACCAAAGGGCGTCTTTCACCGAGTTGATGGTCTTCCAGCAGCAGCTGATGTCCGTCTCAGTGTGCATCCCCAGGAACAGCCCGTAGAGCACAGAATCCTGTGTTAAAGAACTGCTCGGGATGAACCTGGACAGATACCACTGCATCTCTCTCCAGACCTTCTTTGCAAAGGCACATTCCAGAAGGAGATGGGTGACGGTCTCGTCTCCACCGCAGCCTCCTCTGGGACAGCGCGCGGTGGCGCTGAGAGTCCGGGAGTACATGAAGGATCTGACGGGAAGGGCCCTTCTCACCACCAGCCAAGCTAGGACTTGGTGCTGGTTTGAAAGCTCTGGCGATGAGGCGTTCTGCCAAATGACATTGACAGTCTGCTCGGGGAACCAACCGACAGGATCCACCATCTCCTTTTCCCGTAGGGTCTCGAGGACGTTACGTGCGGACCACTTGCTGATCGCCTTGTGGTCAAAGGTGTTTTTCTGCACAAACTTTTCCACGAAGGACAGGTGGGGCGCAACGGTCCAACTGGTCGGAGCATTCCGTGGCAGCGTGGCCAGGCCCATCCTTCTCAACACCGGGGACAGGTAGAACCTCAGCACGTAGTGACACTTTGTGTTTGCGTACCGAGGGTCTACGCACAGCTTGATGCAGCCGCACACAAAGGTGGCCATCAGGATGAGGGTCACGTTGGGCACGCCTTTCCCCCCTTTCTCTGGAGATTTGTACATTGTGATTCAAACTGAGCTACTTCAGTGAATTTGGCACACTTTGGGACAGCTTAGATTCCCTAGTGATCTAGTGGCAGTATACATTATAACTTGCAAGTCCCCTTTCCTGCATATTGTGGATTTTGAATTCAAAGAATTTTTGTTCAAATGCCCATTGCTAACTGGGATCACTTAGAGTTAAATGTTCACATGTTTCATGTCAACCACCTCAAGTGTTACAGAATATGAACAAGAGTCATCTGAATTGAGGAAGATGACTTGAGTTGGACTATTTCAAGTTAATCAGGGACTACTCAACTTTGGCAAACTGACCTTACTTTAGGTAGAGATTGGTGTAGATTTTTTGCTCTTTTTTTAAAATTCAGAAATATTAGAGCTGGTGGTCCAATACAGAGGAGAGAGAGGCACCCGGGGGGAGAGGGGGGGCAGGTGGAGGGAGAAGATGCTTGCACCTGATATCTGACAGTACAAAAGTGAGCACGGGCACAATTTTAATATGCGGCGGGAAGAGTCCGGGGGTGGGGGTGATTTGCGGGCACCAAACCCGGAAGGGAAGTAGGTGGGTTGCAATTGCAACCCTAATGAGGCCAATCGAACCCTTTTTCGGGTTTCGCAGACAGCCTGACTGACAGCATTACCATCGCCGAATCCCCCTCCATCAACATCCTGGGAGTCACCATTGACCAGAAACTTAACTGGACCAGCCATATAAATATTATGGCTACAAGAGCAGGTCAGAGGCTGGGTATTCTGCGGCGAGTGACTCACCTCCTGACTCCCCAAAGCCTTTCCACCATCTACAAGGCACAAGTCAGGAGTGTGATGGAATACTCTCCACTTGCCTGGATGAGTGCAGCTCCAACAACACTCAAGAAGCTCGACACCATCCAGGACAAAGCAGCCCGCTTGATTGGCACCCCATCCACCACCCTAAACATTCACTCCCTTCACCACTGGCGCACTGTGGCTGCAGTGTGCACCATCCACAAGATGCACTGCAGCAACTCGCCAAGGCTTCTTCGACAGCACCTCCCAAACCCACGACCTCCATCACCTAGAAGGACAAGGGCAGCAGGCACATGGGAACAACAGCACCTGCACGTTCCCCTCCAAGTCACACACCATCCCAACTTGGAAATATATCGCCGTTCCTTCATCGTCGCTGGGTCAAAATCCTGGAACTCCCTTCCTAACAGCACTGTGGGAGAACCGTCACCACACGGACTGCAGCGGTTCAAGAAGGCGGCTCACCACCACCTTCTCAAGGGCAATTAGGGATGGGCAATAAATGCCGGCCTCGCCAGCGACGCCCACATCCCATGAACGAATATAAAAAAAAAAGGCTGTCGACTAACAGGAGCTGCACATCCGGGGGGGGGGGGGTGGGGGGGAGTGGGAAGAAAGAGAGAGAGAGACCTCATTGGCAGTTAGGATAGAAATGGGTGGTGGGGGGGGAACAAAGATTGGAGTGGAGACATCGGACATCAGACATTGGAATCAGAGTTGGGGGGGTGTCCAGACAACATTGTTTTTAAGGTATGTTTATTTAATTTGTTTGCAATGGGAAATGTAATTTTATTTAATTTATTTAGTTTATTTTTCATTGTTCTGGCCCTTCCTGCCTGGTTTCACCAGGCGTGAATCGGAAGCCTTGGGAAAGCTGCCCAGGTAACGTTAAAATCTTTAACTACCCAATACACAAAAAATGAACTGCCTTAAGTACCTCAATGAAGTACATTTGCTCCTTTAATTATCAGCCCGCCGGATTTAAGTGGGGGCAGGACCTCCTGGTTACTGCTGTACGCACGCACACAGATTTGCCTGAGTCTCATTCAAAAATGTTCGGGTTCCAGCCGGGATGTCTGCCCGCTCCCAAAAACAGTGATTTTGATCGCACCCCGCCCCCAGCCCACCCGTTTCTCCCGTTTGAAATCGTGCCCATGTGTCTTTTTTTCCTGAAAAGAAAAATAGAAAGAAGGTCTTGCATTTATATAGCACCTTTCACGACCTCAGGAAATCCTAAAACGCTTTACAGCCAATGAATTACTTTTTAAGGTGTAGTCTCTGTTGTAATGTAGGAAACGCGACAGCCAATTTGTGTACAAGGTCCCACAAACAGCAATGTGATAATGACCAGATAATCTATGATGTGGAGATGCCGGTGATGGACTGGGGTTGACAAATGTAAGGAATCTTACAACACCAGGTTATAGTCCAACTGTTTTATTTGAAAATCACAAGCTTTCGGAGGCTTTCTCCTTCGTCAGGTGAGTGTGGGATTCGGAGAACAGTTGGACTATAACCTGGTGTTGTAAGATTCCTTACAGATAATCTGTTAGTGATGTTGGTTGAAGGGTAAATGTTGGCCAGGATACCGGGAGAACTCCCTTGCTCTTCTTTGAAATAGTGCCATGGGATCTTTAACGTCCACCCGAGAAGGAAGACAGCTCCTCGGTTTAACGTCGCATCTGAAAGACGGCACCTCAGACAGTGCAGCACTCCTTATTAGGGGAAGGGGTAGAGAAGTAAAATGATCCATGTTCTCCAGTGGTTGAGGGAAGCTCCCATGCTGGTCAGTGAGATTTGCCTCTGGATCCAGCTTTGCAAATGTCCAAGTTTAGGATCCCATGAGGTCAACTCCCAAACAATTTTGAATTCTCAGTCTGACTGCTCTGTATAGATTCAGCATAGCACGCAAGTTACCTGTTTAAGATAGTGTGATTGCTGTCTCACTGACTTTCACTTTTATGGGGGGATATTCTCTCAACCCTACTGAAAATATCCCAAATCTCACTGATTTATTGTAGTCGGTTCTGCAACATACAGAAAAATGCCAGATTTATAAACCAAAATGAATAGTTGTCATTCTTGTTGATTGATGCTCAGCAGGTCTGCACACCGAAGGCAAAAAAGGAGTAAAGCTTTAGCGAATGTAGTTAATGATTGTAGTGGCAAGCATTTAACTTGTGAGATAAAGAAATAGTTGGGAACATTTATGGCTTATGGCATCGTTGGTCATTCAAAGGCACTGCCGCACCCTGGGCAATAGCTACCGTCATAACAACCTGAAAGCTGCAATCCAGCTGCCTCCTCTTGGACTGCTATTTATTTAATGTTTTAAAGTGGAAACCTTTTCAATCATTTTGCCCATCTAATGCATCATACTAAGCAGGTAACTCAGCTAAGTACTATAGTGGATCTGTCAGATTTTTTTCCTTTTGGGGTGTATAAATATTTCCATCGGCAAAGCGAACAATGCGTTTATTATGGTATGCACAGGGCAAAGAATTGCAGCCATTAGGTGGGCTGAATAATAGTCCAGCTTCAGCACCAAGGATTAGAATCCACTAATAAATCTTGAAGATATCATTGCCCTCCAGTCACTGGGCAGAGTTGGACGGGATTTGCTTGTTTCCAGTTTCTTCACAACAATGCAGCACAAAGATGCTGCACTGGCAGTCCGGAGAATAAATGAATGGCTATTTATGTGGTGCTGCTGAAGTTTGGCTGGAATAGAGTTTTGCACATAAACTTTAAAATAGTGCTGATGCAGATCGACAAGCCAAGGTGCTGCAGTTTTATGGCCACAGGGCCAAGTTGGGATTTGTTGGTACAATCGTAATGTTTGCTGCTCCCCGAGGAGAGCAGGCACTGTGATTTATTTTTCATCATCTGTCAATCCCTCCTGTGCGCTGTACAGAAAATGAGCTGGTACTGTTTTTGAGCATGAAGCTTTATGTTAGTGCACTCTTCAAAGGTGGCTGATTCCATGTGCTACCAAGTGCATGTGTACTCCATGGGTGGGAATGAAGTTGCCGGGCGGGGGTGGAGGGGGGGGGGTGGAGTTGAAAGAGACCATGGGGCATCAGCTGACTTCTTGCTCACCGCGACCAAACAATGTGAGGCAGCAATATACAAAGCAAATAGGACCTTGGGCTTTATTGCCAAATCCCCAGAGGTGCTGATGAAGCAGTTTAGAGCTCTGGTCAGGCCACACCCGAAGCACTTTGTTCATAAGGAGAAAGGCTGGGGGAGGCCTATCCTACCCCTAAAGGCAATGCAAAGCGGAACAATAAAGTAGATCCCTAGTATTAGAGAAAAAAAGCCATGAAGAAGTGATATGATAAGCTAAGGCTCTTTGGCCTGGTAAAGAGACTTCTGCGAGGAGGCCTTGTAGAGGTAAGTATGATATTTATAGTGTTACATAAGAGCGACTGTGCAAGTCAATGCAAAACAATACTTTCAGATATGGCAGGGGTCAGGACAAGAGGGCACAAGATCAGGCTTATGAAGGGCAAGTTTACGACTGACACCAGGAGGTATTTCTTTACACAAAGGGTGATCAACGGCTGGCATTGGTTGACAGGAAGGAGGGTTGAGGTAAGGATACTGGACTTATTTAGGAAAGAGTTAGATGCTCTAGGAGGAATTCAGTATTGGGGAAAGATGAAATCAAATGGTTTAAAGGACCTTCTTCATCCAAACCGACCTTGTCATCTTGTGATATCTTTTATTTTCACCTCTGTGAAGTGTTTTGGGATGTTTCATGATGTTACAGGTATTGTGTCAGTGCAAGTTGTTGTTATTGTCCCTGGATTCCAATATTAAGGTGTTTGGGAATAAGCTCAATTCCTCAGTCAGGAACAGGCTGCACCATTAACTCCACTGCAGCGCTGAATTTTGGACCCTGTCAATAAATGGACAATGCTTAGAGTTTTATCTTGGTTTTTAAATTCACTGACATAAAAAAGTGCCGTGTCTTGTTTGTCTTGTGTCCAGAGACACTAGTGACATGAACTTGACAGATGATGATGCAGGAAGACTTTATGGCTCTGAAATTCTAGAGGTTCTCCTGATCGCCCGCCATTTTTAGCTATTTCTCTGGCTTTGCCCATCTTGTACTTGACATGTATCATACCCCTGGGCACCTCCACCAAGGAAACCAATATGCCCACACATTTTGCCCACACACCGCTACCTCTGCCTCTTCCATCCCTACCTGCTTCCTCTGACACCTAACCATCCACCTGTCCTCCTTTCAACTATTCTTCCACACACCTTCTATCCTGCAGTTTCTCCTCCATCTCTTCAAGCCCTCATTACACCCATTTCATTTATGAAACCATCAGTTCCGACCTTGATCTCCTCCCATCCTAGCCTATCATGACCTGAAGTTGTCCCAAAGTGCTTTACAGCCAATGTAATACTTTTGAAGTGTAGTCACTGTTGTAATGTAGGCAATTCGGCAGCCAATTTGTTCACAGCAAGGTCCCACAAACAGCAATGAGATAATGACCAGATAATCTACCTTAGTGATATTGGTTGAGGGATAAATGTTGGCCAGGACACTGGGGAGAACTCCGCTGCTCTTCTTCGAAATAGTGCCATGGGATCTTTTACATCCACCTGAGAGGGCAGACGGGGCCTCGGTTTAATGTCTCAGCTGAAAAACGGTACCTCCGACAGTGCAGCACTGCCTCAGTACTGCACTGGGAGTGTCAGCCTCGATCTTGTGCCCAAGTGTCTGGAGTGGGGCTTGTACCCACGATCTTCTGACTCAGAGGCGAGAGTGGTACAGCTGACACAGCCCTATTATTCTGAGTTCAAGGCTAAACCTGCCATTTTGAATCAGCCGCCCTTATTGTACACTTTGCTGGATCTTCCTTTCCATTGGCTTCATCAGTGAGTGTATAATGGGAGGCCAGTTTTGTGCCTGATGGTGAAAGCTAAAATCTACCCCAAGATAATTCAAGATTGTAGAGTGACAATGGGGAATTAATAAAGTGGACGGAGACATTTTGGGTGAAATCAAAACCATGATAGCCAACAGATAACTTCATTGGCATCATGAATTATGTCTCTACAGTTAGGGCTGTCATTATAAGGAATAGATGAGCAAATCCAGTAAATAATGTTTCCACATCAGCCTTCAGGAGAAGATTGGACGAACTCCAAATTCAACAGGAAGTAGAAGATGATGGTTTTGGGTGGGAAAGCTGAAAAATTGGGTATTGAAACAGGACCTAGAGGATGGAACAAGCTGGATTGGCCGAGACAGCCCTTTGTTCCCCCCTCTATTCTTAGGACAAAAGTTCCCCTTTAAAATATTTTTAAACGATCTAGCTTTGACCCAGCAGAGCAATTCTGGAAAAAAATTACAGACAAGGGTGGAAATTGGACTCTCAGGTTGTTTGATTGTATCCATTGACTAAAGTTGGATCATATCACTGGCTCAGGAGAAAACTATGGTGCAAGTTTGAAAATGTTTTAAAATCAATTCCAGTCATAATGGTCATCCATCAGGAGGTGAGGTATGGCATCTCTTTAGTTCAAGAATCCTACTACATTACCTCAAGTCACCTTGACGAGGGCTGAAGAAAATGACAAAGGGCAGCCGAAGAGGCCACGATTATTTAGAAATTACTAATACACAGCTATAGATCAGGATCTGTCACAACAAATCTGCGGTTATTATTCCCGTCCTGTCTGTTCGCTAGGCATGCGAAAATAGTTGTGAATTAGTTTGATAGACATCACTGATCCTTACTGCTCAGCTCACTGAGCCCAAAAGAACCAAGTTATTTCATGCATCAAATCTAATATTGCCAGCCAGTGACACAGACATGACTAAATGGATTCATCAAATTGTAATCATATATCTCTTATCAACAAAGATTACTATCGTCTGCCTGGATTCATGTATGCATTTTTTTGGCGCTATTTTTAACCATGTCAATCTGACTAGTCATGGCAGTTTTGCGGGTTAAACTCTTGACCTTAGCAATAGCTGTACAAATAATCCAAAACTCCCTTAGAAATTATGCACTGCAATTCTAAGCAGCCGTGCATGACTGATGTTACCTCTGACTGCCTGACCCAAGTTCGATGCCTTTATCAGTCACTGCATCGCTGAACTAAGCTCAGCCTGATGGTTATCTTAGGATCGTCTTCAACACCCTCTATGTTCCGTAAATGCTATGTGAAATGCTTTGGGGATTCAGTTGAACCAAAAAGTGTTCCAGGAAGGACCAAGGACCTCTGCATTTCAGTTGGCAATCCTAGCTAGATCAAGTTATCAGATGGGATCAGAGTTCATTGGTACATAGCATGGCATCAATTATCATTAGACAATTACATTTTAAAAGGAGAAGGTGTGTCTGTGTCTGTGTGTGTGTTTGCGTGTGCGCGCGTGTTTTGGAGACCACCCTGTTCCCACCCACCGAATCTGTTGTCATTCCTGCAGGTTCAGGGCGGGAGACAGTGCAGACACATTTAACGGAGGCCCCGGGGTGAGGGTGGGGGTTGTTCAAACGGCCCAGGCCTCACTGAGGATTCCGTGTGGGACCCCGGGCCACTCTGCACCCCGCCCCAGGTTAAAATTGGGGCTCAGCCATTTTCTCAACAGCCAGAAAGTAACAGCGTAACGCAGTAAGTGGAGGAGCCCATGTGCAAATTGTCCGTCTGTTCATGCAACTTACCGTTTCTACAAGGCACATCCGAACAGGCCCTAATGTCAATCAGGTCACCTTCATTTGTGAACTCAGCAGAAATGGTCCAGTTCAAGTAACGTTGGATTTTTGAATTCTAATCAACAATCACACTTCCCTATGTTCCTAATAAAATTCTGTGTCTCAGCTTATTAGCAACATGGAGACAGGTACATACCGGGCAAGATTGAAAAAAAGCCTCTTTTCAACTCATTTCAAAGCGAACTGCCCCAGCCAAATGAACCACAATCCAAACCTGAACTACTGAAAAAAGCCGCCAAAGTCAATACAAGAGAGAGTACTTGGGCTTCTCAGTCAAGGTTGGTTCAAATTTCTTGTTGAGCAGAGCTTTTTGCATTTTTTTTTAAAAAGAAATTTGAACCTGAACTCACCCAGTTGAATTGGCCAAGTTCCGATGGGTCTGTTACCACGGTCACCCTTGGTAACGGACAGAGATTTAGGAAGTGAAAAAGCGGCAGATTGAGCCCGGAGACCGGGCCTAGGTGGCAGAGTGAGCTAGATTGGCTGAATGGCCTTTCCCTTATTCTTATATTCTATTTTCCTAAATGAACCAACCAGTAGAAACCAGGCCGGTCCCATGCCTTTTCACTATTCTGAAATTTGAACTTAAGAAGTAATGTGATTTCTGTGTCTAGTTTTCACACCTGACTGTTAGGGGATCTCTAAAGTAAACTGCAAGCAGTTGACTGTAATTGGCTTGTGTTGTACTGACTGGCAATTTCCCCAGCAGCCGATCACCTCAAGCGCTTCCCCCCGCCTCTCATCCCCCACTTCCCCCTCCTCCCCACCCACTCTCCCCCCTCCTCCCCAGCCCCCCGCCACCTCCTCTCTAATCTGTTATTCAGGACAGACGGTTTGAAAGATACTGTAATCATTCTGAAAGTGCTTTTTTTTCCTCTTGGCCTGTAGCAAAGGAGCAGCTTGTTTGAAATGAGTACTGAACTCACACCTGGGACTGGTCTTCTCCCCAAGGACTTATTTATGTGGCTTTACACTTGAGCTAATAAGGGCCACACATTCCCTCCACTGCTCATCACACTCGGGGAAGCACAGCCTAAAAAATAATTAAACCTCCCTGCCTATCTAACTGTTGACTGAAATTTATTACTGCAGTCCCATCATTAAATAGTACCAGCGCCAAAGATCACAGTACTAATGTTATTTAGTGGTGTGGAGAGAAAACCCTTCCATGTTTTGTTTTCCATCAACAGTATTTTATTTTATACTGTTATAGAGCAGTAAAATTCATCTACGCACATTGGAATGTGAAACATATTTCACCAGAGGACCGGTTGGCTGAGTTCTAATCCCCAGAAGTCATGCTGATGCTGTAGAGTCCACCGGATCAGGCCCCAAATGCACCATCATGTACAGTGGTGACTGCTGCAACATAAGGAGGCCATCCAAGCCCTAGAAGCCGGTGTACAAGGGATTACATGGATTTATATAGAATTTACAGCACAGACACAGGCCATTCGGCCAAATCGGTCAATGTCGGTGTTTATGCTCCATACGACCCGCTTCCCACTCTATCTACTTCATCTCCCTCTATCAAGATATCCTTCTATTCCTTTCTCCCTCATGTACTTATTTAGCTTCCCCTTAAATGCATCTATGCTATTCGCCTCAACTACTCCATGTGGTAGTGAGTTCCACATTCTCACCACTCTCTGAGTAAAGAAGTTTCTCCTGAATTCCTTATTGGATTTATTAGTGACTATCTTATATTCATGGCCTCTAGTTTGGACTCTCCTACAAGTGGAAACATCTTCTATGAGGAATGATTTGATAAGCTAGTGCTGTCTGGCCTTGAAAAGGGACATGACGGAGGGGACCTTGTAAACGTTAGAAGATACGTAACAGGAGAAAGAAAGTAAACACCGATCAATACTCACCGGTACACCAAGAGGACACAGGATTAGAGCCGATAGTATTTCTTTGTACAGACGGTGACGGACAGCTGAAGCAGTTTCCCAGCAAGGGAGGTTAAGGCCATGACATTGGACACATTTACCAAACCGCTCGATGCTGCAATGAGAAGGCAGTAGGGTTGGTATTCTGGAAGAATGAGATCAAATAGGCTGAAGGGCCTCCTCTACCCAAACCGATCTTATCATCTTATGACTAGTGACACTGCCGATAATGTTACCTTTATAATAGCCTAGTGAAGTGGACAACCTTTGCCAATGTTGGCTGTTGACAGCTATGTGAGAAAGGGTGGCTGTCTTCAGTTTCTCTCGTTCCTTGTAAAGAAGCTCTTGGCCTCTGCTCTGCACCTCAATCCAAGGTATCCCTGAGCTTCGCAGGTGCAAACCTGTAACCTGTAACACTCTGTACCACCTTGTGGTGAAATTCCAAGGTTCCATTTAAGTATATGATTAAGCTCAACCTGCCCCGAGCATTAGGGATCTGCCCACTCCCAGAGGAACACCCTTAGTTTCTTAACAAAAGGTGATGTTCCATGAAACCAATAAATGGTTTACAAATGTGCCATATTGTGAAATTGAAACTATTTAAAACATTATATGGAATGTATCTTGGTAATGAACTTCGAATGGCAGCATGGCCTCACAGCAGATTCAAACTGACCCATTAATTCATTGGATAATTGCAAACAAGATTCATGTAACTAAGTGGGAAACGTGAGACTTCACTTCACATAGAACTTAACGCTTCTCCCCATAAAATGCAGAAAGTACAAGTCTCGCTAATTCTAATAAGATCCATCCCATAATAATAAGTTTAAGTGGTGTCTTAGCCGTATTGCATGGAATCGTAGAAAGGTTACAGCACAGAAGGAGGCCATTCAGCCCATCGAATCGGTGCCTGCTCTATGCAAGAGCAATCCAGCTAGTCCCACTCCCCCGCCCTATCCCCGTAGCCCTGCAAATTTTTTCCTTTCACTTATCTAGTTCCCTTTTGAAGGCCATGATTGAATCTACCTCCACCACCCCCTCGGGCAGTGCATTGCAATCACTCGCTGCGTTTAAAAGATTTTCCTCATGTCACCTTTGGTTCTTTTGCCAATCACCTTAAATCTATGTCCTCTGATTCTTGACCCTTCCACCAATGGGAACAGTTTCTCTTGATCTATTCTGTCTAGACCCTTCATGATTTTGAATACCTCTATCAAATCTCCTCTCAACCGTCTCTGTTCCAAGAAGAACAATTCCAGCTTCTCCAGTCTATCCACGTAACTAAAGTCTGTCATCCCTGGAATCATTCCAGTAAATCTTTTCTGCACCTTCTCTAAGGCCTTCACATCTTTCCTAAAGTGCGGTGCCCAGAACTGGACTCAATACTCCAGTTGTGGTCGAATCAGTGTTTTCTAAAGGTCCCAGAATATCATTTCTAAAAGTTTCCCCACCACTGAGGTTAAACTGACTGACCAGTAGTTGCTGGGTTTATCCTTGCACCCTTTTTTGAACAAGGGTGTAACATTTGCAATTCTCCAGTCCTCTGGCACCACCCTAGTATCTAAGGAGGACTGGAAGATTATGGCCAGTACCTCTGCAATTTCCACCCTTACTTCCCTCAGCAATCTAGGAAGTATCTCATCCGGACCGGGTAACTTATCTACTTTAAGTACTGCTAGCCTTTCCAGTACCTAATCTTTATCAATTTTTAGCCCATCCAGTCTCTCAA
Source organism: Heptranchias perlo (assembly GCF_035084215.1). Classification (NCBI taxonomy): domain Eukaryota; kingdom Metazoa; phylum Chordata; class Chondrichthyes; order Hexanchiformes; family Hexanchidae; genus Heptranchias; species Heptranchias perlo. The sequence goes on along the minus strand of NC_090332.1, from coordinate 12,612,068 downwards.
CTATATCTTCCTTTACTGATACCCTGGCAGCACCTTCTTCCTTGCATGACAGTTCCAATAATAATTGATATTAATCTGTGGTGAATGTGCAATGATGTTACCTCACACAGCACAGGTATTGAAGGCTTTTCTTATTCTGTACTGGCCTTATACTGGGATACCATTATAAGCCTATGGAGGGCCAATCCAGTGGCGTCAGTGAAAAGCAGAGGTAAAAACGTAGCTATGGCTGATAAGATTTATGCACTCAGTTGTACATCTGTTTTATACAATTGTTAGGAACAAAGTAATGTCAGGATTTGTGAAGCCTGTATGTAAAGGAATTACACATGAAAGTGATTTTCTTTTTCTTTTTTATCTTCTCCACAAAAATTATCCAAAAAAGGAATCAACTTTTGGAGTGCTCGTAGGAATGTGGTGCCGGTAACACAATACTGACGCAGCTCAGATACTATGCCTGGCATCCCCAGCATTGCACCAATAATGCAACAGTTACAATTTCTACCTCCAACACAGAAGGACACACTTTTCTTTTCGTATATGTTCAACCCACGCAGCTCAGACATAAAACAACCTAGATTGTGGGGTAGCTTGTAAGAAATGGACTGTTGTGGTGGGGTTGGGGAATAGTCAACCTCACTTTGCCCTTTTTTGGGGGCGTAAGATGAGGGAAAAACGCACCAAGATCGGGCTGGGATCTCCCTTGCCCAATCTGTACCTGAAGTTCGACGGGCGCCATTTTGGATCGTGCGACTTTTAGTCGCCCGGGGCTGCCGCCTGAAACAGGCGACGGGCCCCTTGAATATGGTAATCAGGGGCCTAACGCCTGTTTCGGAACCCCGCTGCCAAATTGGGCAAACCCTGGGCGAAGCTGCTCCACTGGGTTTTCCCATGTCTACGGCGGCCTGACCAGCTGCCAGGTTCTTAAAGGGAACGTTGGAAACTGCCAGGGAAGAGGTAATTTTCTTGGTTTCCACTTATCTTGATGTGCTCCTCCTGGCTCCACAGCAATACTGCGGGCCCCTCCCGTTCGTCATTTCCCCCCCTCGCCAGGATTTACCTGCTGGCCAGCCGGCTTGGCTTCCAACCCCCAAAGTTACAAGGAGTATTTTTTTTTTAATTCTGAAAGCGTGATTCAAAAAAACAATAAACAGTGCTCTAAACTGTAGCAAGGATCTGCGAATAGACTTCATCGATTAAAGAATGAGACCTTCCCCAGAATTGTCACTAGGTTTATCTAGTATTGGTACCAATATGCTATAAGAAAAATTGCACTATAAACCAATATGTTTCTTGTGTGATAGTCTAATTCATCACCTCAATTGCTCCCATCACTACCTGCATCTCACTATTACAGTTCAAAATGGTACCAGGGAGTTGGAGGACAATATCTAAAAATTGTAATGCTGGGGGTTTTACACAGCTTAAATATCATTAAAATGTTATACACCCACTGCTATACTTTACAGAAACTCTAGTGATGGAATGACATATTCAGCAATCCAGTGCAATACCTGGGGGAGGGGCTCCATTGCATTTTTGGAGGTGATATCTTTAGGATTACTGTGACACCATTCAAGGAAGAGCAGGCAGTTCTCCTGGTGTCCTGGCCAACATTCCTCCCTCGGCCAACTCCACCAAACCATAGCAACTGCTCATTCACCTCATTGCTGTTTGTGGGATCTTGGTGTGCACAAAATGGCTACCACACATGCCAATATAAAAAGCGTCTCCGCACTTTAAAAAGTCAGCAATTCTATGTGAACTGCTTTGGAAGATTTCTGAGAGCTATCTAAATGCAAATCTTTCCTTCTTTATGTCGCAGTGCAGGGGTTACTCATTTTCAAATAATTATATGCTGCAAACGCACAAAATCTGCTGACATCTGAAATAGAAAAAAATACTTTTTGTTTCAATTTGGATTTCCGGCATGTGTTTTTAAAAAAAAAATTAATTCTCTTAGGCCAATCCCTATACATCGACATGACCCAATTTTCATTAACAGTTATTCCCAGCTCTAGTGGTTTAGGAGTGTCCACACATCCAACCCTCAAAGCCCAGGTAACTCTGTCTATTTGTGCTTATATTTCTAATTTGCTAGTTTGCCCTGTTTGAATTTAGTGGGACTGGAGGTCTGTAGGGGGTGTTTTTAGTGTTGTTGCCGCGGTGGTGGTTAAACCCTAAATCAGAACCAAGGCCTGTTACTATCAGCAACATGAGATTTGTGTAAATTGATGGAAACATGGAATTAAACTTTATGCATGGCTCTGAGGCTCAGTGATACACACTTTTGTGGCCCACGAGGACAAAAACCTTGGACACCCCTGCAGTAATGTTCCGTGTCCACAGGATATCTCATTAGAGAATGAAATGATTCACTCCCCAGGCTATCTTCAGATTCAATTCTCAGCTTTTAAAACAAACAAATAGAACATTTTTGCCTCTGAGCATCATATAATGTTATTAAAAAATGTCCAGACAAGTTATGGTCCTGCACTTGCTCTTCATATGCTGCATTCTTTCCATGCTTCTCCCATGAAAATATGCACTTAAAGATTTATGGGAGGGCTGGATGCTGTTCAGTCCTAAGGCCTAACAGACGACTAAATTGGTCTGGGTACATTTTGCAGGCTTTATCACTTACATGGTCGGATGTAATATCAATGTAATGTGACATCAATTCTGTACATAATTACTGGGGCTGGTTGATGTGACAGAGCACTGTGTTTTCAGTGAAGGGACAATTGGAGATTAGATTGTAACCTTCTGCAGAAAGTAGAGTGGGAGAGGATGGTGGAAGAAGAAGTGAATATTAAGATGAGTACAATAGACAGAAGCCATGATACTGACTCTCATTCTGGCTACAACAGTAGGATTGGCAGTTCAATGTGTCAGAGCCCAATGATTTTGCGAAGGCCCCTGATTGGCGTTCACAGCTCACTGGTTTTATGGAGTTGAGGCCCGACGTCCAAATTGGAACGAGCCTCAGGCTGAGACCTTGGGGCATGCGTTTCACAGAATCCAGGCTTTTGTTTACAACCTTCCGAACTCAACATTGATTTCAATAACTTCAGATCATAACCACTGCTCCCATTTTTTCAGACAGCCAGTGCTGGTAATGGTTCTGCTGCTGCCATTTACAGCTACTCCTGACCAATCTTTTGTTTCTTAATCTGTCCCATTACCACCTCCTCGCCTTGCACCATCATCCCTTTTGTCATTTAATCACACTGCTCTCTACCCTATCACAGACATTCCCTTTTGTTCTTTCCTCCCATCCCCTCCCTCCCCACTTTCCCTGGCTCTGTACTTGCTTAAAAACTTTAACTCTTTGAACATCATTCGGTTCTGACGAAAAGGTCTTCGACCTGAAACGTTAACTCTGTTTCTTTCTCCCACAGACGCTGCCTCACTTGTTGAGCTTCTCCAGCATTTTCTGTTTTTATTTCAGATTTCCAGCATCCGCTGTATTTTACTTTTGACAGAATCTAGGCTGGTACTTCAGTGCAGTACTGAGGGAGCGCTGCCCTGTCGGAGATGCCGCCTCTCTGATGAAATGTTATACCGAAGCCCCGTCTGCCCTCTCAGGTGGACGTAAAAGATCCCATGGCACTATTTGAGGAAGTTCTCCCGGTGTCCTGGCCAATATTTATCCATCAACCAACATCACTATCTGGTCATTATCACACTGCTGTTTGTGGGATCTTGCTGTGTACAAATTGGCTGCCACGTTTCCCACATTACAACAGTGACTACACTTCAAAACTACTTCATCGGCTGTAAAGCCCTTTGGGACATCCTGAGGTCATGAAAGGCGCTATATAAATGCAAATACATTCTTTCTTTCTCGGTTGCAAAAGAGATAAAACATCCTATTTGCCCTCAAACTCTCACCGCAGTCGAAGCCTAGTGAGCTCTATGGCTGTCCAGAAGTGAGACTGCCCTCTACTCCACAGTGGTGTGAGCTCACATCACCTCACAAATGCTGTCAGTACTGATCTGGCAGGTGTAGTTTGATGGCCAGTGCAAGCAAACCCTGTCACTGCGCAGTAACAGTACACGTGATATTTAACTAAACCCACCACCATAACTTCTGCGAGCTTAATTGCTACATTCTGTTTATATGTTCCACACGCACAAAAACTGACATTGAATTATGTCTGTCCCTTCCTCCCCCAGGCCCTGAGAAAAATGATCAGCAAACATCACAATATTTGTAGCTGCTCGCTGATGCGAGTAAAGAGAACCGACTGTCAGAAACACATTCAGGGAAGGTGAAGGAAATAGATACAGCTGCTTTCAAAGGAGTCCAAAAGCCGTTGGTTTTGATCCAAAACAGTGGAATAGTTTCTTTTCTGTTCTATGAAACCAGAGACACAGTACTGTGTGAGGGCTCGTACAAATTGCCTTGGGTTACTGACAGCAAAACTTTGCTTCTTTTCCAGTTTCTCATTCCTCACCTCAAGCAGCATTGCTACAAGCATTTCCGGGGGTGATTTTAGGAGGCAATTGTGGGTGTGTTGGGGACGGCCGGGGGGGGGCGGGGCTCCGAAAATCGTGGAAATCCCGTTCGGGTTCGGAAGCCAGCTCCAACCCACCGACATCCGAGATTCCCAGGGATCCACCTGTGTGCGCTCGGGCGACCCGAAAACGGAAGTTAAAGAGCCAAATGTACCTCGTTGAGGTATTTAAGGCACTTTATCTGTGACCGGTTAAGTAGTTAGAAAGATTTTTAACTTACCTGGGCGGCTTGCTTCTGATTCACGTCTGGTGTGAAGGGCCGGATCAGGGAATAAGAAACCAAATAAATTAAATAAAAATGGAAGGAAGTGAAAACGCTAAATGAACCTACCTTTGAAACCTGCTCCGATGTCCGATGTCTCCCACTCCAATGTCCCCCTCTTCACCTCCCCCGATCTCCCCACGATGTCCCCCTCTTAATCCCCCCAATCTCCCCTCGATGTCTCCCTCTTCACCCCCCCAATCTTCCCCCCTGATCTTCCCCCCTCTCTTTCCCCCCCCGATCTTCCCCCCTCTCTTTCCCCCCCCGATCTTCCCCCCTCTCTTTCCCCCCCCCGATCTTCCCCACTACGCCCCCCAATCTCCGCCCCACCCCCCCCGGTCTTCCAGTCGAGCACCGGATCTTCCCCTCTCCCTTCCTGATCTTCCCCTCTTCCTCCCCCCACCCCCGGTCTTCCAGTCCAGCGCCTGATCTTCCCCTCTCCCCCCTCTCCCCCCGATCTTCCGCCGGATGACGTCTTGCTCTCTCTCTTTCTTTCCCCCCCTCGTTTTACAGCTCCTCACGGCCAGCCGACCTGTCAATCAGCCTGCAGGGCGTGAAACCCAGAGAGGACATAAATCATCATCAACCAACCTGCGATCGTGTCGGAAACGGTAAGTTTTGTTCTTGCGGGTTTGCCATGCGCACCTTCACCCCCCGCTGCCAACCTGCCACCATTGCAAAATCAAGCCCTTAATTTCCAATTATTATGTTTCGGGGAGTGGGGGGGCAGGCAGAGAAGGAATCTAGAAATGACTGTTGTTGGTGGTATTAATGGGCGAATACTTAAAGTGTGTCATTCCTTAGTCTGTTATCTTAGTGGAGGCAATAGTTCATTTACAATAAGCGGGATAGCACCCATATTCAAATAGCTGGATAATTTTCTTTATTCACTCTTGGGATTTGGGCGTTGCTGGCAAGGCCGACACTTATTGGCCATCACTAACAACTGACTAGCTTGTTAGGCCAGTTCAGAGGACAGTTAAGAGTCAAGTGGCAGGATTTTAACTGGGAAAAATGGGTGGGTTGGGGGGGGCTTTGAAAATTGGCACAGTTTCAGACCCGCCTCCAACCCACCCATTTCCGGTTTTCACTGGGGCGGAACGAGGAGGCTGCAGGCCTCCATTTTGAAAGATTTTGCTATTTCAACCCCTGGAGGCCGGGATTCCAAGGCCTTCTACTTCATACCACGTGAGAGGAGGCGAGAAGGCCTGTAACTTCAGGTAAGTGCCTTTCTAGCACAGCTTGTGGGCCCGGAGGTGCAGGACTGCTTCCCCCAGGCCCAACAAGCCTACATGCAGTGATCATCCCCCAACGATCACGGACACCCCCCACCCCCCAACAATCCAAACGCCCCCCCCCTCAACGATCACGGATCTCACCACTAACGATTGCGGACCCCTCCCAATGATTGCAGACCCCTGTGAAGACACCTGATCCTGACCCCCCCGACCTTGGTGACTGACCCCCTGGTGACAGACACCCGATCGCTCCCCCAATGACCCCTGATCCCCCCCCCTTGACTGACATCCCCGGTGACTGACGTCCGATGACTGACCTCCCCCCCCTCCGATGATTGACACCCCCCCGATGATTGACCCCCCCCCCCACGCCCCCAATGCTCCCATGCCCCCCGATGCCCCCGTACCCACCCATGCTCCCATGCCCCACCCATGCCCACCCCCCCCCCCCCTCATCCAAACAACCAAAGACTTACCTGAACACTTACCTGAAGACGTCTTCTTCCTTACTGTGCTCCTGTCCGACTGAGGCCAGCCTGCCAATCAGGCCGGCCTTTTTGGACGGAAAACCGACAAAAAAAATAAAAGATGTCCTTAGGGTCAAAATCGTAAGGATGTCCAGGAAACCCGTACATCCAGGTTTCCCGTCCGCGATTCGACCCTCCCAGCCCCTTCCTGGCTCCGGGTCCAAATCCTGGCCAAGGTGTGGGATTGGAATCTCATTTAGACCAGGCCCGGTAAGGACGGCAAGTTTCCTTCCCTAAAGGACATTAACGAACCAGTTAGGCTTTTACAACAAGCCGACAGCCTCCTGGTCACTTTTGATGATACAAGCTTTTTATTTCCAGATTTTTACAAAACTGAATTCAAATTCTCAAACTACCAGGGTGGGAAATGAACTCACAATTCTCTGGATTACTAATCTAGTAATTTAACCGCATCGCCCAATTACAGGAATAACATACAAACAACTGTAAGTGTTCATCCAGTAATAGCGCCAACTGTAAGTTCTTGGCTATAGATTTATTATATAAAATGCAGACGAATATCATTTAGAAGAAAAAACTCTACGGAGATAAAAGAAACCCCTGCTGTTTGGTTAGGGTGGAACTCATCTTTTAGCATGGCGAACTTTCAGAGCTGTCAAGAATGTTCAGATGTAGCATTTTCATTTCCTGGGATAATCTATGGGCTGCTTTGTTGGAGAGTATTAGTCTTATTATAAATGAACGAGGAGATGGTGATGCACGATAAAATCCCACATTTCTAAAATGAGCTTAACAGGCTGAAAGGGTTACCATGCAAACTCTTAAGTTGCCATTCTTACCTTGTGCTCATATTTTCGTCTTTTTTTTTGTCTATTGAAGGTTTTCTTTTTGAGGAATGTTCCAGCCATGATTTATGCTGGAATAGGGGAGAGTCAGATTGATTAAAGGACTGAGCAGCGCTGTTTGCTTTAATCAGCTCTCTGCCCTCTCTTGCAGCATAAAAATATGCTGGAATGTTCAATTCAGCCACATATTATTTCTCCTCTTTTGAAATAGGGAAATAACAGAAAGGACTGGGTTCAACTTTCTCGGCAGCTGCGCAATTCGGCGGTTAAAAAAGAAGGCATGTCGTGAGGGAGCGCTGTCCTTTCAAACACTCTTTGAGAAGTAACTGAACGGCAAAGCTTGCCGTAGGCTTGCAGTTCCCTGCGGCTCGGTTTGATCTTTATAGCCAGTGTCGCATGTTTTTGAGAAACAAGCAGTGAGACTGAAATATTAAAGTGGGCCATCCTTCTCCTTGCCTCATTAGCGTTACTTGTGGAGACAATACGCATTCGTTTTGTCGGTGCTAGTTCGAGTTCCAGGATCTTGTGGGGCCTGTAGCCCGATTGCATCGCAGCGAGTTGTGCTGCTCGTTCCTCACTCGACACCCTGCAAGGAAAGAGAATTACTTTGCTGAAACGTTTCAACTTTTGTTTCAGACCAATTCGAAGATGAAAGATGGGAAAGAGTACCCAACTTCCATCAAAAGCAATCAGAAAGATCATCATTCACTCAAAAAAAAAAGCTAGAAAACCACCTGAAATGTATGGCCAGCCGTCCTGAAACAGTATTTTTATTTCACATAAAATGAATGTTTTCCTCCTAATGGTAACTTTCGAAAGGGAATTGGATAAAGACTTGAAGTGGAAACATTTGCAGGGCTATGGGGAAAGAGCAGGGGAGTGGGACTGATTGGATAGCTCTTTCAAAGAGCTGGCACAGGCACAATGGGCTGAATGGCCTCCTTCTGTGCTGTATCATTCTACGATTCTAGGAGAACTGATCAGTTTAAGGAGCATTGAAACTAGAGGCCCTTTTGCTCCACAGACTCACTCATACTCCCAATCATACTTTATGGTAACGGCGAGTTTGATTTATGTCCTGGCCGGATACTCCACTGGTGTCAGCGGGAGCCTAGCTGGGGCCTACCTGTTCCCTTTAGGTCTTATTATTGACCAAAATGGGCAACCTGACTTGACATCACCTACTCATCAAAGGGGAGGGAGGGAGGGGGTGAACTGTCAGATTCCACCGTTTGCTTTCATTGCCTCCTTATTTCCAGTCCGATCATTTAATCCCATCCCTCCACAGAGTTAGAGCTACCTCTTCTGTTTAAAGCAAAGATATAAAAACAGAACTGTGACTGAATTGAACATCTTCTCCTCTCCAGGATATATAATGCTTTGGTGATTGGGTTCTTGAGGCCACAGTGACTCCTCCCCCATCTGCCTTTAGGTTTTAAGAACATAAGAAATCGGAGCAGGAGTAGGCCATACGGCCCCTCGAGCCTGCTCCGCCATTCAATCAGATCATGGCTCAACTCCACTTTCCCGCCCAATCCCCACATCCCTTGAATCCCCTAGAGTCCAAAAATCTATCGATCTCAGCCTTGAATATATTCAATGACTCAGCATCCCACAGCCCTCAGGGGTAGAGAATTTCAAAGATTCACAACCCTCTGCATGAAGAAATTCCTCCTCATCTCAGTCTTAAATGGCCGACCCCTCACCCTCTAGTTCTAGACTCTCCAACCAGGGGAAACAATCTCTCAGCATCTACCCTGTCAAGCCCCCTCAGAATCTTATATGTTTCAATGAGATCACCTCTCATTCTTCTAAATGCCAGAGAGTATAGGCCCATTCTACTCAATCTCTCCTCATAGGACAGCCCTGTCACCCCAGGAATCAGTTTAGTGAACCAGGCTTTATTGCCGCCAGCAGACTGAAAACAATACGATTTAATACATTTTAAAAAAATCTGATGGAATTTGCAGTATAAAGCAAGTGAGCAGACCAGTACTCCAGGCACCAGTGGCACTGACCATTCTCCCTCTCTGAAGCCTTTGACCCTTTGCGGATGTGGAGTTCCGCAGGCATCAGCCACCCTCGCCTGAGCGGCCGCTCCACCCCGCTTGTGCGAGCCCGGACAGTGAGCGTTGGCAGGCTGTTCCATCGTGAGGTGGGGGAGGTGGCATCACCCTCAAACCTGCGCCCGCCCACACAACAACAACAACAACAACAACAACTTTATATAGCGCCTTTAACGTAGTAAAACTCCTCAAGGCACTTCACAGGAGCAATATCAGACAAAATTTGCCTCATGGGGAGCTATTGGGACAGGTGACCAAAAGCTTGGTCAAAGAGGTAGGTTTTTTAAAGGGCGTCTTAAAGGATGAGGGAATGGTAGAGAGGTGGAGAGGTTTAGGGAGGGAATTCCAGAGCTTGGCGCCTAGGCAGCTGAAAGCACGGCCACTAATGGTGGAGGGAAGAAAATCGGGAACGCGCACGCATTTCCAGCAGAGGTCATTGGATAGTAATATTGCGCCCTGGCCAATTTCCTCCTCCCTCGCCAGGGACAGTGAGGCCGATATTTATCAATGAATAAGTTCTTACCTGTGTCCATTCCAAAGAGCACTCACACGTGACCGCCCTGTACTAAATTCCAATTGATACCAGTTTAAAATCAATCCAATAAATCAAACAATTTGAACAAGTCTTAACTGGTCATGACTGAAAATTTGAACAGGACAGTGCAGTTGACTTCAGCTTTTTCCTATTCTACCGTAAATTGGTAACTTAATCCTTCAATGCTGTGTCATCTTGGCTCAGTTCATAGCAATCTCCCCTTTTCGTCAGAAGGTTGTCTCTTCAACTTCTACTTTAGGACTTGAGTGTAATAATTCAGACTGATGTTCTGGGCAGTACTGAGGGAGTGCTGTGCTCTTAGACGTGCTGCCCTCCAGATCAGGTATTAAGAATGTTAAAGATCCTATGGTTATTTGAAAGATATTCAGTGATCCTGTGCTCCCAGCAGGGAATCTGAGCTGGAGAATTAGGGATATTCTATGTGAAACACATGGGGGTCGATTTTAACTCCTCCCACCGGGCTTAAAATGGAGCGGGGGACTTACCTGCTCCTTTCCTGCCCCGATCTGGCCGACTGCAATATTAAATTAAGGCAGTAGGGACATGCACCAAAGCCGGCGGGGTCCTCTTTAAATATGCAAATCGGGCTCCGATGTCCTCGGGACCCAATCTGCTATTTTAACCTGAGGCCTGAGCGGGGGAGCAGTGGCGGCTTGGCTTCCCCACCGGTCCAAACCCGCAGGGAACAGGAGCCGGGCCCAGCGCGGTAAGATTTCAGTTTTATTTTTTAGTTTCCTTGTGAACCAGGAGGAGCAGGAGTGCACATCTTGGGCCTCCCCTACTCCAGGCTTCCACCCCCCCACCCTCCCCGACCGCGATTCCCGTCCTGGAACACTTACCCTGTGCCGGGGACCGTTCGTGCGATTCCCTGGTGGTGGCCTCCTGCCGCCCGATTGTAACAGCTGGGCAGCCACTTCCCGACGACTTCCCGGCCCCCTTCTTGGTGGGGAAGTCGGCAAGCGGCATGTCAGTGAGGCCCGGCTGTTAAAATCGGTTGGGTCTACCTGCTGCCACTCGCTCTGTTGCCTGGGAATTCACCTGGGAATTAAAATTGAGTCTATGATCTTGCTGTGTGCAAAATGGCTGCCACACTTGCCTCCAGTCACAGCACTTCAGACTAATACTTCACAGGTGATGCACTCGGAGACATCTCTGAGATGTGGGAAGGTGTTAAATGAATTCAGGTCCTTCTTTAACAAACGCTTGTTGGCCGTCTCACATCTTTTTCTATCTTCCCCACAACTTCTGAAAAAAATTGATTATTTCTACCAACCAGTTGTTGAATATTATCCGTCATTTTAAGAATAAACGAACCTTTCCTTCCTTAAGCAGCAGACTCATCCATTTTCCTTTGAGTACATGTTCAGTTCTTTTCTGCTTGTTCATACAAATCTCAGTAATATTTATTCCTTTCTTAAACTGCATATCTACCAGGTTTGACAATTCCCAATTGCAGTCGGTGAAATATTATTCATTTCTAAGCATTTCCTTGGGTCCTCTTCATCATCAGAGCACATAGTTCATTGCTTGTCAGCGGTGACTCTCGGAGTCGCTTTGTGCTTGTAAAGCACATTCATCTTGAAGTGTTACCTGCTTGTTTCCATCAATGAATCACTAGTCAACGACTGAGGACTAGGCCATTGCTCTTAGGTGGGCGTTCAGGGTTTAAAAGCCCAAAAAAGCTTTGAACCGAAATTCAGGAAAAATGATAGTGCGTGGGAATGTAATCCATATAATTATATTGTGCTGTTTAACCACTTATAAAATTTGTTGTTGCTGTACTCCTAAAAGATTATTTAACGTTAATCCAACATGATAGCTCATCGTAAATCAAAACCACTGGGAAACAGCCTGGAGACAATGATGCTTAAAACGTAGCTGCAGCCAGGTGATTGGATGAATAGCAGCAAACAATCTGCGGTGCCCGTAGGATGATTGGACATGGGTTCGTGGCCAAGATCTCCAACGTCATGAGTCATGCCGCCAGAGGCCAGGCCGTGCCCTGCAACAGAGAGAGGAAAACTTGGTGGGTCAGTCATGCCAGGCGTAACTCTTGCACATCTCCTTGTGACCAGCTCAAGACTAGCATTGGCAGGGCTCTGGGAGCCCAGGCATTCACCAGCTTTGGCCATTGGAGCAGGGAGATTTGAAAGGAATTCCAAAAATACTTTGCTATGCTGGAGGCAAAGGTGTCACCGTAAAGAGCATCGACGATGGGACCTCTGACCGACCTTACAGTCCATGCCTTTGTTGCTGGTCTTGATCGTCACCCTCGTAAAGTGACCGTCACAATGGGCAAGAAGAAGGTGGCCAAGAGGTCCAAGATCAAGCCCTTTGTGAAAAAAATGTGCAACTACAACCACATGATACCAACCAGGTACTCAGTTGACATTCCCCTGGATAAGGCCATTGTAAGCAAAGATGTTTTTAGGGATCCTGCTTTGAAATGCAAAGCCAGGCCCAGAAAGCCAAAGTAAAGTTTGAGTAAAAGGAACAAGACAGGAAAGAACAGATGGTTGAGTTAAGATTGGCAGAATCTTGTGATCTCCATTCTGGGCTCTTCATGGTATTTCACTTACATAGAAATTAATTGTTTATATCTCTTAAGACTGCTACGTGAAGCTAACTTATGATAGAGGACAGATCTTGGCCTGCTAGAACATGTTTGAGTATCACCCCAATAAAGACCGAGAACGTGAGTTCAAATCCCACCATGGCGGTGTGAGGATTTGAATTTCTATTTTTGTTGGGAAGGCTATCAATGGATATGGAGCAAAGACGGGTAAATGGAGTTGAAGTGCAGATCAGCCATGATCTAATTGAATGGCGGAACAGGCTCGAGGGGCTGAATGGCCTACTCCAGTTTCTAATATTCCTATGTTCCTAACCCTAGAGGGGGGTCGGTGGAGGGGCGCAGATTTTTGTCTGTCTGTCACCAGACGTCTGGATTTTGATGCATTTATTGACTTATTAGCACATTTTTTTTTTACATTATACATTAACAAAGAATGTTTTCTATATTCTTAACACAGTTTTCCTTTGGGTTGCTGATGCTGCCTTTTGGAATTTAGGACAGAGAATCCATGGGAATTAGTCAATATTCACAGAAAAGTTTGAAAACCACTGCAATAGGCAAGGTCACAAGGGCGTCAGGTTTAACTCATGAGTACAGAAGTATTTCTGATATCATCTGGCTGGCTGTTGTATTTTGCAGTTATTATTTGCAGCATGTTTTGACCTCTGGCAAAAGATATTTATTTTGTGCTTTCTGTAGCCCAAGAAAATCAGTTGAAACTGCTCCATGATGCCACTTTGCTACTGCAGTGCCATTAGGGTTGCCAACTGTGGTTGGACGTATTCCTGGAGGTTTCATCACATCACCTCCCGTCTCCTACCGCCCCACCTGGCCAAGCAGGCTTTTTATCCATCTCCAAGAATTATATAACTATTCAACAAAAGTGTTCAAAGAAAATGAAAAAAGCACTATTTTTTTGAATGCCCCATTGATTGTTCTCCTGGGTTGCTTGCAGCAATGACCAGGAGATTAATCTTTCATTCCTGGAGACTCTAGGACAATCCTGGAAGGTTGGCAACCCTAAGTGCCATACCTGTGGAAATATGAGTTTGTTTTTTTAATTATTGCTGATATCGCCCTGCATATTTGGACGCTGTATTCCAACTCAAGTATGCATTCAGTGACCCTTCCAAATTGTACTGGCTATTTGCTAGATATCCCCCCCCCCTTCGATTTTAAGAGACCAATCACAGGGCGCAGAGGGGAACGGAGCTCAGTATTTAGGACCCCACAAGGTGACTGTTTATCAGTGCAGGTTTACTACAGGAGCAAGCCAGACATTAAGTCATAATGGATGGTGCCAAGAAGGGAAAAGAAACATTCTTGATATCATAGCAGGGCCGTTTTCACCAAGATTACAGAGAACTCTTTAGATAAAAGGATCGGCTGCACTGGGAGAGTATTTGAATGATTTGCGTGAGGACTTTGAAATGTGAATTCTGTCTCATGTCTTACTGTAATTAATGTACTTACTTTTGATATTACCATTGCGCATCTGGTAAGATTAAAGCTGTAATGGCGTGATTGCTGGAAATAAACTCAGCTCGGACTGGACTAATATCATTAGTACTTCACTCATTTTGGTCAATTACAGATGAATGCGCAGACAAATATAATTAAAATCCAATTAAAATAACTTTGTCACTTTTTTTCATACCAAAAGATTCATTAATGTTACCATTTCATTCCAGAAGCTTCCATTTCCTTTTCACAGTTTTATGTTTTTGCAGGCCGGTTAATGAGTTGAGTGGGTAAGAAGCTGCAGAACAGTAATGAACATCTCATAAAAATGAAAGATGAGATTCACTTCAGTGAAGTCAAAGATAGAACCTGTACGTTGTCATTGCGTTGTCCTGGCAGAGTATTTCTATTTTAAAGGGGCATTGCTCCTCCGAAATTTCAGGTTGGCAAACCAATAATTTGGATATGTAAACAGACCAATTCAAGGATGGAGAGTTGAACGGTAAGGAAAGCAGACAGTAGTCTAACTTTCATAATAACACTTTTTTTAAAAAGAGGAGCACATGACGATACAATCAGTGATCAGTGATGATGCTAATGTGCTATCGATCACATGATTACATAGAATTACATAGGATTTACAGCACAGAAACAGGCCATTCGGCCCAACAGGTCTATGCCGGTATTTATGCTCCACACGAGCCTCCTCCCACCCTACTTCATCTAACCCTACCAGCATATCCTTCTATTCCTTTCACCCTTATGTACTTGTCGAGCTTCCCCTTAAAGGCATCTATGTTGTTCGCCTCAACAATTCCATGTGGTAACAAGTTCCACATTCTAACCACTCTCTGGGTAAAGAAGTTTCTCCTGAATTCTTCATATTTAGCATTTTAAAAATTATTTGTATTTCCTATTGAGGGTACATAGCCTCCAAGAGAGCACACACCCTCTTTTTTTATCCCCCCCCCCCAAACACCATGCAATTTCTGTATCTGAGAGGGTACAATGGGCACTTCTCCTCTTGTCACTCTCGGCTGGCAGTTGGGATGTATGCAAGAGTGACCCTCATTCCCATTTGATTTTCCCATTCCATGTAGGATATGCTTGGTCTCCCTTTGACATCTTATACTAACAGTGTGGCTATTACTGAGTAGAGGATTAAAACTGTGCCCATATTCCATGACGCCGCACATTAGTGCTTCAGGACAAAGGACCATTTTGTTACCCTTCAATCCTGGTGTGAATAAAAGATAATCGTATTGTAATCATGGCGGCAGTAAGGTAATATGACAGCAGACATTTTGGAACAGGCTGTTCTTGGGACTAAGTATGACTGTAAACCCCCCACTGAGATGATACTACCCAACTAGCAGTTTCAAATGTAATAAAGGTCATTACAAATGATGCCTGACAATGCTTCTGTGACGCGCCTTGCAACATTTTACCACATTAAAGGTGCTATATAAATGCAAGTTGTTTATCTATATATATGTAACTTGCACATATAACACCTTTCACATTCTCAGAATGTCCCAAAGCACTTCACAACCAATGAAGTACCTTTGAAGTGCAGTCACTGTTGTAAGGCAGGAAAACAAGGCAGCCAATCAGCAATGTGATAAATGACCAAATAATCTATTTTTCGTGACGTTGATTGAGGGATAAATGTTGACTGGGACACCGGGGAGAACTCTTCTGCTCTTGGTGGCACAAATGTTTCGTAGCAACAGCGAGGGGCTGAACTTCCGTGGGGTTCACTTGCTCGTCCACTGTACCTTTGTGCAAGAGCTGCGCAAACCCGGAAAACCAGTTTAAGTAGCATTTCCGCTCTTTTCCTGGACTTTCCACGGCTCCTCCGCTGAAGTTACAGTGGGAGAACCTCACGGTGATTTATCCCCCTAAACTAGAAAACGAGTTTAGACTGGATCCACTCTGATGCAAAACTAGCACTGAACAACAACAACTTGCATTTATATAGCACCCTTTAATGAGGTAGAGAGGCGGAGAGGTTTAGGGAGGGAATTCCATAGCTTGGGACCCAGGCAGCTGAAGGCACGGCCGCCAATGGAGGAGTGAAGGAAATCGGGGATCTGCAAGAGGCCAGAATTGGAGGAATGTGGAGATCTCGGAGGGTTGCGTGGCTGGAGGAGGTTTCAGAGATGGGGAGAGGTGAGGCCATGGAGGGATTTGAAAACAAAGATGAGAATTTTAAAATTGCTGGACCGGGGGCCAATGTAGGTCAGCGAGCACAGGGGTGATGGGTGAACAGAACTTGGTGCAAGTTAGGATACAGGCAGCAAGAGTTTTGGAATGAGCTCAAGCTTACAGAGGGTGCAAGGTCCTAGGCCCAACCATCTTCAGCTGCTTCATCAATGACCTTCCCTCCATCATAAGGTCAGAAATGGGGATGTTCGCTGATGATTGCACAGTGTTCAGCTCCATTCGCAACCCCTCAAGTAATGAAGCAGTCCGAGCCCGCATGCAGCAAGGCCTGGACAACATCCAGGCTTGGGCTGATAAGTGGCAAGTAACATTCGCGCCAGATAAGTGCCAGACAATGACCAACAAGAGAGAGTCTAACCACCTCCCCTTGACATTCAACGGCATTACCATCGCCGAATCCCTCACCATCAATATCCTGGGGGTCACCATTGACCAGAAACTTAACTGGACCAGCCATATAAATACTGTGGCTACGAGAGCAGGTCAGAGGCTGGGTATTCTGCGGTGAGTGACTCACCTCCTGACTCCCCAAAGCCTTTCCACCATCTACAAGGCACAAGTCAGGAGTGTGATGGAATACTCTCCACTTGCCTGGATGAGTGCAGCTCCAACAACACTCAAAAAGCTCGATACCATCCAGGACAAAGCAGCCCGCTTGATTGGCACCCCATCCACCACCCTAAACATTCACTTCCTTCACCACCGGCGCACTGTGGCTGCAGTGTGTACCATCCACATGATGCACTGCAGCAACTCGCCAAGGCTTCTTCGACAGCTCCTCCCAAACCCTCGACCTTTACCACCTAGAAGGGCAAGAGCAGCAGGCACATGGGAACAACACCACCTGCACGTTCCCCTCCAAGTCACACACCATCCCGACTTGAAAATATATCGCCGTTCCTTCATCATCGCTGGGTCAAAATCCTGGAACTCCCTTCCTAACAGCACTGTGGGAGAACCTTCACCACACGGACTGCAGCGGTTCAAGAAGGCGGCTCACCACCACCTTCTCAAGGGCAATTAGGGATGGGCAATAAATGCCGGCCTCGCCAGCGACGCCCACATCCCATGAATGAATAAAAAAAGGTGGGAGACCGGCCAAGAGAGCATTGGAATTGTCGAGCCTAGGGGTAACAAAGGCATGAGCCCTCGGTGAAGAGATCTTGTCCCAGTTTTATTCCACCATAACACTCCCTGGGCAGGGTTTCCCCTGGATGCGCCTGCTGCCGATATTTCAATCCGGGCAATATAATTAATTTGTATTTGGGCTTACTCTTCCGATGAGACAGGGAGATCAGTCCGTTCACCCTGATCTATGAACAAAGGTTTGAGGAAGAGGTGGGACCTTTTTCGCACAGAGGTCATTCAATAATGGGGTCAAGTTAGAATCTATACGTCTCAAACCAGTCTTCCAGAAGACAAATGGGAGTGTAATTTCAATGTTGCCCTTGAGCCAACGGCATCCCTTTGCACGAACAGTAATTAATCTTGTAGACACGTTGTCAGCTAAACGTTGCAATGCCCTAAAAGGCATTGGGCAAGGTCTGCAATGTGCAGCTGCGTGCCTTTTGGTATAGAGAGAAATTTTTAGATTCAGCCCCCAGCACTGCCTTCCTGGCCTACCAAAGAGGGGAGTAATTTCATAGCACAATGAAGAAATGCATAGTTACTCAGGTCATCGTCACGAGCGGCCAAGGATTCCAGTCTCCGCACCGCCTTCTTTTCCCAGACTGCTTTCCTTGTTGGTTATAGCAGTCACACAACCTTTTTTTTTTGTCACCTCTTATTTGGAAAAGCAAAGTGAAAGCCGGTTTCCGCTCGGGATTATTTATCAGAGGGCAAGCTGAAATGACCCTGAAATGACGCCACAGCAGAACAGCTCAAAGCAAACGGAATGTCATACTGTATGGAGGGAGAGGTGGCGGGGTCGGGGGGTGGGGTGGGGTTTGGTGGGGGGGGGGCTAGTGCTGGGGTTTGGGCAAGGCATCCGCAGCTGCTGTGCATTTGAACTAGATTGGGGCCTTTAAACTGTGAAGATACGGACGACATGATGGGATACGGGGAGGTAAGTGTTGGGTGAAGTGAAAGACCACTGCAAGGTTGAGTGAAGGACTGCAGCACGCTTAAGTCAGAGGTTGCAGTTTTCCTACATTACAACAGTGACTACACTTCAAAAGTACTTCATTGGCTGTAAAGCGGTTTGAGACATCCTGGGGCACCATGAAAGGCACTGTATAAATGGATCTTTCTTTCTTTCTGTTGTCTTGAAAGTGAGTCGCAGCAAGAAGGAGAGCTTAGAATTAGAATGAGAGACTATAAGGAATTAGGAGGCGATTGCACTGATCTGTATTTCTGAATAGAGAAGGGATGAAGTGAAATTCAAATGCTTAGCATCTTTGTGCAGAATCCCTCTGCCCTTTGTTTTACCCCAGGCATTAACGCATTTATTTTAAACGGGTTTTCATCTTTGCTAAAATAGTGGAGAGAGAATATGTCATATGAATGCATTAAACTTTTATCTGCTAATATTGCCAACAGCCACTTCTAGGCTACGTTGAAAAGGCGGATGGGTGGGTTGGGTTGATCTGCGAGTTTGCTTTGAGTGGAGATAGCATTTAAACTTGCTCCGTGTTTTAAATGTTATATGAACCAGTGGCTCTGCTCCAAATTGCTATTGGCAGAGGCCTAAAACAAACTGCCTGCCCTTTCAAACCTAGATTGGTACAAAATCATACATATAATTTTTGTTCACTGAACACCCATATCATTGAAAAACTTCAAAGGGAAACGTAAGCTGTTTGAAGACTATTAGAGGTTGGGTTTGTGTACACAGGAGGCAGAACTTTCCTGTAATCAACTGCAAATGATTCCTTGCTAAACCTGCGGGAATGACATTAGGGAGAAGTTTGATACCTTACTGTGAACACCACAGCAGTCAGCTGTCAGCCTACCTCACAAACCTGGAAAAAGGAGTATATTTTTAAAATTCATTCTCTCCGAATGTGGGCATCGCTGGCAAAGCCGAAATTTATTGCCCATCCCTAGCTGCCCTGAGAAGGTGGTGGTGGGCCTACTTCTTGAACCACTGCAGTCTCTGTGGTAAGCGGTTTGATAGAACTGAGTGGCTTGCTAGGCCACTTCAGAGGACGGTTAAGACTCAACCACATTGGTGTAGGACTGGAGTCACATATAGGCCGGACCAGGTAAGGACGGCAGGTTTCCTTCCCTAAAGGACATTAGTGAACCAGTTGGGTTTTTACGACAATCTGACAGTTTCATGGTCACTTCTACTGATTTCCAGATTACTTTAAACTGAATTTAAATTTACAAAACTACCATGGTGCAATTTGAATTCATGTTCTCTGGATTTAAATTAGGCCTCTGGATTACTAGACCAGTAACATAACCACTATACTACTGTACCATAAAAGCATCATCTTAAGAGAAAAATGGAACAGTTCTGATCTTCATGGCATTATAACATTGTCTAGTTTTACTGGATAAATCATTAGACAGCAGGGAGTGATTTCAAGGCTGTAATTCAATTTTGGGCTTCAGCCTGTGTTCATAAACCTTTCCAGAGAATCGCAACCTTCTGATTACATTACAGCCTCTCAATAATACTGTAGAATCACTCCTGTCGGCAATTCCTATTGAATGTCCAAAAGACGTTGTTAAAATGAGAGAGAAAGAACTTGTGTATATTGTTTCCTTTTCACATCAATCAGGACATCCCAAAGCACTTCACAGCCAATGCGTTACTCCTGACTTGCAGTCACTGTTACGTAGGCAAACCTAGATGTTATTTTTCACGTGGAAAGATCCCACACACAGCAATGAGATGAATGATCAGCCATGATCTTATTGAATGGTGGAGCAGGCTCGAAGGGCCAAATGGCCTACTCCTGCTCCTATCTCTTATGTTCCTATGATCACTTAATCTGTATTTAATGGTGTTCGTTGAAGGAAAAGGAAAGAAATGTCCTTTAGGGAAGGAAACCTGCTGTCCTTACCGGTCTGGCCTATATGTGACTCTAGATCCACAGTAGTTGATTCTTAACAGCTCTCTGAAATGGCCTAGCAAGCCAGTCAGTTGTACAATCCCACTACAAAAAGACATAATAAGAATAAAACCAGACGGACCACTAGGCACCGGACGCAACAAAGGTAAACCAAGCCCAGTCGACTCTGCAAAGTCCTCCTCACTAACGTCTGGGGACTTGTGCCAAAATTGGGAGAGCTGTCTTACAGACTAGTCCAGCAACAGCCTGACATAGCCATACTCACAGAATCATACCTTTCAGCCAAAGTCCCAGAATCCTCCATCACCATCCCTGGGTATGTTCTATCCCACCAGCAGGACAGACCCACCAGAGGTGGCGGTATAGCAGTATACAGTCAGGAGGGAGTGGCCCTGGGAGTCCTCAACATTGACTCCGGGCCCCATGAAGTCTCATGGCATCAGGTCAAACATGGGCAAGGAAACCTCCTGCTGATTACCACCTACCACCCTCCCTTAGCTGATGAATCAGTCCTCCTCCATGTTGAACACCACTTGGAGGAAGCACGGAGGGTAGCAGTTTGACCAGTTTGAACATCCCCATCCTCAATGATGGCAGAGCCCAGCAAGTGAGTGCAAAAGACAAGGCTGAAGCGTTTGCAACCATCTTCAGCCAGAAGTGGATGATCCATCTCGACCTCCTCCCGATATCCATACCGCCACAGAAGCCAGTCTTCAACCAATTCGATTCACTCCACGTGATATCATGAAACGGCTCAGTGGACTGGATACAGCAAATGTTATGGGCCCCGACAACATCCCGGCTGTAGAGCTGAAGACTTGTGCTCCAGAACTAGCCGTGCCTCTAGCCAAGCTGTT
This sequence comes from Heptranchias perlo, assembly GCF_035084215.1. NCBI lineage: Eukaryota > Metazoa > Chordata > Chondrichthyes > Hexanchiformes > Hexanchidae > Heptranchias > Heptranchias perlo. The sequence goes on along the minus strand of NC_090332.1, from coordinate 12,590,951 downwards.
CCAGTACAGCTACAACACTAGTATCTACCCAACAAAGTGGAAAATTGCCCAGGTATGTGCTGTCCACAAAAAGGAGGACAAATCCAATCCGGCCAATTATCGCCCCATCAGTCTACTCTCAATCATCAGCAAAGAGACGGAAGGTGTCGTCGACAGTGTTATCAAGCGGCACTTACTCATCAATAACCTGCTCACCGATGCTCAGTTTGGGTTCCGCCAGGACCACTCGGCTCCAGACCTCATTATAGCCTTGGTCCAAACATGGACAAAAGAGCTGAATTCCAGAGGTAATGTGAGAGTGACTGCCCTTGACATCAAGGCAGCATTTGACCGAATGTGGCATCAAGGCCAATCATCTCGGCACCAGGACATCGCTGCAGGAGTTCCCCAAGGCAGTGTCCTAGGCCCAACCATCTTCAGCTGCTTCATCAATGACCTTCCCTCCATCATAAGGTCAGAGGTGGAGATGTTTGCTGATGATTGCACAGTGTTCAGCTCCATTCGCAAACTCCTCAGATAATGAAGCAGTCCGAGCCCGCATGCAGCCAGACCTGGACAACATTCAGGCTTGGACTGAAGTAACATTCACACCATACAAGTGCCAGGCAATGACCGTCTCCAACTAGAGAGAGTCTAACCACCTCCCCTTGACATTCAACGGCATTACCATCACCGAATCCCCCACCATCAACATCCTGGGGGTCACCATTGACCAGAAACTTAACTGGACCAGCCACTTAAACACTGTGGCTACAAGAACAGGTCAGAGGCTAGGTATTCTGTGGCAAGTGACTCACCTCCTGACTCCCCAAAGCCTTTCCACCATCTACAAGGCACAAGTCAGGAGTGTGATGGAATACTCTCCACTTGCCTTGATGAGTGCAGCTCCAACAAGACTCAAAAAGCTCAACACCATCCAGGACGAAGCAGCCCGCTTGATTGGCACCCGATCCACCACCCTAAACATTCAGTCCCTTCACCACCATCGCACCATGGCTGCAGTGTGTACCATCTACAAGATGCACTGCAACAACTCGCCAAGGCTTCTTCGACAGCACGTCCCAAACCTGCGATCTCTACCACCTAGAAGGATAAGGGCAGCAGGCACATGGGAACAACACCACCTGCACGTTCCCCTCCAAGTCACACACCATCCCGACTTGGAAATATATCACCGTTCCTTCATCGTCGCTGGGTCAAAATCCTGGAACTCCCTACTGAACAGCACTGTGGGAGAACCTTCACCACACAGACTGCAGCAGTTCAAGAAGGCGGCTCACCACCATTTTCTCAAGGGCGATTAGGAATGGGCAATAAATGCCGGCCTTGCCTGCGACGTCCACATCCCATGAACGAATAAAGAAATAATGTGTTGGTCAGGAGACAAGGAGAACTCCCTGATTTTCTTTGATAGAGTCAGCGGATTTTTAATATCCACCTCAACCTCTGGAACAGACAGACAAGACCATGGTTTAACATCTCATCTGAAGCATGGCACCTCCAGGAGTGTGGCTGTCCCTCAGTATTGCATTGCAGTGTCACCCTAGAGTATAGAGGTGATTCCATGATCTGCTACGCCCTGTGAAAAGTGGTGCTCACAGGGAATACATCGTCAGCTGAAATTCATAGCCTGCACGCTCTCCATTTCCTGCCATGCGCTGCTTGCAAACTCTGCTTCCCACCGGGAGCTGTTGGATAACAGAATCAACCCTTATGTGCTCAAGTCTTGGGGTGAGACTTGAAACCACAACCTTCTGACTCAGATGTGAAAGTGTCACCAACCGAGCCAAGCTGACAAATGAGAGATTATTCAACAAACTGGCCTGATTTTAACTCGGGGTGGGATTAAGGGGGGAGGGGGGGGCGTGGGGGTCTGAATGCGGGCTTGAGGCCAGTGAGATTTTCGTCAAAATTCGTGGGGGTTGGGGGGGAGGGGAGGGAGAACAGGCCGCTGCCGGAGATCAGGGAAACAACAAACAACAACTTGCATTTATATAGCGCCGTTAACGTAGTAAAATGTCCCAAGGCGCTTCACAGGAGCGATTATCAAATAAAATTTGACACCGAGCCACATAAGGAGATATTAGGACAGGTGACCAAAAGCTTGGTCAAAGAGGCAGATTTTAAGGAGCGTTTTGAAGGAGGAGAGAGAGGTAAAGAGGCAGAGAGGTTTAGGGAGGGAAATCCAGAGCTTAGGGCCAATGCAGCCGAAACAGTCTGCGGCAAGGTATATAAGGATTTGCGGGGGGGGGAGGGGGACGGTTTCATAAAGTCTGTGAACTGGGCAGGGAGGGAAGCCCAGGGCAGGGGAGGCCCATGGTATCTGGCTCCTCTCTGGCCCACAACGAACCTTTAACATTTTTAAAAAACCTCACTTGCCTGGGCCTCCTGCGGCCAGGATCCAGGCATTCGCTGGTGGGTTCACGGCTGTGCGGGCCTTAGCTGGGCCTGCAGTTAAAATGGTGTCCCTATGGCCTGTTTGGGATGTGACTTTGCCATTGAAATTAGGCTCCCGTATCTCTGGGGCAGACGGCCTTGCTGTGCCTGAATTAAGGCAAATTAAAATGGTGGTGGTGGGGGCGAGAATGCAGTGAGGACCTCCCAATGCCATCTTAATGCGCCACACCCCTCCCCCGCCCTCCCGCCCACACCGTTCCCTTAGAGCGAGCTGGGTTATAATCAACCCTCATATCTTTCGAGATAGGAAGTTTCAATTTCAGTCCTACCTATAAATAAGCCATCAGATTTTAGAGTTAAAGCTGATAATTACAGTGGAATCCACTTGTGATGATCATGTGAATGTAACGATATAATCCTGTTTGCCAAAATCCTTTTACATTAAAACTGCACTTCAGTTAGCAGCATAAGCCAGCACTGTGAGCAGAGAGCTGCTCCGCTGTTTAAGTCGCCAGTGAAGGGATGAACAGCTGAGCAGCACCGAGATCAGGCACTCACGTGAAGCTCTAAGTAAACTTATGAGGCCTTTGCTCGTAACCAGCACCGAGAAGAGAACAAGGTCATTTACTTGCTCCATTAAATGTCCTTTGTTTGGTTTCTCGAACAGTAGCAGCAGTTTAAACTGCTTGTTAAGGAATCTCTCCAACCTCCATTCCAATGCCCAACTTCTCTCTTCACCCCACCCCCCAAACAATCACTGTGCCTGAAGTGTCTTAGAACTTGAGCAGAGTTCCAACTTCTGGTTTGGTAGCTGCCCCACAGAGCATGTTGGGAATCTCACCTTTGCATTTAGTGATCATTCGGTTATAGTAGTAATTCAGGGGCCTGTCCAAATCGATCAACACCACCTGAATCCACAGTGCTCCTGATAGATGAATTCCAAAATTGGGGTTAAAACCCAATAAAGTCCAGAAACGTCACTGTTGCCATCCTGCAGTTCTGGCACACACTTTCCCTGTTTGGTTCAGCGAGCTCTTCAACCTCCCTCTGCCCCGGTGCGGAATCGACGTCGAGCACACCTACAGTCACCTGAGTCACAGACTGTTGAGGGGAAGAGGCACTAATGACCTACATCAACTCCTTTTAGTATCGTACTTTATAAACACAGTTGTAAGCGTTTATTAGTTTGTAGAATTTTACAACACAGAAGGAGGCCATTTGGCCTATCATGCCTGTGCTAGCTCTCCCTCTCTCCATTTGGCCTATCATGCCTGCGCTAACTCTCTCTCTCTCCATTTGGCCTATCATGCCTGTGCTAGCTCTCCCTCTCTCCATTTGGCCTATCATGCCTGCGCTAACTCTCTCTCTCTCCATTTGGCCTATCATGCCTGCGCTAACTCTCTCTCTCTCTCCATTTAGTCCCATTCCCCTGTCCTCTCCCCATATCCATTTGGAATTTTTCTTTTTCAAATATTAATCTTCTTCACTTTGAAAAACGCTTCTCATTTGTGCCTCCCAATACTAAGCTGCTAGTTGACCTTTATTGCTTTCTGATTATGGACATCCTGTTTTAATTTGGACCCACCAAAAAAAGCAGGAATTTATTTGTTCAGGCTTGATTTCATTCAATTTTGTTTTTTTTTTACCCGAAAGAGTAAAATCTGAACATCAGAAGACTCACCTGTAAAAAGCAGGTACAGAGTAATATTGTTCCCTTTAATATCCCTTTTGCCTATTTCAGATGCTTTTTGTTTTTAAGACAGTTTTAGTTTAAATACTGAGCTTCGATGAAATAATTGAGGAATGAATTGGGGAGGGGTAATTGCGAGATCACAGAATGAACCTGCACATAGCTGAAATGACAAGATCCCTGCGTTACTGCCCCTATTCGGGTTGGTGGGTTTAAGGCTTAACCACCTGCAGGGCTCCTCCTTCCCCGCCAGCTATTTTCCAGTCGGGACGATAAAACCTTCACTTAAGTATTTTAATTTACTGCTGGCAGTATTCAGGCATCTAATGTCTGAAACAAAATACATTCTGCTGGCATAACGCTCATGGAGAGACATCTGGCCCACTGGTTAAAAAAAAAGGGCTAGAAGCATTTTTTAAAGATGAAATTGGGAACAATTTGGTTGCTGGTTGACATTATTTAACAATGATAAAAGTCCAGCTGTTTTTTGGGGTGGAGGAGAGACGGGTGGGGGTGGGGGGGGGGGAACAGGAAGGAGAATATTTGTATAGGATCATAGATCACAGAAGGTGGCCATTTGGCCCATCATGCCTGTGCTGGCTTTTTGAAAGAGCTATCCCATTAGTCCCACTCCCCTGATCTTTCCTCATAGCCTTGCAAATGTTTTCTTTTTAAGTATTTATCCAATTCCCCTTTGAAAGTTACTATTGAATCTGCTTCCACCACCCTTTCAGGCAGTGCATTCCAGATCATAACAACTCACTGTGAAAAAAAAAATTGTCCTCATCTTCCCTCTGGTTCTTTTGCCAATTATCTTAAATCTGAGTCCTCTGGTTACCAACCCTCCTGCCAGTAGAAACAGTTTCTCCCTATCTAAACTAGCAAAACCCTTCATTATTTTGAACATCTAGTAAAATGTCCCAAGGCACTTCCCAGGAGCGCAATCAGATAAAAATCGACACCGAGCCAAAGAAGGAGACATAAGGATGGGTGACTGAAAGCTTTGGCAAAGAGGTAGGTTTTAAGGATCGTCTTAAAGGATGAGAGAGAGGTAGAGAGGCGGAGAGGTTTAGGGAGGGAATTCCAGTGCTTGTGGCCTAGAAGGCACGGCCAATAATGGTGAGGCGAAGGAAGTGGAAGATGGACAAGAGGCCAGAATTGGAGGAACGCAGAGATCTCGGAGGGCTGGAGGAGGTTACAGAGATAGGGAGGGGGCGAGGCCATGAAGGGATTTGAGTGCGAGGATGAGAATTTTAATGAGGCATTCGGCGGACCGGGAGCCAATGTAGGTCAGCGAGCACAAGGATGATGGGTGAACGGGACTTGGTGCGAGTTAGGATATGGGCCACAGAGTTTTGGATGAGCTTAAGTTTGTGGAGGGTGGAAGATGGGAGTCCAGCCACGAGAGCATTGGAATAGTCGAGTCCGGAGATAACAAAAGCATGGATGAAGGTTTCAGCAGCAGATGGTCTGACTCGGGAGGAGACGGGCGATGTAACGGAGGTGGAAGTAGGTGGGCTTGGCGATGGAGAAGATATGTGGCCAGTAGCTCAGCTCAGGATCAGATAGGTCGCCGAGGTTGCCAACAGTTGGGTTCAGCCTGAGACAGTGTACTATATTCACTCTCCCTGAATATAGTAACTAACCTGTGGATGGAGTCAGAGCTGTGTTGTACCGCCTGGTGGGAATTCTGGCCTGATGCACTTCAGACAGAACTTCAGGCCTTTGCCTCTAAAACCATGTCGCTACCCTTTACCCTATGTTCATTAGATAAACTTAACAACCTGGTATAATTTCCCCTGTGGGAATTTCCCTATTAGTCATGTTGGACTATTTGGTTTGTAATTTCTCACTTCATGTCCGCCTCAGGTACAGACCTCTATTTTCAGTATTCTCTAAAAATATTATAGTCACCTAGTTCCTCATTCATATCCTTGAGAACTCCCAAGGGTATTTCCAGCAATTGAAGGGTGTATCTCATGCAGAAGAACAAGTGAACTTGTGGGCTTACCATTCATTCTGCATGTCAAGATTTGTAGTAATACCTTTATCTCACCGCCCGAGCATTAGTTTAGATTAAGATCAAGAAATGGTAATGGTGCCAAAATCATTCATTTTTTGCTTTTTCTCTTCCTCAGTCGTTGAATATATTCAAGACTAAGATTGATATATTTTTGGACTCTAAGGGAATCAAGGGATATGGGGATTGGGTGGGAAAGTGGAGTTGAGGTCGAAGATCAGCCATGATCTTATTGAATGGCGGAGCAGGCTCGAGGGGCCGTGTGGCCTACTCCTGCTCCTATTTCTTATTATTCTTATGTTTCCTCTCAGGAACTGTTGTGAATAACGCCTTTCTACCTCCTCAGTAGCATCTGATTACTTTGGATGGCTCATTACTGTTACTTAATGTCAGGCAGCTGATGGGCTGATTGTCCTTTTGAGGCTTAACCTCGTCTGATGATGTCATTCACCTTGTTATTTAAATGTGGAGTTTGCAGAGAAGGAGGAGTTTCAGTTGCCTCTTTTAAATAAACCAGTCAGAGCGAGGCTGGTAGAATGTACAGCACAGAAACAGGCCATTCAGCCCAACTGATCCATGCCAGTGTTAATGCTCCACACGAGCCTTCTCCCACTCTTCTTCATCTAACCCTATCAATTCTATTCCTTTCTCCCTCATGTGTTTATCTAGCTTCCCCTTAAATACATCTATGCTTTTCACCTCAACTACTCCTTGTGGTAGCAAGTTCCACATTCTAACCACTCTCTGGGAAAAGAAGTTTCTCCTGAATTCCCTATTGAATTTATTAGTGACTATCTTATATTTATGGCCCCTAGTTTTGGTCCCCTCCGCAAATGGAAACATCTCTACGTCTACCTTTATCAAACCCTTTCATAGTCTTAAAGACCTCTATCAGGTCACCTCTCAACTTTCCCTTTTCTAGGTCATAGCTGGAATGGTAACAGAACCCTAAGCAGGTGACCAGGTGCCCTGTGCAGTTTGCCTTGGATGGAGCTGAACTAGACTGTTCGCAACCTCGGCGTCCTATTTGACACTGAGCTGAGCTTCCAGTCTCTCTGAGGAATCTCTCCTCGATAGTCTGCGACCAGAGCCCCATCCCTCCCCTTCCTTTAAGTGAGAAGATGGTTAAAATCCCTGCAGAACTTGTCCTCCAGCCTCGCCGGATGCCACGCTCCTGACGCGCTCCGTGCCCACGATGCCCATCACCTGTTCTTCAAGCAGGGACAGCACATGGATGAAGTGTTGCCCTCCTCCTGGGGCCGCTGCCCCTGTGTGAGCTTACCCTGCAAAAATGAAGGCAATGTGTCCATGTTAAGAGTAGTGAGCAGTTTTCAGGGTATAATAGTGCTGCTGGTGTGTGAAAGATGGTGAAGTTGTGAGGAGGTGAGGGAAGTAATAGTGAGGAGTGCTGTAGTAGGAGCAGAAGGAGTTGGAGTGAAGTGTGCCCCAGTGATTGCAGGAGAGTGCTAGTAATCGGGGGAGGGAAGGGTTGTGAGTGCAAGGGCAACAGGTAGTGGAAGGCTAAGCAGAGAGTAAAGAGAGATATGAGTTAGGAGGCTTACCTTAGCTGGCCTTGTGAGGTCATTGAACTTTTTCCTGAATTGCAGCCATGTCCTAGGGGGTGATGCTTCTGGCACTGACCCGCTCTGCCACCTCTGCCCAATCATGCTGGGCAGCTAGACTCGATATCTTTCTGTCACCTGGTGGAAGCAAGATGTCCCACCCTCAGCCGACCTCCTCCGCCAATAACCTCCAACGCAGCATCAGAAAAATGGGAGGCCCTTATAACTTCTCCTGTGCCTGCCATTGTCCACAATCTTCAGGGGCCTTTAATGCGGCCACTTGATTGGGCGCATGCTATGAGCACGGCGTCCATTCTGTGCTTGAATACTGGCTTAAACTGATTTCTACCCCATTATCTGCCCATTTGTTCCTTTGTTGTTTGTGGGAATTTGTTGCACTTGGCTACATAACAACAGTGACTGTGCTTCAAAAGCAATTCATTGGTTATAATACACTTTGGGACAGCCAGAGGATATAAGGGGCTATATGAACACAAGTTCTTTCTGGGTCTTATCAGAGGAAAGAGGATTCAGAGGGAGTGTGATCCATTCATTCATTAGAAGTACAGCTATAACCAGATTCTGGAACTTTTACAGTGATCGTAGGCCTGACATGATGCGAATGCAATATTAGCAAACCCCTGGCAAGAATGATGATTAGAAGAATGTTTTTTTTCACACAATGGAAGTTATGTGGGTTATACCTACCCATCCAAAGTAGTGAGTGTTGTGTCATTTAAACCCTTTCTGAAGAGTTGGGTGGATATCTGAGTCTGAAAAGGATTGAAAATTATAACAACAAGTCTAGATATAGATGATCAAATACTCTGGGAGACTACGCTTCTAGTCCTAGTGGGATCATGGGAATATTATCTGTGAGATGCAGCCAGACAGTGCTGAATTATTTATGTTATAACGCTAGGCTGATAGTCTGTAGCTTTCACTTGGTCGCATCTGTAGGCATCTCACAGAGATTTCTTCTTATGGGTGTTTTACACTTGGCTGTTTGCTTTTTTCAACCGGTTAATTATAGTGAGGAGGTCCCATGGCTGTGTGAACTGTGTAAGGTCTGATAGATGAGGTGGTTCGGTGGGCTGAATTGCCTGTTGTTACAATGTGCTTTCCAGTGCTCTGATCTGCAAAGCATTCACCAGTCGTCCTACAGCATGAGAGGCTGTTTAAATGACCACTCTTGGTTGTGCCGGCAAGGGATGTATGAGGCGAGTAGCTGAGTGATCAGCTGTTTGCGTTGCTGGGCTTGTCCCTAAATGACAGGCTATCTCGCGCTGCTACTGCTGAATTCTAATCAGCCAAAGGTAACGCCGTGATTTATCGAACGTTGATCCAAATTGAATCCAATCCAATAGATCATTTGGATTCAATAAATGTACAGTGGCAGATTCCAAGGAAGGAGTTAGAGGTAACCCAATCTAGGGGCTCAAATGATGCTACAAGCCACATAAGGGATGTTCATATCATTTATGTGAACATTACCTGAGCCCTGGGATTGCATTACAGGACTAAATCTCATCAGCGCACTCTCCGTCAGCTCTAAAGGCAGCTAGCAGTAAAATTTCATGAGGTGGAACACAGGAATAAAATATATTTTATTTGCTGCTACTAAGTGTTGCTGAATTCATATTTGCAGGCTGGTTGGCAATCAATCGCAGTCTGTGTTAGCATTGACATGCCAAATGTACCACTGATTGCTGGGGATGAAGTGTCTTTTCATGGCATTTGCATCTTAGGAAGCCAATTGATGCATAAAAACAAAGCGGAATAGTTTAGGCACTGCTCCTTTTGAAGGAGCTGACTTAGACTCATAGAATTATAGAACCATACAGCATGGAAGGAGGCCATTCGGCCCATTGTGCCTGTGCCAGCTCTTTGAAAGAGCTATGTTGGTTAGTCCCACTATCCACCACCCCCCCCCCCCTCTTTGCCCATAATCCTGCAAATTTTTTCCTTGTGCTGGGGGTATGGGTCCATAGGCACTGACAGCCTTCCGATACCTCACCCCAGTGCCTGTTCTCCATTTGTGAGCCTACACAGTGAGTGCTGTACAACCTATGGGATACATGACAGCAGTGTAACCATGTCCTTGCCTGACGTCCATGCACCTGCACTCGCCAGCAGAGGGTCGGGTGAATTGTAATCAGGAGTGGGAACCCTGGTTGATTTTTGCCTTCCTCAACCCAGAGGGGGCGGAGGGCAATTGTAGTAACCCCACTATCATTCTGACTGAGGTCAGTTGTCACTGCAAGGATCAGTTTCGTGCAATTTGATGGCAGGCACTCATCCGCGATAAATTCTGTTTTCTAAATCCCTTTCTCCTATCTATCATTCCGTGTACAGTTTGATTATACTCCATGGAGCTGTAAATTCTGGCTGACTTGTCACTGGTTCAGAGTTGCCACGACAGTAAATGTGCATGTGACATAAACAAATGCATTATATTGATGACATTACAGATAAAAGGATGTTGCCTATTTTCTTGTTTTTGCTTGACGAGGAAATATTGGGCTATTATTCATATTAGATGCATTATGTATAGAATAGTAGTTTACTGTGAGGGAGCTGCTAAGCTGTAGGCCAAAGTAATCAAACGCTGCAGCCATTCTGTGCCATAATGTCCCACAAACAGCAGTGAGCTACATTACCAGCTAAATGCTCTCTTTTCTACTGATACCCTTTGGAGAGGAATGCTGGCCAGGACACTGCGAGCTCCCTGCTCTCCTTCAAATAGTACCACTGGATCTTTAGTGTCCGCCTGAATGAGCAGGCAGGACCTGGGCTTAACATCTAAGCTCCAACAATGCATCTCTAACAATGAACCCAAAAGCGAGAGTGTTACCAAATGAGCCAAGCCGGCACAGCAGTAGACAGATCAAAGATACCGGAAATCCTGGGGCGCTGTTATAGGTTAAAGTGCAGCAGCTGCGACGTGCAATATATTGGAGCAACTGAGTATTTTTCCGTTTTTTTAACAACAAAGCTCTACTGCTTTCACAGAAGGTGAGGTATGTAATAAAGTGTCAGCTCAACACATTTTTAACATCCTTCCATTTGGGTTTCAAGCAAGCTTTTGCTGTTTACAAATTGCTAACAACTTGATATCCCAGCTCTTCATTTCTTCGCCAGGGAGGTGCACCTAACTGCCGTCTGAATTATAGGGTCAGACAAAAAGGTGCTGATAAACCTGAAATCAAAACAGAAAGTGCTGGAGACACATGGCAGGTCTGACAGCATCTGAAAAAGAGAAGACAGATTTGCGTTTGGGTGGAGACCCTTTCATCAGGACAATACAATCAATTCCGCACCTACTTTTGAAGGGCCTCATATGTATTTCCAGAATGTTCTAGGATTATAGTCAACTCCATTTTAGTTTTCGGGACGAGCAGCTTTATCAATGACTCTTGCATCTCTTGACTCCTCACTACTTCACAATCATCAACCCCCGTTCTTATTCCCATTGCGGATTATTTGCTACCAAATATTTTGCTTTAAGAACCTCGTATAACAAGGACATCATTAGAAGGAGAAAAGGTCATTCAACCCATTTATAAAATTAAAATCGTCATCCAGGTCCTGAACCCGTTCTAACCATTTGTTATTTTTATACCTTGTATTCTATTTTCCGTTAAACTATTCCAATTCCTTTTTGAATGCTTCAGCGGAGTCAGTATTTACTGTACTAAACGGCAGTAAATGATTCTTATTGTCAGTATGTACAAAATATCAGCTCAACACATTTTTACATTTTTCTGTCTGGTTTCAGTGCATCTTTTAATACTCATTACCATGCTTTCTCATTCTCTTATCCAGCCTTATACAAAATGTTTTGCTACATCCTGATTTGTGTGATAAATAGTGAATTCTGATCTTTATTTTATACATATTTTATCAATGGGATCAAAATAGAGACTGTCCTTCTCCGCTAAATAACAAAATTGATGACAATCAATTTATAGATTAGTTCTTAAGATGTGGGCAACATTGGCAAGCCAGCATTTATTGCCCATCCCTGGGTCAACCACACAATGTGGGACTGGAGTCACATATAGGCCAGACCAGAATTGGGGTTGCACATTCCCTTCGCTGAAGAACATTAATAATTAGGCTGATATGTATCACAACTCCATTTACGTGCCTTTGTTCCATATCCTTTGATACCTAAGAAAAATCAATCTCAGTCCTGAAAATTTCAATTGACCCGACATCCACAGCCTTTTGGGAGGGAGAATTCCAGATTTCCACAACTCTTTGCATGAAAAAATACTTCCTGATTTTGCTCCTAAATGGCTTAGCCCTAATTTTAAGATTATGCTCTCTTGTTCTGGATTCCCCCATGAGAGAAAATAGTTTCTTTGTATCTACCCTATCGAATTCCTTTATCATTTTAAATACCTCGATTAGATCACCCCTCAATCTTCTAAGCACAAGGGAATACAAGCCGAGTTTATGCACTTGTCCTCATAATTTAACTCTTTAAGCCCTGGTATCATTTTGGTCAATCTGTGCTGTACCCCTTCCAAGGCCAATATATCTTTCTTGAGGCTCAGTACTCAAAATCGAACGCAGCACTCCAGATGGGGCCTGACCCAGGCTCTGTACAACTGAGCCATCACTTCCTCACTTCTGAATTTCAACCCCATTGAGATAAAGGCCAACATTCCATTAGCCTTTTTGATTACTTTGTGTACCTGTGCTCTAGCTTTTAGTGATTTGTTTCCATGGACAGCTAAATCCCTTTCCTCCTCCACAGCTCCTAGTCTCTCACCGTTAAGAAAATACACTGATGTGTCTTTCTCAGATCCAAAGTGGATGACCTCTCACTTCCCCACATTGAACTCCATCTGTCATAGTTTTGCCCACTCACCTAGTCTGTCCCTTTGCTACTTCCTGCTCCCACCCACACAACTTAGTGTGCCTCCTAATTAAGAGTTCTTCACGGTCAAATTGAACAAGTATGTTGAAGAAAAACAACATTGGGTACAACCACTAGGACAGGAGGAAGGTGAACTAGACGGACCTAAGAGAGTAAAGTTTCCCTTACCTTACTCCCAAATAGCATCGAGAAACAGATGCAATGCAGAGGAAAAGTGGGTGCTAATCCTTGCTTCTGTTCTGCTTCTGAATAGCACTGCACCCAAACTTTATGTATGATTTTTTAGTTGGCTGCAACTGAAGTTGAATGTTGAGTGCAACAATGTAAATTATATGTAAATGATTGTCAGATGGCTCTGCACACAAATTCCCTCTAATAACATTGGGTGCAGATCAAGTGCAGACTGCCTTCATAAAAACTTAGCACTACTGCTTCCTGAGGTGCTGTTTAGGTTTTTATCTGTCTCAAGGGAAAGGTTGGCATTCTCAAGAAAGGTCTTTATTTTTGACACTTTGAATAAAAACTGGTTTTGCTGCTTCAGTACTCGTTGCAGAGTGTTGTTGTTCTTTTACACTTGGCGATGGAGGCAATGTTTAGCACTGTGTCACCCAAACCGCCCCTCCCTTGAGGTAAACGCACAAGAAGTTTTTAGGTATCAGCTGTACCCCTACTTGGATGTACTATTGGTGCAAATAGCTTGCAATGTCAACATAAATCCTGTAAGGTTTATCCCAAATCAACATTGCTTTAATAGGCACTTAATGGAAGCAGTTCTGTATTAGGGACTGCTGCAACAGTTTACGGTGAGGTCTGTTTTGGTTTGCAAATGGAGGCCCTGGATTTAGGATGGGTGCGTACACAATACCCCAACGACATCCCTGTGCAGGACTCAGGTTAAAATTGCAGTCAGGTCCCGATGACATCATCGGCGCCCGATCTGCATATTTAAAGAAGGACCCCGCTGCCTCCTGGTGGGTGTCTGTTTCACCTGCTCAAAAGAGCAGGTTAAGATTACAACCTGCACGAAGGCAACAGCATTGGTGGGCGTAAGTCGCTGTGGCCATTTTAACTGCCCGTCCGGTTTCCTCTAGGCAGGCAGCGTTAAAATCGGTCTAGGTTTTTACAGGGGCAAAAAAATGTAACTTTGCAATCAGCGACGAAAGCTGTTATGCAGCTTTAAGAAGTCTACATGGCCAGACCAGTCAAATACTCATGTGCCAGTTCTGTATGGAGAGGAGCTGGTAAGAGCAATGTGAAAGCTGACATGGCACCAATTGATATTAATATTAATTCTCCTTGCATAGTGAGCCTTGCACTGGACCCCAATGCAGCCTACTAAAATCTGGCCATTTTCTTCACCAAATGCAGCACACAGTGTTTTGGGTGCACAGCCATCCGAGTCTGGTTTTGTGAGCTGTACTTGCCATTAGTGGACTTTCAGCAGAGCCTCATAAAATCAATATATACTATGGATCTTTCTTTTCATCGAAAAGTTTCCTTTGCCTGTGTAACTGCTGCTGTACAACATGATGGTACTTCCAAAGCTTAGTCAACTATGATGTGGAGATGCCGGTGATGGACTGGGGTGGACAAATGTAAGGAATCTTACAACACCAGGTTATAGTCCAACAGTTTTATTTGAAAATCACAAGCCTTCGGAGGCTTTCTCCTTCGTCAGGTGAGTGACGAAGGAGAAAGCCTCCGAAAGCTTGTGATTTTCAAATAAAACTGTTGGACTATAACCTGGTGTTGTAAGATTCCTTACATTAGTCAACTATGACACCGTGGTCTCCCTCTTTGCTTTATTTTGTAATCATATTCAATCGTAATTAATGTTCGTGTGTTGGAATCTCCAAACAAGGTTGTCGTTAAACAATTCATTAAGCTAGTGACCAAATCTTATTCGCCTGATGCTTGTAACACATCAAGTGTATCAACTGAAATGCACTGCCTGAAAGGATGGATGGAAGCAGATTCAATAGTAACTTTCAAAAGGGAATTGGGTATATACTTGAAAAGGAAAATTTTGCAGGGCTATGGGAAAAGAGCGGGGCAGTGGGACTAATTGGATAGCTCTTTCAAAGATGGTCCGAATAGCCTCCTCCTCTGCTGTAACGTTCTATGATTCGAAGGGCTTAAAGGCACAGAGCTTTACCATACCTCATTCCATTTTATTCTTGCCTTCAAACTCAGTATGGCAGCAACATTCTGCTATTAATTCGACTATGAATGTTAGGATCTGAGCTACAATCTTGCTATTATAATAAGAGATTAAATCAATTATACCAGGTTAAGAAAGGGCAAATGTGTTTTCAATTCAGCCACACAAAAAAAAATACACGAACCAGTAAAGGAATTAATGAAACAGAAGATGTCAAATCTGTACAAGATATTTAATCGATTAAGGGCAGAGAGGATTACCTGAAAGGTCAAAGTTAATATATTCATGCGTGGATACTAATGACCCTATTCATTGTCTTAATGGATATAATTAGGGGAGTACTCGCTGTGCTATTCATATGATAATGCAATCAGAGAGTGATTCATCAACTGTTTATAATGGAGGTGACATCTAGGCTGGGTTTGAAAATATTGAGGTGTGTTTGCAGTTTGACTTTAGGTAATTTGGGTGATGTTATTAAATGGTCTAGTAATAACTGAGCTCCACCGCACTCACTTATAATACCCTACATCACCACTCCTGTGTGGCTCGCCAACTCCCCTGTCTGCAATTCTGTCTCTAGCTGTAAATGGGCTATAAGATTCTGCCTTAATAATAAATGTAATGCACGCCAAGCACATTTTTGCATGAGCACCAGATTAATTTATAACACATGAATGCAAAGGAAAAATTTGCAATGCTATGGGGAAAAGAGCAGGAGAGTGGGACAAATTGGATAGCTCTTTCAAAGAGCCAGCACAGGCATGATGGGCTGAATGGCTGCCTTCTGTGCTGTATGATTCTGTGATTCTAAAAAGAACTATTGCATTTTCAAAACCTAAATGCCACTGTTTTGTTCCCATTATCAGTGGGGTTGGGTTGTGGTGTACAGGGACATTGATATGAAAGTCTAGGCCTATAGATGGGATCTAGATTTTTTTATTATGATGTATAATCTGGTCTGCTGTGAATAACATCACATTGTTTGTGGTATAGTACCATCACTGTGCTACAGTTTCCCCCAATTGTGTTTTGTCAATTAGTTTGGTACAAATACTCTGACTGGACAGTAGAACATTTAAAAAAACATTTCAATTTGGAGTCAGAATGGTGCAGCATGTTGGGGTACCAAAGGATTATGGTGGAGGCTTCCTAACCTCAGCAGTTCCATCAGAGAGAGAAGCATCCAGCAAAAGCCATGGACTTTCCCACAGAGAAGTAGGGATTGGGAAAAGGTTCGGGAATAAATGGTGCCTCGGTAGGGAGGAATATATTTTACTAAAATAAATGTATCAAATAACTTTCAAAAATTGAGTAGTGTTGAAAAAATATATATACAAACGAGGGAGAATGATCCTCGACTTAATTAAAGTTATTTGTTCCCTTTTTGGGAGTGGTCCATAGGTGTGAGAAATATCCATAAATTAACAGCATGTCAGATCATGTCAACACCCAATAAGTACACTTTGATGTTGGATAATAATTGGAATGAGTGTTGTAGATCGAGTCTCTGCAGCACATCCATAACACTGTATTGAGTATTGAGTGTACCGGGAACATTCACTTTTTCCCCTCTGAAGGAATGACAGACTGCAGCATGAGTCCTAACTCTCCATCGATGACCATTGAGCAGGAGGTGTGAGAAAAGACTGACTCCTTTTCCCCCTTTTTTTTGCCATTTATATACCCATTAAAGGGAGAGATGTTAAACCAGGGGAACATCCTCAGTGTCCCGTTCATCCCAGAATGGAGTTTCAAACCCCATCCATCGCCAAAACTACACACTACCACCTTTTGTAGCATTACCTGCCTCATCCATCACCCCTGTCCTCGCTGGCCTACATTGGCTCCCAGTCCGGCATCGCCTCGATTTTAAAATTCTCATTTTTGTTTTCAAATCCCTCCATCACTTCGCCCCTCCCTATCTCTGTAACCTCCTCCAGCCCTACAACCCTCTGAGATCTCTGCGCTCCTCCAATTCTGGTCTCTTGTGCATCTCCGATTTTAGTCGCTGCACCATTGGTGGCCGTGCCTGCAGCTGCTGAGGCCCCAAGCTTCGGAATTCCCTCCCTAAACCTCTCTGCCTCTCTACCTCACTCTCCTCCTTTAAGATGCTCCTTAAAACCTACCTCTTTGTCCAAGCTTTTGGTCACCTGTCCTAATATCTCCTTATGTGTCAAATTTTGTTTGATAACACTCATGTGAATGTAAGTTGTTGTTGTCGTCGTCGTCGTCGTCGTCCCCGCCTCACTCCACTGCTGAAACCCTTCTCCACATTTTTGTCACCTCTGCATTCTGCTTCTCCACAGCCCACGGTCGTAGTAACCCCCACAGCTGAGATCAGCTGTCTCAGCATTGACGGGGTATCAAACCTGAAATCATTCCTGTCTGTAATGCTCAGCAGCGCAGCGGACGGTGCGTTTACCCATCGGATGGAATTTGCCGCTCTTGCTCCTGGGGGCAACGCATACAGGAATCAGACGGGAGACAGAATGGTCACCCACAGGGAGCCGGCCCGATTTTCCTGTATTCGCCCTGCCCAGGAGATCCAAAACGCCCGGGCACAGGAGCAGGAAAATATACCTGACTAAGCCATCGGGAAAGCTAACCTTGCCTCTTTAATTAATGAGCACCCACTAAAGGACCTTCTTAATTGGGGTATTAAATCAAACCAGACGGATAAAAAAAAATCGTGTACCTTTGGGGAAAAGGACCTTCTTTTAAAATAATGTTTTTTAATTCAATCTCTCGACACAGCAGAGCCATGCAGCCCCAAGGGATTCAGCAGGCGGACTCATAAAGGGATCAGCTGCAGAAACGTGCTAAGTAGAGGAATAAGACTTAAAACCTGACAGAAAGATTAATCATGCGACAGAGGAAAGACCGAGACCAAACATCACAACTTGGTTGGCAAGTGCCATGCGTAAGCATAGACTGGAAAATCAATCATGCTGGGGCTCCAAGTATTGTGTAATAAGAACAAAACACATAGCCAGTGCAGCCCACAGCTGATGCCCCGTCCCTGGTTGACTGATCTAGCTGTCAAAGCTTGTGGCGGATTTAACACATCTGCGAAGAGAAATCCTTCAGGGTAAGTTTTAATGGTTGCAAGCTCCGGGTTCCTTCAAGAGATGAGCATACACATTAGACTGTTGTCTTGTAATATCAATCTACATACATCAGGTGAGAACCACAGGACAGCAATCTGCATGCATCTCAATTTGTTACCTCACAGTTAATTGAGTTCTTTTACATAAAATGATCTAGCGATTAAATATTCATTGTTAGCAATTTATAATAGCTTTGTCTGAGGAAATGGATGGACCAAACATAACAGATTAGCAATAAGAACAGAAAATACTGGAAATGCACAGCGGGACAATCAGCAGCCGAAGGAGAAAGATGGACAGAATTACTGGTTCACAGAGACTGAATTTTGTTTGTGTCTTTACTGGTGTTTTGAAAAATGCATGTCATCTGTTTTTTTTTGGTGGAAACCATAAATCTTTTGGCTTTAACCCTTCATCTGAACTGAAGCTGATTTCTGAAAGGTCCCACCAGAAGCATTAACTTTGCTTTCTTTTGCTGATCAGCCTTGCTGTGCATTTCCAGTATTTCTGTTTTTTTATGTTACTTCTAGTTTTCAGCATTCCTGGTGACCTTTATCATCAAATCTTACCTTGGTCTGTCCCCCTACTCCTGTGGAATCTTCCCCCGTTTGAGCACCTCACCTTTTCTACCCCTCTCGCCTCTCCTTTAAAATCCTCATTCTTTATCACCCACTCAAGCCCCACCCCAAGTTTCTCACCGAGATATCCTCATTCCTTTCCCCCCTCAGCCTCTGCACCAAGTGACTTCTTATCCTCTGTGATTCCCACCTCCATCTGAACTCACCTTGCCCTGGCTCCTCACTGCTGGAAGCTCGTGTATAAACTCTCCTACTTATATTCACGACCCCCTCGACCTTGCCATCTTACGTGGCATGTCTATCACAGGCAAGGCCATCTCTGATCACCTCCTTGTATCCGTTACCACTCATATCACCCTTGCTCCTTCCAACTCCACTTCCTTCTGTGTCCGCCACTGCACAACACTCTCCCCAAAGTCACTTACAACGGCTCTTTCAAACCCCCGAATGTCTAGCCTTTGGCCCTCTGTTCACCATGTTACTTCTGCAGCTACCAATCTGCTCAATCACATCCTCACCTCTGCCTTTGATGTTCTTGTCCCCAGAAAAAAAACCCCTTACTCTCTTCCACGGTGCTTGTTCATCCTGGTATGGCCCCCATCTTTGCTCCATTAAGTCCAAGGGGTGCAGACTTGAACGTATATAAATGTCCAAGTGCAGTCCGTGTCGTGAAGGTACTCCCACAATACTGTTAAGTCGGGAGGTCCAGGATTTTGACCCAGAGACAGTGAAAGAACAGCGATATATGTCCAAGTCGGGATGGGTGTGTGACTTGGAGGGGAACTTGGAGGTGATGTTGTTTCCATGCACCTGTTGCCCTTGTCCTTCTAGGTGATGGAGGTCACAATTTTGGGAGGTGCTGTTGAAGAAGCCTTGGTAAGTTGCTGCTGTGTATCATGTAGATAGGACACACTGCAGTAACGGTAAGCCGATGGTGGAGGGAGTGGATATTTAGGGTGGTGGATGGGCTGCCGATCAAGTGGACTGCATTGTCCTGGATAGCGTCGAGCTTCGTGAGTGTTGTTGGAGCTGCACCCATCCAGGCAGTGGAGAGTATTCCATCACACTCCTGACTTGTGCCTTGTAGGTGGTGGAGAGGCTTTGAGGAGTCAGGAGGTGAGTCACTTGCCGCAGAATACCAAATTTCTGGCCTACTCTAGCAGCCACAGCATTTATGTGGCTGGTCCAGTTCAGTTTCTGGTCAATGGTGACCCCTAGGTTGTTGATGATGGGGGATTCGGCTATGGTAATGCCACTGAATGTCTAAGGGAGGTGGTTAGGCTCTGTCTTGTAACATCACCCGGCTCTTCCCCTGCCTCAGCTTATCTGCAGCTGAAACCCTCATCCATGCATTTGTTACCCCCAGACTGGACTATTCCAATGCTCTCCTGACCAACCTCCCATTTTCCACCCTCCAGAAACTTGAGCTCATCCAAAACTCTACTGCATGTATTCTAACTCGCACCAAGTCCTGCTCACTCATCGCCCCTAATGACCTACATTGACTCCCAGTCCACAAACACCTTAATTTAAAAATTCTCATCCAGGAGTTCAAATCACAATATCAGATCACAGGAGATGCGAGTCTGCTTATGAAAACTGGTTTTGTAGCCGTGAACCTGAGTAAAGAGTGTTGGAGAGAAAGTCCGCACTGTGACAATGTCATTTCTATTGTGAATGACTTGCACTGTGGTTATTTATGGCTCTCCTGATTTATCTTGTCGAAATGTGCTTTTTTTTGTTCTTTTTGTGATTGGTGTCATTTGCAGAACTAAAAAAAATCATGTTATCAGTAAACATTGGGCCGAATGGCCCTTTTGCCACTGGGGTGAAATGCAGTGAGGGAAATATTCAACCGTGTTTCTCTGGTTTTTCGGGCTCGTGCCACGGAAGCCCCGCCCACTTGTACCAGGTTCTTAATCGGCCTTACCAGCGGCCCTGAAAGGGATTGCTGGAGGCCACTGCAAAATGGCCTCAAGTATGTGAACATTTTTGATTTTCAAGCAGGAGTGCTCCTCCTGGCTCTTCAAAAGAGTTATGAGCTACTGCCGGTCCTGACTCGCCCCCCTCTCTGGATCGCCTGCCCGCACCCTCCCACCCATGCCCGGACCCACCCGAAGTCCCACTGCTGGCGTCACAGCCGGCCCAACTTGCTGCCGATAGGACCCCGAGCTGCTTCCCGATGCCCGATTGGCGAGGCGCTGAATTTGGCACGAGCCTCCCGTTGGCACGGTCTGGCACACGGAGCAAGCACTCCACCGACTTGACGCCCGTTTCGGGTGCAAGGCCACTTTCTCACTCAATGGGGGTCATTTTGACTTTGGGCAACAGTGTAAAACGGGCGATATTGGATCTCCCATCCATTATACATCTCTCCCAACTTTCGTTTCCACTGAAGATGTATGACGGGCTACCAATTCACTACCGCGAATATATGTGTTTTCAAATTTGGTGTTGAAGTTCCCCATGTACCAGCAATGTTAAGGATTTAGTATTGGTGCTCTCTGAGAGGTAGAGGCAAATTGGATACAGCAGCAACAAATGTTCCACTTCAAAAATAGTTGAAGAGCCTTATGAATAACCTCTGACCCCTGAGCATGATGGATGATGAGGAATCACCGGCAAGTCTTGCTTTCAGATTTTAACACAGCTAAATGATAACATGTTCCCATTGGCAATGAAAGGGGCTAAACTTCCACCTACAGATACAAGCTTTACAGCTGTTCAACGGTTTTCCTTCCAGCTCTATAACCAATGTTGAATTGGCCATCAACCACTGGCACAGACTCTGTGTAAAAGCTCTGCTTCTGCACGCCTGTGTAAATTCAATAAATTAGCAATGACAACTAGCACAGTGGGTGAGAGGGATAGCACGTTTTAAGATCCTTGATTGTTATTTAGAAAGATATACTGACCTGCTAAAATAGATTTTCTTGCAGGTTTTTTTTTGATATGGTAATTTATTTTCAAGTGTCAGATTTTGTTTTCTTTTGGGAAAAACCTTCTGCCATAATCGCCTCCCATGATTTTGGCCATCGGCAGTCAAAGTTGCCTGCAGCCACCCCTTAATCAAAGCCCAGCGGTACGGGAACTGCTCGTCTCTCTTGATACCCGGGGGCCAGGAGTTCACAAATGCTGCAGATAGGGGCCAGTCTGCTTCCACGTGACTCCTGCTTACCTTCGCAGTTCCTCAGTTAGCAATTGGGTAGACTAGAGCCTGACATCTCAAAGGAAAGTAATCATCGCCACATCTTTTTGCCATTGCATGAATTTAAAGCAAGGACCCCGGTTGAAAGCCTATCATCTCACCAGTGCGCTGCACAAGTCGTCAGACCAGTCTACAAGGCAGGGAAATAGGAACAAAGAAACACCATAAAAGTTAACACAGAAAGAAAGAACAAAGGATTTGCATGCCCTTAGGACATCCCAAAGTGAATGAATTACTTCTGACGTGTAGTCATTGTTGCTATGTAGGAAAACGCATAAATCAATTTGCACACAGCAAGGTCCCACCAACAGCAATGAGCTAAACGACTAGTTATTCTGTTCTGGTTGTGTTGATTGAGGGATAAAATGTTGGCCATGAGGCTGGCAGAAACTTCCTGCTCGTCTTCAAATAATGTCATGAATCTACAACATCCATCTGAACACATCCATCTGGTTTCATTTCTCATCCAAAAGATGGCGGTGCTGACAGTGCAGCACTCCCTCAGTATCACACTGACGTATCAGCCTAGATTATACGCTCAAGTTCTGGAGTGAGGCTTTAACCCATGACCTTCAGACTCAAAGACGACAGTGCTACCACTAAGCCAAGCTGCCACCATTCGGCCCATCGTGTCTGCGTCGATTCTTGGGTATCTTTGACAATCCAAAACTAATTCCACAGCTCCATTCTCTCTCTGTAGCCATGTTTCTGCCTCTGCTTTAAATTTGCTACTGACTCTTCCCTTTAAAGATGCAATGATCTCAGCCTCAACTATTGCCTGTGGCAACGCATTCCAACAACCCTCTGTATAAAGAGATTTCTCCGAACCTGTCTCCTCACTCTCCAAGTGATAATTTTAAATTGATGACCTCTCATCACTGACTCCCTTAACCAGAATAAATGGTGCCTCCATATTCACTGCACCAAAACGCTTCACAATTTTAAAACTCTCTATTTAAGTCTCCTCTTCGCCTTCACTGTTCTGGTGGAAAGAGTCTCGATATCTCAAACTTACCCTCGTAACTATAGTTTCCCATCCCTGGCGTTATCCTGGTGATTCCATATTGTACGCTTCATATGGCTTAAATAATGGGGCCCCCAAAGCTGCATACAATACTCCAATTCTGGCTTAACCATTGCCTTTTACAAATTTCTCATAACCTCTTTATTCTTGTATTCTATGCCCCTTTTTTAAAAAAACCTAACATGTTGTGGGGGAGTCACTAGTTCTCCCTATTCATCTGCAAACTTTGGTGACTTTTCATTGAGTGACTACTCCCATTCCTTGTTTTTCCTTCCGAAGTGTATTACACCGCACTTGTCTGCTAACCTGTCAATGTCGTCCTGAAGTCTTTTACCGTCCTCCTCACTGTTTGCAACTGTAAACTTTGAGTTGGGAAATTGCACTTAGTTCTTGTTTTGGGAAAAAGCCAGATCAGGAGGGGAGGAAAAAAACTGCTGTGTCAGTCAGGACCTTAGTTTGTTTACGTTTCACTTTCTGTAAATTGGTTTTGTTGCTTTAGCATTGATTTTAGGGCCGCTTTCACTTACATGGGCTGCTAGTATAGAATTTCTATAACTCTCCTCATCTTCAGCCACATAACAATGTTGGACTACACGGTATTATCTTGATTTGCCTTTTGTCTGACCATTATATTTAGCAACAGAGTCTTTGCACAGAACATCGATGATCTCTCTTGTACTCCAATGATCTAGTCAAGCCTCTTTTTAAAAGTGTCCCTCCAATTTACTATCCTCCTCTCCTAAAGGCCTTAACTCATGCTGGGATAGAGTACTATAGGCTGCCCTTGAGTACCTTGCCCATGTGGACATTAATAATATGAGCAGAGATGGGTAATGGTGACTATTTGACCCTGGAGGAATCACAGCTGAGCCTAGATTTGTTCTCACCCCAGATCCACACATATGCTTTCCAGCATGGTGTCCCCGAACAGAAGTCAGGAGCAGGCTTATTCCCTCTCTCTAATCTGAGGCCAGTGGTAGCACTCCGAATGCCACCTTGGTTGAGATCAGCTAACTCAGCATTTACCAGTGCGATTTTAAACCTGGGATCTTCCCCGGTTGGTTGGCTCAGTTCCACACTGGGCAGTGAATTTAGCACTGAACCATCGAGTGAATCTTTTGATATTAAATTGATATCTGGTTATTTAGTGATCTTTGCTCTGTTGCAATCCATTTTGTTCCTCATTGCCCCTGTCAAGTTTTTTTTAACTTAAGAATGTAGGAACAACAAAAAGCTCATTCAGCTTATGTAGTTCAGCCCATTGTAATGACCTTAAGGTGTCAGCTTTGGCTCAGTTGGTAGCACTCTCACCTCTGAGTCAGTAGGCTGATCTTGGCTGACACTTTAGTGCAGTACTGAAGGAGCACTGCGTTGTAAGAGGTGCCGTCTTTCAGATGAGACATTAAACCGA
This sequence comes from Heptranchias perlo, assembly GCF_035084215.1. NCBI lineage: Eukaryota > Metazoa > Chordata > Chondrichthyes > Hexanchiformes > Hexanchidae > Heptranchias > Heptranchias perlo. The sequence continues at coordinate 12,566,902 of NC_090332.1, read as the reverse complement.
GGCACCGTCTGCCCTATCGGGTGGATGTAAAAGATCCCATGGCATTATTTTGAAGAAAAGCGGGGGAGTTGTCCCCGATGTCATGGCCAATATTATCCCTCATCATTGCTGTTTGTGGGACCTTGTGCACAAATTCGTGACCGCGTTTCCCTACATTACAACAGTGACCACACTTCAAAAGTAATTCATTGGCTGTAAAGCACTTTGGGACATCCTGAGGCTGTGAAAGGTGCTATATAAAAGCAAGTTCATTCTTTCTTTAGAAAAAGGTAAGTGTTAAGATGTATATGAGAAACAGCATTTCAAAATAGTGGAGGGGTTTCAAACTACTCCCCAGCAAAAGCGAATTGTTTCCCTTCAGACACTACTCATGGTTCTGATTGCCCATTTACTAATGGCCAGAGAAAGAAGAGGCCAATCAGTCTGCAGTGGGTGGCAAGCAACCAATGAGAGATCGATCGCTGGTAACACCATGATTAAGGCTAGTGATTGGTCACAGCATGTTACCATATGGCAAACCCCATGACTTCTTTGAACCTATCACAGCAAGTCAGATTTTTGCCCACAAGCGATGTGATTATCTTTTTTAAAAATCAAGTTGCTGTAAACCTTTGATTTTATAGGCTTTACAAAAAAAAATTCAAATGTGATTACCAGCTTTAAAATCACTACCTGAATGCTGCGATTTGGCAGCAATCAAGTAAAGAAATGATTGCAATTACTGTTTAATTAACATCTTTAGCTGGCAGAGTCAGTAAGGGCCTCTGAAATGTCAACTAGTGCCGAGGGTCTGTTTTATCATTTGGGATTGGTTGGCATTCCCAGCAACACAGTGCAATATTTTACTTATATAGAAGTTATACAAACTGTGGAATTGAATTGTCTGGCATTTCACATGGACCCGATGCAAATCACATGAAATAGATACATAAATCATTACAGCTGTTTTCCAGTCAGGGAATATATGAATGTTTTGCATGTGTAGCGTGGTCCTACCAATGGCAGCTGATCATTCCACTCTTTTTAAAACAACAAAAAATAGCGCAAAATTGTTAAATTGAGGTCCTACCAGCCTGTTCAGGTAGACAGATCAGAAGAGCGGAGAGTTGTCTGTGCCAACATTCCTCCGTCAGAGAGTCAACTTCCCCATGTATGCCAATGATACCCAGCTCTACCTCTCCACAACTCCCTCAACCCTTCCATGCCTCTGTGCTGTCAGACTACGCGTCCAACATCCAGTCCTGAATGAGCCACAACCTCTTCGGGCCGACACAGATTGTTCGCAACTTTGGCATTTTGTTGAAACCCGAGTTGAACTTCAGACCCTACATTCTCTCCATCGCAAAAACTTCCATGACATCACCTTCTTTTGCCCCATCTCATCCCATCTGCTGCTGAAACCCTCACGTGTGCCTCTGTCATCTCCAGATGCATTACTCCAATGCCCCCCAGACTGGCCTCACATCCTTCACCCTCTGTAAACTTCAGCTCATCCAAAACTCTGCTGCCCACATACTGCTCCGCTTGCCCATCACCTCCATCTTACATTGGCTTCCAGTCTCCCAGTGCCTTAAATTTGAAATTCAATCCTCATATTTAAATCCTGTCATGGCCTTGCACTTCCATCGCTCCGTAACCTCCTCCACCTCTAGAATTCCCCTCATCCCCTGCACTCCCTGTTCCTCCGATTCATTTGATTCCGCTCTGCATCCTTCCTCCCTCACCCCCACCAAAGGCCTTCAACTGCCTAGGTCCCATTCTCTGGAATTCTCTCCCTCCACCTTTCCACCTCCCTCTTCTCCTTTAAGATTCTCCCTAAAACGAACCTGTTTGACCAAACTTTTGGTCACTCCTCCGAGTCTCTCCTTCTTTAACTCATTGTCCATTAGGCTGTCCACAACGCCTAAAAAATGGGTCCCCACGGATTTGGCAGTGGGACCAATGCCTGGACAGATCGGGCGCAGGCCATCCCACTGCTAAATTGGTATGCTTTCCACCCTTTTTATGCCCAAAAATCAGGTGCAAGGCTTATCAATTTCTACCCCATAATGTGAAGACAGTAGAGTTGGTATTCTGGAAGGGTGAGATCAGGTGACCTGGCGACCTTCCGACCTTGGATCATGCCCACAAATAATACCCGTATAATTTTTTTGTGTAATTTCATAGAATCATAGAAATTTATGGCACAGAAGGAGGCCATTTGGCCCATTGTGACTGTGCTGGCCGAAAAAGAGCCATCCGGCTTATTCCCACTTTCCAGCTCTTGGTCCGTAGCCTTGTAGGTCATGTCACTTCAGGTGCACATCCAGGTACTTTTTAAATGAGTTGAGGGTTTCTGCCTCTACCACCCTTTCAGGCAGTGAGTTCCAGACCCCCATCACCCTCTGGGTGAAAAAAATTCTCCTCAGCTCCCCTCTAATCCTTTTACCAATTACTTTAAATCTATGTCCCCTGGTTTTTGACCCTCTCTGCTAAGGGAAATAGATCCTTCCTATCCACTCTATCTAGGCCCCTTATAATTTTATACACTTCAATTAAATCTCCCCTCAGCCTCCTCTATTCCAAAGAAAACTTCTCCAGCCTATCCAATCTTTCCTCATAGTTAAAATTCTCCAGTCCTGGCAACATCCTCGTAAATCTCCTCTGAACCCTCTCTAGTGCAATCATATCTTTCCTGTAATGTGGTGACCAGAACTGTACGCAGTACACAAGCTGTGGCCTAACCAGTGTTTTATACAGTTCCAGCCCAACCTCCCCACTCTTATATTCTATGCCTTGGCTAATAACGGAAAGTATCCCGTATACCTTTTTAACCACCTTATTTACCTGTCCTGCTACCTTCAGTTATCAGTGGACATGCACTCCAAGGTCCCTCTGTCCCTCTACACTTCTCAGTACCTCCCATTTATTGTGTACTTCCTTGCCTTGTTTGCCCTCCCCAAATGCATTACCTCACACTTCTCTGGATTGAATTCCATTTGCCACTTTTCTGCCCACCTGACCAGTCCATTGATATCTTCCTGCAGTCTACAGCTCTAGAGTAATTTGTGCTTCTAAAGGTTTCTTTTTTGTCATTTATGCTGTATATTCAGTAGATGGATCAGCAGTGAAACAATCTATTTATACTGGATCTGAACACGCTCCCGAAGAAATGCATTTGCTTGTGAATTTTCAAAACTGCCGTCGGGCTTTTTTATGTCATGTTAGCTCCGGCATTAAAAATAACACAAAACAAATACAGTGACAAAACACAAAATACATGCCTGGTAACAGGCCAGTGCATCGCCGAGCACCGTTTATCGGGAATTGTGATAGTCTCACCACAGTTAATGTTTGCGGGAGAGCGGCTATCGATTTTCGTTTATTTGCCAGATCACTGGGGATAAAAGATGCCATGTTTCCTTCCCGGCTAATTACTTGACATGAGTTGCTGTTGACGGAAATGCTGATTTTTTTTTTTGTTGTTGGTAAAATTCAACATTAGAGAATTATTCATCTTAGTCTTCTCTTTGCATTCGAAGGTTTAATCAAATTCTCTTGACTGCTGTCAGACAGGTGGATGAGGCAGGGCAGCACTCTGCTTAAACATCAATGATTTCCCCATCGTATCGATAGATTAAAGTATTTTCAGAGTTACAAGTACCAAAGGCTGTTGGACAACCCTTCCAGTTTACATCCTATCACATCCTGTTGAAATTTAACGATAGACTAGGAAGCTCCTAGGTTTGAATCCCGGTCTATGCTGAGTTGGCCAATTTCAACTACAGTGGTTGGCTACAGTGCCCCAGGGAGAGGAGAAATCAACCAAGGGGGAGTGGAGGTAATAATTTTAACTGAACCCAACGGCCGGGAACCTGATGCAATCAAATCGGCTGCCCATTTTATACGCCAATTTTACTTTCCGTGAAGTCAATCGAGCGGCATGAAAAATGGACGGCCAACCTGATCAGGCAGGTTAGGTTAAAATTACAATCCCCCCACCCCCACCGACCAAGGTCTTGCTCCTGATTCACTATTCAGTGACCTACACTGTGTGTAGATAGAGTCATAGAGTCATAGAGTCATACAGCACGGATAGAGGCCCTTCGGCCCATCGTGTCCGCGCCGGCCATCAGCCCTGTCTACTCTAATCCCATATTCCAGCATTTGGTCCGTAGCCTTGTATGCTATGGCATTTCAAGTGCTCATCCAAATGCTTCTTGAATGTTGTGAGGGTTCCTGCCTCCACAACCCTTTCAGGCAGTGAGTTCCAGACTCCAACCACCCTCTGGGTGAAAAAGTTCTTTCTCAAATCCCCTCTAAACCTCCTGCCTTTTACCTTGAATCTATGTCCCCTTGTTATAGAACCCTCAACGAAGGGAAAAAGCTCCTTAGTATCCATCCTATCTGTGCCCCTCATAATTTTGTACACCTCAATCATGTCCCCCCTCAGCCTCCTCTGCTCCAAGGAAAACAAACCCAATCTTCCCAGTCTCTCTTCATAGCTGAAGCGCTCCAGCCCTGGTAACATCCTGGTGAATCTCCTCTGCACCCTCTCCAAAGCGATCACATCCTTCCTGTAGTGTGGCGACCAGAACTGCACACAGTACTCCAGCTGTGGCCTAACCAGTGTTTTATACAGCTCCATCATAACCTCCTTGCTCTTATATTCTATGCCTCGGCTAATAAAGGCAAGTATCCCATATGCCTTCTTTACCACCTTATCTACCTGTTCCGCCGCCTTCAGGGATCTGTGAACTTGCACACCAAGATCCCTCTGACCCTCTGTCTTGCCTAGGGTCCTCCCATTCATTGTGTATTCCCTTGCCTTGTTAGTCCCTCCAAAGTGCATCACCTCGCACTTTTCCGGGTTAAATTCCATTTGCCACTGTTCCGCCCATCTGACCAACCCATCTATATCGTCCTGCAGACTGAGGCTGTCCTCCTCACTATTTACCACCCTACCAATTTTTGTATCATCAGCGAACTTACTGATCATACCTTTTACATTCATATCCAAGTCATTAATGTAGACCACAAACAGCAAGGGACCCAGCGCCGATCCCTGTGGTACCCCACTGGCCACAGGCTTCCAGTCACAAAAACAACCTTCGACCATCACCCTCTGCCTTCTGCCACTAAGCCAGTTTTGTATCCAAAGTGCCAAGGCACCCTGGATTCCATGGGCTCGTACCTTCTTGACCAGTCTCCTGTGGGGGACTTTATCGAAGGCCTTACTGAAATCCATGTATACCACATCCACTGCGTTACCCTCATCCACACGCCTAGTCACCCCCTCAAAAAATTCAATCAAATTAGTCAGACATGATCTTCCCTTGACAAAGCCATGTTGACTATCCCTGATTAATCCTTGCTTCTCCAAGTGGAGACTAATTTTGTCCTTCAGAATTTTTTCCAATAATTTTCCTACCACTGATGTTAGGCTCACTGGCCTGTAGTTCCCCGGTTTTTCCCTACTCCCCTTCTTGAATAATGGTATTACATTAGCGGTTCTCCAGTCCTCCGGCACATCCCCTGTGGCCAGAGAGGTTCTGAATATATGTGTCAGAGCCCCCGCAATCTCCTCCTTTGCCTCACACAGTAGCCTGGGATACATTTCGTCCGGGCCTGGGGATTTATCCATTTTTAGGCCTGCTAAAACCGCCAATACCTCCTCCCTTAGATATCTACTAAGGACAGGAAAATATCCAGCAAGTTCACGCCTTCAGGAGAGGAGTGGAGAAAATTAGGGAAATGTTTAGTTTTAAAAAGTGCAAGTACTCTGGGGAATGACCCTGATGAGCAGTAGGGATTAAAGGTGCATTCTCATATCCAGAGGCAACACATAACCTACTTCCCAGTCATAAGAAAAAAATGCCTCACCTCCTCCTTACTTCTTACCTTTGATCTGAATGGGAACTTTTTTTTTTCTATTTATGGAAAGCTGGCCCTTCAAAATTTGAGAAATCTTCCAGTGGATCCCTCTGTAACGGGGCTCGTGGTGAGGTGGGAGATACGGTAGATGTTTTTGGGAAATGTGACGGACTGTGAGGTAAGTGGATAGAGGAATGTCTGACAACTGAGTCCTGGATCAATCAGGAATGCATGGCAGGTTATTTTTGTGCAACTTATGTTTGCATAAGTTAGTGGATTTTCTGTGGCGCTGCTCATTATAAGTCAGAGGACGTGCCGACCTATAAGGACAGGATCATTCGTACAGTGTAAAATGTAAGAGGGGAGATTTTCCTGGGTGTGCTACCCAGGAGCACTGGATTGCCTGAGCGCAATGAATATCAGGCGGGTTGGAGTGTACGTCAGTAAAGGAACTGCCTGATTTTCCTTCATTCATTTAAATGATAAATTGGGTGGGTTCCTTTCACAGGTAATGCACTCAACATGCTCAGTTTTCTAATAATCGCTGTGTCCAGACGATCCAGGGCACACACCAGGAACACCTCCTTAATGGGACACATAATGGGTTTCATAGGAGCCAGTGATGCGAGATGTATATTGTGTACCAATGGGCTGACCTCACCGGATAGAACGAGGTCCACCAGACCGCATCATTTATTGGCACTTCGGACGTGTGTCATGTGAAGAGTCTGGTGTGCCAAAGCTGCCACATAAGGCATCAGCTGCTGTTAAAGGTCTGCTGGTTGTCCATTGAGCACCAGGCGCTTTACTGGTGTCGTGGAAAGGTGGGAGAGGTATGGGGGCATCAGACAAGGGCTCCAGGGAACTGGGGAGGAGGCCCTGAGGGGGGGAGCAAATTGGAAAGGCTGCCAAGTGCTCAGGTGCTCCAGCCCCATTACAGGGCGGTCAATCCAGTCGGGGGCCTTAATGAGTCCAACACACCCCTGTTCCTAGCCCACTTTGCACTTGCGGTCTGCAATGGGGCCGTTCGAAGCTCCTTGGGTTCATTGTAAGCCTCAGGCCTCCATATCCGATTTGTTGGCGTGTGTGTATCCAAAGTACTTTAGCACATTTGGTGTCTGCCATTGCATTACCTGCCCTAGTGTATTATACTGCTGTTAAAGTGTAGTTGCCTGTCCCTTTTAAGGCTATAAAGTATAATTACTCTGCATTGTTGAAGTGAATGCTCAGTCAGTTACTGATCAGTTACAGGTCAAGCTGCAAGAACAGAACCCTGGTTTTGTTTGTGAGAAGGCCAGTTAAGCAGCTGCAGATATTCTGGCTCTGGTTTTAATTGTGACATAGAAATTTTCATCAAATAGAGTGTAACATTTACAGTTTGATGCCTAGATTGTTGATGTATTATTTTAAATACAGATATCTATATACAGCTGAATGGTATAAGTGCAGCAAGGCCCCTCCTTCATTCCAGCCTCCAGATTATTGCAGTGGACGATAAAACTTTGATACATATCTGTGGGGTGGGGGAGGAGGAGGTGTTTAGTCATGACGTTCTAGGCATTATAAGTGTGGGGCAGGCTTGATGGACCAGCTAGACATTTCTTGCCCATCATTTTCGTATGTTTCTATAGCACTGTTGAGCAGGAACCTAAACTTGAAGCAATTTTTTTTGCCACTTTGCCTTTTCTGCTGGGTTCAACACAACGTACTACAAAATATAAGCGATTGATTTCGCTAATTATTATGATTAATTAGCCAATTATACCATTCCCAGAGAGTCAGCCATTTTTTGATATTTAACGTCCTTTACACCAATGCTATAATCCACATTTGAACCAAGTTTTCTTATCACTGGACTTAAGTGAATTGTAATTTACAATGAGTGTTGAAAACTGATTTGATTTATTGCCTTTCTCATCATTTGCTGTTTTAGCTTTGGTCTAAGACTACTGCTGCTGAGGCCTTATGATAACCTGGTGTCACCCAGCTCTGCTATATAGTCTGTTGTCTCAGCTGTCTATAATCCTCTGTTTCTCTGATAGAATTAATTAATCACTTGCACTGCCTTCTGTGACGTCTAGGCTCCGATATTTACAAGGAGGCGGGGAGGGAGGGGGGGAGGTGTAGCGGTCAGGAAACTCAGAAGGACGAGCTTCCCGGATGTCCTGCTGAATTTAACGGTGACATGGGGGTGGGGATGGTGCTGGAGAAAATTAAGTGGGGTGGGGGAGACACCAGGGGGGGCGAGGAGACATTGGGGTGGGGGTGTGAAGACAACGGCAGAAGGGTGCGGAAACTTGGGTGGGGGGAGACATCAGTGAGGGGAGACATCCGGGGGGGGGCTGGAGACATCGGGAGGCGGGGGGGGGTGCGTGGAGACATTGTGGGGGATGGGGACATTGCGGGGGGCGGAGACATCGAGGGATGGACTCATCGGGGGCGGAGACATGGGGGGAGGGAGACATTAGAGGGGGTGACATCGGGGGGGGGGCAGAGACATCGATGGGGGGATGGAGATACCAGCATGGGCCGGGGATATCGTGGGGGGCTGATCACGGGCGTCTAATCACGGGGGGTGAGGGGGTTAGCCAATCGCAGGGGTCTGATCATGGAGTAGGGGGGGTTGGGGGTCGGCTGATCGCCAGGAGTTAACAGGTTTGCTTGGGGGGTCAGGGGGAAGCACTCCTGCTCCTCCGGGCCCACAAGTGGTGCTGGAAAGATACTTACCTGTTGGATCGGGCCGTTCTCGCCTCGCTTCAGCTGCAAGGTTTCCCGAGCCCTGGGAAACCCGGCCGGCCAGCGTTAAATCTGAAACAGAGGTAAAATTTGAGGCAAGCAGCCTCATTAAATTATTTAAGTGATGGACCCGTCTCCGGAGAACGGGTTAGTCGCCCGCCTCTGTTAAAATCGGAAGTGGGCGTGTTGGAGATGGGTTGGGGTTGGGTTTCCTACATTTTAAATTTTAAACCCCCCTCCCCGCCACCTATCCCCCACCTGTCCTGGGGTGGGGGGGGGGGGAGAGTTAATATTTCTCCCCTAGTGTCACTAAGATGAGAGTTCATGGGTCACAGGTGCATTCCCTATACACAAATTCATTGAACGTACCAAACATGAGTGAACCATAGAAGTTTACAGCACAGAAGGAGTCCATTCAGCCCACTGTGCCTGTGCCAGATCCTTAGTAGAGCAGTTCAAGACTAATCCCACTCCCCCAGGCCAGTATCTTCCTCTGTCTCAAATGTTTATCTACCTTTCCCTTAAAAGATGCAATGGTCTCTGACTCACCCTGCCGCCCCCCTCCCCCCTGCCCTGGCAAAGTATTCCAGGCTCCAACAACCCTCTATATGAAAGAGTGAAGTGATTTCTGCTCACACTTCTCCTCTCTGTCAGTGATCATTTTAAATTAATGACCCCCCTCATTGCTGATGCAGCAACTAGATGAAACTATTTTTCCCTGATCACTCTACCAAAACCTTTCATCGTTTTAAGAACTTCTACGAAATCTCCCCTTCGCCTTCTCTGCACCAGTTGAAACAGTCCCAATATCTCAAGTCTCATCATAACTGTACTTTCCCATCCCTTGCATCATCCTGATGAATCTACACTGTACACTCTCAAAGATTTCCAATGCCCAAAACTGCACACTGTACTCTAAAATTGAGGCCTAACGTATAAATTTATCATTATCATCTTGTGCTCCGTGCCTTATTTCTAAAACCTAAAATGCTGTTTTTTTTCATGGCTTTGTCTACCTGTACTTGCCCTTTCAGGGAATGATGTATTTGAACCCTGGGTATCTCTTGTTCCATCAACCAAAGTTACATCCATATCGATTTATCACCTGATGTCTTTACTCTGTTGTTGTTGCAGTCAATTTATATCCAATACCTTCCGCAGAAGGTCTTGAGATTCTTTTGTTTGTTTTCTGTCTCTACTGTTCCTGTTCCCCTTTATAAAGGACGGCTGGAGCAATAAGAGTCTGATAGGCCTCGACTTCAGTGGCACTGCTATCGATTTTGATTTCTAGATAGTATCCAGCTTTTATCAACGGTCTTGATTAAACTGAAATTCTCTGCTTGATGAGGCAGATTTGCTGCTTGCCTCTTGAGTGCAAAGCAGTCGTTGCGGATTGGCCGCCTGTTATAGCAACCGCCCGATTATCATTTCCGCCAACGTCAACGGGAATGAAAACGAGAGGGAATCTGTCGCGGGCGGACAATCTGCTCCGCTCCGCTATTTTACCACCCAAGCGGTGAAGGTGAAAATTGCCCCCTGATGTTTCCCGAGTCTCTTAGTGAGCTTGCCCAAGTGAACAAATGGATCTGCTTGTTTCAGCTTTAGGTCCATTGCCATCCTGGTGCCCATGTGGGTAACTTTCAACTTCGGCGGGGGTGGAAAACTGGCGGTGTCGGGTTAAAGGAAAGGAGGGTTGACCGGGGTGTACCACAGGCAGCCTGCCAGCCTGCTGATATGCACATGGTGTTTGATGTAATGCTATAAAACTCTCTTTGACACCATGCAAGTCCTTGTTATTCTAAAGACAGTCTCTTGAAAGTTAAACACTCCCCCTTCCCCTCTCACCACCCACCCCGGGTCTATTCAGGGCCCCGAATTCATTTGGACTTACTGCCACTGCGCTGCTGTAACTTCGCCGTAAGTGCGTTGGGAATCCAGTTTACGTGCCTAAGTTCTGGTGGGAATCCAGTTTACGTGCCTAAGTTCTGGTGGGAATCCAGTTTACGTGCCTAAGTTCTGGTGGGAATCCAGTTTACGTGCTTAAGTTCTGGTGGGAATCCAGTTTACGTGCCTAAGTTCTGGTGGGAATCCAGTTTACGTGCCTAAGTTCTGGTGGGAATCCAGTTTACGTGCCTAAGTTCTGGTTGGGAATCCAATTTATGTGCCTAAGTTCTGGTGGGAATCCAGTTTACGTGCCTAAGGTCTGGTGGGAATCCAGTTTACGTGCCTAAGTTCTGGTTGGGAATCCAGTTTACATACCTAAGTTCTGGTTGGGAATCCAATTTATGTGCCTAAGTTCTGGTGGGAATCCAGTTTACGTGCCTAGGTTCTGGTGGGAATCCAGTTTACGTGCCTAAGTTCTGGTGGGAATCCAGTTTACATACCTAAGTTCTGGTGGGAATCCAGTTTACGTGCCTAAGTTCTGGTGGGAATCCAGTTTACGTGCCTAAGTTCTGGTGGGAATCCAGTTTACGTGCCTAAGTTCTGGTGGGAATCCAGTTTACGTACCTAAGTTCTGGTGGGAATCCAGTTTACGTACCTAAGTTCTGGTTGGGAATCCAGTTTACGTACCTAAGTTCTGGTGGGAATCCAGTTTACGTGCCTAAGTTCTGGTGGGAATCCAGTTTACGTGCCTAAGTTCTGGTGGGAATCCAGTTTACGTGCCTAAGTTCTGGTGGGAATCCAGTTTACGTGCCTAAGTTCTGGTGGGAATCCAGTTTACGTACCTAAGTTCCGGTGGGAATCCAGTTTACGTACCTAAGTTCTGGTGGGAATCCAGTTTACGTGCCTAAGTTCTGGTTGGGAATCCAGTTTACGTACCTAAGTTCCGGTGGGAATCCAGTTTACGTACCTAAGTTCTGGTGGGAATCCAGTTTACGTACCTAAGTTCTGGTTGGGAATCCAGTTTACGTGCCTAAGTTCTGGTGGGAATCCAGTTTACGTGCCTAAGTTCTGGTGGGAATCCAGTTTACGTGCCTAAGTTCTGGTGGGAATCCAGTTTACGTGCCTAAGTTCTGGTGGGAATCCAGTTTACGTGCCTAAGTTCTGGTGGGAATCCAGTTTACGTGCCTAAGTTCTGGTTGGGAATCCAGTTTACGTACCTAAGTTCCGGTGGGAATCCAGTTTACGTACCTAAGTTCTGGTTGGGAATCCAGTTTACGTACCTAAGTTCCGGTGGGAATCCAGTTTACGTACCTAAGTTCTGGTGGGAATCCAGTTTACGTGCCTAAGTTCTGGTGGGAATCCAGTTTACGTACCTAAGTTCCGGTGGGAATCCAGTTTACGTACCTAAGTTCTGGTGGGAATCCAGTTTACGTGCCTAAGTTCTGGTGGGAATCCAGTTTACGTGCCTAAGTTCTGGTGGGAATCCAGTTTACGTACCTAAGTTCTGGTTGGGAATCCAGTTTACGTACCTAAGTTCCGGTGGGAATCCAGTTTACGTACCTAAGTTCTGGTGGGAATCCAGTTTACGTACCTAAGTTCCGGTGGTGCAGGGGCATCAAGTCGGAGAAAATCCAGGGCCATTGCTTACGTTTTTTTTTCTGATACAGAGCCTGAAATTTTTACCCGCAAAGTCTACTGCGCCAGTGATAATTGGCAGGCCCCACCGACTGCCAGCAATGCTGTGTTGCCTGCAAACTGAAGATTGTTAGTGCCCATTAGCATTTTGAGCACTGCCTTTGAATAAATAAGGCCAATTGTGGACAGTCTTGCCTCACCTTGACATTTATTTTAAACCACTCTGCCAGCCTGCTGATATGCATATGGTGTTTGATGTAATGCTATAAAACTCTCTTTGACACCATGCAAGTCCTTGTTATTCTAAAGAGAGTCTCTTGCCAGACTGAGGCAAAGGGCTGCTTAAAGTTAATAAAATTGACATATATAATTCATTGTCATTTTCTGTCGGTGCTTTGCGGCTCAAAATGTGTAATGACCTTTCAGCATCACATTGCATAAGTAGACACTTAGGGAAAGTTCGCAGCTACAGATACAATGTTTTCATGAAGAAGGTAATTTATATGCTTCACCTGGCACAAGCCAAGGCAACCTCTACGTTTATATATTAGTTAAAGCAGGACACAGAGGAAAAGAGAGCATCATGTGTGCTGGAACATTCTAGAAACTGTAGGACGTGTACCGAGGCAGGTTAAGAGGTACCATGCAGCAGGGCTTCTTTGAAAAAAGAACAAATCTGTATATGTGAATGGAAAGCTGTTATGAGAGACCTGGAATAAATAATGATGTGGAGATGCCGGTGATGGACTGGGGTTGACAAATGTAAGGAATCTTACAACACCAGGTTATAGTCCAGGTTAAGCCTCCGAAAGCTTGTGATTTTCAAATAAAACAGTTGGACTATAACCTGGTATTGGAATAAATAAGTGATTGAAACAACTATTGTTAAAACCCACATGACATTTATTTTGGTAAATAACTAATTCTTGTATTTCACCTTGTTTAAAAGCAAAGATTGCCTGACTTTCCCGCAGTATTTTTTTTAAACTTAAATAACGTCGGCCCAGAGTTTCTTTCTCAACGCAATCCGGCCGAATCAGCACAAAACTTCGCGGAGTTTCGATTTACACCGGGCGTAATTTGCGCTGGCTCAAAAAAAATCGCGCTGAAGCCAGCCCCGCCCACAAAGCTGGCCACACCCCTCCCCCTGATCGAACAACAAAGATGGCGATCGCGCCCGCCTGTGGCCGTTCGAGGACGCTCTTCCAATTAAGCTCATTTTCTTAGGCGCACAGGTACCAGTAGACACAGTTTAAATGGTCCATTAATTAGCGTACAGCAATTAAAGTAGTAAATGCTTCAGTATGGTTTTTTAAAGTCATTTTCAGTGATTTAAAATCAGGTGACTCACAGGTGGAGGGATTAGTCACTCTTATTAAAAATACTCATTGTTTGTGATAATCCCATTTTCAGCTGCATTGATAAAACTGCACCAGGTAACTACTCCCAAATACATCTTAAATACATCAACGAATATTTTTTATTGCAAAAAGTAAGTATAAACGATTCCGCTCTATTTAGCTGCCGGATTGTGCTGATTCATGGAAGATTTTACGTTTGTGCTTAAGTTAAGGCATTTTAGCGTAAACTCACAATGAAACCTAGCCGGCGCAATTTTCGGGCACAATTTGCACCCGATTGCCAATTGCGCCCAAAGTGGAAATTCAAGGCCACAGTATTGTGTAGATAGTGTGAAGAATTAGTGGTTATGCTGCCTACTGTACAAATGTAACAACACTTTTAATCGCGGAAAAGGGGTGCTTTTGAAGAATGAATGCATTTAACATTCTATTTAAGTCGTCTGCTTAAAGAATGTACACAGATGCTTGGGAGGTCTCAGCACTTGGAAGATCTTCCACAGGGATACAGCTGGATGTTGACCCCCCCTCACCTCTGGTCTTTCGAGGACCTGCCAATCAGTGCAAATTGGCTTTTAAGTGAAAAGTAACAAGAAGAAGGTCTTCAGTTTACCAGGTGTAGATGGCTCAGTGGGTCGCATTCATTGCCCCTGAGTCAGGAGGTGGTGGGTTCAAGTCCCACTCCAGAGACTTGAGCACAAAATCTAGACTGACACTCCAGTGCAGGTACTGAGGGAGTGCTGCACTGTCGGAGGTGCTGTCTTTTGGATGAGATGTTAGACCAAGGCCACTGTCTGCCCTCTCAGGTGGATATAAAAGATCTCATGGCACTATTTCGCTAAGAGCAGGGAAGTTTTCCCCGGTGTTCTGGCCAATATTCATCCCTCAACCAACATCACTAAAACAGATGACTTGGTCATTATCTCAACACTGTTTGTGGGATCTTGCTGTGCGCAAATTGTCTGCTGCATTTCCTACATTACAACAGTGACTACACGTCAAAAGCATCTCATTGGCTGTAAAGCACTTTGGGATGTTCTGAGGTCATGAAAGGCGCTATATAAATACAAGTCTTTCTTTAGATGCAACAATTCAATAGGCCAGAGGAGCAGCTCTGGAAAAGCCTGTGTTTCACATGGTCGCGGTTCAAATCTGGGGAATGTGGGGGGATGGGTTTGTTATTGTTTCCAACTGAGTCCAAGGCAAAAGGAAAATGGTATTTCTTCTCGTGCCCTTGAGAGAGTGTGTGGAAACAAAGCCTGTTTTTCTAAGAACATTTAAAAAAAACACAGGTGAAGAACATCGGTGACCCAGAGAAATTATGGCGCCCCAATATCTTGATTTTGGCAGTGATAATCTGATGTTAGATGAGTGTTCTGGACGGTTTCTTGCTAATCTTGGCTTCCTGCCACCTGCAAGTAACTCCACTGGAAACTGTGTGAGTAGAACCAGAATTTTTTTTTAAAAAAGGAACATTATACGACTGGTCCAAATAAGATACTTCACCTCTTTTCATCACATTCCATGTGGTAGCATTACTAATTTTAACCACTCTTTTTAAGCCTTGCTAGGTTAGGATATGGTTATGGAACCATGGCGGGTAGATGGAGTTAAGATACAGATCAGCCATGATCTCATTGAATGGCGGAACAGGCTCGAGGGGCTGAATGGCCTACTCCTGTTCCTGTGTTCCTTGGTGGTGTCCTGCAGAATGGGTTTCGACTTTGGCTTCTCAATAAAAGAAAGACACACAAAAGACAACCATGACCACAAGTTGCCAAGTTTGGTTCCTGATCTACCCTAAGTTAGCCAATATCAGCCAGGTCAGCAGTCATGGCACTGCAATTGGCTTCAGCACCTTGGGCTAAGGAGGGGTGGGGGGGTAATCAGCCAGTGTTCTTGCTCCAGATCGCCATCTAGTGACCATCGCTCGACGAGGCAAGGAATTAGCCCAGCTGTGATGCCCCCCACAATAAAATATCTGCCTCCACTCACTATTAAGATTCAAATTCGGCACTTAGGCACGGTACTGGAAGGCTCACCATATCTGTAAAGTTGTATCCTACGATGCATCTGCACCTTCCATAGCGGAGGAGAGGTCATTGGGGAGGTGGGGGTAGGGAGAAGAGAGACACTTCTTCCAGAACAAAAGCCATAGGATGACTGCACTGTGTATGTTACGCACAATATAAGTTCGTCTATTGCATCCAATCCACAAAGATTTTCTTGCCTTTACCGAAAATCCTTATTCCCTCACATGATACTGAAGCTAAACTCCTCCGTAACATCAGTAATCTCAGAGGCCATTGTGCGTAGAATGATTGTATCCGTTCCCAACCACAGCACTCTGCTCTTAAAGAAAGGGTGTGGTCTTGTGAAAAATGTAAATGTGATCCTGGGCCCTACAAACTTCCAGAAGTAATTTCTTAACCTGTTGAACTACAACTGCGGCTAAAACGAAGACTTCTTTCTCTAAACCAATAACTTCCAGACCGAAGCAATTGGGAAAATGGATGTTGGATATTTATTATGGAGAAATGTGAAGTGATACATTTTGGGAGGAAAAATAAGAAGAGGGAATATACATTAAATATCTAAAACAACAATAACTTGAATTTATATAGTGCCTTTAATGTAGAAAAATGTCCCAAGGCGCTTAAATGGTAACATTTTAATCGGAGTGGAGGAGCAAAGAGATTTGGGTTCCAAATACAAACATTTGGAAAAGTGGGAGGACAAGTTGGATAAACTGATTAAAAAGAAAAGCACATGGGCTCCTAGGTTTTAGAAGTATGGACATAGAATACAAAAGCAAAGAGGTAATGCTAAACTTATGCAAATCATTGGTTAGGCCGTAGTTAGAATATTAGCCTTGGCTCTCCGCCTCCGTCCTCCCCTATGATTGGGGTGCATCTCTAGGATCATTTAGTTATGGCCAGCCTCCCATCTTCCACCCTTCATAAACTTGAGCTCATCCAAAACTTTGTTGCCTGTATCCTAACCTGTTCTCCCATCACCCTTGTGCTCACTGACTTACATTGGCTCCTGGTCCGGGAATGCCTTGAATTTAAAATTCTCATCCTTGTTTGCAAATCCCTCCATGGCCTCGCCCCTCCCTATTTCTGTAACCTCCTCCAGCCCGACAACCCTCCGAGATCTCTGCCCTCTTCCAATTCTTGCCTCTTGCGCATCCCCGATTTTAATCGCTCCATCGTTGGTGGGCGTGCCTTCAGCTGCCTAGGCCCTAAGCTCTGGAATTCCCTCCCTAAACCTCTCCACCTCTCTACCTCTCTCTCCTCCTTTAAGATGCTCCTTAAAACCTATCTCTTTGACCAAGCTTTTGGTCACTTGTCCTAATATCTCCTTACGTGGCTCGGTGTCAAATTTTGTTTGATAATCGCTCTTGGGACGTTTTACAATGTTGAAGGCGCTATATAAATGCAAGTTGTTGTTGTTGTTATGGGAGGCCAGTTCCCTTACATCTGCCTGGAAAGTCGGAGGAAACTCAGGGCCATTATTTTAGTTTTTTTCAACTGTGGTACAGAGCCTGGAATTTCTATCCGCAGTGTCTACCTGTTCCAGTGATAAACTGCAGGTCACCATCATCCACCAGCAAGGCTGTGTTGCCTGCAAATCGAAGATTGTTATTGAGTCATGCCTGTCTGGTAGGCAGAGACTTGTTGAGACAGGCTTCTGGGCTGACAAAGAGATGGTCTGTTGAAATGTTATTTTCTCTCAAGAGAACTTTTAATTTCCCCGATGGGTCCGTGCGGGGCTAAGCTCTGAGACCACTTGTACGGACTCTCTTCAAGTTTTGTCCCAGGACCTGCTCCACCGACCTCAATGTTGGGTGCTGGGGCCTAACGGCCAGCTGGCACATTTACCATTCAGACTTGGAAATATATCGCCGTTTCTTCATCGTCACTGGGTCAAAATCCTAGAACTTCCTTCCTAACAGCACTGTGGGAGAACCGTCACCACACCGACTGCAGCGGTTCAAGAAGGCGGCTCACCACCACCTTCTCAAGGGCAATTAGGGATGGGCAATAAAATGCCGGCCTCGCCAGCGACGCCCACATCCCATAAACGAATAAAAAAAAACATAATCCAGGCTGACACTTCAGTGTAGTATGAGGGAGATGGACACTGTTGGAGGTGCTGACCTTTGGATGAAATGTTAAACCATGGTCCTCAATGCCTGTTCAAGTGAATGTAAAAGCAGGGAATTCTACTAGTGTCCTGGACAACATTTATCTCTCAACTAACCCCATTAAAACAGATTATCTGGCCATTTATCTTATTCTTGTTTGTCGGACCTTGCTGTGCACAAATTAGCAGTCGCATTGGCCTACAACAGTAATTACATTTCAAAAGTACTTCATTGGCTATGGAGCGCTTTGAGACGTCCTGAGGATGTGAAAGAAATGTAAGTTCTTTCTTAAGCTCCTTCTTAAACATGGCCATTTCCCTTATTTGCATGTCTTTACCATGTGCCTGACCACATAGGGGTTGCTGCAGTTTTCCCCCAGACAAGACTAGGCACTGAGAAGCAGTAGGGAAGTGGGGCTGCAGTTGAATGTGTGTCCAATTTGCTTTGCGCCTCTGCCCAGGTCTGCGAAATAATTCATCGGGGGGCCGGGGGTCGATCGGAGGGGTTGGTGACCGCTGCAGTCCATGTGGTGGAGGTACTCCCACAGTGCGATTAGTTAGGAAATTCCAGGATTTTGACCCAGCAACGATGAAGGAATGCCGATATGTGTCCAAGGCGGGTTGGTGTGTGACTTAGAGGGTAACTTGGGGGTGAGGGTGTTCACACGCACCTGCTGCCCTTTGCCTTCTAGGTGGTGGAGGTCGCGGGTTTGTGAGGTGCTGTCGCTACACTTGCACCTGTGGACTCCAAGAATTTGGGACCCTCACTGTTTAAAATTTTTCTTTGGTTCTCAAATTCCTGGTTTATACAGGTTGTTGATTTGGCTTGCGAGCCGAGCACTCACCTTCGCTGAATGCTTCCTGCCTCAGTGCATATTATTGATCACATCACCCTCTTCATCCACCTCCTCCTAATTCACTCCTCCACTGATTTTTTTTTTTGTCCCAATCACCCAGCTGAACGAACCTATTATGAAACGTGCAATTGATTTAAATAATAATACCACTGGTATTTATATAGCGCTTTAAAGGTCAAAATGCTTCACGTAACGAATGACTTTTGAACTCCAGGGACTGTTGTCATTCTGCACCAACGACATCGCAGAAGCAGCAATATGATTGATCGGTCCGCTTGCTATTTTTTTGTGTGTACCCACATCTCACCTGGAATCAATCACAGAACGTTCCAGCACAAGAACAGGCCATGGCCCAGCAATTCTGCGCTCGTTTTTTTCTCCATATGTCTACTCTTCATCTCACTCCCCTGGTGATCGGCAAAAGAGCCAGAGGCGACATGAGGAAACATTTTTTTACGCAGCTTGTTGTAATGATCTGGAATGCACTGCCTGAAAGGGGTGGTGAAAGCAGGTTCAATAGTAACTTTCAACAGGGAATTGGATAAATACTTGAAGGGAAACAATTTACAGGGCTACGGAGAAAGAGCAAGGGAATGGGACTAATTGGAGAGCTCTTTCAAAGAGCCGGCACGGGCACGATGGGCCGAATGACCTCCTCCTGTGCTGTACCTACTATGATACCATGATACTATGAACTCCCTGTTCCTCCCTTTTCAGTAATCATCTATTCACCTTTTAAAAGACTCTGCTTCAACCATGATTTTTGACAGAAAATTCTAACCAATTCTACGTCTTTTTTTGATGAGCTTAAATTAGTCTCCTCTTATGATTGTCTTTCCAAGCAATGGAAACTATCTGTTTCCTTCATCATAACCCTTCACAATCTTGGCAACCTCCAGCAGGTCACCATTCAACCTTCTTAATTCTAGTGAAAAAAAGCCCTAACTTCTCAAAACCCTCTCCACTGCATGGCAACCGTTTGAGTTTCCACCAAAGCTGCAAAATAAGCGAACAAGGAATTCTGGTTTCTGCGTCCCTTGAGCTGGCCACACTCTCCAAGGTAGACTTCAGAGTGCTGATGCCCTGGGAGATGACATCACTCAAGCTGGAAGCGGACTGCCTCATCCTTTCAGCCATAGGAACATAGGAATAGAAGTAGGCCATTCAGCCTCTCGAGCCTGTTCCGTCATTCAATCCAGCAACATGATAGAACTGAATTTCCCTCTCTTGCTGCCACCTAGGAGTGATCCCAAAATGGATAAATTCCCCGGCTCTCCTGATGATAGCTGATCTGTACCTCATCTCCATTGATCAGCCTTTGCTCCATATCTCTTGATACCCTTACCTAATAAAAATCTGTCGATTTCAATCTTGAAATCTTCGATTGACCCAACATCCACAGTTTTTTTGGGGGGAGAGAATTCCAGATTTCCACTACCCTTTGTATGAAAAAGTGTGTTCACTCCTAAATGGTCTAGCACTAATTTTAAGATTATGCCCCCTTGTTCTGGATTCACCCACCAGGGGAAATAATTTCTCTCTATCTACCTTATCGATTCCCTTTATCATTTTAAAGGCCTCAATTAGATCGCCGCTCAACCGTCTAAACTCAAAGGAATGGAAGCCTAGTTTATGCAACCTGCCCTCATAATTTAACCCTTTTCTTCCCAGTATCATTCTGGTGAATCTGCACTGCATCTCTCCAAGGCCAATATATCCTTCCTGCAGTGAGGTGCCCAGAATTGAACGCAGCACTCCAGATGGGGTCTGACCAGTGTAGAGAAACTCCTTGACAGGGCTTCCAATACCACGTACAACTGCATTTGGGAGGCAAGCATTTTTCTTCTGATTCCTGGGCCCCTGAAGTCCTCACTTCTGTCCTCCTCAGGAGAGGTAGGTGAAGACCCCGCCTTACAGCATGGAAGTAGACCATTCGGCCTATCGAGTCCGTGCCGGCTCTATGCAAGAGGAATCCAACTAGTCCCACTCCCCCGTCCTTTCCCCGTAGCCCTGCAAATTTTTTCCTTTCAAGTACTTATCCAGTTCCCTTTTCAAAGCCATGATTGAATCTGCCTCCACCACCCCCTCGGGCAGTGCATTCCAGATCCTAACCACTCGCTGTGTAAAAAAGTTTTTCCTCATGTCACCTTTGGTTCTTTTGCCAATCACCTTAAATCTATGTCCTCTGGTTCTTGACCCTTCCACCAGTGGGAATAGTTTCTCTCTATCTACTCTGTCTTCACCCTATCAAATCTCCTCACAATGTCTCTGGTCCAAGGAGAATAAACACAACTTCTCCAGTCGTAACTAAAGTTCCTCATCCCTGGAATCATTCTAGTAAATCTCTTCTGCACCCTCTCTAGGGCCTTCACATCTTTCCTAAAGTGCAGTGCCCAGAACTGGACACAATACTCCAGTTGTGGCCAAACCAGTGTTTTATAAAAGTTCATCATGACTTCCATACTTTTCTACTCTGTGCCTCTATTTATAAAGCCCAGGATCCCATATGCTTTTTTAAACGCTTTCTCAACCTGCCCTGCCACCTTCAACGATTTGTGCACATATACCCCCAGATCTCTCTGTTCCTGTACCCCTTTTAGAGTTGTGCCCTCTAGTTTATATTGCCTCTCCTCGTTCTTCCTACCAAAATGAGTAACTTCGCATTTTTCTGCTTTAAATTTCATCTGCCATGTGTCCGCCCATACCACCAGCCTGTCTATATCCTCTTGAAGTCTATCACTATCCTCCTCACTGTTTACTACCCTTCCAAGTTTTGTGTCATCTGCAAATTTTGAAATTGTGCCCTGTACACCCAAGTCCAAGTCATTAATATTAATCAAGAAAAGCAGTAGTCCCAGCACTGACCCCTGGGGAACACCACTGTACACCTCCCTCCTGTCTGAAAAACAACTGTTCACCACTATTCTCTGTTTCCTGTTCCTTAGCCAATTTTGTATCCATGTTACTACTGCCCCCTTTATTCCATGGGCTGCAATCTTGATGATAAGCCTACCGTGCAGCACTTTATCAAACGCCTTTTGAAAGTCCTTATGCACCACATCAATTGCATTGCCCTCATCTACCCTCTCTGTTGCCTCATCAAAAAACTCTCAGGTTAGTTAAACACAATTTGCCTTTAACAAATCTGTGCTGGCTTTCCCTAATTAATCCACACTTGTCCAAGTGACTGTTAATTCTGTCCTGAATTATCATTTCTAAATGTTTCCCCACCACTGAGGTTAAGCTGACTGAACAAGGGTGTAACATTTGCAATTCTCCAGTCTTCTGGCACCACCCCCATATCTACGGATGTTTGGAAGATTATGGCCAGTACCTCCACAATTTCCATCCTTACTCCCCTGAACAACTTAGGATGCATCCCATCTGGACCGGGTGACTTATCTACTTTAAGTACAGCTAGCCTTTCAAGTACTTCTTCTTTATCAATTTTTAGCCCATCCAGTATCTCAACTATATCTTCCTTTACTGAGACTCTGGCAGCATCCTCTTCCTTGGCCGTCCCCTCTGCCTCCATGGGTAGATCTCCTTTATGGTCCCTAATTGGCCCCACCCCTCCTCTTACTACCCGTTTACTGTTTACATGCCTGTAGAAGACTTTTGGATTCCTTTTTATGTTGGCCACCAGTCTATTCTCATACTCTCTCTTTGCCCCTCTTATTTCCTTTTTCAGTTCCCCTCTGAACTTTCTGTATTCTGACTGGTTCTCACTTGTGTTATCAACCTGACATCTGTCATACGCCCCTTTTTTCCATTTCATCTTACTCACTATCTCTTTTATCATCCAGGGAGCTCTGGCTTTAGTTGCCCTACCTTTCTGCCTCTTGGGAATGAGCCTAGACTGTACCCGAACCATCTCCTCCTTAAAGACCTTCCAATGTTCAATTACAGTTTTGCCTGCCAATCTTTGATTCCAATTTACCTGGGCCAGATCTGTTCTCATCCCATTGAAATTGGCCCTCCTCCAATTGGGTATTTTTACTTTAGAGTGCTCTGTGTCCTTTTCCATAGCTATTCTAAATCTTATGATACTATGATCGCTGCTCCCTAAATGCTCCCCCACTGACACTTACTCCACTTGGCCCACCTCGTTCCTTAGAAGCAAATCCAGCAATGCCTCCTTCCTTGTTGGGCCGGAAATGTACTTGTTAAGGAAGTTATCCTGAACACATTTCAAAAATTCCTCTCCCTCTTTGCCCTTTATATTATTATTGTTACCCCAGTCTACATTAGGATAGTTGAAGTCCCCAGTTATCACTACTATATTGCGTTTGCATCTCTCTGTAATTTCCCTGCAAATTTGCTCCTCTATATCCTTCCCAATAGTTGGTGGCCTATAGAATACACCCTGTGGTGTAATGACACCTCTTTTATTTCTAACCAAATAGATTCTATCCTTGACCCCTCCAGGACATCCTCTCTCTCCAGTACTGCAATATTCTCCTTAATCAATACTGCCAACCCCCCGCCCTCCTTTCTTTCCTTCCCTATCTTTCCTGAACACCTTTTATCCAGGAATATTTAGTACCCAATCCTGCCCTTTTTGGAGCCTGGTCTCCGTTATCGCCATGACATCATATTCCCATGTGGCTGTTTGTGCCTGCAGCTCACCAACCTTGTTTACCAGGCTTTGTGCATTTACACACATGCACTGCAAACCAGTCTTAGACTTTCTTGTACTCTCTCTTAATCTGATCCCACCTAATACTGTACTATTACTTGCTCTAGTGCTATCTTTCTCCCCCGATCCTTTGTGCCCCTTGTTTCTCCTTTCCATCGCTACATCCTGGTGCCCACCCTACTGCCAAATTAGTTTAAACCCTGCCCCCCCCCCACAGCACTAGCAAACCTCCCCCCGAGGATATTGGTCCCAGCTCCGTTGAGGTGCAACCTGTCCGGCCTGTACGGGTCCCACCTTCCCCAAAACTGGTCCCAATGCCCCAGGAATCTAACGCCCTCCCTCCTGCACCATCTCTCCAGCCGCGCATTCATCTGCTTTATCCTCCTATTTCCATGCTCACTAGCGCGTGGCACCGGGAGTAATCCGGAGATTACTACCTTTGAGGTCCTGCTTCTTAATCTCTTTTCTAACTCCTTAAAATCTTCCTGCAGGACCTCATCCCTCCTTCTACCTATGTCATTGGTACTGATATGGACCACGACCTCTGGCTGTTCACCCTTCCCCCCCAGGATGTTCTGCAGCCGCTGAGTGACATCCTTGATCCTGGCACCAGGGAGGCAACGTACCATCCTGGAATCACATCTGCGGCCGCAGAAACGCCTGTCTGGTCCCCTAACTATAGAATCCCCTATCACTATTGCTCTCCTGAACTTTCTCCTCCCCACTGTACAGCTGAGCCATCCATGGTGCTGTGGACTTGGCTCTGGCTGCACTTTACCGAGGGACCCTCTCCCTCACCAGGACTGAATACTAGTTAGGGAGTGAGATGCACTCAGGGGACTCCTGCACCACCTGCATGGTCCTCCTGTCTGGCGGTCACCCAGTCCCTCTCTGCCTGCACTCTCTTAAGCTGCGTGGTGACCATCTCCTGAAACATGCTATCCAACCTCGCGGATATGTTGTGGTGACTCCAGATGCTGCTCAAGCTCCGAAATCCAGAGCTCGAGCTCCACCAACTGACGACACTTCCTGCACCTGTGGTTGTCCAGGACACGGGAAGCGTCCTGAAGTTCTCACATGGCAAAGGCCGTGCATTCGACGGGTGTGAGCTGCCCTGCCGGGCCTCGATTTATTAAATTGTTTACTAAACCGAACAAAAATAAATTAAGCCTTAAAAATAAACACTCAACAGAAAAAGAAACACTCACCAGCCACCAGTCAATCAGCTCCTTCCCCTATTAATTTAGTTTTATTAGTCTAGATAATAAACTAATTTAAGTTATTACATTTAATAAACTAACAGCAGTTTTACGCTCCCTGCTTTTATTTTAATTTTACCCAATTCCCTAACTCAGAGGGAAAAAAGAAGCTGGAACACTTACCAGCCAATTACCTTACCTGCTGTCCTCTGGCGTCATTCCTTGCTTTTTTTTCTCGATTCCTACCGACTGACCCTGCAAGATACACCCCCTCCAGTGCTCCGCCTCCAGTGCTGCTCCAGGTCCGCTCCCACCCCCTCCAGTGCTCCTCCAGGTCCGCTCCCACCCCCTCCAGTGCTCCGCCTCCAGTGCTGCTCCAGGTCCGCTCCCACCCCCTCCAGTGCTCCTCCAGGTCCGCTCCCACCCCCTCCAGTGCTCCTGCAGGTCCGCTCCCACCCCCTCCAGTGCTCCTCCAGGTCCGCTCCCACCCCCTCCAGTGCTCCTGCAGGTCCGCTCCCACCCCCTCCAGTGCTCCTCCAGGTCCGCTCCCACCCCCTCCAGTGCTCCTCCAGGTCCGCTCCCACCCCCTCCAGTGCTCCTCCAGGTCCGCTCCCACCCCCTCCAGTGCTCCTCCAGGTCCGCTCCCACCCCCTCCAGTGCTCCTCCAGGTCCGGTCCCACCCCCTCCAGTGCTCCTCCAGGTCCGCTCCCACCCCCTCCAGTGCTCCTCCAGGTCCGCTCCCACCCCCTCCAGTGCTCCTCCAGGTCCGCTCCCACCCCCTCCAGTGCTCCTCCAGGTCCGCTCCCACCCCCTCCGGTGCTCCTCTAGGTCCACTCCTGCCGCCTCTGCCACTCCCAGTGAGTTCCGAGGAGTGTTGAGGGGAATGTTGTTTGTGCTGTTGTTTTTGGGATCTTGCAGTGGACAAATTAGCTGCTGCATTTACCTATGTAACGACAGTGACTACACTTAATTCATGTGAAGCTCTTTGGGATGTCCCGAGGACACAATAAGGTGCTACTGTTTACAAATTCAAGGTCCTTTCATCTTACCAGTCATACCCTCTCTGCACACTCTGAATGACCTCTGCACAGCAGCCTTTGGCCTTCTTGGACACTTTCACCTTATGTGAGGTGGCTTGTATTGTGTTTTCTGCCTTCAAGTTTATTTTAGTTGTGTAAATTTTTAAAAGAAATGAATATCACTAATTCCACAGATCCATTGATCTATAATTCTGACTCTGATAACTTCAATTTCCTGTAAAGTCCATAAGTTATTTTCACTCTATTGATATTTTAGTTGAATTATTTCTGATGTGTGTTTGTTTTATTGATATACATCAGAGTATTAGTGAATTATCCATCTCCTGCTTCAAGATTTTGCAGAAGCACTAGGACAACAGTATAATTTAATGTATGCATCAAGCACTTCAGTGCGTGTCAGTGTTGTACAAGGACCCTGAACAGGGCAGTTACTCTGGATTAAAAGATGGGCAAAGAGGTTTAGGGAGGACAGTGAAATCAGAGGAGCGAAGGCAAGGTGAGTTGAGATAGAGATTGAAATCACTGAGAATAAGAACTCACTTGGGGCAGAGGTTGAGAGAGGAAAGGAGGGATGATATCTCAAGGAGCAACTCGAGGTGGGTCTTGACAAGCGATAGACAACACGACTTTAAAGGAGAGGCAGGATGGGTGGAACAGGTCCAGGTGCTCCAAGGAACAGAAGGGACCAGAGGATTGAGAGGGAGAGGTAAAGGTGTGACTTGGTGGTAAGCACCATGCCACCACCAGGGCAGTTTATGTGGGGCAGATGGTGGTAAGTAGAGCCAAGGGTAAGGGTCAAAGTGTCACCACCTGTGAGCCAAATGTTGTTAAAACGAGAATGTCAATGTGCTCACCCACAATAAGGTCGTGAATGGCAAGGGTCCACAGCTCTGTGCTTTGGACAGCTCTTTCAACTTTCCTTGTGCCCTATGATATGTTCTAATAGAGACTTTCAGAATGAGAGAGGTCCAAAAATCAATCTGACGACCTCCATAAATACCCTCATTACACATGCGCATTAAAACTATTTCTTTGCATCATTAATGCGCAGTCAGTCAGTTCCACTGGGTAATTCATTTCAAATTATGAATCTGAAGTGACCATCACTTTCTGTGCTATGAATTGGATCTGTATTAGCTTTCTTTTCTTTAGTCTTCCAGATTACATCATTAAGCCACTGAATACTGAAACCTTTTCTACGCTTCAAACGATGCACAGGTTTTCCCCATATAAAATCATCTCTTTTTTAAAAAAAAAACAATTTTCCTCAAGGTTTTAGTGAATCTAAAATAACCAATGGGAGCTGGTGAGCAGTGGAAAATGTCCTGCCGATTGACGTCTGGGAGTTGCGGAGTTGTGTGTTTCTTCAAACGAGTGAGGTTATTTTCTGCAACCCACTGGTCCCAAGTCAGCTATTGGGTATGGGTGTGTGGGAGGAGAAGGTTACAATCCCCCGCATGAATGGTGCGGCCCGAGGCGCAGAGGAATCTTTCCTACACCGACTGGTTCTCATCTCATCCACTGTGGTGCAACGACTACCAAAGGAGCAGAAACCTCCCATCTCTTCCACCCCTCCCCCCCCCACTAGACTACCAGATATTCCCCCTATATAACTAGATAATTAAAGTAAATATAAACTCATTTTTAAATAGTTCTGGGAAAATCACATTCGCAGTGCGCTTGTGCTTGATGGAATTGAACCCTGTCTATATGACGATCAGAATCTCTTAAAGGGACAGGTCAGTCCAAGCGCAGCATTACCCAGGTTAGGTAAAATGCACCATATTTGTGAAATGGTTCCATTGGCTTTACTTCAAGTTATAAGCTTGATTCAGCCCTTGTCTTTTACCATCTAGTTTGGATTTCTCTAGTTCTAGTTTGCATTCTGAATGTGTGGTATAAGTAAAGTATATCCCGACTCATGAGGCTGCAGCACGATAGACACTCATCACGCATGAGTTATTTGGATGAATTAGACCCTTCAGTTCATTCTGAAATTCCAACCAAGCTTCTTCCCTTTACAGCTTTAATACCCACCTGAGCAGATAGACACAACCTGGGTTTAACATCTCACCTGAAGCATCAGTTATGTCTTCGAGCTCTGGTACGTGTCTCAAACCCACAAGCTCCTGATACAGAGGTGCTACCAACTGAACCAGTTCGAATCTGGACACCCTGCTATCACAGGGGCAAGTGCATCTCTAGCAAAATAAGATACAATGATAAACTTCCCGTCAGGCCTGGACAATAACCCACCTGTAAGAATGCTTGTCTCTTCAGGTGTCCACCTTCAATTTGCATACAACATATTACGGTGATGACACTGTTCACAGGTATAATAAAAGAACAATAAACAAACTGTCCCAAAATGAGGTCAGTTTAATGTATAAAAACTAGTTGGCAGCAATCTGCATTCAGTTCTGGGCACTGCACCTCAGGAAGGATATATTGGCCTTGGAGGGGGTGCAGCACAGATTCACTAGAATGATACCAGGGCTAAAAGGGTTAAGTTATGAGGCCAGGTTGCACAGACTGGGCTCGTATTCCCTCGAGTATAGAAGATTAAGGGATGATCTAATTCAGCTGTTTAAGATGATTAAAGGGTTTGATAGGGTACAGGGAAATCTTTTCCTCTGGTGGGGAGCCCAGAACAAGGGGGCATAACCTTAAAATTAGAGCTAGGCTGTTCAGGGGTGATGTCAGAAAACACTTCTTCACACAAAGGACAGTGGAAATCTGGAATTCTCTCCCCCCAAAACACTGTTGAGGCTGGGGGTCAATTGAAAATTTCAAAACTGAGATTGATAGATTTTTGTTAGGTAAGGGCATTAAGGGTTATGTAACCAAAGTGGGCAAATAGAGTTAAGATACAGATTAACCATGATCTAATTGAATGGCGAAACAGGCTCGAGGGACCAAATGGCCTACTCCTGTTCCAATGTTGCAACCTGCTAAAGGGGCTCTCTCTGCCTGTTGTTCTGGCACCGACTGACTATTGCCATGACGACGAGCAAGGTATCCGACAGCTCCTGCTCGAGCTCTTTTGAATGGATTGACTTTGCTATGGATTTTGCAAAGCGAAGCCCGCTGATAAGCCCAGGTATAGGTCACTACTCAGACTATAGTGACCCACCAGGTGTAGCAGAGCTTAGTGTACCATATGAGACCATTGTGTGGTGTGAACATTCTGAGATGATTCTTTCCCCCCCACCCCGAGATAAATGATTTCAATTTTAAATGAAATATTAATTTTTTATATGTTTTCCCCTTGAGGGAATAATAGACTCTTCTAGCAGCTTGTGGTTGTCATAGTAACAGCAAGTTAATCAGAAAACACACTCCATTCTCCACCGATTGGTTCAAAGTCCAGTGTCAAAAAAAAATCTTTTAATTCGGGCGGGTATGGCAAATTTGCTTTGTATATATATTTATTGTAAATATTTTAAAATGTTTGCTCATGTACTGCATCACACAAAGTCATTCCTCCCCTGTAGGATCTATCCTGGTGCACGGATACAAAAGTGCAGTGGAAATCTACTAAAATGCAGTGATTATAGAAAGAAAGACAGACTTGCATTTATATAGCGCCTTTCACAACCTCAGGACATCCCAAAGCACTTTATAGCCAATTAAGTAGTTTTGAACTGTACTCAAGTTGTAATGTAGGAAACACGGCAGCCAAAATGCGCACAGCAAGGTCCCACAAACAGCAATGAGATAATGACCAGATCATCTGTATTTTCAGTGATGTTGGTTGAAGGATAAATATTTACCAGGACACCGGGGAGAACTCCCCTGCTCTTCTTTAAAATAGTGCCACGGAACCTTTTACGTCCACCTGCGTTCAGGAAAAGCAGGTCTACGAGTGGTCCTTAAAGGGACAGCTGCAGCCTGCAGCCAAGAAGGTAAGTGTTTAAATATACTTATCTGAATGTGGAGCCGGAAGGAGCAGCAATGGGTCGTCCCGGCCACACGTCCCCCACCCTGATTGAGAACTCGACCCCCCCCACCCGATCACTGCTGCCACCCTCCCCGATAGCCGCTGACCGCCACCCACCCTTCCCGATCCCGACCACCGCTAACCTCCCTCCCGAACGTCCCCTTCCCGGTCTCCTGTAAGGACTTACCTGAGGGCTGCAGCTGGCGTCGCAGCAGCCCAATCTTTGAGTCCTCTTCTCCGGCGAGCTGCCTGGGGTAGCCCTTTAGGTGTCTTCAGCTCGCTGGCTGAATCATAATGAGGCCTGAGGACTAATATTACGGGTGCCTCGGGCATATGAACATACGAGCATACGAATTAAGAGCAGGAGTAGGCCATTCGGCCCCTCGAGCCTGCTCTGCCATTTGATAAGATCGTGGCTGATCTGATTGTGACCTCAACCCTACTCTCCCATCTACCTACTATAACCTTTGACTCCCTTGTTAACCAGGAATCTACCTAACTCAGCCTTAAAAATACTCAATGACCCTGCCGTTCAGGTGCTGAGACTGATCCCGTTTCTGGGGGCGCTCGTATTTCTAGGCCATGGTGTGGGCCAAAATCATCTCTATATGTTACCTTGGCTTGGATGTTTGTACTCTCGCCTCTGAATCAAAAGTGGGTGGAAGCCCCACTCTAGGACTTGAGCACAGAATCTAGGTTGACACTCCAGTGCTGTACAGAGAGAGTGCTGCACTGTCAGAGATGCCGTCCTTGTGATGAGTTGAGATGTTGAACCAAACCTCTTCTGATGGTTCGGCTGAATGTTACAAATCCTATGGCACTATTCAAAGTAGGGCAGGGAGTTTCCCCAGTGTTCTGACCCACATTCCTCTCTCAATCATCACAACCAATAACAGCATAATTGGTCCTAATTGTGATTTTGCTGTGTATAAAATTACGGCTATGTCTTCTTACATAACAACAGTGAATGCACTTTGAAGCAATGCAAAGAATGAGAAGAAGTTTTGAGTGGGTTCAGACGGGTGCTATATAACCGCAAGTCTATTTTATAATATCTCTTCTGGCAGTGCCGACACCTCCAGGGTCACTTGCACCATTTTTCTGCTCGTGCCACTCGGAGCAGCTGTCAGAGGCACAGTGAACGTGTTATTAAACTCTCCAATGATACGCAGGAGTCTGAATTAAACTGAATTATGGGGGAGATTTTCACCTTCACCATTGGGGTGGTAATCTGACGGATCGGATCACCCACCCTTTACACAACACACTCCACAAATCCCAATCTTCATTCCGTTGAAATCAGGGAAATGAAAGTTGGGTGGGCTCTATAACAGGAGGGCTCTATAATGGGTGGGCTCTATAACAGGAGGGCTCTATTATGGGTGGGCTCTATAACAGGAGGGCTCTATAACAGGTGGGCTCTATTATGGGTGGGCTTTATAACAGGAGGGCTCTATAATGGGTGGGCTCTATAACGGGTGGACTCTATAACGGACGGGTGGACTCTCTAACGGACGGGCTCTATAACGGACGGGTGGACTCTATAACGGACGGGCTCTATAATGGGTGGACTCTATAACGGACGGGCTCTATAACAGACGGGCTCTATAACAGACGGGCTCTATAACGGACGGGCTCTATAACGGGTGGACTCTATAATGGCCGGGCTCTATAACAGGTGGGGTCTATAACGGACGGGTGGGCTCTATAACGGGTGGGGTCTATAACGGGTGGGCTCTATAATGGACGGGCTCTATAACAGGTGGGGTCTATAACGGACGGGTGGGCTCTATAACGGATGGGCTCTATAACAGGTGGACTCTATAACGGACGGGCTCTGTAACGGGTGGACTCTATAACGGGAGGGCTCTATAACGGACGGGCTCTATAACGGACGGGCTCTATAGCGGGTGGGCTCTATAGCGGGCGGGCTCTATAACGGACGGGCTCTATAGCGGGTGGGCTCTATAACGGGCGGGCTCTATAGCGGGCGGGCTCTATAGTGGGTGGGCTCTACCAGATTACCACCCAGGCAGTGAAGATGAAAATCTTCCCCTGGTCTTCATTGTCCTTTGCTGGTCGGTCACAAACTGCACACATGCATCAACACCGAAAAACAAAGCAGGGACACATACGCCATGTAATGGCTCCCTAACTAGCCAGGACATATACTGCTTTCCTGTTGTTGGATTGGTGAGACTCAGCATCAGTTCTGTGTGTTGCTGGTTGTGTTCAGTAGAGAAGCTGTTTTCTGCTTTGTTGCCACTGATTGATATATTTGACCTTAAAGTGTCTCGTATGGAAGGCTATGAGAAAAAAAATTCCATTTTAAAATCTGTCCGCCCACCTGCTAATGAACATGGAACATCTAATAAAAAAACAACTTGTTTAGTTTTGTTGCAGCTGAACAACATATTCATGGACCTGGTTAATTCAAGTCATTTTAATGCAACTTAACAACTTAGCAGTGCTGAAAATATCTGATCAGAATTGTAATTTTTCAGGGGGTGTTAATGCTCTACATTTATATTTGTAGCTACTTTCATTGCAGCAAAGAGTCCTGAAAGATGTCAGTGTGATAAAGTACCTGACCCTCTACCAGATAGAACTAATCATTAATATAGAAATATTTCTTTCACACTGTGCCTTATGACATCACTGGAATATCTCAAACACTTCGCACACAATGAAATACTTAAAAGCAAAGGTGCGTACGGTTAAATAACCTACAATGTCATTATGTCACCATCCATGCTTGCTTTGACAACATTTTACTTTTTAATGTTAAATTACACATTACAAAAGTTGTGCCCAAAAATTATTTTAGGAGTTTTAACATCAGAAGCAATGAATGGATCTGTGGTTCTTTGTTAGTTTTGGGTTTTGCAAGGGGCACGCAAAAGACCGCACAGATACCTCTGTCCTAAAACATGGAAAGCCATGTGAAGAGGAGGTCGGCTTTGGCTACGACGCAAATTTATCCTAGTTTGCCGTCATACTGAACTTTGAGCTGCGTTTTTATAGCGAGCTACCTCTGACTGGACTGAAACTTCACAACAAAATGGCAATGCCCTCTTGCAGGTCAATGAACAAATCAAATTCATTCCAATTCTAGGATGTAAGCCAACTTCCTTAAAATGGCAGGATTCAGAATGCAGAAGGTAATTAACAGAACAAGCGTTAAATTTTCAACTAGAATGGACAATCCACACCAGGCTTGTTCGAGGGTTTAGCATTCTGGGCTATGTCAGCTGGGGGAAGGGAAAATAGCACAGGATTGAGGTCCATAATCTGCCCCCTCCCAATGGGTATTTACAGGAGAATATGATTTAAATAATGATAAGGGAGATGAATTTATTTGACAACGGTTTCCACGAAGAAACCGTGCATTCCTTGACTCCAATTTGATTTGAGTTTGGTGGGAATGGATTGGTAATGACAGAAGCAAAGCTGATAATGATTAACATAACACACATGTAAAGCAGAATGAAGGATAATCATTCACTTTTATTTCTGATGTGCTTCACAGCCAGCTATTGACTCATGCATCATTGCGAATAGAACGACTTTTTCTAAGCTATATAAACATATAAAAACAATGTCAGAAGACGCTTCGTCAATTTCTCATCAGAACAAGTATTCTACTTAATAATACACAATGAGACAACTCACAATGTGATTTCACAAGAGATTTTCAACAAATAAATGGATTCATAGAAAGTGTTAGAGTTAAGGCTTACACCTTATAAAAAAACACAGAAAGAAAATCATTACAATAGTCGGATCAATCTGAACATAATAAACCATTTTTGAAACCTTATCAATATATAACTAATTTGGTAAGAAGTGCTACATGTGGATGAAAATACCAATGGAGTACAAATGGTACTTTTTAAATTAGTATTTTGAACATTTTTACGCTAGGTTGCAATGTTAAGTTAAAAGCACAAACCCAAACTGCCAATTTAGGTTTCTTTAAAAAAAGATATTTGGCCAAATTTGATGCATGAATTATTGATAGATTTGGATGATTGATTCATTTTTTAAAAAAATCTAAGCTACAAGCGCCAAAACCTTCTGGGAATTTAGTGGGGGGAATGCATCTGTGATGTTTCAAATTTTTTAAAATCTATTTGGCCTGGAAGGAATTTTAGTTTAATGTGTATAATAATGCTTCTGATATAACGTCAGGTTCAGGTTACAAGATGAATGACCAGAGTATCAATACACCTTTCTGATTTGATTGTAAATAGCTTGGAGACACTGAACAAAAAGGTAGCAAGAAATTTTGATCTTTTCTCCCCGGGGAGGGGGGGGGGAAATGATTCAGTCGTTAAAATTATTATGCAGTTCTGAAGAAAGGTCATCGACCTGAAACCTTGGGCCCGATTTTAGCACCCGGTTCCGGGTGCGTTCTCGGCGGGGGGGCCTCTAAAATCCCGGTTTCGAGGAGCGGGACCGGATCGCGCCCCGATCCCGCCCACTTCCTGGTTGCGCGCTGACGTGCGGGGGTGCGTGCGTTGGCCCCGCTGGTGGGAATCCCGCAGGCAATTAAAGCCAGCGGGGTTCCACTTGAGTGTATTTATCTTGGTATTTCAGGTCATTAAATGACCTGATTGAGCTGTTTATTTAACAGGTGTCGGATTTTACAGTGAAATGAGACTGTTTCCCATACTGGGGGAACCACTCACACTCTCAACGGACGTGTTGCAGCCAGCAGCCTGTGGCAGCTGCCAAGGTGCATTCCACAGGTGGGGGGGGGGAGAGCCTTCACCAACGCAGGAGGACACTCCGTAACATTGGGCAACGCCTGCCCTCCACCACCCTCCTCCAAGCAAGAAGATTCACCGGCGTGGAAGTCCAACCCCTGTGCGAGGACACACTTTTCTAGCGTGCACAACCCCGCAAACCTAAACCTGCCAGATGGGTGCTGCGTTGACATCCTCGGAGGACGAACAGGATGACCAGCCTCAGCAGCCTCGCAGTCCACGCCGTCCGCCTCAGAGACATGCATCCCCACAACACGGTGCTGCGGCACATCCACCTGCACAGCAGGATGGAGGGCATCCGCAGAGAGAGATGCGTCGCAGGAGGCACTACCCTCCGCACAGGGTCTACAGACCGAGGCTCAGCTTCATGGACCTCTCCGAGGAGCAGTGCATACGGAGGCTCAGAGTCAATCGCCAGGTAGTCGCCGACATCTGCAGCCTCCTCAATGACGAGCTGCTCCCGGATGGACCAAGCAGCATCTTCTTACCCGTCGCCGTCAAAGTCACCACTGCCCTCAACTTCTTCGCCTCCGGATCCTTCCAGGGTGCCACGGGGGACATCACCGGGGTCTGTCAGTCGTCTGCACACAAGTGCATAAGGCAGGTCACCGATGGGTTGTTCCGCAGGGCCTCGACCTACATCAACTTCGCCATGGATGAGCGCAGCCAGACGGAGAGGGCGGTTGGATTCCATGCTGTGGCTGGCTTCCCACGGGTGCAGGGTGTAATCGATTGCACCCACATAGCAATACGGGCACCTCCACATGAGCCAGGGCTGTTTATCAACAGGAAAGGGTATCACTCCATGAACGCCCAGCTCATTTGTGACCACCGCCAGAGATTCCTACACGTGTGCGCCAGATACCCTGGCAGCTGCCACGATGCCTTCGTCCTCAGGGAGTCCACCGTCCCGCCCCTCTTCCACGCACCCAACGCCGGCAACGGCTGGCTCCTCGGCGACAAGGGATATCCCCTGCACACGTGGCTTATGACACCTCTGAGGAACCCCATTACCGAGCCACAGCGTCGGTATAATGACAGCCACATTGCTACCAGGTCTACAATTGAGCAGGCTATAGGGCTGCTCAAGATGCGCTTCAGGTGCCTTGATCGTTCCGGGGGAGCGCTCCAATACACGCCATTCAGAGTGGGACGAATTATAGTTGTCTGCTGTGCCCTGCATAACATGGCACTACAGAGAGGGGTGCCGCTGGAGGAGGCCCCATGCACACCCGCCACCCACATTGAGGACGACAATGAGGAGGAGGTGGAGGAGGAAGAGGAGGAGGAGGAAGAGGGAGAGGAGGAGGAACGACCCATGCGCCGAACACCGGCTCACCTGCGTGCTCGTCAGGCCAGGGAGGCACTCATATGCCAACGGTTCTCCTAACATCACACTGTGTGAGGCGTTCACATGTCATAACGTGCACAGACGAGGGTCCATACAGGCTCCCTCCACAGAAGAGTGGTGCCTGTACACCTGCACCCACTGGATTATGCTCAATGGGTGGGACGGGGTGGTCGTCGTCATGATGAGGCGCAGGGAAGGGACATATTGCACAAGCCGCAGAATTATGGACAAGAGGTGGCAGCATTGGTGAGAAAAAGTGAGTTTATTTTGTGGTGACATTCAAAGAGTAGAAAATTAAAAAAAAACGACAAACACCCTGTTGCAATCCCTGTGTGCTCACGGAACTTTAGGCGTTCGTTTTCGGGACCCCCTACGTGGTGCTACCCCTGTGGCTCCAGCAGAGGTGGTGGCAGGTTGCTCCTGTTCGTGCCCTGACCGGGTAGATGCTTTGGGCCGACGCCCCCTGGGTTTCGGTGCCCGTGAGGGCACCTCCACAGACTGCTCCTCCTGCACCTGTGCAGGGGCAGACTCGGCCACCTGGAGAGGATGGACTATTGCGGGCACTGGTTGAGAGGGGGGCAACGGGTGAGACTTGGGGGCGCCTTGAGTAGCGTCCACACTTCCATTTCCCCGTTCACCATCTTCCCTCTCATGGCCAAGGCCCACATCACCCCTTCCACCCTGCTGGACGGCAGTTTGGATGACGTGGGTGAGACCTTGCAAGGCCACCTCCAATGTATCTGTCAACCTGTTGATGGCGGCAGAATGTTGTTCACCCTGAATCCGAACAGCCGTTGTGAGGGCCTGGATGGACTCATTGGTGAGCTGTGCGTGACGCTCGAGGGAGGCTAGCCTGTCCTCCACCGCAGACGTTCCCACACCTACCCGCGACACTATCTCAGAGATGCCTTCACGTCCCTGCGACACTATCTCGGCGATACCCTCCTGCACCTGTGCCACCATTCCCCTCATGCAGGAGTTGGACTCCTCCATCCTCCGTGCG
Organism: Heptranchias perlo; assembly: GCF_035084215.1. Classification (NCBI taxonomy): domain Eukaryota; kingdom Metazoa; phylum Chordata; class Chondrichthyes; order Hexanchiformes; family Hexanchidae; genus Heptranchias; species Heptranchias perlo. Next base: position 12,530,489 of record NC_090332.1, on the reverse strand, counting down.
ATTGTGGAGAGTGCGCGTGGCACCTCTCCCAGTACCTCAGCAATGTTCTGGTGCCCCTCGACGACTCTCCTTTTGACAGGTGGCCCCCTGGGTTCAGCATCTGGGTCCGGCTGAGCAAAGCCTGGAGAAGAGTGCTCCCACCGACGCGGACCCTCCGCGGCTGACCCTGCCACCAGGGTCTGCTCATGCTCATGTGTGCGCGGTGACTCACCATGTGCAATCCCAACTAGCTGAGGGGGGGGACCCACCGAGGTGTGTGTATCTGCGCTGGTGGATGCAAGGCTCATGTGTGACGATGCACCCTCAGAGACGGGCATGTCCTCTGAGGAATCGCCCTCAACCGAGACGTCGATCGCAGACGGTCCTGGAAGAGAACAGAGGGAAATATCAGGCATGTGACCAAATGTGGCGGTGCGGCATATGCCATGTGATGCTACGATCATTCACGATCATGAGTGATGAGTGCCAGCTTTCCCTTACCGGCCGTTTCGCCAGAACCAGACTCGCCATCCGCCATCGACAGGCAATGCAGCGTGCGGCTGATCTCCAGTGCCTCGACCTCGGCGTCTGTCAGGGCCATCTCGTGTGGCGGGCCCCCTCCGGTGCATGCCCTATCGCGTGCGTTCCTGGCCCTCTTCTCCTGTGAGGGCAAAACACAAAAACGTTATTGAGTGATGATTACAATGTGAGACGCTTCAAGCATTGGTGTGATTGGGTTGAACGTGTGCCAGATGGATGGGAGGATGCGTGTGCCACATGGCCATCCCATTGTATGGGCATTGGGGTGTGTGGTAGTGGTCGAGTGGGGACAGGGACGGTGGGTACGTGCAGGCACTGTGAGGATGATAGTTGGGTGGCTGTGAGGATTGGTGCGGGAGCGCAGTACTATCAGTGGAGATGGGGTTGTGAGGTGTTTGAGGTGATGTGGAAGACGGAGTGATGCAGAATGCGTTAGTGTACTCACTTTTCCGGACCTGGTGAGGTCATTGAATCTCTTGCGGCACTGAATCCAAGTGCGGGTGGTGTTTCCCCTGCTTGTGACCTCCGCGGCCACCTCCTCCCATGCCCTCTTGGTGGCGCTGGCAGGGCACCTCCTTCCATCCGTGGGGAACAGCGTCTCCCTCCTCATGCGGACCCCGTCCAGCAGCACCTGGAGGGCGTGGTCCGTGAAACGGGGAGCAGCCTTACCCCTGTGCTCCTCCATCCTTGATGGAGTGTAGTTTGTGGCTGGAGGGGCTTTGGTGGACTGCCCCTTTAAATAGAGCGCAACCATCGCTCAGACGTCAATGCGCATGCGCAGGCCGCCGGCACGCAGCTGAGAAGCGCGGAACCCGTAACTGCCGGCTAATCACATCAATCATCCCGCGATCGCGTGCGCAACGCACTCAATTTGGCCGGCGCGTTTTCCTCGAGCCCGCCCGACCACCCGCTGCCAACCCGCACCCCTGGTAAAATCGGGCCCCTTATCTCTGTTTCACTCTCCACAGATGCTGCCTGACCTGCTGAGTGTTTTCCAGCATTTTCTGTTTTGAGTTAAAACTATTATACACCTTGGTTTCAGACAACGGGGAGTCACCAACACGTGCAAGAGAAACGCACACCTGTAATGTTTAAATGACTTTCATTCAGAGGTACCCAGCGGGGGGCTTAACTAAACAAAAAATGTGGTTGCCATGGCTCCCACACCAAAGTGGGGGGGTTTCTTATGCTAGATGGTATCATTGATTGACAACTCAGCAAGCCAATGCTCAACACAGAGAGCGTAGGGAGGGGTCAGACGTCACGCTTTTGTTTTTTTTAATTCTCTTCCTCTCTGGAAACGGCAGTCTTGTTCAGTTTTGAATCTGGTACAGTGCTGTTCTACATTTGCAGGGAATTCATACCTTTGATCCTCCAAACCTATAATTAAATTTATATAAATGCTAATTCCTATTTTATTTCACACCCTGTTTCATTGATTCAGGAATTCAGTTTAAAGAAAAACAATAAGAGCTCTACACTGCAAAATTATTGTAAAGAACTTGTCAGAACTCTGAAATATGCTGCTATCTCCATTATAAATTTGTTAGTGGATAGAAGGTTCATAACACTAAAAGTTAGAACTCTGATATATCATGCCCTCTGTAACCTTATGGAGGATGCCTGGCAGGAACACTGTCTAAAAGTTCCTATCTGTTTAATCTTTTTGAATTCTATCAACAGTGACAATATGAAGTGTCCGTCTCCATTTTTTGGATAATTACATTATAAACTGGAGGGGAAAATTTTGAACGTGTTCTGAAAGTCATTTCAAATGGATAGAAAGAAATGCCATCAGGCAGTCTCCCTAGATCCAATGATCAGGCCATGACCTCAGATAGAGATTGTGAGCTGATTTCCATATCAATTGTGACAAACTAAACTGCTTTAGCTGCAAGAATCATTGGCACAAACTAGCTTTAGTGTCAATACTTACATTTTATTTTTTTAAATTTTCTTTCCTCAATGGCGCATTTGCTGAATGCTGCTTTTAAAAAATCCGTTCTCTGGATTTGGCAAGGCCGGCGTTTACTGTCCATATCCCTAGTTGCCCTGAGAAGGTGGCTGTGGGGCTTCTTCTTGAACCCCTGCAAGATATGTTGGGGTAGAAATTGGTAAAATGGGCGCAAAGCCTACCAATTTAGTAGTGGCACGGCCTGCGCTTAATCTGCATAGATGTTGGTCCCACTGTTAAACTCGTGGGGGTTCTTTTTTAGGCGTCCCGGGCAGACAAAATACGTCCCTTGCTATATTGGTCTTCCACAATTATTCTGAATCATCTCTCTGCCTTCAGTATCCACCTTTTCCAGGACTGTTTGGAATGGAATAAGGGTTTGTTAAACACCCTGTCACGCTTCCTCCAATTTATAGATCCCTCGGCTGGCCAATGTGGGCTGGAATTGTTCCTCAGCTTACTTTAAATCTCAAATTCAAAACTGAATTTCTCCTAGAGGACTGGAAACATCAACCTCCGATTACACTTCATCTTTTGCACCAATTGCACAAGAATTCTTACGTCAAAGAGGAAAAATAGGTCAAACACAATCTCAGATTGAGTTGAATACAGAATGCTTTAAGAAGGATTTTCCAGTCCAATTAAGAGGAGAACGAGGTGGTAAATACTGGATGAGCAAAAATTTCCTCCAACTAAATATTGGGAAGACCGAAGCCATGGTCTTTGGTCTCCACCGCAAAATCCATTCCCTAGCAACCGATTCTATCCCCCTCCCTGGCCACTGTTTGAGGCTGAACCAGACCGTTTGCAACCTTGGCATCCTATTTAACCCTGAGATGAGCTTCCGACCACATATCTGCTCCATCATCAAGACTGCCTACTTCCACCTCCATAACATCGCCCATCTCCGCCCCTGCCTCAGCTCATCTGCTGCTGAAACTCTCATCCGTGCCTTTGTTATCTCTAGACTTGATTATTCCAATGCTCTCCTGGCTGGCCTCCCCTCTTCCATCCTCCATAAACTTGAGCTCATCCAAAATTTTACTATCCGTATCCTAACTCGCACCAAGTCCTGTTCTCCCATCACCCCTGTACTCGCTGACTTATATTGGCTCCCAGTCCGGGGATGCCTCGATTTTAAAATTCTCATCCTTGTTTTCAAATCCCTCCATGGCCTCGCCCCTCCCTATCTCTGTAACCTCCTCCAGCCCTACAACCCTCCGAGATCTCTGCACTCCTCCAATTCTTGCTTCATGCACATCCTCGATTTTAATCGCTCCACCATTGGTGGCCGTGCCTTCAGCTGCCTAGGCCCTAAGCTCTGGAATTCCCATCCTAAACCTCTCTGCTTCTCTACCTCTCTCTCCTCCTTTAAGACGCTCCTTAAAACCTTCCTCTTTGACCAAGCTTTTGTCCTAATATCTCTTCATGTGGCTCAGTGTCAAATTTTGTTTGTAAATCGCTCCTTTGAAGCGCCTCGGGACGTTTTACTATGTTAAAGACGCTATATAAATGCAAGTTGTTGTTGTTGTAAGGGTGCTGTAATTGCTTTTGCTGCCAAGGGCAATATCTTAAAATTAGAGCTGGGCCATTTAAGAGTGAAATCAGAAAGCAATTTTTCACACAGAGGGTTGTGGAAATCCAACTCTCCCCCAAAAGGCTGTGGATGCTGGGGTTTAATTGAAATTTCAAGACTGAGAGCGCTAGATTTTTGTTGGGTAAGGGTAGCGAGGGATATGGAGCTAAGGCGGGTAAATGAAGTTGAGGTACAGATCAGACATGATCTATTGGAAGGATGGAATAGGCTCGAGTGGCTGAATGGCCTATTCCAGATGCTATGTTCTGCATATTTGGATATGGGTTTAACACGGGGGGAAATGCTTAATACTAGTAAACTAAAATGCTAGTGACTCTCACAGGTAAAAGGGAGGGAACTCACGTCTGCACTTTTTGTTTTAACTGGCGACCTTAGGGCAGTTTGAGAGATTAACAAAAATGTTGGTTTCTGATGTTGTCAGGTCTCCAGAGGTCTGATTCTTTACAAAGTGCTGTCAACAGCAGAAATAATGTGCAGCATGTTGACAGCACTCCATGAATGTAAAACCGCCTTTAGTGACTCCAAGTCTTGTGACTGCGGCACTAAAAGTCACGGCGATGTTAAGTGCTTTGTCACAGGACCAGGCACCAGGAGGAGATTACAGTGGTGTTGGTCAGGGGCCCATGTCCGCTTGCGTTAAAGGGGTGATGTCTGTGTTGTTCCAGAGAGTGATGCGGGGAAGAAGTTCGCCGTTGTAGATGTGCCTGCAGTCATGGGAAAGGTGCACTGTGCCCACATGGACGACATAGGCGTCATTGGTCAATCCACTGGCACACACCAGCCATGAGTCCTCAGAATGCAGATGCAGTGCAATGCCCAGAATAAGATCCTTATCCTCACTGCAAAATGCGCAGGATCTACACATGACTACTTATTTACTGCAACATCATAATTGACTCCAAGGCCCACATTGTCTACAGCTTGAAATTATAATCTCGATTTTGATGAGCCTCTGCCCACAGTGGGCACGAATCAAATAATCTGACCTCTAACCTCACGCATCTGATTCACTTCACACTGGATTTTTCTGGTAAGCAATTTTGGTGGAAATGAAAGAGTCCTTGCTGCACAACTCCATTATTCATGCAAATCGGGCCCCAGTGCCGAAATTCAAGAGGTTGGGCTCTGAGACTCTGCCCTCAGGAGCTTAAATAATGGGCATGTGACAGGGAAGCGAAGACACATTTTCCTGGAGTCTTGGTAATTACTGCTGCAGTACAAGTTGCAGCTAACCAAGAGGGAGGATGAGAATCCCTGAGGTAAGGTTATTCAGGGATATGGAACCAAGGCGGTTAAATAGAGTTAAGATACAGATCAGCCATGATCCAATTGAATGGTGCAATAGGCTCGAGGGCCTGAAAGGCCTACTCCTGTTCCTATGTTCTTTGTGTCTTTGGCTATTCCTATAACGCTGCTTAGATTGTAGGAGAATTCATGAGGGCTCATCTTCTGGTCCAAAAACAACTCAGGGAGTATATTCACTTCCACCAATACCCAATACCAATACCCCGTGTCTATCGATCACGCTGATCCATGCAGGGCATGTCAGGAGAGAGGCAGTGACCGAGCTCTGCCATCTGCTGCAGGCTATGCTACAGATAAGGTCAAGGGCTGGGATGTACAAGACCTGTAGCTGGAAAGGTCAGTACAGCATTAGGCTTCTATGCCAACTGGATCCTTCAGGCCACAGTAGGGCACAGCTCTCTAGTTAAGTTACCTGTTCCAATCCCACTTTCCCACTTGTTCCCTATTCCTTCTAATATTTTTTCAAGCAACCATCTGATTCCCTTTTAAAAGAATTTATGGACTCTGTTTCTGCATTCTAACCAACTTCTAGGTGAAGATTTTTTTTTTCTAATTAGATGGGCACATTCAAATTAGGTGAAAATGTTCACATCTTCTGTCTTTATTGCCTTGGCAATGTTATCAACCCTAGCATTCAACAGATGCCCAGCGTCGCTAGGAGATGTGCAACAGCATCCAGCATTTAAAGATCCAAATAATAAATTGACGGACAATGGATTGACAGTTCTACATAGATGGACTTTTGTCACTTAATCATACTAAGAACTTCTTTTAGGAGACTGCCTGCCTTAGTTACTGGAGGTATCCCATCCAGTGCTGAATTCCCAAGCAAAAGTGGGCATCCTACCAGGAGCCTGTCAGACCTATATACAATAGGTTGATTCACTAGGGCAAGTGGGCAGGCAGAAGTCTAGCCCTGTCAACAACAACAACTACATGCATTTATAAAGCACCTTTAACATAGTAAAACCCCCCCAAGGCGCTTCACAGGAACGTTATTGAACAAAATTTGACACCGAGTCACTTAAGGAGGTATTAGAACAGGTGACAGTCAATGAGGTAGGTTCCAAGGAGCGTCTTAAAGGAGGAGAGAGGGGTAGAGAGGCGGAGAGGTTTAGGGAGGGAATTCCAGAGCTTAGCATCTAGGCAGCTGAAAGCACGGCCGCCAATGTTGGAGCGATGAAAATCGGGGATGTGCAAGAGGCCAGAATTGGAGGAGCGCAGAGATCCCGGAGGGTTGTAGGGCTGGAGGAGGTTACAAAGATAGGGAGGAGCGAGGCCATGGAGGGATTTGAAAATGAGGATGAGAATTTTAAAATCGAGGTGTTGCCGGACCGGGAGCCAATGTAGGTCAACGAGCAACAGGAGTGATGGGTGAACGGGACTTGGTGCATTCCAGCATCAAGGAAAATCTAAACGTAGTAGTTTACCAACAACTAAGGTAAGATTAACTGGCCTATCATTTTCTGGTTTTCCTCTGCCTCCTTTGTTTGAAAGGGAGAGGAGGGTCACGTTAGCTACCTTGCAGTCCTCAGGCACAACTTTCATTTCCAAAGAAGCCAACTCTATTTCTTCCTGAGCTTCTCTCAGGATCCTCAGATTTAAACCATCAAGTCCTGATGATTTGTCCACCCAAAGTTTGGGGTAATTTCTTTAGTACCGTCTCTTGCAATAACAATGTCCAGTTACTGTTCTACACCCACATCTGGTGGTTCTACCATCTCAATATACACCTTCTCTGCAAAAACTGAGGCCAAGTACTTTTTAAGTGTCTTTGCCGTGATAGTTTGGTTTAATTTGACAGCAATAAGTTACAAAGCAAAGGAGCTGAATATTCAGCATTACCTGCTCAGACGTAACTGACTGCAATTACTCAAGTATTGCCTTTATGTGAACAAGTCCAATTATAGCACCATTAATCTTCCTAAATGTATCAAGAGAGATTGGTTTAACTAAATCCTCATTGAAAACACATGTCCCAGAATCATTAAACCCATTTCACTACACTTCAACTTTATGTAGCATTGAACTGTCCATTGTTAATTTGTTTAATTCTTCCTTCTGCCTTCAGTACTGTTGGTACTTCAAACTTTTCATTTTGTAAGTAGTTCTTCCTTTTCCCTGGCCTCTTGTGCATCTCCCACACCTTCGTCCCACCATTGGCGGCCGTGCCTTTAGCCGTATAGGCCTTAAGCTCTGGAATTCCCTCCCTAAACCTCTCCATCTCCCTGTCCCCCTGTAAGACCCTCCTTAAAACCTACCTCTTTGGCCAAGCCTTTGGTCACTTGTCCTAATAACTCCTTCTGTGGCTTGATCAATTTTTGTCTGAGTGCGCTCACGTGAAGCACCTTGGGACGTTTTCCTATGTTAAAGGTGATGTATTAATGGATATTGTTGTTGTTGCACATTGAAGCTAATGATTGAGCAAATCTGTCCGTTGAGTAGTTAAACCATACAGACCAGAAAGGTCCATGCTCTGGACCTCCGTCTGTGCTGAGTAACCTGATCTCAGCCAGGGGAGGAAAGGAGGGGTTTGTTAGAGGAATAACAATTGGCCTCAACACCCCTGGGTTAAGCAATTGAAAATCAGGTAGGAGTCCCCCTTCTCATCACTATCCACCGACCTGTGCTGGCAGTGGGTGGAGAGGAATAAAAACAGAAAATGCTGGAACCACTCAATAGGTCAGTCGGCATCTGCAGAGAAAACAGACAAAATAACGTTTCAGTGCGAACCCCTTGTCAGAACTGGAAGATATCACAGATGAATAGCATTTAAAACGGAGCAGAACAAAGGGAAGGCGGAAGAAAAAACACACACACAAGGGCCGATTTTGACCGTATCCACCCGGTGAAGAGCACAAAAGGCGGGGGGAGGGGGGTAAGGCACACCCCACTTAATTTACTATACTTTGCTATTTCTTCTTTCCTATGTGTAGTGAGTGTGTGTAGTGTGTGTAGCGAATGTGTGTAGTGTGTGTGTAATGTGTGTACGTATGTGTAGTGTGTAGTATATGTAGTGAGTGTGTGAATGTGTGTATTGTGTGTGTGTAGTGTGTGTAGTGTATAGTGTGTGTACAGTCTATAGTGTGTGTAGTGTGTAGTGTGTAGCATGTAGTGTATAGTGTGTGTAGCGTGTAGTGAGTGTGTAATATGTCTGTAGGGTGTTGTGTGTGTGTGTAGTGTATAGTGTGTGCCTAGCATGTAGTGTGTAGTGTGTGTGCAGTGTGTGTGTGTAGTGTGTTTGTAGTGTGTAGTATGTTTGTAGTGTGTAGTGTGTTTGTAGTGTGTGTGTGTATATGTTTTTCCCTTCCTTTTTCCCTTGTTATGTTTCTTTTTAAATACTGTTATTCTGTAATATCTTCCAGTTTTGATGTAGGGCCCACACTTTATGTGTTGTCTTGTCTGTTCTCTCCACTGATATTGCCTGACCTGCTGAGTGATTTTAACATATTCTAATTTTGTTTCAGATTTCCACCGTCTGCAGTTTTTTTTGCTGTTAGGTGAGACAGGATAAAGCTGTTGCTCTGATGCCTCTTGCAATTGAACATGTGGCCAACGCTCACCATCCGTGTTCACACGTGAAAAACAATCACTTACGTGAGGTAGCAGGGGAGCAAAGGATTCAATGTATTTAGGGGCGGGAACATTTGACAAGAAAGTTACAGAAGAAAAAAAAAGGTCCATAGTATTGTTAAGATCTAGATTTTTCAGCTGGGCCTGTTATAAAACACTCTTACAGCCATTAACACCTATATTTCTATTGTGCCTCTGGCACAGTGATAAGTACCAGATGGTGAGAAACTCTAGAATATTGTTCTTATCTATATCTCTAGCAGCAGGAAAACTTTATCTAAAGTTTCCTGAGTGAGTTATCTTCGGTGCCATTTCCTCCCTTTCCTTCAGTTTTCAAAGGAATTTAATCTTCTCTTGAAATCATTTGGTCCTTTTTTCATATTCCATCAGAGAGATATTTCTCTCTCAGTCCTTCACCCCGATGGGCTCAGTGACAATGAAGTAATTACTGCCTCAATCTTTTTTGATTTCTATAATGACATTGACATAGTTTCCTGTAATCTTTCAAAAAATTCAAAATTCAGGCATCTCTGGCCCACTTCTAAATTGGTTTTCTTCATGTCTTAAAGCTCAAAACTAAGATTACTAATCAATTACGTCTGATCCAATTAAATGCCTGCTATTGACCGAGGCTTTGTGAAAGAATCCTATTTCTTACCTGTTTGACATTAAAGGGGAAAGTGTATTTCTCTGGATTTCTTCATATTTCCCAAAATATTTGAATTATCCAATAATTCAAATTAATCAACATAAATAATGAAGTAAAATGGGAATTTAATGTTTAAAAATGTAAGTGTCAGGTAATTTGAACTAAGCAGCATTGAATTAAGAAAAATCGACTGCAGGGTAAAAATTGGTTCTGGCCTGGTTTTGGACGCATAACCAATGTCGCTCAGACAGCGCGCGCACCAACTGAAGGCCCGAGGCTCACCCAAAATCGGGCCTCGGGCCTGATTGTAATCATTTGGGCGAGCTGCCTACACATGGCGCCCCCCCCCCCAGAGGCAGCTCGCCCATTGTAAGGGTTTTAATGTCAGGCCGCCTGCCTTGTGGCCTAAGGTAAGTCCTGGAATGTGGGGTGGGGGTCGGGGGGGTTTGAAGGACAACTTGGAGGAGGGGCAATTGTGAGCCAGCAGCAGCCCTCTGGAGGGCTGTGGAGCTGGGAGAAATACTCCTGCTCGTCCTGGCTCCACAAGAAGAATCCTGAATGCAGCAGGCCCGAAGCCTGCTCCGCTCATCGCCGGGCCAATTTAGTGCAGGGGTCCTGAAACAGGCATTAGGCTCCTCATTTACATAAGCAAGGGGCCTAACACTTGTTTCAAGCAGGCGTCTGGGCAGCCGTCCGTACCCCTGGCACTGATCGGGTGCAGGACTTTGCTCCCCAAAATTGGCCCTCGTCGCTCCCATTTTATGCCCACTTTCTATCCCTGTATTTTCTTTTTAATGATTAGTTAATGCCAGTATTGCTTTTTTGCCCACAGGTCCAAATTTAGACTCCAGCATCATTATTCTTCTTAAACACACCAAAATAAATTGGTCTATAGAAATCGATATAGCTGGACGTGCCCAGAAACATTGTCAATTGTTTGCTCTCATTTTCTTGCTCCTCAGGTGTTGAGCTTTGTCCTGTGTGCTATTCCTACGTGGCTACTTCTCCTCTGAGCCTGAAGACGGTGGGGTTGAAACCACTCTCCAGGCTTTGAGCACATAATCTAATCTAACATGCCTGTGCAGCACTATCAGAGGTGGATCAAAGTACTGCCTGCCTGTTCTAATGGTTCAGGTCAACGTTAAAGATCCCATGGCAATATTGCAAGAAGAGCAGGGGAGTGCTCCCTGTGTCCTGGCCAACATTCTTCCTTCAACAAACTCCGCCAGAAACAGATTGACGGGCCTTTCATCTCATTGCCATTTGTGGGATTTTGTGCACAAAATGGCTACTCCTGCACATCAAAAATTAATTGTGCCAAGAGCTCTCTGACGTTTATGGGAAACACGATAGATAGCTTGAAAAAAATGCCCTGCCAACCTAGTATCAAAGTCGACAGACCCCCCCGTGCTTCCGTCTGGTTTAATGTGATATGCCGCTGATTTTGTATGAATGGTAAATAATATATAAAAATGATAAATAATAAATATGATAAATAATGAATACAAATGTGTAAAGGATATTCAACAAGGAATGGTTCAATATAGATTCCATCCGACATATGAGCTACATTGATTCTTCCTCAAATCTATCTTTCTATTGTACATTAAAGTTGGTACGTAGAGCATGCATTTCATTGTAAACGTTGATAGTCTCCTTGCCGCCAGGGGCAAACCCATTGTACTAGCTGTAGTACCAGTTACACCTTGACTGTCACAGATCCATTGAGTCAGACGTCCCACTAAGTAAGAATGATTGAACTGGCAGTCTCTTAAAGTCTAACGGAGCCGGTAATTGGTAAACTAAGCTGAAATAAAGGAATCATTGTCCACCTCCACGCACCTGCCACTGGAGCGTGTCACACCCTAGGATTCTGACCTTCATCACTCTGAAGATTCTGCTTTGAAATGTTCTTCCGTCCTTATAATGCCATGTCTTGTTAGCCCCCAATGGCCTGGTGACTCGTTGCCGTCCCACGCTCACCTGCCCACCCCAGGCAACATCTCCTCAACTGGCAAAGATGATCTTGTCATGTTTTCAACTGCAGCTGAGGTGAACTTCTCATCCTGGCTTTGATGGTGCCCCTCGCCCTTTCCTCCTTTCTGAGGGGGAGGAAAAGTTTAACTCGCCTCATCACCACCTTCCCCTCTTTCATTCCTTTTCCCTCCCCCTATCTCCCCTTGGTTTGTTGATAGAAAAGCATCAATGTTACTGACTTACACCCGTGAGACAGAGATTCAAATGTCTATTATCTATGAAGAGGAGGACAGAGAGAGAGAAAGAGAGGCAAAGAGAGAGAAAGTCAGACAGAAAGAAAAAAATTATTATAGTGCCTTTCATTACCTCAGGATGCCTCAAAGCGTTTCACATCCAATTTTTTTTTTCGTTCATGGGATGTGGGCGTCGCTGGCGAGGCCAGCATTTATTACCCATCCCTAATTGCCCTTGAGGAGGTGGTGGTGAGCTGCCTTCTTGAACTGCTGCAGTCCGTGTGGTGAAGGTTCTCCCACAGTGCTGTTAGGAAGGGAGTTCCAGGATTTTGACCCAGCGACGATGAAGGAACGGCGATATATTTCCAAGTCGGGATGGCGTGTGACTTGGAGAGGAACGTGCAGGTGGTGTTGTTCCCATGTGCCTGCTGCCCTTGTCCTTCTAGGTGGTAGAGGTCGGGGGTTTGGGAGGTGCTGTCGAAGAAGCCTTGTCGAGTTGCTGCAGTGTATCCTTTGGATGGTACACACTGCAGCCACTGTGCGCCGGTGGTGAAGGGAGTGAATGTTTAGGGTGGTGGGTGGGGTGCGAATCAAGCGGGCTGCTTTGTCCTGGATGGCGTTGAGCTTCTTGAGTGTTGTTGGAGCTGCACTCATCCAGGCAAGTGGAGAGTATTCCATCACACTCCTGACTTGTGCCTTGTAGATGGTCGAAAGGCTTTAGGGAGTCAGGAGGTGAGTCACTCGCCGCAGAATACCCAGCCTCTGGCCTGCTTTTGTAGCCACAGTATTTATATGGCTGGTCCAGTTAAGTTTTTGGTCAATGGTGAACCCCAGGATGTTGATGGTGGGGGATTCGGCGATGGTAATGCCGTTGAATGTCAAGGGGAGGTGGTTAGACTCTCTCTCGTTGGAGATGTTTGTAAACAATTTTACAATACCAAGTTATAGTCCAACAATTTTATTTGAAATTCACAAGCTTTCGGAGGCTTCCTCCTTCCTCAGGTGAATGTTGTGGAAATGGTCGATTGTTGGAGATGGTCATTGCCTGGCACTTGTTTGGCACGAATGTTACTTGCCACTTATCAGCCCAAACCTGGATGTTGTCCAAGTCTTGCTGCATGCGGGCACGGACTGCTTCATTATCTGAGGGGTTACGAATGGAAGTGAACACTGTGCAATCATCAGCGAACATCCCTATTTCTGACCTTATGATGGAGGGAAGGTCATTGATGAAGCAGCTGAAGATGGTTGGGCCAAGGATACTGCCCTGAGGAACTCCTGCAGTAATTAAATGCTTTTGAGGTGTAGTAACTGCTGTAATGTAGGAAACGCAGCAGCCAATTTCCGCACAGGAAGGTCCCATAAACAGCAAGGAGATAAATGACCAGATGATCTGTTTTAGTGATGTTGGTTGAGGGATAAATGTTGGCAGTTAACTTATATTGCATCATGGATGAGTTTTTTTCAGTCTAGGCAATACAGGCCAAGGATTTGGATATTGCTGTTTGGTGAGAGGTAACAGAATTGCATAAATGCTAAACCCACCTCCCATTGTTGGCACAGTTTGGAGTAGTGTTGTTAAGAAATGAGATTGTAAGGTTCAATTTACCCCCCACAGTATTTTGTTAGATTTTAAGTCTAAAATGTGGTCACTGCCAGCAGTAAAACTGAGTTCTGGAAATCGGAATGAGTGGATAAGTAGCCTCAAACCAGGAAGACTTATTGCAACCATTCTGCAAAGGCATCTCGACACAAAGCTGGAGCTGTGCCTGACTCAGCACTGTCAACATTAGGGAATTGTTGGGAGTCAGGTTTACAATGCAAATCCGTTCAAACGCATAAGAGTAAGAGCTCCTCTTTTCACTGTGTGAAGCAACATCTAAAAGAACCTGTTTACAATTTTAATAGAAACATCAAACGTAAGAAATCTGAGTAAACAAATTCACAATGATCATTCCATGTTTTTTTTAAGACTTGGTAGGTCTGCCAGACATGCTGGAGAGATGACAAGACAATTAAAAAACCACTGGAAAATCAGGGGACAAATCGAGAATCCCATTACTTTGCCTCGATTATTCTCCCCTTCAGCAGTAACCAACTACTGCCAATGAGGAGACTGGCGTTTGGAGCCGTTGCATTCAGGAGGGGAGGATAGGAGAGACAATTAGAGGGAAAAAGGAGAATTTTAACCTCAGCAAATAATGACTCCACAACATGAGACACACAAGCCGGTAAGAAAAAAGGCCGTGAGTGTCTTGGATAGGCTAGACATCTATTTGAATAAATTAATTCTGTTATCAAGGGTGTTCAAGCTACACTTGGAGACTATGATGGGAGAATTAAGGCAACAGAAGACTGTTTTTCAAACCTTTCTGTGTAGGAGATGCCCTGCAAATATTTACATACTCTGGGGACCCTGCAACTGTGAACACATTGCGGTGACCCCCTGAGTATTAACAGACTGCAGGGAACGCTATCAATATTAGCACACTGCTAAGGCTGCAAATATTAAGACACTGATGAGGATTCTGTGAATATTAAGGCACTGATGGGGACACTGTAAATATTAAGACACCGATGGGGATACTGTAAATATTAAGACACGGATGGGGATACTGTAAATATTAAGACACCGATGAGGATACTGTAAATATTAAGGCACTGATGGGGACACTGTAAATATTAAGACACTGATGGGGATACTGTAAATATTAAGACACTGATGGGGATCCTGTAAATATTAAGACATTGATGGGGATCCTGTAAATATTAAGACATTGATGGGGATCCTGTAAATATTAAAACATTGATGGGGATCCTGTAAATATTAAGACATTGATGGGGATCCTGTAAATATTAAGACACTGATGGGGACACTGTAAATATTAAGGCACTGATGGGGATACTGTAAATATTAAGGCACTGATGGGGATCCTGTAAATATTAAGACATTGATGGGGATACTGTAAATATTAAGACATTGATGGGGATACTGTAAATATTAAGACATTGATGGGGATCCTGTAAATATTAAGACATTGATGGGGATCCTGTAAATATTAAGACATTGATGGGGATCCTGTAAATATTAAGACATTGATGGGAACACTGTAAATATTAAGACATTGATGGGGATCCTGTAAATATTAAGACATTGATGGGGATCCTGTAAATATTAAGACATTGATGGGGATCCTGTAAATATTAAGACATTGATGGGGATACTGTAAATATTAAGGCACTGATGGGGATCCTGTAAATATTAAGACATTGATGGGGATACTGTAAATATTAAGACATTGATGGGGATACTGTAAATATTAAGACATTGATGGGGATCCTGTAAATATTAAGACATTGATGGGGATCCTGTAAATATTAAGACATTGATGGGGATCCTGTAAATATTAAGACATTGATGGGAACACTGTAAATATTAAGACATTGATGGGGATCCTGTAAATATTAAGACATTGATGGGGATCCTGTAAATATTAAGACATTGATGGGGATCCTGTAAATATTAAGACATTGATGGGGATCCTGTAAATATTAAGACATTGATGGGGATCCTGTAAATATTAAGACATTGATGGGGACACTGTAAATATTAAGACATTGATGGGGACACTGTAAATATTAAGACATTGATGGGGATCCTGTAAATATTAAGACACTGATGGGGACACTGTAAATATTAAGACATTGATGGAGATCCTGTAAATATTAAGACATTGATGGGGATCCTGTGAATATTAAGACATTGATGGGGACACTGTAAATATTAAGACATTGATGGGGACACTGTAAATATTAAGACACTGATGGGGACACTAAATATTAAGACATTGATGGGGACACTGTAAATATTAAGACATTGATGGGGACACTGTAAATATTAAGACATTGATGGGAACACTGTAAATATTAAGACATTGATGGGGATCCTGTAAATATTAAGACATTGATGGGGATTTTGTAAATATTAATACACTGCCAGGGACCCCGGTCCATAACATCTGAATGACAGTGTCAGCTATCCAAAGGAAGACGGCAGTATCATTCCACAAAGCATCTTCTTGTTAAGAGGAACAGAAACAATTGAGGTAATTTTAAGCTAATCTGCCCTGTTGGAAACTGATCGGATCTGATTAACTGTCCCTCACACACCAGATTTCACTTTACGCTCACTTCAACGCAAGGTAAAATCAGGCGGGGGTGTAAAATCGGGCGGCCAATCCAATCCCGTCAGGTTCCCGCCAGGCGACTTATGTTAAAATTACTCCCAAAGTGTGAGTTCGTCAACAAATACAGAGATCTTATGACCTCTGACACGCCCCGCCCCCTCGGGGTTGCGAACCCTAGTTTGAAAACCTAAGCATGAGCTGCATTTGGGCCGAGTTGGCTTCTCTTGTCTTATGTTCTCATATGTCAGGTTTAAAAAATAGTGCACAAACCAAACATATCTCTTAACATTCTTGTTGCCCACATCAAGCAGCCTTTAATGCTGTTGCTGCATGCCTGACTTGCAAGCGTAACTCCTGACTCCAAGGGCTTGTTGAAAACCATTAATGCAGTCACATCAGTCAGGTTATGCTGGTCACACACAATTGGATTTGGGAACAGGCATTCCAGCTTCCTCCCAAACGTGGGTCAGCACCACTCAATCATCCTTGGCTCAGTTGGTTGCACTCTCACCTCTGAGTCAGAAGGTTATCGGCTCAAGTCCCACTCCAGAGACTTGAGCACATTATCCAGGCTGACGCTTCAGTGCAGTGCTGAGGGAGCGCTACACTGTCGGAGGTGCTGTCTTTTGGATGAGATGTTAAACTTGGGCCCCGTCTGCCGTCTCAGGTTGACGTAAAAGATGCCATGGCACTATTCGAAGAACAGCAGGAGAGTTCTCCCAGATGTCCTGGCCAATATTTATCCCTCAACCAACATCACTAAAACAGACTATATGGTGATTTGTCTCATTGCTATTTGTGGGATCTTGCTGTACGCAAACTGGCTACCGCATTTCCTACATTACAACAGAGACTGCGCTTCAAAAGTTCTTCATTGGCTGTAAAACACTTTGGGATGTCCTGAGGTTGTGAAAGGCGCTATATAAATGCAAGACTTTCTTTCTTTCTTACTCATGCCAAGGCGCATATGCAATGTGTCATGTACAGTGTCTGTGACTGTGGTGGTACTCTGAGTTTCCGAAGAAGCTAATATGCCTTATCTTTGTGTCCAGTTGTTAAATGTACCTGCCAGCACATTGTCTGCTACCTCCCAGAGTTGGAAATACCCCAGGGGGTAATAAAAATTATAACAACAGTCCTCGTCATGACAGCATGACACCACAGCATGTTATGAATTATGGCCCATTGTGTGGGTCACTTGCATTAGACTGCAAGCAACTCAACATTACTGCCAGATCTGGTTTCATAAGCTCCGTACTGGGAACATTCCAGCAAAGATAAGGGTAGCAGATCACCAGTAATACATCTCTCTCTATCTCCTCTCTCTCTATCCCCCCTTCTCTTTCACTCTCTCTCTCTCTCACCCTCCCTCCCTCCCTCCTTTTCTCTTGTATGTAGTTGTTACAAATTTTATTCTAGTTGTATACACTGACCTAAGGGAAGAAGGCGAATGGCAATGGAAAATAACGTCAGCAGGTCAGAAATTACAATGAAAAATGGGCGTTTAAAATATTTTTCAAATAAAGAGGAAATTATGGCCCGTAGTTCCAGCACGTCGAGAAAAGAGTCACAAACTATTACTTTCTGTGAACGCTTCATTAAACTGGATAAGTTCACAAAATGACATGATACTCCACAATCCACAGTAATATAGCTTTCAGTATGTGATGGGTTCCTATTGCTTCTTCATGTGTGCACAGTAATTAAAGGTTTGCGGTGCAGTCTGTGACATCTTGAATTTGGATTCTAAGATGCGGAATTCATTTCAAAGCCACAGCTATTCACAGAAACACTGAGTCATTTGGTACACGTGAATATTTGTGATCCGTATTGAATTTTTTACACCTATTTAGTCACAGCTTGTAATGGGTAGAATTCTATTTTTAATGGCTGTCTCAGAGCGGAGGGGCACTCCTGAATCCTGGTTGATGTTTCACACCAGCAACTAAATCACGATGGGCTCCATAACATCAATTTAGAGTTTGCTTTTCCATCAGTGCATAAGGATCCCATAACACTGGAGCAAATAGCCTTTCACACACAGCGGAAATGCTGCCAAACCACACCTTGGGTTGGATAATTGAAAATAATTTATTTTCCTGAAGAAAAGAAACTCTTACGATATCACTGTTTCATGATTTTTCTCATCTTGTCTTTAAAAAGAGTTAGTGGCACTAACTGGTTTTAAAGACAAGATGAGAAAAAAATGGAGCTTGACCCTTTCATTTAGTTTCCCAATTAAAGCCCTAATTTTAACTCATCGGGCAGGCAAAGGGTGAGGTGGGCAGGAAGCCACTATGATGTCATCAGCGTGAGGCCCGGGCGATTTTAACTCCCGGGGCCTCATTTCCATTTGACTGTCGGGCTCCCCTCCCGATCGCCTCGGGAATCGGGCACAGGACGAGTGTAATTTCCAGTGGGCCTCCCAACGTTATCGCCATTACCCAAGCAGAGGAAGAAGCCATGGCGATCAGTGGCCCAGGCAGAGCCACGAGCATGAGGGGAAGGCGAGGCTAACGGCTTATCTGAGAGGGGTGTCTACATGTTACTTGTATCCCTTCATTCACCTCAGCAAATATTCAGCAAGCTAATAAGAACATAAGAAATAGGAGCAGGAGTAGGCCAATCGGCCCCTCGAGCCTGCTCCGCCATTCAATAAGATCATGGCTGATCTGATCCTAACCTCAAATCTAAATTATAAGAAGCTTCACAACTTCAAGCTGCATTCCCAAGAGTGTCGCTTTCTAATATCCAACTGCCCTCTGAACTTTTCTCCCTTTTATCTTTCTTCTAGGTCCCCTCGGCTGGAAGAGGTCACTGCTGAAGATGACACTTTGGAGCAGGTCACTCCTCCTGAGGATGCACTATCAGGGACTTTATCCCTCCCAGGCATTAGCTCCGACATTGGCACTCCGTGTGGGTTAGATCGTGAAATACCCGGCATGACTGAGCAGCAGCGGCAGGCACTGGTGGCAGGGACAGCCCAGGAGAGAGCTCGCCAGAGGGTAAGGTCCTCTCCCAGCTCTGCTGAGCAGGACAGGGATGAGGACTTCAGCCCTGAATAGAAAACTGCTGGCCTCACACAAGCCCATCAGATATATCAGATAATGGAGCGTCTGCCAAGGAATTTCAGCACTATGGCTGAAAGTGTGGAGGAGTCCGCTTCCAGCCTGTGTGGTGTCATCTCCCAGGGCATCAGCACTCTGCAGTCTACCTTGGAGAGTCTGGTCACCTCCAGCACTACTGCAGCCGGGCCCTCACAATAAGAGTCAGAGTGACCAGCCTTTGCAGCTGAGTGTTTCTTTATATGGAGCTTCAATGGCTCTGAGAGACCAACCCCACCAGGTTTTACTGTCAGGTCAGGCACTGGGCGGGACTTTCGCTATTTTTAGTTAAAAAGGGTCCTAATGTTCCTGTGGCAGCACTTGTCCCAAATCCCCTCACTGCTCAACATGTATAAATCTACATATATAATCCTTTGAGGATTTTACACTTAGTGTAAAAGTGCTGCTTATATAGTGTTTTAATATCCTTGTTGAACATTGAGCAAAAAGGCATATGGCTTTTCTGAGT
Organism: Heptranchias perlo; assembly: GCF_035084215.1. Lineage (NCBI taxonomy): Eukaryota > Metazoa > Chordata > Chondrichthyes > Hexanchiformes > Hexanchidae > Heptranchias > Heptranchias perlo. The sequence continues at coordinate 12,510,922 of NC_090332.1, read as the reverse complement.
ATGAAAAGACTAGGTTGAAACATGTACCACGTGGCTATAGAAGATTATCAGACGAAGGACGAATTTATAGGGATGACAGTGTGCTCTAAATTCATGAGATGTACAGTACAAGCTTCAGTGAATGGACTAAACAGGGCTTAATGTGGCAATAATGAACAAAGAGAGCGGATTAAACTGGGAGGTGCGCGAGAATGCTTTCATTTCCTTAAGACCCGGTATCAAACACACTGGAGAACCCATTGTCCAAGGAGCAGACGGGTTTAACCCTGCCATGATAATTGAATAAAAAAAGGCTTATATACTTTGTTAAACCTCTTCAGTTGTCCTGGTAATGCACATTATGTGCCTTTTACCTTAAGCAATCATCTAGCTGTTCTTGAGATATGTTATAAATTTTAAGTGACACTTTTTTGTTGGATCATTTTCTGAATGTATATGTGAGCATTTACTATGCACAATGCCTCCTGCTCCAGGCAACCTGAAGCCCAACATTCCTGTCTTCACTCACTTTAGCAAAGTGATAGCTTGTCCTCCAAGAAGCTCAAAATTTATTAGATTCCCAAATTCGGAGCACAGAGATTCCAGCCCTTTGACCTTCTTGCTCGATGTCTCGCGCGTATGGAATTGGCCTTTATAAGTCAGAATCATAGAATCATAGAAATTTATGGCACAGAAGGAGGCCATTTGGCCCATCGTGTCTGTGCCGGCCGAAAAAGAGCCATCCAGCCTAATCCCACTTTCCAGCTCTTGGTCCGTAGCCCTGTAGGTTGAGGCACTTCAGGTGCATATCCAAATACTTTTTTAAATGTGCTGAGCGTTTCTGCCTCTACCACTCTTTCAGGCAGTGAGTTCCAGACCTCCAGCACCCTCTGGGTGAAAAAAGTTTCTCCTCAATTCTCCTCTAATCCTTCTACCAATTACTTTAAACCTATGCCCCCTGGTTTTTGACCTCTCTGCTAAGGGAAATAGGTCCTTCCTATCCACTCTATCTAGGCCCCATATAATTTTATACACTTCAATTAAATCTCCCCTCAGCCTCCTCTGTTCCAAAGAAAACATCTCCAGCTTATCCAATCTTTCCTCATAGCTAAAATTCTCCAGTCCTGGCAACATCCTCGTAAATCTCCTCTGTACCCTCTCTAGTGCAATCACATCTTTCCTGTATTGTGGTGACCAGAACTGTACACAGTACTCTAGCTGTGGCCTAACTAGTGTTTTATACAGTTCTAGCATAACTTCCCTGCTCTTATATTCTAGATGTCATACTAAAACTCGACAGTGCCCTGTTCGGACTGCACCTTGAGTGATGTGTTCAGGTTTGGTCTCCAGTTTTGAGCTCTGAATTCAGCCATCCAAAAGTTTTTGACTTATTCACTTATTGACTCAAGCCACTTGATCCTTTCACAAGGCATTGTGTCACGGACCCTGCACAACCTACTTAGTTTGCTGAGAAAATGTTCTGCAAAGTTCTTTGCTGTGCCATCCCCAAAGGCAATTCAAGCAAAGCCTCAGAATACCTAACCAAGCTTAAGTATTGCATTATACATCCTCCACCTTCTTTGGCTTGACATTTCCATGGTCCCACTGGTCTCCTCGGCTCAGCAGCCGTCCTTTTGAGTACATAGTCAATTATCTCTGTCTGTACTTATCCTGATAACTCTCAGTCCCATTCCTAACCAATTATTTATTGGGCTTTTTTTTTCTATCACTGTTTCATTACACACTGCATTAATTGCTTCACCTGGAAGGCTATTCCATATACGGAAGGAAAATATTTGAAAGGGAAGTTGTACCTCTTGGGTATTTATTCCATGGGCTGAAAAACACAGTCCATGGTACAATTACACACTCTGAGCTGTCAGTTATCAGTAGTAATGGAAAATCACAGGGGGATCCAGAAGATTGATACCCACGCAGTGCATAATCCAGCCCATTAAACTGGAAACGAGCTCACGCAATGGATTATATTTTACTTTTCTTATGCCAACCCTTTTTAATGTTCTTTACAGCTCGCTAACCAAATGGCAGATGTGTGCAATATTGAAATGGGCCATTTGATTTCTGTTAGTGGCAAAGACAAAGTCCAACCAAGCACGACATACCTGTAATCACGATTCTTTAATACTTCTCAAGCAGTTAAGAAGATATTTAACCAATATAGAGTTTCCGTGTTGGAATTTCGATGTAACTTCCTAGTAATTACGCGTTCAAATGCATTGCTTTCTGGTGGGGGTCACATGTGATTTACATATTGTTGGAATAGTAGCCCTTCCTATTTAGGTATGGCATAAGATTGTTGGTAAGCACCCGAATGGCTATGTGTGCAATGATCCCCCTATGCCTTAGGGAAACCATCAATTTGGCCAAATTTTAGCTGCCTCTGCTGAGTCTACTGAAGTAAATAGTTGGGCACAGGGTGAAACAGGGCTTCAGTTATCTCCTGAATGGAGTTGCGCTTAGGGAAGCAGTTCATTCCTGTCGTGTCCCCTGTAGCCTCAAAGTTGAAGACAGCAGTGGCCTTCACTCTCATTGCTGCTCTTGATTCTGCTTCACTATGAGATACATGGTGGTGGCCAGTCCACCCATGCTGCGTGTCTGTAAATACCTCAGGTACTTCAAAATCTCACCTCTCTCTGATACCTGGTCTGACCTGAATTTTTTTATACCTTCACCGCCCACCCCCACCCCATCCCCACTCCTACACCATGCAGTTCTGCACATGTTGTTTGTGATTGGCCTTTAATAAGGCCTTAACAAGTAAACACTTTTATTACTTGTCACTAATGTTTCTGTTTTCGGATAGGAGAATTCATGAGAGCTACAGTAAATATGGGGCAATAGTCCGTTAGTGCTTTCTGCTGTTGTTGCAGTCCATAAATGCATACTTACTATTCTGTAAAATTATCAAATAAAGGAAAATAATGGCCCCAAGAGAGAGCAAAGTGGTTGATTATACCCTGATTAATATATTAATGAGGGACAAATGCCACTAGGTTTAATGGTTTGATGAAATGCAAATACAGTAAAAATTCTACACAAAACAATAATGTGGATAGCTATATCTGTGTTTGTAATTTGAGCACAAGGGGCAATCTCTGGAGATTTCAGTACCGGCATCTAAACAGCCCCAGGACAGAAAACTAAAGGCAAGAACTGCTTTAGGCTGAGCCAAATAGACACTGTCATCTGTTGCTATGGGAGATGCTCCTCAGTGTCTAAAAGTGAGATGACATACTCTGTTCGTGCAATGTACATTATTCATTCAGAAGTTGCCACTTTGAAGTAAGAGAGCACTCTGCTATCCCGCAAGCCTCAGACAGCAATGCTTCATTTGCATCTCTTCCATTTCAAAGGGAGTGTTGGATCACCTTGGAAGATGTTAACACATTATTAACAAGTGGTGCTCTGGAAAAGCCAGTCTCTTGCCAAATTCATACAACATGTCTTAACCTGCAATGAGGAGAGGTTCTTGCCATCCTCTTGTTGGATCTTCTCCTGTTGGTTACTTGGTTAACTGTGTCAAAATAAAAAATGCTCTGACCTCTTACCCCAGTGCAGTCTGCAACATCTAACGCCACAGATACACTGCTCAGCTCGCCGCTCTCCCAAGGCGGGTACAGTTGCCACGTGTCCACCTTTGGCGTGTACGGGGTGGCTTTTGACCGTGCCCTCCAGGAACTTCTTAGAAGTAAACCAGAGAATTAAAATTGCAGAGGAATTTGGGTTAATGTGTTTCCCCCTTAACCAGCTTCATTTCCCCCCGTGTTACCATTGTGATATTAATTTCAGTGATGTGATGAATGTTGAGTTTTGTCCATCGCCCATTGTCTCCCCGGTCACGACTTATCTGGAGCAGAACTTCCTGTTGTCACTGAAGAAAAATTTTCTGCATAAAATACCTGACCCCGGGCTATGTCCGAATAATAATGTTGAGGCATAAATTATGGAAACAAGGAAGGAAGAATGATGAGGCTGCAGTAAAAGTGAGAGTATCTGTTTTGCTAAAATGTGTCATTAAGTAGCAATATAGATGCATTCAACGCTCATTTAATTTTGGCTCGCTTCTATTCAGTGCTGTTTCTTTGCCAGAAACACCACACTGCATGTTTCATAATGAATCACAAACTGACCAGGGGCGGCCTTGGGGTGGGAGTGTAATCTGGTGAACTGTGTCCTCTGCATCTGTGCCAATGATTTGCCACATGGCAAGTTCACGACCTTGGCTAGGATGTGAGGAAGAGATAGGGAATGGAGACTTGGCATTTCCCCCACAGGGAGAGGGGAGAAAACAGAAGAGATGTTCTCTCAGGCTATGTGGACTGCAGGTTATAGCATGGCAGATATTTGGAAACAGGTCTCCTGGTAACTCTCTTTGCTAGGGAATGTATTACATAGATTTACATTGAATGTATGGCACAGAAAAAGGCCATTCAGCCCAACAGGTCTATGGTGGTGTTTATGCTCCACACGAGTCTCCTTTCACCCCATTTCATCTAACCCTATCAACATAATCTTCTTTTCCTTTCTCCTTCATGTGTTTATCTAGCTTCCCCTTAAATGTATCTAAGCTATTTGCCTCAATTACTCCTTGTGGTAGAAAGTTCCACATTCTACTCACTCTCTGGGTAAAGAAGTTTCTCCTGAATTCCCAATTGGATTTATTAGTGACTATCTTATATTTATGGCCTCTGGTTTTGTTCTCCCCCACAGGCGGAAATATTTTCTCTACGTCTGCCCTGTCAAACCCTTTCATAACCTTAAAGGCCTCTATTAGGTCACCCCGCAGCCTTCTCTTATCTAGAGAAAAGAGCCCCAGCCTGTTCAATTTTTCACAGTTCTGGTATCATCCTTATAAATCTTTTTTGCACCTTCTCCAGTGCCTCTGTATCGAAGGGGAGGGCCTGGAATCTGAAATGAGAGAGAAAATGTCCCAGTAATGTCAGGTTATAGTCCAACAATTTTATTTTAAAATCACAAGCTTTCGGAGATTATCCCCTTCGTCAGGTGAGTGAGGTGACTCACTCACCTGACGAAGGGGATAATCTCCGAAAGCTTGTGATTTTAAAATAAAATTGTTGGACTATAACCTGGTGTTGTAAGATTCCTTACATTTGTCCACCCCAGTCCATCACCGGCATCTCCACATCATCACCAGTAATGTCAACATAGACTGGCAGTGAGCTTAAGGCAGAAATTCAGACTTGAGAGTCCTGTGCGAGCTTTATCCTTGTCCTCCATGGCATCATTGGAGCCCCTCAATTGAAACAGTAACCTTGTAAGCTATTATCACCTTTCATTTACTTCATTTGTTTGCCAGAAATGCTGTCTTATGAGCATGAAACAAATAGCACTATTTGTGTTAACTGTTTACGAAAATAGCTTTGTGTACTATATTGTTGCTCCATGCGCCTAATGAGTCATCCAGTCTTTGGAATGATCTCCAAATTAGAATTATCCATCACAACCAAAAACCCAATGAGTTGTTCCCCTCACAATGATTAAATAAGATGTAACAGCTACGGCTCAAACAGGAGTGTCAATGTTCGGAAAACCCAACCGATAAATAGTATGCAAATAGTAACTGCCTTCAGGTTGAAAGTCACTGGAAAAATGTAAAAGAATTATTGAATGGTTAAAAGCAGAGATTTGACATTAATATAAGCACTGAAGTGGAAAGATTAATAAAGTCTTACTACAAAGACGGACGTCTTACTGTGATCAGAGGAAATTAGAAGGATAGTTTGACTCATGTATATTGGAAAAGTATTGCAGAGTCCTTCTGTGAAATTATTTAACCTTTATCAATAAGGGAAAGGAGTTATGATAAGCACTGGTTGAAGAAATGACTCCTTTTTGCACAGTTGAGTGTGCTGCTCGTTGAGGCTTTGCAGCTGGCATTGTCCAACAAGCATGTCTGGCTTATTACAAAAAAACACACTTAAACCAATTAGATAAAAATTGGAATCTTCATCTTCTGTCACTTTGAAGAGAATGTTCAGGCCTTATGAAAAAGGGCATGAAATAAAATGGCTTTCTATTTGTTTGACAGGTAAGACGAACGGGATATTTATTGGGTCTGCTACACATTGACATTTTCTATGTTGCTGCATATGTCAGTGTTAGCACTGAATTCTCTGACATACATCAGCCCACTGCTACAGCACCATCGTGCTAGCCATAGCATCTACATATCTTCCATTAGAGTATGCATCGGAGAATTTCTAGTGATCCTTTGAGATGTTCAGACAAAAAGGACACATATATACACAACCTTCCAAACATACTGAAATGCAAATACAGACAGATTTGCTACTGCTGGGTTATTGTAATGGTAATGGTAATTTTGCAATACTGCAGTTAATACATTGAGACAGTACCATGGAAGATGGAAAAGATTAGCTTCGATCACCTAAGGGGGTTGGAGAGGAAATTTCCTGATTTTTTTCCCCTAATTGGCCTGGGTTTTTAGCTAGTTTTTCACATCTCCCAGGAGATCATATGGTGTCATGGGGAGCGTTTGTATTGTGAGGCACAACCTGTGCGGGACAGGCTGGCTGGACCAGTAGGTCTCTTCCTGTCCGTCAGTTTTCGTATGTTTGTACCTTCTAGTACAAATCCTAAGTTTATTCCTCCCTTGTTACCAACTCACTGATCAATGGAAATAATCTTTCAGACCCTTTTGAGCAGTTGGAAGAACAATGGGGTTAGGCTTCATCCCCAGCATGGTGGGAAGTCTACAACCAAGTCAATGCAGCCACTCATAACTGGCTGCAAATGAGGAAGAACGTTGCTGGTATCTGGATGTTGGTAAGTGTCCTTATTGTTTGACACATTTCTTGTTGGGCCCATCAAGCATGGCACAAAGCTAAATTGGGAACTCCTGCACTCTCTGGGGTATTTAAAGCATGGTATACAACCATTATCCTTCTACACACATGCTTGCATTGTGCTAGAGCTGGAGGGCATACTTTACTTACAGGCGGGGATGGGCCAGCAGCCATGAATGCAGAGGATAGACCTGTTCTAAGATCCATCAACCCAATGGTTCTTCTTCTTCAAATGATGCAGGCACTGCGGACTGCAGCACAATGAAGACATCATGGCTTCTTCCTGGATAACAGCTATTGCCATGCATGATGATATGTATGCAGTCAGATCCCATCAGAACGGTAATTGAGTGCAAACCCTTTCTCTTCATGAAAGCAATGGAGTTGATATGAAGAGCCCTGATGCCCACATGGATACCATTTGCACTTGAGTGAACCCTGCCACCTAGTGAAATTTGTGTGCCCTGTCCAGCTGATGGCTCCTTAATGTGATTCCCCTTGCAAACACAGTGCTTTTTTCTTCCCTGATACATGTGATCGATGCAAATTGTCTAATGTGGCAGATGTTTCCTGGAATGGCTTGGAAGGATGCAAAGGCATGAAAGCTTCATGCTTTGGTAACCCTCACTTCTGCAGAAGGAGCTGTCCCTGATCCAAAAGTTGTATACAGATCACTGTGCAGCAGACAGCACAACTCTGGGGCAACCGATCTTCTGAAGTGGGGGTTCCGAAGGGAAGGTCTCGTTAGATATGCCCAGGTAGGAGTGACATGGTCTGTAAACATGGGTCTTGGGGTAGAAGAAGAACATAGCAGCTGAAGTGTCTTGGCACCTTTTTTTTTTATTCGTTCACGGGATGTGGGCGTCGCTGGCAAGGCCGGCATTTATTGCCCATCCCTAATTGCCCTTGAGAAGGTGGTGGTGAGCCGCCTTCTTGAACCGCAGCAGTCCGTGTGGTGACGGTTCTCCCACAGTGCTGTTAGGAAGGGAGTTCCAGGATTTTGACCCAGCGACAATGAAGGAACGGCGATATATTTCCAAGTCGGGATGGTGTGTGACTTGGAGGGGAACGTGCAGGTGGTGTTGTTCCCATGCGCCTGCTGCCCTTGTCCTTCTAGGTGGTAGAGGTCGCGGGTTTGGGAGGTGCTGTCGAAGAAGCCTTGGCGAGTTGCTGCAGTGCATCCTGTGGATGGTGCACACTGCAGCCACAGTGCGCCGGTGGTGAAGGGAGTGAATGTTTAGGGTGGTGGATGGGGTGCCAATCAAGCGGGCTGCTTAATCTTGGATGGTGTCGAGCCTCTTGAGTGTTGTTGGAGCTGCACTCATCCAGGCAAGTGGAGAGTATTCCATCACACTCCTGACTTGTGCCTTGTAGATGGTGGAAAGGCTTTAGGGAGTCAGGAGGTGAGTCACTCGCCGCAGAATACCCAGCCTCTGACCTGCTCTCGTAGCCACAGTATTTATATGGCTGGTCCAGTTAAGTTTCTGGTCAATGGTGACCCCCAGGATGTTGATGGTGGGGGATTCGGCGATGGTAATGCCGTTGAATGTCAAGGGGAGGTGGTTAGACTCTCTCTTGTTGGAGATGGTCATTGCCTGGCACTTATCTGGCGCGAATGTTACTTGCCATTTATCAGCCCAAGCCTGGATGTTGTCCAGGTCTTGCTGCATGCAGGCTCGGACTGCTTCATTATCTGAGGGGTTGCGAATGGAACCGAACACTGTGCAGTCATCAGCGAACATCCCCATTTCTGACCTTATGATGGAGGGAAGGTCATTGATGAAGCAGCTGAAGATGGTTGGGCCTAGGACACTGCCCTGAGGAACTCCTGCAGCAATGCCCTGGGGCTGAGATGATTGGCCTCCAACAACCACTACCATCTTCCTTTGTGCTAGGTATGACTCCAGCCACTGGAGAGTTTTCCCCCTGATTCCCATTGACTTCAATTTTACTAGGGCTCCTTGGTGCCACACTCAGTCAAATGCTGCCTTGATGTCAAGGGCAGTCACTCTCACCTCACCTCTGGAATTCAGCTCTTTTGTCCATGTTTGGACCAAGGCTGTAATGAGGTCTGGAGCCGAGTGGTCCTGGCGGAACCCAAACTGAGCATCGGTGAGCAGGTTATTGGTGAGTAAGTGCTGCTTGATAGCACTGTCGACGACACCTTCCATCACTTTGCTGATGATTGAGAGTAGACTGATGGGGCGGTAATTGGCCGGATTGGATTTGTCCTGCTTTTTGTGGACAGGACATACCTGGGCAATTTTCCACATTGTCGGGTGGATGCCAGTGTTGTAGCTGTACTGGAACAGCTTGGCTAGAGGCGCAGCTAGTTCTGGAGCACAAGTCTTCAGCACTACAGCTGGGATGTTGTCAGGGCCCATAGCCTTTGCTGTATCCAGTGCACTCAGCCGTTTCTTGATATCACCTGCGGATGATGTCCTATCAAAAGTGGTTCTCCTCATTTAGATCATGCAACACCATGGGAGCTGATTCAGGGAGTCCCAATCTCCCAACCTTCCTAGATATTACTTGTATTTAGCTATTTAAATGCAAGTGTAACATAGCAAAAGTAATGATTATGCAAAAAGGCAGCAGCCAGGGAGGCAAAAAAACTTTTGCAAAATGTTTAATGCAAAACTGCTACTCCCACTGAAAATAAAGTCTGAATTCTGGCATGAACAGCTGAAAACCAGCTTTGAGAGGCTCTACTGAGGCATCCAGTTTTACAGGTGACAGGTCCTCACCCAAACTCATGAACCATATTTGAATATATTGGCCATTTAAAAAGAAAAGAAAGACTTGCATTTATATACTGCCTTTCAAGACGTCAGGCCGTCCCAAAGTGCTTTACAGCCAATGAAGTACCTTTGAAATGTAGTAACTGTTGTAATGTAGGAAAATGCGACAGCCAATTTGCACACAGCAAGATCCCACAAACAGCAATGAGATAAATGACCAGATCATCTGTTTTAGTGGTTGAGGGATAAATATTGGCCAGGATATCGGGGAGAACCCCCTGCTCTTCTTCAAAACAGTACCGTGGAATCTTTTCCGTCCACCTGAGAGGGCAGACGGAGCCTTGGATTAGCGACTCATCCGAAGGATGGCACCTCTGACAGTGCAGCACTCCCTCAGTACTGCACTGGAGTGTCAGCCTAGGTTTTGTGCTAAAGTCTCTGGACATACACAAGCCAAAAGTGTGGTCCAGTCCCATCCCATTAAATCACAAAAATCAGATGCACTGAGAAACGGGCACGAGATCTCACATTCCCAATTTCCCACGAGGCCCTGCCAAATCAGGACTTATTTTTCCATTCTCTGTTCTTTTTCCCAAAATATACCACTTCACATTTATCTACACTGAATATATTTGTCATGTAACTGTCCAGTCTCCTGCATTCTTTCTCACAATTTGCCATGTTTCCTGGTTTTGCAAGATCAGTAATCATTCATATTATTCCCTCTGTGCCTATGTCCAAATCATTTATGTGTATGGAAAAGAAAGATATCAACAGAGACCTCAAGGGTACGTCATTAACTACACATTGCCAATTTGAGATCCAGCCGTCCACTCTTACTTTTTGATTTCTATGCTTCAGCACCAAGTCTCTTAAGCACCACTTTAACATTTTATTTTTTTGAAATGCAAACATCCACTACATTTCCTTTATTTATATACTATATAAGTATGATCTGCATTTTACAAATCCATGTTGACTCTCCCTGATTAGACCATAGCCTTCAAAGTATACACCAATGTTATTCCTCATTGTGATGTTTAGCAGTGTTTTTGCTACCATTTGAGGTTAACTGGTCTATAGTTATCTGGTTTATCTTCTTTCTGTTTTTTTTGAACAGGGATGTAACATTTATCTCCCTCCGAACATTTGTTTACAAAGATTTTTTGAAACTGGTGGTTAGTGCCTCTGTTGTTTCATCACTAGCCTTCCTCAGTTGTGGCTCAGTTGGTATCACTCTTGCCTCTGAGTTGGAAGGTTGTGGGTTCGTAGTCCCATTCTAGAGATTTGAGCACAAAATCTAGTAGGGTGCTGCACTGTTGGAGGTGCCGTCATTTGGATGAGATGTTAAACTGAGGCCCTGTATGCCCACTCAGGTAGGTGTAAAAGATTCCATGGCACTATTTTGAAGAAAAGCACTGGAGCTCTCCCCAGTGTCCTGGCCAATATGTATCCCTCAACCAACATCAGTAAAACAGATTATCTGGTCATTATCACATTGCTGTTTGTGGGATCTTGCTGTGCACAAATTGGCTGCCGCATTTCCTACATTACAACAGTGACAACACTTCAAAAAAAGTACTTCATTGGCTGTAAAGCGCTTTGGGGTGTCCTGAGGTTCTGAAAGGCACTATATAAGTGCAAGGCTTCCTTTCTTTCTTTTCTTTCTATTTGAGAGTGCAAACCATTCCGGACCTGGTGACTTATCAACTTAAGCTCCCATTAATCCTTTTAAAACATTTTCTTTTTAATATTTATATATCCATGAGTTGCTCCTTCATCTGTTTCTCTGCACTCTTGCTTTCACTCTCCTCTGTAAATACTTGTTAAGCAGCTCTGCCATTCTTTTATTCTCTACTATGTCATTGCTTTCTTTGTCCCTTAATAGCTATCCTCTTGTTTTTAATGTGCTTATAAAATCCTTTATGTCGATCACTAGTCTTTTTTTGTACTCTCACGTAGCTCTTCTAATCTCACTTTTTACTTTCCTTTTGTATTTCTAAGTTTTTTTTATTTTCAACTGATATTATGTAATTACATCAAAGTCTGCCTTCCAAATATAATGCGAGAGATATGCATTATCCACACCTACTAATACAAAATTAGTCAATGAATGAGCTAACGGAATAGAGAGCCGTGTATCCAAGTTTGCTGAAGACACTACGTTAGGGTGACACAGTAAATAGTGTAGATGGGAGCAGAAAGTTGCAAAGGGACATTGATAGATTAAGCAAGTGGGCAAAACTGTGGCAGATGGAGTTCAATGTGGGGAAATGTGAGGTCGTCCACTTTGGACCTAAGAAAGATAGATCAGAGTATTTTCTAAATGGTAAGAATCTAGGAACTGTGGAGCAGCAGAGAGATTTAGGGGTCCATATACAGAAATGACTAAAAGCTAGTGGACAGGTACAATAAATAATTAAAAAGGCTAATGGAATGTTACCCTATATCTCAAGGTGGCTGGAATACAAAGGGGTGGAAGTTATGTTACAGTTATATAAAGCTCTGGTTAGACCCCAGTTAGAGTACTGTGTTCAGTTCTGGGCACCGCACCTCAGGAAGGATATATTGGCCATGGAGGGTGTAAGAAATACAATTTCTAGACCAAATCATAATCACGTATCCCATCCTGCAAAGCTTCAGGCGCTTAGCTAAAAAGCGAAGCGCAGACCTTGCATCTGTGAGAATACAAAGGGAGCCAACATTCCACAGGAAATGATATGTCTGACATCAGGCCATCAGGCAATGTGATTGGGAATATTGCAGAGACAACAGAAGCGTGAAACAGAAACACTGAAGACCAGAAACAGATAACAAGAAGTCCCAAGGCATAATTGAAGACTCAGGACCTGGGCACAGACTAATCCTGTTAAGTTAATTGCAGGAGCTTTGTTCAGATAATTAGGTAACCTTCGAGATTGGCAGATACAGGACGAGACATCTTAAATGTCTGCTCCGAGCAATCCAAATACACAGAAAGATAAAGGCATGTCCCTCCCCCATTAACTAGATAGAATTGACAACAATTAACCCCATAGAATAGGTTTGGACAAACAGTTAACTCCATAGAATAGGTTTGGACAAAGAGTTAACCCCATAGAATGGACAGTTGAAAGATGTCTGGAGCAATGGGCACCTTGAGGGGAAGATGTCTTACACAGATGACATCATGGGACAAATGTCGATAAGCTATTAGAAGCAAATATGCTTCAGAAAGATATAAGAACTAAGGCACCGTCCCACTAAAAGTCAGAAGCAGTTTCTCAGGATGGTCGGACGTTCACACACCCTACGAACCAAGTCTGATCATCCTGAAACTTCCTAGGGACAGGTTATACTATTCTTGTTTATTTGATATAACTGTATTAGAAAGCTGTTATATAAATACTTGTTGTTTGGTATAACGGCATTAGAATGTTGTTCTTGTGTCTATAATAAAGCTTTAGGTTCAGTCACACTCGGGCCCGAATCATTGTGGAAGTTATTATTAAGAAGGATTAACAACCCTTGTTAGCATTAATAATAGCATATTTCAACAAAGGTGGTGCAGCGTAAATTCATCAGAATGATGCCGGGGCTAAAAGGGTCAAATTATGAGGACAGGTTTCATTGACTAGGCTTGTATTCCCTCGAGTATAGAAGATTAAGGGGTGATATAATTGAGGTGTTTAGATGATTAAAGGATTTGATTGGGTAGATAGAGAGAAACTGTTTCCTCTGGTGGGGTTAGAGTTAGGGTTAGGGCAGGGTAATGGGGCTAAATGGACAGCTCCTTCAGAGAGCTGGCACAGGCGCAATGGGCTGAAAGGCCTCCTGTATTGTAAAGGTCTATGGGGTGGAATTTCCCCGGAGGTTCCCCGGTCTCCTGCTGTAAGTTCAGTGTAAGGTCGGCGGCAGGAGCCCCAGAGAAACTGTGTAAAGGGCTATTTCCGTTGTTTCCACGAGGCTGTAACTGATCACCTGTCGATGTTTAGCTGTTAGAAATGGGAGCATCTCCGCGGAAGATACTGGCATACAATTCCATCCTTTGATTCACCATCAGCTATGATTGGGAGATGCATTTGTTGGAAAAAATATATTTAATTTTGAAGATAAATGGTTTAAAAACTGCAGTTTTGTTTGTACATTCTTTAATTGTGTATATTCAAGCTGCCTTTGCACAAAGCACCTCAATGAAAGAGCTGATCCACAAGAAAAACTTTATCTCCTTGACCAGATCCTAACCCATCCACACTAATTAAGAGAAAGGTTTTGTTGCTTTCGGTCCGAGTAAAACTGATTCTAACGCTTCTGAATATATGTTTTTTAAAATGGGCCTTGTAATTTTAAAGAGAAAGACAGTTCAAATGTTAAAGTCTTTAAAAACAAGAGAAAACATAATGGAATAGCATAGTCATTAAGAAAGATTTATTTCCATAACATGGTGCATAATGCTTAATGCTGTGAATAAGCATTCCAATAAATTCCAAGGCTGCATTGCAAATGCAAGCAAATGGCTCTCATTTGTCATCTACGAGTCACAAGTTTTGATAGGCTTATCTGCAGTTTAATTTCATTTCATTTGCAAGGTAAATGCTTTTTAAACAAGGCTGATGACCATAATTGCATGACATCACTGGATGTCAGTGGGAACGCTGATATATGTTGAAAGTTTAGTGGTCCAACTTTGCGCCCCTTTTCCTCCTCTTAACATGAATCAGAGTTTTTCATTTAATCAAAGTTTGTTGACAGCGAGGCCTGAAGTTCCCTCCCAGCAGGTGTTTGTGGCTTTTTTTTGGCAGTAAATTAGCCATAAATCTGTTGATTTATTCGCTTTGTGCTGGCTCAGCATGCTCCGTTTTCACTGTAGTGGTCGTATCGTTGGTGGTAAGTTAAGCCGTCCAATAAAACATTCATGCAAATTAAGCAACCAAATGACTAAAAGAGGAGCCTCTGAAGCTTTCTGATGAGAGCTTCCTTGGCACCAAAGGCTGGAAACGTTCGGGGAAAAGCCTGAACATAATATTTTTATTTGTTTCAGAGACCATAGTAGACCTCCTCGTCAGGGAAGTTTTAAAACATCACAAGTCAATGTTTGCAATGTCGCAACTATGTCTGCACGCTGTTCCGTGTCATACGTACATATGAAAAATGAAAGATAGGAAAAGGCCTACTGGTCCATCCAGCCTGTCCCACATGTTTGCGATGCCTTGTTCATCGCAGTACACACACTCCCCACCCCATTCGGCGCCATGTGATCTCTTGGGTGAGGTGAAAAATCAGATAAAAACCCAGGCCTATTAAAGGGGAAAAAAATCTGGAAAATTCCTCTCCAACCTCCTTAGGTGATTGAACAAGCCCAGGAGACTATCCTGGGCCCTGATTAACACTACAAGGTATTTACCTCTTGTACAGGGTGATCTCCACCCCAGCCAGAAACAGGTCCACCTCTCGCTTGAAGGAACTGAGCGAATCGGTGTTCACTGCACGAGCCGGCAACATGTTCTGCAGGTCCACTATTCTCTGGGAAAAGAACCAACTCCTCACTTATAACCTAGTTCTGCTCTTACATAACTTGTAAGAGTGACCCCTGGTGCTCCCTAACCTATTCAGTTAAAACAATTGGGCTACACAAACAAAATCTAGTCTCATCGTTATCTTATAAACCTTGATCAAATCACCCTTAAGTCTATGCTTAGACTTAAAATAGCCTATATGATTAATGCAGTCACTGGGTCTAATAGGGATAGGAAGACTGCGCTAAACATGACAGCAATGTTAAAAGGACTACCGAGCTCTCCTGGTGGCTCATTTGGTACAGGCATTGCCCAGTGTGAGGACGGGAAAGTTCCAGGTTCAATTCTTGGTTTCTGTAGTCAGTGGATCTCATTTTAAAATGGCAGAGAATATTGAAACGTTCATATGATTCTATAAACCTATTACGGAGTCTGATCCCGGTATGGCCTAGATCATAGTGATTGTTAATCTGTTTTATCCATCTGTAACCAGCACTCCATCTGAACTTGGTGGTTCTGCTCTGAGTAATGTGAGCTGTGAGGATCTGAGGGTGCCCATTACACAAAGGACATTGGTTTCACCAGGATGGGCCTTCACCACCACCTTTCCACATATCTCTTGTGTGTCAGCCGTGGCTCAGTTGGTAGCACTCTTGTCTCTGAGCAGGTTGTGGGTTCATAGTCCCACTCCAGACACTTGAGCACAAAGTCCAGGCAATACTGAGAGAGTGCTGCACTCTCGTTTGGATGAGATGTTAAACTGAGGCTCCACCTGCCCTCTCAGGTGGACGGCATGGTACTATTTTTGAAGGAGAGTAGTTCTCCCCAGTGTCCTGACCAATATTTATCCCTCAACCAACATCACTAAAACAGATTATCTGGTCATTATCACATTGCTGTTTGTGGGAGTTTGTTGTGCCCCAATTAGCTGCTGCGTTTCCTACATTGCAACAGTGACTACACTTCAAAAAAAAAGTACTTCATTGGCTGTAAAGAGCTACCAGGGATTTGGTGGAGATACAGCCACCATGATCTTCCTAAACCACCATGGAAGAAAACATGTATTCCTCTGTTCATTATACCACCAAGGAATGTGTAATCAACTTTATACTAACACATATTTGATACGCGTACAACTACTCAACAAGGGAGTATCGAAACCAGCAACTCCTCAGAATTGAATACTCCAGCAACGCTGCAAAGGAAAACAGTTGCATTCCTATGCTAGACCACCATAAAGTACATGTGTAATCTGTCGCTAGACCTCCAGAGTTGACATGCTTTCCACTAAAGGAGATTTGATAGAGATATTCAAAATCATGAAGGGTCTAGGCAGAGTAGATAGAGAGAAACTGTTCCCATTGGTGGTAGGGTCAAGAACCAGAGGTCATAGATTTAAGGTAATTGGCAAAAGAACCAAAGGCGACATGAAGAAAAACTTTTTTACACAGCGAGTGGTTAGGATCTGGAATGCACTGCCGGGGTTGGTGGGGGGGGGCCATGGTGGAGGCAGATTCAATCATGGCCTTCAAGAGGGAACTGGATAAGTACTCGAAAGGAAAAAAATTGCAGGGTTACGAGGATAGGGTGGGGGAGTGGGACTAGCTGGATTGCTCTTGTATAGAGCCGGCACAGACTCGATGGGCCGAATGGCCTCCTTCGGTGCTGTAACCATTCTATGATTCTAGACCGGGGATTTGAACCTATCTCTGACTGAAATACTAGTCATCAAGCTCTGTTGCATTAGTTCCAGCTATAAGCTCCAGCCACTGGCCCGTGAAACAAATATTGGGATGTACAAAATGAAAACCTTTTTCATGTGCTCCACTGGACTTTAAAGGGACCGAATAATTTGAATCTGAGGTGATTCAAAGTGGGAACATTTTGAAGATTCATGCTCGTAAAAATTGATCCAGTGTGGATGTGGAGTCAGTTCACTGCTAATCCCTAATACCAGTCGGGTGAGAGGTCCAGAAAAGAACTTTGAACAATCATTTAACAATGAAAATGATATTCAACGGTGAAGGTTTGAAGCTAAAAATTGTTATGAAGAACCAATAACATTAACAGAAGTAAACTTTTTATTTTCAAACAAAGGGGAAAACATCTAAATTGAAGGTGAGATTTGTAGCATTCCTCATTGTCAGTCTTTTATTTTCAAATAGTCAAACATTAATGTTATCATTACTACTGGGAATGTTACATACTGAATCAAAACTAATAAGAACAAGTGCTTTTCCAGCCAAGCTTGGTTAATAACCTCTCATGTATCAAAGTCTGTGGGAAAGGGTTTGTTGATCTAAAAAGATGCCCCTTGGTACCAGTGTGAAGAATATGTACCGTTACTGGACAGGTACTGAGGAAACACATGGCCCTCCGATACAGCAACAAAGGAAGTATTCTTGCAGCATTAAAAAAAGTGCAACAGTTGAAAAATGTAGCAGAAAACAACAGAAAAGAAAAGGTCAGAGGGGCAACTCTGTTGATGCAACATTCCATCCAACATCATTCTTCAATGTAATTTTATTCTTCCTGAATATCCCCCAAGGCAAAAGTGCAGTATCTGCAGTTCATCTCAGTTAACCTGGTCTTCAATGAAAGTGGTATCTTGACATCGCTCCTCCCTTTCTCTTTCAGCCCTACAACCCCTCCTCAAAACAATGCCTTCCTCCAACTCTAGCCTCGTACATCCACCCCCCTTCACCCCATCATTGGTGGCTGTTCCTTCAGTTGTCTAGGCCTCACACTCTGGAATTCCCTCCCCAAATCTTTCTTCCTCTCTACCACCTTCTCCTCCTTTAAGACCCATCGTAAAACTCACCTCATTGACCAATCTTTTGGTCACCCTTCCTAATATCTCCTTTTTGGCTCGGCATTCATTTTTGTCTGATTGCACCTCCGTGAAGGGCCCTCGAACGTTTTCTACTTTGAAGGGGCTGTATAAATGCAAGTTGTTGTTGATAATATCACACATTTTTGCACTGTTCATCCACCAGAGATGGTACTAGAGTTAGAAGAGAAAACTATCTATGCGCCAATGAGTGCCATAGTTAGATGAAATTTTCCTGACAACGGAGGGAATTCCTAAATCATTCATCACACTCAGGAATGGTACTTACCTCTGCAAAAGATTAGAACAACAGTAGATATGGCTAAGCAATCATTGATGTCTTCAGAGTTTGAATGATGTGAAATTCAGGGCAGCAGAGGCATTGGAGGTATCAAGTTCCCAGGAGCTCCCTATGGTAAAACATCGACGGAAGATTGGCAAAATCCCCAGAAAATAGCTTTCTAAAACCTCCCTGTTGCATGACTGAGCCCCTGTTACATGAATGGGCTCCTGTTACATGAATGGGCCATTGGCCCCCTGTTACGTGAATGGGGCCTTTGTTACATAAATAGGCTCCAGTTACACAAATGGGCCATTGGACTCCTGTTATGTCAATGGGCTCCTGCTACATGGATGGGCCCCTGTTACATGATGCCTGAATCCTGGGCCTCCCAAAGTCAATTTGAGAGCTGTATCCCTCTGCTGATTTCTCACTGATAATACTTCCATTGCATAAAGCCAAAAGCCTGTTTCAATTATTTTGGTCGAACTGTCGGGCTTCACACCTAAGAGGCTGAATAACTCTGAGGCAGAATTTGTCTCAAATTTATTCAAAACTCCCCCTCCATTGATTGGCCACATTTGTAATTATGAAAGTATTTCTCTTTGGTTGTCTGGAGAATATTAATGACTGATACATGCTGTAAAATGCATATGAATACTGTGCACCTCATTAAGTATTAATAGGCAGAAACTGCAGTTTGTTGAGCTGGGACCTACCGGTCATGATTTATTTTTCAATTGGTTTTACATACGTATAACACCTCCTGAGTTCAATCCCACAAGTAACCAGCTTCTTAATTTAATTTGAAAAAAAAACCCAGAAAATACTGGAAATACACAGCAGGTCAACTAGCATCTGGAAGGGAAAGGTCAATGTTTTAGACAGGGAAGGTCACATCGAAAGTATTAACCCTTTTTCTCCCCGGGTGCTAACTGACCTGCTAAGGTTTCCAGAAATCACAGTTTTTTTTTGCACTGTTATTGAATTGATTGCAGTAGATATACTAGCCTATCCATCAGTTCAAGGAAGATGAGCTGATCCCCTAATGGTCAGAAGATGTCAGTATTCTGTTTTGTGTCAAATTTCAAGCGACTGATCGAACAATATGCACACTGATGTACCTTTCAATCCCCAAAGCCTCCCGCGAACATTAAAATATATTGTTGGCTTTGTAAACCTTCTTTAAGTACAGAGAGGGCCAGGTTTCTTGGGATCAACACCTGGGGAAATGTCTTTTCCTGGGTACAAAGGTGAAGAAAAAGGGGACGGCGATACTGACTCTCCACTCCTTCATGTAGTCCCAGGATTTCCCCCAAAGGGTGAAGCAGGGCCTGCACTTGCAATGAATGCAGGCTAACTATTCCCATTTAAATGAGGCGGTAGGGACCACTCCCAGCCACCCTGACTCATTTTCGTATGGTTTCGCTGCGTGCGCAACAGGTGGATGGGCGACCCAAAGGGGACGACACTGGGACTTCCGCCCCGGACCCCTCCCTCAAATCAGAGCCTGAGGAAGAGAGGAAGAGGCCTGAAAAGGTAAGTGCCACCTTCTTTTTACAGCCTTCCCTGCGATTCTTGGGCCTGGAGACCTTCTGGCCACTGTTGTCCAACAGAAGCCAGAAGGTTTCGACCATGACAACCAACTTTCCTGCCCCACCTCCAAAGGCAAGATCCTGCTGGGGAGAGGGGTGTTGGTGGGGGAGGGGGGGCTGTGCTAGGAATCCAACTGGGCTACGATAATGGTCCATGCCACCAAATTATGGCATTCTGAGCCCTAGACAGATCACGTCAGTTAACGACAAAATTTGGGAAGGAGCAAATAAGATACTTTAAGTAGATAAACATAATTGTCTTTGTCAGTTGATGTACGTCATTCACTGCATTCTCAATGCCTCTTCCCCCAGGACCTTTGTTCAGCTGTCTATGACTCAGATGATTGTACGTGTGCTCTACGTCGACAGCATGTCGGTGCAGAGAGATAATGAAGAGCTCGCTAATCCAAATGGGAAAGTGGCTGCATGTGTCACACCAGAACTGCAAGAAGGTAACAGTGACGTTTCCAGGTTTCATCAGCTTTAACCCTAATTTTGGAATTCATCTTTCGGGAATAATTATTGGGTTTAACCCTAAATCAGAAGGCCCACATATGGCAGCAGTAGGAATGTAGGATCTCATAATTTATTTCTCTCTGTCGCCCTATACTCTGAATCAGGTTCCCTTATCGTTGTAGGAATCCCACCTCATCCAACCCTGCATTTTTATGATGTTAACACTTCTGATTCTAACAAATTGTAACTCTGAATCACTTTCAGCTTAATTCGTAATTATTAAGGGGGTGAATCGTCAATTAATCATTTTTTAAATTTTGAACATAATGACTCATTTTGAATGCTGGAAGTTGAAAATCGGACAAAAGTGCAAAGTTCAAAAGTACATGAAGGGGAGCGGGACGATGCTATTCCATACTATATTTAGGATAAATGTAAGGAGTCACACAACACCAGGTTATAGTCCAACAGCTTTATTTGAAATCACAAGCTTTCGGAGCTTTCCTCCTTCGTCAGGTGAAGTGAGGAGAAGTTGCATAAAGGCTGACGAAGGGGCAAAGATCCGAAAGCTTGTGATTTCAAATAAAGCTGTTGGACTATAACCGGGTGTTGTACGACTCCTTACATTTGTCCACCCCAGTCCATCACCGGCATCTCCACATCATATATTTAGGATAGCAGTGAGCTTCTCTAAGTTTTGTTTCAAGTCTCTGGTTAACATTGATTGCTGGTGTCCTAGATTGTCTCTTTTTTACTGAACATTTCTAGTGCCTGAATGGGGGCAATCAATGTATCTGTCTATCTGTCTGTCTGTCTATCTGTCTAGCTATCTATTTTTAATACTATAATAATGTATATTTACATGTATTTCCTGTCTGTCACGCTTCAGGATTCACACTTTGGCCATTCATACTTGGCGTTGGCAAATTATATGCACATTTCTAGCAGCTGGTTGGTTCAAGCTTCATTTTTCATAGAATCATTGAAAGGTTATGGCACAGAAGGAGGCCATTCGGCCCATCGGGTCCACGCCGCTTTTTGGAAAAGATCGACAAATTAGAACACTCATTATGAGAATCGATGAAAATCTACCTATTAAAAAAATATACGAACTGAACCAATCAAATTGCTCAAAATGTTTTTCCGAAACCCTTTAGCCCGTCATTTTTTCTTTCTCAAAATCAAAATATCCAGAGGGCCAATTTTGGTGTCTGTTACTCCTTGGAAATGGGTGCAGGTGGGATGTAACAATTTGGGAAATTGGGTGGGGATCAGTTCGACCTGATCTCTGCCCTTTCTGGGAGGTTTCACTGATTGACGTTGGGATGGACATTAAAAGTTTCCACCTCAAACAGGTGGGAACATCATCAATATATTGAAATTAGGTGGGAATGATATCATTTCTACATTGACTCAATTTTGCAGAATTTAGGAACATAGGAACAGGATTAGGCCATTTAGCCCCTCGAGCCTGTTCTGCCATTCAGTGAGATCATGGCTGATCTGTGACCTAATTCCATATACCCACCTTAGCTCCGTATCCCTTAATACCTTTGGTTAACAAAACTCTTATCAATCTCAATCAATTTCCACCAGGCTTTTTGAGAGCTGCTTCTCAACGTGATTGAACATGAAGGTGACTGGTTTTCTGAGGAAGGTGCCTTGTAGGCTGAGCAGACAAGGTGAAAGGTTTCACTAAAGGCACTTTGGCATTGATGCATTTAGCTTGGATAATGGGAGAGCAGCCTCTGTGAGTAGTCTCCCTGCATTTACACTGCTAAATCCAGTCCCCTTGAAGACTGATTGATGGTAAGCTCCTGTATCGCAGGGTCGAAATGTTGCAGTGTTGATAGAGTGATGGAAGTAGGAGGCCTGAAAGTCAACAGTCTCGATCTCCCACAGTAAGTGCCGGGATGGCATCAACGAGAATCTCTGCTCCTTGACCCGGCCAGTGTATGCGGGGGTAGTGGGGGAGGTGCCCTCATTTAAATATTGCCGGCGGGCGCTCGTGTCACCAGGAGTGCATTTTGTGCGGTAATTCCGGCAAAGGTTGGGTGCCTCGAGGGCGTGGCTGCTTCTGTGGAGAGACACTTCATGTTCTTCATCAACCCCCTTTATTAGCAGGCTGCAAAATTTCGGTTGTCCAGTTAGGTCTCATTCATGCCGGCCAGTATACCTCTTCCCATCAGGTGTAGCAGCCCACCGCTGTTCCACCAAACCAGGACAAGGAAACTCCCAACCTGAGGGTCCCCTGCCCCGAACACTCCCTCTGCGTTGCGGGGCATCCACGTTGGCAGGGGACGACGTTTCCAATCCAAACGAGGACCTCTGGAAACTGGAAGGGCAGGCCAGGACTCAGTGGGTATCTGGGTCCCAGCCTAATTTCACTGGCAGTGCAGTGGAGACCTCGCACAAATCGGGACTTCCGTCGCACTTCTGGCGAAGTTAGGGTGAGGTTACGGCGGTGGAGCGGGAGCAGTCCCGAGGTAATTCTGGGCCAGGTGTAATATCGATTCAGTTGTCTCTGTATGGCTGACAAAGTCCCGTTAGCTCTGTCACTAAAGCTCTGCCCTTTGGGAAAGTCTGGTTATGTTGGAGTTAACTACACCACTTTAGCAGCTCAGGCAGCTTTACAACGCTGGAGGCTGTTTCCTCCATCACGGACCAGACAGAATAATGTTTTATAATACATCACGCTGTGCACCTGCTAGCTTTTTTTTTTCAAATGCTGCCAGGCCTAGTCCTTAATTGAATTTTCAGAAACCTAGAATGCTCCTAATTTGTGCGTAAAGGTCAGACACCTCAAGACTGCTGGATCTGTTCCAGCCACCGAGAGGAGGTTTGGGGGAAAGAAGCTGTTGTATTCCATTTTTCCGACTCTGCTACTGAGAAACGTAGAAGTGGAGCCTTGAGGTGTGGTGCCTGGAGGCTGGCCGACTCTTTACCCAGGACCAGCTGTAGACATCATCATCCCTTAAAGTTTGGTGATCGCTCCCTGTAGCTCACGTTCATCCAATAATGTTAAAAAAAAAGCTTCCCATCTAGGAAAAGTTTGTCCCTTGTTCTCCCTAATTTCCCATTCCGGTTTTCTTTTTTGAAGGGTTCCAAAACCAGGGTAATGAAAGGTTCGGGGAAGCGCAGCTCCTTAGACGAGGCACAATGGAATAATCACTGCCAATTATTACTAATGCCACCAATCCATTAATGTCCTACTCATTTCAAAAACAAAGATCGGGGTGGAGATTTTGAGGTGGAGAAAATGGGGTGGAAGTACCCCAAATAAACAGTAGGGAATGACTTACTCCCCCAAACCCCTCTGTTGGTGTCCTCCCTCCCACCCGGCTTTGCGGAGGCGTGGCCTGGGTCAGGTAGTAACAATTTTAAGATGCAAATCGGAGTCCTATGGCATGCCCCACGCAGTATCAGTTGGCGGTCCAGCCAATGAGGAGCCCACAGGTAGGTTATATTGTATTTTTGTGGCCGGGAGGAGCAGGACCACACCACACAAACCCAGCCTGGGCTGCTGCTGCTCTGCTTCCCGGCAACCCCCCCACCCCCCACCTCCCAAACAACACCCCCCCCCCCCTGGAAATCGGATCCCCCCCTCAGGAACCTACTTTCTACTGGCCCGCAAACTGTCCGCACCGTCTGATACTCCGAGGGCTTGGAGCCGGCGGGCTGTCCTGGGGCTCTCATTCTCCGCCCACTGGCCGAATGCTAATGAGGCTCGGCCCACAAAATGGACTGGGCCTCCCGTGGAGCCTATCGGACCAGCTGCCCAAAGTCTGCACTGGGGGCGGGGTGGGGGGGGGGGTCAAAATCTACCCCATAGTGTATTCCTAGCCCATAAACCTCACTGAGATTTTCCTGCTAAGTATTCAGGCTGACATGATACTGATTGAATGCTGTTAAAGGCAATACCAATAAGGTGGAGGAATACTGGACGGAAAGCTCTTTGATGTCCATTTGCTGACATGCAGTGGCAGGAGATCTAGATTGCCTTTTATCTAACGTCCTACTGCAACAAAGCCAAAAGCGCAGAGTAAAACAGAACATTTCCGCAGGGTTTAACCATTATTGACTCTTTTGAGCTGTTCACCTACCTAGATAGCATCTTCCACCATGACAGCAACATTACCTCAGAAGGCCATATCACATCCATTCTGTCCATCCTTCAACAGCACCCATGATGCAATTAGAACGGTTAGCTGACAGACTATGGTTTGAATCTTTCGTGCTGTCATGCTACTGCCCCTACTGTATGGCGCCAAAAAGAGGACTTTGGTTAGGGCCCATCTACAGCCATTATCAGCCTTCAACGCATCATCTACTCTGTACCAGCTGGCAACACCACATCACCAGTGTTGCCTTCTGTGAGTGAAGTAGTCCATGAACTAATACTGGCCAACCCAATCATTATATTACTTTGGAGATGCCGCTCGCAAACCCTGGAGGTGCTGATCATCCATATTTTCTTCACCAACCTATGATTACTTGGCTAACCAACAATTCAAGATTGTCAGAAATACCAAGGAGTGTTGCTCTGCGAGTCACCTGATTAACATCACACAAAATAGAAGCACCCAGGGTCACCTCATCTTGTTTGACCCACACTCACTCTCTGGCCCCAATCCATTGAATTTAAAATCCTCACCTTCGTCTTCAGTCACCTCCACGGTCTCACCGCACTTCACTGTCGCAGCCTCCTCCAGCCTGTAGGCAAT
Organism: Heptranchias perlo; assembly: GCF_035084215.1. NCBI lineage: Eukaryota > Metazoa > Chordata > Chondrichthyes > Hexanchiformes > Hexanchidae > Heptranchias > Heptranchias perlo. Next base: position 12,485,974 of record NC_090332.1, on the reverse strand, counting down.
TCTTTATTTCCTGTGATTCTTGGACAATGGACAAATAGTCAAGCAAAGAAATTCACCCTCACACACGGTAGTTTCGTTGCTCAAAAGTAATTATTTAATGATGTTATCATTCATACGAGCATTCATGAAGCAAAATCAAACCATATATATGACTTTCCTCTATATTTCCTATATATTTTTTAAATGGTGAGAAACTATTAAATGTTGGTATTCAGAGAGACTTGAGTGTCCTCATACAAAAAACACAAGAAGTTAGCTTGCAGATACAGCAAACAATTAGGAAAGCAAATGGCATGTTGGCCTTTATTGCAAGGGGGTTGGAGTGCAAAAGTAAGGCAGTCTTACTACAGTTGTACAGGGCTTTGGTGAGACTGCATCTGGAGTACTGCGTACAGTTTTGGTCTCCTTATCTAAGGAAGGATATACTTGCCTTAGAGGTGGTGCAGTGAAGATTCACTAGATTAATTCCTGGGATGAGAGGGTTGTCCTATGAGGCGAGGTTGAGTAGAATGGGCCTATACTCTCTGGAGTTTAGAAGAATGAGAGGTGATCTCATTGAAACATATAAGATTTGAGGGGGCTGGACAGGAGAGATGCTGAGAGGTTGTTTCCCATGACTAGCGAGTCTAGAACTAGGGGGACTAGGAGGCATAGTTGCATGATAAGGGATCGGCCATTTAAGACTGAGATGAGGAGGAATTTCTTCACACAAAGGGTTGTGAATCTTTGGAATTCTCTACCCCAGAGGGCTGTGGATGCTGAGTTGTTGAATATATTCAAGGCTGAGATACACAGTTTTCTGGACTTTAGGGGAATCAAGGGATATGGGGATCGGGCAGGAAAGTGGAGTTGTGGTCAAAGATCAGCCATGATCTGATTGAATGGCGGAGCAGGCTCAAGGGTCCATGTGGCCTACTCCTGCTCCTATTTCTTATGTTCTTATGTTCTTATAATGTCCCATTATACACTTAATAATTCACAATGTTATTATGTAATTACTTAACAATTCATACACACACCAGGCAAATCATTAATACATATACAACCTTTAAACCAAGGATTTTGCTCATTGGGCTTGAAGATTGATCAGCTCTTCAGTCCTCGAGGTCCTCTTCTTCTTGCGTGATATTCAACTGCAGTGTGCGTTCCTTTTGACTGCCGGGTGGTGAGGAGACTGTTCTTCTCTCAAAGTCTTATTTTTATACTTTTTTTTTACCAATGGGACGTAGGATTGGGGAGGGTCATTCTTTTTGTCCAATCACTCCCTGTTGCTAAATGTATCATTTACATACCTCAATGATTGACAGTTTAGGCTTTGATCATTGACTGGAGACCCTTTTGATGTAGAAAAGACCGTGTGCTCGAACCATGGAATGTAAAAGGCCCCTTTACTGTCTCTGTTTATGGCCTTTCATGTAGAGATAGCCCCTTTCATTTCTATGCACAGACATTCTTAATGGTTCTTACATCTCCAATTTTGATTGCTTCAATGACTTCAAATCCACTCCTTATACCATTTGACCATATGCTGGATGCAATACTATTTGATGTTTTACAAATCCCAGTTCGTTGAACAGATAACCAGATAGGAATGAAGGGGCCAATGCCTTTTCACACCTATCATTGCTTTCCTGGTCCGAAGCCTTTGATGTATATCCTTGTTGCCTTTTCTTACATTACCCCCTGCTGTGTTGAAAAGCTTGTGCTTCCAAAAGCCTATGTGTTTTGAAAACCTGACAACACTTTAAGCTCAATATTATCCATCTAGCTTATTTATTTAATAATCTTGATGTCTATCCTCAGTACGATGTCTTCGATCCCGAAACTCACACTTCTCCAGTGCCATCAGCGTCATTGAGGGAAAAACAGGATTTGTGAGAACACAGTTTACCACATTACTGTGTTTGTAGGTTTTCAAATGTCTTTGTTTAAAGGGGGTACAGTTAACCCTTTCCTTCAAATGTCTTTTGTTAAAGGGATTTTGAACCCCACAAGCCTGAAGTCCCCTCCTGTGCCCTTCCGTCCTCTGACTCCGGCCTTTTGTGCATAGGCCCCCACCTCTGCCATTTCCTCTATGTTTTCCCTTGGGATTTCAGGATCCATGTTATCAGGACATGGTACCTCTTTCATCCGATGGCATTAGCCTGGAAATGATTGTGATATTTGTGGCCGAGTGTTTAATGTTTGGACGACATTCCTTTGTCCGCCATTTTAATGCCGGCATTATCCTCATTATTTTAAATGAGTTAGCACCTCTGCTAAAATAGCAGACAAAGGAATGTCAGATGAATGTGTTAAAGCCTTGATCATTAAGACACCAAGTTGCAGTTTGAAATGAAAAATGAAATTAAAAAATAGACTACATTTCACACACCCACGCACACACATGCACTGAAATGAAACAGTGCAGATTAACCCTTTTGAGTTCTGATTGTCTTTTGAAACCTGCACGTTTGATTCTGCCAAAAACATTTTTTTTTAGTATCGCCAACAGTCATTTCTAGACTACAGTCTTATCTGATGAAAGTCCAAAGGCCTACTAACCACCAAAATGTGCTTAGCAAATGTGGGTGTTAGCTGTAGCATTGAAAGTTACCCACTCCCTTTACCCACTGTGCATTGGAACAGGTTCCATAAGATATGATCCCTGCGTGAGAACCTTTTTTGGCACCTCCAGTCCAGTCTGTAACTAAATAGGAATGTTTCCAACTCTGAGATGGTTGATCTTCTGTCTCCGTTCAGCACAATATTCCTCTCACATTACACATTAGCTACTGTTATTCACTTTACTACTGTCACTCAAAATACCATTGGCGCTCTAGACCACTATACTGATTGTTTAGTCTCTCTTGGTCTTTGGAGATCAACAAATGGAAAGATCAAGCTCCAGGTAATCTGTACAGTACAACTGGTGCCATTAGAATGCCCAGTTACTATGCTAACTGCCGTGTTTACTGAATATTTTGCCTATATATGAACTTGCAAAAAAAATACAGCTGATTCTAATTGGATCTGACTGCAGTACTGGACTGAGTTCAGATTTTTCAGACTATTTAGATTTTGGTCAAATTTGTACCATTTGGACTTAAGACTTCAGGTTTGGCACTTGGCCCTGTGTTGTATAACATTACAATTTAACATTTATTGATTGCACAGCAATTCTAAATTTTACAACCCTTTGCAATGATTGAATTTGCACTGCGAGTCTAATACTTACCATTTTGATTACCTTTTCTTGTTTTTCGGGAGATGTATGTTATAACGCATCTTGTAACATCAAAGATGAAGAATATACATGTTTTGCCATCATGCCACCCTGCCAATGCTGGTCACCAGGGTAGTGTTGTCAGAGCAATGCATTAAACTACAACTTCTGTACATCTGTAGAAATGTCGGGAGAGCATCCATCGTGCTTCAGACATCATGACCTGGATTCTCCTCCTAGTACCAGTCGTCTTTGGTGCTGTGGGCAGGAATCAGTTACACCAGGTTTTTTGCTTTTATTTGTTCTTGGGATTTGGGCAACACTGGCTAGGCAGCATCGATTTCCGCTCCCAATTACCGTAAGGGCATTAAGAATCAACTGCACATCGTGGTACTGGAGTTGTGTGTAGGCCAGACCGGTAGGGGTGGCAGTGATGAGTTGGGTTATTCCAACTTTCCAGCAGTTTCCGACCATCATTTTAACCAAAGCGGTGTGTGCGTGCCTGGTGTAACTTACCTTCATACTTTACTTTGGTGCCAGTGTGTGATGTGATGTGTAAAACCTAATTTTGTGCTTCTTCCACCTGCTATCAGAGTGGCAGGGGAATGTGGCTGATCCGATCCAGGGACAGAGGAGGCCCACATCTCGCTGCACTGAAGCTCCAAGATGTACCTGCTACAGGCTGCAACTCTTATGCAGCTGCATGGGCAGCCAGGCCCTGCTTCTTTTCAACCACAAGCGCTGGCACTGAAGGCTGCTGGCAGGAGGGCCCCCATGTGCTGTGATCCTGAGAGTCATTAGGAACATAGGAACAGGTGTAGGCCATTCAGCCCCTCGAGCCTAATGATTCAGTTGGATCATGGCTGATCTGTGTCTTAACTCCATCTATCCATCTTGGTTCCATAACCCTTAATACACTTGCCTAACAAAAATCTATCAATCTCAGTTTTGAAATGTTCAATTGACCTAGTCTCAACATTCCTACCATGGCACTAGCAATGGGCACTGCCTTCATCTAGCCAACGATAGTTTTATTTTAAGATTTGTGTGGGCCCCACAAAAACCTTCTTGCCCACTGCCAGCCCCGTTCCTGCTCCCCACCCCACCTGAAACAATTTTTCAAGCTACCACGGAGTGCTTTTCAATGGATCAGATGTTTCCTTGCGTGGGTTTAAATTGGTGGAGTAAAGGAAAAGTTAACAGGGAGGCACTAATGAACACACCAGGCATCTTTGGCGGGATGATTATTGCACAGGCTGTGCGGGAGGTTCCGAAATCTTTGGGGTACAATTCATTCTAAAAGGGTCTGAACTCCAGATGGACTTTTTGGTGAAAAACTCCCCCCCCCCCCGGTGCCCATGCAGTTACTCAGCAACGCGTCCATTGAATCAGATCATCCACAAACAAGTTAAGACTTTCAAGGAAACAACATGCGACCCATGTAAGACACTTGCCAGATTAGACACCGCAGTTGCCAAGGTGATCTTGCGGCTTTGGAGTAGGTCATCTGTTCCTGAAGCACAGAAAATGCTTTCTAAAGAGGTAATGATGCCTATTCGCTCCCGCAGGACCAGTAGGCTCTGAGTCTGATGCTCAATCAGTCTGTTGAGTAGATTTAAATACAGTGCCGACCACAGCTAGAGAGGTGCATTGGAACGAGGCAAATAGTACAGCAAGACAGGAGCGGCTTCTAACCTAAATAAGTGACAGAATTCTTTGATCGTTAAATCCTGGCAGAATGTACCTATGGTGCTGAACCTTTGCAGGTCATTCTATTAAGAAAGATCTAAACTGTCACCAGGAAGAATACCCTTGATGATAATTCAGAGCTTGCAGGCAGCCTGTGAAGGTTAAATTTTTTTTTGAATTTTAATTCTTAAGTGCCTGCTGGAGAAACACGGAGGCAGCATTAAGTCACCGTGAGGTGGGGATACTCAGTGTATGTTGTTGGAGAGAGAGAGAGGAACCCAGCTGTTTAACAGATGGATGCAGAAGAAAAGTAATCTAAATTAATAGCACCAAAGTATGCATTTCTAATGAAAATGATGCCTTTGGACTGCAGTGTGATCAATACAACAAAATTAATTGGGTATAATCTAGCAGTCAGGATACTGGCCAGATAAAGAAATGCAATGATTTCTGCCAAGGACTTGTTTTTTTGATTTCATTGCTAATGCATACAATAGAAAAGCAGGGGAAGAGACAGCTAACTGAGATAATGTTGCATCATGAATAATGGAATGAAAGTAACCGGCAGGGTCAATTTACACTCCAGTGTCCTTTCTTCATTCCGTTACTTTTGCTCGAAACCAACTCCAGAATGTAAACATGCCTTACCTTCGAATGCTCCCCCATGGTGGCCAGGAATTCTTATAAAGCCCGCTGTGTCTTTGGTATCTGCCTCACTGATTGGGTGTTGTTTTGTTACAGTTGTGCCCTTGAATGTTATCTAGTCAGTGCAGCATTCTCACCTGCTCTATAACATGTGGGGCAGATGCAAAGGGTTTACATATTCAATTCTTTTTTAATAGCCTGCTTTGTTTTTGACATTTATTTCAGAGGTATCATGAGTTTGTGGAATTCATAAATCCTCCTGAAGGATAACGGAGCATATTTTCCATTGTTTGCAAACCCACATTATACCCACGCCAATGTTTTTACTAACATTGGTGTATAAAGCACATTAGGGTGTATTTTCTATTCCTGGTGTGTGGGACCACTGCACCACACTATGTGATGTGTGTTTGCCTGAACTACAAAAGGGTCATGGGACTGAGGTGGCAAGTGCTGCTGGCCTAAGAAACGCCAACACCAGGCAGGTCGACATAAGCCGTCGCCATTCCACTGGGCCCTGGATCTGATCAATGGGATGGCTAGTCTCATGGCATCTACTAACCCTGAAAGCCCTGAGAGACAGCTGGTAGAAAGGGTGCCGTCTGATCTGTCCCCTACTGCTACTAGGGATTTCATGGAAGAAGAGCCACCAAGTGCTGCGTAGGTGGCGATCGGCTGCAGATTCCAATGAAGCCGCCACACGCTCCATTGATTCCGACAACAAGGAGAAAGCTCCCCAGTGCTTCACACATCTACGCACAGCTGATCGGCTTATATCTGCCATGTCCCCAGGGCAGCTTGAGAGGAGCCTGATGCGCAAAGTTGAGCGAGCTTGTGACTTCTACAGTCGCTGGCTATGCAGAGCCTATGCTGGAGTTCGGCTTCAGGTCTGGTTGCAGAATGTGCTATCACTCCACCATGGCTTCTCTGATAAATCGAAGCCTCGTCGGGGCTGCTGTGCTCCTCGGATGGGTATGTGCACCTCTGCCTGTACTTTCTGGTGTTGGGGGTTACCAGTGGGTGGGCGCAGATGGCCTCTGGTTCAGTGTGACCTGCTTGGCATCCTTCTGTTGCTCCCCTTCCCCGTCCTCCAAAAAGCAGAGAACTAGGCACATTCCCAGTGGAAAACCCACTGCGGCACCAAGGCATCAGAACTATGATAAAGGTGACATCTTGGTAAGTGCCACAAAGGCATTTTCAGAATCTCAGTGGCAACACGGGGAAAAAGAAACAGGAGAAAAGCTTCCGCATTGATGTGATAAAGTGGCATTCCTACCACTGATTCCCTCGTGGAGCTCAGTATCTAGCATTACTGAATGCTCAGTTTATTTGGGTGCGCCAAGGCAAAAATAATGGAAAATGGTGCGAATTATATCATAACATATTTTTGCATTCATTGACATGTATCCAACCCTACAAGTAGCCAGATTCTGATGAAAGGTCACCGACCTGAAACTCTGTTTCTCTCTCCACAGATGCTGCCTGACCTGCTGAGTGTTTTCCAGTATTTTCTGTTTTTATTTCAGATATAAAGGGGAACCAGTGGATGTAGTATATTTGGATTTTCAAAAGGCATTCGATAAGGTGCCACATAAAAGGTTGTTACACAAGATAAGGGCTCATGGGGTTGGGGGTAATAAATTAGCATGGAGAGAGGATTGGTTAACAGACAGAAAACAGAGAGTAGGGATAAACGGGTCATTTTCAGGTTGGCAGGCTGTAACTAGTGGAGTGCCGCAAGGATCGGTGCTTGGGCCTCAGCTATTTACAATCTATACTAATGACTTAGATGAAGGGATCAATTGTGATGTATACAAGTTTGCTGACAATGCAAAGGTAGGTGGGAAGGTAAGCTGTGAAGAGGACACAAAGAGTCTGCAAGGATTAAGTGAGTCGGCAAGAAGGTGGCAGATGGAGTATAATGTGGGGAAATGTGAGGTTATTCACTTTGGTGGGAAGAATGGAAAAACAGAATATTTTTTAAATGGTGAGAAACGATTAAATGTTGATGTCCAGAGAGATTTGGGTGTCCTCGTACAAGAAACACAAGAAGTTAGAATGAAGGTACAGCAAGCAATTAGGAAGGCAAATGGCATGTTGGCCTTTATTGCAAGGGGGTTGGAGTACAAGAGTAAGGAAATCTTATTACAGTTGTACAGGGCTTTGGTGAAATCTCACCTGGAGTACTGTATACAGTTTTGGTATCTTTATCCAAGGAAGGATATACTTGCCTTAGAGACGGTGCAAATGAAGGTTCACTAGATTGATTCCTGGGATGAGGGAGTTGTCCTATGAGGAGAGATTGAGTAGAATGGGCCTATACTCTCTGGAGTTTAGAAGAATGAGAGGTGAGCTCATTGAAACATACAATATTCTGAGAGGACTTGACAGGGTAGATGCTGAGAGCTTGTTTCCCTTGGCTGGAGAATCTAGAACTAGGGCCATAGTCGAAGGATAAGGAGTCGGCCATTTAAGACTGAAATGAGGAATAATTTCTTCACTCAGAGGGTTGTGAATCTTTGGAATTCTCTACTCCAGAGGGCTGTGGATGCTGAGTCGTTGAGTATATTCAAGGCTGAGATAGATAGATTTTTGGGTTCTAGGGGAATCAAGGGATATGGGATCAGGCGGGAAAGTGGAGTTGAGGTCGAAGATCAGCCATGATCTTATTGAATGGCGGAGCAGGATCGAGGAGTCGTATGGCCTACTCCTGCTCCTAATTTAAAAGCCCAGACGCAAAATGAAATGGGATATCCAGCGCTACTGGGGTCCGTCCAATTTCATGCCTATTTAATGCCTGAAAATCAGGAGTAATCCATCAGAAAATGTAACGGACAGTCAGCTCCAGGCTGTCGTTGGACCTCCTTTAGCGGATGGCTTGGAGCACAAGCAGCTGAGACCCGACTATAAACCGAGCCCCTTCCCACCACACCCCTTCCTTGGCCATAACCAGACCATGGCCCAGGGAGAGCAGGGGAACTGGGAAGACAATGGAGAGATTTTAGTACCTTCACATTTAAATACAACATACAAAACGCCTGTTAGTTGCACGGTGGGTTCCCAAATCCACAGAAACAGGCCAGTCCTGCAACACAGTGTGTTATTATTAGAATTGTTAATAATAGTTTAAACCAGTCCTGTGAGACCTCACATCACACTGATAACCACTGGCAGGTTATTTATAACCATGAAATTTTGCCGAAATGTCAGCATTTACGTCATATTTAATAGAGGTTATTTTTATTCTCCCCAAATACAATTTTCTAAAGTTTTTAAATCGTGTGGGCACTCGCATCCACAAAGGAGAAACGAAAAGTAGATCTCCATGTTAAAATACTTCCCTAAACACAGCGCTCAAAAGCTGTCGCTCAGCTTCACTAAAAATAACAGGAACAGCTGAAATGTCCGTGTGGGAGTGAGTTAATTTGGGCACATGTGTGCTATATTTCTTCCCTTTCAGTCTTCTCCTTACATACAGTACATACACACGGAGAGAAAGACAGAGGCAGATTCTGCGATGTGATACATTTTTACCAGCAAATCAGTCACACTGGTATTCGTCATGTCAGCGAATACAGCGGGCCCTAAAATCCTTGGTTGCCAGGGGCGCCTGTGGCGGCAGCCTTGCCGCTGGTGCAAGAACCCGCACTGAGAAAAACGGAAGCGTCACGTTCCAATTTCTCCTCCCGTGATATCTGGAGTCAGAGCAATGTGTAAATTTTTATTTTTTGTGTTATAAAAACGGGGAAAACGAAAAGTCCTCCATTTTTTCCTCTATGGCAAGGGAAACTTTGAAAGCCATTTTTAAAAAAAAATTCTGACAAGTCTGGAGTGAGTCACTGTTGGGATTAAGGAGCGAGAAAAATAAAGAAGAAAGCATGACAGTATAGACATGGAACACTGTCTAGCTGCCAGCCTGCCTTACCTTCAGAGAATCCCCAGAGCCTGGATACTCTGCCAGCAATTCCCAAAGTCTATTTAACTCCTTGCATCTGATTTTGGACCATTTTATTTAAGTCATCCAAAGAATCAAAACACATAGAAAAATGGTCCAGATGAAAACGTGAATTCAGGCATTAATGATTTTAATGGACAGGTCAACCCAGTTAAAATAAACGGATCTGTTAAAATAGCAGACAAAGGAACTGGATGTGAACCTGTCAGCACGATTTCTAATAGCATCACACTGCGTGATTTCCAACCCAATTAACTTCACACTGAACTTGGGTGTTTGATAAAAATGCTTGCGACACACTTCTGCCAAGCACTGCACCTGGTGGCCCACCTTGGACCCTGAGACAATTTGGAAGGACAAGGGGTTGGTTGGTACTTTTTGATATCTAGTCACCGTTGCTATATAGACAAAGTAGCCAATTGTGCACAGCAAGGTCCCGCAAACAACAATGAGATGAATGATCAGTTACCCTGTTTTTCGGTGGACTTTCACCTAAAGGAGCAGATTTGCATCCAAATGACAGTCCGTCCAACAGTACAATGCTCCCTGATTACTACACTGAAATGACAGCTTAAAGTGCAGGTTTAAGTGGGGGCTTGGACGTATAACCATCTGAGTCATAGGGTAGAGTGCTGCCATCTAAGCCAAGCTGGCACTTACCCAAAAGGGGAAATCTTCATCAATACAGACATGATGTCAGTGCAAGTGGTAGCCAAAGGAATTCCTTTCCTCCTAAACTGAAAGTTCTCCCAATGTGAGCTCCCAATGTCAACATTCGTGCTTGCTGAGTTAAATTCAGCAGGAACGTTGACCTGCCTTTGGTTGCCCCGATAAAGTAACTTCACTGCCAGCTTCAGGCAAGATGGCTGTGCTCCATGAGAAATCATCTCTTTTCATTAATCTTCATATCACTGTCTCCTAGCTGAGACGACTGGATTGAGTGCCAAAAGCAGACTCGGTTGGCCACCAGATTGACACTGCCAAAAACTCGATTCGCTTCAGAACTTTGACAGGAATCAGTGAGAGGAGCCCTCTATCTCTGTGACTCAGATTTAGATTTTTGTGGATGTAACGTACATCGTCTGAGACTGCTGATACAGGCAGTCAGCCATTTCATTAAAGCAAGGCTTCTTTTTTTATGATATTGATGTATGCACATGAATGCAGGCCAACTGAGGAGCTACTGCCTTGTCAGACTGTTCCTGATAACGCGTTGCATATAACTCTGGCTGTTACATGACAAAAAAAAAGTGGCTTAATATAGCACCAGTACCTGCAGAAGAGCTTGAATTATCTGAGCACAGTTTGGACACAGACAAGCACTTTGTCAGTTGCAAAAGAAATTGAGTTTGTACGTCCTCTGACTTCAAAAACAATTGCGTCTTTGATGTCAGAAATATTGATTCTTTTTATGAACTTGAGCACAGGAAATTTGGAGCATTTGTTACATATTTAACCAAAGTCACCAAGGACATCATTTTCTTTTTGAAACCTATCGTGTCTCTCAAAAACATCTCAAAGCTGTTCGCCTATGGTGAACTATTCTGAAGGGCGGTGGCTGTCGACACATATGTGCAAATATGCAGTGGTGATGTCGAAGCAATATGGAATAATTCAGTGTCTATGTTAAGTCAATAGTTTGCTAATTCTCGTTAGCTGTATCATTCAGTACAGAGATGAAATAAGATGGAGGTCTGTCCACTTTGATCTACTTCGGACAGCTTCAGACCCTAGCTATCTGCTCCATCTTTCTGCCAGTTTCTGCCATTCACATTCACATTCTGTTCTATTCCATTCTATTTTGGAGCTGTTTTAATCACTTTTGTCTTCCAAATGCAAAAGTGGATTTGCATTTGGAAATCTTCGCATGATTTCCAAAGATCATTTGGAAATTATCTTTGCATCGAGCACTTTTCATTCCTTTCCACCTTAGAAATGAATCCATTTGTGGGTTCTTAAAGCCAGTAAATAGAATCATAGAATCGTTACAGCACAGAAAGAGGCCGTTCGGCCCATCGAGCCTGTGCCGGCTCTTTACAAGGGCAATCCAGTTAGGCCTATTTCCCCCTGCTCTTTCTCCGTAGCCCTGCAAATTTTTTCTCTTCAAATTTTTCTCCAATTCCTTTGCTTTTTTGTGCCGGTATTTGGCTTGTGACCATTACCCGTTTTTCTCTATCTTCCTCTCTCTATTGGTTCACCTTACATTCCCAATTTTGAAATTTCCGCAGGGCTGTTCCAATCTCCCGGTGTAACTTTGGTGGAAGATGGGCGGAAACCCCAGAGAAACAGCGTAAACGACCATTTACTTCTTTCCTGCAGGGTTTCCACTGATCTTCCACCAAAGTTATGGTGGAAGATGGGAGTACCCCCGTGGAAATCCTACCCCAAGGTCGCCACTCAATAACGTTAACCTCGCTTTTCTCGTTTAGGGCATTGACAGACCACCTGTTCATTTCCAGCATTTTATTTCAGATCTGTAACGTTTGCAGTTGTTACTTTTTTGTCACTATTTAGTTCTAAGGGCTGTCCACTTTGATCTATCTTGACCTTAGCATATTCAGACCCTTAGCTTTCTCCCTCAATTTTCCGGCAGTGTATGGCAATTGGAATACTGTAATTGGCCTCAGCACCATTGGGTTTGAGAAGGGATAAAAACCAGCCATGATCCTGGCTCCTGATCATCATCGAGAGATTCCTTCAGGAAAGTGTGCGTATCGATGAGGACAGGATTGGGCTCAGCTCCAAGGGTTGAAGAACTTGTCATAGAGTCATAGAGTCATAGAGTCATACAGCACGGATAGAGGCCCTTCGGCCCATCGTGTCCGCGCCGGCCATCAGCCCTGTCTACTCTAATCCCATATTCCAGCATTTGGTCCGTAGCCTTGTATGCTATGGCATTTCAAGTGCTCATCCAAATGCTTCTTGAATGTTGTGAGGGTTCCTGCCTCCACAACCCTCTCAGGCAGTGAGTTCCAGACTCCAACCACCCTCTGGGTGAAAAAGTTCTTTCTCAAATCCCCTCTAAACCTCCCGCCTTTTACCTTGAATCTATGTCCCCTTGTTATAGAACCCTCAACGAAGGGAAAAAGCTCCTTAGTATCCATCCTATCTGTGCCCCTCATAATTTTGTACACCTCAATCATGTCCCCCCTCAGCCTCCTCTGCTCCAAGGAAAACAAACCCAATCTTCCCAGTCTCTCTTCATAGCTGAAGCGCTCCAGCCCTGGTAACATCCTGGTGAATCTCCTCTGCACCCTCTCCAAAGCGATCACATCCTTCCTGTAGTGTGGCGACCAGAACTGCACACAGTACTCCAGCTGTGGCCTAACCAGTGTTTTATACAGCTCCATCATAACCTCCTTGCTCTTATATTCTATGCCTCGGCTAATAAAGGCAAGTATCCCATATGCCTTCTTTACCACCTTATCTACCTGTTCCGCCGCCTTCAGGGATCTGTGAACTTGCACACCAAGATCCCTCTGACCCTCTGTCTTGCCTAGGGTCCTCCCATTCATTGTGTATTCCCTTGCCTTGTTAGTCCCTCCAAAGTGCATCACCTCGCACTTTTCCGGGTTAAATTCCATTTGCCACTGTTCCGCCCATCTGACCAACCCATCTATATCGTCCTGCAGACTGAGGCTATCCTCCTCACTATTTACCACCCTACCAATCTTTGTATCATCAGCGAACTTACTGATCATACCTTTTACATTCATATCCAAGTCAACACTCAGATGCATGAATAATAGACATGTTGGTGAGGTAATGGGAAGATGGCAGTGCCCAAGGTGCCATACCCCAGTACCGTCAGGAGAGGAGGAAAGAAAAGTAAAAGAAAGTAATCTGGGCAGCTCCAACTTTGCAAGATATGATATAATTACTTTACCATGGCTAAAAATGGAAAAACATACAGGAAAGAGAAAGGAAATCAGTGGTTGATTCTGTGGTAATTTGGGGTCGACACTTGTTGCTGTTTTCATTGTCTTATCAAGATTGGCCCTGAAATTCCGTGGAGGATCTCCCGGTCTCTCACCATAGCTCCGATGTGAAACCGACCCTTTGTGTTAAAGAAGACAAAATTTTGTCAGTGGCAATTCAATGGTCTTACACTGAGAATGAATGAAAAACTTCCAAACTAGTGCACATCTTAACCACAGTCAAGAAGGCGCCTGGGTAGATGAGAGATGTTAGCCTAGAAATGACTGTTTTGGTTTCCATGAAAGTCCTGACATTTTGTGATAGCTTAATTACAGTACTGACACACTGGGGAGAATTATAATTCCCCCCCTGCCCGACGGAAACCAGCCCTTCTGCTGCCGATCCCGGAAGGGCCCACTGCTCGTTAGGCTGCTTTCCCGTCCGAGGAGTTAAAATTCCTCCCAATGTTGCGGCTGCATTAACCGTGTGAGGTAAGAAAAACATTTACAAGATTTTCCAATGAAAGTATCTCCCTTCAAAGCGGCATAGATTTTGAAACAGCGTAGCTGAATTGAAGCTTAATCCTGCTGAAGTGATTAAATCCAGATAGCCCTAATTTGCTCTTCTCCCCATTAAATTCATCCACTGATACCACTCATTCATCGCAGAGAAAGCTGCCACAATTTATGAAAAACCATTTTGTTTTATCAAAACACGGGGGCATTTGTTTTGTTTATTCAGCGGAATCCACATAAATGTGTAGTTGGTCTGATCTGCTTTTTCAACTCTAGTGGATCAAGATGCTTGCCATTCCTTCCTACTACATACAATTATCCATCCAAACCTAGCACTTAAACACAAAATCCTGTTACCCAATTATCAACATTTTTGATACTCTTTGCACCAAATATAGTCAGCTCAGGTTCATTGGGAGACGTGTATTCGAAAGCTAATCACTTTTGTGTCAAGCATGTTTTGGTTCTGCATTTGCAGTTGTTTTTATTTCGGATTGAATTGCTGAATGAAAGGTGGAGTGGGCTACGATACAGGTATTTTGGAAATTGGTTATTTTTAATCTGCCTCCGATAGAAATTCTGATCCAAGCAAAACTTTTTTTTGGTAAACTACAGATGCACTTGTCAGGCCTAAACTGCGTAAAATATAAAAAGCACAGTGAATTATGCTGTAAATTCATTACCTACTAGAAAGCTTTGACGCGCGCGTGTGTGTGTTTGTGTGTGTGTGTGCGTGCATGCAGGAGCATGCGAGAGGTGAGCTGGTATCCACCCTTAAATTGGCAATGATTTGTGCTGTCGTGCTTTTTAAAAATCCTGCACTTAATCTGAGAATTTCACAGTAATCTGCTAGATCTGCACTCTGTAGCATCAATGGCAAGTAACTCTTACACTGTGAGACCACAGATACAGTAAGAGAGAGAGAACGAGGGGGAGACCAAAACTAGGGGCCATAAATATAAGATAGTCACTAATAAATCCAATAGGAAATTCAGGAGAAACTTCTTTACCCAGAGAGTGGTTAAAATGTGGAATTCACCATCACGAGGAATAGTTGAGGTGATTACCCAGATGTTCTCCTCTCACTGACACACACTCCACTTGCCCTACTTCATTCCCTAGAACTAGATCCAGCACTGCTACCTTCCTCGTTGGGCTGGCAACATACTGATTAAGTAGGTTCTTCTGTACACATTTTAGGAATTCTTCACCCTCCTTGCCCTTTACACTGTTTTTCCCCAGTCTATATTGGGGTAATTGAAGTCCCCTACTATTACTGCTTGATTATTTTTACATTTCTCTGAAATTTGCCTACAGATTTGCTCCTCTATCTCATCCTCACTATTTGGGGGTCTATAGTAAACAACCAGCAATGTAATGATTCCTTTTCCGTTCCTTAACTCTACCCAAATAGATTCAGTCTTTGAACTCTCCAGTATATCGTCCCTCTGTAGAACTGTAATATTATCCTTGATCAATACTCCCACCCACCCTCCTTTCTTTTTTTCCCCTATTCCTCCTGAATACATTGTAGCCAGGAATGTTTAATTCCCATTCCTGCCCACGTTTAAGCCAGGTCTCTGTGATAGCCACTAGATCATAACCCCATGTGACAACTTGTGCCTGCTGCTCATCAACTTTATTTGTAACACTCCTCGCAGTAACACACATGCATCCTAACACCATGCTAATTGGCTTTGCTTTTTTCCCTCCATCTAATTCCTGCTCTTTCTACACTTCTTTATTCTGTTGCTGTTTGTCCCTCCTTGTTTTCTATGCATCTTATCTCTGCGCTCTGCTGCTATGTCCTGGTTCTTCTCCCCCTGCCAAATTAGTTTAAACCCTCCCCCGCAACACTAGTCAACCTCTCCACGAGCTGGTCCCAGCTCCATTTAGGTACAACCCGTCCGGCTTGTATAGGTCCCTCCTACCCCAGAACTGGTTCCAATGTCCCAGGAATCTAAAGCTTTCTCTCCTGCACCACTTCTCCAGCCACGCATTCACCTGCACTATCTTCCTGTTTCTGTACTAATTAGCATGTGGCACTTGGAGTAATCCAGAGATTGCCACCTTTGAGGTCCTGTTCTTTAATCTTTTTCCTAGCTCCTGAAACTCTGCCTGTAGGACCTCAATCCTTTTCCTACCTATGTCATTGTTTTTTTTAAATTCGTTCATGGGATGTGGGCGTCGCTGGTGAGGCCGGCATTTATTGCCCATCCCTAATTGCCCTTGAGAAGGTGGTGGTGATCCACCTTCTTGAACCGCTGCAGCCCGCAGGATGTTGATGGTGGGGGATTCGGTGATGGTAATATTGTTGAATGTCAAGGGAAGGTCGTTGGATTCTCTCTTGTTGGAGATGATCATTGCCTGGCACTTGTCTGGTGTGAATATTATTTGCCACTTATCAGCCCAAGCCTAGATGTTGTCCAGGTCTTGCTGCATGTGGGCATGGAGTGCTTCATTATCTGAGGGGTTGCGAATGCAACTGAACACTGTTCAATCATCAGCGAACATCCCCACTTCTGACCTTATGATGGAGGGAAGGTCATTGATGAAGCAGCTGAAGATGGTTGGGCCTAGGACACTGCCCTGAGGAACTCCTGCAGTAATGTCCTGGGGCTGAGATGATTGGCCTCCAACAACCACTACCATCTTTCTTTGTGCTAGGTATGACTCCAGCCACTGGAGAGTTTTCCCCCTGATTCCCATTGACTTCAATTTTACTAGGGCTCCTTGGTGCCACACTCGGTCAAATGCTGCCTTGATGTCAAGGGCAGTCACTCTCACCTCACCTCTGGAATTCAGCTCTTTTGTCCATGTTTGGACCAAGGCTGTAATGAGGTCTGGAGCCGAGTGGTCCTGGCGGAACCCAAACTGAGCGTCGGTGAGCAGGTTATTGGTGAGTAAGTGCCGCTTGATAGCACTGTCGACGACACCTTCCATCACTTTGCTGATGATTGAGAGTAGGCTGATGGGGCTGTAATTGGCCGGATTGGATTTGTCCTGCTTTTTGTGGACAGGACACACCGGGACTATTTTCCACATTGTCGGGTCGATGCCAGTGTTGTAGCTGTACTGGAACAGTTTGGCTAGAGACGCGGCTAGTTCTGGAGCACAGATCTTCAGCCCTACAGCCAGGATGTTCCAACATGGACCACGACGTATGTCTATTCCCCTTCCCCTCGCACAATGTCCTGCACCCGTTCAGTGAAATCCTTTACCCTGGAACCAGGGAAGCAACACACCATTCAGGTCTCACATCTGCAGTTGCAGAAATGCCTGTCTATCCCTCTGACTATCGAATTCTCTACAACAACTGCAGTTCTACTCTTCTTTGTGCCCCCCTGTGCAGCTGAGTCTCCCACAGTGCCGTGGATTTGCTTCTGACTGCACTCCCCCAAGGTGCCATTACCCTCACTGGTATTCGACTTGTACTGGACTGCTTTAGTTACATAGTTCAGCATTTTTATTTACTTTGTTGATTGCTGCTTTGCTGTGTTTGGGCATGTCGAGTCTACTGATACCCGACGATCCTTTTCAATTGTATCCTTAGTTATTTCAACACTGTTCATGAAGTCCGTGGATCATTGTTTCTTTTCTTCCTAGGCACAGTCATTTATATTTATCCACATTAAATTTCATTTGCCCACTTACAGGGGGGCGGGAGGGGGGGTAGTTAATTCCACCCGTCCGGTAGAAACCGGGCATGGGGGGGGTAGTTAAAATGGAGGGGGTGAATTTGCCACTCAGTGCCCAATCCATCGAGGTTTTAAATTGCCTGATTTTTCAATCTGAGTCAGGGAGGAGCCTCATACGTTTATAGAAATCAGGGTCCTACTATGTCAACAGAAACCCGACGCCATCTTAACCAGGAAGTCAGTGGGACCAAGAACCTGGTCAGGCCACCGAAGAGTAAGATAAGTTAATTTTAAAAGTTTCCTTTGTGGGGCAAGGAAGGGCAGGAATACTCCTCCAGGCACATATCTTGGACATGGCAGGTGGTCTCCGCCACTTCCCGCCAACCTCCTGGGAGGTTTTTGGTCAGGGTGTCGGCCAAGATCGTGTTAATGAGGAAAGGCCATTAACATCAGCTGGGCCTCCGACTGCCATTCCCAGACGGGCCAGCCGCTCGCTCGTCTGCCTTCCTGCCCGGGAGTTAAAATTGCCACCAAAGTTTCACCAAACTAACAGTCGGGTCCCCAAAATCAACCCATGGGGCAGTCCACTGAGCAGTTTCGCCCCCCCACAACCCCAACATCAGTCCTCTAAGACGTGTCCTCTACTTCTCATCAGTTCAACCACCTTCTTATCCATTCCATGGGTTTTATTTGAACCTCCACCATTTTAAGCTTCAGTAAAAGTCTTCAGTGCAGCCGACATCACTTGAGATGTCACTTTCTCATTAAAGTGAAGGATCTTCCCCATCTGTATTAAAAATAGAAACTGATGAAATAATACAACAGTCTTCTCAGCATCTGTAAAGGTTAATCTTTTGGGTGTAGGCCCTTAGTCAGAACTGGAAACTGGCAGACAAGCAAGTCCTTTAATGAGACTGAACAAAACAAAGAGAGGGAGGGAGAATTTGCAGTTTTCTCTCTTTGCCTCTTCTATCTCTGAATCTGTGTCAGCTGCCATTTACTAGGTTATCATACAGGTAAATCTTCACAGTTACTCCAGGTAATTTCTTCTATTATTGTACCCAGCAATGATGCGAAACTAATGAGTCGATAGTCACATGGGTCTGTTTTGTCATTTTTTTTTTGAAAATGAATAGCATGTTAGCTTTCCAGCCAATCCAGTGGGACCTCTCCAGCGTTCATCAGCTCGCTCATAATGACCGTCAGCGTCTCATGAATCTCATCCCTTAGCCCAGAAATCATGAACAACTCTTGTAGAATTACATGGGCAAGGAGGAGGGGCAGGGTGGAGATGACCTGGTATTAATGAGGTTAATATGAACAGAGAGATCTTGACGTATTAGCACAAAAATGAAGCATGAACTGTTTATGAGGGGGATATCAGATGGCCCAAGATTATGTATTTATCAAGATAAACTTACAAAGAGAATGGCTAGGTGGGTTTTAAAAGCCTGCAAGATGTAGCTGCTTTAAGTAAACAGTTCCTAGGGTTTTAGATAACAAAACCTTAGTTCACTATGAAACTACAGTAAACAAAGAGAATGCTTGAGGCAACTACAAAGTGAACTAAATGCTAGAATGTATAACGAGAGCAGTGGTACAAAGGTCCGATGATGT
This sequence comes from Heptranchias perlo, assembly GCF_035084215.1. Taxonomy (NCBI): domain Eukaryota; kingdom Metazoa; phylum Chordata; class Chondrichthyes; order Hexanchiformes; family Hexanchidae; genus Heptranchias; species Heptranchias perlo. Next base: position 12,466,792 of record NC_090332.1, on the reverse strand, counting down.
TATGCTGAGGGTGTACAATACATTTGTCACACCACACCTTTGGAGTGCATTCTTAGTCACCGTGCCACAGAATGCATGTACGAGCATTGGAGAGAGTGCTAAGCAGAGAGTGATTCCAAGTATCAGGTGGATGACCCACAAGGGGAGGTTCAAAAAGTTCAATCTCTGCATCCTAGAGTAAAGTCAGTTAAAGTGGGAATCTTGTTGAAGTGTATATAAAGTATTAAAGAGTCTGGATACAGTAAATCCTAAACACTGCATTTAAATAAGGCAGGATAATAGGACATGAGTTCATGAAATTAGTGAAAAATAATTTTAGAACAGATACGAGGAAGGATTTTTTCATACAAATTCCTGGGCAGTAGAAATGTAGATTTTGATGGGAAGGAATGAGTTCAAAACACAGCTGAATGTTAACTGGAGAATGAGAATGAAAGGTGGCCAGTCTATAGTCGGTCAAATGGCCTCCTCTCGGCTTTGATTTTCCTTGTATTCTTATGAACTTTCCTCTCCTCAATGAGGTCTATAGAATTAACATTCAGGTTATGCTTATTGTTTCAGGCCAATCAAAAGAAAGGAGATACAAAGACTCATGGAGGAGATATAACAAACTTGGAAGCAAGAAGGAAAAAGCAAACTTGGGCCAAAGTAAAATAGTGAAGCGTTTAACGAGTTTGGGCTGAGATCGTCATATTTGTCAGAACAATAATTGGCCTGTTATTAACACACACAGCTGCATCCTTGCCTTGCACCTTCAGTAATGTAAGTGGTCAGTAGAATTTCCATATCATTTACAAAGCTGGATAACCATTTCTAATACTAACAAATGCCAATGAAAGGATAGGTACAAGTGAGAAGCTGTGATCAATAATGAATGTTATGGTACTCGCTGCCCCTCAGAACCTCCAATACCACTAACTGCATTCAATAAAGTGCAAAAGACATCAGGTTTTCACAATAGAGATAATCAAACGTGGGGAGGCTTTGAACATCACCACTGAAAGTGTGTGTACAGCAAATGCATTTGTCAAGATCTCATATGAACGAAGTACTGAAGGAGAATGGGAATGTGGGTCTGTTATCTCGAATAATAGCTGGTGTCAAATAATTTCCGACAGTGCTTGTGATACTTTACTTTTATTGGATGCCAAGTGAGATGTAGTATTCCTATAAAGATAAGCCTTCATGTTGTATAAATTGTGCCAAATTCACTATTCAAACTAATAAAAAAAAAATTTGTGCATTTGAGCATGTTTGTGGGTATTAAGAGTGCATTGTTCACTGAGCGGGAATTGTGAACATACACGTCTGATTCTGAATATCAGTCAATACGTCAAATAGCAAATAGATAGATAATGCAAATCCTGAATATCGCTTTAAAATAAGGCAGGATAATAGGACCTGAGGTCATAATTATAAAAGATTGAAAATTAATTTAGAACAGGTATTAGGAAGAACATTGCTGTGCAAAGGGTGATAAACCTCGGCAATAATCGGCCGGGCAGGGTAGCGGGAGTGCAGATTTCGGGGTGGTTTAAAACACAGTTGGACGCGAGGCTGAGCAAGTCCAATACTCCATCTCACTGCAGCTACTGGCCATTCACAGTTAAAAGTAGAAAAACTTGAAATTACATGTTGTCAGATCGCATCCCTCTGAAATATCTCAAAGCACTTCACTTGTCAAAGCACTTCACATACAAGTGAAATGTGGTGACTGTTGTTATGTTGTTGCCAAACCATTTCACGCAAACAGCAATAAGATGAACAAGGAGTGGGAGGGAATCGACAGTGGCAGAGCATCGCAAGAGGTCCGAGGAGCGGCGAGTCTGAAACAGAGAGAAAAAAACAAAGCAAAAAGTCACGTCACCACACAAGGAGGAGCACCAAGGGTAAATCAGTGCAAGTGATCAGTTTATTGGTTAGTGTTTTTAGTGGTTAGCGTCTTTAGTGTTAGCGAAACGGTTAAATAGCCTTAAAGCTAAACAAACAGTTTTAAATAATGTTACCTAACACAGCAGGACAGCTGGGGCCCGTCGCATGCACATCCTGTGCCATGCGTCCTGGAAAACCACATTTGCAGGAAGTGCCACCAACTGCTCGAGCTCGAGCTCAGAGTTTCAGAGCTTGAGGGGCGGATGGGGTCACTACAGTGAATACAGGAAGCAGAGAGTTTCGTGGGTAGCACGTTTCAGGAGGTGGTCACCCAGCAGCTACAGAGAGGTCAGGAGGAGAGGGAGTGGGTGACCACCAGGCAGACTAGGAGGAACAGGCAGGCAGTGCGGGAATCCCCTGGGCACTCACCAACTGGTATTGGGTGTTGAATACCAGTGAGGGTGATAATACCTCGGGGGTGTGTAGTCAGAAGCAAATCCACGGCACCGTAGGAGACTTGGCTGCACAAGAAAGTGTAGAAATGCAATTGTTGTAGGAGATTCGATAGTCAGAGGGATAGACAGGCATTTCTGCAACTGCAGATGTGAGACCTGAATGGTGTGTTGCCTCCCTGGTGCCAGGGTAAAGGATATCACTGAATGGGTGCAGGACATTGTGCGAGGGGAAGGGGAACAGACATACGTCATGGCCCATGTTGGAAGTAATGACGTAGGTAGGAAAAGGATGGAGCTCCTACAGGCAGAGTTTCAGGAGCTAGGAAAAAGATTAAAGAACAGGACCTCAAAAGGTAATAATATCTGGATTACTCCAAGTGCCACACGTGAGTGAGTACAGAAAAAGGAAGATAGTGCAGGTGACTGCGTGGCCAGAGAAGTGGTGCAGGAGGGAGGGCTTCACATTCCTGGGACATTGGAACCAGTGCTGGGGCAGAAGGGACCTGTACAAGCCGGATGGGTTGCACCTGAACAGGGCTGGGACCAATGTCCTCATGGGGAGGTTAACTAGTGCTGTGGGGGAGGATTTAAACTAATTTGGCAGGGAGGGAGGAACCAGGACATAGCAGCAGAGAGCAGAGATAAGGTGCATAGAAAACAAGGAGGGACAAACAGCAACAGAATAAAGAATAGTGTAGAAGAGCAGGAATTAGATAGAATCATAGAAAGGTTACAGCACAGGAGGAGGCCATTCGGCCCATTGATTCCACACCGGCTCCATGCAAGAGCAATCCAGCTAGATGGAGGAAGAAAGCAAAGTAGGCTAGCATGGTGTTAGGATGCATGTGTGTTACTGCGAGGAGTGTTACAAATAAAGTTGATGAGCAGCAGGCACAAGTTGTCACATGGGGTTACGATCTAGTGGCTATCACAGAGACCTGGCTTAAACATGGGCAGGAATGGGAATTAAACATTCCTGGCTACAATGTATTCAGGAGGGATAGGGGAAAAAAAGAAAGGAGGGTGGGTGGGAGTATTGATCAAGGATAATATTACAGTTCTACAGAGGGACGATATACTGGGGAGTTCAAAGACTGAATCTATTTGGGTAGAGTTAAGGAGCTGTTACACTGCTGGTTGTTTACTATAGACCCCCAAATAATGAGGATGAGATAGAGGAGCAAATCTGTAGGCAAATTTCAGAGAAATGTAAAAATAATCAAGCAGTAATAGTAGGGGACTTCAATTACCCCAATATAGACTGGGGAAAAACAGTGTAAAGGGCAAGGAGGGTGAAGAATTCCTAAAATGTGTACAGAAGAACCTACTGTATGTTGCCAGCCCAACGAGGAAGGTAGCAGTGCTGGATCTAGTTCTAGGGAATGAAGTAGGGCAAGTGGAGTGTGTGTCAGTGAGAGGAGAACATCTGGGTAATAGTGATCATAATATAATTAGGTTTAAAGTAGTTATGGAAAGGGACAAAGAAAAATCAACGGTGAAAAACCCAATTGAAAGAGAGCCGATTTCAGTGATTTGAGAAGGTTATCGAGCACAGGTGGACTGGAAACAAAGATTGGCCAAGAAAACAGTAATTGAGCAATGGCAGGCCTTCAAGGGGGAGATAGTTCAGGTACAATCCTCCTTGGATAGGGGAGTGGTGCCAGAGGACTGGAGGATTGCAAATGTTACACCCCCATTCAAACAAGAGGAGGGAGATAAACCTGGTAACTACAGGCCAGTCAGCCTAATGTCAGTGATGGGAAAACTGCTAGAGACCATTGTCAAGGACAAAATTAATTCTCACTTGGAAAAGCACGGGTTAATAAGGGACAGCCGGCATGGATTTGTTAAAGGCAAATCGTGCCTGACTAATCTGATTGAGTTCTTTGATGAAGTAACAGAGAGGGTTAATGAAGGTAGTACAGTAGATGTATATATGGACTTTCAAAAGGCACTTGATAAAGTACCACATCACAGATTTGTTCAGAAAATAGAAGCACATGGGAATAAAAGGACGGTGGTACCTTGGGTACGTAATTGGCTAATGGATAGGGGGCAGAGAGTAGTGGTGAACGGATGTTTTTCTGACTGGAGAGAAGTATGCAGTGGGGTCCCCCAGGGGTCGGTTAGGACCAATGCTTTTCCTGTTATATATAAATGACCTGGACTTGGGTATAGGGAGTACAATTTTGAAGTTTGCGGATGCTACAAAACTTGGTAACGTAGTAAATATTGAGGAGGATAGTAGCAGAATTCAGGAGGACAGACAGATTGGTGAAATGGGCAGACACATGGCAGATGTAATTTAATGTGGATAATTGTGAGGTGATGCACTTTGCGAGGAACAACATGGAGAGCCAGTATAATCTAAATGATACAATTTTGAGGGGGTGCAAGAGCAGAGGGACCTGAGGGTGAATATTCACAAAACTTTGCAGATGGCAGGGCAAGTTAAGAGGGCGGTTAAGCAAGCATATGGGATACTTGGCTTTGTAAACAGGGGCATTGAGTAAAAAAACAATGAAGCCATGCTAAACTTCTACAAATCACTGGTTAGGCCTCAGCTGGAGTATTGTGTCCAATTCTGGGCACCTCACTTTAGGAAGGATGTCAGGGTCATGGAAAGGGTGCAGAGGGGATTTACCAGGATGATACCAGGGATGAGGGACTTCAGTTATGTGGAGAGATTGGAGAAGCTGGGATTGTTCTCCTTAGAGCACTGCAGGTTAAGGGGAGACCTAATAGAGGTATTCAAAATTATATGGGGTTTTGATAGAGCAAGTAGGGGAGAAACTGTTTCCTCTGGCAAGTGGGTCGGTAACCAGAGGTCATAGACTTAAAATAAAAGGGAAAAGGACTAGAGGGGAAATGAGGAGATTTTATTTTCACACAGAGGTTTGTTAAGATTTTGAACGCACTACCTGAAAGGGTGGCGAAAGCAGATTCCATAGGAGCTTTCAAAAGCCAACTGGACATGTACTTGAAGAGGACTAATTTGCAGGGTTATGGGGAAAAAGTTGGGGAATGGGACTAATTTGAACAGCTCTTTCACGATGGGCCGAATGGCCTTTTTCTGTGCTGTAAGATTCTATGATTCTATGACCGCCTAATCTGTCTTTTTGAGTAGTGCTGGGTTGAGGGAGGAAAGTTGGCTAAATATCTCATCGAAAGGATGGCAGCTCTGACAATACAGCACTCCCTCAGCACTGCGCTGGAGTGTCAGCCAGCCCAGATTATGGGCTCAAGTCTCTGGAGTGGGATTTGAAGCTACAACTTTCTGTCTCTGAAGCAAAAATGTTACCATCTCAGCCAAGCTGACAGGGAATGCCGTTACAGTGTGAAACACAACGGTAAATAGCAGATTCACTTTCTCTCACTTTTCATAAAACTTTTTATTGGGTTATCCAGAAAGCACATTTGAATTTGATGAAGCTATTATGCATACAGGTTTACATTTTGTGTAAATCATTAAACGTTGACAGTTTTAAGTGTATTTTATTACACTGACACAGTAACCTCTGCACACACACACACACACACACACACACACATTGTGCTTACAGGTTTAACCATCTGTATTGTGCTGCAGTCTCACTGTTAGTCCTCCTGTCCACAAGATGTCAGCATTATACATAGTAATACACAGAAGTCCCATATCTCTCACTGCAATGTCAGATTGCTTCCTCTTCATCTATGGTAACAGTATCAAGCACTCTGATCCCAGGTAAACCACTAGCCAAAGATGAATGGGATACTGCACCATTCAGTGCCTCAATAGAGAGAGGAGATTTTCAACTTATCAGCCTGGAATGGATTCAATCCTTGCTCCCGTCCTACCGATGAAAGAGCAATGTAAACTATTGCTTCCTACCAAGTACTTCCCCATCAAAAAGAGGAGGCATTTCTCCCCTCGTCTATGTCAAATTCAACCCTCAATTCCAGAACTGAAAGCACAATGTTGCAATATATTGCTGCTCAGAGACACCCATAAGGAGACAGTGGTCTACTGACTTCTTCTGGGCTCAACTACTGAAACTATATGTTAAGGATAAACGGGCACAATCTTATAACAATAATAAACAGCATCCTTATATACAACACTCATACAGGGCACTCTTACACATCGCACTCTTACACATCGCACTCTTACACAGGGCACTCTTACACAGGGCACTCTTACACATCGCAATCTTACACATCGCACTCTTACACATCGCACTCTTACACAGGGCACTCTTACACATCGCACTCTTACACAGGGCACTCTTACACATCGCACTCTTACACAGGGCACTCTTACACAGGGCACTCTTACACAGGGCACTCTTACACATCGCACTCTTACACATCGCACTCTTACACATCACACTCTTACACAGGGCACTCTTACACAGGGCACTCTTACACATCGCACTCTTACACATCGCACTCTTACACATCGCACTCTTACACATCGCACTCTTACACAGGGCACTCTTACACAGGGCACTCTTACACATCGCACTCTTACACAGGGCACTCTTACACATCGCACTCTTACACATCGCACTCTTACACAGGGCACTCTTACACATCGCACTCTTACACAGAGCACTCTTACACATCGCACTCTTACACAGGGCACTCTTACACAGGGCACTCTTACACATCGCACTCTTACACATCGCACTCTTACACATCGCACTCTTACACAGGGCACTCTTACACATCACACTCTTACACAGGGCACTCTTACACATCGCACTCTTACACAGGGCACTCTTACACATCGCACTCTTACACATCGCACTCTTACACAGGGCACTCTTACACATCGCACTCTTACACAGGGCACTCTTACACATCGCACTCTTACACATCGCACTCTTACACAGGGCACTCTTACACAGGGCACTCTTACACAGGGCACTCTTACACATCGCACTCTTACACAGGGCACTCTTACACATGTGGTTTTCCACTGGGAGTCAGTAACTGGGGAAGGGGGATGGAAATCTGGTGCTGCCACAATGTCTTCCTGGTTGCAGCAGCTTAAATGGGGCAAGCCAACAACTTTTTGAATGGGAATCGTAGCCTCCTAACTGTACAGGCAAAAAATGAATGTGGGGAATGCTTCTTCTATACAGGCGTTTTCCAAATCGAGCGGTAACCCAGAGGAAAATCAAGGCGTATGACTCTTAAAATGGTGGCTGCCATTGAACTCCAAGTAGCTGAATCGACCATGGTTCCTGGAGTCGAGCAAATGCAGGGACCTGAGACTATTCACTGGACCAGTCAGCACCACAGATCAGAAAATCAATAATTCCCACATATCTCCCATAAAGCCTAACAACATTGGGAACATTAGAGAGGTTCCAGGGCTGCACTTCATGCAGGAATACTTCCAATTTACTTCACGGTCAGACAAAAAAACGCCCCATTGATGGGAAGAGAGCTTGAAAACCGCCAGACAGCGATACAAAGGCCAAGTGCAGTGTCCAGGGGTTTGCACCAATCTCCTACCATATAAAAGAGGCATCAAGGTCAGGAAACTACACTTCAGTTAATTCCTGCTTAGGGAGCAGCATACAGGAGACAGTGAAAATGGTTTGCCTCAATTATTGAAATGAGGCCCAAGGTCCAATTTCAGGCCAGCCTTGGGCACCCCGGGTTTGGGTATGGGCTGCCTGCGCAGCGCCCATTCTGGGCCCGAAAGCAGGCCCAGACGAATTTCTACTCCAATCTTCCAATATGGGCAGCACGTTACAATAAGGAGCACGGAAATCAAAGTGAATATTTCTTCAGAATAGTCTATTCAAAGATAATGACAAGGAACTAACCGGGTGATGAAATACAATAAACAGCTTGCTGATCTTTTTCACACCAGCTTTGGCATTCGAGGGCTTCAACTCCCGGTGGACAGGTTTAATCAGATCTGGTGGGCAAGCTCTCCTGCTTTCTTCAAACCTTGAAATTAAAATCGTTTTGTGGCTCTGCCTACACTGCAAACCCTGCGTCCCAACAACCAGCCACTTTCTGAAAGTACAGGAAATCAGTCTGCACCCAGTGACATTGTACAAAATGTATAACACGAGAGGTCTCCGCAGGCAACCCACCACTGAAAGGATTAGATTAGAGAGATTAAGTGCCTGATTTTGTTGGATGCGTCAGTAAAGTGTCAGTGTGTGGGCAGAGTTGTTCAAAAATGTGCATGTTTCCACTTTATAAGGACTGCACGATAAAGGCTGTTGATTTTGCAGAGAGGAGGAATGTATTTACAGATGAAGGTCAAAGGTGACATTCTTTTGCCATACACCAGTGAGTGCAGTATATGGCCCCGACGTTATAATCAGATCCATATTTAGTACACCCTATTGTTGTTATAACAAGCTTCTCAGGATTCAAGCATTTTGCCTGTTGTAACAAGGTGCATGCTCCATTGAATGTCTTTTAACAGGGCCTTCTCTCCACTCCACCTCAATGCTATGTGAGATTGGGAAGTTGGCAAGTGTATAATATATATGGACATGATCACACATCACACATCACATGTCCAATTGGACAAGATGTTTGGAGCAGCAGCATGCTGAGTTCCTGGGGTTTCTTTGGTGCTCCCTGATGTTGTGGACAACTGGTTCAGTCACTAAAGTCAAAAGTTGCAAAAACTTGGCCAATGTGTTTATACTCTCTGTGTAACAAATCCTGCCCAAGGTGTACTGTCCCTTTAAATTAAGTTAGCCTAATCCATCCCAACGCACCAAAAATAACTGGACTAGGGCAGAAGTAACTGTTTAGATTAAAGCTAGAAAGAAAGAAAGACTTGCAGTTATATGGCGCCTTTCATGACCTCAGGATGTCCCAAAGCGTTCTACAGACAATGAAGTACTTTTGAAGTGTAGTCACTGTTGTAATGTAGGAAACACAGCAGCCAATTTGAGCACAGCAAGATCCCACAAACAGCAATGTGATAATGATCAGATAATCTGTTTTTTTATTGAGTGATAAATATTGTCCAGGATACCGGGAAGAACGCCCCTGTTCTTCAAAATAGTGCCTTGGGATCTTTTATGTCCAAATGAGAGGGCAGGCGGGGCCTCGGTTTAATGTCTCATCCAAAAGACGGCACCCTCTAACAGTGCAGCACTCCCTCAGTACTGTGCTGGAGTGTCAGCCTGGATTATGTGCTCAAGTCTCTGGAGCGGGGCTTGAACCCATGACCTTCCAACTCAGAGGCAAGAGTGCCACCGCTGAGCCGTAGCTGAAACATATACAATTTTGTATTATAGGGACGTGGTTTGCAAGCAGGTGTGAGGGTTCGTCAGAAATATAGACTTCTGACCTTCGAATAACACGTCACTGAGTGTCTGCAATGGAATCATTGTATTAATGCTTCAAGGGGCATCCATGCCTCCTCAGTGGGTATTTGGAACATGCTGACTACCTGGAACAGCTTGCTGAGAATACTTTACTTTCAATCCACTACCTTGGCCTCTCTGAAAGTTTATGCTACAGCACAAACGCCGGCAATATGTTCTCTTCTTTAATATCGTTTCTAAAAAGAAAACGGATGCTTTTTTAAAACTAAATAAGTAATCGGAAATGGGCTCACTTGGTTGCTTCAAAGGAATGGTAATCCTTAACAGCTTGAGTGTTTTTTTTTAAAAAAGGGTCCTGATGGAGAGACTCCTTTTTTAATTGATATGTTTTTAATTGAAGTCAACCGTAAAATTTGAAATACAGCAGCAGTGTAAACTGTGAGTGAAATAAAGTAGAAGAGGTTTTTGTTTGGCTGTGCAGGTATAACTCACTATTGATGGCACAAGACTATGTTTTTACTGTGTGTCTCTGTTCACTCTAACCAGCTTTATGGCCAGTTTGCTGTTTTACATGAGAACAGAGAGAGAGAGAGACAGACAAAAAGACAGAAAAATATTCACCGAGAGCACCAAAGACACAGGCAGAGACCCAGAAAGAAATAACTTGCACGTATATTCACGGCCTCAGGACGTACCAAAGCCCTTCACAGCCAGTGAAGTACTTTTGAAGTGTAGTCACTGTAATGTTTCCAGAAAGAAAACAGATGACCAGAGACAGAGAGAGGGGTAGAAACAGCCAGCAGAGAACTCAGCAGCAGCATCAGAAACTAACAGAAATGTTCCCACTTCATGTTTTATTGACCTTGGGTGGATCTGGCGGGGCTGAGTGCAGCAAGTACCACATAGTTAAGTAGGAATGAAAACATTAACAGTGGCTTTATGTACACGAGGAAACAGGTGTTTGGCTCTGAAATGGGGCCTGCAGTTCTACTTGGAGTCGGCATGAATCACCCTCCAGTATGAATCAGGTTTTAACAAAATAATTCCCTCAAGCAGACAGTAATCTTTTCCTGCTTCATGCTGGCTCTTAGTCAATGATTACAAAGAAAATTAATCAAACCCCTCCCGTAAAAATCTCTATCCTTTTAAAAAAAAAACACAGATTTATGTAGGAGTACTTGGAATGTTCTTGGGCTCAGACATAATAATGGTAGTTGAGTCACCGCTGCCTTTGTACACACACAGTTCACTCTTTCACTCGGCTGTTTTGCCTCAGAAGACCCCCCGGGGCAGGTGTCCCAGTTACTTCGACAGGTCAGCAAGCCCTTGAGCAACCATTGCTTCCAGAGACACTTTCAGGTGTCTGCAGGTCAGGCTAGGATTGTCAACCCTGGAGATTGCATCACATGACCTCCCGCCTCGAACTACCCCGCCTCTCTTCCCCCCACCCCCCCCCCATCACAGACTCCCGCCATCGGTCGCCCAATCACGTCCATTCTCACGGCGCACCGCTTTCCACACGGCCAATCGGAAAGCAAAAAGACTCCTCCTTACCCGATTGGATGATTCTTGACTCTCAGTCAAACAGTCTTTTTGTCCCATCTCCGACATTTTTATAACTAATAAACAAAAATGTTCAAAGAAAATGAAAAAAAAAACACATCATTTTTTAATGCCCCTATGATTTTTCTCCCGGGTGTTGCTCGCAGCAATGTCCTGGAGATTCATTTTCAATTCCTGAGGGCAATCCTGAAGGGTTGGCAACCCTATGTCAGGCTGCAGTCTGTAAACGTGGACTATCTGCAGGACCTTACACTGGATGACTATGCACTGATCTGTTTTTTTTTAGTGTGGTTAGCTGGGCGCCTGATGCATGTGGAAACCCATCCCATGTCTCCAAACTATTGAGAAATCCACATTAGTCGAGTTTTTGTGCGCCTGAAAGTGCAGCATCCCTTCACATAGGGACACGCTGCTTATTTAAAAGTGAACAGAGCATTACAGAGGGATAAAGCCCGCATTACATGGAGGAGATCTTTGAGGTAAAACACCAGCTGGTCTCAGGTTTGTTTATGTGTATCACAAGGACAGATGCTTGGCTAACCTAATGATCTGATAATATATTAACAGGTTCACTGAACCTTCTTAATCGTGCTGCCTGACACACAACTATTGTGTAATATTTATACGGCAATCATTTTTTCCTCAATAAAAGATCTTTTAAACTTTCTTTATACTTTGATTTTGCGGGCCATGAAAGGGAGATCAAATGACAGGAGGTGCGAATTCAGCTGTGGCAGGCCTGAAGAAATAAGAGTGGAATTGAAAATTCAGCTGAAGACTGGTGAGAGGAAAGAGCGAGGCAGGGATTCAGCTGGTGAAATGTGCCGAACTGAGTGGGAAAAACAAAGAGACAGAGAGAGACCACAATCAGAATAAGGTAGGCCAGGAAGCAGACAGCGCAGCCAGGAAAGGAGCAGGAAAATCTGGTGAGCGGACAAAGAGATTCCTGTTCAAGAAAGGAAATAAAGAAGCTGGATAAAGGAAGACACAAGAGGTACGATAGTTGTCTACCATGCTGCGATGCTTACTATGGTACTGATTTTAGTTGGCTCTCGAACTCCTCATTATAGATGAAGAATGACTGCATTTCATTACTGCCATTTGATGATGCAGTGAATCATTCTCCCAATCCCATTCACGATTCTCGACCAAGGACAGATTACAATAGTGATAACTTCCATTTATCATGAGTTCATGATATAACGAATGGCTACTGTACTGTTTAAAATTGTAGGGCGCAGGCCAAGATACTCAATCAGGACGCAGATGGCATTTATTGCCAAACGCACTTGTGGAAGAAAGTAATCTTTACACGGCCAAGCCTAATCTTAAACTCACCCGACACCACCTTCTGACAGGGGTCACTAGAAAATGATCAGGAGAAGGAACCCTGGCTGGTTCCCCCCACTCCCCCACCCGCCCCCCAACCCCCCCCGAGCTCAGGGATGCTGAGAGCAATTGTGGATGCCTAATTTTCGCTCTAGCTGAGAAATGCTAATGTAGCACAGATCAGGGATTCAACCTGGGACCTTCTTGAACTGCGTAGCTGGTAAGCTCACCATGTGATTTATTTACCCACTCAGTCATCCGGGCGAGCTTGGGTTGTATATACTAATTCAGCTCCATTAGTTGTTAGTGTCAGTATTCTTACAATCCAACAACACTTCACCTCCTTCCTCAAACTATGCGTCAGCAGATGCTATTTGAATAAAACCATGTTTAAAAAGTCTGACGTGGACATAGCAAAACAGCAATTAAAAAGAACATTAGAAACGATTGAATGAGGCAAGGCCATTCAGCCCTTCAAATCCATTGCATTCTCCAAATCTTGTACGATCTACCATGTCCCCGACCATTTAATGTCCAGAGAAAAAAGATTTGCAAAGTTTCTCCCCCTTACCTAAGCAGAAGGGAAGAAAGAAGAAAGAACTTGCATTTATGTAGCATCCTTCTTGACCTCAGGACATCCCAAAGCACTTTACAGACAACGAAGTAGTCTTGAAATAATGTAATGTAGGAAACGCGGCAGCCAATTTGTGCACAGCAAGGTCCCACAAACAGTAATGTGATAAATGATCTGATAATCTGCTTTTAGTGATGTTGGTTGAGGGATAAACATTGGCCAGGACACCGGGGAGAACTCCCCTGCTCTTCTTCGAAAAAGTGCAATGGGATCTTTTACGTCCACCTGAGAGGGCAGACTTGGTTTAACATCTCATCCAAAAGCCAGCACCTTCCAACAGTGCAGCACCCCTTCAGTACTGCGTTGAAGTGTCAGCCAAGATTTTGTGCTCAAGTCCCTGGAGTGGATCTTGAACCCTCAACCTTCTGACTCAGAGGTAAGAGTGTTACCACTGAGCCGAGGCTGACGCCTGAGGGGACTATCAAAAAGCAGAGTGTTTTGAATGCTGTGAGGCCTGAGTCAACAAGAATTTTGAGGTAGGGGAACTTTACAGTCACTTATACAACTTCATTGTGTTTTTTTAAACAAATTTAGGTTTGTGTCTCCTGTAGTGAAGCCACATGTCAAAGTTATAATCCCTCTTTACACGTGCTATCTGGAGGATAAGGAGTAATTGTAGGAGGAGGACAATAATGAGCAGGAAGTCCTTGTGGATACATGTCAGATTACGCAGAGGAGGAGAGAGTCAACTCAGAGCTACTCAGCTGAGTGGATAAATTCCTGGACCTTTCTTGTAAACATGTCATCCAGCATAACACCTACATTCCATCCCTCGCTCTTGACCTTCCTCTGCAATAAAACCGTCCCAGACAAGTCTGCACAGAATCTCTCCACAGTTCCTGTCATCACCATTGTATCCACTACAAAAGTCTCAATTCCCTGTAACATCAAAAGCACATGGTATAAACTGTTGTCAACGCATCTATTGCACAGATAGTGGCATCCTAGTTCTGCCCTTTCTAACACTGGGTGTCTTTTGTACACAGTGAACTAGTCCAGTGCTTCGTCTAAGTGGAACTCCAGAGGCAGCACAGGGCAGGAGGATGGCAGCTGGCTGTTAGTGTCAGGCTCTGGGACCTGAGAGGATTCTCCATCTCCTTGAGCTCACATTCCAGCAGGGCCAGCCTCAGGCTGCACCTCATGTGTTACTGCAGGTCCAGCCTCAGGCTGCACCTCATGTGTTACTGCAGGGCCAGCCTCAGGCTGCACCTCATGTGTTACTGCAGGGCCAGCCTCAGGCTGCACCTTGTGTGTTACTGCAGGGCCAGCCTCAGGCTGCACCTCATGTGTTACTGCAGGGCCAGCCTCAGGCTGCACCTCATGTGTTACTGCAGGGCCAGCCTCAGGCTGCACCTCATGTGTTACTGCAGGGCCAGCCTCAGGCTGCACCTCATGTGTTACTGCAGGGCCAGCCTCAGGCTGCACCTTGTGTGTTACTGCAGGGCCAGCCTCAGGCTGCACCTCATGTGTTACTGCAGGGCCAGCCTCAGGCTGCACCTCATGTGTTACTGCAGGTCCAGCCTCAGGCTGCACCTTGTGTGTTACTGCAGGTCCAGCATCAGGCTGCACCTCATGTGTTACTGCAGGTCCAGCATCAGGCTGCACCTCATGTGTTACTGCAGGTCCAGCATCAGGCTGCACCTCATGTGTTACTGCAGGTCCAGCCTCAGGCTGCACCTTGTGTGTTACTGCAGGTCCAGCATCAGGCTGCACCTCATGTGTTACTGCAGGTCCAGCATCAGGCTGCACCTCATGTGTTACTGCAGGTCCAGCATCAGGCTGCACCTTGTGTGTTACTGCAGGTCCAGCATCAGGCTGCATCTCATGTGTTACTGCAGGTCCAGCATCAGGCTGCACCTCATGTGTTACTGCAGGTCCAGCATCAGGCTGCACCTCATGTGTTACTGCAGGTCCAGCATCAGGCTGCACCTCATGTGTTACTGCAGGTCCAGCATCAGGCTGCACCTCATGTGTTACTGCAGGGCCAGCATCAGGCTGCACCTTGTGCGTTACTGCATTGCCAGCCTCAGGCTGCAGCTCATGTGTTACTGCAGGGCCAGCCTCAGGCTGCAGCTCATGCGTTACCCCCAGTGTCCTGACTAATATTTAACCCTTAAGCAACACCTAAAATAGATTACTTGATCACATATCTCATTGCTGTTTGTGGGAGATTGCTGTGCACAAATTGGCTGCCGCATTTCGTGACTACACTTCAAAAGATCTTCATTGGCTGTAAAGCACTTTGGGACGTCCCAAGGTCATGAAAGGCTCTGTATAAATGCAAGTTCTTTCTTTTACTGCAGGGCCAGCCTGGCCCTGCCTGCTAGCAGGTTCCTGTGCAGTGTAGGGGGGGAGACTGATAGTGGTGGGAGTGGAGCCATGTGTAGAGAGAACACCAATATCCACTGTCTGTTCTAACCCACCCCATCTACTGGCCTCTGCCACTCTGTCTGTAGATCTGGGGGTTATCAGACCTCATGGTAGGAGTGGCATTCGCAAGGCAGCCATTCGTGCTCTCCTGGTTTGAACTGGTGTTGGACACATTGAGAGTTGCGAGTTAATAATCAACGAACTATAATAACCACATTGAACTATAATAAGTACAAAGAACAATAATAACCACAGTGAACTATAATAAGTACAAAGAACAATAATAACCACAGTGAACTATAATAACCATAACTGGTTGACGGACCAGCAGGTTGCCTGGTAACACAAGGAAAGATGAACCTGGGAACATGAACAAATAGGTTCTATTCCACTACAGATGTCTTCATATCAACTGGAATGCAAGGAAGTGCTACCTAGAGCGGACATTAACCATGAGTGATTAATGTAGACACTATAGTCCATAATATAGCCGGAATACAGGATGCTTCGAACATGGTGTCCTTGATAAGGTCCAGAGACAGCTAACAAGGGAGATAGGAGGAGTTGGAAATCAGAAGGTCTGTCTATCTATGAAAATATTACAGTATATTGCTTTTGTGGTATACAGCCAGTGTATAAAGAAGGTGAAGATACAGGGCTAAGTCAAGTAGCTGGAAAGAGAGAAACGGGATGCTGCTCTTGTACTGTATGGATTGATCACCTATGCTGTACAATAAGGTCTGTTCCTTATACACAACTGTCTTGTGAACATCTCACTTGAAGCATGTTGCTGTGAACCACAGAAGGAAGGAGGTTGACTGACAAATAGCGCCTTTTCTTTCGTTTGTTCCTGGGACACGGGCAATGCTGACAAGGTCGGCATTTATTGCCCATCCCTAATTGCCCTGAGAAGATGGTGCTGGACCTTCTCATTGAACCACCGCAGTCCTTGTGATGATGGTGCTGTTATAAAAAAGATTCCATAACAACATGTATTGAAAGAGTCGTGAATCAGGACCAGCTGAGTCACATCAGATCCAATTGTTACTGAAATGTCGATTGACTCTAATCATATGGGTACAAGCAGACTACAATATAGCAGTGACTACACTTCAAAAGTACTTCATTGGCTGAGATGTCCTTTGGGACGTCCTGAGATCATGAAAGGTGCTTTAAAAATGCAAGTCTTTCTTTATTTAAATGTGATTGTGAGTACAGAACTAGAGGGCACAGCAAGTTCCAGGATTTGATCCCCCAAATCTCTGCAGATTTAGTTGATCTCAGCCAGGGAAATTAGGTAGGGAATTCCAGGATCTTGACGTAGTGATAACGAAGGAACAACAATATATATCCAAGTCAGGATGATGTGTGACCTTGGAACTTGGAGGTGATGATGTTCCCACGACATTGCTGCACTTCTCCTGGTGGAGATCACAGCGGAGGGAGGTGCTGTTGAAATTGCTTTAGTGAGTTGCTGCAGTGCATCCTGTAGATTGTACACACTGCAGCCACAGTGCGCTGATGCAGAGAATATTGAGTCCAGTGGTGGGGTGTTAATTAAGTCAACTCCTGGATGGTGTCGAGCTTCTTGAATGTTGTTGCGGCTGCACCCATCCAGCTGTTGTTCAGCTGGGGTTGGGGGGTGGCGTGGGGGGGTTATAAGATCAGAGCCCGTGCCTGTCATCAGCCAACGTCAGCTCATGGGCACTTTCCAGCAGGAATCACTGCGCAACAGTCAGAGTCTTCCCTAGTCCAGGGTCACTGAGGCGAGTGTAAAGCCCCGTCTGTTTCCCTGGCTGAGATCAACTAAATCTGCAGAGATTTGGGGGATCAAATCCTAGAACTTGCTGTGCCCTCTAGTTCTGTACTCACAATCACATTTAAATAAAGAAAGACTTGCATTTTTAAAGCACCTTTCATGATCTCAGGACGTCCCAAAGGACATCTCAGCCAATGAAGTACTTTTGAAGTGTAGTCACTGCTATATTGTAGTCTGCTTGTACCCATATGATTAGAATCAATCGACATTTCAGTAACAATTGGATCTGATGTGACTCAGCTGGTCCTGATTCACGACTCTTTCAATACATGTTGTTATGAAATCTTTTTTTTAAATGTGTGAAACAGATTCTCCACAAGTGAATAACTAACATAAAAACCAACATCAAGCAAACCATATTATCTGGTCATTATCACATTGCTGTTTGTGCGTGAAATAGCTGCTGCATTTCCTACATCACAACAGTGACTACGCTTCAAAAGTACTTCATTGGCTGTAAAGCACGTTGGGACATGCTGAGAAAGGTGCTATATAAATGCAAGTCCTTCTTGATTTGTTTAACGGATGAAGTCTTCCCAGCAATTACAGTCGTTTAGTGTGTGCCTCATTTTACCATGGGCAGGGTCTGAAGTCACCAAGGTTATTTTTTCCTTGGAACGCGGCCGCTTTACTCGCTATGACATCAAGCGCTGTGTACATAAATATCAAACATGGAATAAAAAAATCTAACTGTAGAGAGGAGGCTGCAAGAGTTCTACATTACTTCTTTCTGGATACATCCCTTTATTTATTCCCCAGTAACCTCTGAAACACAAGACTGAAATCTATTTTCTTCTCTCCTTTACGACGTGTCCACTTAAGTACTATACACTCTGCCTTGTATCACCCCGAGGCATCAGCTTGCAAGCTCTGCATTGCCAGGCAAATATTAATAAGCTCATTTAAATAGATTTCTGCTGCTTCTGCACATTGGCAGACCTAGAACCCTGGAGTGCTGTTGGGGAAAGAAACAGCTTTGCAGGGCATAACGCAAATGTCATTGAAAAATATTCCATCTCCTGGACGCTATTTCTTTTATGCATTAAAGAAAATGGGGTTGTGTTGTAAAGGAGAAAAATTAAATGATCTCAACAGGGAACAGAAGTGTTTTTGTTTGGTGTTAAAATGTGTTTCAAATAACGTTGTCCTTTCATTCAACAAGGAATCACAGTAACAATTCTCCCCCTGCCAATTTTCTCTTGCTTTTTGGATAGTATAAATGGGCACCACACCCAGGTGGGCAGTTTTCATGTAGACAGTAAGGCTGAGATTTAATGGGCGGATAATCAAGGGCAGAGTATCCTGATGTAAGCTTTCAGCCTGTGCCAGGAATGTTTTGGCAGAAAATCCCAGCGTTAAGAATCAAGAGGACATTCAACCATGCGGGGCATCACAATCCAGCCCAAAACTGTCTTCATCAGATATCCACACTGGATCATTTTTCCAGCAGAAGTTGTTTTTTTCCCTTTCACTTCCCTGAGGGCACTGAGGCCAATTATAAACACCAACCCCTGCCCACCCTCTCACAGCTGCCCTGGCTGAGATAAGCAACCCAGTCCAGGCCAATGATACATCCGGTGACCTTCCTGGTTTGTTTGGCCCGGTTCCACACCAGACGGTGAAGTTACTAACGGAGCCATGGGGGGACTCTGAACAACACACTGAACCACATTTTGCACCCACAAAAGTACGTGCAAAACGATTTTACGTTGCAAACACATTTTCACCAGAACGCAAATGCCAGGTTCGGCGTGAAGAGAAATGATCAGCTGTTGTAGATCTGGTGGGTGCAATTCCGCCATGTGTGATTTTTAAGAGCTGGTTAAAGCATTTATGTAACATTCCAACGTGCAATATTTTAATAACGCCATTAACCTGAAACAGTCTCATAATAATTAGCTTGATTGGTGCTTCCATCATCATGTGCTAATACATTGCCGCTAATTGTGGAAGATATTAGACTTGCGGTAATTACCATAAATTCACCATCGTAACTGGAAATATACCGCCATAAATGATGGGATTAGCTTAACACCGCCATGACTTCTTAGACACTGTTCAGCAGGGTTAACGCAGTTTGCGTGAGCTGAGTCTGGAGTTAGCTACCATCCATCACTGAACCTCCATGCACATAGACTATGTGCAAAAGACTAACATATCAATCTGAAGAGATTTTCCCTCATTCATTCACTCGGCAATGAAATGAGGTGCACAAAGCACTTTGCTGACTAGTCAAACACTCTCTTCCCCTGCATTATTTGTAAGTGAGTGAGTGCCCGCACTGTTCATCTTGTATACAAATGGTCTAACATCAGAAGTCAGTAGAAAGATATACATATGGCCCCAGCTATCCAGCTGACACATACCACTTCAGGATTAATGACACTTTCAATGCAGTCTGTATATAATTGACTAAGCATCCACTCAATTACCCTTGCAGCACACTGCCAGGGTGAAGTTCTCATGACACTCAACGTCAGGCTCATCCTGGGCTCTACCATTTCCCTCTGTTCTGATTGCTGTGACAGTACTGTCAACAGAACAGTTCCCTCTCGTCCTGGCCCTCTGCTGGGATCCAGGCTGATCTTTCCCCTCACTGTGCTCGCTCCCATTTCCAGCTGCGTTCCTGCCTCTGACTTCCCTTCTTCAGCTTTTAATTCCTTTCACTGTTAACCCAGTGCCTACTTACAACTCTATCGTTACTGCTCTCCTGTGCATTTTTTTAAAAAAGAGTTTAAAAGAGTCTCCACTGAAGTGCTCCCCTTACCTTCTGTCTCCTTGTTTACGTCCAGCCTATCCTAAATACTTTCCACTATGTAAACTGTCCTACTTCTTAACTTCAGCTGGATCTAACCTCTTGCCTTAATTGACACTGTATGTTGAAACTAGTAAAAAGAAAGACTTGCATTTATATAGCACCTTTCACGGCCACAGGATGTCCCAAAGCACTTTACAGCCAATGAATGCTTTTAAAGTGTAGTCACTGTTGTAATGTAGGAAACGAGGCAGCCAATTTTGTGTACGGGAAGGTCCCACAAATACAGCAATGTGTTAATGACCAGATAATCTGTTTTAGTGATGTTGGTTGAGGGATAAATATTGGCCAGAACACTGGGGAGAACTCTCCTGCTCTTCTACGAAATAGTGTCATGGGATCTTATACGTCCACTGTAGCTACTGATCTGGACCTCTGCTCCAGATAATTTAAAGGAATGGGGAGTAGGCTCACATGACATAGCATTATCTGGGCTGGTTAGCATTGGTGTCTCGGATGTCTAACGACTAATAAAACAGAGGTGGCACAGTCAGGCGTTACTTTCACGGTGATGGTGTGTGATGTACTGTGCTTCACAGTGACTACCAGTGAGTCTGATAGACTGTTTAAAGTGTTCTCATAGTAACACTGATCATGTACAGTATTGGAGAAACACAGCAAAAGTCACGTCCAAGGATGTTCTAAACATCTGAGTCATTGTTTATCCTTAAGTTTCCCATCATGGTCAAGTAACAGGTATAGATGTACAATATTAATTAATCACTTTTTAAAATCAGCACAGATTAGTTTGCAGCGTACAAAGATCTAGACTCTTTCTTTGGTCAGTGGGGGGGGGGGATTTTAACTCCCAACGGGTTGTCGGCAGGAAACTGCTGGTTTTATTTAGTTTCCCGCCTGCCCATGGTAGTATGAGGCCACAGCGATTTTAACCACCGGCTTTCATTATCATGCCGCCACTCCACTTCCCGCCCATTCCAGAACCAGCAGGACATGGGCAGGAAGTGGGTGTCGGCCTCCAGATAATCGGGGGGACCCTTAGCCGCCCGCCGGCATTCAGGTTAAGTGTGGAGAAGGGGATTCGGGGAGGTGGGGTGGGGGGTTCTCGCACTAGGGAAAGTTGGGGGGAGTTCGGGGAAGAGGAGGACTGCTCCTCCTGGCCTCACAAAGGAAAGTAAAAAAGTTACCTGGAGGACCACTTCAGCTTCCCGATCCTCTGCAGGCCGGCCTTCACCTGGCGGGAAAGCCGCGGCAGCTTCCCAGCTCAGGCCGAAGTTAAAATCGCTGTCGGGCCCATGATTAGCATGGGCCATGATCTGACCCTGATTAGCATATGCAAATTGGAACCCTGTCCCCTTTGGGCAGGCGGCTTAGCCAATCAACGAACCAAAAACGGATCTGGGTGGTTTTCCAGCGGGTAAGTAATCGGGGCATTTTAACCCCCAACCCGCCCGATTAAAATCGCCCTCCCCACCCCCCCAACCCCTCCTTACAGTGTTTGGCCACTGCCTGGATGTGCCATCTGACTTCAGAATATGTAGACAATGTGGGACCGCATTTGAGGGGGATGGAGTTCTGCATCTCTGGGACTTGCTCCTTCTGGAAGGATCCTTTGTGTACAGAGTTTGGGCGAGTTCAACGTAGGCTCCAATTCAGGACTAATTGGCAATCTTATTCAGAAAAGCCATAAGAACGGCTGGTGTGTGCATTTGGAAAATTCACTGTTGTACAGATGTGCGTTTCTGGGAGTTTCATTTGCTCTTAGTTCACTGATTGTTCATTAAATGAGGGCTAATTTTCCTCCTTTATTCAGTGCGTTCTTGGGACTTATCCGTGTTACAAACATGATAAATAGTGCTCTGCGTATTGATCCAGCTGTGGACAGTGCAATTTGGAGCGTTGATGGAGGGAGAATTGAGTGAAAAGACTTGCTGTACTGTTGAAGCCCTTCATATTATTATGGACATTGTGAAGGTACAGGGAAATGTCTTCTGTCGATCGCATGGTCAACCCACTATTTAAAGAGGGACCTGCCGCTGTGAGAGGTCGGAGATCACTGCACTTTGCACATCTCACCAGAGGGGGCGATGCGTTGAAAGTGTCCAATCTGAAGAAATGGGCCGAGGTAAGCATTAACAATCATTGCAAATGATGACACATTGCTATATATTGGTTTGAGTGCCGGTTATCTTGTGTTGATAATAGGGATACTTCTAAATGATTACAACATACTAGAAAAGGCAGAGCGGTTTAATACAAGCTGAGAAAGATTGTTGACCAACTATCCTTATGCACAGATAGAACTGACTACAAAAAGGGTGCTCACTCTGGTTCTCTATCTTCAGCCAGCAAGGCACAGTACTGCCAATGCTTCCACTGTTGTGCAGCTTTTCCTCTTCTCTGCAGAAAAAAATATCTCAAGCAGTTCACACTGTTCTTCGCTGAGGAAGACACCCTTTAACAGGCACCACTGTGCTTGGACTGGTGATGACGCACAATCCATAATACCCCTTGCCAGCTGCAAGCAGGTCATTATGGGTTTCCTTGGCTGAGAAGCCATCCAAGCTCTGGGAAATACTGAAATCTGTGGAGATAACGACGCTACTGATTTGGGAATAAGATACGTCTTTATGTTCACTGTGCCAATGATTTTCACTTTCAGTTGGCAACAATCTTACCTCTGAATTTGAAGGTTATGGGTTCATTCCCCACTAGGGAGCACTTAATCTAGATTGACACTTCAGTTCAGCACATAGGAATGCTGCTTTGTTAGAAGTGCAGTCTTTTGGATGAGAAATTAAACTGATTCTCCTTCTGCCTGTTCAGCTGGTTGTAAATGATCCCACAACTTGATGAAGAGAAGGGGGATTTTACCGGTGTCACAGCCAATATTCATCCCCAACTAACACCACAAAAAAAAATGGATTACTTAATTCATTTGCTGTTTGTGGGACCCTGCACTCCAAGAGTTATCCTTTGGTTGTATAGCACTTTTCAATGTCCGGAGGATGTGACAAGATACTATAAAAATGCAAGTTCTTTCTTTCATCAGATTCAAAGCAGCCGTTGAACTCCACACAGTTTGTGTACAACAATAATCTTGTGCTCATCCTGTGCCTTTTTTTTAAAACAAGAAGGCCACAACAACTTGCATTTATAAAGCATCTTTAACGTAGTAAAATGTCCCAAGATGTTTCACAGGAGCGTTAAAAAACAAAATTTGACACCGAGCCACATAAGGAGATATTAGGACAGGTGACCAAAGCTTGGTCAAAGAGGTAGGTTTTAAGGAGTGTCTTAAAGGAGGAGGGGACGGTAGAGAGGCGGAGAGGTTTAGGGAGGGAATTCCAGAGCTTAGGGTCTAGGCAGCTGAAGTACGGCCGCCAATGGTGGAGCGATTAGAAATGGGGATGCCCAAGAGGCCAGAATTGGAGGAGTGCAGAGATCTCGGAGGGTTGTAGGGCTGGTGGAGGTTACAGAGATGGGGAGAGGCGAGGCCATGGAGGGATTTAAAAACAAGGATGAGAGTTTTAAAATCGAGGCATTGCCGGACCGGGAACCAATGTAGGTCAGTGAGCACAGTGGTGATGGTGAACGGGACTTGGTGCGAGTTAGGTTACAGGCAGCAGAGTTTTGGATGACCAAAACAAGGAATCCAGCACCACCACACTCGCCTCAGCACAGGGTCAGCCACTGATCATGGATGAGGAAGGGGAAGTGGTGGTGGATGAAGATGAGGTGACTGTTACACCCAGGGGGTATGAAATGGCCACACACCCTCCTGAGGGTCACCAATGAAACAGAGGGTCCTTCATGAGCACGAAACTGGTGAGCAAGTCACTTGCCTTATTGAACAAGACTGACCTGCTTACAGCTGCAGATTCTACTGCTTCATTGGGTCATTGTCATGCAACAAGGACTCTCTGGTCTTCAGGCTGCAGTTCAGAGTCAGTGGAAGCTGCAGGGGGAGAGGCCCAACACGCAGGCTGTGGAGACAGTTGGAGCATCTCTTGGAAGTGTTCCCGCTACTGACTTTGAGGTGTTGAGCACCTTAGACATTGCTTTTGACTCGTTTGTAAACATGTTAGTGACGTACCACGAAGGAGGAGTTCATGGATACTCCAGCACTGCGATGATGACTCCTCACACAGAGATATAAATGGCTGCAGTCAGGATTCGTCCTTCAGCAGCAGCATGATTTCAAAAGCACAGGGCCAAGCAGGTGGCTTTCAAGCCTCTGCCAGTCTCTTACCAGCACTTGACTTTGGGCAATGTCAAAGCATGCAGGCCCCTTAGCAGCAGTAGGACCGAATACTCTTAGAGCACAGACAGTCTGATTCTTAAACACATAGAGATAGGGGGGTAGATTTTGATTTTGTGAGATAGCGTAAAACGGGTGATAGTGAATCGGCCGCCCGTTTTATATCTCTCCCCACTTTTATTTCCATTGACTTCAACGGAAACAAAAATCGGGATTGATGTAAGATGGGCGGCACATTGATATTGGCCCTTTTACACTAATGCATAAAGTCAAAATTACCCACCCACCGCCTCCTCCCAGCACTCTTACGATAGAAAAAGTAAATATTGAACTCTATACGGTTTGCAGGGGAGTTCTCCCCAGTGTCCTGGCCAATATTTATCCCTCAACCATCAACACTAAAGCAGATTATCTGATCATTATCTCGTTGCTGTTTGTGGGACCTCGCTGTGTGCAAATTGGCTGCCGCGTTTCTTACATTACACAGTGACTACACTTCAAAAAAAAGTATTTAATTGGCTGTAAGGGGACATTCTGAGGTCATGAAAGGCGCTATGTAAATGCAAGTCTTTCTTTGTTTCTAATCGTTAATCCTAATGCCGCATGCTTTTTGCAGCTCACCATTTGGAGAAAGGTGTTACTAGCAAATTGAAATGCTGCTGCATTCTGCATTGCTCATCACTTGTAAGGAATCTTACAACAGGTTATAATCCAACTGTTTTATTTGAAAATCACAAGCTTTCGGAGGCTTTCTCCTTCGTCAGGTGAGTGTGGGATTCGGAAAGCTTGTGATTTTCAAATAAAACAGTTGGACTATAACCTGGTGTTGTAAGATTCCTTACATTTGTCAACCCCAGTCCATCACCGGCATCTCCACATCATTGCTTATCACTGGCATATTACAGGAATCGCAAATACAAGTGTGAAGGGCAGTGGCTTCTTTAAATTAATGCAACACCAGCTACTCTTAAAAACGAGCTAAGTAGAATACAGTTACCTGGGTATATTTTCTACAATTTAGCAAAATGTCAGCAAATATGTGAGCGGTGTTTGGGGTCTTTATGGGCTGCACCACTCGCTCACTTACAAAGCCCAGACCAATTTGAGATTAAAGCAGTCCCTTCTCACGCAACATTATTTAATATTAAATTTACTACAACTGGGAGGAGTGTTCAGTAATGTCCCTAAATGGCATTAATGTACCAGAATAAAGTCACACAGGGAGAATACAACTAGCAGGTATAGTTACAGTGCTCGGTACAGTGCTGGCTTTCATAAATCATTACTACGTCAGTCCTTACCAATCATAAGTGACTTTGGAAGTGCCTGAATACCATGGAACTCTCAACAGGATGTTCTGGAGCACAGCCTGTTACTAGGCAACCGTTGACAGGGAATTAGAAGCAGTCAGCACTGCTTCTGCACCCCTCACACGACTTTGCCCACTTCAGGTTCTATCCCACTGTCTATCGTTTCAAAGTCTTTCTGGTTCCTTTGAAAAATGAGAAGAAATCTTTACAGTTGTTTTTTAACAACAACAACTTGCATTTATATAGCGCCTTTAATGTCGAGAAAGCAGCTCAAGGCGCTTCACAGGAGCGATTATCAGACAAAATCTGACACTGAGCCACATAAAGCGATATTAGGACAGGTGACCAAAAAGCTTGGTCATGAGGTACAATTTAAGGAGCGTCTTAAAGGAGGAGAGAGAGGTAGAGAGGCAGAGAGGTTTAGGGAGGGAATTCAAGAGCTTAGGTCCTAGGCAGCTGAAGGCACGGCCGCCAACGGAGGGACGATGAAAATCAGGGATGCACAAGAGGCCAGAATTGGAGGAGCACAGAGTTGTAGGAAGGTTGTAGGACTGGAGAAGGTTACAGAGATAGGGAGGGGCAAGGGATTTGAACACAAGGATGAGAATTTTAAATATGAGGCATTGCCAGAACAGGAGCCAATGTAGGTCAGCGAGCACAGGGGTGATGGGTGAACGGGACTTGGTATGAGTTAGGATATGGGCAGCAAAACTTTGGATGAACTGAAGTATAGGCAGGGTGGAAGATACGAGGCCAGCCAGGAGAGCATTGGAGGTAACAAAGGTATGGATGAGGGTTTCAGCAGCAGATGGGCTGAGGCAGGTGCGGAGAGGGGCGATATGACGAAGGTAGAAGTTTCTACTGGTGGGATGATGAGAACATTTTACAATGGTTGGCCATCTCGTCTGATGGCCTAGCGAGTTTTGTCAGTGAATAACTGAGTTATGCAGCCCAGAAAGGATCGATTGGATTGCCGGTCTCTGTTGAGTTAGCTGGGCTCCTGTTATTAGCCTCAGTGTCAGCGGGCTAGGGAACATAAGATTGGCCAAGGTTCCCATTCCTGATCACTGTCCAATAACTCCGGCTGGAAATGTACATGTATGGATGTCAGGTGAGGACAAGATTGGTCCCAGCTGCGATGCACATTATGGATGAATAGCCCACTGCCATTTACTGTCAAGACCCAAGTCCATAATGGACACGTCCGTGAGCCACCAGGCGATACTAGGCACCCGTGGAGCTGTACCCCAGCAAGGAGAGAAAAAAATTGGCACAAGAAAAAGAACAATGAGTGCTAGTACTTATCATTAGTTGAGTGTGTCAACCCTCTAACCATGCCCAAACTTTACGGGTCTCATGGTTGGTCTGCATCTGAGTTCTCAGTCAATCTAAGTGACCTGATAATACCTTGCAATTCCAGCACGTTAGACTAGAACTGCAATTATATGATTATATGGAAAAATGCAGTTAGTAATCAACACTGCAAATCCCAGAAAAGCACTTATCATTTCTGTTCCCCACACACTTAAACTCAGAACTATTTAGAACTAAGCACGACAGTCGCGGGTTAGTCGCTGTTCTTCCGCCCCTGGGACCTGGCTATGAATCCAGCCCAAATGATGAAAGTCTCTGCTCTTTGATGTCTGTTTATACGTCCCACAAGGAATCGCTTTTGGCCGTCTTTAATCCAACTCCTTGTGGAAATAGATCCACAGCTCACAACTGGCACTAAATTAGCAATCTGACTCAGATGGTACTGAGGGTTGATGTAAGATATGGAAGCATTTCCACTGCACACCGGAGGTTTGGGCTGAGGCATATTGTTGGAGTAGGGTGGAGGGAGCTTCATGCAACGGCTGGCTGTGTTACACCTGACCTGGCAATAACGATACGTCAGTAAATGGAAAAGCATTCCTTTCCCCAGAACTGGCATCCTCTTCTGTGATGTGCTCAAGAATTCATCCAACAAAAATAAACAAGCAGGAAATGCTGCAGACTAATAGTTCAACAATTAGTCAGGAATATTGGAGACTATTTGATGTATTCAGTAAAAGACAGATTCCAGCAACTAAAGGCTTTCCAGACTAGGGAAGAGATAAATGCATCTCTCCTATTAGATCAGGGATCAAATACCTCCCACCAACTACCAAGAACATGTACACATATCGAACCAACGATCAGTATGGACCAGCTCCCTCCCATAGAAACCATTAGTTTCACCATCAACCAGGTCAGTGCAGGAATCTCCTTTCACATACTAACAATAAGGGCCTGGAAAAATACCTTCCCCACTCGTTCAAACCATGAGGCAACTCATTTCCATATCCAACACAAGAGACCAGGATCTAAACAGAGGCACTGGCCAATTCCGCTGGACCGCCCAGCATTCAATCCCACTGGACTACCAGAATGAAATATTTCATACGTAATACCACGGTTACAACTGCAGACACCAGACACCCCTTACCTGCCAGGCTGGCAGCAAGGGCGGATGGTAAATGGCATTATGCACATGAACGGCTCAATTCGGATAAGATTATCTGCAAAGAAAGCTAAAATAACTGAATTGGCACCACTTTAGATTTACAATTGGCACATAGCTCTATTAGCATTCTGTTAATGGACGCTGCTCCCCATGGGTTCTCCACCAACACTCACAAAACCACAATGGGGACTGGGTGCTTGCAGTAGGATGCCTGGCACTTAGAACCGCTGCTGTGAAGTGCTTTGTCGGTGTTGAGCAGCTAGAGGGAGCACCTCACAACAAAGGAGGAGTCCACTGCGGGGAGAGAACAACAGAGGTGACCTCCTCCTGTCTGAGGGTCATAGCATCCTACTGGCTTTATGAATACTAGACACTGTATCTACACTGCAGCCTCTCAGGGAAGGAACACACAGTACTTCAGTCTGACAATAACAAAAAGAAAATAATGCACACAAAAGTACTGTTGTCTGACAATACTAATTGCTCGAAATCACCAAGATTTCTTCAGAATGAATTTGTGAGCTACTATGGCATTGATGACGAAGAAGTCCTTAACCTAGACCAGCCCGACTTCACATGGAAGGTCAGAGTCAGGTCATAAACCTCGTGAGGGCAAATTTCAAAAACAAATATGAATAATTTCAAAATTCAAGCTTTAGGCTTTACAACTTTTCACATCCTATGAAAAGATAATTTCTAAAGCAAACACATGTTAAATTATTTATCACAAAGCCCACCCAACCCTCCCCCCCTCCAGAAATAGGAAGAATGTAAGAAAAGGTAAGGGGGAGAAAAGGCCAACACTCACTGTATAGGCTCACGTGGGAACAAAGGCCATTTGGACAGGGCACCAAAGGGCTGTTGGTACCCATGGAAGAAGGTCACAGTACCAGTCATCGCCTCCAGGAAAGGAGGGCAGAGAAAATTGTACAGAGAACATTGCCCCTCCCCACCCCCGACTGTTTCATACACACAACAATTCGATGACTTAATTTGCAATCCACGTGGAAAAAACCATCTTGGAGTGGTGAAAGTGCAATTATGACGAATATGACATGTGGCTCCCACACAAATATCAGTGACGTTCATTGTTCACAATGTGTTCATTGTTAATGCAATGCCAATCAATCGCTCCGGCCCAGAGAGGGAACAATTTAAACTGTTGTGTCTCATTCCTGCATGTAATGAATTCTTCGCGGAAATGTAAAAAAATTTCAAATTTTAATTTTTTTTTTCTTTTCTGTCTCTTTTCTTCTCTCTCTCTTAATCCAATCTTTCCCTCTCTTTATTTCTCTTTCTGTACCTGATTTGACTCTAATTCGCCCTCCTTCTCCGTCGTTCCTCTCTTTTCTTTCTCAGCCCTTAAATCTCATTGATTAAGGGACTGTCGGTCCTGTCGTTCACTAAGGTCCCAGATGTCCCGTTGTCCTCGCTGTGCTTGTTATCAGCTCGCACTTCCAGCAAGTTACGGCGCAAATTATACTCGAGCTGAATGATGCAAGGAAAAGTCTAACAGCGCAACCCACCAGATGCCCCACTCCAGCAAGATTTGGCCCATTATGTTTTGCCGGTCATTGACTAAACACCTTTGTTGGGGATTAATGCGAATCCCAACTCAGTGAGTAACAACAGACTCTTTAAATGTCAATATTTATTGGGTCCCTTATTAAGGTTCAAGTGTTGGAGCATTTAGATAAAGGAGGTTACATTCTAAGTAATTTAGATTTTTCCCTTTGGATTATACAAAACTAGGAGGGAGACAGCACTCATGGCACAAAGTTTCTCCCTTTTACTAGATGTAGTACAAATAGATGAGCCTCAGCTTTAGAAAACTTGGAAAGTATACGGATAATGTATTGAGAGGGTATGCTAATAAAACCCAATTTACATAATCAACAGGGACTTCATTAACAAATAGACTTTCCCCTATAATTCAAAAATCAAAAGAGCTGTCTTTAGAAATCTTAGAGGGTAAATTCATTATGCTCCAAGGCATAACTTAATAATATATTATGCTAATTGGATTCACTTTACATATACAAATTAGTTTAATTGGTAAATAGACTTTCTCCATGACTCAAATAGTTTTGAAAATCTCTCCTTATATAACTTGGAGGCCGTACTTAGTTTCCTGTAACAGGACATTATTGAATAATGCTAATTAGATTAATTTACATTTAAATTGGGCTAATTAGAAAATAGGCTTTCTCCTGTAATTTAAATACTATAAATGCCTATTACACAGATAAACGCCCTTGTATCATTAATTTTAAACGTATTTGTTCTACTGTTAAGAATTTGATTTTCTTTAGGATCTGAATGATTGTGAAGCTGAATCTAAAAACACAGCTTTGGCAGCCCATTTACAATGGGGACTGCAGCTGTAAAGTGGATGTTTCTTTAAAACTTTCTTTTCTTATTAAAGATCATCCAGGCCTCTGATTTATGGCTTTCACAGAGAAAAGAACAGAATCGCGGAAAGCAATTTATCCAAACCAGGAACAATCTTGGACTCCCATGAATTAAAACCGAAGTTTAACTTGATCAGTCACCGTAAATCAGTGGCGCTGTTTATAAACAATGGAACTTTGGAATGCAATTCCCAGTATGCTGGTAAACATCCCAGAATCCCATGTAATAAAAGCGGAATTTGACTTATTCATTCACTGTAAACCACTGGCCCTGAAGGTCGTGGAATGCTGTACTGTCGGAGGTGCCCTCTCCCAGATGAAATATTAAACTGAGACCCAGGCTGCCCTCTCAAGTGGACATAAAAGATCCTATGGCACTATTTCGAAGAAAGAGCAGGGGAGTTCTCCCCGGTGTTCTGGCCAATATTTATCCCTCAACCAACATCACTAAAAAACAGATTATCACTTTGCTGTTTTGTGGGAGCTTGCTGTGTGCAAATTGGCTGACGCGTTTCCTACATTACAACAGTGACTACACTTCAAAAGTACTTCAATGGCTTAAATGTCCTGAGGTCATGAAAGGAACTATTTAATTGCAAATTCTTTCTTTCTTTCTGGAACTGCATCTGAGATCAGCACAACATAGACCAGGAATTCACCCTGTGACATTCCTCTTCTGTTTGGCTCAGGATCAGACCAGATGGTGCCTTTATAAACCAAGCCAACATGAAGAGCTGTGTAACCTCTTCTTCTTAAGTGACAAAAGTATCAAAATCTATATCGACCCAAATTGAATCAGATTTTGATTTTTATGCACATCTAAAGTTTGGCCCGACTGACACCAATTTAGCTTTAGGTTTTGGGTTGTAACCAAAGTTTCAGGGTTTAAGAGAAGTTATTATTTTAAGGTGGGCACCCTGCTAGAATTCCAAGATGTGCTCTGTATCAATTACAGGTTTTTTTTTATAAACATAACATCACGTCCAAGTGTTAGATATAAAAGTTTGTCAAATGCTTCCCAATAAAGACTGTGCCCCTTTAAACAGTGAGTAATAGTTCCTCTGACTGCTCGCTGTGTAGTTGACCAACGCAGACCAGAAGTTAGTCAATCTCAACCAGAATGACAGTGGTGGTGCTGTAATATCTTCACAGAGAGGAGAGAGGAGAAAAGGGGAGAAAGAACTGAGCAACATTATGGATGGAATTGGCTATAGAACCAGATTGTAAAGTGAAGCTGGATTAATATCAGCAGGGGTGTAAGCAGGAGTGGAATCACGATTGTACAATTGTACGATCTACACTGACTTTAATTATTTTGAACTGAAATGTGTGCTCGCTTCTATCCTGCTAGAAATTAGAGCATGCAGTTCAGGATTAATCCCAGGCATCAGTGACTTGGAGCTAACATAGCATTTAAGGGGAAGCTAGATAAGTACCTGAGGGAGAAAGGAATAGAAGGATATGCAGAGAGGGCTAGATGAAGTAGGGTGGGAGGAGGCTTGTGTGGAGTATAGACACCAGCACAGTCCAGTTGGACTGAATGGCCTGTTTCTGTGCTGTAAATTCTGTGTAATTCTATGTAAAACAAGCCATGTTTCATCCTGATGCCGGAAGCAGCAGCCTCCCTTTCAAATGCATTGTGGAGATACCGCAGGGGACAGTCGTTCAGAAGATGCAGGCAAGTCGTTAGTATCCACAATGGCCCAGAAACTGAAACTGAAATCTCCTACCTTATTTACAAACCCCAGAAAGAGACTTATCTCGAGTTTGTTGAGCTTCAGTTCACTACCTGCAAGTCCAATCTGGCTGATAAGCTCCAGATCCTGACCCCCTCACCACCTTCAGTCCAAGGCCCAAACCCTTGAGTTTTTCTCCCAGGCCAACTGTAGCTCTCATCCTTCATGCTCTCCACCAGACCTCTTCCAGATCTTTAACTACTGACCAGCTGTCCTCCAGGTCTCGAGCTCTGTCATGTCTTCAGCCGCCTAGGCCCTAAGCTCTGGAATTCCCTCCCTAAACCTCTCCACTTCTCTCTCTCCTCCTTTAAGACGCTCCTTAAAACCAATCTCTTTGACCAAGCTTTTGGTCAGCCCCTCCTAATATTTCTTTATGTGGCTTGGCGTCAAATTTTGCCTGATAGCGCTCCTCTGAAGTGCCTGGGGACATTTTAGAACACTAGAGGCACTAAATAAATGCAAGTCGCAGTTGTTGCTACATAATCTGCGCTCTCTTAACAAGCGTCAAAACTCATGCGTGCAGCACAACCAAACGTGAAAGAGGACTCAGCCTAAGGAACAGTATTGTAACAGCCCTCAGAGCAGCTCATACACCGAAGGTGCTATGCATGGAAACTTAAACGGGCCACCTCTTTCCTTGCGAGACCCAGCATCCTGGCACCAAAAGCACAGGACAGCAAATGACATAAGGCGATGTGGGCAGCCAGATAAAGATGCTAAAGCCCCATGGTAGTTATTATAAACAGACGGCACATGTTGTTATTTCTTGTATGAACTGATTTCTGGATAATAAAATAGACATAGCTATTTTAAGATAAGAACAAGATGAACGTGTACAGGTGCTTAATTTGATTTACGGACCACATGACAGGGCAGATGTTCACAGAATACATTCTGAAATTTTAAGATAATGTTTATTGTTATAGCAAGAAGTCAGAAAGCTAATACAGATCCATATAATGGATTAAAAATCTGGGAATTCTCCTCCACAATCCCGTCGAACAAAAATTGGGCGGATCGTGGCAGAGAACATCAGGAAATCCAGGCAGCAAGAACCTACCACCATCTCAGAACCCCAACCAGGATTTCTCTCCCCCACACCCGCTAGGACCTCCGCTGGCCACCCGCTGAATGCAAATGGCACGGGCTCCAGGTCCCAGGCGCACTCTCCTCCTTTCCGCCAACTTATCACCACTACCCAGGTCCGCCATGCGGAAAGTGGCGGTAGGCTTTGGGTGGTGGCAGAAAGGGCCTAAGTTTCCCCAATGGGGAGAGGGGGCCTTGTAGCAGCTCCCTCTCCTCCTGTTGGCCCCAGAGAGATACTTGCTGAAGGCCTCGGTCTCCGCCAAGGCCTTCAGTGGGAGCCCTCGTTCAAATTTTTGGGGCTCTCTTGCCCCTTTAAGGCTGTTGGCTGCCTCTTCTGATGCTGCAGCAGTTTCCCTGTTGGAGTTTCCTCACTTGCAGTGGCATCCTCTGTCTCGACGGCGGGAAATCCTTTTGGGAGTCCGCCATGCATATTTGATGAGGTAACAGAGAGGGTTGATGAGGACAATGTGGTTGATATTGTCTATATGGACTTTCAAAAGGCGTATGATGAAGTGCCACATAATAGGCTTGTCAGCAGAATTGAAACCCATGGAATAAAAGGGACAGTGGCAGCATGGATATGAAATTGGCTAAGTGACAGGAAACAGAGAGTAGTGGTGAACGGTTGTTTTTCAGACTGGAGGAAGTTATACAGTGGTGTTCTCCAGGGGTCGGTACTAGGACCACTGCTTTTTTTGATATATATTAATGACTTGGACTTGGGTGTACAGGGCACAATTTCAAAATTTGCAGATAACTCAAAACTTGGAAGCGTAATGAACATCGAGGAGGATAATAATAGACTTCAAGAGGACATAGACAGGCTGGTGGAATAGGCGGTCACGTGGCAGATGAAATTTAATGCAGAGAAGTGCAAAGTGGTACATTTTGGCAGGAAGAACGAGGATAGGCAATATAAACTAAATGGTACAATTCTAAAGGGGTTCAGGAACAGAGAGACCTGGGGGTATATATGCACAAATTGTTGAAGGTGGAAGGGCAGGTTGAGAAAGTGGTTTAAAAAGCATACAGGATCCTGAGCTTTATAAATAGAAGCATAGAGTACAAAAGCAAGGAAGTTATGTTGAACCTTTATAAAACACTGGTTCGGTCACAACTGGGGTATTGTGTCCAATTCTGGGCACCGCACTTTAGGAAGGGTGTGAAGGCCTTAGAGAGGGTGCAGAAAAGATTTACTAGAATGGTTCCAAGGATGAGGGACTTCAGTTACATGGATAGACTGGAGAAGCTGGGGTTGTTCCTCTTAGAGCAAAGAAGATTGAGAGGAGATTTGATAAAAGTGTTCAAAATCATGACATGTTTCGATAAAGTAAATAAAGAGAAACTGTTCCCATTGGTTGAAGGGTCGAGAACCAGAGGACACAGATTTAAGAACCAAAGGCGATGTGAGGAAAAACTTTTTTACGCAGCGAGTAGTTATGATCTGGAATGTGCTGCCTGAAATGGTGGTGGATGCAGATTCAATCATGGCTTTCAAAAAGGAATTGGATAAATATTTGAAGAGGAAAAATTTGCAGGGCTATGGGAAAGAGCGGGGCAATGGGACCAACTGGATTGTTCTTACAAAGAACCGGCAAGGGCTTGATGGGCAGAATGGCCTCCTGTGCTGTAGCAATTCTATGATATATCATGAGCCCAGACCCAGGAAAATGGATCACGATTGGGGTGGATGCAGAGGGGTAGACGGAAGCCCCGACCTGCTGGATCTCCTCCCCAAAGAGTAGAATTCCCCGCCTCGCCCCCTCCCCCCACTCATGTCCGTGTGATCTTCCTGTCAATTTTTTCCATTAGAAACCTCCTACGTCCCAATTTATGTAGGAACATAGGAGCAGGAGTAGGCCATTCAGCCCCTTGAGCCTATTCCAGCATTCAATTAGATCATGGCTGAAGTGCATCTTAACTCCCATTTACCCAACTTGGTTCCATACCCCTTAATACCCTTCCCTAACAAAAATCTATCTATCTTAGTTTTGAAATTTTCAATTGACCTGTTTAAAATAGAAACTACCTCTGCAAACTAGTTAGGCTGTAGTTATACCCTCCCTCTTGTGGAGGCGATGGAAATATTTAAGAATAAGAACAGAATGTATGACTTTAAAATGGAGAGTGAATTGTGTCTACACGCCTTGGTCCAATTACCTCCTGCCCTCTAACCCCACTTCACAGGAACAACTGCATTTGGTCTTGTCTACCCTGTGTACAACATCAGAGAAGAGGTAATAAGTTTTGGTAATACTTACCATAACGTACTATGGGAGTCACTATTCCAGTTGTCTGTTCAATTCAGTGGATTGTATTATCTTGTGTGACGAATGCAAATGGCCCAGAATTTGCAGCAAGTTTAATGCGTGCGCCATTATTAGTCAGTAAATCGTCCAGCAATTTGTAACGAGGAAGAGATACCCCATTAGTTCCAGCTCACACTTCCAGAAACTTGCAGTGCCAAAAATGTCCAAGCTGAAGGGTGTGGCAAAAAGTTTAACCAATGAGGCACGCCACGAGATGCCCTGCTCCAGGAAATTCAGGGCCGATCGATTCTGATGCTAAATGCTGTAAAATGTGCCAATGGAAGTGCTAAAAATTAGAGTTTTCTAGTACCGCATAACTCCCGAACCCCCTAGATGTACACTATCCTGCCCCTCAGAAAATGTTCCATTTTGACTGTCCTCGGGGTACATTTTACAACATTTTCCATTATACCCACTTCTAAAATTGTCACAAAAGAATGTGATACATTCTGGTGCAAAACGTTAAATGCAACAAATAAAGTGTTAAAAAATGATGCACAATATACCCACCTCTAAAATGAGGACTACACCACTGGATAAGAGCCTAGAAATGACTGTTGGGTGATATTAGTGAGTGATGTCTAACACGTCTGTATGATTACTTTGCTGTTTTAATGCAGGTGTTACCCGATTTATTTCAAGTGAGCAATGCAGGCAATTGAAAAGGGATATGGAAGAATATCAGATGTTCACCCGCTAATACCAACAGTAATTTCTAGGTGATAATTATTAACCCAAGGGGGCGAATGGAAGATTGAAAGCTTCAGCAAACTTTTGATTTCAATTACAAGTTGTTAACTCACTTCTGTCACACTGTAACACTTCCCAAACAGTTCTGACAACCTCATCAGCACTTCCCTGAAAGTTTAAAAAATAATTAACAGAGTTAAGCAGCGAATCGAAAAGCAACTCTAATCAGGATCGCCCTTAATCAGTGACACTGAAAGTTCGTTGACACCACACCCGTTTTACAGGCCCAAAACGGGCACCTGATTGTCCAATATGGCGGGCAGTGGGCCAGCAGATTTCCACTCCTAATCTTTTAAAATCTGTTTTATTGTTATATGTTTTAACATTTACTTTATAGAGAGGATACAAAATTTACAGCATTATTATTTATCATGGGCTCTCCTATGTTTAAAGGGATTGACATAAATCTATCTGTGGCCTCTGGATCCCTAGTGTGTAGGCATGAGCTTGTTTCCTCATGATATCAGAATGACATCATGCAGCACAATGAGTGTCAGGTTCAGATGCTGACAGGGTGAAGCAGCCACCATGACTTTAGGCCTGTGGAATGTTTCTCAGCACCAAAGGGGACTTTTATGCCCACGTCTCATTGTTTGGCCCCAGGAAGTTCGAGTCAGACTGGAGGAATCTCCCTGTTAGGGTATAAATTCTGCAGTGTGGGAAAGAGTTTAGCAACATTTTGAAAAATTCCTGAGGGGACATTCTTGCACTGACAGCCTTAACCCTCAGAGACTGGAATGAAGCTGCATTCTAAAATATCTCACAGCCTTTCTTTTCATCCTCTTCCACGACATCGTGAGCTTTCACATTTCCTTATCAGGAGTGCAGATTATATTCAGCCCTCACGATGAAAGGCAGGATGAGGGGTTTTGATAGAGTAAATAGGGAGAAACCGTTTCCACTGGCCAGAGGGTCAGTAACCAGAGGACACAGATCTCAAGCAATTGGCAAAAGAACCGGGGGGGGGGGGTAGAGGAGAATCCTCAATAGACTAAGTAGCTGTTATTCCTTGTTAAGATGGTTACATCTATATCATAGAATTACATATGTAAGGACTTGCACAACACCAGGTTATAGTCCAACAGTTTTATTTTAAATCACAAGCTTTCGGAGCTTTCCTCCTTCGTCAGGTGAGTGAAGGGATTCTAAAAACGCATAGCATATATAGTCAGAGAACAAAGCCTGGTGATTACAGATAATCTTTCCAACTGCCCCCTATAACATCTCAGCTAGGAGAAGATCACAGCAATCAAAGGTGTCGTTGGTGTTCAGACAGGTTAGCCACGGAAAACATTACATCCCAGTATACTGAATACACAATGGGTCAGATTACAAAGACAGAGAGAGAAAGAGACCCGAAAGGCAGAGAGAGAGAGAGAATGTCCAGTTGTATTAAAAACAGATAACTTTTTTTCGCTGGTGGGGTTACATGTAGCGTGACATGAGCCCAAGATCCCGTTTGAGGCTGTCCTCATGGGTGCGGAACTTGGCTATCAATTTCTGCTCGACGATTTTGCATTGTCGTGTGTCTCGAAGGCCGCCTTGGAGAACGCTTACTCGAAGATCGGAGGCTGAATGTCCTTGACTGCTGAAGTGTTCCCCAACTGGGAGGGAACCCTCCTGTCTGGCGATTGTTGCGCGGTGTCCGTTCATCCGTTGTCGCAGTGTCTGCATGGTCTCGCCGATGTACCATGCTCTGGGGCATCCTTTCCTGCAACGTACGAGATAGACAACGTTGGCCGAGTCACAGGAGTATGAACCATGTACCTGGTGGGTGGTGTCCTCTCGTGTGATGGTGGTATCTGTGTCGATGATCTGGTATGTCTTGCAGAGTTTGCCGTGGCAGGGTTGTGTGGTGTCGTGGACACTGTTCTCCTGAAAGCTGGGTAATTTGCTGCGTCCACGACACCACACAACCCTGCCACGACATTTGTCCACCCCAGTCCATCACCAGCATCTCCACATCATAGAATTACATAGAACTTACAGCACAGAAACAGGCCATTCTATGCCGGTGTTTACTCTCCACACGAGCCTCGTCCCACCCTACTTCATTTAACTCTAACAGCATATCCTCTATTATTTTCTCCCTCATGCACTGAACTAGCTTCTCCTTAAATGCATCTACATTGTTCACCTCAACTACGCCATGTGATAGCAACTTCCACATTCTAACCACTCTCTGGGTAAAGAGGTTACTACTCTACATCAAAGTTCCACTCTCACCTAAACATTTTCTACATGGAGAAAATCTGCTCTTTTCCCAGCTATTTAAAAAAGAAATAGCTTCGAAAGTGCTAGAATCAGTACTAGAATGGGGAAACCTGGCTAATGAGAAAAGTCAATAGTGCTGGAAATCTGAGATGGAAGCAGAAAATACTGGTTATGCACAGAAGGTAGGCTGACATTCGAAAGAGAAAGATAGGTTAAGGTTTCATGTGGGACCTCTTGTCATTCATCTGAATTTCTGTTTAGATTGTTGTTACCTGTTGAAACCTGACACACGTTTTCTGATTGGGGAAATTTAAATATTGTGCTCTGCAGTTCCCAGGATTTCGATATAACAAGAAAGAAAGTATTTGCATTTATAAAGTGTCTTTCACATCCTCAGGACATCCCAAAGTGTTTCACAACCAATCAATCACTTCTGAAGCGTAGTCACTGCTCTTTTTGCAGACAAGTACAGCAGCCGATTTGCAGACAGCAAGATCCCACAAACAGCAATGAGATGAATGGCTGGTTGATCTGTTTTTGGTGGTGGTTGAGGAATAAATATTGGCCAGGACACCGGCAACACTCCCCTTGCTCTTCTTCGAAATAGTGCCTTGGGACCTGAGAAAGCAGATGGGGGCATTGGTTTAACAAAAGATCAAGCACCTCCGACAGTGCAGCACTCCCTCAGTATTGCACTGTAGTGACAAAGTAGATTATGTGCTCAAGTCCTGAAGTGGGGCTTGAATCTTCTGACTCAGAGGTGAAAGTGCTACCCACTGAGCCATGGCTGACACAAGTGGATAGGGGTGATCACAGTTGTGTGGCTGGTCAGGCAAAGTGGTGAAATGGTGTTTAGGGCAAAGAGGGGCATGGAGATAGAACGAAAAGGTGAAATGGCAGAAGATACGGAAATGTTTTTATACTCACACCAGTGATATTAGGAATAAACAATTGAGTTGCAGGTAAAGGTGGCCTGTGAAAATATTACACTACTGACAACAAGGCTGAGAGGAAGATGGGCATAAGATGGAGTCTGGAGGGTATAGAATATTCCATAAAAACATAGCAGCCAAGCTTGTTAGTACACTGATACTATTGGTCAAGATGGTTAGACTAACGCTGGAGCAGGTAGATATAACAGCAGAAGGGGAGACAACTGAAGAGATTTGAGTAGAAATTAGTAATGACAAGGGGGAATCAAATAGTAACTGGAAACTACCGACCATTAACTCAATCTGAACAGGCAGCGACGTGCCCAACCCATAAACCTAGTGGAAACTTCGCTCATAGTAATTAGGACCGATTGCTAATGTGAACTTGATGTCACGGGACCTGCTAACTGTTTGTTATAAGTGGGGCTTTGCTGGAATGCACTTTTTCTTATCCAGGATCAAATATCTTTGGCTTAATGGAGTTTAAACTGGAACGTGAATAATGCTGTTATGATGGGCGGTTTGTAATAAAGTCTGTGTGATTAGCCCCAGAAATAGTTCTCAGCTCCAGGCATCCAGTCCATTAAAAAACTATTTCTATTGTTAATATTTCACAGTCTGACACTTTTTTTCATGTTTTTTGTCTCATAAGAACATAAGACATAAGAGCAGGAGTAGGCCGTACGGCCCCTCGAGCCGGCTCCGCCTTGCAATAAGATTATGGCTGATCTTCAACCTCAACTCCACTTTCCCGCCCGATCCCCATATCCCTTGATTGCCTTAGTGTACAAAAATCTATCAATCTCAGTTTTCAATATACTCAACGACTGAGCATCCACAGCCCACAAAAAGTGGGGTGGGGGGGAGCGGTCAGGTGAGGGGAAATTTAGAAATCAAAAGAGAAAAGTCGAGGCAACAGAGCAGTGTAGTGATTCGGGTAAAGATAAGCAGAGTGTGGCAGGAAGGGACAGAGAGTTTAACAGTAATAGCGCATCAGCGAATAAGGTCAAAGCAGGGAAAAATGGTAAAAAGTTAAAATTAAAGGCTCTTTACCTGAATGCACGAAGCATTCATAACAAGATAGACGAATTAGTGGCACAAATAGAGATAAATGGGTTTGATCTAATAACCATTACAGAAACATGGTTGCAAGGTGACCAAGGTTGAGAACTAAACATTCCAGGACACTTGACGTTTCGAAAAGACAGGCAGTATGGAAAAGGAGGTGGGTGGGCAGGGGGAGGGGGGAGGGTGTAGCCCTGATAATAAAGGATGACATAAGGTCAGTGGTGAGAAAGGACCTTGGCTCGGAAGATCAGGAAGTAGAATCGGTATGGGTGGAAATAAGAAATAACAAGGGGCAGAAAACATTGTTTATAGGCCTTCTAACAGTAGCTATACCGTCGGACATAGCATTAATCAAGAAATAATAGGAACTTGTGACAAAGGTAATGCATTAATCATGGGGGACTTTAATCTTCATATAGACTGGACAAATTGGCAAAGGCAGTCTGGAGGACAAGTTCATGGAATGTATTCAAGACAGTTTCCTAGAACAATACGTCATGGAACCAATCAGGGAGCAAGCTATTTTAGATCTGTAATGAGACAGGGTAATTAGTAATCGCACAGTAAAGGATCCTCTGGGGAAGAGTGATCATAATATTAAGGGAGGACATAGCAGAGGCTCTGACCATCATTTTCCAATCTTCTCTGGCTACAGTCCTGGTGCTGGAGGATTGGAGGACTGCTAATGTTGTTTAAAAAGGGAGAAAAGGATAGACCGAGTAATTACAGGCCAATCAATCTAGGTAGTGGGAAAATTATTGGAAACAATTCTGAGGGACAGTATTAATCATCATTTACAAAGGCACGGATTAATCAAGGACAGTGAGCATAGATTTGTTAAGGGAAGGTCATGTCTGACTAACTTGATTGAATTTTTTGAAGAGGTAACAAGGAGGGTCGATGAGGGTAGTGCGTTTGATATAGGTTACATGGATTTTAGAAAGGCTTTTGACAAGGTCCCACATGGCAGACTGGTCAGAAAAGTAAAAGCCCATGGGATCCAAGGGAAAGTGGCATGTTGGATCCAAAATTGGCTCAGTGGCAGGAAGCAAAGGGTAATGGTCGACAGGTGTTTTTGTGACTGGAAGGCTGTTTCCAGTGGGGTTCCACAGGGTTCAGTACTAGGGCCCTTGCTTTTTGTGATATATATTAATGATTTAGACCTAAATGTAGGGGCATGATTAAGAAGTTTGCAGATGATACAAAAATTGGCCGTGTGGTTGATAGTGAGGAGGAAAGCTGTAGACTGCAGGAAGATCAGGATGGACTGGTCAGGTGGGTCGAAAAGTGGCAAATGGAATTCAATCTGGAGAAGCGGGAGGTAATGCATTTGGGGAGGGCAAACAAGGCAATGGAATACACAATAAATGGGAGGATACTGACAGGTGTAGAGGAACAGAGGGACCTTGGAGTGCATGTCCACAGATCCCTGAAGGTAGCAGGACAGGTAGATAAGGTGGTTAAGAAGGCATATGGGATACTTTCCTTTATTAGCCAAAGCAAAGAATATAAGAGCAGGGAAGTTATGCTAGAACTGTATAAAACACTAGTTAGGCCACAGCTTGAATACTGCGTACTGTTCTGGTCACCACATTACAGGAAAGATGTGATTGCACGAGAGAGGGTACAGAGGAGATTTACGAGGATGTTGCAAGGACTGGTGAATTTTAGCTATGAGATAAGATTGGAACAGAGGAGGCTGAAGGGAGATTTAATTGAGGTTTATAAAATTATGAGGGGCCTAGATAGAGTGGATAGGAAGGACCTATTTCCCTTAGCAGAGAGGTCAATAACAGGGGGCATAGATTTAAAGTAATTGGTAGAAGGATAAGAGGGGAGCTGAGGAGAATTTTATTCACCCAGAGGGTGGTGGGGATCTGCAACTGCCTGAAAGGGTGGTAGAGGCAGAAGCCCTCAACTCATTTAAAAAGTACTTGGATATGCACCTGAAGTGCTGTAACCTACAGGGCTACGGACCAAGTGCTGGAAAGTGGGATTAGGCTGGATAGCTCTTTTTCAGCCGGCACACGATTGGCCGAATGGCCTCCGTCTGTGCTGTAACTTTCTATGATACTATGATTTTATGGTAATATGATAGAATTTCACATTGAGTTTGAGAGTGACGTACTTAAGACCGAAACTAGAGACTTAAACTTAAATAAAGCCAATTACATAGGTATGAGGGGCGAGTTGGCTAAGGTAGATTGGGAAATTAGATTAAGAGGTATGACAGTGGATAAGCAATGGCAAACATTTAAAGAAATATTTAAATATTCTCAATGATTATACATTCCATTGAGAAATAAAAACTCCACCGGAAAAGTGATTCATCTGTGTCTAACTAAAGAAGTTAAGGATAGTATTAGATTAAAAGAAGATGCCTATACTGTTGCGAAGAAGTGTAGTAAGCCTGAGGATGACCAAAACATTGATAATAAGGGAGAAAATATAATATGAAAGTAAACTAGTAAGAAATATAAAAATAGATTGTAAGAGCTTCTACAAGTATGTAAAAAGGAAGAGAGTAGCAAAAGTAAACATTGGTCCCCTAGAGGCTGAGACAGGAGAAATTATAATGGGGAATAAGGAAATGACAGAGACGTTAAACGAATATTTTGTATCTGTCTTCACAGTAGAAGGCACAAAAAACATACCAGAATTAATGGGGACCCAAGGGACTAATGAGAGTGAGGAACTTAAAGTAATTATCAGCAGAGAAAAAGTACTGGAGAAACTAATGGGACTAAAAGCCGATAAATCCCCTGGACCTGATGACCTACATCCTAGGGTTCTAAAAGAGGTGGCTGCAGAGATAGTGGATGCATTGGTTATGATCTACCAAAATTCCCTAGATTCTAGAACGGCCCCCGCGGATTGGAAGGTAGCAAATGTAACCCCACTTTCAAGGAAGGAGGGAGAGAGAAAACAGGGAACTACAGGCCAATTAGCCGGACATCAGTTGTTGGGAAAATGCTGGAATCCATTATTAAGGAAGTGGTAACAGGGCACTTAGAAAATCATAATATAATTAGGCAGAGTCAACACGGTTTTATGAAAGGGAAATCGTGTTTGACAAATTTATTAGAGTTTTTTGAGGATGTAATTGGCAGGATAGATAAAGGGGAACCAGTGGATGTAGTGTATTTGGATTTTCAAAAGGCATTAGATAAGGTGCCACATAAAAGGTTGTTACGTAAGATAAGGGCTCATGGGGTTGGGGGTAATAAATTAGCATGGAGAGAGGATTGGTTAACAGACAGAAAACAGAGAGTAGGGATAAACGGGTCATTTTCAGGTTGGCAGGCTGTAACTAGTGGGGTACCGCAAGGATTGGTGCTTGGGCCTCAGCTATTTACAATCTATACTAATGACTTAGATGAAGGGACCGAGTGTAATGTATCCAAGTTTGCTGATGATACAAAGCTAGGTGGGAAAGTAAGCAGTGAGGAGGACAAAAAGAGTCTACAAAGGGAAATAGACAAGTTAGATGAGTGGGCAGGAGGGTGGCAGATGTAGTAAAATGTGGGGAAATTTGAGGTTATTCACTTTGGTAGGAAGAATAGAAAAGCAGAATATTTTTTAAATGATGAGAAACTATTAAATTTTGGTGTTCAGGGAGATTTGGGTGTCCTCGTACAAGAAACACAAAAAGTTAGCATGCAGGTACAGCAAGCATTTAGGAAGGCAAATGGCACGTTGGCCTTTATTGCAAAGGGGATGGAGTACAAGAGTAAGGAAGTCTTGCTATAATTGTACAGGGCTTTGGTGAGACCACACCTGGAGTACTGTGTACTGTTTTGACCTCCTTATCTAAGGAAAGATATACTTGCCTTAGAGGTGGTG
Source organism: Heptranchias perlo (assembly GCF_035084215.1). Taxonomy (NCBI): domain Eukaryota; kingdom Metazoa; phylum Chordata; class Chondrichthyes; order Hexanchiformes; family Hexanchidae; genus Heptranchias; species Heptranchias perlo. The sequence goes on along the minus strand of NC_090332.1, from coordinate 12,422,277 downwards.
CAACAAAGGTTCACTAGATTGATTCCTGGGATGAGAGTGTTGTCCTATGAGGAGAGATTGAGTAGAATGGGCCTATACTCACTGGAGTTTAGAAGAATGAGAGGTGATCTCATTGAAACATACAAGATTCTGAGGGGGCTGGACAGGGTAGAGGTTGATTCCCTTGGCTGGAGAGTCTAGAACTAGGGGGCATCGTCTCAGGATAAGGGGTCAGCCATTCAAGACTGAGATGAGGAGGAATTTCTTCACTCAGAGAGTTATGAATCTTTGGAATTCTCTACCTCAGAGGGCTGTGGATGCTGAGTCATTGAATGTGTTCAAGGCTGAGATAGATAGATTTTTGCACTCTAGGGGAATCAAGGGATACAGGGATCAGGCGGGAAAGTGGAGTTGAGGTCGAAGATTAGCCATGATCTTATTGAATGGCGGAGCAGGTTCGAGGGGCCGTATGGCCTACTCCCACTTCTATTTCTATGTTCATATGTTCTCTGGGGTATGTCTCGTAAAATGTGCTTGTACTGGCTGCTGTCGTTCCCATATTATGTGAGGAGGTTGTATCATTAGGGCAGCATAACGCTGATCTGAGACAATAGTTTGCCCCATATCTACAGGACTTTAGCCATTTTACAGAAATTGCCTGTGAAGTAATGGTGGTGATCTACAGGGGACTCTGACAGACAGGCAGACAGACATGGTCTATTAATAGTGCATCGACTAAGAGGGAGATATGCACTAAGAGCACTAGCTTCCCTTTGTAAGTACATTCAAGGTGCTAGCTAAAGTTAGAAGGGAACAAATAAAGTGGGGGGGGGAGGGGGTTTGTAATAATAGAGTCTGTGTGAACTGCCAGAAATGCCTCTCCGCACTAGGTATGTACTGAACTGCGAGAATCATTTCTACTGCCTGGATTTCACAGATGACTTACTGACCATGCACCTCACAGGCCAGAAGCACAGGTAGAGGTAACAGGGGTGAAATTGGACGTGGGCCGGGATGCAAAACAGGCGGAATTGCATTTGCCGACCGTTATACGACACGCCTGAGATTCAGTTCTTTTGAAGGCGCCGCCCACGTTCAATTTCACCCTCCATTCGGTTTTGAGTTAACAGTTGAACCGGTGCCCGATCGGAAGATGTTGTATATTTTTATGCTAACATCGTGCAAGTTACAGCCTTAAACAGGAACTGCTCATCTAAATATTGCCTCAGTGCAATATTCGTCAGCAGTAAAGAAGGCACATGAGATCTTGGGTGTGAAGCCAAAGGGATGGAACGTAAGTTGCAAGAGGTACCCGTGAGTTTGTATTAAGTACTGCGTGCAAGTCTGATCATTGTGTGGGTGGAGAAGGGCGGCTAAACAAACATCGGAGATTAGGCACCTCAGCTGAAAAGAAGGCATAGAGGGGCCTTATTAAAGCTTAAAGGGGATACAGATACTGATAAACTGAACCCTAGTAAATAGTTTGACATAATCACAAATCCTGTAACCAGGGCCCACAGACTGTAAACATTAAATTTAGTTTGGTTCCTGGAAGTGTATTATCTCACTCGGTGCTGTGTGACTCGCGGGTGCCTGAACCGAGAGGCGAAGGATCGATGGAATTTGTTCCTTGGGCCGCATTAGGGTCAGGCCTCCACTGGCAGCTTCGCCCGAGCAAAGACATCAACGTCGGCAGCGGCCCTCAGGTAAGTCCCGGATGGGGGAGGGGTTGGCGTGGGCTATGGGGGCGTAGAGTGGGGTGATCTCGACACCTGTGCAGTCAGAGGAATATTCCTGCTTCTCCGGCTCCGTGGGAACGTTTAGAAGAAAAAAGTAATAATTACCTTTCGTTGGCGGATGCGGGGGGCGGCTGAAGAATCCTGAGCGGGGCACCTAACAAAAAGGACCCCACGAGTTTAGCGGTGGGACTAACACCTGTGCAGATCAGGCACAGGCCGACCCACTGCCAAGTTGGCATGCGAAAAACGGCCCCAACGCCATATTAATTTCTACCTCATTAAGTGGAACTCAGCTCATGCTGTAATATTGGACACAGTTAATATTATGTTATCATAATTCCAAAACAAGTTGCAGCACTTTCTGTGATGATTGCATTGACAATTCTTGATTATGTAGAGGTAATGTAATAATGTTTTTCTTAGTTGGACGCAAAACAGTGTCAGGTTTGGTCCTTGATGCCCTGGAGGAGAAATTGGATTGTGTTGTACTCATTTTTCCGGCGTAAAATGGGCGCAACATATACCAATTTCTGGGCGCGAGGTCCTGTGCCTGATCTGGACCACCGTCACGGCTCAGGCATATTGGTCCTCGCTGTTTTTAGGCATCCCTGGCGGCTGCCTGAAAGCAACGTTGTCCCAATTTAATATGCAAAGTAGGGTTCTGCCTCTGTTTCAGGATCCTTCTGCAATGTTCGTCGAAAACTAGGCGGAGCAGCTTGTGCCATGCAAGCTCTGGCTACTTTTACTACTTCTGCAGCGGCCTAACTAGTGGCCCTTAAAGGGACCGCAGGAGACCGCGGTAAAAAAAAAAGTCAGTCGTTTTTTTTTTAAACTTCGTTTTATGTTGAGCCAGGGTGGAGAGGGAGGGGCTAGGAGTGTTTCTCCCAGCTCCGCATCATAACTGCGAGCCACTGCTGGCCCACGATCGCACCCCCTCCCATTCTCCTCTCACCACCCAGGACTTACCCGATGGCCACTGCCAGTGAGGCAGGCGGCCCAAATTAGTTCCGCAGGCAACGGCGATCTGCCTCTGGAGGCGCGACACGCCCCGAACAGCTCGCTTGCGGTTATCAAGCTGAGGCCCGAGGACCAATTTCGGGAAATTCTTGGGCCGAACTCTTCGGGCGCGCGCTGCAGTCGCATGCAAGGTTGGGCGCTGATCGATTTCTGCCCCTTTGTCTTTGGATGAGGCGGGAATTCAACGTGTCCTTTTAATGGAGTTGGTTTGTGCGGGATGATTCAAGACCTAAATCGGGCATCACGTATTAAAAAAACAAATCTAAATCTTAATCCATTATTCCCGTATTATCAATAGCTTGTTAATAAGATGAAGATGTAGCTTTGTGTATGAAATAGGTCAGGTGAGTTAGATACATTTCATTGCTGGAACTATTACCTGACATCACTATAATAATCACAATGCAGGAGCCTATTGTGAATGTAACCTTTGTAGATTAATGATCTGCGACAGCCTCATCCTCCTGTATAATTATTGTTATCCTATTCAGCAAAATATCTAACGAGTTTTATGGCTTCAATATTTTTCTTGGTGCATTTTCACTCTTGAACAAACACAAAAAGCAAACAGGGAGAATGTCAAGAAAATGCAGGAAAAAGAAAGAACTTGCATTTATATAGCGCCTTTGATGACCTCAGGGCGTCCCAAAGCGCTTTACAGCCAATGAAGTCATTTTGAAGTGTAGTCACTGTTTCAATATAGGCCCGCTACTGTTTCCTGTCTTTATTAATGACCTGAACAGTGGTGTTGAGAGTATGGTGAGTAAGTTTGCAGATGAGACCAAAATCTGTGCAAGGGTTAAGACAGTAGAGGAGTGCAATCAAATACAAAAATATTTAGATGTGCTAGGGGAGTGGGTCACGCAATGGCAAATGGCATTTATCTTAGTTAAATGTAGTGTCATGCATGTTGGTAGGGCCAGCACAGAATACAGATATCATTTGCAGGAAATAATACTGAAAGAATCATAGAATCATAGAATGGTTACAGCCCAGAAGCAGGCCATTCGGCCCTTCAAGCCCAGGCCGGCTCTCTGCAAGAGCAATCCAGTTAGTCCCACTCTCCTGCTCTTTTCCAGTAGCCCTGCAATTTTTTTCCCTTCAAGTATTTATCCGATTCCCTTTTCAAAGCCATGATCGAATTTGCCTCCAAAAGAGGTTGAGAGAGAAAAAGATCTAGATGTTATTGTGCACAGATCACTGAAGGTTCATGACCAATGCAGAGAGACTATAACTAAAGCTAACAGTGTGTTGCGATGTATTAATAGAACCATTCTTTTTTTATTATTCGTTCATGGGATGTGGGCGTCGCTGGCGAGGCCAGCATTTATTGCCCATCCCTAATTGCCCTTGAGAAGGTGGTGGTGAGCCGCCTTCTTGAACCACTGCAGTCCGTGTGGTGAAGGTTCTCCCACAGTGCTGTTAGGAAGGGAGTTCCAGGATTTTGACCCAGCGACGATGAAGGAATGGCGATATATTTCTAAGTCGGGATGGTGTGTGACTTGGAGGGGAACATGCAGGTGGTGTTGTTCCCATGTGCCTGCTGCCCTTGTCCTTCTAGGTGGTAGAGGTCGTGGGTTTGGGAGGTGCTGTTGAAGAAGCCTTGGCGAGTTGCTGCAGTGCATCCTGTGGATGGTACACACTGCAGCCACAGTGCGCCGGTGGTGAAGGGAGTGAATGTTTATGGTGGTGGATGGGGTGCCAATCAAGCGGGCTGCTTTGTCCTGGATGGTGTCGAGCTTCTTGAGTGTTGTTGGAGCTGCATTCATCCAGGCAAGTGGAGAGTATTCCATGACACTCCTGACTTGTGCCTTGTAGATGGTGGAAAGGCTTTGGGGAGTCAGGAGGTGAGTCACTCGCTGCAGAATACCCAGCCTCTGACCTGCTCTTGTAGCCACAGTATTTATATGGCTGCTCCAGTTAAGTTTCTGGTCAGTGGTGACCCCCAGGATGTTGATGGTGGGAGATTCGGCGATGGTAATTCTGTCACTGTACAGGTCGCTGGTCAGACCGCATCTAGAGTACTGTGCCCGGTTTTGGTCCCCCCACATGGTAGGTGATATAATGGCTGTGGAAGAGGAGAGCTACGAGAATGATTCCTAGCTTAAAGAGCCGGAGCTACTCATGTAGGCTTAAAGACCATGGTCTGTTTACTTTAGAGCAGTGTAGACTTAGAGGTGGCCTGATACAGGTCCATAAAACAATTAAAGGACTGGATAGCCTATTGATAGATTATTCCAGTTTAACAGACTGGGGAGGACCAGGGGACATGAGTAAGGGTAGGAATAGACTGGGTGTTAGGCGCTTCTTCTCAGTATGGCAGAGAGTTACGGCGGGAACTTCCTCTGCGGTTCTCCCGCTCGGCCCCGATATCTTCGGCAGGAGATCAGCATAAACGGCAGATACACCGCCTAAATGGTGTTTGCACCAGAGTTACACCAGCTGATCAGGGGAGTGACCCGAGGAGATTCCGGGCATTGAAGACACAGATTCCAGTTCACCAGAGACAGTCTGCGTGTGGGAATTGCCATTAAACTGTTTGTACGAGAAAAAGATGTTGGAAAAAGGCTGAACTGCAACCGGGGTTTGACCTCTGCTGCGAAATTATAACTTAGAATATGTCGCACTGAATTTTTGTTCTACAGAAACACCACAGAACACACTGCGCCATTTAGAGTTTTAAAACGTCCAGCAAAGTTTAATGACTATTTTTAGTATGTTTATGAGAACTATCCTAAAAACGAATTCTCCAAACACAAGTAAGAATTCCTTGCTTAGGTTAATCAGAGCTTGCCTGGCCAGCCTCACTGTCCTGGGGCATAATATTTCAGCGAGAGCTGGGTAAACTTGCCCTCGGCTGGTTGATTCTGTTAGGATGGTACTGCCCCTTCTTTTTCTCCTTAGTTCTTGTGTTTTGACACGGGGCAAATGATCTGGTGAAGCACATGCTGTAATAAATTCCATACGTTTCCGCACTTACTACGTAAATAAGAATCGACTGCATATTTCATTTTGCTAAAACAATCGTAGAAACAGTGAAAGCGCCGTTTTCTTGTATTTATAGAGCGCCTTTCACAACCTCAGGACGTCCCATTGTGCTTTACAGACAATGAAGTATCTTTTGAAGTGTGGTCACTGTTGTAATGTAGGAAAAGCAGAAGCCAATTTGCGCAGAGCAAGGTCCCACAAATAGCAATGAGATGAATGACCAGATAATCTGTTGGTTGAGGGATAAATACTGGCCAGGACAATGGGGACAATGCTCTCCTTCAAAGTAGTGCCATGGGATCTTTTATATCCATCTGAGAGGGCAGACTGGGCCTCGGTTTAACGTTGTTAATCCCAGGTGATTGGAGTGGATGCTCTGCACTGATGGTGTGATTTTTCTGATCCTAAACATGTATTAACATAGCATTAAATCCAGTGACCCACTATCACAGGTAGGACAGTCCGGATGTGATAACGCCAGGTTTCGACTGTCAGCTATTGTAACATTTCCACTGTGTTTTCCATGATTTCGAACGGAGAGCAATCATAAAAGTATCCGTTGACCACAGGATTTGCCTCCATTTTCCCTGTAAAGCAAAATGCTGATATAGCTGCTTTAACCCTCCCTGTGCCAAAGACAGCACACCAGGTAAATATGGGCAACCTCGGGCCTGTGGGGGTAAAAGGGTCTAATTAGATAGCTGAAAATGCTGTAAACACGAGTAGGTTCGTCAGGTTAGCCTGTCTGTTCACTTTCCAGGTGCTGACAGACCTATTGAATTCCAGTTCTGTTTTTATTTCAGATTTCTGATATTCCTATTTTTTCTCTCTCGAATAGGATACCACGCTGGCACTACAGTGCTCGTGGGATAAGCACTCCGACACAAACAGAACACGTGACGTAAACCGAACAGGAACAAAAGCAGAGAGAGAGACAGCAGGGTAAAAGATTTAAAAAGAACTCTCATAGGGGATTACAATGACTCCCTATGAGGCGCAGGGTGAGATGCAGTGATGCACAGAAAGGTACGGCCAGACAACCCAAAGCACAGGGAAACGCAGAGAAAAAGAAAGATTTGTATTTATATAGCACCTTTCACGACCTCAGGATGTCCCAAAGCGCTTTACAGACAATGAAGTACTTTTGAAGGATAGTCACTGTTGTAATGCATGAACGTGGCAGCTGATTTGAGCAGAGCAAGGTCCCACAATTAGCAATGAAATAAATGAACAAATCGTCTCTTTTAGTGGGTTGAGGGATAAATATTGGCCAAGGCACCGCAAAGGACTCCTCTGCTCTTCTTCGAAATAGTGCCATGGGATCTTTTACGTTCACCCGAGAGGGTAGATTGGGCCTCAGTTTAACGTCTCATCCGAAAGACAGTGCAGCACTCCCGCAGTACTGTACTGGAGTGTGAGCCTGGATTTTGTGCTCAAGTCTCTGGAGTGGGACTTGAACCCACATCTTCTTACTTAGAGGTGAGAGTGTTACTCACTGAGCTACTGCTGCCACACAAAGAGTTAAATGACATATATTTTCCAGACATGGGAGTCCATTACAACTAGCTTCACAATTTTCAGCTCAGATTATCCTGTACAACAGGGGGACACAGTCCCAAGACTGCCAACACTGCAATTTTGGAGCTTGTATGTCGGTATTTGTGTGTGTATTTTAAATATATTTTTACTCCTATTAAAGTATTTCAACTCCGCTCATAAGCATTCACCTCTGCGTATCCTTTCTTTGCTAGAATACATCATAGACTTGACACCTGGGCTGACAGGAATAGATTACTGCGTTTGGTACCACACACATTGGCAGTCCGCTGACCTGTGCCCTATTTGCAGTTGCTGTTTCACACGGTGGTGCATTCTGTCGCTTTGCTCGACCTTGCATTACTTGTGTACTTTGTACATACTGGCACTGTGAATGATGTGCTGTTCAGAATCCAGTCAGGAACCAACATAAACGGGTTCTGTTTCTTCCTCTCAACCTTGTTAGTGTCTATTTGATCAAATTTTCTGCACAACTCATTAACCAAACTCACTTTTGACAACTGATTAACCTAACGTTATCATGGCATCTCATTAGGAAAATGTTCTAGTAGTAATGCGATATATATAAATAGGGTACAAATTAACACGTACTTGGCAGTGCTAAAGATTGGACTCAATCCCAAGGCTCAGAGGATGTTTGTAATCACGGCCTGATGGCTTATGGCGGCATCTGACAGCTTTGTCAGTACATGTTCTTATATGGTGAGGGGATTTACACTCCAACAAAGGGCACACTTGCTTTGATTTTCTCCCTGTTTTTATTTTTAGGCCCAGTTGTGCCCTATGCTTTTGCCACCAAGAGAACAAATGGCCAATCTTGCCGCAGATCTCAGCCAATGGACAGATACCAATTGGTGCCTAACATCAATCCAGCGAGGACACCCCAAATGATTTTCCCTCCCTTGTGCAGGGAGACCCCTATGGTCTTTGGCTACTGCCCCCTTGCACAGCACAGCTCAAATCAAGAATTGGGTAGAGTGGCAGGCAGAACCTGAGTGCCCCCTTATAGAAAGAAAGGACATGCATCTTTCACCACCTCAGGACATCCCAAAGCGCTTTACAGCCAATGAAGTAATTTTGAAGTGCATTCACTGCTGTAATGTTGGAAATTCAGCAGCACATTTACACACAGCAAGATCCCACAAACAGCAATGTGAAAATGACCAGATTATCTGTTTTTTTTTAGTGATGTTGGTTAAGACATAAATGTTGGCCAGGGCACCGGGGAGAACTCCCCTGCTCTTCTTCGAATAGTGCTGTGGGATCTTTTACGTCCACCTAAGAGGATAAATGTGTCCTCCGTTTAACATCTCATCCAAAAGATGGGACCTCTGACAGTGCAGTATTCTCTCAGTACTGCACAGGAGTGTCAGCCTAGATCTTGTGCTCAAGTCTCTGGAGTGGGACTTGAATCCACAACCTTTTGACTCAGGAGGAGGCAAGAGTGCTACCACTAAGTCACGGCTGACACCTCGATAGTCAGCCTTTGTAACTCAATTCTAGGTATTGGCTGTTGGATATGGATTCCCTGTGCCTTTTCAGTGGTCTCTTTCTCAAACCACAGTAACTCGTAAACCCTGTTTCACAAGGCACATCCCGCTGAAAAGAAATCAGCTTGTGATCTCAGGAACTGAGTGACCGACTGCTAGTCATCTTTCTCACTGATGGGCTACAGACTCCAGGTTGTCAATCTTTACACAGTTCTTCAGAAAACCACGTTTCGTTGTCCTCACTTTTGTGAGGTCACGTAATTTGGTTTCTTTGTCAACTGCTCTGAATCCAGTTGTCAAAATAGGAAGAACTATTGTTCAAGGCTATTTACAAAAAGCCAAAAGGTTATTTGAAATATGCCAACAAACCTTGGAAACATTAACTAATTTCCCAAAGTATGGTCATTAACGTGAGGCCAGTACATCGAATGGCCGCTGCCTGCCACTATCTAGCAAGTTGTCAAACGGCACAGCAAAAATTAAATCTGGAGCATTACCTGATAGTGAGATAAGAGGGTACAGGTTCAAAGTGGTAAAGGGTGAATGTAAGACTGATGTTAGGACAACACTTTTCATAGCAAGAGTAATCTAGACTTGGAATAGAGTCTGAGAAAGAGCAATAGAGGCAAAAACCTTATCATTCATGGCCCAGTTGCGTACTTTGATGAGGGAACTGTAGGTTCTTTCTGAATGGATGAGCTAAGATAGATTGTAGGCCCTTCTGTATCTGTGGTAGGATGTTATGATCTAATAAATGAGTTCAGCGACTACCATGGTTTGTTGACACTGTATAATCAATTGTGGGTAGGGTAATGTAATGGTTATATTACTGAACTAGTAATCCAGAGGCCTGGACTAATAATCCAAAGAACGTGAGTTCAAATAACCACTGTGACAATTTGAGAATTTGAATTCAGTTTAAAAAAAAATCTGATGAGAGCAAAGGGTAATTAAATGGCCTCCATTCTGCTAAGTTAGATGAACTCAGCTGGAGCATTGCTACAGTGGCTTCAGCATCCCTAGTTCAAATAGGGAAAAAGAACAGGCAGGATTCCCACTCCTGGTCGCATTCCAGTGTCTACTCCCAGAAGTACGGAAGTGCCGACAGGACAGGATCAGGAATAGGAGCAACTATGTGTGGATGAAGGGAGTTACAAATGCTCTCTGTCATGAATGGTTATTCTTCAGACAGCTGTCGTCCAAACTTTAAAAAGACAAATGAATCAGGCTTAGCTATGGTCCTCCATTTGTCAACTGACATTTACTGTCCTGGCTCACACATGAGGAATGTCTCACGTGGACGAATTTGTGGATAATGCCGGGCACCGTCTGCTAATTCATCCCTGTGATGTTCCTCGTGTGTGAGCCAGGGCAGTGAATGTCAGCCGATGACTGAAAAACAACAGATGTGTCACCATCGAAAGTTAATTTATTGTGTTGTGACTGGTTGTCCCAGTGTAGCACATTAGCACCAAGAATGAATCGCAGACTTTAGAACTGAGTCCAGTCCAGATTCATTCATGAACCACAAAACTGTATTAATGCCAGGATATTGTCGGAACTCATCCTGTTATTTTAGAGGACACATCCAATTTATTTGTGCTAGGTTTGATTATTAATTTTTAGATTTGTTTTCAGCTGAACTCCTATCTCTGTTTAATTAGACCTTTGGTGGAGAATTCCCAGTGGGACTTCACTCTTCCATTGTTAACAATGAAAGGTTTCGACTGCCTTCTGCTGCTCTCTCCATCGTTTTCAATGGAGACCTGGCTCCACAATTGTAATGTTCACCGATGACTGACCACAAGGTTGTTTTGGTTGTTTCCCAGTCCTGAATGCACTGCCTGATCTAAGGGTACATTTTCAGAGATAACAACTTGAAACTTGCCCAGATTGGGTTCGAAAGTCCTGGGGGTAAATTTTAACCCCAAGAACGGGTGGGTTGGGGGGGCGGGTGGGAAGGTTAAAAATTGTAAAAAAAGTAAAACCCGACCCCAACCCGCCCTCTTCCGGTTTTAACGGAGGCAGTTCAGGGAGCAGAAGACCAACCCGCGCTCAGGAGGCGGGTCAGTCAGTAAAATCTTTTAAGGAGGCTGCGTGCCTTCATTTCAACAGCATTTTTATTTTTAACTCCAGATTCCCGGGCCTTCTGCTTCATGCCACATAAAAGGAGGCGAGAAGGCCTGGATCATGAGGTAAGTGCCTTTATTGCACTGCTAGTGGGCCAGGAGGAGGAGGAGTGTTTCCTCCAGGCCCAACAAGCTTACCTGCTGCGATCCCACACCACCGTGATCAACCGATACCCCCCCATGCCAGACCCTCCCCATGATCTCCGACACCCTCCCCACGATCTCCGGCCCCCTCCCCACGATCTCCGACACCCTCCCCACGATCTCCGGCCCCCTCCCCACGATCTCCGACCCCCTCCCCACGATCTCCGACCCCCTCCCTACGATCTCCAATTCTCTCCCCACGATCTCCAACTCTCTCCCCATGATCTCTGACACCCCCCCACAAATGACCAATACCCCCGATACCCGACCACCCGCATGACTGAGCCCCTGATGACCAACCCCGTTGGCCTCCCCCAATGACTTCAAAACCCCATGTCCAACCCCCCCCAACCCCATGATCGACCCTTCCCCCGCCCCACCCCCGCCTATCTAAGACTTAACCTGCCGACATCCACTCCCCGGCTTCTCCCATCCAACTGACGGTCAGCCTGTCAATCTGGCTGGCTGTCGGGTGGGAAACCTACAGAAAAAAATTGAAAGACATCGTGTTAAAATTGTAAGGACGTCCGGGAAACCCATACTTCCAGGATTCCTGTCTGGAACCCCCGCCTCCACTCTCTTCCTGGCTGAACGTTAAAATTTACCCCCTGGAGTGGGGCTTGAAGATGCATGAGCGAAACTGGCTTGATAGTAACTGTTTAATATTCTCTTAATACTGGCACATGGGAAGGGAATATGAAGAAAGAAATTAGTCAACATCTGCTTTGAAAATGATGATGGGACTGGAGTGATAGAACCTCACAGCACAGAAGAAGGCCATTTGGCCCATCGTGCCTGTGCCGGCTCTTTGAAAGAGCTATCCAATTAGTCCCATTCCCCCCGTCCTTTCCCCATAGCCCTGCATTGCTATCCTTTTCAAATATACATCCAATTCCCTTTTTGACAGTTCCTATTGAATCTGCTGCCACCACCTTTTCAGGCAGTGCATTCCAGATCATTACAACTCGCTGCGTAAAAAAATTTCTCCTCATCTCCCGTGTAGCCGCAATTGCGCGATGTCATCAAAATCGGCTTCCCTTCCGCCCGTGATTGGGGTGAGCCTGTGCTGGTAACGAGGAGGCTTGCCATCGCTGAATTTTGCGAGACTGGTCCCTCTTCCTAATTTTAATAGGCTCCTCGTGTCACATGCTCAGGAAGCTGGCCAGCAGCGCCATTGGCTGGGAGGCAGCAAATCTGACACAAGGCAGCAGCTCTTAAAGGGTTGCTGCTGCTCACCATTAAAAGGAGGCGGGTGTTTGCTGCCCAATCAGACTCTTTTCTGGGATGATAATGGAGGCAAGGAGGACTATGGGGAAAGCTCCCTCTTGCCATGGGAGCTGATTACCATAATTAGCATATTACAATGAGGCTGGTGTTGACAGCAGCTCAGCCTCCCTATGCTTAACGTATTGTTTGGCCACAAAATACAGCCCTACAGCCCACTGTGCATCACTACACCTACCTGCACGCCCCCATCGAGTGACCTGTGCTCACCCTCGCGAGACTTTGCACCGCCAGGAAAACCAGGCTTAAAAAAATACAGCATCTTCCTATTCCAAAAAGCGTTCTGAAAAAAAAGGTCACAGCCAAAACATCAACCCATCTTTCTCATTCAGAAGCTGACTTACGTGCCGTGCTGTCCCATTTTCACTTCCGATCTCCACTATTCAATGGTATTTCTTTTTTGCGTGTGAGTGTTTTTTTTCCCCTTTTTTTTGTTTGCTAACAAACTAGTTAGGCACAAGAGAATGAGATTACTTCTAGAAGCAATTTATCCAGCAGGACCAATTTGCTGAAACATTAATGTAAATGTTAAGTACCAGGGAAATTTTAATCAACTGAGGTCACTGTAGTGTGAATTTGATGAGTGACTTGAATCCTGTAGTATGTTAGTTTTGCACCGCTGAAATGCCCCTGTTCCTGGCACTACCCTGCATGAGCCACTGCTTTGTTTTTAGGACTGAGCAAGATAAACCCTTCGAAGACAGTTGCATTTTGCCTTAAAACAGCATTTGAATACAACCGTGGGATCTCAAACAGTACATCCTGGGATAACATAGTTCATGCAGGACTTCACTTGAGCGTCTGTATAATTGTAGGTGAAGGATGTGCATTACTTAACAGGTCTGTTGTGCCAGCATGAGAAGGAAGAAAAATATCTTGTGATTCATCCACGCCGTTCTCGAATGTCACAGTGGTTTACGAAATAGTCAAAGCTGCTTGAAGGAGCCTTGGGTGGGGTTCAGAACGAGAGGTCACAGTTTCGGGATATGGGGTAGGACATTTAGGACTGAGTTGAGGAGAAATTTCTTCACTCAGAAGGTAGTGAATCTGTGGAATTCTCTACTACAGAAGGCTGTGGAGGCCAAGTCACTGAATATATTTAAGAAGGAGCTAGATAGATTTCTAGACACAAAATGCATCAAGGGGAATGGGGAGAGCGTGGGAATATGGTACTGAGATAGAGGATCAGCCATGATCATACTGAATGGCGGAGCAGGCTCGAAAGGCCGAAGGGCCTACTCCTGCTCCTATTTTCTATGTTTCAGGTCAAGTAGATGGTCGCAGCGCCTTGAAATTTTAATGGCAGAAATGTAACTTATTCTGTTTGGGTCTTGAGCACAAAATCCAGGCTGACACTTCAGTGCGGTACTAATGGAGTGCTGCACTGCCGGAGGTGCCGGTCTTTCGGATGAGACGTTAAACCGAGGCCCCGTCTGCCCTCTCGGGTGGACGTAAAAGATTCCATGGCACTATTTAGAAGAACAACAGGGGAGTATCTAGTACCTTGCACAACCTCAGGACACCCCAAAGCACTTTACAGCCAATGAAGTACTTTTGAAGTGTAGTCACTGTTGTAATGTTTGAAACACAGCAGCCATATTGCACATAGCAAGGTCCCACAAACGGCAATGTGATAATGAACAGATATCTGTTTTTGGGTGTTGGTTGAGGGGTAAATATTGGCCAGGACACCAGGGAGAACTCCCCTGCTCTTCTTCGAATAATGCTGTAGGATCTTTTGCATCTATGTGAGAGGACAGACGGGGCCTCGGTTTCCCCGTGTTGGGGGAATCTAAATGGGGGCATAGTCTCAGAATAAGGGGTCGCCCATTTAAGATGGAAATAAGGAGGAATTTCTTCTCCCAGAGGGTTGTGAATCTTTGGAATTCTTTACCCAAAAAGCTGTGGAGGCTGAGTCATTGAATACATTCAAGGCTGAGTTAGACAAATTTTTGATCAGCAAGGGAGTCAAAGGATATGGGGAAAAGGTGGGAAAGTGGAGTTGGGGTAAAAATCAGATCAGCCATGATCTCATTAAATGGCGGAACAGGCTCGAGGGGCCGAATGGTCTACTCCTGCTCCTATCTCTTATAGTTTAACGTCTCATCTGAACGACGGCACCTCCGACAATGACTAGATTTTGTGCTCAAGTCTCTTGAGTGGGACCACAACTGTCTGACTCAGAAGGCAAGAGTGCTACCACTGAGCCACAGCAATAAAACTCAATATAATAATATTAAACGTGCTCTGAACAATGCTTGGAGTGTTGCATTAATAGGGATGTGTCTGTCCATGGCCTCATCAAAGCCATAGGGCCCCAACATGCTTCATCGTGCATCACATTATAATAAAGTCACGTTACAAATATCAGTAACATTATTAGTGATATAGTTGGCTCTGCAGTTACCTAGGTAACGGTTTAGAATTTTTGTTTACTGATAATTCATCACACCTGTTGCTGTTTGAGACGCCCACTATTTGCTGCTCACCTCAGCCAATGTTGTCATTTCTGAAGCCATTGCCTTCCAGACTGGTGAAATATTGTGCCCCTGGGCTGCACTGAGTTAACTACTTGGATGAAGTACCAGAGGGCTACTGGTAACCATGAAACCATCCCTCACCACAAATCACCTTCAGGAGAGGGCTGACGAAAAATGGAGCAAGAAATCAACTCGTAATTTTGCAATATGCAGTAACAGATGGCACTGGGTGTAATATGAAGGTGTACGTAGGCCTAAGTTTGTTTTGGCACGAGCCCACAAACACGCACTGTACGAGGCCCACACCATAGCAATTCATCCCTTAGCCATCTGTTATTCTTTATAAAATGGGCTGCATGCTTTTTTACTTACCGTCTTTTCTTTAAAGAGCAAGCCAGCATCGTACCATGCTGCGGCGAACACAAGTGAGCAGACAATTTTGTTGATAGGGTTAGATGAAGTAAGGTGGGAGGAGGCTCGTGTGGAGCATGAACCACCAGCATAGACCTGTTGGGCCGAATGGCCTGTTCATGTGCTTAAAAGTTCCATGTAACTTGTAGTTGACAGCAGTGGGTACATGACATCAGAGAAGCCAAGTTACAAAGAATTTGTAACAATGAGATACAGAAATAAAAGAGTGCTTTAATGCCAATGCTGACAATACAACATGAGAAATAATGGATATATTAGAAGGGAATATATGAGGCCACTCACTTGGGTTTCTTTAGGATCGGGTACTGGGCAAATCCTGAGGGGCTAATTCTAATTTTCTTCCTTAATGCTTTGTGGCTCACTGAACGAAATCTTCTAGAGGTCATTTCAGCAGCAGAACAAACACTTAGAAAATAAACAAAAGTGAAACGGCCCCACTTCACGGTTATATTTTCTGACCTTTGGCCCTAGATTTTAATGGCAGCGAGCGTCAAGGCAAACAGTTGAGAGAACTGTCGCAGCTATTTTAGTGCTGCTGGCAGATAGGGTGTTATTCTAAAATAACACACTTTCTAAAATATACAGATACATTGTTTCTACCTGAAATAGTGAACACCACTAGCCCAAAGGGGAAGAAGCAGGCAGGGCAATGGTAAAGTCTAGGCTGGGCTTAATTGTGTAAAACATTGGTTTCAATCACCCCTCCAGCCCGGTTGTCAAAACCACTGAGGACGTACAGTTCAAGTTTGTGCAAAAGAGGAACTTTTGCCTTTTAATTTTTTTCAAATGTTCTCTCCTTATCCCCCTCTCCTCAGAGCGTGGATTAATGCCAGGGTACAGCCTCACGGAACATGAGGGGAGCACCGGCCCGGGGTCACCACGCCTCAGATCAGCTAATTCAGCTTCGGACCACTTTCCGCTCACGTGACCGGTCAGACCATTATGTGTGCACTCCAAAAAGAACCACCAAGTCTGTTCCGCTCGCTCCCCATCTCCTTTAACATCCCTGTTTCTTTCAAAACAACTCCTTTCTCAAAGAAGTTATGGACTCTGCTTCAACAATGATTTGCGGCGGAGAATTCCACATTCTAACCGCCCGCTGTGTAAAGGAGTTTTTTTTCCAACCCTGTGTGCGACCAGGTATGGATTTCAATGCAGGGACATCCCGAGCAAGTATCTCTGCACCAACAATATGGGTACCAAGGGCTCATTGACTTCTAACCTAATTCCATTGCAAAATAGGGGCACTGCCACCAATGCCCAGCCAAAAAAAATCCAACCCCTGGCATTTGGGATTTTTAATCCCTTTGTCTCATTGGCACAGATTCCTAGAGATCTGACACGCAGTTTGCACTTAATATCCCTCAGCTGTTACAGACATTGTTGAAAACAATTTAATTGAGGAAGATCAAAGTAACAGTGCACACGCTGGCAGCCGTCTCTTTATGAATCCATAAAAGCTAATGTGCAGCACGTAGCCTAGGCTTTTAAAAAAAACACCTGGAACTTTCTTCTTGTAATGGATGAAATATGTTAAAATGTGCATGGTGTTGATTTAACGATGATAGTTTTGAATTCTAGCCTCAGCCATCAAAAGGGAATGCTTCCTTTTATGAAGCATTCTTGCTCCCTTACACAAACCACAGCACGGCATAGCTCACTACATCACGTCACACACCAAAAAGCCACTTTAAGGATCTCGGCACCTTGTAAAAGCAGCAGAGTGACAGAGCTCTGTGTCTGTCAGAAACCGTTCCCAATCCACAAACTCCCTGTGAGATTTCGAGCAGCTCCATTCGTCTGCAAAGCATCACAAGTTAAGGAGAAATTATAATCTTGTTTGGAAAATAATCTCAGCGTTTAATTCCAGTGCCCTCTCTCTGACCCACTTTCTTTTTCAGTGCGGGATCACTGAACTTACCTTATATCGACAGCTTTAACGGTTGGTTTTCTAACTTATATTTGTTGAATGGACAGTTTGGGGCCTTTTTTTTGTTGTTGTTTGTCCTCAATTTTCCCCCTCCTGAAAGTGCTGACTCATCCTGGGCCGCACTACCAAAGGCTGCAGCCACCCTCTGGAATATCAGCCAAGTGATTGCTCTCAATGTAGGAGCCTGCTCAATCATGCAGTGCACTGTAGCCTGATCCTGTCCACCGAAGGATGATCAGGAGTGAGATCCCTGGGTAGATTCCCCTTCCCGTCCCTTCCCAGGTGTGTTGGGATAAATTGTAGTGTCCCCTCTTGCTGTCGCAGAAGAGATTGTCTAACTCAGGGATGCAATCTGTGACCTTCTTAGTCTGCACGTCTCAGTGGGCTAACCAAGTCATCAGCAGAGCATCTGTGGCAAGATTTTAATCCACACGCTGTATGGAAAACATTTGGATAAGGTTATGAAATTTGCATCAAATGTGTCAGTGCACGGCAAAAAGGGCATTGCGGTGCTTGTTTTGGTCTCCTTACCTAAGGAAGGATACACTTGCCTTAGAGGGGGTGCAATGAAGGTTCACTAGATTGATTCCTGGGATGGGAGGGTTGTCCCATGAGGAAAGATTGTGTAGAATGGGCCTACATTCTCTGGAGTTTAGAAAAATGAGAGGTGATCTCATTGAAACATATAAAATTCTTAAAGGGTAGACGCTGAGAGACTGTTGCTCCTGGCTGGAGAGCTTATAACAAGGAGTCATAGTCTCAAGATAAGGGGTCGGCCATTTAGGACCCAGAGAGGAGGAATTTCTTCACTCAGAGGATTGTGAATCTTTGGAATTCTCTACCCCAGTGGGCTGTGGATGCTCAGTCATTGAGTATATTCAAGGTTGCGATGGATAGATTTTTGGACACTAAGGGAATCGAGGGATATGGGGGATCGGGCGGGAAAGTAGAGTTGAGGGTGAAGATCAGCCATGATCTGATTGAATGGTGGAGCAGGCTCGAGGGGCCGTATGGCCTACTCCTGCTCCTATTTCTTATGTTCTTATTGTGCGAGATATTCTTGTGATGAAAGTGACGTGTGGCTGTTCTCTACTGTGAGTTTGATTGCATGGCACTTCCTAGAGTTACCACTAAAGAGACTCAACAAGGTGACAGACTACAGCTGCCAGTATGGATCCGTGCCTTCAACTCCGAGAGATTTAAAAAAAATTATTGACAGTGAGACTAGTCATTCACAAAGCATGCCAGGACTTGCTGTTTGTAGGCTTTGCTCCCTTCCCTGTCCAGTGATGGAAAAACGCTGGTAGCACAAAGCCAGGAAAACGATCTGTGCATCAACTATACAATTCTTTATAATCTTAAAACAATGTAAAGCATGAACCTTTGTAATCTTTACTTGGGAAAATAATAAATAATAATGAATGATGTATATTCAAAGGGTTGTTTATTTTTGAAATTTATGACTGTTAAAGCAGCCATGTGTTCTAATCCTGCTACTCCTACTCTGGCTCAAGAACAATTTTGAAAGACGTCCTTAAGGCTAAATTGTAATGACATCCGGGAAACCCATACTTCCAAGCTCCGACCCCCCACACCACAATCGGCCGACCCTCCTCCACCCACCCCATGTCTGATCCCCCCCCAACCCCGTTGCTGCTCTCATCATAGCCCTGAGTAAATATCGGGGCCAATGAATCTCAGATATACTAATCTGATTTAGTACCTGGTGCTGATGTGTAGCATCAGATCTCGTTGCCTGAGGTCCTGGGCTCTTTGCATTCTCTATAATTATGATCAACAGTTGAACACGTGCTCCCCCAACCTCCACAATGCTCTATTGGACAAAAGAATTATGCTGCTTCATTGTCTCTAATCCCCTCAGCCACCTTTTCAGACAAGGTACACACAGATTTATGGGGTACAGTGGGTTAAGGCTCTTCATTTAACATGGGGCAGGGATTGGAAAGGTGGATGGTGAGTTTGGTGTTATTTTGTGTGAATTATGGGGTATTGTTAAGTATTTATTATACAATAAAATTTACTTTGGGGGGTGCAGACTAGATGGGCTGAATGGCCTCCTTTCGTGCTGTAACCTTTCTATGATTCTACATAATGAGATGTCAGGGAATGTTTCTAATGAGATGTCAGGGAATTAGGGGTTACGGGGAGCGGGCAGGAAATTGGACATGAATTTAAATTTGAGGTTAGGATCAGATCAGCCATGATCTTATTGAATGGCGGAGTAGGCTCGAGGGGCCGATTGGCCTACTCCTGCTCCTATTTCTTATGTTCTTATGTTTCCGTGTTGCAGTGTGACTGGGCTGACTTTTTTGCTGCGAGGTGATTGGTAAATTCTTTTACTTACCCTTTTGGCGGCTGCTTTCGCCAGTCCCTTTAAAGGCCACTGGTTTAGCTGCTCTGAGCCTGCACAGCTCACGTTGCGGTCAGGTGCTAACCAATTTCAGGAATGGGCCTGAAACAGGTGTTAGGCTGCCGATCTGCAAAGGCACGGCAGTTCTCTTCAGAAACTCTGGCCCAACATTTTGTGTGAAGTAACCACGACAGATGCAGTGGCTAACTCGCATACATGTCCGAGGAGACAATCACACCGTTTAACCTGACCTGACAGAGACACCAAGGCAAAGGATGTTTCTCCCCGGAATCCATCACAGAAGGCTATTTAAATTTAGTAAAATATTACATTTAAGGGGAAGCTAGATAAGTACATGAGGGAGAAAGGAATAGAAGGATATGTTGATAGGGTTAGATGAAGTAGAGTGGGAGGAGGCTCGTGTGGAGCATAAACACCGGCATGGATCAGTTGGGCCGAATGGCCTGTTTCTGTGCTGTAAATTCTATGTAATACTGGCATAGTTTCACAACCCTATATAAATATATTACACTGACATTCTTATGTTCTGAAGCAAGACAGGTCCTCAGATCTCTCACAGCAGCCATGAAGGTCAGATCCCCCTGGACTTCCCATCTCTGTCAATTTTGTTTTGCTGCTGCTGAGTTTACTGACTGTAAAGAATTGATTTTTACTCCCAGGCGGGAACATGGCCTAGCAAGAGGCCGGCCCATCTGGGAGCGGTACCGGTGAGGCTCGGCCGATTTAAAGGGCCAGGCCACAATGCTAAGCCACCTGCCAACTTCCCGACCAAAATACCTGGGCAGCCGGCGGGAAATGGATTAGTCGGGCTCGGCAAGGGGGAATCACAGTTGGGGAAGGGAGGTTCAAGGAAGCTTCAAATAAATTTTTAAAGCGTACCTCACTGAGCCACTCCTGCGCCTCGATGTAGCTCCCGTCAGCATTGGGATCAGCCTGTGCAGATTGGGAGCCTAACACTTGTTTCAGGCCCATTCCCGAAATTGGTTAGCGCCTGACCGCAACATGAGCTTTGCAGGCTGCAGTCGGTCTTCTCCGGCACAGAGCAGCTAAACCAGTGGCCTTTAAAGGGAGTGCTGAAAGCAGTCGCCAAAAGGGTAAGTAAAAGCCTGGTGGAGAAGCCATCACTGCACGCCCGTAAACATGCCTCAGGTAAAAATAGCAGTCAGGCCCCGATGACATCATCAGAGCTCAATCTGCATGTTTAAAGAAGGACCCCGTCGGGTGTCCATGGTGCCTACAATTTAAAATTGTATTCGGCCAGATCGGGTCGGGAACACAATGGGTAAGTTCCTTGCTCCGCTTCAGTTCCGGTTTCCGCTGGGAGGCGGGTGTTAAAACCCACTCCTAAGACCCAGAATTCACAACTCAAATCTACACCCACTCTTGCCCCTCCCAACACCAATCTGGCTCTTAGCCATCCTGCCCACACCTCAACCTGACTCTGCAGCTTCCTCACTCGTGGCCTAACCTTCTCCTGCAGCCCCCCCACCTCAACGCTTTAGCCTCTTCATTTATTCCCGATTTATCCCGATAGCCATGCCTCCTGCATCCTGACCCAACTCTGGAACCAGCCCTCACACCACCAGTGAGCATCACCACATACGAACTATTAGTTATACACTCAGAGCACGTGTTGAGGTAGATAAAGTGCTCCACAGAGAATCTCCTGATTCAGAGAAGGCTCCGAGAGTTGGAACTAAAGTCCCAGAATGTACTTCCAGCAACACCAACTTTCAGCTCCTCCACTCAGTGACATTTGTGATCACTCAGAATTCAGACATGTCCCTGCACACTAGCCTGATTTGATTTCTGAAATGCATAAGTATTTTCTCATGATCTCTCTTGTTGGTAGGGAGGTACTGTTTGCTGATACCCAGAAAAATTGAACTATTAACGTCCCCATATAAAAACAATTTCCTACACATACTATTCAAGTATAAATATTGGGTCTAATTTTCCATATTTGCCTTGGCACCAAACCGCAGCTGCACCAAGTTCATTGCCACAAATGGTACTGCTAGTTTCAAAACTGTTTTCATTCTAGTGCTTGGGGAGGGGGTGGAGGAAAGGAAGGGATTGTATATTCAAGACTATCAGACCAACATACAAAATTGATGGGCAGGAAAAGACCAGCTGGTCCATCAAGCCTGCCCCCACACATGTATCATGACCAGACACTACCCCACCCACCACCTCCCTCCGCTCCCCCCCCCCCTGCTCCCACAGCCATGTCATCTCCTGGGAGAGGCAAAAAAACCAGAAAAAACCCAGGGCCAACAAGGGAAAAAAATACACTGTAAAATTCCTCTCCGACACCCTCAGGTGACCAAAACCTGTCCATCACGTAACTATATACTTTTCTTATCCAGGAGAGATTAGCTGAGTCCTTGAGGTAAGGTCCTGCCTAAGATGTAGAGGATCAACAGGTTAGGATATGACTCCTGAAACATTGACCGCGAGGTTAATTGAGTGTTGCTTAATGTTTTAGGGAGTTACTTGGCGTGCTGGTTAACCTCCCCTTTTACTCATATAAGTAAGTGTGGTAAAACATGCTCCTTTACGCCCACATGTCCAAGTAGTGGAATCACTATGGACTACCGGTTGTGAACTGCCACAAAGAGCCATTGTGCCATCTTGAATAAGTGGTAGCGTCCTCGCTTCTGAGTCAGCTCGTCGTGGGCTTGGGCCCCACTCTAGGACTTGAAACACATACCCTGGGAATTTTCTCGTGGCTTTTCCCGATCGGCTGGTGGAAGATCAGCCATCTAGACGTTGTATTTCGGGTGTCCGCTGATTCTTGGCCGGAGTTTTTTGCGGCCGATTGGGAGAACGCCTGAGGAACTCCCCAACGATAATCTAGGCTGGGACTTTAGTGCAGTATTGGAGTGCTGCATTGTTGTCGGTGCTGTCTTTCAGATGAGACATTAAGCTCATGCCCTTTTCAAGTGGATGTAAAAAATCCCACTGCACTATTTGAAGAAGAGCTGGGAAGTTCTCCTGGCGTCCTTGTTCCTTTTATTCCTTTTATTCTTTAACCAACACCCCCAAAGAAACAATTAACTAGTCATTTGTTTCATTTGCTGTTTATGGGACCTTGCTGTGCACAAATTGGCTGCCACATTTGCCTACATAATAACAGTGACTACACTTGAAAAATTAATTAGTTTTAGAACACTTTGTAACTTCCTGAGTATGTGAAGGACACTATATAAATGCAAATTCTTTCATTCTTTCTCTCTCTCTTTCTTTGGATAGTGCTGGGGAAGCAATTGCAGCTATTTAGTCAGCACCTTCCCTGAAGAAAGGAGTGCTGCAGAGAAAGAAAGGCAGATTTACTCACCGGCCACTAGAAGCCCCGCTGAAAGGAGTCAGGGAGAGGAGGGACACACTTTAATTTAATGATGGCTACTTCCCATCCCAGAAATGCCTGGAGTAGCAGGAACGGGAGAAAGTAGCCAAAAGAGTAATAGCTTTGTCCCTACCCACAAGATATTAGTAAAAAAAGGTGGCAGACCCGAAGGAATCTGTTTAGGTGAACCAACAGTACTGTTATGCATGACAGGCATTTGCCATAAGTAGACATGCAAGAAAATCTCTGGTAATTTTTTAATCCTTTCACGCCGAAAGATACTATGCAGTAAGCAGAGATGTTCAGATGCAGAACTGGCATAATAGAAGCAGGGATAAGAATGAGTTGTTTTGAATGGGGAGATGTAGGATAGTGGGCTAACTCTCTCCATTCAAACCAAGCATGAATGAAGTAGGCAGGGGATTGTACCATTCAGGTTGCCATTGACGGAGGTGGTGTTGGTTATGTATATATGTATAACGGGCAATTATGGACAGCAATCTATATACTGTAAAGTAGTGTGGGTAGGAGGGAACACTTCATGCCAATTATAGTTGCTATGCAGCATTGTTACAAGACTTGGAGCCAAGTAGTTCTGGTGGAATCCAAACTGTGCATTTATGAAGAGGTTATTGGTGATGGCACTATTCAAAGAAAGAAAGAAAGAACAAAAGACTTACATTTATATTACGCCTTTCATGATCTCAGGACGTCCCAAAGTGCTTTACAGCCAATGATGTACTCTTGAAATGTAGTCACTGTTGTAATGTAGGAATGATTACTCCTTCCATTACTTTGGAGGAGGCTGATAAGGTGACAATTAGCCAGGTAAAATTTCCTGGTTTTTGTGGATAGGAACATAGCTGGCCAATCTTCCATATTGTTGCCAGTGTCATAATTGCACTGGATTAGCTTGACTAACGTGGTATCCAGTTTTGATGTGCAGGTCTTCAGGATTATAGCTGGGATGTTATCAGGGCCCATAGCCTTTGCTGTGTCAAGTGTACTCAGCCATTTCCTAATGTCAGATGGAGCGAACTAAACTTTCTGGATGGTGGAGACATCGGGGATAAATGGAGTGAGATCATCCATTTGGCACTTTTTGGCTTGTTTGAAAATTTGTTTCTTGCACTCACATGCTAGGCTCTGCTTTTGTTGAGGATTGTAAACAATTTTACAACACCAAGTTATAGTCCAGCAATTTTATTTTAAATTCACAAGCTTTCGGAGGCTTCCTCCTTCGTCAGGTGAACAATGTGAAAATGAAATCCTCGAGATGAAATCGCATTTATAATTCACAGAACAATGCTTGGTGAGTACAGACCAAGCATTGTCTGCACACTGATTGCCTTGGCAACGGGCAGTTGAAAAAACTGTCTGTACTCACCAAGCATTGTTCTGTGAATTATAAATGCGATTTCATCTCGAGGATTTCATTTTCACATCGTTCACCTGACGAAGGAGGTAGCCTCCGAAAGCTTGTGAATTTAAAATAAAATTGCTGGACTATAACTTGGTGTTGTAAAATTGTTTACAATTGTCAACCCCAGTCCATCACCGGCATCTCCACATCATAGTTGAGGATGGAAATGTTCATGGAGCCTTCTCTTCCCATTAGTTGCCTGGCTGTTCAACACCATTCTTGACTGGATATGGTAGGACTACAGAACCTTGCTCTGATCTAGTGGTTGTGGGACCGCTTAACTCTGTCTGGCTTTGACCTTTCTTGACCTTCTTGACCTGCCTGGTTCAAGTATCAGGTTCGAGTCTGCCATGGAGGGTTGACTCGGTTCCAATTTTCCATCACTAGGTGTAGAAGATCTTGGAGCTAACTCGAACCCAAAGAGACCCTGTTGATTCCAAGTCCCCTGCCTAAAAGAGAATAGTCACTAAGAAGCATATAGATGTAGGTCAATAATTATTTTCTGATTCACAAATGCTTTCGCACATTGATGGAAACAGTTTGGTCAAGAAGTTTGGAACTCTCTTCCACAAATGGCAATTGATACTAGCTCAATTGCTAAATTTTAATCTGAGATAGATAGCTTTTTGGCAACCAAAGGTATTAAGAGATATGGGCCAAAGGCAGGTATATGGAGTTAGATCACAGAGCAGCCATGATCTTATCAAATGGCGGAGCAGGCACGAGGGGCTGAATGGCCTACTCCTGTTCCTATGTTCCTAAGAATGTGAGTTCCTCTGGATAGAATTGTAGCAATACGTCATTAGTAATCAACAAGAAAAGGGCTTTTGGCCCATGAGGCCAACACAAACCCCATATCCTATCATTGAGTGGGCTGCATTTATTTAATGTCCTGATAGAAAGTTCTGTATCATTTCTCTTTATCCCCCTTATCAATCAAACTCCCAAACATCGATCTATCCTCACCGTGTCAATATTCCAAAAAGAAAAGCAATGTCCTGCCCAATATTCCATACTCAATCAAAACCACCAATACAGATTAGCTGAACGTTCATTTCATTGCTGATCGGGGGATCTTTTTGTGCATTTAATGGCTGCTGGTTTGCATATATAACAATGGTCGCTGGACTTCCAAGCGATTGAATTTATGTGAAATACTTTAGAGATTTCTGAGAGAGGCTGAACCAGACCATTCGCAACTTTGGCGTCCTATTGACCCTGAGATGAGCTTCCGACCATATATCCGCTCCATCACCAATATCGCCTACTTCCACCTCCGTAACGTCACCCGTCTCCGCCCCTACCTCAGCTCATCCGCTGTTGAAACCCTCATCCGTGCCTTTGTTACCTCCAGACTGGACTATTTCAATGCTCTCCTGGCCGGCCTCCTATCTTCCACCCTCCATAAACTTGAACTCATCCAAAACTCTGCTGCCTGTATCCTAACTCGCACCAAGTCCCGTTCACCCATCACCTCTGTGCTCGCTGACCTGCATTGGCTCCCGGTCCGGGAATGCCTCGATTTTAAAATTCTCAT
This sequence comes from Heptranchias perlo, assembly GCF_035084215.1. NCBI lineage: Eukaryota > Metazoa > Chordata > Chondrichthyes > Hexanchiformes > Hexanchidae > Heptranchias > Heptranchias perlo. The sequence continues at coordinate 12,396,407 of NC_090332.1, read as the reverse complement.
CCTTGTTTTTAAATCCCTCCATGGCCTCGCCCCTCCTAACTCTGTAACTTCCTCCAGCCCTACAACCCTCCGAGATCTCTGCGCTCCTCCAATTCTTGCCTCTTGCGCATCCCCGATTATAATCGCTCCACCATTGACAGCCATGCTTTTAGCTGACTAGGCCCTAAGCTCTGGAATCCCCTCCCTAAACCTCTCCACCTCTCTCTCCTTCTTTAAGATACTCCTTAAAACCTATCCCTTTGACCAAGTTTTTGGTCACCTGTCCTAATGCCTGCTTATGTGGCTTGGTGTCAAATTTTGTTTGATAACATTCCTGTGAAGCGCCTTGGGACGTTTTATGATGTTAAAGGCGCTATATAAATGAAAGTTGATGTTGTTGAAATGGGATCAGGCATTATATAAATGTAAGACTTTCTTGTCCTTTTCATTTAGTTTTGTCCCATTGATGACATTTAGTCCCAAAAACAAAAGGACCACCATGACCCATGAAGAATCTTTGTCTAAACTTGTCCCTAGAACCTGACAATTCGTGACCAGATATTTGTCAGGTTCTTCTTTGAAGGAGTTGACCAGTAGAGCATTAACGCTCAGGGTTTTAGTTCTTTGTCAGCTTTGGCCCTGGACCCTGTTCACATTTACTGCTTGAACAGACACAAATGCTTATCTTCACTTGCCCTGTCTCCTGATTCCTTCCACACTTCATTAGTTTCTGGTTTGGTCATCCTTAGAACACTCTTCTGATGATTCATAAATTCCAGAGGCATGATTCACTGACCATGTGGATTGCAATGGAGTGACATCACTTGTATCCTATAAGGAAGTAAGGTGCTGAGAAAACAGTGCCACTAAAGAATTTTAATGATCAGTGTGTTTACTGATCTCACTCCCTACTGCAATTATTTGATGATCTCACGCTTTGTGACAGACCCACTACATCCTGATGATGCTTCAGCAAATTCCACTTGCATTCTGACTACCTTATGGGATTTTTTGAATCTGGAGTCATGACATTCTCGTGAACTTTGATTAATGATTAAAGTTTAGACAAAGATTCTTCATGGGTCATGGTGGTCCTTTTGTTTTTGGGACTAAATGTCATCAATGGGACAAGACTAAATGAAAAGGACAAGAAAGTCTTACAAGTCTCCAGCATTGGAAGCCATTCTTGCATCTCAATACCAAATGGAGGAGGGAGGAGAAGAAACAAATCAGAATAACTTAACTACCCTTTGTACTTGAGTACTGAATGGTTACATAAATAAGTACTGTCACATGCAGTTGGCTATTCACCAATACTTGCTTACTGGTGCTTTCTAACATCTCTCATCAATTATTCTAAATAAAGAGGACTATCTGCAGTGCAGTGCATGCGGTGCTAATCTAACCCAATAGATTTGGCATTGATCAGCTCTGGTGATAAAAGAGACCAGACAAGAGGGGAGCAATCAGTCCAATCCAATTACTTCAAGCAATGTTCCCTAAAGGCTGAGTTGTGTAAATGCATCACCCAGTGTGGAACTGAGTTTTACAGTTCAGGTGCGATCCTTGATCGCTGCGGAGTGTGTTAATCTCACCAAGGGGCAGCGGTGGGGGTTGCAAAAATTGACCTCCACGCTCCTTAGCTCGGAAGGGAGGAAAGAATAGCCAGGGTTCCTGCTCCTGTAACCCAGTGACTCCCAGTTGCGTGTGTCGACCCTTGACCTTCTCATCTTCCTCATCTGCATGCTGTCCCTTGATGACATCATCCGCAGGCACAGAGTCAGCTTCCCTTTGTACACTCCATGCTTAATCCATTCATACTACTTTCCTCTGCGTGTTATTTTAACACAGGCAATAACCCGTTTATTTTAAACAGGTTAAACACCCATTTACAAATGGCGTACAGAACAATGTAGGATGAGCCGATCGGAAGTCCTAGCCTTTAGCGGCAGCTGTGAGTTCTTCTGGGTCAGGTTCAACGCAGGTCAGATGCAGAGTGAAAGCTGCTTCTTCTCTTTCGCCAATCATGTGCCTCAACCTCAAGCTTCGAAGGGGACCTTTTAATGAATCAGTGAGAAATTCCCTTTCCTCATTCGAGCTACCCTTGAGGCCCTTCTGAGTTAGGTTGCCAGCTCAAGTTCCAATTAGTGGCAAATTATGTGCAGTTTTGGGCTGACAGATGATAATGATACCGTGAAGTCTGTTCGAGACATGCTGGCTGATACAATGTTAATAATATAGCATCATTTGGACACTACAGAAGCTGTTAAATAGGCCCAGGGTACGTGTGGTGCAAATCAGGGAAGACAGCAATAAAAGAATGACCATTACAGTGATTCCTTCAGTCAGACTTGCTGACTCTACCCCGTCAGTATAACACGTTTGAAATGCCTTGATAAAGTTTTTTTTAAACTGCTTGGCCCCACAATTTATTATTTGATTTATTATTTCAGGAATGCTCGTTAAAATAACAAATTTCTACCAAGAAAAATGTGGAAAGAAAATTATACTTCTTCACAGAAGGGGGACTAAGGATTAGGATTATGGGGGGGGGGGGCTGTTGGGCAAGAGGGAGAAACCATCGCATAGAGCCAGAAATCACTCCCGAAATAACGGAGGAGCTCAACAGCGCTCTCCGTTTTTAGTGGTGAATTGAAGGAGAGAGTTCCAGCGTTTGCACATGCACAGTGAAACACGGAAATCTGGAACTTGCTCCTAGTGGTTCGCCGGTGATATGACAGCTTCGAATTAAAGGGACATCACTGGCTGCAATCAGTGAAATCAATGAAAAAGCACCAACTTGCTCATCTGCTCAGCTGGCAAGTAACTAATTACACCAAACAGGTACACTTAAAAATACCAGGTCTAAACTAAGTTTTAACAGCGTGGTAAGTCTTAATGTCAGCCAAACAACTAAAAATTAACTTTTAAAAATGTACCGTCTCATATTGCTCCTTATTTTAATAGTTTTTGGTCATTAAAAACAAATTTAAATTATTTTTTTTAAAGTTTTACTTTTCCCTTCTGCCTCTTTAATTTACTTCAATTTTTTCTTTGGCTTTTTATAAAACAAATTTTTTATCTACGACATCCTGAATACTAACTTTAAATGAGTGAAGTCTGCTTGCCCGTTTGAGCAATGCTGCCTGAATCTGTGGCCGTGACTTCTCTTCCTGACATTTTGTGGACGTGTCTTCTCCTCACAGAGGTTTCCGGCCAGACGGCAACTCACGCTGCTCAGAGGCTGGGTTGATGGCGCACATTTTGTTTAAAGTTCGAATTCAAGCAATTGGACGCAGAGCCCGCAGTAAGTGTTTCCGTTAACTAAATTCGCAGGAGCGGCGGTGAGCGCCGCCTCGCCGCCCTGCGCGATTTCTGGCCCATTAACCTCCTCGTGACCATCTGAAGGGCAACAGCAGCACAGGCCCAAGAGCAAGATATGCATCCACCATCTTGGTAAAGGAATGGGATCCTTCAGGTGCCCTAAGGATAGAAGGAGAGAAGAAAGCAAAATTCAAAATTGGGGGGGGGTGCGAGAGAAGGTTTTTTGAAAACCCCTAAAAATATGCAATGCTGTTCTATTATTGTTTTAAAGTCTTACACTGAATCTTCAGATGCAAGCTAAAATATTTAGCAACTTTTCTGGTGTTTGTCATTTATATTAATGAACGCTCCTGAAATAAGTAATGAAAATTGCAGAGTAGCATAGCTTTAATAACAATTAAAAACAAAACAATTCAGTAATTCCTTGTCTGATGTAAAGGTCAAGAGGTTGTTATGCAGATGACTAATGTCTCAATTAGATGTTGTTAACGGACCTGGCTAATATTTCACCTTTATTATGCGTCTGTGACATTTATAATAGTCTCTGACGGAATCAATATTCCACACATGTGAAGTTATTATTGATACCGGGATCTCTCTGCTCTCACAGAGACAAAAATAAAACTGTTACAATGCATAATTTTGTATAACGAAAATTGTTGGCAGTGGATTGTGCGTGAGGTACACATCACTTTCACAAGTAAAATACAAGTTGCGTGTTTTTCTGTCTCTATACCACAACCACGGGGTTTAGCCCTGTGGTGTTATCATTCTCCGGCACTATTGATGGAATCAATGCTTCTTTGTGTGTCCCATAAGACCATAAGACCATAAGAGATAGGAGTAGGAGTAGGCCATTCGGCCCCTCAAGCCTGCTCCGCCATTTAATGAGATCATGGCTGATCCGATTTTTACCTCAACTCCACTTTCCCGCCTTTTCCCCATATCCTTTGACTCCCTTGCTGATCAAAAATTTGTCTAACTCAGCCTTGAATGTATTCACTGACTCGGCCTCCATAGCATTTTGGGGTAAAGAATTCCAAAGATTCACGACCCTCTGGGAGAAGAAAATCCTCCTCATTTCCGTCTTAAACGGGCAACCCCTTATTCTGAGACTATGCCCCTACTTTTAGATTCCCCCATGAGGGGTAACATCCTCTCAGCATCTACTCCATCGAGTCCCCTCAGAATCTTGTATGATTCAATAAGATCTCCTCTCATTCTTCTAAACTCCAATGAATATAGACCCAACCTGTTCAATCTTTCCTCATAAGACAACCCTTCCATACCCGGAATCAACCTAGTGAACCTTCTCTGAACTGCCTTAAATGCAAGTATGTCCTTCCTTAAATAAGGGCACCAGAACTGTACGCAGTACTCCAGGTGTGGTCTCACCAGCACCCTGTACAGTTGTAGCATGAATTCCCTGCTTTTATACTCCATCCCCCTAGAAATAAAGGCCAGTATTCCATTTGCCTTCTGGATTACCTGCTGCACCTGTATGTTGACTTTTTGTGTTTCATGTACGAGGACACCCAGATCCCTCTGTACCCAGATCCCTCTGTACCCAGATCCCTCTGTACCCAGATCCCTCTGTACCCAGATCCCTCCGTCCCGATGTGCCTTGATAAGCCTAATGGCTGACAGTCTTTTGCTGACCATGCTCTGTCCTTTTCCTCTTCTGTATGGATTGAGGTTGTCCCTGTCTCACGCAATGTGGCCTCGGTTTTTATGGGGGGGGGGACGTGAGGGGGAGGGAATGGTGTACCCGAGCCGGCAGCGCCTCGTTTAAATAAAAGTTCCCGGAGCCTCGCCCGAAACCCAGCCAGAATCACTACCTGGCCGGTGCGGGGAGTGGGGATGGTGGGGGGGGGGGGGGGAGTTTAGCATCAGGAGGCCGCAGCCAGCGACCCGCGGGGAACTCTGTGCGAGGCAAGCACTGTGCACTCCAGCCTCTTCCCCTGCACACTTGTGCTCAGCTGATCCCTCTAAGTCGCCATCTGCCGGTTTCTGACCTGGTGCTTGCAAGGGTGAGAGTCAGTGATGGTGCATCTTCAGTTGGACTGTCCTCCTCCTTCTCTGCTGCCAATGGGCCTGGGATCTGCAGGGGACCTGGAGAGAGGAAATAGGAAGAATGGTTAGTAGCTAGAGGCAATGTTAAGTCGGTGCTGAATGCAGCACCAGGCTGTGATGCAGATTGTGTGAGGGGGGAATAGTTCAGTGACAAGAGAAAAGGACGGTTAGAAGAACCTTGTGCCAAGTTTCAATAACAAAAACAACACCAACCATTTGCATTTATATAGCGCCTTTAATGTAGTAAAATATCCCAAGGTGTTTCACAGGTGCATTATCAAACAATATTTGACACCAAGCCACAGAAGGAGATAGGAGGATAGCTTGATCACAGAGGTAGGTTTTAAGGAGCGACTTAAAGGAGGAGAGAGAGGTAGAGAGGCAAAGAGGTTTAGTGAGGGAATTCCAGAGCTTAGGGCCTAGGCAGCTGAAGGAACGGCCGCCAATGGTGGAGTGATTAAAATCAGGGACGCGCAAGAGGGCAGAATTGGAGGACCGTGGAGACCTTGGAGCTGGAGGAGGTTACAGAGATAGGGAGGGATGAGGCCATGGAGGGATTTGAAAACATGGATGAGAATTTTAAAATCGAGGCTTTCCCAGACCGGGAGCCAATGTAGGTCGGCGAGCACAGAGGTGATGGGAGAACGGGAGTTGGTGCGAGTTGGGATACGGATAGCAGTGTTTTGGATGAGCTCAAGTTTATAGAGGGTGGAAGATGGGAGACCAGCCAGGAGAGCACTAGAATAATCAAGTCTAGAGATAACAAAGGCATGGATGAGGGTTTCAGCAGCAGATGAGCTGAGGCAGGGGTGGAGATGGGCGACGTTATGGAGTAGGAAGTAGGCGATCTTGGTGATGGAGCAGATATGTGGTCAAAAGCTCATCTCGGGGTCGAATAGGACACGAGGTTGCAAGCAGTCTGATTCCGTCTCAGACAGTGGCCAGGGAGAGGGATGGATTCAGTGGCTAGAGCCAGCTGCTACTGCTCTGGATCACTCTGCGTCAAGGCTATTCATGGCTGCCTCTTCTGCTGATGTGATGACTTGAAAGGATGGTATTCCTGCTCCAGTGTGGGTCCTCTCCCTGGCACTGTGTGCAAGTCTGTCCTCCAAGAGGAAAGGGAACATGTTAGTGAATGACGTGCTGAAGAGCTGTAAACATCTGTGTGTGAGGGTAGTATAGTTTGACTGGCAGTATAAAGAAGCATCAAGGGTGTGCAAGAGAGAGGGTATTAACTGCAAGAGCAGAGACAGTAGCAGAGTGTGGACATAGCAGCAGGAGGAGAAGGGTGTTGCTGTGATTGAATGAGAGGATGTGAAGCAGGGGAGGTCAAACTTTTCAGTACTACTGTTAAAGTAAATCGGTGCAGCTGACAATAACAAAACTGTGATGGGAGTCTTACCTAAGCAGCCCCGATCATGTCATTCAACTTCTTCTTTGCACTGGTCTGATAGGCTAAGCTTCTGGCGATTACACGCGCTGCCACTTCGGACCATCACTGTGTGGCAGTGTGATGGACCAATCTTCTCCCATCCGCCAGGAAGAGGAAGTACTTCCTCCTGGTCACTTCCTGGACTGAAGCCTCTGAGGCACTGTTTCAAAGGCAGGATGCTCTCGCAGTGCAAATTTTCTTCCACCTAATACAAAAAACAGCACCTGCAGGCAACACATACTGTACCTCTCCTTTAAGTTGTGTTGACATCTCATCCATCATATTGAAATGATGTTCGTGTCTCCTAGAAAAAAAGAAAGAACTTGCATTTATATAGCGCCTTTCACAACCTCAGGACGCCTCAGAGCACTTTACAACCAATAAAGTACTTTTGAAGTGTTGTCACTGTTGCAATGTAGGAGACGCGGCAGCCAATTTGTGCACAGCAAGGTCCCATAAAAAGCAATGAGATAAATGACCAGATAACTTGTTCTATTGATGCTGTTTGAGGAATAAATATTGGCCAGGACATCTGCTCTTCTTCGAAATAGTGCCTTGGCATCTTTTACGTCCACCTGAGAGGACAGACGGGGCCTTGGTTTAATGTCTCATCTGAAAGACAGCACCTCCGACAGTGCAGCTCTCCCTCAGTACTGCACTAAAGTGTCAGCATGCATTAGATGCCAAAGTTTCTAGAGTGGGACTTGAACCCATGACCTTCAGACTCAGGCGAGAATGCTGCTATTGAGCCACAGTTGACACCTAACTGACATCATCGGGGGAGCGACTCAACTGCCCTCCCCTGTGATGTTTATTTGATGCCGCTTTCACATTTTGCAATGCCGTTCAATCGTTTTATAGCCTTGTAATACACTCCAACCCAGCTGGAGTTACCCTGTGTATCTGTGTGGCTACTTTAATCCAAGAAAGGACAGAGTATTGTATGAGCTGCTGCCAATTTACTTTCGAGTGTTCTCATTCAACTTTTCGATGTTTAAAGGAATATAGAATCTTATTTTCTTCCAAACTGCTTAAGCGAGGAATCTCAATAGGAAAGCAATATCTTCTGAATGGATTCTCTTTTTTCAGTTACCACAGCAATCGCTTGCACTGAATTGGAATGGTCTTTAAAAGAGGCTGCCTCACGTAGGCAAGCTCAGCTCCTGGAACTGCAAATGCCAACAAGGCACAACAGGGCAGTCAGCATCTGAAAGAGAAACGTTGACATTCCAGGTGCCGCCCATTGACGAGGCCCCAACCTGTCCTTCCAGATGCTAACTGACGTTTTGTGTATTTTCCACCATTTAATCTCAGGTTTCCAGCACTCATAGAGTTATACAGCACGGATAGAGGCCCTTCGGCCCATCGTGTCCGCGCTGTTCTTGTTTTAAACTCAGTTCCTGGAATGGCTTTCCCAGAAATCGTGAAAGACCTCACAACACCAAATGCTATTTCTACCGTTATGTGAATTTTTTTGAGGGTTTTTACTTTGCCGTGGCTCAGTTGGCAGTGCTCCCACCTCTGAGTCAGAGGTCGTGGGTTCAACTCCCACTCCAGGAAAGTGTTGGAATCTAGGCCAACACTCCCAGTGCGGTACTGAAGAGGTGCTGCACTGTCGGAGATGCCGTCTTTCGAATGAGACATTAAATTGAGGTCCTGTCCGCCCTCTCAGGTGGACGTATAAGATCCCATGGCATTATTTCGAAGAAGAGCAGGGAAGTTCTCCCCGGTGACCTGGCCAATATTTATCCCTCAACCAACACCTAAAAATGGATTATCTGATCATTTATCACATAGCTGTTTGTGGGAGCTTGCTGTGCACAAACTGGCTGCCACATTTCCTACATTACAACAGTGACTACACTTCAAAAGTACTTCATTGGGTCTAAAGCACTTTGGGATGTCCTGAGGTCGTGAAAGGTACTATATAAATGCAAGTCTTTCTTTCTTTCTTTAAATGAATTGGCAGTGGGTTGTCAGGCCGATGTTCTTGTCACCGTGCCTCCTTGGTTTGCAATATCTGGCGCTGCTCCTTTAACATTAGACTGCCAAATGTAACCTTCTGAATAAATGTGCATGTTTTCTCTTTAGCATTCAGCATCGCTCGGTCGAAAGTAACAAGCTACCTGCTGACAGGCTCCTAACATGAATGTGTGCTGACAGGCAAACACTAAAGTCTTCGTAAACAAGCTAAATTGTTTCCCAGAACCTATGAGAAGTGCTGAATTCCTGCAACAGACAAACAAGATAGTAATTGAAGTTTATGTGTATATTTCAGGGCCTTACTCATTTCATAGTGCTTACAGATATAATTGGAAACATATTTTCTTTTTTTTTGCTTTCAATTCCCCAGATTCCTGAGCAGTTGCAAAATTTCCTCAGTGGTCCCATTAAGTGAATAAAGTACCTTAACATGACAGATAAAATCTGTAACAAATAAAGCACTAAAACTGGTTTTCATTTGGCATTAAAAAAAGGATTATCATTCACAGAGGTAGCAGGTCCATAACAGAGTACAATTTTAATCAGGATCACATTGATCTGTGCGCCTCGGGGGAAATAGAATGACAAACAGCACCGGGCAGTAAATGAAGGAGAGTGACAGTGCGGTTAGCCATCTGTGACATTGCAGACCGTGTGCCATTTTATCTGTTTAAATAAACTAATTCCGCCACCTCGACCCTTGAAACCTGAAGTCTGCGAGCTCAAGTGCTGATCTCGGCCTAGCCGAGCCCATCGAGTATCTAAACGGACTGGCAAATGGTGATTGCAGTCCTGTGCCAGCGCGCAGTTTGAAGCTTCCGATAGCTTACAAGAGTATCACCACTAGGGTTCTATAAAAGTACCACCACTACAAGTTTATAAGAGTATCCTGACTACAGCTTTATAAGACTCTCCGTACCACAGCTTTATAAGATTACCTAACCACAGCTTTATAAAAGTATCTGTTCTACAGCTTTATATGCCTGTTCATACCACAGGTTTATTAGAGTATTCGTTCTATGGGTTTATAAAAATATCTGCACTACAGCTTAGTAAGATCATCCCTACCACAGTTTTCGAAGAGTATTTGTTCTACTGGTTTATAATGGTACACCTTCAACCTTGGATCACATTGCATATTCTATAGACCATGACAAGATTTCTTTCTGTTTTTCGTAACTAAAAGACTGAGATCAGCCTGTAAAACTCCCATTAGCGTTTGCCATGATATTATAGGTGAATAGCAACATCACTGCTTAACTGAAGAATACAGGATAATATGACTTCTGTACATTATAGCATTATAAGCCAATCACAGTTGTTATTAATGTATATCCTAAATATCAATTTCATAAATTCTTATTATAGCCCATCCCTGATTATACATTTTGAAAACAATTTAAAGTTTAACGTATATATTAAAGAAGCAAAAGTGGCACTTTATACTTTAAAATGATGGCTTCAATATGGATTTAATGTTTATGTTAAAGATAATTATAGAGGTCACTTAGTTTCTCTGAGGAGAAGCTATTGAAGTAATAGGGGTCATTTTAAGCCCTCCCTGATGGACGGGAGAGGGTTGGGAGGGGGTTAAATTGGCAAATATGCGAATCCAACCCATCGTAAACACGCCTACTTCTGGTTTAACCGTGGCAGGTTTGAGGGTGTCCAAGTAATCCCGCTCTGGAGAGGCGGATCCGTCATTATAATAGGTTAATGAGGCTCTGTTCCTGAGATTTTGGCAGCCATTTGAATTTAACAGCTGCGGGCCGTGTTTCCCAGGGCTCGGGAAACCCGGCAGGTAAAGAGAGGAGAGAGACGCTGGCTCCAGCAGGTAAGTGCTTTTCCAGCACTGCTTGTGGACCAGGAAGAGCGGGAGTGCTTCCCCCAGCCTCCCAAGCAAATCTTCTGCCGGTCCGTCCACTCATCAACCCTCGATCTCTCCCGATCCCCCCTCCTTCCCGATTGTCAGCCCGACTCCCCCCCCACCACCAACCCGCAATGTTTCCCGGTTGCCGGGGACCGTCCCCAATGTTTCCCGGTTGCTGGGGACCGTCCCCAATGTTTCCCGGTTGCCGGGGACCGTCCCCAATGGTTCCCAGTTGCCGGGGACCGTCCCCAATGTTTCCCGGTTGCTGGGGACTGTCCCCAATGGTTCCCGGTTGCCGGGGACCGTCCCCAATGTTTCCTGGTTGCTGGGGACTGTCCCCAATGGTTCCCGGTTGCCGGGGACCGTCCCCAATGTTTCCCAGTTGCCGGGGACCATCCCCAATGTTTCCCGGTTGCCGGGGACCGTCCCCAATGTTTCCTGGTTGCTGGGGACTGTCCCCAATGGTTCCCGGTTGCCGGGGACCGTCCCCAATGTTTCCTGGTTGCTGGGGACTGTCCCCAATGGTTCCCGGTTGCCGGGGACCTTCCCCAATGGTTCCCATTTGCCAGGGTCAGTCACCAATGGTCCCCGGCTGCGGCCTTTTACCGCAGGCTTTCCCGCCCTGCAGCCAGCCAGCCTGTCCATCCGGCCAACAGTCGGGCGGGAAATGGAGTAAAAAAAATGCTAATGCGGCCCTGTCGTTAAATCTGCAGGACCTCCGCCTTTCCCGGCATTTGTGGGTTCCCCCCTTTCAAACCCGAGCCTCCGCTCCCTCCCCACCTCCCTGTAAATATCGGGGCCAATATATCTGGTAATATTAATGGGGGCAAGAAGTTAAAAATGAAATGAGAAGTTACACTATCCCATACAGAGCCTCGATTGCTGATAAAATCAAAACACTAAGAATATTTGCATTTTACACCACACATACCTCACCCGTGGAGTTTCTCACCTGCCTCGGTCAGCCCTTCCACCTACAGGCTTTTAAAACCCAAACTGGGTGTCACCTGACCACTGCTCTTTGCTTTATTGCCTCTTCTTTCCTACTCTTTCCAATCTTAGTGGCCTCGCTCCCTCACCTTGGATAGTCAATAAAAGAAATCAATACTCTCCCGGTTTACACAAACAGTTTTTATTTCAGTGTAGAGACAATTATTTAGACAACCTGCAGCCACGTCACACATGGGGGAATAACGACCAGCACTGGCAGATAGCAGTCTGGAATTGAGGTAAAAGTGCGGAGTGATTAGCACTCAGCCGTGAAACATTTAATGTGTTGCTGGCACTCATTAAACTGATTATTATCCATTCTGGCCAAAGAGCTTGCTGGGTGATCAACTGCAAATGATTTCTTGATAGACTCAATGTAATGACGTCACCACCATTAATCCCACAGTGTGAATGTCATCATAGACCTACATTCTGGAGCACCAGCCAGACACATCAAATTAAAGCAATTACGTTTTTTTTTTCACAAGCAGCAGACACGGTGAGGGATGGATTAAGTGGGCAATAACTTAGCTTCACAGTTCGATGGGGCTTAGGATGCACTCATGCATTGTTTTCGCAGTTTATCATTGCCACCTTAAACACTCGCCTTGATGACTGCCTCATAATCACTCATAGGGATTCACTACTGTCGGTGGAAAGGCTCGCATATCTGCAAACGTACCTACAACTTCTGATTCTAGGGTTCAACTCGACGGGGTAGCTCCTGACTTTGTGCAATCGATAGTGTAAAATGGGTGATCGCGAGTCGGCCGCCCATTTTATACCTCTCCCCGTTTTTATTTCCATTGACAATAAAAATCGGGAGAGGTGTAAATGGACTGCCGACTCGTTATGGCCTGTTTTACGCTATCGCACAAAGTCGAGATCTACCCCGATAATTACCCGGATGTTAAAATTAGGGCTCATTCCCACTAAACCCAGAAACATCAATGCCGGTGGTGGGGTGACACATGGAACTGCTTTTCCTGTTTGATGCAGGGAGCGTTTCACCTCTCTGTACAGATGGGCTGCATCGGCACAGAACACGCACTGAGTGACTTGTGTCACATGCAGACAGATGAATGAAGTTCTGTGGGAGAGGAGGAGCTGTGGGTTCAGCTAACGATACATGTCAGCTCCTTTTAGCATTATACTTTGTGAAGACAGCTGTAAGTGTTTATTATTTGCTTTAAAATAATTTCTTTGTTTCCTCCGTTTTATTTTCTTTGCTGCTTGAACCCGATGCCTTCTGATTTACAAACATTTTGTTTTATTTTTCACCCTAATTCGTTTGCGGTTGATTTCCTCCAATTTGCTGACCCAAGTTGAGGATAGAAATTAGACAGCCTAAATATAGCTAACGTCTTTAAGCAAGACACAAGAGAAAAAATCCAAACCCTGAAAGCAGTGCAGCAAAAGGCTGTTCGCTAGTGTCATGAGGACTGATCCACGAGAAGCGGTCGGAAAAATTCAGAATCTTCAGCCTCGACAGGCGATGAATGAGAGAGGACATTATCAAAGTGCAGTCCACGTTTAAAACGGGTAGTTTTATATCGGCCAAAAAGCGAAAACCATTTGCATTACCGTCAATTTGAAAGTTGCCAGTTATAGTGTCTATGGATGCTATATTTATTTTGGGCAGAAACAGCTGGAGGCCAGTGGTTGATGTCAGCACTGCAGGTTATGGGGCGCTCCGAGCCTTCTGTGACAAATTGTTTTCATTTCTAGTCACCCTGTTCACAAGCTTTTATTAAAGTCTTCCTTAAAGCAGCTGGTTAGGTGCGATAATAGCAGGGTACGTTTTGCTTGCAGGTAAATCTAAGACTTTCTGACATGCTGCAAGACTTCGTTGTGGCTGCTGCAGAATATGTTTGAAAACAAAGTCTCCCAGTTCCCTCTACCTTCCTGGTCATTTTGTTGACTGTTGGTTATCAGTCATCGCAAATATGTTTGTTGCCATTCCCACTAAAAGCTTGTAGTTTAGTGACTGTGTTGGAACTTGTTTGAGATAACCTGTGGATCCCAGGATTGCGAGGAAATCTATTTTGTTATGTAAATATGTCCCATGCACGCGATAGCCAATATACGTATCGCGTATGGCGGGCCGATGGTGTGTTCGCACAAACGCGCCCACTGTAAGCGGTGGGGACTGTATATTTGACACTGTGGTGAATTTTCCCTGTAACCGACGGGCAGTAACGGGTCAGCCGGCTGTTTTACACTCCGCCCAATTTTCGTCACCATTGAATTCACTAAATGGAACAGAAAAGGTTCATCCTGGACCTTATTTCAAGTTAAACCAGTAACGTAAGGCAAGGAGACAATTGTCTTTGTTATGTTAAAGAAAGAATTTGCATTTATTTAGCGTCTTTCATGACCTCAGGGCCTCCCAAAGCGGTTTAAAGCCAATGAAGTACTTTTGAAGTGTAGTCACTGTTGTAATGTAGGAAAAGCGGCAGCCAGTTTACGCACAGCAAGATCCCAGTAATAACAATGTGATAATGATCAAATAAACTGATTTTAGTGATGTTGGTTGAGGGATAAATATTGGCCAAGGCACCAGGGAAAACTCCCCTGCTTTTGTACGATATAATGCCTTGGGATCTTTTACGTCACTTGGGAGGGCAGACGGGGCCTCGGTTTAACGTCTCATCCAAAAGACGGCACCTACAACAATGCAGACCTCCCTCAGTATGGCACTGATGTGTCAGCCTGGATTATGTGTTAAGAACTTTATTTCCAGTATTATGTCTTCAGCTTTGTGATAGAACCTCAAAAGAGTTTCATCAAATATTTTGAGCGATTCCATTGATTCCCTTCCTCCTTTATTTAATTGCTAGTTTTTAGCGGATTGCTAATTGATTGTTTTCATACGCCCTTAGTAATTCTCCATTGGTAGACTTTGTACCCTCGTTTCCTGCTTTATTTTGGTACATTCGCTACCTGTCCATTTGAATTTGGCTGTTGCTGTGTGCATATAAAATTTGAGCCAATCGGTTGTGACTCAGAACTTTCCGTGTATATAAATATGACGTCTGGAGTGTGAGACCGAAAGTGTGTCAGGCAAAATGCAAAACTAGATGCAGTGCTTTTATATTTGTAGATACTGGCTGACTATCCAACTGGGACTCCATAGATCCATCCTAACTGCAGTACCAACCATTCTTTGGATGCTTAGACACATTGGTTGATCTAACACTGCATTCTTCATATGCAGTCTTGTCTGAAAAGGGACTGACTGCATGTCTGACTAAGACTGACATCAGCTCTGAGGCAGAAAATGCTCTCCTGCTTGTGAAGGGCTTCGAGCACTGCCACTGAATTCTACAAACAGGACCAGTCCATTTTTAAATAAATGTTGTACTGAAATCAAAACAATCTATTTTTGCAACTAGCCATCTATTATATAAAATCAGAGGGCGATGTAGGAGAGCCAATGAATACAGATCAGGAGATTTTGTTTTCTTCGTGTGTCAATCTGACATGGTGTACAATCAGGTGTGGTGGTACAATCGGGCGTGGTGGTACAATCGGGCGTGGTGGTACAATCGGGTGTGGTGATACAATCGGGCGTGATGTACAATCGGGTGTGGTGGTACAATCGGGTGTGGTGATACAATCGGGTGTGATGTACAATCGGGTGTGGTGATACAATCGGGTGTGATGTACAATCGGGCGTGATGTACAATCAGGTGTGGTGATACAATCGGGTGTGGTGTACAATCAGGTGTGGTGATACAATCGGGTGTGATGTACAATCGGGTGTGGTGTACAATCGGGTGTGATGTACAATCGGGTGTGGTGATACAATCGGGTGTGATGTACAATCGGGCGTGATGTACAATCAGGTGTGGTGATACAATCGGGTGTGGTGTACAATCGGGCGTGATGTACAATCAGGTGTGGTGATACAATCGGGTGTGATGTACAATCGGGTGTGGTGATACAATCAGGTGTGGTGATACAATCGGGCGTGATGTACAATCGGGTGTGGTGATACAATCGGGTGTGATGTACAATCGGGTGTGGTGTACAATCGGGTGTGATGTACAATCGGGTGTGGTGTACAATCGGGTGTGATGTACAATCGGGTGTGATGTACAATCGGGCGTGATGTACAATCGGGTGTGGTGATACAATCGGGTGTGATGTGCAATCAGGTGTGGTGTACAATCGGGTGTGGTGATACAATCGGGCGTGGTGTACAATCGGGTGTGGTGTTACAATCGGGTGTGATGTGCAATCAGGTGTGGTGTACAATCGGGTGTGGTGTTACAATCGGGTGTGATGTGCAATCAGGTGTGGTGTACAATCGGGTGTGGTGATACAATCGGGCGTGATGTACAATCAGGTGTGGTGTACAATCGGGTGTGGTGATACAATCGGGTGTGATGTGCAATCAGGTGTGGTGTACAATCGGGTGTGGTGATACAATCGGGTGTGATGTACAATCGGGCGTGATGGACAATCGGGTGTGGTGATACAATCGGGCGTGATGTACAGTCGGGTGTGGTGTACAATCGGGTGTGGTGATACAATCGGGCGTGATGTACAATCGGGCGTGATGTACAATCGGGTGTGGTGATACAATCGGGCGTGATGTACAATCGGGCGTGATGTACAATCGGGTGTGGTGATACAATCGGGCGTGATGTACAATCGGGTGTGGTGTTACAATCGGGTGTGATGTGCAATCAGGTGTGGTGTACAATCGGGTGTGGTGATACAATCAGGTGTGGTGTACAATCGGGCGTGGTGTACAATCGGGTGTGGTGCACAATCTGGCGTGGTGTACAATCGGGCGTGGTGTACAATCGGGTGTGGTGCACAATCTGGCGTGGTGTACAATCGGGCGTGGTGGTACAATCGGGTGTGGTGTTACAATCAGGTGTGGTGTACAATCGGGTGTGGTGATACAATCAGGTGTGGTGTACAATCGGGCGTGGTGTACAATCGGGTGTGGTGCACAATCTGGCGTGGTGTACAATCGGGCGTGGTGGTACAATCGGGTGTGATGTACAATTGAGCGTGGTGCACAATCGGGCGTGGTGCACAATCGGGCGTGGTGGTGCAATCGGGCGTGGTGCACAATCGGGCGTGGTGTACAATCGGGCGTGGTGGTACAATCGGGTGTGATGTACAATTGAGCGTGGTGGTACAATCGGGCGTGATGGTACAATCAGGCGTGGTGATACAATCGGGCGTGGTGTACAATCGGGCGTGGTGTACAATCGGGCGTCGTGTACAATCGGGCGCCGTGTACAATCGGGCGTCGTGTACAAACTGGCGTGATGTACAATCGGGCGTGATGTACAATCGGGCGTCGTGTACAATCGGGCGTCGTGTACAAACTGGCGTGATGTACAATCGGGCGTGATGTACAATCGGGCGTTGGAACCGGTTCTGGGGGAGGTGGGACCAGTACAAATTGGACGGTCTGCATCTGGGCAGGACTGGAACCAATGTCCTAGGGGGAGTGTTTGCTAGTGCTGTTGGGGAGGGTTTAAACTAATGTGGCAGGGGGATGGGAACCGATGCAGGAAGTCAGTGGGAAGTAAAGTGGTGACAGAAACAAAAGGCAGTAAGGGAGAGTGTACAAAACATGACCGGACAGATGGTCTGAGAAAGCAGGGCAAAGACCAAGGGAAGTCTAGATTAAACTGCATTTATTTCAATGCAAGAAGTCTGATGGGCAAGGTAGATGAACTCAGGGCATGGATGGGTACATGGGACTGGGATGTTATAGCTATTACTGAAACATGGCTAAGGGAGGGGCAGGACTGGCAGCTCAATGTTCCATGGTACAGATGCTACAGGAAAGATAGAGCAGGAGGTAAGAGAGGAGGGGGAGTTGCGTTCTTGATTAGGGAGAACATCACGGCAGTAGTGAGAGGGGATATATCCGAGGGTTCGCCCGCTGAGTCTATATGGGTAGAACTGAAAAATAAGAAGGGAGAGATCACTTTGATAGGATTGTACTACAGACCCCCAAATAGTCAATGGGAAATTGAGGAGCAAATATGTAAGGAGATTACAGACAGCTGCAAGAAAAATAGGGTGGTAATAGTAGGGGACTTTAACTTTCCCAACATTGACTGGGACAGCCATAGCATTTGGGGCTTGGATGGAGAGAAATTTGTTGAGTGTATTCAGGAGGAATTTCTCATTCAGTATGTGGATGGCCCGACTAGAGAGGGGGCAAAACTTGACCTCCTCTTGGGAAATAAGGAAGGGCAGGTGACAGAAGTGTTAGTGAGGGATCACTTTGGGACCAGTGATCATAATTCCATTAGTTTTAAGATAGCTATGGAGAATGATAGGTCTGGCCCAAAAGTTAAAATTCTAAATTGGGGAAAGGCCAATTTTGATGGTATTAGACAGGAACTTTCAGAAGTTGATTGGGAGAGTCTGTTGGCAGGCAAAGGGACGTCTGGTAAGTGGGAGGCTTTCAAAAGTGTGTTAACCAGGGTTCAGGGTAAGCACATTCCTTATAAAGTGAAGGGCAAGGCTGGTAGAAGTAGGGAACCTTGGATGACTCGGGACATTGTGGCCCTAGTCAAAAAGAAGAAGGAGGCATATGACATGCATAGGCAACTGGGATCAAGTGGATCCCTTGAAGAGTATAGAGATTGCCGGAGTAGAGTTAAGAGAGAAATCAGGAGGGCAAAAAGGGGACATGAGATTACTTTGGCAGATAAGGCAAAGGAGAATCCAAAGAGCTTCTACAAATACATAAAGGGCAAAAGAGTAACTAGGGAGAGAGTAGGGCCTCTTAAGGATCAACAAGGTCATCTATGTGCGGAACCACAAGAGATGGGTGAGATCCTAAATGAATATTTCACATCGGTATTTACGGTTGAGAAAGGCATGGATGTTAGGGAACTTGGGGAAATAAATAGTGATGTCTTGAGGAGTGTACATATTACAGAGAGGGAGGTGCTGGAAGTCTTAACGCGCATCAAGGTAGATAAATCTCCGGGACCTGATGAAATGTATCCCAGGAGGTTATGGGAGGTTAGGGAGGAAATTGCGGGTCCCCTAGCAGAGATATTTGAATCATCGACAGCTACAGGTGAGGTGCCTGAAGATTGGAGGGTCGCAAATGTTGTGCCTTTGTTTAAGAAGGGCGGCAGGGAAAAGCCTGGGAACTACAGACCGGTGAGCCTGACATCTGTAGTGGGTAAGTTGTTAGAGGGTATTCTGAGAGACAGGATCTACAGGCATTTGGAGAGGCAGGGACTGATTAGGAACAGTCAGCATGGTTTTGTGAGAGGAAAATCATGTCTCACGAATTTGATTGAGTTTTTTGAAGGGGTAACCAAGAAGATAGATGAGGGCTGTGCAGTAGACGTGGTCTACATGGACTTTAGCAAAGCCTTTGACAAGTTACCGCATGGTAGGTTGTTACATAAGGTTAAATCTCACGGGATCCAAGGTGAGGTAGCCAATTGGATACAAAATTGGATTGACGACAGAAGACAGAGGGTGGTTGTAGAGGGTTGTTTTTCAAACTGGAGGCCTGTGACCAGCGGTGTGCCTCAGGGATCGGTGCTGGGTCTGCTGTTATTTGTTATTTATATTAATGATTTGGATGAGAATTTAGGAGGCATGGTTAGTAAGTTTGCAGATGACACCAAGGTTGATGGCATTGTGCACAGTGAAGAAGGTTATCTAGGATTGCAACGGGATCTTGATAAATTGGGCCAGTGGGCCGATGAATGGCAGATGGAGTTTAATTTAGATAAATGTGAGGTGATGCATTTTTTTAGATCGAATCGGGCCAGGACCTACTCCGTTAATGGTAGGGCATTGGGGAGAGTTATAGAACAAAGAGATCTAGGAGTACAGGTTCATAGCTCCTTGAAAGTGGAGTCACAGGTGGATAGGGTGGTGAAGAAGGCATTCAGCATGCTTGGTTTCATTGGTCAGAACATTGAATACAGGAGTTGGGATGTCTTGTTGAAGTTGTACAAGACATTAGTAAGGCCACACTTGGAATACTGTGTACAGTTCTGGTCACCCTATTATAGAAAGGATATTATTAAACTAGAAAGAGTGCAGAAAAGATTTACTAGGATGCTACCGGGACTTGATGGTTTGACTTATAGGGAGAGGTTGGATAGACTGAGACTTTTTTCCCTGGAGAGTAGGAGGTTTAGGGGTGATCTTATTATAGAAGTCTATAAAATAATGAGGGGCATAGATAAGGTAGATAGTCAAAATCTTTTCCCAAAGGTAGGGGAGTCTATAACGAGGGGGCATAGATTTAAGGTGAGAGGGGAGAGATACAAAAGGGTCCAGAGGGGCAATTTTTTCACTCAAAGGATGGTGAGTGTCTGGAACGAGCTGCCAGAGGCAGTAGTAGAGGCGGGTACAATTTTGTCTTTTAAAAAGCATTTGGACAGTTACATGGGTAAGATGGGTATAGAGGGATATGGGCCAAGTGCAGGCAATTGGGACTAGCTTAGTGGTATAAACTGGGCGACATGGACATGTTGGGCCGAAGGGCCTGTTTCCATGTTGTAAACTTCTATGATTCTATGATTCTATGTACAATCGGGCGTGGTGTACAATCGGGCGTGATGTACAATCGGGCGTTGTGTACAATCGGGCGTGGTGTACAATTGGGCGTGATGTACAATCGGGCCTGGTGGTACAATCGGGCGTGATGTACAATTGGGCGATTTGTACAATCGGGCATAATGTACAATCGGGCGTGGTGTACAATCAGGTGTGGTGGTACAATCGGGCATAATGTACAATCGGGCATGGTGTACAATCGGGCATGGTGATACAATCGGGCATAATGTACAATCAGGTGTGGTGGTACAATCGGGCATAATGTACAATCGGGCGTGGTGTGCAATCGGGCGTGGTGATACAATTGGGCGAGGTGTGCAATCGGGCGAGGTGTGCAATCGGGCGTGGTGATACAATCGGGCATAATGTACAATCGGGCGTGGTGTGCAATCGGGCGTGGTGTGCAATCGGGCGTGGTGATACAATCGGGCGAGGTGTGCAATCGGGCGTGGTGTGCAATCGGGCGTGGTGATACAATCGGGCGTGGTGTGCAATCGGGCGTGGTGTGCAATCGGGCGTGGTGATACAATCGGGCGTGGTGTGCAATCGGACGTGGTGATACAATCGGGCGAGGTGTGCAATCGGGCGTGGTGATACAATCGGGCGTGGTGTGTAATCGGGCGTGGTGATACAATCGGGCGTGGTGTGCAATCGGGCGTGGTGATACAATCGGGCGTGGTGATACAATCGGGCGTGGTGTGCAATCGGGCGTGGTGATACAATCGGGCGTGGTGGTACAATCGGGCATGGTGATACAATCGGGCATGGTGTGCAATCGGGCGTGGTGTGCAATCGGGCGTGGTGTTCAATCGGGCATGGTGTTCAATCGGGCGTGGTGATACAATCGGGCGTGGTGTTCAATCGGGCATGGTGTTCAATCGGGCGTGGTGATACAATCGGGCGTGGTGTGCAATCGGGCGTGGTGTGCAATCAGGCGTGGTGATACAATCGGGCGTGGTGTTCAATCGGGCGTGGTGATACAATCGGGCGTGGTGATACAATCGGGCGTGGTGTGCAATCGGGCGTGGTGATACAATCGGGCGTGGTGTGCAATCGGGCGTGGTGATACAATCGGGCGTGGTGATACAATCGGGCGTGGTGTGCAATCGGGCGTGGTGATACAATCGGGCGTGGTGTGCAATCGGGCGTGGTGATACAATCGGGCGTGGTGATACAATCGGGCGTGGTGATACAATCGGGGGTGGTGATACAATCGGGCGTGGTGTGCAATCGGGCGTGGTGATACAATCGGGCGTGGTGATACAATCGGGCGTGGTGTGCAATCGGGCGTGGTGATACAATCGGGCGTGGTGATACAATCGGGCGTGGTGTGCAATCGGGCGTGGTGTGCAATCGGGCGTGGTGATACAATCGGGCGTGGTGTGCAATCGGGCGTGGTGATACAATCGGGCATGGTGTGCAATCGGGCGTGGTGATACAATCGGGCGTGGTGATACAATCGGGCGTGGTGATACAATCGGGGGTGGTGATACAATCGGGCGTGGTGTGCAATCGGGCGTGGTGATACAATCGGGCGTGGTGATACAATCGGGCGTGATGTGCAATCGGGCGTGGTGATACAATCGGGCGTGGTGATACAATCGGGCTTGGTGATACAATCGGGCGTGATGTGCAATCGGGCGTGGTGTGCAATCGGGCGTGGTGTGCAATCGGGCGTGGTGATACAATCGGGCGTGGTGTGCAATCGGGCGTGGTGATGCAATCGGACGTGGTGATACAATCGGGCGTGGTGGTACAATCGGGCGTGGTGATACAATCGGGCGTGGTGTGCAATCGGGCGTGGTGGTACAATCGGCCGTGGTGATACAATCGGGCGTGGTGATACAATCGGGCGTGGTGTGCAATCGGGCGTGGTGGTACAATCGGGCGTGGTGATACAATCGGGCGTGGTGTGCAATCGGGCGTGGTGATGCAATCGGACGTGGTGTGCAATCGGGCGTGGTGATAAAATCGGGCGTGGTGATACAATCGGGCGTGGTGATACAATCGGGCGTGGTGGTACAATCGGGCGTGGTGGTACAATCGGGCGTGGTGATACAATCGGGCGTGGTGATACAATCGGGCGTGGTGGTACAATCGGGCGTGGTGGTACAATCGGGCGTGGTGTGCAATCGGGCGTGGTGATACAATCGGGGGTGGTGTGCAATCGGGCGTGGTGGTACAATCGGGCGTGGTGTGCAATCGGGCGTGGTGATACAATCGGGCGTTGTGATAAAATCGGGCGTGGTGGTACAATCGGGCGTGGTGATACAATCGGGCGTGGTGATACAATCGGGGGTGGTGTGCAATCGGGGGTGGTGTGCAATCGGGCGTGGTGGTACAATCGGGCGTGGTGTGCAATCGGGCGTGGTGATACAATCGGGCGTGGTGGTACAATCGGGCATGGTGGTACAATCGGGCGTGGTGTGCAATCGGGCGTGGTGGTACAATCGGGCGTGGTGATACAATCGGGGGTGGTGTGCAATCGGGCGTGGTGGTACAATCGGGCGTGGTGTGCAATCGGGCGTGGTGATACAATCGGGCGTGGTGATAAAATCGGGCGTGGTGATACAATCGGGGGTGGTGTGCAATCGGGGGTGGTGTGCAATCGGGGGTGGTGTGCAATCGGGCGTGGTGATACAATCGGGTGTGGTGATACAATCGGGCGTGGTGGTACAATCGGGTGTGGTGATACAATCGGGCGTGGTGGTACAATCGGGTGTGGTGATACAATCGGGCGTGGTGGTACAATCGGACGTGGTGATACAATCGGGCGTGGTGTGCAATCGGGCGTGGTGATACAATCGGACGTGGTGTGCAATCGGGCGTGGTGATACAATCGGGCGTGGTGTGCAATCGGGCGTGGTGATACAATCGGGCGTGGTGATACAATCGGGCGTGGTGATACAATCGGACGTGGTGATACAATCGGACGTGGTGATACAATCGGGCGTGGTGTGCAATCGGGCGTGGTGATACAATCGGGCGTGGTGTGCAATCGGGCGTGGTGATACAATCGGGCGTGGTGATACAATCGGGCGTGGTGATACAATCGGGCGTGGTGATACAATCGGGCGTGGTGTGCAATCGGGCGTGGTGATACAATCGGACGTGGTGATACAATCGGACGTGGTGATACAATCGGGCGTGGTGTGCAATCGGGCGTGGTGATACAATCGGGGGTGGTGTGCAATCGGGCGTGGTGGTACAATCGGGCGTGGTGTGCAATCGGGCGTGGTGATACAATCGGGCGTGGTGATAAAATCGGGCGTGGTGATACAATCGGGGGTGGTGTGCAATCGGGGGTGGTGTGCAATCGGGGGTGGTGTGCAATCGGGCGTGGTGATACAATCGGGTGTGGTGATACAATCGGGCGTGGTGGTACAATCGGGTGTGGTGATACAATCGGGCGTGGTGGTACAATCGGGTGTGGTGATACAATCGGGCGTGGTGGTACAATCGGACGTGGTGATACAATCGGGCGTGGTGTGCAATCGGGCGTGGTGATACAATCGGACGTGGTGTGCAATCGGGCGTGGTGATACAATCGGGCGTGGTGTGCAATCGGGCGTGGTGATACAATCGGACGTGGTGATACAATCGGGCGTGGTGATACAATCGGGCGTGGTGATACAATCGGGCGTGGTGTGCAATCGGGCGTGGTGATACAATCGGGCGTGGTGATACAATCGGACGTGGTGATACAATCGGGCGTGGTGTGCAATCGGGCGTGGTGATACAATCGGACGTGGTGATACAATCGGACGTGGTGATACAATCGGGCGTGGTGATACAATCGGACGTGGTGATACAATCGGGCAGCTTTGTCGATGTCATCCATTTTACCTACCCCGTAGCCCAAAATGGACATTCGTCCCATTACAGAGCCTCTGTCAGCACTGTTGGGCAGTTGGCCGTTCGACAAGCTCCGCAGGTCGGCCTCCCAATCGTCAAAATCTAGTCCGTGATGATTCCACAAAGCGCAATGAGATGACTGACCAATGAACCCGTTCCTGCAGCTGCCGGTGCAATACCCGGGGACCAGGAACCGTCAGTGTTAGCATGAGTCTCGCTTATTATCAAAGT
Source organism: Heptranchias perlo (assembly GCF_035084215.1). Lineage (NCBI taxonomy): Eukaryota > Metazoa > Chordata > Chondrichthyes > Hexanchiformes > Hexanchidae > Heptranchias > Heptranchias perlo. The sequence goes on along the minus strand of NC_090332.1, from coordinate 12,372,090 downwards.
AGATTCAAAGCTCCAGGGTGGGAAATACTGGTCTCAGAGGAAAGCATTTGATCTGGGGGAACTTCAGCATTATTTAAAAAATCAACTGTAAAAATCAAAAGTGGAAAGTATACTGGCCGATCTTTAATTAGATTAAACTAGTATTTGAAACTTTGATGGGAGCCACGATAATCAGCTCATACTGCTTTATGACTCCGCCTGTTACTTCAATGTTATTCCTGTGGAATTAAGTGTTTTCATTTCTACCAGCGTTTCACCAGATAAGTAACGGTGAATTGATTAAAGTACTGAGTCATCTGGAGGCATTAATAACTGAGCCAATTTAATGTGACCTTTATGAGATGCTCCATACGGTTTAAATCTAATATTTTCAGTAATATTACCAAGCAGCAAGATCGTGAAGAAAAGATCAGCAAATGGCCGGGGGCTAAAAATTCCTCTAGCTGCAGATTTGTACCAACATCTTAAATGTATTTGTGAAGATGACCTCCATTTCTAGCAAAATGGTAGATGCGTTCTTTTAGAACGTCATTTTGAGTTCACTAGAAATATTGATCAGAGGTTATCGCTCTCCTCTCGTCCCCCCTCTCCCCCTCCCCTCCCCTCCCCTCTTTTCCCCTTCCTCTTCTCCCTCTCCCAACCTCTCTGCCAATCCTCTCTCCCTCACTTTCTCTTCCCCCTCTCCCTCTCTCCTTTTATCTTATGTATTAGAAGATTGGATGGCACAATGGATTAGTGCGCTGCCCTTTCACCTCTAGGACCTGGGTTTGAATGCGGCTCAGGCCAGGGATAAAGTCTCCTCTCTGCTGCCTTTGAACACCTCGTGTGATGTGACTTTGGGCAGTCACAATCCAGTGACTTTGGGCAGTCACAATCCAGTGACTTTGGGCAGTCACCATCCAGTGACTTTGGGCAGTCACCATCCAGTGACTTTGGGTAGTCACAATCCAGTGACTTTGGGTAGTCACAATCCAGTGACTTTGGGTAGTCACAATCCAGTTGCTGCCCTTACATATCAGGTCTAGTTGGTCATTTCACTCAAAAGCTGACGGGGAAATGGAAGTCTCGTGCTGGTGTTGTAAATGTGCTTCTCTGAGGGTGGGGTTAAGGCATATTATTGATGTGGAGATATTGAGACGGAGAGCTCCCCACGGGCCCAAGAATGGGTGCTCACAAATTCCTGGCCCAGTGTGTTTGAACAACTTGGGTTTGCCCCTACAGTAATAGTTAAGGTCCTGAATATTATTCCACAAGGAGTTTCATTTACTCTCAGTGAGCTTATTGTACGTTAAATGAGAGTTAAGGAATAATTGCTGCCCCTTTATTTAGGAAACAACTTCACTCGGTGCACTCTCATGGTGATCAGATGCATTACAACCAATGCCTAACCAAACAGCCAATTTGGATGCAATAATGTTACTGAATCACCCATCAACTCCCTTAAACACAGCATGTCAGTCCAGCCATGGCGTGCGTGAGTCTTGAGTGCTGATGGAGGAAGCAAGGTGTAGAAAGGCCCCCTTCACATCATCGGGGTAATGTGAAATGCCCTGAATGGCAGCCCACAAACAAGGAATGGGTCAGGCAGGCATGGAAGGCGATTCATGTGGGAAGGGGAATGTGGTGTCTTCAACCTACTGTACTTGATGGACGTGCAAAAGGAAATGTCAGATTTTTAAAAATTTGTTCGTGGGATGTGGGCGTCGCTGGCGAGGCCAGCATTTATTGCCCATCCCTAATTGCCCTTGAAAAGGTGGTGGTGAGCCGCCTTCTTCAACCGCTGCAGTCCGTGTGGTGAAGGTTCTCCCCCTGTGCTGTTAGGAAGGGAGTTCCTAAGAGAGTTTAAATTAAAGGAGCAAGATAAGCAATGAGCAAAACTCTCAATTATATTTTACTACTATATATTATTTTACTCTGCTGTATAGGGGTCTGAGCACTGCTATATATGGCTATCTAAGGAGTTGCACATGTCAGACATGTTTGTTTGATTAGCTTGACGAAGAAAGTGGAACGTGAAAGGAGATGAGAATATATTAGAAGTTTTACAACGGACTACAAAAAGCAAATATCGTTCACCAGTATTCTTTCGCAGTTAGAACTGCAAATCTTAAAGCAGTCACTCTGTACTTCTAACAGCAGTGTTGTAGATGTGGGCGGACTAAGGTCTTGGATAAACTTTGGTCACCCCTCTTTCTTTGACTCGGCAACCATTTTTTGATTACATCTCTGTGTGGAGCACTTTGGGACATTTTCCTAAATTGAAGGTTCCATATAAATGCAAGTTGCTGCTGTTAAGGCGAGTATCTTACTTCTAGTTTCATATTGAACTATCCTGGTTATAACACGCCATTCACTTTACCCATGGCATCTGGTGCGCTCCTTCACAGCTTCTCGAGTTACAACCCAGGTCCCTCTCCTGTTCTGCAGCCATGAGCAGGTAACCCTGCATGGTATACACAGTAATGATACATTACTGTCACCCAAATGCACCATGCTACACGTACCCACAGTAAAGTGTGACGTTTGAATGCTACTTAAAAGGCTAGCACATATAGGTAGCAAATACACAAGCAGCTCACTGTCCAGGCAGCCCCAGCGACCGCAACAAGTGAACAGCAACAAAAAGTATAAACACTCGCTATTTAAAATGAAATAAAAAATACCTCGTGTACCTTTGACAGGAGCTATTCCATCGCATCGCGCTCTAAGTGGTTTATAAACTTAAATACACCCCCCACACAAATCTTGAAAAAAAAAATCTGCATGTATTCATCGCTAATCATATTAATGCAGCTTGGAAATAACTGTGGAAAGCCAGGGGATGGGCTGCTGTGGTATCTGGCTACTTCGCAGAAGGACCTTGGGGGTTGAATTTCCACAGGCTGTTCTCCCGATCATCCGCCGTTTCTCCGGGCTTTCCGTGGATCGACCGTCGTATTTACAGAGGACGATCGGGAGAACCCCCCGCCTCTCCCCCCAACGGAAACTCAACCACTGTTTGCTTAACAAAACAAATTTACCAACCTTCGCATCTGACAACTGATCATAGCCTTGGTACCATTAGGCATTGGATTTCATGGGTGGCGACTTTTACACTCCCTCAAAAATCTGACCAAAACTAAGAACGAAACATAATGAGGTAGTTCCTTGGAGATGGTGAGAGATCATCACTGCGTTCAGTTCTGGACACCGCACCTCAGGAAGGATGTATTGGCCTTGGAGGGGGTGCAGAGCAGATTCACCAGAATGATACCGGGGCTAAAAGGGTTAAATTATGAGGAAAGGTTGCACGGACTGGGCTCGTATTCCCTCGAGTATAGAAGATTAAGGAGTGATCTAATTGAGGTGTTTAAGATGATTAAAGGATTTGATAGGGTAGATAGAGAGAAACTATTTCCTCTGATGGGGAGTCCAGAACAAGGGGGCGTAACCTTAAAATTAGAGCTAGGTCGTTCAGGGCCGTTCAAAGGGTAGTGGATATCTGGAACTCTCTCCTCCATAAAGCTGTTGAGGCTGGGGGTCAATTGAAAATTTCAAAACGGAGATTGATAGATTTTTGTCAGGTAAGGGTATTAACGGTTACGGAACAAAAGCTGGTAAATGGAGTTAAAATGCAGATCAGCCATGATCTAATTGAATGGCAGAACAGGCTTGAGGGGCTGAATGGCCTGCTGCTGTTCCTACATTCCTATCAGCCTGCAAAGTTTGTCTTAATGGGTAAATGAATCACCTGGTTTAGCACTCAGCCACACAGACTAAGAAGGTTCTAGAATCTGTGCCAAGTTAACTGTTTCTCGGCCAGGGTGGCAGTAGGAATACTACGACTGGCGTCAGTGCCCCCGGACTAAATAGGGAAAAATTCATCCGCGGGATCCCGCTCCAGATTGCTATCCAGTGACCTCTTGCTGGAAAATGCATGACAGGTGAGGGACAAAGATCTGGCTCAGCTGCGATGCCCTCCTTTGTGGAGTAGCCGGTGATGTTCACTGTCCAGGCTCAGACACGACGAACGGGCACCCGGGTGAGTCACTGGGCGTCTGCCAACACCCGTGTAACTGCCTTCGGGAGAGGGGATCACGGGGGGTAAAGGAATCTGCCACAGTTTCACTAATTACTACAGCTACCCTTCAGCTCACAAGCAAGGCAAAAAAAGAGTCCAGACTGAGAATGAGATCAAATACAGTATTGTCCTGAGAAATATTTGACGAGCTTCCCAAGAAATGCCACGGTCTGGATCGAGATTCTGTTGAGGTTGTAACCCCTACGGGCTGGTCGTAAATTGCCAACTTGAAAAATGTTAGCACCACATGGGCTATTTTATCATTTACGTGGCAATTCAATCGAAACAAAAACAACCACAACATTGAGGAAAAACAGATTTTAGGCAAGGGATATATTCCAGGAAGGTGCTGCTCTGTGTAAGTAATGTTTGGCAGGGAACTGGCAGAATGCTGACAATTCGAACCAGAGAACTGTGAAACATGTCATGCTTGGATCAAGATGTTTCTTTAAATATTTATGCTTGGATCAAGAATGGGAGTGTGACAAAAGCAGAGGTTTCACCCTGTGACAAATAGGAAAATTTGTTTCTTTATTTTGGACAATTCTCAAAATAAGCTTGAGTTAAAAATGAAGGTTCTCTTCCCTTAACAAAATTCGACATGAATAACCACAGATGAAGTGGTCTAGTAACCTTTGAACCTGAGCTGATCCAATTATTGGCCTTGCCTATTTTAGACGGTACAGTTACCCAGACTGGCACGCCCGTGATTTTCCGATATGTGCTGGTGGTGTCAGGCAAGGGCTCTGAGAATCTAACCTAATACGTTAACTCCAGCTCATGCCAATCAGACAAACTTGTGGTCTCAACTGCTATCTGGCGTCAAAAATGGTAACAGACCATTACAGCTGTTGTTAGGTCAGCTGCTCTTGACGCATCTGGCAGTAACTTGTTGGGGTAGAAATCCGTCTTGGACGCTAGTGTAAAACGGAAGCTATTGGATCGGCCGCCCATTATACGCCCCGTTCAATTGACTTCAATGGGTCTGAATATCAGGCCGGGTGTGTAACAGGGGCTCGATACACTACCGCCCGAGATGGATTTCTACCCCATTGAGTTCACTAAGACCAGCCACTGGGAAGGCCCAATTTTTACCGCATCCTTCCCAGCGGCCCTTCTTAGCACAGCCAACAACTTTACACTGAGGTTGCTGTTGGATGCACGAGATCCATGTGTCAGGAAATGACCGCACAAGCACTCCTAGATAGCTAATGTAAAAACAGCTGTAGATGTCCAGGAGACTACATGGGTAATTCTCTGAGGGTCTGCTGCTATTACAGAGCCTCACCTGACACTAGTGCAGGTCAAAGATAGGGCTACATCAACTGGAATCCTTATCCACCACAATCACTGCTTCATCACCAGTGCTCGGTGCCTCAGCACAGACACACGTCATAGAGGAAGTTGCTATTCTCCCTTTAATGTTTCCAGAGTGCAGTAGTGACCACACTTCAGAAAAGTACTTCATTGGCTGTAAAATGCTTTGGGATGTCCTCAGGTCATGAAAGGTGCTAAATAAATATTCCTTCCTTCCTCCCTTCCCATACCTTCCCTTCCTCCCTTCCCATACCTTCCCTTCCTCCCTTCCCTTCCTTTCCCTTCCCTTCCTTCCTCCCTTTCCTTCCCTTCCCTTCCTTCCATCCTTCCTCCCTTCCCTTCCCTTCCTTCCTTCCTTCCTTCTTCCCTTCCTTTCCTTCCTTCCTCCCTTCCCTTCCCTTCCTTCCTTCCTTCCTCCCTTCCCTTCCTTTCCCTTCCTTCCTTCCTTCCTCCTTCATTCCTTCCTCCCTTTACTTCACGTCCTTCCTTCCTTCCCCCCTTCCCTTCCCATCCCTTTCCTTCCCTTTCCCTTCCCTTCCTTCCTTCCTTCTTCCTTTCTCCCTTCCCTTCCCATCCCTTCCTTTCCTTTCCCCCCACTGATAATTGATCTCAGTTTGGGTGATGATGGCTGGTTCTCTGGTTCCTGTTCTTCTTCCAGGTCTGCTGAGAACCGATGGTACATGATGAGAAAATAAACTCATTCATCCATATGAATACTGCCCTTAGGCACAGTTACTGTTGTGTGGATATATTCAAGTTAGAAATTTATGAGTAATATAGTGTAGTATATACAACCAGTTCTGGGCTCTCCCCCATCCCACATCTTCAAAACTCTCTGTCCTGAACATCTCCCTAGTAGCTTGTTGCTTCTTCATATGGGTCAGTGATCTATGGTGTGGGACACCACCACTCTGGCTGTGTTGTGTGCCTCTTTTACCTCGAAACATAGAGCAGTGGGAACTGATATCAGCCATAGAACTTGCCTCCTGCAGTCCATCCTGTCTCCCGTGATGGCATGTTCAAGGGTCAATGCGCTGATCCCATGTGTCCAGCAGAGAGCTGCGTTGAATGAAGCACTGGTCAGAGACAAGGGGTACAACACGGTAACACCAACTGTACGAGCTATACTTCCTTTGAGCATAAATGCCTCCAGGAGCGCAGAATAGGTGTGTTTGCTTTATAACGTCAACTGCATAGTGCTGCTATTTCACGTTGCACCGTGTGTTGTCTAAACCTACTTAAATGACACTAAAGTCCCCCGATGACTTAGTTGATAAAGGCGTTGCCCGGTATGGAACAGAATCTCACACACTGAGAAGGTTCCACGTCGAAATCCTTGGCATGTTCCAAGTCAACTGATCTTAGACGGTTCAAAAACTACAACTTTGCCTTGGCGTCCCTGGAATAGGGAAGAGCAAATAATCCAGAGGCCCCACTTCTCGTTCTCCAGTGGACCTTAGTGGAAACTGCGCATGAGAGGACAGGTTCAGGCTCAACTTTGATGCCCTCCTTGGGAGAATAACCTTCCAACACTCACCGTCTCGGTTGACTCATGAAAAATGGCTCCTTGGGCATGGTACTAGAGGGCAGTTGGCACCCATGGAACCATATCATATTATGAGCCACTATGTTCAGGAGGGCAAGTAACATTACTATAATACAGATGAATATAATAGCTGGAATTAATATAGTGCATTCTCCAATTGGTCATGATAAAAGGGCACAACCTTTATTAAAAAGTAGTGTTTGACAAAACGTCGTCATATATTTTTGCCAAATATTGAATGCAATTTTTATTACAGCACCACTGTGTTATGAAAGCATCATTACATCACATGAATATACTGTTATCGTGACTAAAGTGACCCACAACTACTCTCTCTCCTGTCTTCACCTTGTGTCCGTACATGCCGACTTTCCAGTAAGAATGAAAGTAAGAATTCTGGTTACTTTTCTTCCCTCCCTTCAGGAACACCGAGTTCAAACATAATGCCTCACAGTCACCCTCGGAGAGCTCGGTGAACTCCCCACAGATCGAGGGTGTTCCTAGCCCTAATGACGTGCGTTTACCAACAGGGGCAGCCATTTCAATGCTCATCATATAAATGTGAATCATGTATCCATGTAACAGACTATGTCAGTGTTTGAGCTTTAAGTCACTGCGGTGGCAATCCTGATGAGGTATTGTGGGCTTGGATTTTAAACTCCACTTATACCGATGCATTTGGAGGTCAGTGCAGATGCAATAAACACTGCACTCTGAATCTGAACTAGCAGTGTAGATGCCTGGCCTGTAATTGCTCGCAGATGCCTGTAAAACCTTTAAGTCAACAGGAGTAATATATGGAATGAGCCTATTAGAGTCACCCTACATATCAATGTAGATATTTTCCCTTAATTTTCTATTGAGACAAGCATACTTTACAGAGCAGGAGGGTGCCAGGTTCTGTCCCTGGTCTGTGTTGAGTTAGCAGCCCTAGAGAAAATCGGACAGTTAAATTCTTTCTCAAAAATAGAAAGCACTCTCATTTTTGATCAAGGATTACCGCTTCCGTAATAATTCACTGATGATTGCAGCCTTGATTTGCATTTTCCTTTTCATTTTCTCCTTTTCATTGATGCATGATCCTCATCAAACCCCTGAAGTTCGATCAATAATCCCATTACCTCCACTGCCAATACACTGCTGATAGACTTCACAATCGATTGCTACAAGGGAATCAAATGATTTGCACTTCACAGAGAAAAAAAAATCTCAATAGTATTCCACTTACTCTATGGATAAGTGACAGAAAGCATCGAATGGACTATGATAGAGTATTTTCTAGCTAACAAATTGTTTGTACAAGGTCTTCCCTTTGAAAATTAGATCATGGCTGATTTGTATCAACTCCATTTACCCGCTTTGAGTTGAGTCAGTAAGTGTGGAACCTTGGCGTAATGCTCGATCGTGAGATCAACTTCCTCCCTTATATCTTCTCTATTAGCGTGACTACTTTCTTCTACATCTGCAGCATTGCCCACCTCTGTCCTAAATCCCATCTGCACATGCTCAAAAGGGTTTTGGAAAGTTAATCGGGAAAGCTAACGTAAACCCCCTTCGTGCCACAGCTGTGTGACCAAACCACTTTTATATTAGTGCCATTTTAGCTTCACATTCCAGGGGAACAGTGCCCATGGGCTGACTCCCAGTCCTGCCAAAGCTCTCATTCCTCCCAGTAATGCTACACTAAATGCTCGCTAAATTCATATCGAGGGTACTTTCATCTGGATTGGTTTTCCAGTTAGTGACAAAACCTGGCACGTTTGTGGTGCATTTTGTGCCATTGTCAGAGTCGATCAGGGCAAAATTGAGGCTGTAAGGTGAAACAGTTTGGAATATTTAACGACAATTGGAAACTCTGGAGTTGCACATCAACGCTGAAGGTGTGAAATCCTGAGGAGCACAGAGTGGGGAATTTAGGGTTGGATCAAGGTCATGTCCCAGGAGGATGTCCAAATAATGATATTCAGGTACTTCCCAGATAGATGCCACCTTGGGACCATCCTAGGGCCCAATAATGCACCCTGCACACCACACTGCCGGTAATACACATGTGTTATGCCCTAACCACCCCAGATAATACAAGACCAGCCAGGAGTGTCAGAGCCACACTGTTAGGTACTAGCACCAGGTAATTGTCTAGTTAGTGGTGATGGGGCACTGGGTATAGGGAAGGAGGCTACGGAGCAGGCACAGGGCAAAGGGATAGGAGTGTCATAGCTGGGCAGAGATTCTTGAAAGTCTTTTGGAAATAGTTATTTTGGTGCTGTGTGGCATGAGTGCGGATCACATGCTCTGCTACTCTATGGGGGCCTCCACCTAATTTACGTTAAAGTCAGGGGGCTAATGAGCCTAGCACACAGCATGTGCACAGGCTTTCATTCCCTTTTGGGATTGCTGCCCTCATGAGCACTTGTGATGTGTTATAGGCCTCAGGTCTCTACGTCTCTACTTGCAGGAGAGCGGGCTCCCACCATCGCATTGTTCCCCTCCTAGTGCCAGAGAATAAAGTTATGAGGAAAGGAGGAAGTTTGGGCTCTTCTCTGTGAGAGGAGACAACCAAGAGATGACTGTATAGAGATGCACAGGATATTAAACATTATACAACAGGTAAATCCTGAGCACTACTTCAGGGTTTTCCATTAAAGTAGGTTAAGGAGGCACAAGTCCAAACTGGTGAAATAAAGATTAAGGACTAATGGCATTAAAGGCTGATTGGAATGGATTTTGTATGGACAAAGGAAGAGCAGCTCCTTGAGCCTGTTCATGGCTGATTTGTATCAACTCCATTTACCCGTTTTGAGTTGAGTCAGTAAGTGTGGAACCTTGGCATACTGCTCAATTGTGAGATCAACTTCCTCCCTTACATCTGCTCTATTAACATGACTACTTTCTTCTACATCTGCAACATTGCCCACCTCTGTCCCTACTTCTCCCCCACCACTGCCAAAATGCTAATCCATGACTTTACCATCTCGAGGCTCGGCTTCTCTAATGCTTCTCCTATGATTGGGACTTGAACTCACGACCTTCTGACTTAGTGCTAAAAGATGGAGGAGCACAGAGACAAAAGGTAGCAGGGCAGTGCTAGGAACAGCAAGATCAGAACTGGAATTAGGGTTGCCAACTCTGGTTGGATGTATTCCTGGAGATTTCATCACATGACATCCGCCTTAACTGCCCCGCCCCCACACTCCGGCCATTGGTCGCCCGTCATGTCCATCTTCACGGCCCACCCCCCCCCCTCCCCGTTCCCACACCAATTGAAAAGCGAACGGACTCCAGAATCCGATTGGATGATTGTTGACTGTCAGTCAAACATCCTTTTTTTCCCCCCATCTCCAATATTTTTATAAATAATAAATGGAAGTAGTCAAAAAAATGAAAATAATCACAAAGCCCCTATGATTTTTCTCCCGGATTGCCCGCAGTAGAGTCGAAGAGATTACTCTTTAATTCCCGAAGACTCCAAGACAATCCTCGAGGGTTTGCTACCCTAACTGGAATCGAAACACTCAGTATAAAACAAGGTTAAAAAAGTATATTAAAGAGTAGAAGACAGTGGAAAAAGATAGTAATAAGATCAGTGCAGGAAGAGAAAAGAAACAGGGCCTGCAGAAACAGGCCTCGCTGTGAAGTGGCACCAGTCCAGCCTATTAACATTTCACAGCTTCATTGAGAAGGGGCTTTTATCCCATCTGTCTGTGTTAGATTCAAAAGCAAGTCCAGTGAACCTGAATCTCATTGTTTCCATGCCGGCTTCATTGTTTCAATTATTTCAATGTCAGTGTTCCCGAATGTTGCAGATGAAATACCCAACAAAATCCTCAAACAGATGGATTTGATTTAGTTCAAATACTGGCTCCAATTCACTGGAGTTTGATATAATGTATTCTTTTAAAAGAGCTATGGATAAATTCAACCAGTTGTGAACACCGTAGAATTGGGGCTCCCATTAACTGTCATTTTAATTACTTTTTCTTTCAGTCAGTCGACCCTATACTTGAGCTCATCCAAAACTCTGCTGCCCGTATCCTAACTCGCACCAAGTCCCGTTCACGCATCACCCCTGTGCTCGCTGACCTACATTGGCTCCCGGTCCGGCAACGCCTCGATTTTAAAATTCTCACTCTTGTTTTCAAATCCCTCCATGGCCTCGCCCCTCCCTATCTCTGTAACCTCCTCCAGCCTTACAACCCTCCGAGATCTCTGCGCTCCTCCAATTCTGGCCTCTTGCACATCCTCGATTTTAATCGCTCCACCATTGGCGGCCGTGCCTTCAGCTGCCTAGACCCTAAGCACTGGAATTCCCTCCCTAAACCCCTCTGCCTCTCTACCTCCCTCTCCTCATTTAAGGCACTCCTTAAAACCTATCTCTTTGACTAAGCTTTTGATCACCTCTCCTAATATCTCGTTAGGTGGCTCTGTGTCAAATTTTGTTTGATAATCGCTCCTGTGTCGCACCTTGGGATATTTTACTATGTTAAAGGACCCTATATCAATGCAAGTTGTTGTTGTTATATTTAATATTTCACGAGGTGTTGCAAAGGGGGGCACTAAAGCAACTTTGGCCCATATTAGACCCAGAAGCATTTCTATATGTTTCTTGAGCTTGAAAAATAATTTGCCTCATTAAACGAAGGCCCTGACACTATGAAGGCATCTGTTTCAGGACAGAGTGGATCGGACATCTCGCTGAGTTGATGGATACTGCTCTGGAGTCAGTGACTATTACTTTGTACCAAATCCAAATCAACAGCCGAGAAGTGATGGAGCTGCTGGCTCTTATTGCCAAAAGGGATCTGCCTCTCCAAACCTCAGGCATTTGGCTTCACAAACCTCTTCTGAAGCTACAGGCATCCTTATGACTATGGATGTAGAATCAATGGGTTGTGACTGAAGGGTCCTAAGTGTGTTGTGCTTTCTCTGAAGAAGATTCCAGCACATCCACCTATAGTTCAGTTTTCCACTTTTGGTTTTCAGTGTGGTAATATTCCTATTTTCGGGTTTGTAAATGATTATGCTTATCCATGTTAAATCCCACTTGTCTTCTGATGGGTGCAATCTGTTATCACTTTAGTCGTAGTGTTAACAGGCAGAATCTGGCCAAAACTGACTCATCTCTGATAATGCCAGTTTCACGTCTTCTTATTTGCTTAACAGGATTTAGTTAGTATATATGTGTGTGTGTGTGTGTGTGTGTGTGTGTGTTGTCAGACGTGGCTCAGTTGGTAGTAATCTTGCCCCTGAGTCAGCAGGCTGTGGGTTCAAGTCCCATTCCAGAGACTTGTAGCACAAAATCTAGGCTGGCAATCCAATGCAGTACTGAGGGAGTGCTGCAATGCCGGAGGTGCCGTGTTTCAGATGTGGTGTTAAACCGAGGCCCCATCTGCCCTCTCATGTGGATGTAAAAGATTCTGTGGCACTATTTCAAAGCAGAGCAGGGGATTTCTCCCCAGTGTCCTGGCCAATATTTATCCTTCAACCAACACCACTAAAACAGATTATCTAGCCATTATCTCATTGCTGTTTGTGGGACCTTGCTGTGCACAAATTGGCCCCTGCTGCGTTTCCTACATTATAACAGTGACTACACTTCAGAAGTACTTTATTGGCTGTAAAGCACTTTGGGACATCCTGAGATCATGAAAGGCACTGTATAAATGCAAGTTCTTTCTTTCTATATGTAATCTACTGTCATTAAACAAGTATAATTCTGGACCTACAGTATGTCATCCATGTACAAGGGACACTCAATTAATGGACAGGTCTCACTCTGTGCAGCCCTGGAGAGGAGAAAAGCTCCTTTCAGGTCAGCAGCAGTCAACACCACCAGCCATTTCCAGATGCCAGCACATCTGGTATCAACCGTTGACAAGGTGAATATTGTGTTCCTGATTCCCTGGGCTGCAAATGAGATTGCAGAGAAGTTCGAGGACCTGTGCTAATGTATGAGGCCAGGCCAATACTTATGCGTAAAGAACAGCTCTGAATTGTGACACCGTCTGTGGCAGCTCCTATTCCCATCACAACATGATGAACAAATTCTCATATTGGGGGGCAAACTCACCTGGCTGATACTATAAATTCATATTTGTAAGATTGTTCAGTAAAGGCTGGCAACTCTTTGGAATCGGAGAGGAAGATGTTGTGTGGGCAAGAATGATGTACGCCCACCACCATTCATGTCCTACGTTTGAATGGTATGAATGAATTGGTATGCTGTCTGTGTGGTTTGGCACAGTGGTAAATGAATGGCACTTTGCCCCAGCATTTTAAAGGGCTATGCTTGACTCACCCTTGCAGACAGAAAAGCTACATCTGTATACTTTATTTTATTGGCCCCTTTAGTTAAAACCAAACATTTTTGTTTACCTAGGACAAGCTGGTTTACTACAAGTGGTAGTTGAGGGGAACAATAATGGGAGAAGACCCTGCTGCCCGCTAATTGTTGTGGTTGTTTTATCACATTGAACCATCTCATAGTTCGCCACACACAATAAATTACTTTTGGACTATTGTAATGTAGGCAAATATTGTAGTCATCCAGCACCCGGAAAAGTCCCGTAAACAGACAATGAGATAAATGAGCAGTTCATGTGATTTTGGTGGTTTGGAGAAAAGTTGGCCAAGACATCGGAAAAAAATGTTCTGATCTCCTTTGAAGACTGCCATGGGATCTTCAATTTCCAACTGAACAGGCAGACAGAACAGCTGTTTAATACCTCATCTTAAGGATGGCTCCAATAGTGCAAGCACTCCCTTGGTACAGCACTGGGGTGTCAGTCTAGATTATGAGCTCAGAATCTGGAGAAGGATTCAAAGCCAGCAGTTTCTGACTTGGGGGCAAGAGTACTGCCACTGAGCCAAGCTGGCAAAGAGAAATCATTTGTGACATCAATAAAATGTTAAATAATTTATGACATCAATTGCAGCCCCCTAGATGTATTATAGCATCACAAGAGACCCTCGATTAGAGCAGTGTGAATTATTCCAATCCCCATAAAAGCTATTCCTTTAGTCTCTCTGGGCAATATTGTCAATTTAGTGTCAAATTATTGGCAGTTTATGTTAGGAACATAGGAACAGGTGTAGGCCATTCAGCCCTTCGAGCCTGTTCTGCCATTCAATTAGATCATGGCTGATCTGTATCATAACTCCATTTACCCACTTTGGTTCCAAAAGCCTTAATACCCTTACCTAACAAAATTCTACCAATCTCAGTTTTGAAATTTTCAATTGACCCCCAGCCTCAACAGCTTTTTGGGGAGAGAGTTCCAGATTTCCACTACCCATTGTGTGAAGAAGTGCTTTCTGACATCACCAATGAATGGCCTAGCTCTAATTTCAAGGTTATGCCTCCTGGTTCTGGACCCTCCCACCAGAGGAAATAATTTCCCTCTATCTGCTCTATCAACTCCTTTAATCATCTTAAATACCTCAATTAGATCACCTCTTAATATTCTATATGCTAGGGAATACAAGCCTATGCAACCTATCATAATAATTTAACCCTTTTAGCCCTGGCTTAGCCCTGTTGTAGTCCTGCACCCATTTGGAAGTGGGATGAAACTGGTCAAACTCAATTTGCATAGAACCCTTTATGACAAAATATGAAGGTTTCTGTATTTTAGGGTCAATTCTGTGCCTAACCAGGGAATGTAAGGTAGGAAATCCCAGCATGCACTCTCTCTAAGTGCCACTCCCTGCTGCAAACATGGGAGAATCGAATCAGCCCTTTCATTTCATGCAATTCTGTGACAGCTAAAATTAAAATAGAAGCTGTTTGACTTACCCTGTTTCAAAATTGTCTACGGGACCAGGCCTGGATGATTGTTCTGGCAATTAGGATACGGGGCTTTGTTCTGGGAGCTAATTAAATTATACGTGCTCAAAGCATTAGCAGGTATGTGAGAAGACGACGATGTATCACCGTCTTCTTATTACTACCATTACATTGTCAATCAAAATGATTGACAGGTCTGACTTCAGAGGGTTTTGAGCTATTGTGGGATACGCTCCCATTAGCTTCAATTCTGGCTGGAGATCCAAACTCTCTATGAGCTTGAAATTTTTTTCATTCATTCACATCACATCATGAAGCTTATTTCATCCACAAGTCCTGTCACTTATCAATAGGCTCTAAAAAGGGCATTTTAACTTCTTGTGCGCTGATTTGATTTTTATTATTTTAAAATATTGTACTCTCAGTATCTCGCTTTATCTTACTGTTTCTATGTACTATCCTACCTGTAAATAAATCTGACTGTTAGTTTAGCCTGTGTGGATTGACCTGACGGCATGGTATTTTCCACCTTTTTGAAATAGTCAGGAGAACATTGTAGGCAATTCACAATAAGGGAGTAACTGTTAATCTTTGGCATGCTTTCCTAGTCACAGCATGGGTAACGGTGCGGGTTTCATATGAAAGGTGATATGTCCTGCTTATGGAAGCTGCCTTTTTGTCATGAGCACAAGACTAAAGGGGTGGAAATTAGTCTGGGCCCGTTTTTTTTGTTCCAAGACTCAGCACTGCAGAGACAGCCTATGTCTGAAGCAATAGGTCCAAGGATGGTGGCCGCAGGGGCAGCTGAAGAATCCTCATTTGTGACAAATTTGCCAAAGGGGGTCTTAATTTACATATTCAAGGCGCCCAACGCCTGTTTTGGGCATCCGCCCGGGAGTGGGACCAACGCCTGCACGTATCGGACTCAGGCCATCCCACTGCTAAATTGGTGCGCAGAGTGCCCATTTTACACCCAAAAAACGGGAGTAAATCCTTACAACTGGCAGAGGCAGTAAATTGTCATCAAACTAGAACAAAAGCAAAATAGTGCGGATACTGGAAATCGGAAATCAAAACAGAAAATGCTGGAAACACTCAGCTGGTCAGGACAGCATCTGTGGAGAGAGAAGCAGAGTTAACGTTTCAGGACGGTGACCTTTCATTAAAACTAAATAGTGCGGATACTGGAAATCTGAAATGACAGGGAATGAAGGAAATTAATATTTGGCAAAGATGGCCAATGTCCCAAAAATGTCTGGTGGAGAAGGAATGAGAGAAAATAGCAGACAGGGTGAATGTTGTTACATCGACCTGAAATGTTAACTCCTGTTTCTCTCTGCACAGATGCTGCCTGACCTGCTGAGTGCTTCCAGCATTTACTGTTTTTATGTCAACTAACTAGTATGGTTTGGACTGGAACCATGGGACCAGAGAGGAAAATGGGTTGCACTAACACCCTGCATTATTCAGCCTTTATGTGTGGACACCCACCAAACATCATTGAGATTCACTGTTGGGCTTCATATTTCCCATTCTCGCCAGTAACCGTCAGCATTATGAACATTTGAGATTTTCAGCACGGTTCTGTCTCATAAGACAGGAAGGCAGGCTTGCAATATTATAATGTCAGATCGGGCATAGAATGGGATTAGTTAGCTGGAGGGTAATTTCCAACTTTGCCACCTGTGCGGTAAACTGGTGGAGCAGGTCACCCGCCCGTTGTACGACCCACTCGAGGTTCATCCCATTGATTTACATGGAAATGAAAATCAGACAGATTCTACAACGTGCAGGCAATCCACTCTGCTAATTTGCTGCCCAAGCAGGCTTCTGGAGTCTGATATTGTTGATGCTGATGATACTGATATTGTTGATGCTGATGATTCGGATATTGATGCTGATGATGCTGATATTGTTGATGCTGTTGATGCTGATATTGTTGATGCTGATGATTCTGATATTGTTGATGCTGATGATGCTGATATTGTTGATGCTGTTGATGCTGATATTGTTGATGCTGATGATTCGGATATTGTTGATGCTGATGATTCTGATATTGTTGATGCTGATGATGCTGATATTGTTGATGCTGATATTGTTGATGCTGATGATTTGGATATTGATGCTGATGATGCTGATATTGTTGATGCTGATGATGCTGATATTGTTGATGCTGATGATTTGGATATTGATGCTGATGATGCTGATATTGTTGATGCTGATATTGTTGATGCTGATGATGCTGATATTGTTGATGCTGTTGATGCTGATATTGTTGATGCTGTTGATGCTGATATTGTTGATGCTGATGATTCTGATATTGTTGATGCTGATGATTTGGATATTGATGCTGATGATGCTGATATTGTTGATGCTGATGATGCTGATATTGTTGATGCTGTTGATGCTGATATTGTTGATGCTGTTGATGCTGATATTGTTGATGCTGATGATTCTCATATTGTTGATGCTGATGATTTGGATATTGATGCTGATGATGCTGATATTGTTGATGCTGATATTGTTGATGCTGATGATGCTGATATTGTTGATGCTGTTGATGCTGATATTGTTGATGCTGTTGATGCTGTTGATGCTGATATTGTTGATGCTGATGATTCGGATATTGTTGATGCTGATGATGCTGATATTGTTGATGCTGATGATTTGGATATTGATGCTGATGATGCTGATATTGTTGATGCTGATGATGCTGATATTGTTGATGCTGATGATTTGGATATTGATGCTGATGATGCTGATATTGTTGATGCTGATGATGCTGATATTGTTGATGCTGATGATTTGGATATTGATGCTGATGATGCTGATATTGTTGATGCTGATGATGCTGATATTGTTGATGCTGATGATTTGGATATTGATGCTGATGATGCTGATATTGTTGATGCTGATATTGTTGATGCTGATGATGCTGATATTGTTGATGCTGATATTGTTGATGCTGATGATGCTGATATTGTTGATGCTGATGATTTGGATATTGATGCTGATGATGCTGATATTGTTGATGCTGATATTGTTGATGCTGATGATGCTGATATTGTTGATGCTGATGATGCTGATATTGTTGATGCTGATGACTCTGATATTGTTGATGCTGATGCTATTGATATTGTTGATGCTGATGATTTGGATATTGATGCTGATGATGCTGATATTGTTGATGCTGATGATGCTGATATTGTTGATGCTGATGATTTGGATATTGATGCTGATGATGCTGATATTGTTGATGCTGATATTGTTGATGCTGATGATGCTGATATTGTTGATGCTGATGATACTGATATTGTTGATATTGTTGATGCTGATGATGTTGATATTGTTGACGCTGATGATACTGATATTGTTGATGCTGATGATGCTGATATTGGTGATGCTGATGATGCTGATATTGTTGATGCTAATGATTCTGATATTGTTGATGCTGATGATTCTGATATTGTTGATGCTGATGATACTGATATTGCTGATGCTGATATTGCTGATGCTGATGATACTGATATTGTTGATGCTGATGAATCTGATACTGTTGATGCTGATGATACTGATATTGATGCTGATATTGTTGATGCTGATGATACTGATATTGATGCTGATATTGTTGATGCTGATGCTACTGATATTGTTGATGCTGATGATACTGATATTGTTGATGCTGATGATTCGGATATTGATGCTGATGATGCTGATATTGTTGATGCTATTGATACTGATATTGTTGATGCTGATGCTTCTGATATTGTTGATGCTGTTGATGCTGATATTGTTGATGCTGATGCTTCTGATATTGTTGATGCTGTTGATGCTGATATTGTTGATGCTGATGCTTCTGATATTGTTGATGCTGATATTGTTGATATTGTTGATGCTGATGATACTGATATTGTTGATGCTGATAATGTTGATACTGATATTGTTGATATTGTTGATGCTGATGATGCAGATATTGTTGATATTGTTGACAGTGATGATGCTGATATTGTTGACGCTGATATTGTTGATGCTGATGATACTGATATTCACAGAATCATAGAATCATACAGCAGAGAAGGAGGCCATTCGGCCTATTGTGCCTGTACCGGCTCTTGGAAAGAGTTATCCAATTAGTCCCACTATCCTGTTCTTTCCCCATTGCGCTGCAAATAGTTCCTTTTCAAGTACATATCCAATTGCCTTTTGAAAGTTACTATTGAATCTGCTTCCACCACACTTTCAGGCAGTACATTCCAGACATAACAACACGCTACGTAAAAAAAAATTCCTCATCTCCCCTCTGGTTCTTTTGCCAATTACCTTCAATCTGTGTCCTTTGGTTACCAACACTCCTCATTTACTCTATCAAAACATTTCATAATTTTGAACACCTCTGTTAAATCTCCCCATAACTTTTGCTGCTCTAAGGAGAACAACCCCAGTTTCTTCAGTCTCTCCAGATAACTGAAGTCCCTCATCCCTGGTACCATCTAGTAAATCTCCTTTGCACCCTCCCAAGGATTTGACATCCTTCCTAAAGTATGATGCACAGGATTGAACACAATACTCCAGTTAATGCCTAACCAGTGATTTGTAAAGGTTTGGCATAACTTCCTTGTCCTGGCCAACATTTATCCCTCAACCAACATAAAAAAACTAAATTATCTGGTAATTATCACAATGCTGTTTGTGGGACCTTGCTGTGCGCAAATTGGCTGCTGCGTTTCCTACATTACAACAGTGACTACACTTCAAAAGTACTTCATTGGCTGCAAAGCGCTTTGGGACATCCTGAGATCGTGAAAGGCGCTATATAAATGCAAGCTCTTTCTTTCTTGCTTTTGTACTCTGTGCCTCCATTCATAAAGCCCCTATGCTTTTTCAACAGCCTTATCAACTTGTCCTGCCACCTTCAAAGATTTGTGTATGTGAACCCCCAGATCGCTCTGTTCCTGCATCCCTTTAAAAGTTGTCAGACACGATTTGCCTTTAACAAATCCGTGCTGACCGTCATTCATTCATCCTTATTTTTCCAAGTAACAATTAATTTTGTCCTCGATTATGGTCTCTAGAAGTTTCCCCACCACCAACATTAGGCTGATTGGCCTGTAGTAACCTGATTTATCTTTCTCCCCTTTTTTGAACAGGGGTGTTTCATTTATATCCCTCCAATCCTCTGGCACCCTTATCCTCCCATATCCAAGAAGGATTGAAAAATTGTGGCCTCTGCTATTTCCACCCTTACTTCCCTCAGCAACCTGGGATGCATCCCATCCGGACAGGGTGACTTAGCTACTTTGAGCATTACCAACCTTTTAAGTACCTCCTCTTTATCTATTTTTATCCTATCCAATTTCTCTACTACCTCCTCCTTTACTGTGACATTGGCAACATCCTCTTCTTTTATGAAGACAGATGCAAAGTTCTTATTTATTACCTCAGCCATGCCCTCTACCTCCACAAGAAGGTCTCCTTTTTGGTCCCTAATCAGCCCCGCCCCTCCTTTGACTATTCTTTTGCTTTTTATATGCTTATGAAAGACTTCAGTGTTCTCTTTTACGTTACCCACTAAACTTTTCTCATGCACTCTCTTTGCCTCACTTATTTTGTTTTTTAATTCTCCTCTGCACTTTCTGTATTCTGCTTGGTTCTCTACTGTATTATGAACCTGGCATTTATAATAAGCCTCCTTCTTCTGTTTCATTTTAATCTCAATAGCTTTAGTCATTCGGGGAGCTTTAGCTTTTGATGCCCTTCCTTTTCCCCTCTGTGTCTAATTTGTATCCGAACTATCTCCTCCTTGAAGGCCTCCCGTTGCTTCTACAAAGAGCCAGCTCAGGCTCGATGAGCTGAACGGCCTCCTTCTCTGCTGTAACTGTTCTATGATTCTATGGTTCTCTATGCTCATTTACTGTTTACCTGCCAATCTTTGTTTCCAATCCACAAGGGCCAGATCCCTTTTTAACTAAGTGATTTTGATTTTGATTTTCTTGTTCATGATTTTTTTTTTTATTCGTTCATGGGATGTGGGCATCGCTGGTGAGGCCGGCATTTATTGCCCATCCCTAATTACCCTTGAGAAGGTGGTGGTGAGCCGCCTTCTTGAACCGCTGCAGTCCATGTGGTGAAGGTTCTCCCACAGTGCTGTTAGGAAGAGAGTTCCAGGATTTTGACCCAGCGACGATGAAGGAACGGCAATATATTTCCAAGTCAGGATGGTGTGTGACTTGGAGGGGAACGTGCAGGTGGTGTTGTTCCCATGTGCCTGCTGCTCTTGTCCTTCTAGGTGGTACAGGTCGTGGGTTTGGGAGGTGCTGTCAAAGAAGCCTTGGCGAGTTGCTGCAGTGCATCCTGTGGATGGTACACACTGCAGCCACAGTGCGCCGGTGGTGAAGGGAGTGAATGTTTAGGGTGGTGGATGGGGTGCCAATCAAGCGGGCTGCTTTGTCCTGGATGGTGTCAAGCTTCTTGAGTGTTGTTGGAGCTGCACTCATCCAGGCAAGTGGAGAGTATTCCATCACACTCCTGACTTGTGCCTTGTAGATGGTGGAAAGGCTTTGGGGAGTCAGGAGGTGAGTCTCTCGCCGCAGAATACCCAGCCTCTGACCTGCTCTTGTAATATGATGTTCATATTATTGGTGATGTTGATGATGTTGTTGATGTGTTCTTCTGCAGTTTCCTGCATTTTTCTTCATAGTTTATCATGTCTCTTACTTTGGTGTCACCTGCAAATTTTGATGTTAGTTTCTCTATGTCTCTGTTTATGTAGATGGAGAACAAGGGGAACAAGGGACCTTCCTGGTGAGTTCCACACTGGGGCAGTGCATTTACCCAGTGAATAGTGGTGTGTTTTAATTAGATGTATCTCATTGTGTTGTTTGCCTGCAAGCAAAAAGAGATTGTCAAACTCTTTTCTAGTATTGTATGGCCCCTTTAATTTGATGAGGATATGGAGCAGCTACAGGTTCCAATATCAGCACATTGTTCACTTGTTATATAAAAGAAACTCTTCATTGTTCAATAAATTTAGTTTTATTGGGAAAAAACAAAATTGAGAAAAACGAACACTGCGGAAATAATTAGAAATGCTTCATGAAAACTAAATAACAGTTCTAAAGCCACTTTCGTGGAGAGAAATTGTATTTTAATAAAAAAAAATTGTAATCCACCTACTTTGTTAATATGCCTGAGCTGTCATTCAGTGTCACCAAATTAGATGATGTAATGATAATTCCCTTGAAGAAATTCCCGTGTCTGTCACTCCCAATCATGTCATTGTAAAGGGCCCAGCCTGTGGGTCTGGTAAATTGTTAATGTCATTTTTATTCTGTGCAACTGCTTATAATTTATGCGTTAAAACTGAAAATGAGGATGGTTGCTCAAGCTGAATATATCATGCTCTGCTAATCCACTCCAATTTATTCACTAGGCATTTTACACTCACACATTTACGCCAGTATGCCTACATTTACATACCTATAGATATAAATATATACACACATGTTCATACACACATCACATGCACACATATACTGATCCTAATGTACAAAGATTCACAACATATACACATGCACACACACATTGAGTACTGCCTAATACAACAAGTCACAACCGCTTTCATCCTGGTGCTTGTTTAGTTCAGATTCCTAGAGACTGATGTTCGTTATCGCTCCATGCGTTTACACTGCTATATCTAGCTCCAGCTCCAGTGTAAAGAAGAAGAAAGAACTTGCATTTGTAAAGTACCTTACCATGTGCTCAGGACGGCCCAAAATGCTTCACAGCCAATGAATTGCCTTTGACTTGTAGTTACTGTTGTTATATAGGCAAACGCATTTGGCAAGATCACATCAATGATAAGAACATAAGAAAATAAGAACATAAGAAATAGGAGCAGGAGTAGGCCATACGGCCCCTCGAGCCTGCTCTGCCATTCAATAAGATCATGGCTGATCTTCTACCTCAACTCCACTTTCCTGCCCGATCCTCGTATCCCTTGATTCCCTTAGTGTGCAACTATCCATCGATCTCAGTCTTGAATATACTCAATGACTGAGCATCCCCAGCCCTCTGGGGTAGAGAATTCCAAAGAATCACAGCCCTCTGAGTGAAGAAATTTTTCCTCATATTTTCAGCATGTGGTCATCCATTTCATAATAAATTAAATGAATGACCAACAACAATTTGCATTTATATAGCATCTTTATCGTAGTAAAACGTCCCAAGGCGTTTCACAGGAGCGTTATCAAACAAAATTTGACACGAACCATAAAAGGAGATATTAAGACAGGTGACCAAAAGCTTAGCCGAGGAGGTAGGTTTTAGGAGCTAATCTGTTCTAGGCTGAGGGAGTAAGGTTGGGCAGTGCCCTAGGATCCTTGATATCTTCCTAAGCCACCAGAACCACCACATATAGAGCCTCAGTTTAATATCCTTGACAATGCAGTATTCCTCCAGCACTGCAATGTCAGCATAAATCATGGGCTCGAGCCTTGGAATGGACCTATGAACCCACAATCGCCTGACTCAGAGATGAGGAGGCTACCAACTGAGCCAAGCTGAAACCAGCTGCAGAGACCCGGAAGATCTCAGGTTGAATTCTGGTCTTATTGAGCTGGCAGTGAGGAAGTTAGAATTGGCTTTGGTGCATCGTAAGTTGGGGAGGACGATAAAATCCGGCAAAGTCCCCTCCCCGATCGCTATCAGTGATCTCTGGAGCAACGAGAACAAGTGTGGTCACTGGGTGAAGACTGGATCATGCTTGGCTGTGAAAAGCCTCGCAGTCAAATCACCCACCAATGCTCACTGTCCAGGCTCACACCCGGTGCGTGACTACTTTGTTAAAATGGCTGCCGTGTTGCCAACAACAACAACTTGCATTTATATAGCACCTTTTAAGGTAGTGAAACATCCTAAGGCACTTCGCAGGAGCATTATCAAACCAAATTTGACACTGAACCACATAAGGAGATATTAGGACAGGTGACCAAAAGCTTGGTCAAAGAGGTAGGTTTTAAGGAGTGTCTTAAAGGAGGAGAGTGAGGTGGAGAGGTTTAGGGAGGGAATTCCAGAGCTTAGGGCCTAAGCAGCTGAAGACCGGGCGGCCAAGGGAGAATACCCCAACTAAGACTCAGCGCCTTCAGGGCAGAAGGGGAGAAAACTGGGGGGATAAATTAATAAAATCTCAATTTTAATATAGATTCATTAGTATTTGGCTGTAAACGAGGTCCAGTAACTGCCTTTTAGTAGGACCTGAGGAACAGGCATTTACAAGCCTTGACAGGTGAGAAGCAGGCCTGCTCCAACTGTGCTGCATGTCAATGCAGTAAGTGTCTGACGACGCTCAGTACAGCTGCATGGTGTGTACAGGTATCCTCCGCTCAGCCTCCCTCCCTCAGTGTGCTGCGTTGTTTCAGTGATTAAACTTTAATTCCCACCTGCTGGGACACGGAGACAGAGGCAGTGAAGGCTGGCTGCTTTTCCAGAATTTAATCAATTCCATGGAGAAACTATTAACGACTTTCTGCTTCATACGGACAGTCAGCCAGAGTGCTCGGGAGGCTCCGGCCTCCTTCGTTCAGACTCAGTCTCGCCAAATGCCATAAATTCCCATAAACCTTTCACTTACTGCCGCACAGAGCTAAAGAGAGGAGTTTAGTAACACTGAACCTCCATTGTTCAGAAAACCAGGCTAAGGCCACAGAACTATATTGTGTTTTCCTTTCCATTTAGGTGGAAACTGCATCCACTCTATTGATTAAACATTGATCAAACTGCTGAGCAGAACTCAGCTGTGAGAGAGAATAGACACCATTCATAATTTGTTTAATAAATGGCTATAAATGCATTAAACGCAGCGGGCACATTAATCATCATTACCGGAGGGACAATGAGGCAGCATAATTGATCAGAATAGATTCCTGTAGATTTAGAAAATAACCTGTGGCCTCTTTGAGGTTCAATATAATGGAGCACTGGCTATAACAGCTCCTGCTTTGTATAATGCCTGACCTGTGCCGTGCTTAATTGCACTGCTGTTATTAAGGCTCACTTAAGTTTATTCCATATGTCAACAGGCCCTGGCAGGCGCCAACGCTGACTGCAGATGTTATTATTATTAATATTATTGCAGTATGAGTGGCAGGCCAGTACTGGTGTGTGGAGTTTTGCTGTGCTGTGCGCAGAATGCCAGGACATGGCACCTGCCATTCCTGGCATGTTGGCTTTACCAGTCTCTATGACGTTGACTGGGGACATGCATTACACAGAGGCAGCCACCTTAAGGCAACAACAACAACTTGCATTTATATAGCGCCTTTAACGTAGTAAAAACGTCCCAAGGCGCTTCACAGGAGAGTTAGCAGACAAAATTTGACACCAAGCCAACATAAGGAGATATTAGGACAGGTGACCAAAAGCTTGGTCAAAAAGGTAGGTTTGAAGGGGCATCTTAAAGGTGGAGAGAGAGGTAGAGAGGCGGAGAGGCTTGATGAGGGAATTCCAGAGCTTAGGGCCTAGATAGCTGAAGTCACAGCCGCCAATGGTGTGGCGAAGGGTCTCACATTGCCGCATCCTGTGCTCCCTCCTCAACCTTACCGCTAATATCTTTCAGTTGATTGCCTCTGAGCTGCTGCTTGCTACATCTGGCAGTGTTGATTCAAGGTCTTTTATTATGACATCTTCCTTGGAGGGATTGTCTTGAGCTCTTCTGTATCCATGCCGCTACAGTAGATGCTATGATTAACAGTGGTGTTCAAACACTAAGGCAAGCGGACATCATATTTCTTGCCAATGTTACACTGTGAGTACATAATGGTACAAACCAGGAGCTTGGCTGTATCATCCATCTTCACCATCCTACAGGCCAGTAAAGTTTCCCTGTCTGTAGTCATTACAGCCTCCTCAAAGTGAATAAGGGCTCTGCTCCATGGTACATGATCACCAGTCAGCAGCTGCTTACATCTATTGAATGCCACCTTCATGTGTGTGGAGAAGAACAGGATGTATTGATTGAGAATGCATTGTGCACTGACATGTTAGCTTTCAGCATTTTCCCTATGATGCTTTGGGTATACAAAACAATTTGCATAACCTTCTAGCATCATTTTTGAAATGTTTCTACCTGAAATCATACTGTCAGCTCCTGGCATCTTGGCATTATTTAAGTATATACCTTAACTTCCTCTCACAGCCATATATGGCATATTCTGATATTTCACTTTAATTTTTACTAGTTACTTTTAAAAAAAAACTGGGATGTGGGTAAGGATGGCATTTGTTGCCCATCGCTAGTTTTCCTGAGAAGGTGGTGGTGGGTCTTCTTGGAGTGCAGCAGTTGCAGTGGTGATGGTCCTTCCATAACGGTGTTGGACAGAGAATTCCAGGTTACTGACCGAGCACTTCCACATCACCTGTTAACTTCTTGTTAACCGTTCTCCTTGTGAAGCTAATCATCCAAATAGGTGTGTCGCCCTAACATGCCCATACATGGCCTGTTTAACTATTTCAGATCCACCATTACTCGCTTCCCATCATATCCATGTATGGTCTATTCTGACGCTTCATATTAATTTCAGTGCTTACCTTTCCTTAAGGTCAGACAGCTTATTGCGTGCTTCCTGTCATGTGATTGTTTTCTAGTAACACCGACCTGGCAAGGAATCGGACTGTGCAAAATGATTGCATTCCAAACAGTTCAATACAGCAAAAAGAAAAGAAAATTGCTTTGATACATTTTTATTGTGATAAAGGAATTTGATGCATAATGGCTTGAAATTCCTGCATAGGGATCGGTTTCCTTTGGTTAATGTGTCGGCGTTAACTTCCTTTGTGCATCATTTTAATGTTGTTTTTAAAATAAACAGGTTAAAAACTGCACTACAATAGTGTGCAAAGAAATGGTATGCAAGTGGGTTAACCAGTGTACTATTAGAGGAAACTAAACACCAATATGCAATATTGATCCCATGGCCACAGTCATATTGAGTAAATCATTTTGCCTGTGGGAGAAATGTGATGCATGGAAGAAGTTCTAGCTAGGAGTTTTCGAAAGAGAAGCTGGATCTTGAAAAGCAGTTGACAAAAGTATTCTTTTACTGCTCCTTGCTTTGACATTTATCATTGAAATAAATAGCAAGGTGACATTGTTCCAGCTTATTGAGACAAAACCGCAGTCATAATGAATGTTCCTTTAGTGTGTTTTGTGCTGGAATGGGGGCAGAGAGCTGTCTAAAGCAGACCATTTTAGACCCAGATTCTAATATAAAACACACTAAAACATTCATTAGGATCATTCACAGCCATAGGACAATTGCTGTAGCTGAGTTTCTTTCTTTACCTCACTGCGTCTTTTGACACGGTCATCCATACTACCCTCCCCCATTGCGTTCTTCTGTGACCCACCGCCATGGCACTACCTTCCCGCGGTTTCATTCCTAACTATCCCACTGTAGCCAGAACATTTCCTGCAATGTCTTCTCTTTCCCCCGCTGCTCTGTCACCTCCCGTAGTGTCCCAAGATCCCATTCTTGGCCCCCTCCTATTCCTAATCTTTATGGTGCCATCATTGATATAATCTGTAAAGGACGCCCTAAAAAGCCATGGGTCACAATCCCTGTGGTCACTCCAGGATCATGCCCGCGGGTGCCTCCCAGCGCTGATGCTACCGGCGTTGGTGCGGTCAGTGTAAAGGCACCCAATTAGTATGGGGCCAATGGGGGGGCATGTGACACTACAGGTCCAGCTGCACCTCTGGCACCTGCCTGCCCTATGCAGCCAGAAAATCTGGCACCTGACTGCCTTTTAAATGGACTATTGCTCAGATGCCCCCTCCTAGATTTCATGGCCCCCAATGTAAGGGGCCAATCCCAGCTTTTCTTATTAAAAATTGCTCAGTTTTCAGGGACCAGGTCATATTGCTGCCCTGGACCCCCTCTGGTGGGGCCCACTTCTGCCCATCTGGAGGCTGGTACACTTCTACTCACTTGGCGTACTAGCTTCCAGTCTTAAGCTGGGTCCTGACTTAAGCAAGGGAAGTTTAGTCCTGGCATAGAAAGATCCTCCCTCAGCCCTGCTCCTGGGAATGTCCTCTGATGCCATTTGCCTTGTATGCGGCAGGTGAAGCTACCATCCCTTACAAGGCTGCCCAGAGAAAGCGGGAATCTGGTGCAACCAAGTGCTTGCTGTTTTCCGGTAGGTTCTATTGGACTCCCGCTGGAGTTATGGGGGGGAGTCCAGTGGAGCACTCAAAGAAATTCAAGGCCCATGTATTCAGCTTTCATATGCCAACGAGTTACTTCTCCAGCACCACCCCTGATTCCATTACAGCCGTTGTGTTGTCCGATTGATCGCCCAACATCAAGTGGTGAAGAACCAAAACCTTTCTGCAGCTCAACATTGGCAAGATTGAAGCCATCCTGTTCAACTTCCACCAGAAAATCTATACTGTATCCTCAGTCCCATCCCTTTCCTGGATGCCCACACAAGCTCAATTCAATGAGGTGCAACATTTGTGTCCTGTTTTCACCCTGAACTGAGTGTCAAACCTCATAGTGCCCATCACCTCCACCTCCATTATATCACTCAACCTGATGCCTCTCAAACCGTCAATCATGCCTTTGTCGCGTCCAGACTGAATTTTTTTGTCAACATCCTCCCCACAGGTCTCCCGTGCTCCACCCTACATGAACTCAAACTCATCCAGAACTCCACTGCCCGCATCCCATCACACGTAAAATCCTGTTCACAGGAGCGTCAGCCGTGGCCCAGAGGGTAGCGCTCTCGCCTCTGAGTTAGAAGGTTGTGGATTCAAGTTCCACTCCAGAGACTTTAGCACAAAAACCTAGGCTGACAATCCAGTGCTGCACTGTTGGAGGTGCTGTCTTTCAGATGGGACGTTAAACCAAGGCCCCGTCTGCCCTCTCAGGTGGATGCAAATGATCCCAGAGCAAAATTTTGAAGAAGAGTTGGGGAGTTATCCCTCAATCAACATCACTAAAACAGATTATCTGGTCATTATCACATTGCTGTTTGTGGGATCTTGCTGTTCACAAATTGACTGCCATATTACAACTGTGACTACACTTCAAAAGTACTTCATTGGCTGTAAAACACTTTGGGACGTCCTAGGTCATGAAAGGCGCTATATAAATGCAAGCCTTTCTTTTCTTTCTTTCTCTTCAATTGTGCCGAATGGGCCGAATGGCCTCCTCCTGTGCCTTAAATTTCTATGATTCTATTGTAGCTGATCTTCAGTGGCTTCTTGTCGCTCATCCTTGTTCTCATCTGTAAAGCCTTCAATGCCCTGGCTTTTTACTTCTCCTGTAACCTCATCCAGCCCTATACCCCAGTCTGCGCCCTCTGTTTTTCCAATTCTGGTCTACTGTGCATCCTTCCTCTGTCCACTCTACCACTAGTGGCAGAGCTTTCAGCCATCCAGTTCCTGCTCCCTTCCTAAACCCCACCGCCTTGCTTCATTCCTCACCACCTTCAAAAACCTCCTCAAAACCTATCTCTTTGGCGGCAGCTTCGTCCACTTCCCTTAACTTCTCTCCTACCCTCAGTCGAGTCCCACCCCAAACTACAAAGGAATTTGGGAGGGCGGGGCCAAATGGTGTGGGGTGGGGGGGCAGGGGAAGAGGGGGAGGCAGTGATCGGGAGAGGGTGAGGTGGCAACGATTGGGAGGTGGGTCAAACAGTGGCCAGCAGCAGACGGTAGTTTTAATGTGGAGCCAAGAGGAGCAAAACATACCTTTTTGGAGGCGGCCTGCAGAGGTCCTGTTGGGCATTGAGCATCATCTGGACAGAGCACAGAAACTAAAATTGTGCAGGGAGCATCAAACATTGGTAACGGAGAGTGCCTAATCTTCCATTTCCAAGGCAAGAGTGCTACCACTGAGCCATGGCTGACACTGAATATCGATTCTTAACACTTTGCATGGTGTTACTTTAAATGCCAATAGTAACCAAGAATAATGAAGGAATGCAATTGCAGAAAAACAAGCAAAAAAAAATGCACCAAACGCAGTCCATCCAACAAAGCCAACTGACGCAGAGAGCAAAATGTAACTAAAACCGCAAGAAAAAGATTTTTACCAACAATTAAAACTGCCAAAAATCTAAGAAGCTTCCTAAGATTTCCATGCAACAATCTCATACGGGGAGTGGGGGGAGGGGGGTGGTGGTGAGGTACGTGGTGTGGGCGGGGCCTCATCCAAAGTAGGAACATTCAGCATGGGACGTTTTTAAACCTCATTTGAATATTGTAAACAATTTTACAACACCAAGTTATAGTCCAACAATTTTATTTTAAATTCACAAGCTTTCGGAGGCTTCCTCCTTCCTTTCGTTCACCTGAGGAAGGGGGAAGCCTCCGAAAGCTTGTGAATTTAAAATAAAATCGTTGGACTATAACTTGGTGTTGTAAAATTGTTTACAATTGTCAACCCCAGTCCATCACCGGCATCTCCACATCGTTTGAATATTGAAATGAGACTCAATGCTTTGCCAGTGGCATTGCCTCATTGTTTGTCCCTAACTCACCCGTTCAGAAAGCCACACTTTCCGGCCAATCAGTTGCACGAGGTTGGGTGGCCAATTTTCCTGATCCGTGACTGCCTCCATGCAGGGGACCTTGGGTAATTGGGCCTTAGGCCTCCTTCAGCCTCATCCGTAGTTATTTCAACACCATTTACGAAGTTTAAATATTGCCCATTTTCTTTGCCTTTTGATATGCAGTACTCTATATTTATCTGCATTGAACTTCTTAATGAAAAGGTTCCACCATCATTACATTACAGAGATTGTTAATGAGTTTGGGAGTAATATCTTCTAACAGTGTCTTTGGATGTGAATGCC
Source organism: Heptranchias perlo (assembly GCF_035084215.1). Lineage (NCBI taxonomy): Eukaryota > Metazoa > Chordata > Chondrichthyes > Hexanchiformes > Hexanchidae > Heptranchias > Heptranchias perlo. The sequence goes on along the minus strand of NC_090332.1, from coordinate 12,341,529 downwards.
TCTATCAAATTCCACCGAGAATTAAATTTATTGTAGAACTTTCGCAGATTTGATCTGTCTGTCACCTCTTTACTATTACTGAACTGGATATTGTAATAACAGCAAGGACCTCACTTCCAGCAGTGTTAATCAAATTCCACGTCCTTGTTTGCAGGCCAAAAAATGCAGATAAAATACTGCCTTTTAAGGTGTAAAATCAGCTCATCTCTCAGAAGAGGTGCCGGTTAATAGATTATTAAAAAAAGAAAAGCAACTTAAGTGGTAGAGACAATGAGCACAGTAAAAGCAAACGATTGTAAAGTGTCCCTCACCTATTAGCAGTAAGAATAAACATTGCAGCTTGTTTTAAATTGCAATTAGGTCTCTTGCAGCCTTGCTTTCAGCTGCCTAGGCCCTAAGTTCTCGAATTCCCTCCCTAAACCTCTCTGCCTCTCTACCTCTCTCTCCTCCTTTAGGACGCTCCTTAAAACCTACCTCTTCGACCAAGCTTTTGGTCACCTGTCCTAATATCTCCTTATGTGGCTCGGTGTCAAATTGTGTTGATAACGCTCCTGTGAAGAGTCTTGGAACATTTTACTACGTCAAAGGCGCTATATAAATGCAAGTTGTTGTTGTTGCTGCTCTTCCTACACTGAAGCCAGGTTCAGGAGGTGATGCTGGGAGCACTGGACCTCTCAGCCACCTCTGTCCACACCTGCTTCAACTTGGCCTTGGAGATGCCTTTGTGACTTCTGGGGAAGAGTTGCTGCCTCCTTCCCCTCACCTTCTGCAGGTAATTGGGAGGGCCGCCCGCTCACGATATTGTAATGAGGGCCAGGAGTTAAAATCAGGAGTTAAAATCAATATTTCTATCAAAGAGACCAAAACATTTTTTTTATATAATATGTATAGCAGATGAGATGTAAAGGGTAAAACGAGCTGTCTAAGGTGTAACTTTAGTTCAGTTTCCTTGGGCACCGAAGCTGGCAGAATGGGCTGTCAGTGTCGACCGTCCCCGTGCCATACCATAATACCATGCTTCGGAAAATAAGCGCTCTCAAGCCACGACAGCCGGAAACATCTGGACATGGTGAACATCTTTTGGAAAGTTAAAAGATAAATAATTGCAAACGGAGGGAAGTTTTAACTTTGGTTTCCTTAAAGGGATTTCCAATCACTAGGAGGCAGCTGATAAATAATGGGCCTGGGTTTTGCTGTGAAAATAACGATGAGGCTGACAGAGCTCACCGTTATTTATTTTCAAATCAGTCAGCAGCTTCAGGCGAGCGGGGACACGCAGTTAAACGCGAAAATCCAGAAGTTGCTGTCCGAGAAGCGTTGCCACTCCATAAGCTGTGTGAACATGGAATCTCGCTGTCTGGCTCCCTGTTCAATATTGAACGGCTTGAAGGTCCTGTACTGACATTGTAGATACGGGCTAAACTCGCCACAAAGTTAGGGCTTGTCCATTCCAGTCTAAGTCTTAATTATCGCCAAACAACCTCTCTGGCACTGAAAATTAACTTTTACAAGTGTGGAGTCTCATTCCTTCAGCCTTTAATTATTGGAGATTTAAAAAAAAATTAAATGAGACATTTTTTTTACTTTTTCTTTCTGTCTCGTTTGTCTCTCTCTTAATCCAATCTTTCTTACTCTCTCTTTATTTCGCTTTCTGCACCTGATTTGACATTGAATTCACTATTCCAACTTACACTTCCTGGTTCAGTCTCTGCGCTGCTTATTAAGGATTCTTCAATCTGATTGGTTAAGGAGATACACAGTTGCTAGCCCTGTTCACACAGGTCCCAGATGCCCTGTAGATGGCACCGTGCCTTTTGGCTCTATAATTTTCAGGAACTTGCCGTGCAATATATCGTGGAAAGTCTTTTTTTTTATTCGTTCATGGGATGTGGGCGTCGCTGGCGAGGCCAGCATTTATTGCCCATCCCTAATTGCCCTTGAGAAGGTGGTGGTGAGCCGCCTTCTTGAACCGCTGCAGTCCGTGTGGTGAAGGTTCTCCCACAGTGCTGTTAGGAAGAGAGTTTCAGGATTTTGACCCAGCGACGATGAAGGAACGGCGATATATTTCCAAGTTGGGATGGTGTGTGACTTGGAGGGGAACGTGCAGGTGGTGTTGTTCCCATGTGCCTGCTGCTCTTGTCCTTCTAGGTGGTAGAGGTCGCGGGTTTGGGAGGTGCTGTCGAAGAAGCCTTGGCGAGTTGCTGCAGTGCATCCTGTGGATGGTACACACTGCAGCCACAGTGCGCCGGTGGTGAAGGGAGTGAATGTTTAGGGTGGTGGATGGGGTGCCAATCAAGCGGGCTGTTTTGTCCTGGATGGTGTCTACGAAGCAGATGCTGTTCGTTCGCTGCCCACTGCGAAATCCGACCCATTATATTTGAGAGGCTTGCATAGAATGTCCCTTTAAGATATACAGATTTACAATTTTCATAAATCCACAGTCTAAACAGTTTATTTTGATTGCTTGTTCTGTTCTGGTAGCATGTTCCACTCATTTAAGTGTGTTAGTAGTGGCATATGTGTAGGTAGGTTGCAGTTCCATTGCATTTAAATCCTAACGAATTGATTAATGTTTTACAAATTAGATTTTGTTTTTCTATTTATTTCATAGCACACTAATGATTTTTGAACACTTACAACATGAACGAGGATACTCACCAATTTAAAGAAAACTAAAAATCACCACAGGATTTCCAGAATTTCCAGCTGTAATTTTCAAGGTAGGAGTAATTTGATTCTTTGGGGTCACATGTTCTGATTCATGAACAAGCAATGTACTGTGATATAATAGCAGAAAAGGTTCTTGTATATCTATTATTAAAAATGTGTCTGCAATACTGTATGATTGTAACATTGCCGACTGGAATAGTCATGTGACACGACACCGCAGACCAATTACTCACTAACATTCCTTTCAAATCCCTCCATGGCCTCGCCCCTCCCTATTTCTGTAACCTCCTCCAGTCCTACAACCCTCCGAGATCTCTGCACTCCTCCAATTCCTGCCTCTTGCACCATTGGTGGCCGTGCCTTTAGCTGTCTAGGGCCCTAAGCTCTGGAATTCCCTCCCTAAACCTCTCCACCTCTCTATCTCTCTCTCCTCCTGTTAGACACTCCTTAAAACCTAACTCTTTGATCAAGCTTTTGGTCACCTGTCCTAATATCTCCTAATATCTCGGTGTCAAATTTTGTTTGATAATCGCTCTTGTGAAGTGCCTGGGGACATTTTACAATGTTAAAGGCACTATATAAATGTGAGTAGTAGTAGTAGTAGTAGTAGTAGTAGTAGTAGTTGTTGTTGTTGTTGTTGTTCCCTGTAGCCTTGTGATAACATGGACCAATCATGATAGCTCCCTGTTGCCCACACCATTTGTTCTCCACCCCAGGCATTTTATGCTTTCTATCCGCCGTCTGCTGCTTCCCACTCCCTCCCAGGAGCTTCAGTTGAGCTCTGCTCCCTCTGTTCCTAGGAGTCCAGACCTGGGTTCCGGCCTTTGACACCCATGAAAACTGCCAGCTTACTCTGCAATGTTGGCCCCATAATAAAAGGGGATGATTATAAATGGGTAGAATGGGCCTATACTCTCTGGAGTTTAGAAGAATATGAGGTGATCTCATTGAAACATATAAGATTCTGAGGGGACTTGATAGGTTAGATGCTGAGAGCTTGTTTCCCCTGGCTGGAGAGTCTAGAACCAGGGGGCATAGTCACAGGATAAGGGGTCGGCCATTTGAGACTGAGATGAAGAGGAATTTCTTCACTCAGAGACTTGTGAATCTTTGGAATTCTCTACCCCAGAGGGCTGTGGATGCTGAGCCATTGAGTATATTCAAGGCTGAGATGGATAGATTTTTGGACTCTAGGGGAATCAAGGGATATGGGGATCGGGCGGGAAAGTGGATTTGAGGTCGAGGATCAGCCATGATCTGATTGAATGGCGGTGCAGGCTCGAGGGGCCGTGTGGCCTACTCCTGCTCCTATTTCTTATAAAGGTAGGCCGATTGGCTAGAAGTAGAAACAGACATAAGCACCCCATTTCCCACCACATCCCCAGCGGAGGCTCAAGTTGTGCCCACGGTGGAGCAATCAATATCGGGGATGGGCAAGTGGTGAGAATTCCCAAGCCAGAACACTGCACCCACCATGTATGCTGAAATTTCTGGTGCAAAGACCCTTGCTTAGAGGGGTCACAGATCCACACGGGCGAATTTACAGATCCCTGGCTCCAGGCGCCAAGGCAGGAGACCACTTAAAATTAAATAAACAAAATGGTAATTTGATCCCATGTTTGTTGGTTGACCCTTTAGCACATTTATGGTCCATTAACCTTTAAATTAGTTTTCATTTTGCAGTTTCAGCGAGGGAATTCAATAGAATGTTTTGTTTGGACTGGTGTCATGTTTTTGGATATGAAGGTATGTGAGGACGTACTTTTTGATTTTCTTTGACAGCCAAGTGCGAGTTATTATTTTTAATTTAAATTGTATTTAAGGAATGCTACAATTCACAAGCTCCTTTCCCCATTTTCCATGACACCCAAACAATTCACATTAGTTAGCTGTTAGAACAAGGCAGGTCACAAGGCCTCATTACCACGTTCTGCCCTCTGACAGCTCCCTGAGCTGTCTCCCTGTTGTAACTCTTCCCATTCAGGACTTTCTATACCCAATCTGACAATCTCAGCTTTGAATCGTAGAATCATGAAATTGTACAGCACAGAAGGAGGCCATTCGGCCCATCATGCCTGTGCCGGTTACAATTATGGCTTCACAATTATGACATTCTCAGCTGCCTTCCATCCTATCTCCTGCCGAGATTAGGAATGTGCTTCTCTGGGCTGCTCCACAACAACAACTGGGCCACAACGGGTCCCCCCCAACACCCCCGCCTCCTCCTCAAGATGGACCGGGCCTCCCATCGAGACTATTGGGCAGTCGGCTGGCGCTTTCTGCCCTCTGCCCGGGTGAATATCTACCCCCTACGTTTGATGAACATGGTCGTCAGGAAAAAGATGTTGCACGTTGCTTATACTTAACTCACAACCATGACATGAAATACAGACGCTGAAAGACGCCCTAGTAAGAACGGGATATGACGCTCGACTCATCGATCGACAGTTCCGACGGGCCACAGCAAAAAATCGCATAGACCTCCTCAGGAGACTAACACGGGACGCAACCAACAGAGTACCCTTTGTCGTCCAGTACTTCCCCGGAGCGGAGAAACTACGCCATGTTCTCCGCAGCCTTCAACATGTCATCAATGAGGACAAACACCTCGCTATGGCCATCCCCACACCTCCACTACTCGCCTTTAAACAGCCACCCAACCTCAAACAGACCATCGTTCGCAGCAAACTACCTAGCTTTCAAGAGAACAGCGTCCACGACGCCACACAACCCTGCCACGGTAACCTCTGCAAGACATGCCAGATCATCGACACAGATACCACCATCACACGAGATGACACCACCCACCAGGTGCATGGTTCATACTCCTGTGACTCAGCCAACGTTGTCTACCTCATACGTTGCAGGAAAGGATGCCCCAGAGCATGGTACATTGGCGAGACCATGCAGACGCTGCGACAACGGATGAACGGACACCGCGCAACAATCGCCAAACAGGAGGGTTCCCTCCCAGTCGGGGAACACTTCAGCAGTCATGGACATTCATCCACCGACCTTCGGGTAAGCGTACTCCAAGGCGGCCTTCGAGACACACGACAACGCAAAATCGTCGAGCAGAAATTGATAGCCAAGTTCCGCACCCATGAGGACGGCCTCAACCGGGATCTTGGGTTCATGTCACGCTACACGTTACCCCACCAGCGAACAAATGTTATCTGTTTTTAATATAATGGGTCATTTGCTGGCTCTCTCTGCCTTCCGGATGTTTCTGCCTCTCTCTGTGTTTTTTTTTCTCTGTTTTTTTTCCCTGTTTGTTTTTTTGTTGAATGTGTATTCGGGGGTTCTGCAGGTAACACCTCTCTGTCTGAACACGGTGATTGCCTTGGCAACGGGCAGTTGCAGGGGCAGTCTGTAAACACCATGTATTGTTCAATATGTATAAATGCGTAGGCTTCAAGGAGATCTTGAAACATTTGCCTGAGGAAGGAGAAAATCTCCGAAAGCTTGTGAATTTAAAATAAAATTGCTGGACTATAACTTGGTGTTGTAAAATTGTTTACAATTGTCAACCCCAGTCCATCACCGGCATCTCCACATCATGAAATAATGAGATATAGAATGAGAAACAAAAAGAGATCAGTCCCACCTCAGTGTTAACTATCTGTTAACTTGTGCACAGGTGACTTTCACCGTAACTTTCATAAGAAAGAAAGAACTTGCATTTATATAGCGCCTTTCACGACCTCAGGATGTGCTAAAGTGCTTCACAACCAGTGAAGTACTTTTTTTGAAGTGTAGTCACTGTTGTAATGTCGGGAAACACAGCAGCCAATTTGCGCACAGCAAGATCCCACAAACAGCAATGAGATAAATGACCGGACAATCTGTTGTGGTGATGTTGGTTGAGGAATAAACATTGGCCAAGGAAGCTCCCCTATTCTTATTCAAAAAGTGCCATGGGATCTTTTAAGCTCACCTGAGAGGGCAGACAGGACTTCAATATCTCATCCGAAAGACAGCACCTCCGACGGTGCAGCACTCCCTCAGTACTGCACTGAAGAGTCAGCTAGATTATGTGCTGAAGTCCTGGGATGGGTCTATGAACCCATGACCTTCAGGCTCAGCGGTGAGGCTGCTACCACTGAACCAAGGTTGACACCTAATTGACACTTTCATATTAAGTGTGTCCATGTTATCCATGTTGCGACCAATACACACAGAGGTTAAACTTGATGGCATCAAGGGGAGGGAGCTAGATAGCTAAACTATTTAGACTGAGCTGATTGCTGCCAATATTGTCTCTCTTTTTTTAACAGGTCTGCAGTAATTCTATTCACTTACATTGAACAACTTCTCCTTTGACTCCACTCACTTCCTCCAAATTAAAGGTGTCACTATGGGAACCCGTATGGGTCCTAGCTATGCCTGCCTATTTGTGAGATACATGGAACATTCTTTGTTCCAGTCCTACTCAGGTCCCCTCCCTCACCTCTTTTTCCGGTACATTGATGACTGTTTCAGTGCCATTTCCTGCTTTTGCCCCAAACTGGAAAATTTCATCAACTTTGCTTCCAATTTCCACCCTTCCCTCACCTTCACATGGTCCATCTCCAACTCTTCCCTTCCCTTCATCGACTTCTCTATCTCCATTTCTGGAGATAGGCTGTCAACCAATATCTACTATAAGCCCACCGACTCCCACAGCTCCCTTGATTACACTTCCTCCCACCTCACTTCCTGTAAGAACTCTATTCCATTCTCCCAGTCTTTCTATCTCCGTCACATCTGTTCTGATGATGCCACCTTCCACACCAGTGCTTCCGATATGTCCTCCTTTTTCCTCAACCAAGGATTTCCCTCCACTGCAGTTGACAGGGCCCTCAACCGTGTCCATCTTATTTCCTGCATTTCTGCCCCCACCCCTTCCCCTCCCTCCCAGAACCCATGATAGGGTCCCCTTGTCCTCACCGTCCACCCCACCTTCCTCCACATTCAACGGAACATCCTCAATAATTTCCGGCACTTCCAGCCTGATGCCACCACCAAACACATCTTCCCTTCTCCTCCCCTTTCAGCATTCTGAAGGGATGGCCCACTCTTCCATCACCCCCAACACTCTCTCTCCTTCCCAAGTCATCTTCCTGTGCAAGTGCAGGAGATACAACACTTGGCCTTTCCCCTCCTCCCTTCCCACCGTCCAGGGCCCAATCACTTCTTCCAGGTGAAACATTGATTTACTTGTACTTCTTTTAATTTAGTATACTGCATTCGCTGCTCACGATGCGGTCTCCTCTACATTGGGGAGACCAAATGCAGCATGGGTGATTGCTTTCGAACACCTCCACTCAGTCCGTAAGCGTGACCCCGAGCTTCCTGTCACTTGCCATGTTCATTCTCCGTCCCACTCCCACTCTGACCTCGGCCTCCTACACTGTTCCAATGAAGCTCAATGGAAGCTCGAGGAACAGGGCCTCATCTTTTGATTAGGCACTTTACAACCTTCTACAACATTGATTACAACAAATTCACATCATAACCACTGCTCCCATTTTTTCGGACAGCAGGTACTGGTAATGGCCCTGTTGTTGTCATTTCCAGCTCCTCTCGACCCATCTTTTGTTTCTTTATTTGTCGCATTACCACCCTCCTTGCCTTGCACCATCATCCCTTTTGTCATTTAATCACTCTTACCCTCTCACAGTCCTTCCCTTTTATTCTTTCCTCCCTTCCCTGTCTTCACCCGCCTCTCACCCCCAACTTTTCCCTGGCTCTGGGGCCAATTGTACTTGCTGAAAAACTGTTAAATCTTTACTTCTTCCAGTTCTGACAAAAGGTCATCAAATTGAAATATTAACTCTGTTCCTCTCTCCACAGATGCTGCCTGACCTGCTGAGTATTTACCGCATTTTCTGTTTTTATTGCGGTAATTCCATGAGAGGTTTCCATGGCATCCAATGATACAGCAGGTAACAAAGAATTAAGTGCTGAACGGTGCAATAAGTTCAAACACCATCTGTGACATGGTCCAATTCATTCTGCTAGAATAAAAGTCTCCCTTCCCTGCTGGCTATCAGGCTCCTAAGTGAATGGCTTCAGGCTGGCTTAAACCAGTTCTTAGTGGGCTACAGTCCACAGCATAAAACTGCCAACAATTTTGCACCAATTACCAGCAAATTGGCGATGTCACTCAGACAGATGACAAGGACAGTTCATCTGGGAAATCAAAACAAATGTCACACCAGTACAGCAGTGGCTGATTTTGTTTTAATATTATTTGCTCTTGGGACGTAGACAAAGTCTCATTTATTGCCCAATCCCTAGTTGCTCTGAAAAGGTGCTGATGAACTGCTTTCTTGAAGTGATGGTTTGTACAACTGAGCGGCTTGCAGGACCACTTCAGAGTGTATCACGAGTCAGCCTCGTAGTGAGGATTAGAGTTATATGTAGGCCAGACTGGGAAGGGGTGGCAGGTTCCCTTCCCTGAATAATGAACCAGTTGGGTTTTTACAACAATCCAACAGTTTTCACGATCATTTTTCTACTGCTGTCACAGTGGCTCAGTTGGTTGCACTCTCGTCTCTGAGCCAGAAGGTTGTGGGTTCAAGTCCCACTCCAGAGACTTGAGCACAAAATCCAGGCTGATGCTCCAGTGCAGTACTGAAGGAGTGCTGCATTGTCAGAGGTGCCGTCTTTCAGATGAGATGTTAAACCGAGGCTCTGTCTGCCCCCTCAGATGGGCGCATGAGATCCCGTGGCCAACATTTATTTCTCAACAAACGCCACTAAAAAAACAGATTATCTGGCTTGTGGGACCTTGATGTGTGCAAATTGGCTGCTGTGCTTCCTACATTACAACAGTGACTACACTTCAAAAAAGTACGTAATTGGCTGTAAAGCGCTTTGGGACGTCCTAAGGTTGTGAAAGGTACTTTATAAATGTAAGTCTTCCTTTTCTCACAAAGTACCAAGTTTGTTGAATTCATTTTCACAATGTACTATCGTGGGATCATGTTGCTGATGGCGTCTGGGTTACTCGTCCAGTACTGTAACCTTTATACTGCCGTATTTATAACTGAGGATGAGGCTAAGGTGCAGGTTTGATGTGGAGATTCCGGTGATGGACTGGGGTTGACAAATGTAAGGAATCTTACAACACCAGGTTATAGTCCAACTGTTTTATTTGAAAATCACAAGCTTTCGGAGGCTTTCTCCTTCGTCAGGTGAGCGACTCGCTCACCTGACGAAGGAGAAAGCCTCCGAAAGCTTGTGATTTTCAAATAAAACAGTTGGACTATAACCTGGTGTTGTAAGATTCCTTACAAGGTGCAGGTTAGGCAATTAAAACAGTTTTACTCAACATCTAACTCATGCTTCAATAACTAAGAGTGCTTAGGTTTGGAAATTTGCTGCTGGTCGTGAACTGGATCAATGATACTCTGCGAAGCCCTCCCAAAAAGTCTCGGCTCAAGCTTTGGTCATCCATCACCACAGCAAATGCTTGGCAGACTGGTTTTCTCCCTTTGTGGGCTGTGAGTTGAATATTTGCTTTTAAAGTTATTTTAGAAGTGAGATTTAATAAGTTCCATTGACTTACACTCATAACTTGCTTGGAGTCTTTCTTTTTAATTAAATATTAATATTAATTTAATATCAATTATTTACTTGCTATTGCAATCGCACTTGTGTATCCTCAATATTGCGGGGTGTATTGAGTGCCTGGACGCATTTTAATTTTATTAATCAATGTCTTGCTAAGTAACCACATTGATTACATTGTGTGACACATATCTGCAAAGGGCACAAGCAATCATAATTTGAATTTGCACAGTTTGCAACTTTTATTTGCTAATTAACTGGCATCAGCCAGGACACCTTCTATATGCATAAATTTACAATGTCAAGACACAATAGATAAAAGAGATTTGCTATTTACCACTAATTGGCTTACGCTGGAGTGCAGTTCCACGGGGCCAGCTGCCCCCTAGTAACTTGTACAAATAGCCAATTTGTTATGCACGATTCCGGAGACTATTGAACAATGGGGGCCTCACAACCCATCCCAATTTTGTCCTCCCTGACATGCACACATACACATTCTCCAGCAGGAGTACATTCTGACTGTTTCGGATGAGACGTTAAATCCCGCCTGTCCTCTCAGGTGGACGCAAAAGATCCCATGGCACCATTCGAAGAAGAGCAGGGGAGTTGTACAAATACCAATACTAACAACGACAGACAGGAAAAGACCCTCTGGTCCATCCAGCCTGTCCCTGTGTCCAGGCCAATATCTATTACTCAGTCAACATCACTAAAACAGATTATCTGGTCATTATCACACTGCCGTTTGTGGGATCTTGCTGTGCACAAATTGGCTGCCGTGTTTCCTACATGACAATAGTGACTGCACTTCAAAAGTACTTCATTGGCTGTAAAGCGCTTTGAGACATTGTGAGGTCATGAAAGGCGCTAAATAAATGCAAGTTCTTTCTTTCTTTCGGAAGGGACCTTGGCTGATTAATTTTCCTTTCCTCCTCTTCTTAGTCCAGAGACACTGGAGCCAACTATAACGGCTTCATCACTGCTCAAGCTGAGATCAGACTGAGAAGTGAAACTGGGATCTTTCAGGTCTGTACATTTCAGTTCCACATCAGGCAGTCCCATTACTAAACTGAACCATCAGGAATGCCACTTTGCGCATGTTTTGATCATTTCCTTGACGCACCTGCCTGGGCTATGTAGGTTGGAGGTGACTTAATAATCTAATGAAATGTTAGCAATATTAGCAAGCAGCGGATTATCCATCTCAGGATTATTTCACGTTCACTAATCACTTACTACACATCGATGTTCCCACAATATCCGTGTCGATAACAGGAGCTTCACTCCCTAATGATGTGCCATGAATAGACTGAGTGTGGGCCCTCTGATGTGCGAAACGCCTGATGTGAGGTGACTACGGAGGTGTTGCACTCGTTCATTTTCCTGACGCCTTACCAATGGTGAAATGATTGTAATGTGGATGGGCTTAAGTCCTCCCTGAAGCTAGTTCGAACCCAGGGATCTGAGCCTAATGAATGCACAGCTGTACTGGGTAACTGTCAGAGCTACATACACACACACACACAAAAAAAATAATCACAGGCGTTTTGCTTATGGGAGCTCGTAGTTACCCTGTACATCTTTACTTTAGCCAATGTAGTGTGGGAATATTGAGGGGGAGAGGGTGCGAGGACAGGGATTTTAGTCACGATGGTCAGATGCGTTGAAGTCGGCGTTTCGTTTAGTTAGGCAGTTTTACAAAGGTCAGGTGGGCCCGGAATTTTCTCTGAGCCGCTCTGCTCCGCACCGGCGTAACTTTGCCAGAAGTGCGGCCGTAAACTCCATTTGCGGCAGCGAGCATCTCCGAGGAAACTCCGGGCACCACAGTTCCTCAACAGGCTTAAAGGGAAACTCCAGAAGAATAAATCAGACAGTTACTCCTCCGATGGCTCAGTGAGTTTAGCCACTAAACGGCACAGCCATACAGACGAGCAAGGTCCTAGGTTTGATCTGAAATCAGAAAATGCTGGAAAACACTCAGCAGGTCGAGCAGCATCTGTGAAGATGGAAACAGGGTTAACGTTTCAGGTCGATTCCTGGAAAGTAGCTGCGTTGCTCCCAATGCGGTTGAATGGCATAACAACTTAGGAACATAGGAACAGGAATAGGCCATTCAGCCCATCGAGCTTGTTCTGCCTTCAAATAGATCATGGCTGATCCATATCTTAACTCCATTTACCCGTCCTGGCTCTGTAACCCTTAATACCCTTACCTAACAAAAATCCATCTATCTCAGTTTTAAAATTTTCAATTGACCCCCAACCTCAATGGTTTTTTGGGGGAGAGAGTTCCAGATTTCTACTAGCCTTTGCGTGAAGAAGCACTTCATGACATCACCCCCTGAATTGTTTATCCTCGCACATGAAGAGCAGCCATTTGGATGAGTTGTCAGTGAGCTGTCGGGGCCCATAGAACAGCATCGGCTTCAGCGGAGGAGGAAAGGGAGCAGAAGGAGAAAAAAATTCACTGAAGAAAATGTGGATGAGAGATTTGTATCTGCAATCTGGTATTAATCTACTGTGTCTGCCTGAAGGCATTTCATCAGTCACTGGCTGACTGGCACCATCAGGCTGCTGTGGCATAATCCCTTCTCATTACCTCTTTAACTCTCTGAGTGTGGGCATTCAGCCCTGACAATAGAATTTGTAAAGTTATTACTTAGAGTCAACTTGTCGTAACCAGCATTGATAAAAACCCGATGAGGCCCAGCTTGGGTGCGTAACAATCCTTCCGTGACCGGTGGGCACCGCAGGGATTGGAGTGTATACTGGACACTAGCAGCATTGTTATTATTTAGTTTTATAAGTTTCCTTTTTTCTTATGGATAAGTTCTTATTAGTTGTGCCCCTTTAAAAAGGGGGTCCATTTATGGCTCTTTAGTTGATGACACTGGGGCAACTCAGTGTCTCCTTATCGGCTATTTAGAAAAAGCATACCTTTATTACATAGAATTACATAGAATGTACTGCACAGAAACAGGCCATTCGGCCCAACAGGTCCATGCCGGTGTTTATGCTCCACACGAGCCTCCTCCCACCCTATTTCATCTAACCCTATCAGCACATCCTACTTATTCCTTCCTCATGTGTTTATCTAGCTTCCCCTTAAATGCATCTATACTATTCGCCTCAACCACTCCATGTGGTAGCAAGTTCCACCTTCTCACCACTCTCTGGGTAAAGAAGTTTCTCCTGTATTCCCTATTGGATTTATTGGTAACTACCTTATATTTATGACTGCTAGTTTTGGTCTCCCCCACAAGTGGAAACATCTTCTCTACGTCAAACGCTTTCATAATCTTAAAGACCTCTATTAGGTCACCCCTCAGCCTTCCCTTTTCAGCCTTTCCTGATAAGTATATCCTCTCAGTTCTGATGTCGTCCTTGTGAATCTTCTCTGCACCTTCTCCAGTGCCTCTATATCCTTTTTATAACATGGAGAACAGAATCTGTAGAGTATTCCAAGTGTGGTCTAACCAAGGTTCTATGTAAGTTTAACATAACTTCCCTGCTTTTAAATTCCATCCCTCTAGGAATGAACCCCAGTGCTTTGTTTGCTTTTTGTACGGCCTTATTAACTACGTCGCTACTTTTAGTGATTTGTGTATCTGTAAAAATGAGAAGTCAAGCATTGAATTGAGCAGCAAAAGGTCTGCAGTAGTTTACCAGACAAACCACATTGGACATCTCTGAATCTATTGCTTCACTCTAGAATTAGCATTGAATTCACAGTGTATTCAAACTCCTAGTGCAAATCCAACAAGAAATAAATATGGTGGTACAATAAATCACCCCCCACCCACAGACAGGCCATCTTTTCTTTCCTTTTCTATTCCGCAGAGGTGCTCCTTTAACAAGACAGTACATTTCCATAGTGCAGCAGTAATAAATCTATCATGTCCTCCATTTCAAGCCCACATTATTTACATCCGAGATTGAAGGTTGAGAAAGATTTGCAGCTACCTGTGTGGTGTAAAGCATATAGATATGTGAAATGATATAGTCTTATGAGTTTCTTTAATCTGTGAGCCAGTGACACAAGGGTGCCTGCAAAATGCCTAGATGCCAAAATCCATTAGGGTGGCTGGCTCTGAATTACTATATTGGATATCAGTCAAGTGCCAGATTGAAATGACTCAGGCACTCTTATAGTTATGGGAGGTATCATATGCTTTTTTCTTTATTTCTAGAACTCTCCTAGTTACATTCTGAAACTCCAAAAAAGAAAAAAACTAGAACAGAAAAAATCCAGTTTTATCAACTTTTGTCATTTTATTTCTTAGCAATAAATTATTCGGAAAACAAAACTCTTCTGACAAATGGGTTTGTGGAAAAGAACATGGGGGTAATTTTGACTTTGGGTGCTCGCGTGAAACGGGTGATATCGAATCAACTGCCTGTTAAACATCTCTCTCGATTTTCATATCCATTGAAGTCTATCACCCAAAGTCAAATTTACTCCCCTTGTGTCCAGGCAAACTCAATAAAGTCATTCCAATGTAACGGCACCAGTGCACTGCACTGCAGGAAGGTAGGAAGTTGGCTTGTGCCTGTGATGCTTCACACAGTGAGCTCCCAGATTCACCCAGGCTACTGGACAAGCTTCTCAGTGAGGCTACACTACAGGCAAATATAAGAACTAGAAGTGAAGGAGCCTGCCTGCCTTCTTGGACAGAGAATGGTGTGTGGCATGGATGGGAGCAATCGAAAGTGAGACAGAAATAATAGCTATAGATGGATAGCGTTTTAAAATAAACGCACAGCATAACAGAAAAGTGCTTTGCCTTGTTGAAAACTATATGGATAATGACACCTAGATAAAGCAAGTTATATATATAGAATAACAGTGCAAGGAGTGTGTTACCATGTTGAACAGCATATAGCTGGGACCATATTACATATTGAACATTTGCAGTGAATCTGCGCTCACTGCTTGAGCCGGCAACTTGTTCCAAAGGTCGATGACCCTCTGCGAAAAGAAAAATCTTCTGACATCTAACCTAGTAAAATACTTACATCACATGTACACATGGTCTTCCCTAACCTATCTCATTCAAATAGCCCAAGTAAGAGCACATTACA
This sequence comes from Heptranchias perlo, assembly GCF_035084215.1. NCBI lineage: Eukaryota > Metazoa > Chordata > Chondrichthyes > Hexanchiformes > Hexanchidae > Heptranchias > Heptranchias perlo. The sequence continues at coordinate 12,326,218 of NC_090332.1, read as the reverse complement.
CATGGAGCAACATATAGCTAGGAGTGAGTTACATGTGGAATAACCTAGTTGGAAAAGCGTTATTTACAAGGGTGAATTTTGCAAGAGTCCGCACTGCCATTGGGCCCTAATGTAAAAATGAGCCCATGTTGTCTAATAAGGGAAGACGGGGGCACAAGAGGGATTCTGATCTCAGGTATTTTGGTGCACCTTTTATATCTTGTGATATTTCTACAATTTTCAGTAAATACAATAATATTGCACTGAGCTTGACATTTTCAACAAATATGTAAATGTGTCCTTTATATTTTATTATTTTGTTTCTTATGAGCAAATTGTTCTTTAAAAAACAAATTGTTCTTTAAAAAGGAACCATGGCAGCTACCAGGGTAGCAAGCATTCACATTCAGAATGATGTGGCTGGCAGCACTCTCGTAATGAAAACCCCTTTCTGTTAATGCAGTTTAGGGAGTGTTGAGTCAAGGCCTCTAATGCCACATGAATGGCATTAATGACTCCCTGTACTTGGGGGGAATCCTGCCTCAGTAAAATTTGACTGCTCCCTGTCTCTTCTCTGGTGGGTCCATGGGGATGGGTATGGAATCTAAGGCTTGCCTGAACAGGATATCCGTTAACCGTTTAATACAGTGGTGCACTGCTGATTGACTGATGCTAGAAGGCTGCCTGAAAATATCCAGTAGACCTGTTGTTACTTTTACAACCATGGACAAGGCTGTGCCCTGAATAGAAAGTGGCTTCAGGTCTGATGCCAACAATTAGAATAACTCACTGCTTCTGGAGGAAGCCCCTGCCTTCTCATATACTGCTTGAGGGTGAAATCCATAAACGATCACCTTGGTAGACCTTCCGGTGTCGGGCGGTGCCAACGTAGATGATGCCGGAGTCTCTGGGCTTCTCTCCTCTCCTTGACCATGTTCTCATCACCGTCTTCTTCAAAGTATAGAAACAAAGGTATTCCAAGAGGGAAATCCGTTATTTATTGACCAAGTTATGCAGACTTTAAATTCTTTGCAAATAGCAAAGAATTTTAAATCCTGATAATTCAGTATTGAGTTGATTGAATGGAAATCACTTCCAGCCTTCAAAGCCCTGCAGAAATGTTGTATTGAGCGACCTCTGGGTCGCCATGATGCATTCCCTCCCCGGGACACTATACTGATCCCAACACTGCCAGCTTTTATAATGCTGGTGCTTCCGGGAGCTGTTACTGGGCAGAAAGAGAAAGAAATAGCGGAGACTATTAAGTCACATGTCCCTACCATCATCTACATGAGGCGGGGCAAGGCTCAGGGTGGGTGGATACGGGGTACAGTGGGGACAATACAAGAAAATAATGGCAGCCGCCTTTTGGCGCAGGTTATCGGTGGAAGGCTTTGTTGCCAGACTACTGCTGTATCACTCAAATTTGGCTAGAGAAATCCAGGCAGGAAACTGTGCTTGTGGAGCATTTTGAAAAACAGGAGCAACATTTATAATTGTGAAAGAAAGCACAGGAATATAAGAATGCACAGGACCGGGAAAGACGATTTTGTTCCTTTTAGCCAACCCTGGAGTTCACAAAGGGAAGGCACGGTTCATAGAATCATAGAATCACATAGCACAGAAGGAGGCCATTCAGCCCATCGTGCCTATGCTGGCTCTTTGGTAGAGCTATCCAATTAGTTCCACTCCCCTGCTCTTTCCCCAGAGCCCTGCAATTTTTTACCCTTCAAGTATTTATCCAATTCCCTTTTTGGAAGTTACTATTGAATCTGCTTCCACCGTCCTTTCGGGCAGTGCACTCCAGATCATAACAACTCGCTGTGTTAAAAAAAATGTCTCCTCATCTCCCCTCTGGTTCTTTTGCCAAGAACCTTAATTCTGTGTCCTCTAATAGATCCCTCGATTGATTTTCTCACCCAATGCCTGTCCAGCTCCCTCTGATGTTATCAGCCTCGATCACCTCCCCGGGCAAATATTCATCAGCCTCTGCGTCAAGTCGTTATATCTGATCAGTTCATTTCCTTCCTATGAGCCTCGTCCCAAAAACAAACTGCACAATTTTTTTGTAACAGTTGTTCTTTATTTCTCTCTGGCTTTTAAGAATGTTTTCATCACAGAATTTGTAACAATGCGCCGGCCTGTTGTTTTATGTAACTGGCAACAGCACGACGTTAAAGCCTGAAAGATGTGAGTGACACCACATGGATTGAGAGCCCTGGGCCCGATTCTCCAGCCCCATTCTCCCCAGTCGGGCAGTCAGATTTCTGTACCTGCCCAACTAGACATCCCCTGATCCCAGCTGGTTTTCCAAGGTTCAGCTCATTTGCACGTGTTGGGTGAGCACCAGACGAGACGACTGCCTGGGATGCGGTGATTGCTCCGTATCGGTGGGGATGGGAGGGGGGGCGGGGGGGGCGGCCAGGGAAGTTGTGTGCTACTGCAGGCATTACATAAGAACATAAGAAATAGGAGCAGGCTAGGCCATACGGCCCCTCGAGCCTGCTCCGACATTCATTAAGATCATGGCTGATCTTCAACCTCAACTCTACTTTCCCGCCCGATCCCCATATCCCTTAATTCCCTTAGATTACAAAAATCTATCGATCTCAGTCTTAAATATACTCAATGACTGAGCATCCACAGCCCTCTGGGGTAGAGAATTCCAAAGATTCACAACCCTCTGAGTGAAGAAGTACCTCCTCATCTCAGTGATAAATGGCCGACCCCTTATCTTGAGACTATGCCCCCTCGTTCTAGACTCTCCAGCCAAGAGAAACAACCTCTCAGCATCTACCCTGTCAAGCCCTCTCAGAATCTTATATGTTTCAATGAGATCACCTCTCATTCTCCTAAACTCCAGAAAATAAAGGCACATTCTACTCAATTTCTCTTCATAGGACAACCCTCTCATCCCAGAAATCAATTTAGTGAACCTTTGTTGCACCACCTCTTAGGCAAGTATATCCTTCCTTAGATAAGGAGACCAAAACTGTACACAGTACTCTAAGTGTGTTCTCGCTAGGACCCTATATGACTGTAGCAAGACTTACTCTTGTACTCCAACCCCCTTGCAATAAAGACCAACTTACCATTTGCCTTCCTAATTGCTTGCTGTACCTGCATGTTAACTTTCAGTGTTTCGTGTACAAGGACACCCAAATCTCTCTGAACACCAACATTTAATAGTTTCTCATCATTTAAAAAATATTCTGTTTTTCTATTCTTCCTACCAAAGTGAATACTCTCACATTTCCCCAATTATACTCCATCTGCCACCTTCTTGCCCACTCACCTAATCTGTTTATATCCCTTTGCAGACTCTTTGTGTCCTCCTCACAGCTTACTTTCCCACCTAGCTTTGTATCATCAGCAAGCTTGGATACATTACACTCGGTCCCTTCATCTAAGTCATTATGGGGCTGCAGCAGTGTAAAATGCCTGTGTTACTTTGGACTGGTAGCTGTTGTCAGCAACAGCAGCCAAACTGGCCTCCAGCCACCCAGTGCAACCATGTTGTATCGATTGATTGCCAAAAACCGACCAACCTGAGATCAGAGGAGATCCTTCAGGGAGCAGTTTTCGCAGCCAGCGTTTGCCCAACTGGAAAGTTTCCAGCCCCCTGTCATTGGCCCCTCGGAAATGTGTGTTATGCAGAAGCAGGTGGAATTACAAGTCTACCCTCCTATTTTCTGCCCTTACCGCCCGGGGAACTGGTGCCCAGGTGGCATTACGAACAGGAGAATTGGCCTCCTTTAAACCAATTACATGCAGTTTCTCAGAAATTACTACCATTTAAAAGCCAACACATTAATATTGTTTGAATTAGGATAGCTCAGTGGCACCGTAGCACAGAGAACTGGTGCTTTAAACCATCCTGGCAAAGAGTAATAAAGGCACAGGTCTAATCACATCGTATCTCAAGCTGAAGCCAACTGGAAACTTACTCATACAGAGGGTGGATAAATTGAAAGGCCAGCATTTTCTCAGGCTGCTCACATCTCCTGGCAGATTGTTACAGAGCAGAATTGGCAGGGGTCGGGAAGCAGGTTGCCTCTCTTATCCCTTGGCCGGCCTGATACGTGGGGAGACTGGAAGAAGTGAGAAAACTTCAACTAACAAGAGAAGTAGGAATTCCTGATTCCTGCAGTCCTGCACTGTAATTTCGTTCCCTTCATCTAAGTCATTAATATAGATTGTAAATAGCTGAGGCCCAAGCACCGATCCTTGCGGCACCCCACTAGTTACAGCCTGTCAACCTGAGAATGACCCGTTTATCCTACTCTCTGTTTTCTGTCCTTTAACTAATCCTCTATCCATGCTAATATATTACCCCCAACCCCATGAGCCCTTACCTTGTGTAACAACCTTTTATGTGGCACCTTATCGAATACCTATTGAAAATCCAAATATACTACATCCACTGGTTCCCCTTTATCTACCCTGCTAGTTACATCCTCAAAAAACTCTAATAAATTTGTCAAACATGATTCCCCTTTCATAAAACCATGTTGACTCTGTCTAGTCATATTATGATTTTCTAAATGTCCTGATACCACTTCCTTAATAATGGATTCCAGCATTTTCCCGACTACCTACGTAAAAGATTCCATGGCACTATTTCGAAGAAGAGCAGGGGAGTTCTCCCCAGTGACCTGGTCAATATTCATCCCTCAACCAACACCTAAAAACAGATCATCTGATCATTATCACATTGCTGTTTGTGGGACCTTGCTGTGCGCAAATTGGCTGCTGCATTTCCTACATTACAACAGTGACTACACTTCAAGAGTACTTCATTGGCTGTAAAGCGTATTGGGATGTCCTGAGGTCATGAAAGGCAGTATATAAAAATGCAAGTTCTTTCTTTCTTTCTTATTGATGGCCTTACCTGACGATCTGTAGGAGATCACACAGGTTAATAGAACTGTTCTCTTGAGCATATCAAATTGATCTTGAAAATGGATCAGGCAGTTTGAAATCTGTGGAAAGAATTGACTTTTCAGGCCATTCCGTCCCTGTCATTTTACAGCATTGACATGGGGGTAACAGTTAACATCTGCATTTCACCCTGTGGTCAGAGAGTCCACCGGGAATAACCTCCGTTTGTTACGTACGATAAATCTATCTTTATAAGTAAGTTTTGAGTCCCTCACAGTTCAGATGCCACACTGCAAAGTGTCAGTAACATTGCACAAGATAAAAAGGCAGGTAGGAAGGTAAGTTTCTTCTGTTCTAAAGCCAGGATTTTTGAAATCACCTGCCAATCTGCAAACTTCCCTCACCAAAGGCAATTGATATCTAACTGACCTCAAGATATCCCTATTTTTATCAATTAGACTTTGAGGTCTTGTAGGGACAGGGGAATTAAACACAGCTATACCTTAATGGTAAAATAATACATTACAATGCACAGTACTCCTGTCATTATAAAACAGCATGTAATGCCATGGGTGAACCAGGAGGATAGGAAGACAATTCTGTAGCCTTAAAAGAAGTAACTCCACATGTAGCTGCCACAGATATGTTCTTACCCGCTGAGTTCCTTTCTATCAATTGAAAGAATTGGTTTTAGTTTTGTGTTGTTAAACAGATATGTAATTTATACCGATCCATTTTTTTGTAAACAAGATTATCTATCTGGGTGGAAGAGGGGTATTGTGCAAAAGGTTTGCCAGTAGCTGATGCACAGAAAGAAAGATTTGTATTTATATAACGCCTTTCATGACCTCAGGACGTCCCAAAGGGCTTTACAGCCAATGAAGTTCTTTTGAAGTGCAGCCACTAATGTAGGAAACATGGCAGCCAATTTGCACACAGCAAGGTCCCACAAACAGCAATGAGATAATGACCAGATAATCTGTTTTAGTGATGTTGGTTGAGAGATGAATATTAGCCAGGACACCGGGGAAAACTCCCCTCCTTTTCTTCGAAATAATGCCATAAGATCCTTTGCATCCACCTGAGAGGGCAGAAGGGGCCTCGGTTAGACATTTTAACTGAAAGACTGCATTTCCTACAGTGAAGCACTCCCTCAGTACTGCACTGAAGTGTCAGCCTAGATTTTGTGCTGAAGTCTCTGGAGTGAGGACTTGAACCTATAACCTTCTAACTCAGAGATAAGAGTGCTACCACTGAGCCATGGCTCAGTAAACGGTGTAAGAGAAAAGAAGAAAGGGAGACTTGCATTTATATAGCGCCTTTCACGACCTCAGGATGTCCCAAAGCGCTTTACAGCCAATGAAGTACTTTTGAAGTGTAGTCACTGTTGTAATGTAGGAGACGCAACAGCCAAATTGCACACAGTAAGGTCCCAGATAAAAGAAATGTAATAATGACCAGATAATCTGTTTTAGTGATGTTGGCTGAGGGACAAATAATTGGTTACAACACTGGGGAGAACTCCCCTGCTGTTCTTCGGTGTAAATACAGTCCACCCTTATTGTATAATAAAGTGTGACTCCAACAACAATTACTTGCATTTATATAGCACCTTTAATGTAGAAAAGTGTCCCAAAGATCTTCACAGCGGCGTAATCAATAAATGGACACCCAGCCAAAGAGCAAGATATTAGGAGGGACTTGGTCAAGGAGGTGGGTTACTACATTTTCATGAGTTAACAGCAAGATGAAGTTTCCTGTCTGCAAATCGATTCCACTGATACCAGGATTGAACCTGAGCTATACAACCAAAATAGAGGAGTATTTCAACGTCAACAATCTTTAGGTGACTTTGCAGTGGCACGACTAATTAGACTAACCCACCAATATCCTGAACCTTTATCACAGAGTTGACTGGGGTCTAGAGAAGGAACAAGAAAATCACAGTGGAAATAAGTGATAAGGTTCAATAATCTCAGCCATTCCATTATTGCAGGCACTAGCAGGTGATCTAACAGAGCGGCTGTCAGCTCTGAATGTCTTTTTGTTAAATATAACTATTACCATTATATTTGGTTGAAAAGTTATGTTATTTCTGCAGCCACAGCACAGAGATATAAAGTGCTGATGACAGAGCTACTTTGAAGTAGGCAAATACATTGCAAATAATCTTTAAAGGAGTTTCCTGTATGCCATAATTATGCTCATTAAAACTTTAGCATTTGGAGGAACCTATTTTTCAAATTTTCTGAAAGCTGACAGCACTTAAACAGGTGTGTACAATGACCACCTGCACCCCACTTTCAGCCCCGATATGTTTTAATTTACACAGGAGCTAATGTAAATGAAACTGAGTATTATGGGTTCTTTATCTAAACCCGAGTAACTTAAGTCACCAATTAGAGGTAAGTTGAAATTGCTGAAATATACTGAGTGGGGTGAGTCACATGATCTAACTAAACTTCTATGCATATGTATTATGAAGAACAAAACAATTACTATTTCATTACCTTTCATATTGATTAAACAGGAGCTATTTTATCACTTCTAGGTCCAGTGTCCACTTTCCTCCTCCATGTTAGCTCTCTATTCCCATTTTGTATAGATTGAAAACTTGTGTGCTGACCCCTCCTGTGTATAACTGTCACAATTTCATGAACAACCTTCCATAAGTATTGTTGTTTTATCCTGCTGTCGTTAACAAATTCACGTAGAAGGTGACTTGGGTTTTGCCTCTTGTAAAATTGAATTTATTTGTTGTGCATCAATGTTGGAAATGCAAACTGTATTTCAGTTGCCTTAAGAACAATACAGGAATGCAATGTAATGCAAATAGGTCTATCTATTAGCAATTAAAAAGTAGGCTTGCATTTATATTCTTTAGCATCTTGCCACATCTCAAAAGGCATCACGGAATGAATTGTTTCGAAGAGTAGTGACTGTTGTTATGTAGGCAAATGTGGCTGCACACAGCAGGATCCCACAAACAGCAGTGAGATGAATGAAAAGTCAATCTGTTTTTGGGAGCATTGATTGAGACAGGAATGCTGTACAACGCCCTGTCATTCCGAGTCCCATGGGATCGTCAACATCCACCTGAGCAGGCTCACAGGACCACGGTTTTTAACACCTCATCCTTAAAGGACAGATCTTTCAACAGTGGCAGCACTCCCTCAGTACTGCACCAGAGTGTCAACCTAGATTATGAGATTGAGCCCTGGATGGCAGCTCGACTCAGAGGTGAGAGGACCACTAATAGAGACAAACTGAAACAATCGGATCAATTTTGATCCCTCCACCCCTCACCCCCACCCTGGCGGAAACCAGATGGTGGGGGTTGGGGAGCAGCTGGTATAGATCGGGCGATTTACCCATTACTTTCCTGTCCCTGAATTGGCAGACTGCAATATTTAGACGGCCAGGTCCTCTTTAAAACTGTGGATGACATAATCGGAGCCCAATCTGTTATTTTAACCTGAGGCCTGAACGGGGAAGCAGTCAGGACAGGAACTGTTGATGTTTGGGAAATATTTTACTCCCTTGGCTGACCTTTGCCCCTCGCGCACCCAAAACTGACAATGTGCCAGCAATCGCACGGAGACAATCGAGCTGTTGAGATATTTTGAACCAAGGCCACACATTCATTCCCCGTCATCACAGAAACACGGGGAGTAAATCTGTGGCGTGTAGGAAAAAGGTCGGCCGAGGAAGCAAAGTATTTCCCCAGTATCCAATGTTCAGTTTGGTGTTATGTTCTGACAGTAACTGTTTACACCAAAAGTGCGGAAATGTGGAAATAACCTCTACCATTTTAATGGCCAAAGCACTGACTGACACCTTTAAAAGGAAATAAACCCTTTTTAACTAGAATGTTTACGCAGCAGCAGGATTTGTTTTTCAACAACTTTATAAAAAAAAATGTTTTAATTACAAAATCACAGATTGCTTCAGTGATACATCTGAAGTATGATAGGATAGACTAGCTGCTTGGAGTTCCTAATCCAGGCTGTATGATGTTAAGGATAAGTCAAGTCTACTAGATTTCAGACCTAAAATAAGGCTATGGGACACTAATGAGTTCATCTGAAACTTAAAGTTGGGTTAAAGTTATCGTTAAAATGCCAAAGAATTTCAGAAAAATAACACCGATTAAAAATTCCTCATCTTCTCATCCTGCAATTGTGAAATACGCCTTCTGGGAATATAAAGTAGGGAATCCACTTGGAAGAGCTTAGTAAATTTGAAGTAAATTTGCTGCACAGTGACTGGCTCAGCTAGACTTCAAGTGGGAGTGACTGATGCTGGGTGCACCAAAATGAAAGAAAGTAAGAAAGAAAAACTTGCATTTTTGCGCCTTTCACAACCTCAGGACATCCCAAGGGCTTTACAGCCAATGAAGTACTTTTGAAGCGTGGTCACTGTTGCAATGTAGGAAACGCAGCAGCCAATTTGCGCACAGCAAGATCCCACTAAAAGCATCTGTTTTTTTAATGATGTTGGTTGATGGATAAAAATGGTTCAAAAGCACTTCACTCCCCATTGCTAAAGTCACTGAGTTTGATATATACAACATTTAAAAAGGAACATACCTGAGTCAGGACCTGTAAAGTTTGGCTGCAATCACCAGTTTGATGGTTATGGGGAGCAGGGGACCAATCTCACACCCAGTAGTGCATTCACTTCTGCAGCAGTGTATGCCTCTCTCTGAATAAACTGATGTCAAATCCTTTTAAGCACTTGAAGATGAAAGCCAAAGCCTTCTTTGACTTTTAATAAGAGCTTTTAATATTTAACTATAATCCATAGATCAAATTTAAAATATAAAACCATGCCAAGTGCATTACTAAGATTGGTGTCACTGTATATCAATAGTAATATTATGTATGTCGAGGATAGATGTTGGCACATTGGCACTCTGCCAGGGACATGGGTTTGTACTTGTTGCACAGTGAGTTGCTGATCCCTGTTGTGCTAATAGGAGAGGGTGTTGTATGCAGTCAAGGTACTGCCCCATAGGAAGGGGAAATCAGATGGCAAGCACCATAAGCTCCAGACAACTCAAGAATGGCTTCTGCAGAGGCCTGGGAGCAGGTTACTCACCTCATAGGAATGCAGAATTCTTGGAGGATTGTAGGGATGGAGGATATCACAGAGATAGGGAGTGCCGAGGCCATGGAGGGATCTGAGCCCGAGGATGAGAATTTTAAAATCAAAGCATTGGTGGACCAGGAGCCCATGTAGGTCAACGAGCACAGTGGTTAGGATACGGGCAGCAAAGTTTTGGATGAGCTTAGGTTTATGGAGGGCAGTAGATGGTCCAGCCAGGAGCGCATTGGAATAGTCAAGTCTGGAGGTAACAAAAGCATGGATGAGGGTTTCAACAACAGATTAGCTGAGGCAGGGGCGGTGACGGGCAATGTTACGGAGGCGGAAGTAGGCGGTCTTGGTGATGGAGATGATATGGAGTGGGAAGCTCAACTCAGAGTCAAATAAGATGCCGAGGTTCTTGAACAGTCTGGTTCAGCCTGAGACAATGGCCAGGGAGGGGGATGGATTCGGTGGCTGGGGAACAGAGTTTGTGGCGGGGGCCAAAGACAATTGGTGGAAATTGCGGCTCATTCAGGACTGGATGTTGGACAAGCAGCGTGACAACACAGAGGTAGGGGAGGGGTCGAGAGTGGTGGTGGTGAGGTAGAGCAAAGTATGCATGCGAATGGACACAATGGAAATTCAGGTTACAAAGGCATGGAAAAGATATGTCCTGGTTATAAACGGAGAATAGGGAGGAGACAATAAGAGAGAGTCCAAATTTAAAGTCAGAGGTCCTGCAATGGGATGAAGTTGACTTCTGGAGTCATCTTGTAGCACCAACGAACTAACGTCAAGGTTTGGAGACAGGTGTGGAGGCCAAGTGAGTCCAGGAGCTGTTTGAGGGGCAGAGTATCAATGGGCAAACTGCTTGATATTATCCCATGGAAAATGGAGAGCCACGGAGGCCTGGAGATTCAATCATGAGCAACAGTAGGTTGATCCAGGGACGATGAGTAGTGGCCTCGGTGATTAGTAGTTTGCACTAACGGATCCAATAGACCAGCGGGGCTATATCAGCGACAATGGGAAGCAGGCGGAAAGGAAGCCAAGCAAAAGTCATTCGACGGCAGTGCAGCAGAATCCAGAGCAGGATGGGAAACCAGCAGAAACAAATCAGAGCTAGCTCAGAGCGTAGAGTGAAAAATTCCCAGCAGGGGAGCAGAAAACTGAGGACACAGGAGCAGGCCAGATATTAGAATCAAGACGTCCCAGCAGAGAATACAGTCTCTCTAGAGAAAACGGCGGTGGCTTTGATGGAGGTCATTATAAGGTCCAGAAGCAGCGGAGAAATGGACTTTGGCCCCAGAGGAAAGTGGATTTCTGTCCAGGATCCCCACATAAAGCTGAAAAACCAGCAGTGCACTGAAGTACAGTCAGAAGCTCAACAGGCAACATCAGCAGGAGGGGGAACGGGCTGTAGGCTAGAATAAGTTGCCTTAGAACTTGAAACAAGTGACTAGCAGAGCATAATCACAGCATCTGAGTCTTAAAGTGTAGTCCAGCGTGTTCCTGACAGCAGAAGAATCCAGGAGTCCAGGAAGTCAAATTTAAGCAGAGCTCCAGCCATTGCAACAGTGAAAACAAAGAACAAGTGGGGTCTAGGGATGGGCAGTGGGCTCTGCGCAGGTAACTTTAAACTTGTAGCTTGAACTTGTATTCGAGCCGGGGGAATCTTAAGCAGTGGAAGAGAGAAGACTAGGGAGTCAAGGGCAAAGGATGGCGAGGGATAGAATTGTAAACTGAGAGGACCTCAGTAAGTAGCTGCCAGCCCAGGAGGCACCTTCACCAGCACAGAAAAATTTGGAGGGTTTTTTATTTGGAAAGCAATGTGAAAGAAGGCTGTTGGATATTTAAGCTTGGAAAACTGTGGCTACTAAAATAAAGCACGATCTGACTGCAGTAACAGAGCACTGCAGGAAGAAGGATGGGCAGGAATCTATGTGCCATTTGGCTGAAGAATAGTTCCTTTGGCATGGGTTCAGACTGGGAATAAAAAACACATGAAAGGCTAAAGCTGAGCCGATGGGCCCTGTCTCTGGGAATATCTGGATGAAAGAGTGCCAATGAGCTGCTGGCAGAGGGGAGACTACGGGGAGCGCGGTGGTGGGGGGGATGTTCTGAAGTGTCTACATCCAGCTTGGTCATGTTGTTGGACTATCTGATTCATAAAGATATATATTCAGAGAACGGAAATGACAGGAAATTGTCCAAAATAGTTGCTATCATTTTGTCAGTCCATAAAAATAACTTTTGTGCCACCAATCTGATCTTTTAGGTATCTTGGAGTACTTTAAAAGCAGAATATAAAAGCTTTGTTATGGAATAGTTTAGCATTGTTCATCCACTACATAACAGGGAGCCCTACAGGGCATTATATTTTATTGCTACTGTGCTGTTTGATGGATGATAAGTTCCTGTTGCTATGCCCTGTTGTGCTAGAATAATTGACAAATATCTTTTTGTGCTGCAGTAATGGTTTACAATCAATTCTATCATTAAGTACAGAGAGGACTATAACCATGTAAAGTTATAAAGCAGCCGACAGCACATGAAAGGCATTGCAGAAATCAATACATATTTAATAAGGCCATGCCCTCAGAACTAGATATGGGAATTTGAAAAGTAAGAACAGAAAAAAGCCTTTTCTATTTCAGCAGGGATTCTGATCTCATTCTTTCTTTCTCTCTCTTTATTTGTCTTTCTTGGTTTGTCTGGCTGTCTCTCCCATTTTATTTTGCTCTTTCTCTATCTGCCTCCATCCCTTGTTTATTTCTGTATACCTCTCTTTCTTTGTTACTCTCTCGCACACTCTTTCTGTTGCTGGCCTGCTCCTTTCTTTCTTTGTCACTGTCCTGTCTGTCTTTCTGTCTCTTGCTCTCTCACTCACTCTCTTTTCTCTTCCAACTCTTTTCACCCTCTCTGTCTTTGCTTCTCCACCCACTTTAACAGTTTACACCTCAACACTTTACAAGAGTTTAATGTACTTGTTCATAATAATAATCAGTCAATGAACTGTGATGCTTAACAATTTGGTGAACCAATCAAAAACAGTTTAATGAACATTTCCATGCCTATTTTTGCGTGGATTTAACAAAAACTTGTGGTATTTGAGCAAAATGGACAATTTCATTTTCGTGTTGCATGGCTGCAGTCATGCACAACTGGGACCAGATGTTGCAAACAGATTTGTTTTTCTTAATTGTTTTGTTTGTTAATTAGATTTGACTGATTGTCAGGCAGCAAGGCCCAGTGCACACAAATTCCAAAACACAGTTTTTACACATTCCACACACACGCACACATGGCGCATGGACACACGGATACACAGACACACGGCGCATGCATATACGGACACACGACGCATGTACACGCGCACACACACGCGTAGATTTTAACTTTTGGGCAGCAAAGAGGCCGGAGCCATTTTGAGGCCCGGGCCTCATTTAAATAGAACCAGTGAGCTGCCCACTCCAAACAGGTGTCCTGATGCAGCTTCCCGGATTTGGGCCAGTGCAATATCAAAGGGCCTGTTGGTAAGGCATGATCGCGGGGTGGGAGCCTGGGATGGGGGGATAAAGCAGCCCGGATTATTTTTTGGTACCTTTCTGGGGCCTCTGTTATCACCAGTAAAACTGGTCAGAGAGTGCACCATGAACGTTCCAATCCGTTCTGTCCTAAAATGGCAACCAGGGTTCATACGTACATCATGAGACCCCGATTTGCATATTAAAAGGGGCCTATTGCCTGAAACAGGCACGCACTTCGATCACCCAGCAGTAGGCCCCTGTAAAAATGTTGGTGGCCAGAGGGTTGGCGTTTATTGGGGCTGTGAGTCTATGGACCTCATTGTGAGGCTATTACAGCCCCATTAATCTGATTTTGTTGCATTGAAATTGGCCACACACACACACACACACACACACACACACACTACAGTGGGGTTAATTTATTGTCATACCGTTTGGTATAACTGTTTAATATCATAGTCCATTTATTATCAGACTGTTCAGAAGCATAACCCATTTCTAATTATACAATGTATTACCTTCATCTATATTTTATCATACACTGCAAGGCCATAATTTATTTATTATTACACCCTTAATGTTCTTGTTTTGAACTTGTTTCTTTGTAATCCAAGATTGATGAAAAAGGAAAACTTTATTAAGGTTTTAAGCAACATTCCATCCTTGGGCATTCGAGAGTTCTCAACCTCTACTCTCGCAGTTTCTCTGTCTGGAGCAAAGTGCTTCAAACCTATTCCTAATTGTAATATTGTCAGACACTGGTTGTTAATGGAATGTCTCTCATTTGCAAACTGATAGGAGACATTTTTCTTTATTTGAAAGGGGCTGCTCCTCAATTTTTGGTTGCACTTCTCTCCCACGTCTTTGGTCACCTAGTTTCGCGGGGCGAGCAGATCGGAGGACTTTTCTCATGACTCTGCACCTGGGCTTGACAAAACCAGCTGCGCCCAGGTCCAGGCGGCATAAGGGCACCAGGAGGAGCGTCTCTAACTACTTGCCTATGTTCCGATCTTTAGTGCGCTCCTGGGTAACCATGAAATATGACCACACGATGTCCAGTGTCTCGTTTGAAGATCTTCGCTACCAGTGGACACCATCGTGCACTGATTGCTTCATTGATGCAATTTGCCGAATTGTTATTTAAATTTACCCATGTACATTTTTAATTAGGTCACTAATTTTTTTTAGTGGTGCTCTTCCTTCTGGGAGGAGAGGAGGCATTTGTAGGTGACCTGGTGGTGTTGGACTCAATCCAGCAACCCATGCTGACCGTATGAACGTGTGGAATTTGGATGAGGCCTGGACTGGGCTCAGCTGAGATGCCTCCTGCAGTCCAATTGCGTACTGATACGCACTCTCCGTGCTAACAAGTGAAGAATGGCCACTTACATGAAATACCATAATACTCAATGCCACCCCTACCGACCTGAACAAAACGGGATAGTTACTGAAGTGAAGGAGCTCGATAAATGCTTGGAGTGCGTCATTACAGGAAGAACATGGGAAAGTATAGACTGACATAGGGCCATCCAGTGCACTAACCAGGGGATGGGTTGCTTTGTGTGGTACATATAACAAAATCGTAAACCCGTTTATAAAGATCAGATGTATGATTTGTTATACATAGTGCATAGAGGAAATTTTCCCCCACACTTCTGCCTTAAACCTTGTGTGATTTGCCCCATTGTGGACCCTGTTCATTTTATTTAATCCCCTGAAAGAAATGAATCACTACAGATAAAACCTCCAAGAAGATAAACCTCTTTGAAACCTGACCCCACGGTAATTTAGTGAAACATCAGCTTATCAAATGAGCATTACAGGCTGCACTATTAATCCTGAACACTTCAGTGCTCCCCACAGCACTTACCATTGTGTCCTATAGCATAGTGATCAGCATTTATAATCTTTGGTTACTCATATAATCTTCAAAACCATCCCTTAACCACACTTTTCCAGCTCCTTTTCCCTCCAATGTTCCTTCAGATGTAACCTTACGCTTTCCTGAAGGTGGGCCTCATACTGGGGTAAAGTTCCACAGGCAGCGGTGGTCTTATGGCATCGCACTTAATTGGCCATTCTTCACATGTTAGCATGGACAGTGTGTATCAGTAAGCTGTTGGACTGCAGGAGGCATCACAGCTGAACCCAGCCCTGGCCTCACCTAAAATGTGCACACTTTCAACATGGGTTACTGGATTGGTTTTAGGTGGGAAAACTGGCCCTAGTTTCCTTATCAGGTTGGAGAGTCTAAGGCCAGCTGTAGTAACCCTATTAGTACCCCAACTGAGATTGGCTAATTCAGCATTTGCCAGGAACGGAGCTAGCCTGACCCACAGTACTCAATGCCACATCATGTACCTGGGGAGCCCACCCAGCTCGTTTCTGAGGAGGTTAATCAGAATAATATCAATTTAATTTAATTTAAATCAGTATATATATATATCGCCTCTGGATGGGCAAAAACAATCTTTTAACCTCGAGTCTCAATTCAGCTGAGCCAGTTTTGTGAGATGGTACAAGACCAGTGCCACCAATAAAAGAGGAAGAGATTGATGAGGAATTATTTTAACAAATAAGAGAGCAATAACTATGGAGGATCTGAATTGGCCTACATTATAATGAAATGCGGAAGTCGTCTTCTAAATGGTCAGTTCCAATGTCCGGAGCGAATGCAGGATCACTGCTGTTAAAGAAGAGAGATCAGACTTCATTTAATATTTAGTAGTTACCCTGAGATGATAGAAAACTTAAAAGTAGGGGAACATTTGAAATCCAGTGACTGAAACACCATTCGATTTGATACTGTGCTTTGAGGACGAGCAAGAGACAATAAAAAGAAATACCAGATTTCAGGAAAGCTTACTTTAAAGTGTTGAAATGGGGAGAAGGAATATTATAGAGTGGGAAAAACACTGAGCAAAAATGTAATGATATTCAGGATGTATGAGAGAGACTGTAGATGAAATATATACCATATAGGTGTAGAAAGTTAATCAAAACACAGGCCAAAATGGTGAAAACGTTTCAAAGAAACAGAAAGGAGATTGGAAAATATAGAGACCTAAAATTAAAACTGCTAAAAAAATGAAAATTCCAGAAAAGCAAGAATTGAAAAGTTAAATTGCAAGTGATATTCAGTGGAATAAAAGGAGATTATCCAGGGCTTGTTCATAATAGACAAAGTTCTAAAAAAACAAACGGGCTCGTTAAATATGAGATACAGTCAGGGAAACAATGGGACAGAAGCTGTTATTGATCTAGGAAAGATCAATAACTTGCATTTACATAGCGTCTTAAATGTAGAAAAAATGTTGCAAAGTGATACAGAGGTGCAATCAGACAAAAATGGACACTGAGCCAAAGAAGGAGATATTGGGAGGGGTGAGCAAAAGGTTGGTCAAAGAGGTGGGTTTTAAGGAGGGTAATAAAGGACGAGAGAGAGATGGAGAAGCAGAGAAGTGTAGAAAGGGAATTCCTGAGCATGGGGTCTCAGTGGTCGAAGGTACGGTGGCAAATGGTAGGGCAAAGGAAGGGAGGGATAGACTCGAGATCAGAGTCAAAGAAGCAGAGATTTCAGGGAGGCTGTAGGGAGATAGGGAGAGGCAAGGCCATGAAGGCATTTTAACATGAGGATAAGAGTATTCAATTTGAGACATTGAGGCCATAAGCCAATGTAGGCCAATGAGCATTCCTACATTACAACAGTGACTACCCTTCAAAAATACTTCATTGGCTGTAAAGCGCTGTGGGACGTCCTGAGGTTGTGAAAGTCGCTATATAAATGCACGTCTTTCTTTCTTTCTTTCTTTTCACAGGGGTGATGGGTGAACGAGACTTTGTGTGGGATAAGATATGGGCAGCAGAGTTTTGGATGAGCTTAAGTTTACAGAGGATAGAGGATGGGAGGCTGGCAAGGCGAACATTGGAATTATCGCGTCTGGAGGTGACAAAGGCATGGATGAGCAGCTGAGGGCTGAGGGAGGGGTGGAGATAAGCAATGTTACGGAGGTGGAAGTAAATGTTTTTTTGTGATGGAGAGGATATAGAGTTGAAAGTTCATCTTAGGATTAAATAGGTTTGCCGAGGTTGCAAGCAGTCTGGTTCAGCCTAAACAGAGGCCGGGAAGGAGAATAGAAATGGCGGAAAAGTTTTGGAGTTTGTGATGGAGTTTGTGGTGAAGATTGAAGATGATAGCTTTTGTCTTTCCACTGTTTACCTGGGGGAAACTGGATGGCAGACAAGCAGACTAACAATACAAAGGTAGTGGAGGGGTTGGGAGAGGTGATGGATTGGTAGTGCTGTGTGTTGCCAGCGTACATGAGGAAGCTGACCCCATGTCTGTGGATGATATTGCTAAGAACCAGCATAGAGATGAGGAAGAGGAGGGGGCCAAGGATAGATCAGTGCAGGGGTGGGAAGAGAAGCCATTGTTGAAGATGCTCTGGCTGCGATTAGATAGGTAAGAGTGGAACCAACCAAGGGCAGTCAGACTGAGCTGGACAATGGAGGAAAGGCATTGGAGAAGGATAGTGTTGTTGACCATGTCAAAGGCTGATAATATGCCCTTTTCAATAGTTGAAGGATAGGAATCCAATCAGGTCCTGCAAAAAGTAGAAACTGATAATGAAATGGTCATTTTAAAAGGGACCATTTCCATTTCATAAGACAACAGCACCAATTGGAATGCTAGAGGACCAAGGCTATCCACTGGATCCATGGCTCATGACTTTGGAACACCCATGGACAAGATCTGAGGAGAGATACAATGAGGCAGAAGGAGCTACTAAAGTCTTAGTAGAATAGATGTTAAAGCCAAGGCTCTGATGGATTGACTGGGCAGGGGAATCTTGCAGTCCAGTCCACCCAACACATCCAAGATTATGGTATTCATCTGCACAACTTTGCAACTCAAGAAGACAGCCTGCTCCAACCTGTGATAGAAGGTCATCCCAACCAGAGCTAGAGTAGATGCTTGCCGACCTAATTAATCATTCAGTGAGAGTATTAATGCAGGATTAATAGATTAAGTGCCTCTGACATGCAATGAAGAACAGTTACCTGCACATGTGCCCAAAATACTGACAAGAACAGTATTCCTGCCTTTGCCCTCAACCTTACATCAAGACCCATTAGCCCTACTTCATTTCTCCACAATTACCCAGTTGAACTCTCACGACACGTTATAGTAACAATTAGCCCACATTTTATTCACTATGTAATAGTATGTTCCAGGTGTATCCAGTGTGTTTTTTCCTGGTGCCTCTTCTTTGTCATAGTGTATCGTCTCATATTTCCCAACTGTGTTTCCCCAGCAGAAGGACAAAGTGAGGTGGCGATAGAGCCCAATATCTGCCCTGAACCAAGTACCTCACATCACCCTGTGCTACTCATTCCTACAGTGATGAGCAGCAGCACAGATATGTCTGCTTTGGAAAGTATCAGTTAGTGAATTGCAGGAGGGAGCACTTGACAAATCACTGAGCATGAGTCCGAATGAGCTGGAACAGGAGGAGCCCCAAACTTCGTCCAGGAGGGTCAGCTGGAGGATTCCTTCAGCTCCAGCTGCTGGTCATTCAGCCTCACATGACCTGCCTCAGCATTTCATGCAGTCGTTTGAGACTGTGTCAAACAGCTAGTACAGTTTTGAAGAGAATATAGAGGAGTTCACAACCCACAACTGGCTGACCGAGCTGCAGACCACCATGGAGAGTGGTGCCACTCCAGGCCATTGTGCTGCAGACACCCGCACCGAGATCCTAAACTCAGGCATAAAACCCATGGACAGTAGAGCCCACTAGGGGGCATTAAAAGTCAACCACTTGATACATGATTGGAATCACACGCAGGTCCCATCAGATCAAAGGAGCAGGTTCATTTCCTTGAAGGACATTAATGAAGTAGTCGAATCTCGAGGACAATCCTGCAGTTTGATATTTTATTTGCAGTAGCCCAGAAATTACCAAATGTATTGAATTCAATCTCACAACTTCGTATGGTGGAAATTGAAAGTGTTGCTTCAGGCTTACTGGTGCAGAACCACAACCATTACACTGTTGTACCCATAAATATATCCTATTATACAAGCCCAGTACAGAACTTCAAGGCAAAGTTTCCTCAACTTTTCAAAGGCCTGGGTAAACTCTTGGGTGAATATCACATTAAACTCAAGCCTGATGAAAAGCCTTCTCTTTATCAGCTCCCAAATGAATTCCTATTTTACTGCAGCTGAAAGTAAAGCAAAGATTTACCAGGATAGGAAAGTTGGAAGTGGTATCAAGAGTAGAGGAACCTAGTATAGTATCATAGTATGTTACAGCACAGAAGGAGGCCATTCGGCCCATCGTGCCTGTGCGGGCTCTTTAAAGAGCTATCCCAATTAATCCCACTCCTCTGCTCTTTCCCCATAGCCCTGTAAATGTTTTCCCTTCAAGTATTTATCCAATTCCCTTTTGAAGGTCACTATTGAATCTGCTTCCACCACCCTTTCAGGCAGTGCATTCCAGATCATTACAACGTGCTGCGTAAAAAAATCTTACCTCATGTCGCCTCTGGTTCTTTTGCTGATCACCTTAAATCTGTGTCCTCTGGTTACCGACCCTTCTGCCACTGGAAACAGTTTCTCCTTATTTACTCTCTCAAAACCCTTCATGATTTTGAACACTTCGATCAAATCTCCATTTGACCTTCTCTGCTCGAAGTAGAACAATCCCAGTTTCTCCAGTGTCTCCACATAACTGAAGTCCCTCATCACTGGTACCATTCTAGTAAATCTCTTCTGCACCCTCTCTAAGACCTTGACATCCTTCCTAAAATGTGGTGCCTAGAATTAAACACAATACTCCAGCTGAGGCTTAACCAGTGTTTTATAAAGGTTTAGTATAACTTTCTTGCTTTTGTACTCTATGCCTCTATTAATAAAGCCCAAGGTCCCATATGCTTTTTTAACAGCCTTCACAACTAGTCCTGCCACCTTCAAAGATTTGAGTACATACACCCCCAGGTCTCTCTGTTGCTGTATCCCCTTTAAAATTGTACCATTTAGTTTATAGTGCCTCTCCTCATTCTTCCTACCAAAATGTATCACTTCACACTGCTCTGCGTTAAATTTCATCTGCCATGTGTCTGCCCGTTTCACCAGTCTGTCTATGTCCTCCTGAAGGCTGTTACTATCCTCCACATTGTTTACTACATTCCCGAGTTCCGTGTCATCTGCAAACTTTGAAATTATAACCTGTATACCCAAGTCCAGGTCATTAATATATATCAAGAAGAGCAACGGTCCTAATGCTAACCCGTGGGGAACATTACTGTATACTTCCCTCCAGTCTGAAAAACGGTTCACCACTATTCTTTGCTTTCTGTCCCATAGCCAATTTTGTATCCACGCTGCCACTGTCCCTTTAATCCCAAGGGCTTTAATTTGCTTACAAGTCTATATTGTGGTACTTTATCAAATGCCTTTTGAAAGTCCATATACACAACATCAACTGCACTGCTATAGTCTGGGGGAGGGGGTAGAATAGCTGTAGCCAAATGATCAAGTTTCAAATTTGTATGGACTGACCGTATTAAACAAGGACTAGCCGCTGGTAAAAGCACACAATCTCTCAGTCAATCAAACTCTACCTCCGCTGGGAAAAGCAAAAAAAATTTTCAAAATTAAATACCAATTCTGGAAAATTCCTCTGTCAAAATAATTTGCTCTGCTTACATCATTCATCGCACAGTTTTGGCAGTCCCATTTCAGTCCTCAGTTCCAGATCATTGCCAGAGGAGTGTGTCAATGCACTTGGATGGCTTCCAAGGATAACTAACGATGTTCGAGCTGCTGTACCTAGTTTTCAGATGCTCTTTGCACTTTTTTAAATCGCACTGTGGGCAGGTGGAGGTTTTTAATCACCATTTTCACTGATGATGTGTTTTTCTTATGGCTTGTGTGATATGGATGATACACTAATATCCCTGTCAGGATATGATGGACATCTCAGGACTATTGTGAAGAAACCGCAAAAAGAATGAATTACGTTAAATGATAAGTGTAAAAGATACCACGGGAGCTGAAGGAAACACTAACAAAACCTAGGGTGGTAATCTAAATTTATTCTGCATCATTATGAACAATGTCATATAAAAACAATGAAACACACCACAAAAACAGTGTTAGTTTTACTAAATTAATATATTCAAATGAAATGTTTTTCAATTAGTTGGCTTTGTGTCTCCCTAGACGATGTCATGCCTGGAGCTAGCTGTTGGAAGTTTTCATGATATTTCCTCATTAATTTGGAGCTCTAATCCCTTATGAATTGCAGGTCTAAATAGAGCACAATAGACTGCAGCTATTGTACGAATTTAATAGCTCATTCAATAGGTGTCACCAGAGCAATCAAGACATCTGCATCTTTGTTTCAGTCAATAACTGGCTTAGTGATTTTCTGTGCAGGATTGTAATTATTGCTCAGCTTCGAAGGGTAGGTTTTGTTTAGGTGTTATGATCCATGGTTTCCAAAATAGCCATCTTTGCAGTCAGTTATTTTGGTCAAATAATCTAGGCACACGCAAATTAAAGGAATCTATCCATAATCAACATAAAAAGGATAATTTCCTGGGTATAGAGCTCCAGGAAGGGCTGAATGGGAGGCACAGCTCAGTGGAGATAAGGGAGGAGATGTGTAACGCTGGGTCTCTGCGCCCATAGCGCTGCCCATGAACTTCCTGTCAGGTTACTTTGAGGGGCTGAATCGCAGAGCTCAAGCAGGCACATGGATTTAAATTCAGCCTTTTTGACCTGTTGATGATGTCACGATGGCCAATAATAAGGCCGGTTATTGACGGGAACAAAGATGGAGATGTCTTGATTGCTCTGGTGACAACTAATGAATGAGAGACCTGATTTCCTGGCCAGTGTAGGGTGCAAGTCGTGTTCTAGAGGGTGCTGTGAAAAAACAGAGAGCTTTCTGAGTCCTGTGAGGCCTGAGTCAGCAAGAATGTTCAGGTAGAGGAACTGTACAGTTACTGAGACTACTTCTTTTGCCTTTCTTGCTATTCTAACCATTAAAGGGACTGTGTCTGCTACAAGCTTTTGGCTATATTGAGGATACCTGTCAAAGCTGCAAGATGGGGGTGCCCTTGTGCCATCTGGAGGAGGAAGATGAGCACAAATCTCTTTTGGATGCAAGAGCAGTAAGGCAGCACCAGAGGAGTTGGGCACCAACGCGGAGGTACCCAGCTGAGTGGGTTTATGGACATTCCTGGACCTTAGTGAGAAGCAATGCCTCTGGATGCTCCAGTTTAGTAGGGAGGTCATCAAAGAGCTGTGTTCCTGCTGGGAGAGGACCTGAAACCACACTCCCGAGTCTCCATGGTACTCAATTTCTATGCTACTGGAGTTTCGGGGAGGTACTGGGGATAATGCTTGTGTAAGCCAGTTGGCAGTTCATCAGTGCATCCCATCAGGTGAAAGTTGCCAGAGCAAATCAATATATAATCTTCTCCATAGACGCCAGGGAGAAGCCCATACACTACCTTGGCTACTGTTGGCTTGCTGGTTTGCCCACGATGCATGGCATGATTGATCGGACCCATGTAGGCCTGCACCCTCCTGTGGAGAGGAATACCCTTGCAAGAATTGAATGGTACAACTCTATTGATGTCCAGCTAGTGTGTGGTCACTGGCATAAAATGATATGGGTGAATGCCAGGTTCCTTGGTAGCTCGCACAATGCCTTTTTCCTCAGATAATCCACCATTCTGTTTTGGTTTAAAGAAAGGCAAGGATTGAAGGACTGGCTGCCGTGACCTGGACTTCCCACTAATGCTGTGATTAGTGACACCCCCATGGATTAGGAACATAGGAACAGCCCCTCGAGCCTGTTCCGCCATTCAGTTAGATCATGGCTGATCTGTATCTCAACTCCATTTATCCTTACCTAATACAATCTGTCAATCTCAGTCTTGAAAATTTCAATTGTCCAAGCATCCACAGCCTTTTGGGGAAGAGAATTCTGGATTTTCACTGCCCTTTGTGTGAAAAAGTGCTTCCTGATTTCACTCCTGAATGGTCTAGCTCTAATTGTAAGACTGTGCCCCCTTAATCTGGATTCCCCCACCAGAGGAAGTAGCTTCTCTGGATCTGTTCCATTGAATCCTTCTAGCAATTTAAACAATTAGATTTCATCTAATGATGCGGAGCAGAGATGTAATGAAGATCATGTTTCCACTAGAGAGACCCTTGAGAACACAATTGGCATTCTGAAGCAGAGGTTCTGATGGCTGTATTGTTCCAGGGGGTGCCATGCATTACAATCTGAGGAAGCTAACCTGGATCATAGCGGCCTGGTGTCTGCCCACAGCCTAGCCATTGACAGACGCATCAACCAGGAAGAACAAGATGTGGAACAGGCAGAGGAGGAGCAGGAAGATTTACAAGATGAAGAAAATAAGGCTTCAGACAAACCATACAGCAATCAGGCTTCTATTGGCTGAAGCATGTGGGGAAACTTCATCATTGAAACTTTCTCCTAAACATAACATCCACTGTAACACTTAGATTCTATCCTTCCCACTTGACCTTCCTTTACAGTAAAAACATCTCTGAGCTGCAGAATCCACCCACAGTCACTATCACAACTGTTGCACCTTAACTACAAAAAACTTAACTCCTGTAACATCAAAAGAACTTTGCACAAAGAATAGCCAACACAGTTACTGCTCAGACATCCAAATAGTTAGTGTCACCCTAATCCTTTCCAATAAGGTGCTTCCTCTTTTTAGCAGTGAGTGACCTTTATACACGGGTAATCTGGTGCGTCGTCTAAATGGTTCCCCCGAGACAAGAATTGGGCAGGAAGTTGGCAGCTGTGTGTCTGGGTCGGGCTCCAGCATCCAAGGTGACTCTCACTCTCACCGGATGGGCCAACTTCAGACCGCAGCTCCTCCCCTGCTGTGGGATTAACCTGGCCCTACCTGTTTTTAGGCTCCTGTGCAGTCAAGCGGAGGAGGAGGAGGAGGAGAGGAACTTAATAGCTGTGGAAATGGAGCCACCTGGAGAGAGAGCAATAAAATCCATTGCTCGTTCCAACCTGCCCCCCTTCTCCAAGCCTCTCTACCACTCTGTCCACAGATCTGAGAGTTGGCAGACCCCATGGCAGGGAACGGTTTGAGCCGCCACTTCTGTAAGCCTGCCCATTGAGGAGGCCATACTGTAGACTGTACTGCGGCAGTGTGAGCCTCCGTCAGAGAGCCTAAGACTGGGAACAAGGCATCAGCTGCAAAGGGCTCCACAGCAAATGGCCCTGAGGTGCCACCTGCTCCAAGGATGTCGGCATGTTTACAATACCGTGTATCAGCGCCTCACACACGTGGGACGTGAGCACCTCCATACTTGTTGCCATGTTGCGGAAATTGCTGGGCACACCAACCAATGATCTCAAATAATCTATCATGCTTTAAGAGGCATAATGTGGAGATGCCGGTGATGGACTGGGGTTGACAAATGTAAGGAATCTTACAACACCAGGTTATAGTCCTCGCTCACCTGACGAAGGAGAAAGCCTCCGAAAGCTTGTGATGTTCAAATAAAACAGTTGGACTATAACCTGGTGTTGTAAGATTCCATGCTTTAAGAGGGAATTGCAGTGAAACTGAAGTGGCTGCTACTTTCATGCATTAGATCCTTCCAAGTACTTTTGTGGAGGGCGTGTAGATTGTGACCAGGGAGAAATGCCTAGGTAAGACTCTGCAGGCTTACATTATGCAGTTGGAATGAAGACATATCATTGTCAGATAGGATATATATTAGGTTGTTGCCGAGGGGCTCACAAACAGCTTTATCTGTGTGTGAACATTCACACTTACTTTCCCCCTCCCGGTGAGGTCAGTAAATGTCTTTCTGCATTGAATCCACGTCCTGTGGACATTACTGCTGGAGTTGGTAGCCTCAGCCACCACTTGCCATTGCTCTGCTAGTCACAGCCTTGAGCACTTTCCCTCCATGGCAGGGAAGCAGTGCACTCCCTCATTCCACCTCCCCCCACCCACCTCCTCTTTGCTCCACGTCTCTCAGCAGCTGCTGAATTGCCTCATCATCGAAGCAGGGTGCCCTTATGTGACCAGCCATCTCTGCCTGAAATAGTGATGGATTACACACTGTCATTTTAATGCGACCACAAAATCTTCCTCCTAGGGACATTCACTCTAAAAATGATCTGCTGGCAGAAATAGCTTCTCAGAAGCTCTACAGGATATTTCTCTATACATCGCAGACTTTCGAAATGTTAAACTTTCCTCAGGCTACAGTGCTTCCAATACAAGGGGATAGAAATTAGCCCTGGGCAGCAGTGCGTAATGTTCGGTATTGCATGGGCTGCCTGTTATACATCCCGTCCAATATTCAATGACATTCAAGTCAATCGAGCTGATTGTCTGGCATTTAACCGGCGGTCGATGTAATACTGCCTGTTTTGCGCTACCAGCCAGGACAACTTCCTACCCCAAGCTTTCCCAAACACGCCTCGATTTTAAAATTCTCATCCTTGTTTTCAAATCCCTCCATGGCCTCGCCCCTCCCTATCTCTGTAACCTCCTCCAGCCCTACAACCCTCCGAGATCTCTGCGCTCCTCCCGTTCTGGTCTCTTGCGCAACCCCGATTTCCATCGCTCCACCATTGGCGGCCACACCCTCAGCTGCCTAGACCCTAAACTCTGGAATTCCCTCCCTAAACCTCTCCGCCTCTCTACCTCTCTCTCTTCCTTTAAGACGCTCCTTAAAACCTACCTCTTTGACCAAGCTTTCGGTCACCTGTCCCAATATCTCCTTATGTGGCTCGGTGTCAAATTTTGTTTGATAATCGTTCACGTGAAGCGGCTTGGAAAGTTTTACTTCGTTAAAGGCGCTATATAAATGCAAGTTGTTGTTGTCAAGATGTATCAGCCCCTTTAAGCAGCTACAGGCCTGCAGCAATGCAGTAACTTGCTGTGTCGTCATGACTGCGCCCAATTGAAGGCCTCAGTGCCTGCCCACACAATTTAAATTAGCCCTGACCGGAAATCCGTGCGCTTAACCTTGACCTCGTGCAGAGCATGCTTCTGGAGCAGTGTTGTACCCCCCAGCATGAGAACCAGGAAAATCAGCTCTAATACCCTGTGCAACACTGATTATTAGCATATTAAAAGAGTAGAGCCCTTTCTAAATGATATGCACTATTGGATTTTCAGATGGAGAATTTCTTGATGTGTACCCAGCACTTTAGAAAGTCTGTCTAGTAGATCGAATTTCTGCTATCTTGACAATCATTTTCATTGTTTGGAGGAAAATGCACAGAGCAGGAAGAACACACAATCACACCATCGACACTGTGGTTTGCCCAGTGCCAGTACAATCTCACGAACAAGCTCGAAGGATCTGTGGCAAAAAACGTAAGGTGTACTCTGGCTTTCTTGAATTCACAGATATACCTTTCAACTCTTGAGTAATCAAGTCACATATCTCTGCAAACTTTGCGTAACTTGATCCTTCACCCACACTGCTCTCCAGATAAACCAAAGTTAACACATCCTTGACCTCTAAGTCCTCTTATCTGAGCGCGCGCGTTCTGTTACTGTGTTGTATCTACTCTGTTGCTTATCATATTCCTCCTCAGAGACAAGCAAGAAATTCCCAAAACAGCTAGAAAACAGGAGGGGATTCTGCAAGGGCTTAAAACCTGGTCTAATTAAGTATTATTTGTCATCTGTCAGGAGCCTGTAATCATGTCAGAATATTGCATTGTGTCTGCATTTGGCTGGATATGGCTCTTCACAAGCAGCAAAAACCGTTGATTTAGACACTGGGCATAAGGCATTTTCTACTCAATAAACACAGGCAGAAAATTAGCCAAAACTCAATATTTTACCCGAGTAGAGAATTTGGGCAGAGAATTTGCTGATAACTGAAAAATAGCTCCCAAGGTGTTCCAGATACTCTCTGCAAGATGTTAAGGCTTTCAGACTCAACTCAGATCTTAGTAGGCATTAGTCCTTTTTTTAAATTCATTCTTGGGCAATATGGCAGGCCAGGCTGGCATTTATTGCCCATCCCTAGTTGCCTCAAGAAGGTGTTAGTGAGCCTTCTTGAACCACTGCAGTCTTTGTAAAGATTTGAGTGGTCCACTTAAGAGTTATGTTAAACTTGTACAGAACCTTGGTTAGACCACACTTGGAGTACTGTGCACAGTTCTGGTCTCCATATTATAGAAAGGATATCGAGGCATTGGAGAAGGTGCAGAAAAGATTCACAAGGATGATACCAGAACTGAGAGGATATACTTAACAGGAAAGGCTGAACAGGCTGGGGTTCTTTTCTCTACAAAAGAGAAGGCTGAGGGGTGACCTGATAGAGATCTTTAAGATAATGAAAGGGTTTGATAGGGTAGACATGGAGAAAATGTTTGCACTTGTGGGGGAGTCCAAAACGAGAGGTCATCAATATAAAATAATCACTAATAAATCCAATAGGGAATTCAGGAGAAACTTCTTTACCCAAAGAGTGGTAAGAATGTGGAACATGCTACCACAAGGAGTAGTTGAGGCAAATAACATAGATACATTTAAGGGGAAGCTAGATAAGCATATGAGGGAGAAAGGAATAGAAAGATATGCTGATAAGGTTAGATGATGTAGGGAGGGAGGAGACTCATGTGGAGCATAAATGCTGGCATAGACCATTTGGGCCAAATGGCCTGTTTCTGTGCTGTAGTTTCGATGTAACTCGATGTAACCACATTGGTGTGGGGCTGGAGTCACATTTGGCCAGACTGGTTGAAAACTCACTGCTCACCCAGTCCCCAGTGATATTTCACAGCACAACAGAGTGGGAGGAGTGGGGGGTGGTGGTGGGGCGGGGGGGATTATGCTACTTTATGAATTGCATTCAAAAATCCAAACCCTGATAGTTTAGTGGGCAGGGGAGTTATTCAATAGTGTGGTAGTCATAGCCTGATTGGTCTCTGCTACTGAAATGGGAGTGGGAGGTATGAATCTCAATCCTGAATGTTCTGAAGCAGCCTTGAGTTAGGGAAGGCTGTTTCCTTGATAACCGACATGGACTTTTCATTTCTTGGCCTTCGGATCCAAATTTTAGCAGCTGCAAATCTGAAGCCCAAATTTATCTGATCACTCACGCCTGACTAATGCATCTCAGTATTGTAACAGTCCTCATGGACGTCAACACCACAATGAATAACATGATGAATTGGCCACTGATTACATTAACATACGATTGGAACACAGTGTATCCCTAATTATAACAAATAACATGACATAACCAACAATTAGCATTGAAAAGAAACATTTTAGACAGGACTGTGCAATCAATAGGATCAGTTGTCTGCAAGTTGCATCATCGTTACAAGCGAGTCATCTCAGCAATAATCTCGCTGCAGCATTGATTTACCCTTTAAATAGAGTTGACTCATTATCATCAGTGTATTCAATGGAAGACAATATTAACTTTGACCTTTTGGGTAATCCTCTCAATCCTTTAAATCTTAATTGATTGAATTTGAATTGATTAAAGATCATCCAGATATCTGCCATCCCCCGTTTGTTAGTTCCTTTAGTAATTAATTTTTCTTGTTTACCTTTCATCCAGTTGAATTGCACCTGCTCTGATGTGACTGACTGTAAAATAAATCACTCCTTCTTTGCTTTTCTTGTTCTGCATAATTTATTTGATTTCTTGTTATAATGACAGGATTGTTGCATAACCCAATTAATATCTGAATGTTATTGCTGGATTGGTTGAGACAGGAAGATTCCTCTGCTTGATCTGCCTGACTCTTCAGTGTTGTGACCCAATTTCTAGCTTTTCAGTCTCCAAGGTGTCAGGCATGGCTCAGCGGTAGCACTCTCACCTCTGGGGCAGACGGTTGTGAGTTCAAGTTCATAGTCCCAATCCAGAGATTTGAGCACAAAATCTAGGCTAACACTCCAGTGCAATACTGAGGGAGTGCTGCACTGTTGGAGGTGCTGTCTTTCGGGATGAGATGTTAAACCAAAGCCCCATCTGCCCTCTTAGGTGCATGTAAAAGATCCCATTGCACTATTTTGAAGAAGAGAAGAGAAGTTCTCCCTGGTGTCCTGGCCAATATTTATCCTTCAACCAACATCACTAAAACACCTCACTGTGCGCAAATTGGCTGCCAAGTTTCCTACATTACAACAGTGACTACACTTCAAAAAGCACTTCATTGGCTGTGAAGCGCTTTGGGACGTGAAAGGCGTTATATAAATGCAAGTCTTTCTTTTTATTTTCTCTTCATGTAAATCAGAGCCAGTTAATGTATTGAACATGGTGCAAATATGAAGACAGTTTATCACGCTCCTGAAACTGATGTTAGGCTGACAAAGAGCGCGGATGTTAATGGAGCTGATATTAAGTAACAACCTGGAGATGATACAGAAGATCACACTCAGAGAACATCTTGACAACAGTGACCACAATTTAAGGTTAAGCTTAGTTCAGTTGGTAGCACTCTCATCTCTGGGTTAGAAGGTGTGAGATTCAAGCTACACCATGGATTTGAGCACATAATCTAGGGTGACACTTTGGTGCAGTATTGAGTGCTGCCTTGCCGGAGGTGTCCGTCTTTGGATGAATTGTTAGGCTGAGACCCTGTCTACAAGCTCAGGAGGCTGTAAAAGATCCCATGGCACCATTCAAAGAAATGTGGGGAGATCTGATATCTTGGCCAACATTGCTCCTTCAACCAACAGCATCAATATATTATTATCTGATTAAGATTATCTGGTCATTAATTCATTTTCTGCTTGTGGGACCTTGCTGTGAACAAATTGGCTGCCGTGTTTGCCTGCATAACAGTAAGTACACTTCAAGAGTAATACATTGGTATAAGGCACTTTGGGTCGTTCTGTGGCCAGGAAAGGATGCTATTATTTTTTTTTTATTCGTTCATGGGATGTGGGCGTTGCTGGCGAGGCTGGCATTTATTGCCCATCCCTAATTGCCCTCGAGGAGGTGGTGGTGAGCCGCCTTCTTGAACCGCTGCAGTCCGTGTGGTGAAGGTTCTCCCACAGTGCTGTTAGGAAGGGAGTTCCAGGACTTTGACCCAGCAACGATGAAGGAACGCCGATATATTTCCAAGTCGGGATGGTGTGTGACTTGGAGGGGAACGTGCAGGTGGTGTTGTTCCCATGTGTCTGCTGCTCTTGTCCTTCTAGGTGATAGAGGTCGGGGGTTTGGGAGGTGCTGTCGAAGAAGCCTTGGCGAGTTGCTGCAGTGCATCCTGTGGATGGTACACACTGCAGCCACTATGCACCAGTGGTGAAGGGAGTGAATGTTTAGGGTGGTGGATGGGGTGCCAATCAAGCGGGCTGCTTTGTCCTGGATGGTATCAAGCTTCTTGAGTGTTGTTGGAGCTGCACTCATCCAGGCAAGTGGAGAGTATTCCATCACACTCCTGACTTGTGCCTTGTAGATGGTGGAAAGGCTTTGGGGAGTCAGGAGGTGAGTCACTCGCCGCAGAATACCCAGCCTCTGACCTGCTCTTGTAGCCACAGTATTTATATGGCTGGTCCAGTTAAGTTTCTGGTCAATGGTGACCCCCAGGATGTTGATGGTGGGGGATTTGGCGATGGTAATGCCGTTGAATGTCAAGGGGAGGTGGTTAGACTCTCTCTTGTTGGAGATGGTTATTGCCTGGCACTTGTCTGGCGCGAATGTTACTTGCCACTTATGAGCCCAAGCCTGGATGTTGTCCAGGTCTTGCTGCATACAGGCTCGGACTGCTTCATTATTTGAGGGATTACGAATGGAACTGAACACTGTGCAATCATCAGCGAACATCCCAATTTCTGACCTTATGATGGAGGGAAGGTCATTGATCAAGCAGCTGAAGATGGTTGGGCCTAGGACACTGCCCTGAGGAACTCCTGCAGCAATGCCCTGGGGCTGAGATGATTGGCTTCCAACAACCACTACCATCTTCCTTTGTGTTAGGTATGACACCAGCCACTGGAGAGTTTTCCCCCTGATTCCCATTGACTTCAATTTTACTAGGGCTCCTTGGTGCCATACTCAGTCAAATGCTGCCTTGATGTCAAGGGCAGTCACTCTCACCTCACCTCTGGATTTCAGCTCTTTTGTCCATGTTTAGACCAAGGCTGTAATGAGGTCTGGAGCCGAGTGGTCCTGGCGGAACTCAAACTGAGCATCGGTGAGCAGGTTATTGGTGAGTAAGTGCCGCTTGATAGCACTGTTGACGACACCTTCCATCACTTTGCTGATGATTGAGAGTAGACTGATGGGGCGGTAATTGGCCGGATTGGATTTGTCCTGCTTTTTATGGACAGGACATACCTGGGCAATTTTCCATATTGTCAGGTAGATGCCAGTGTTGTAGCTGTACTGGAACAGCTTGGCTAGAGGCGCAGCTAGTTATGGAGCACAAGTCTTCAGCCCTACAGCTGGGATGTTGTCGGGGCCCATAGCCTTTGCTGTATCCAGTGCACTCAGCCGTTTCTTGATATCACGTGGAGTGAATTGAATTGGCTTAAGACTGGCTTCTGTGATGGTGAGGATATCGGGAGGAGGCCGAGATGGCTCATCCACTCGACACTTCTGGCTGAAGATGGTTGCAAACGCTTCAGCCTTGTCTTTTGCACTCATGTGCTGGACTCCGTCATCATTCAGGATGGGGATGTTTGCAGAGCCTCCTCCTCCCGTTAGTTGTTTAATTGTAATATAAATGCAGGTTCTTTCTTTACAGGCTTACGATGAGCGCTGAGCTCAGGATATGTATCACGACAGAACAAGACTAACAGAGAAAAGACTGATGTGGGTAAAAATGGAATGAAATATATCTTTCTCACTTTGGGCACTCGGTGTCAGTATCATGGATTCCAGATCAAGTATAGCAAAGTGATGCTCTCTCTATTCTGTTCCACTGGGGTATATTTGCCTCACCCTAAGAAGGTCACCCTCTACTGCACTAAGGCAACACTCACATTTCCCACACCAGCCATTCCCTGTGATCTTTCCGAGTCAGATTGCTGGCTTAATGTGAATTTGTTTGTGTGGGGGAACATACACACCATGGAGTGCCTTGAGGGGATGCTAATTCATTTTTAATGAGAAGATTCCAACTAGCTGCTAAAGAGGTTTTCATCCCGTTGGTCTGGGCCACATTAAATACGAGTCCCTGAAATGTAAAATACATTGGGCTAATTCAGCATGCCGCCAGTCCCTCTAGCATGACCTGTGGGGATGGTCACTCTGACTGCCTTCCTCTCTTCCATGGTGGCCCTAGAGAAGAATCAAGAGATGCCCTCCGGTGTGCCCGAAGCCTTCTGTGCTGGGCGGGCACCGCAGGACATTAATTTTTTAACAGACATTGACAATAGAATCCTACTTTCGGATTATTTTATTTTTATGCGTCTTTCAGTTTGATTGAACTATTAGTGTATTAGTGGTGCTCTCCTCTTGAGGGGGCACTTGTCCTGGTGACACTGGGCTAAACCCTGTGATTCAATTAAAAAAGTCCAGTCCCCCAATATCATAATATGCTACTGCCTACCCTGTAGAGGAAAGGAAAGGGGGGCAACTATTGTTTAGTAAAGGGGCTGATAGAAACTGTAATTGTTAATCGGGACGCATAGTGTACTGAAGATTTAAAACTATGTATCTGTGGAAAAACTGCTTGAAGACAATCATTCTCAAAATAGTCAACCAGCAGCTTTCAAAAGGAACCACCTGCACTTCAATTTTAAAGAATCGTTCATGTCAGAAACATCAGACAAGAGGGACTTGTAAGAGTGTAGTCTGAAAGAGATGGGAGGGTTGCTGCAAACAAAATGTTTCTTTTCGTCCTCTAGTAATAGAATATCATATTCCACACAAATATCTTCATAGGTTGTACTTTAAAGCTGTTGTATTCACCGCCTGTCATCTGGATGCGAATTCAGTCCAAGGAGTGGAAATTAATACATGGGTGATCAGAAGTAATATGCGATCTGCCAGTCTCAGTTAACTTGAGTCTACAGCCCTGAATCTGCCACTCAGTTTGAAACAGAGAATGAAACTGCTGTTGATGTAGGAACAGAAGGTGTAGCACAGGGACTATTAGGATTTAGAAGGGATATAGAGCAACGCGGTATTCTAGCTGATGATTAGTTGAGTCTTGATAAAGATGGTGTAGATTTTCTAGTTTGTGAGATTATTCCCACTGCCACAGAGTGGACACAGGAGAGCAAAGGAAATAGAGCAGGGATCCATCTGGCCTGTGTGAGAGAGTTATTATAATATGGAGATCAGCCATAGAGCAAAAAAGGTTCACAGCACAGAAGGAGGCTGTTCAGCCCATTGTATCTGTGCCAGCTCTTTTCTAGAGCAATCCAAAACTAATCTCACTGCCCTGCTCTATGTTCCTATTTATAAAACCCAAAATGCTATTAGTCATTTTATGATTTAATTTCCCTCCACTTTCACTTTTCAGGAATTATGTATTTGCACCCCCAGATCCCTCTGTTCCTTGACACCCTTCAGTGTCTTTCCATTGAGTGTATATTCCCATTCATTGCTTTTTTCCCAACAAGCATTACAGTTCTCCTTATTAAGTTGCATCTGCCGTCTGTGTGCCAATTCCACAACCTGTCTATGTCCTCCTGAGTCATTTATAGTCCTCCCCACTGTTTGCCAAACCTCCTACTTTTGTGCAAATCCACACATTTCCATATCGTGCTCTCCATGCCTAAGTCCACTCCATTCATGTATATTGAGAACAAAAGTGGACCCAGCACTGACCTGTGGGGTTCATCATTTCCAACCCTTCTCCAATCTAAGCACCAATCATTTACCCTAACTCTTTCCCTTTTGACTGTCAACCAACTTTCTGAACATCTGAAATTTTGTGCAAAACTAACAACTTCTGAAAATCCATATGCACTACATATACCACATTCCCTTTATCTACCCAATCAATCACTTCTTCAAATAATTTGTGAAACACAACTTGTCTTTAACAAATCTGTGCTGGCTGTATTTGCAATGGGATTTAAATTATTTCATGTGCAATTTTCCAATATTTTGGGCCAATTCCAGAAGATCCATGTAGTTGGCTGTGTCCAGTACGTGAGAACAGAAAAGGTGCCTAATATCAAAAAATCTGCCCTTTGCACACACCAAGGCTTAGCTTAGTGGTAAATCTCTCGCCTCTGAGTCAGAAGATTGTGGGTTCAAAGTCCCACTCCAGAGACTTGAGCACATAATATAAACTGACACTTGAGTGCAGTATTGAAGGAGTGCTGCACTGTCAGCAATGCTGCCTTTTGGATGAGACATTAAACCGAGGCCCCATCTGCCCTAAAAGATCCTATGGTATATTTGAAGAAGAGCAGGGGAGTTGTCCTGGAAAACGTATATCCCTCAACCAAAATCATTAAAGCAGACTATGTGGTTATTTATCTCATTGCTGTTTGTGGGATCTTGCTGAGCACAAATTGACTGCTGAGTTTTCCTACATTACAACAGCGACTACAATTCAAATAGGCTGTGCAGCTCTTTGTGACATTGTGCAAGGTGCTATATGAATGCAAGTTCTTTCTTAAGGCCCATAGGAATGTCAGTTTGACTCAGCAGTACCACTGAGTTTGAGTCTGAAATTCCGGGACTTGAGCACAAAATCTAGACTGACACTTCAATACAGTACTGAGAGAATGTTGTCAGCAATGTTGTAAGATGAGATGTAAAGTTAATGCACTTACATCGTGTGCAGGTGAACTATTTGAATTGGAGCTGGGAATTCTCCCAGTGATTGAATTCCTCATTTGAACCAACACCACCAAAAGCTGACTGACTGATCATTCATCTCACTTATTAGTTGTGGGATCTTGCTGTACAAATTGGCTGTCATGTTTGACTATGCAGCGATACTATAAATCAAAAGTAATTCCTACGACTTGAAGTGTTTTGGCATGTCTTGAGGGTGTGATGAGGTACTAAATGAATACTAGTTCTTTCTGCTCTAGGCTTCCCGTTTACTCCTCCGTTTTTGGCAGATCCGGAGTGGGAGGAGGCAGAAAGCAACTCGAGGACATGCTGGGACGCATCCCCATCTCCCCACCGCTTTCTGCGACCCGGGAAACTGCGTCCGCCCACATGCGGTCGGACACGTGCCAACGAAATGCGAATGAAGGAAACACAGCCACTGTGGTGTTTTCCAACATTTGCATTGCAAGAATGGCGGGTTCAGGGCCTGTCTTTTGGGTCCTGGCATCCAACATTCAGAAGTTGGCAGAGGGAGTACCAGAGCTGACCTGGAAGAGGAACTTGTTTAAGTGCTCTAAGAACGCAGTCCTGCACAGGCCCCATCATGTATGAGATGTAAAGTTAATGCACTTACATCGTGAGCAGGTGAACTATTTGAATTGGAGCAGGGAATTCTCCCAGTGACTGAATTCCTCATTTGAACCAACACCACCAAAAGCTGACTGACTGATCGTGTGGTACTGCTGAGTCAAACTGACATTTTTTTTAATGAGTTATTGGCCACATTTAGCCACATGATCAGGCCCATCGTTTGGTAACACTCTCTGGAGGAGGCAGGGGAGCCCACCAGTGGTACAGCAATATCCCTGGTACCAGAAAACAGGCCAGGGTCAGAGAAGACATCTCATGGGCAGGTAGAAGTCCCCACCCATCTCACATTCCACTGGCAGGGCTATCAAGCAGAAAGCCCAGGCGTCTGTCATCAACATTACTCAGGGCTGAAATTACTCTCCCGTGTGCAAGTGTGGAGGGGTTGCAAAATCTGGATTACTGTCACGTGCTCCTGACTCCTGAGGCCTGCAGGAGCAGGGTAAACCTCCTGCACCCCGAGCACAGAGCCCTCGTAAAACCCCAGGTTTTACGAAGTTTACCTTGTTCTTGCAGGCTTCGTTATAGTGTTTCTTTGGGGAATTTTGGGACCTCATCCTCGCTGCCCCAAGAGTTCTGATGAGTTCCGCACAGAGAAACATAGGAACAGGAGTAGGCCATTCAGCCCCTCAAGACTGGCTCCGTCATTCAATGAAATCATTAGCTAACATGTACCTCAACTTTATTTACCCGCCTTTGCTCCATATCCCTTGATACCCCTATCGGACAAAAATCTATCGATCGCAGTTTTGAAAATTTAAATTGACCCTGCTTCTACAGCCCCATGAGGGAGCGTTCCAGATTTCCACTATCCCTTGTGTGAAAAAATGCTTTCTGATTTCATTCCTAAATGGACCAGCTCTCATTTTAAGATTATGCCCTCCCCTCCCATGCTAGCCAATTTAAATCTTTTCCCACTGCCCTATTTACCCTTTTGTCAAGCACCTGCAGCATTCAGCAAGCCCTGAGTGCCTTTAAAAGTTGGAGCAAACAAGCTTGTGCAGAAGCACAGCAACTGGAGGTAGCTTTAAAGCTGTTCAAACTGACCTTTTCATCAGATTAGTCCTTGTATTTTGCCATTTTTAGTTTTTTTCCTCTTTGCACCATTGCTTGTCTCTTTGGATTGGATGGTTGTTTGTTCCCTTCTCTTTGCTTTCAACTTTCCTGCTGGACTCCACCATTTGAAACATTTTGCCCGCCCAGATATTATCACTCCCCTGCCTCAACTCAGTCCAAAACGCTGCTGAAAATACCCAGATTCAAATTTTGCCACCAAGAGGAATTCCAGCTGCCACTTTGAGAAGCTGCACAGCAGAATTCTGCTTCTGCCCATGAAATCCAGCCACTGTGTGTGACGCAAATTGTGCTGGGAATGCACCAGCAGCAGAAAACCTGGGAAGTGTCCTTTCTGTGCACCAGGAACGCAAAACGCACCAGCCATCGATGCGACCAGAGTGCAATTTCAGCCCGGCAGTAAGCTCTGGAAAGAGGCCCATGAACAATGTTTGGCAGAGGTTCACTCCTCCCCCTTTTTAAAAAAAAATTTCAAAAGAATTATCA
This sequence comes from Heptranchias perlo, assembly GCF_035084215.1. Taxonomy (NCBI): domain Eukaryota; kingdom Metazoa; phylum Chordata; class Chondrichthyes; order Hexanchiformes; family Hexanchidae; genus Heptranchias; species Heptranchias perlo. The sequence goes on along the minus strand of NC_090332.1, from coordinate 12,288,769 downwards.
TCATCATGAATATCTATTATTTTATTTCTCCCCACTTCATCTTAGCTTTCCTGATGTCAGAAACCCATATTGTAGTACGGTTCCATAGGCATCAGTAACATCCTCCAATACTTCACCTACCTCAACATCTTGTTAGCATTGAGCCTGGACAGTGAGCGTTTGTGGGCTCTTAAACCATAAGAAGCTCAATCATAACATTCAAATTCAACCACTTCCAGAAGTGGATGGAGGAGGCCCACTGGACAGCGATCAAGAGCAAAGACCCTGGATAACCTTTTCCTATTGTAGCCCGAGCGCACTAAGGCCAAATATAGCACGCACTTGCTGCCCTAGCTAATACTGGCTAACGCAGCAAAAACTTGGGACTTACCTGCTCGGAATGGGAGAGTGCCACCCCACATGGTACCTTTACCAGCTCAGCCACCACGAAGCCGGTCGAACAATCCACCACTTTGAAGAAAATCCTTTGTCTGTTTCTGTTACTTTTTTGAGTCTTGACTGTAACACTACAATGTACTGATCCTAAAAACACAAAACATCTCAATTTACACCATTTGATCCTACCATCAACATGTGGTTCTTCAAGGTCACCTGTGCCCATGTTAGTTCAGTTCCCTCATAATGCTGCACAAAGTAACTCCTCTGAGCCATTTCTATCACCACCAGTCACTGTTTAAACTAAATCAAGAGGATGCTGAAGGTGGTGCTAACTCTTTTTGACTAGCTCGTTTTAAAAAGAAATCCTGTTGGCAAAACTCCCTGTTTAAAGTGGCTCCTCTGAATTAAAAAAAAAGGAAAGACTTGCCTTTATATCGTGCCCTTCACAACCTCAGGATATCCCAAAGCCCTTTACAGCCAATTAAGTACTTTTTGAAGTGTAGTCACTGTTGTAATGTAGGAAACACAGCAGACAATTTGAGCACAGCAAGGTCCCACAAACAGCAATGTGATGATGACCAGATCATCTGTTTTTAGGTGATGTTGGTTGAGGGATAAATATTGGCCAGAACATCAGGGAGAACTCCCCTGCTCTCTTCAAATAGATCTCTTACATCCACCAGAGAGGGCAGATTGGGCCTTGGTTTAATGTCTCATCTGAAAGATGACACCTGCAGTGCAGAGCCTAGATTTTATGCTCAAGTCTCTGGGGCTTGAACCCACAGCCTTCTGACTCAGAGGTGAGAGTGCTACCAATGATCCACAGCTGACACCTTAATAGCAAATAGCAAGAAACACTTGGACAAGTTCGACTGAAATGGTACTACAACAGCACGCGTGCAAGAGGAATCCTTTGACCTCACGCTGTGGAGCATAAATAAGACTTTTCTTCCTGTGCTAGCCAGCATTTTTTTAAATGACACTTCAATTAGACCATAGTGTAGAAGCAGAGATAAAGTTCTGTCCTAAACCTACCATTATGAGTTCAGTACCAATGGGAGGGTGGAACACAAATGTTGACCGATGCACCACTTTCTCAAATTACTGTTGAAGATTTTAGTTTCTGTATCAATATTTGTTTCACAAATGTACTTCTGAACATCTGCCGCATCCAGGCGGCAATGATAAGTATCTTTTTTTTTCATTTTAATCTCTTGCATGGTACAAATTTTTTTATTGAATTAGGTTGTGGAGATCAAAAGAAGTTGACCTGTTTGTCTTCTCAATTGGTTCAACTATGCCTCTCGTGTTGGTACTCGTGTGGCTATAAATACCCTGAATGCAGAGTGGAGGTGTGTGCCCTCCTGGTGCCAGGGCTAAACTCCATCTGCACCATTGGTCTAGAACAAAAATTAAACCTTCCATGTAGATTCAGGGAGGTTATGTTAACTCTATCTCAAATGCTTTAGGTAAAGAAAGGATATGCCTTGATGTAGCATCTTATCCCATCCTCAGAACATCGCAAAGCACTTCATAGCCAATAAATTACTTTTGAAATGCTGTTGTTGTGCAGCCAATTGTGCACAGCAAGATTCCACAAACAGCAAATAAGATGAATGACTAGTTAACCTGTTTTTTTATATAGTGTTGGTTGAGGAAGAATTGGGGGCCAGGACAGTTCACTAGTGTTTGAATGATGCCTGAAGATCTTTTACATTATCCTGAACAGGCAGGCAGGCAGGGCCTATATCTAATCCAAAGGACAGCACTCTCTTAGTACCGCATTGAAATGTCAGCTTCAATTATGGGCTCGGTCTGAGGCAGCAGTGAGCGTGCTATCAACTAAACCAAGTTGACACTAGCTAACTCATGCCAAAAGTATTGCACCAAAAGGGACGATTTTAACCCTGCCCAGTGGGTGGGCAGTTAATGACTTAGCGCTCTTCACAAAAAAAAAGTAGCAGTTTTGGCATAATCATTGCATGGTGGAAGGCTGCACTCTGAATTGATCACAGATGTAAAGCATTACCGCCCAAGTAGAAAATCACCAATTAAACTAATAATTATGGGTGAATTGGACTAAATTAAACTCAGTCATGATTATGCATCACTTTCCAGAGCATTAAATGAATGTAACTGAGCCACCTCCACTCTATAAAAATGCAGAGCTATTATGCTGCCATATACCTTCCACTATTTAAAAAAGTGCAATGATTTATGGAACTATTGCAATTCATTAACAATCACTGTGATGGAACCTTAAAGATGTTTTAGCTCTTGTAAGCAATGTGAGAGCTTTACGATCCAGTTCTGATTAAGATACATTATGCATTCACTGGTGATAAATCTATCAGACTGTCTGGAGAGCACTGGTCAGTGGAGCCCTGCCAGGCTCTGTTTTTGTTCCCCCGTTGTGGAGACTATTCATAAGTGATATGGAAATGGCCTTTTACAGTAACTTGCTGAATGCATCAAGTGGCTTGAGCTGGGGAGTTAGTGTAAGGGAGGATGATAGCTTCAAAGGGATCCATGCAAATTACATGGATAAACTAATGAATAATAAATGGGTTTTAATATAGGTGACCGTAAGGTAGAGCACTTTGGTACATGAAACACGTCAACACAAAGCACAGGCTTTCATTGGCAAAAGTAGCAAAGCAAAAAGATTGGGTATAATTACGGATCATCACTGACTCACTACCAAAATGTTTATTTTTTTTTGGTTGCTAAGCTATTTAATTTGTGTGATTACATCTGATGTTCCATTGAATGGCTTGACGTCAGTAAGTAACAATGTTAAATCCTGTGTCACTGTTTGGGCACTTGGTGTGGGCAATTGCGTCAGGTACTCTGGCTACAGTAGTGGTTTACACGCTCTGTGTGGGACACCCCCTGGGAATATTGACACACTCGTGGGGGACCTCTAATCCTAACTCCCAAAAGAGAGGCTCAACTACCCAAAGGAAAACACTGCAGAAAAAGGGTTTTTTTTAATATTAAAAAAAACGAAGTAACGCACCAATTTTTCAACAAATGAAGAAAAATATAGAAATCTGGTGATCTTGGGAACCCCTTTGGATCCCTCAGGAACTCCTTGGGATTTGGGGATCATAGTTCGAAAATCAATAAAGCGTAATATTGTTAGGCACAACCTCACCAGCCACAAGTGCAGCTCACACAAACACTACCACGTTCACTACTAGTGAGGCTCTGTGTCATGTATGTAGCCTCACAAAATTACCTCATTGCCAGGGACAGAAAGGTATTGCCCTTTAATTCCCTTTAGTAAAGACCCTTTCATTTTCCTGTTAGAAAGAGTGTAAGAGAATATCTACCAGAATGATTCTCAGTCTTAGATTTTTCTGTTGTAAGACTAGGCTTCAGAATCTTCCTTTATTCTCTTTTTAAAAGGGAAACCTATGGGAGACATGATGCAAACGTTTAAAATTATTCGGGAAGCAGATAAAGTTAAGAAGCCCTTTAGAGCAGATATGTCGAACAGGGAAAAAAAAAAGGACAACCTTTTTTCTCACTGAGTGTAGCTGATTGTACAGACGAATCCTAATAGAACCCATTCTGCCAAGGAAGGATCTGCTTGAATTAGAATTGGCTCAAGAAGGCTTCTATAAAAGTAATTAATTTGTATATTTCTACACCACAGCCCATTAAGTAATTTATTCGGTGATTTTAAACAAAACACTGAACAAAATGCATATCCTTTTCACAAAAACCATCATAGTTATGATGCTACAAAAATATGCTGCCACCAGTAACTGAATCTCAGCATTCAGTTGACTGTCATCCAAGAGCTGAGGCTAAAAATTGGATAATTAAGGAATATTTCATGCCTGAACCAGGATTTTGTACTTAATGGTGTGCATGGAACAAACATTGTCCACAATAGGAACGAACGGAAAGTAGTTTAGGTACATGTTTACTGGATCCACTGTATTTTGGATAAACTGCCACCTAGTGTGGTGAAAGCTCAACTCACATATTAACTTGAAGAAAAAGAACTTGACAGATTTTTGGCACAGGTGGAAATAGTTCTCGGATTAAGATGAGAACAGCGAGATGCACAGTTGGGAGTGAAAAGAACTCTGTGCTCAAGTAATTGAGATGCTGTGTGTCAGGAATGGAAAGAGATGATAGCAGTGACTGTCTACATTTTTAATTTGGAGGTCTGGATAAAAATGGGATGAGCTATATAAGCCAAATCGATTCTTGTGTTTTTGTTGCCTCTTCCATATTTTATGTTGGTGAGTAAAGGGTTTGCCTAATATAAATGCAAATCTCCAAAAATGACCTATAAAGAAAGAAAGACTTGCATTTATATAGCGCCTTTTCACGACCTCAGGACATTCCAAAGAGCTTTACAACCAATGAAGTACTTTTAATGTGTAGTTACTGTTGTAATGTAGGAAATGTGGCAGCCAATTTGTGCACAGCAAGGTCTCACAAACAGCAATGAGATAATGACCCGATAATCTGTTTTAGTGATGTTGGTTGAGGGATAAATATTGACCAGGACACTGGGGAGAACTCCACTGCTCTATAGAGCAGAATGGAGTGAAAAGAGGCAACAGAAAGTTAGCATTAAGAAGGCAGAAGATGGCATAGTTAATATATTTAGCACTGGCAACAAGGAGACCACAGTAATGATCCTATAGAACCATAGAAGTTAACAGCACATTTGGCCCATCAATCTGTGCTGGGTTCTACATTAGAGCAATCCAGAATTAACCCAACTGCCCCGTTGTCTCCCATAGCCTTGTATTTTCCTCTGCTTCAAATATTTATCCAATTTTCCTTTAAAAGATGCAGCGGTCTCTGCCTGAAAGCATTCCAAGCTCCAACAATCCTCTGTGTGAAGACCTTTCTCCTAACCTCTCTCTTTATTCTCTTAATGTGGAGATGCCGGTGATGGACTGGGGTTGACAATTGTAAACAATTTTACAACACCAAGTTATAGTCCAGCAATTTTATTTTAAATTCACAAGCTTTCGGAGATTTTCTCCTTCCTCTTAGTGACAGTTTTAAATTGATGACCCCTTGTTACTGATTCACCAACCAGAGGAAATAGTCTTTCCCTGTTCACTCTATCAGAATCTTTCATAATTTTAAAAGACTTCTATTAAATTTCCTCTTAGCCTTCTCTATTCCAATGGAAATAGTCCCTCATAGAAATATCTCTCCTCATAACTATAGTTTCCCATCCCTGGCATCATCCTAGTGAATCTCTGCTGTGCGCTCTCCATGGCTATAATGGGCTAACCAGAACTGCACACAGTACTCTAACAATGGCCTCACCTATTTTTTATGTGAATTCTTCACTACCTCTTTACTATTGTACTCTTTGCCTCTATTTCTAAAGGCTGTTTTAATGGCTTTATGTACCTGCACTTGTACTTTCAGAGAATTATGTATTTAGGAACAAAGGAACAGAGGAACATAGGAACAGTAGTAGGCCCTTCAGCCCCTCGAGCCTGTTCCAATTTCCAATTGGATCATGGCTGATCTGTATCTTAACTCCATTACCCAACTTGGTTCTGAAACCTTTAATACCCTTGCCTAAGAAAAATCGATCAATCTCAGTTTTGAAATTTTCAACTGACCCCCTGCCTCATCAGCTTTTTGGGGGAGAGAGTTCCAGATTTCCACTACCCTCCGTGTGAAGAAGAGCTTTCTTGAATAACCACTGAACAGCCTAGCTCTAATTTTAAGGTTACGCCCCCTTGTTCTGGATTCCCCCACCAGAGGAAATAGTTTCTCTCTATCTACCCTATCAACTCCTTTAATCATCTCAAACACCTCAATTGGATCACACCTTAATCTTCTATACTTGAAGGAATACAAGCGTTTGAAATACAAATACAAGTATTTGAACCTCTAGGTCTATCTGTTCATCCACAGGCTTCAGTATCTTTCCATTGAGTGTATATTCCCATTCCTTGTTTTCCCTTCCAAAATGTATTACCTCACACTTTATTTTTATTCGTTCATGGGATGTGGGCGTCACTGGCGAGGCCGGCATTTATTGCCCATCCCTAATTTCCCTTGAGAAGGTGGTGGTGAGCCGCCTTCTTGAACCGCTGCAGTCCATGTGGTGAAGGTTCTCCCACAGTGCTGTTAGGAAGGGAGTTCCAGGATTTTGACCCAGCGACGATGAAGGAACGGCGATATATTTCCAAGTCGGGATGGTGTGTGACTTGGAGGGTAACGTGCAGGTGGTGTTGTTCCCATGTGTCTGCTGCCCTTGTCCTTCTAGGTGGTAGAGGTCGCGGGTTTGGGAGGTGCTGTCGAAGAAGCCTTGGCGAGTTGCTGCAGTGCATCCTGTGGATGGTACACACTGCAGCCACTATGCACCGGTGGTGAAGGGAGTGAATGTTTAGGGTGGTGGATGGGGTGCGAATCAAGCGGGCTGCTTTGTCCTGGATGGTGTCGAGCTTCTTGAGTGTTGTTGGAGCTGCACTCATCCAGGCAAGTGGAGAGTATTCCATCACACTCCTGACTTGTGCCTTGTAGATGGTAGAATGGCTTTGGGGAGTCAGGAGATGAGTCTCTCGGCGCAGAATACCCAGCCTCTGACCTGCTCTTGTAGCCACAGTATTTGTGTGGCTGGTCCAGTTAAGTTTCTGGTCAATGGTGACTCCCAGAATGTTGATGGTGGGGGATTCGGCGATGGCAATGCCATTGAAACTCATCCACATCAGATTACCTCGGCCACCTGCTTACCCATTCCGTTAACCTGTCTATGTCTTCCCGAAGTCTTTTACTGTCCTCCTTACTGTTAGCCAAACCTCCTTCTTTAGTGTCATCAGCAAAATCTGCTCCCTATACCCAAGTCCAAATCATTTATATATCCTGAGAACAAAAGTGGACCCAACACTTACAACCCTTCTCCAGTCTGAGCAACACCCATTTGCCCTAACTCTTCGTTCCCTGTCTGTCAACCAACTTTCTCTCCATAATACTACATTTCCTCTTATACCATACATCTGTTTTTTTTCTAACAGGCCTCTTGTGAGACAACTTATCAAATGCTTTCTGAAAACCATGTAAACCATGGGGGTAACTTTAAACTCAGTGGGGGGGCATAAAACGGGCAGTGTTGGATCAGCCGCCTTCTATATACCCTGCCCAACTTCAATGGAAAGAAAATTGGGTGAGATGTACAATGGGTGCCAGTTTTACCCCCCCCTGCTGAAGTTGAAAGTTACTCCCTTATATATGCTGCAATCCATTTATCTATCCAATCAGTCACTTCTTCAAAAAATGCTATTACATTTGTCAAACAAAATGCCTTTAACAAATCCATGCTGTCCGTCCTTGATTACCCATAGATTCCTTAATGAGTTGTAATTTTATCTTGAATTATGAGGCCAATTCTCATTCCCTCCACTGGGCTAAAACGAGGCAGTGGCACAATAAAAATTGTGGCACAGAATTTACCGCCCCGTTCCTGTGAATGTCCAGCTTGTCACCATTTTGGAGCAGTCCAGGAAGCAGATGAGCAATCGCAGGCACAAAGGAGCTGCCGGATTTTGTGAATCTGCCAAGTGGGAGTCAGAAAAGACGTCTGTAGACGTGTCACCCCACTTTAAAAGTGCTTTTTCCCTTTTTTATTCTGCTGTGCAAAACGCAGTACGAGAGGTGAACAAGTGACCTGCCTCTAGTCTCTTAACTTGGCTTGTGATAGAGATCTACTTGAGCAGACCATTTAACCATTGGTCTTTCCATCTCCTTCCCCCACCTAACATCCCTCAGTAGAACAGTTCAGTTTAGGATTTTGTCTACATAACAACAGTGACTGCACTTCAGAATATAATTTATGGAATATGAAGCACTTTGAGACATCCTGAAGATGTCACTATATAAATGCAAACTTACGTGCTCACTAAGAACTGGACTGAAACTGTCCAAACTCCCTTCCAGGGTTAGTGGTTGAGGCAGTACTATGTGAACAATCAAGATTAGATTGGTTAGGTGAATGCAGGAAAAGGGGTTGAAGGGATATGGGAACAGGGTGGGTAAATACGATTAGAACTATTTGCTCGCGTGGAGGGTAAACACCAACACGGGCTGGTTGGGCCAAATGGCCTGATTCCTGTTGTAACTTCTATGTATATTAAACAGGCTCATTACAGTTGGCAGAGGGAGAAGGCTTTCAACCGACTAGGTGGGGCTGGACTTGAACCCAGTTCTCATAGTGCATTAGTGGACTATATTACCCAGTTCCCATATGTCAGCAGACCTTTAATAACAAGACAAGTATTTGGTTAAAAACACCAGCTTCATACACACTTTCCTTTCAAATGATTTGTACTGAATTTGTTCTAGACATGAGTCAAGCAATTTAACTGAGATGTTGTCAAGACTATTATTACAGTAACGTCTTTTGAAAAGGCTGAAAACAAGCAGCAGTGCAGTATAGGGCCGGAAATTGCTAAGTCTGTGAAGTGCTTTCTGCATGTTAAAGGTGTTGTGTAGTTGTTGAGAGAAAAAGAGCATGACCCAAAAAGCTGTAAGACAAACCAAAGATGCATCTATTTTGTCTTTTTGCACACAGATACAAATAGACTCACACCATTACCATTTATTCTGTCCCAGGGAGCTATGGGAATACAACAGTCAATCAGCTCATTAAACCACTGAGTAGGTTAAGAGTGCGGAGCAGGTAGCTTCAAGGATTCACCCTGAGAGGCAATTACTGCTTGGTCAAGTCCCTTGGGGAAAAAAAAAATGGGAGGTCAGATTTTGTTTCGAAACATGTAGATCTAATGAATTCCTTTCTTCCTGGTTAAACCATAGAGGGTTTTGCAATGATATACATACGTATGTGACCCCCAGCTACTGTGGACAAGTGATTCTCCGGACTGGATTGAAGTGTGTCTGACCGGATGGGGGATATTCTTTATGGATCTGTAATTAGGGGAAAAATAACTAGAGTTGAAATGGAAACTATCTTTCGCTACCATATTTCAAAATGGAGAGGGGAGGCACGCTGTCTACATGGAAATAATCCAGGTTGATTGAACTAATAATTAGACGCTTAGAATTATAGAACCTTTCAGCACAAGAATAGATCATTTGGCCCATCAAGTCTGCATGTTTTTTTTGCTATCTAGTCTTATCCCGCTGTCCTGCTCACTCCCTATACCCTTTAATATTCCTCTTGTTCAATTAACTATCGAATTCCATTTTTAAAAAATATATGGATTCTGCTTCAACAACGGTTTGCGGCAAAGAATTCCACAATCTAACCACCCTCTGAATGAACATCCCCTTTAATTCTTTTTGTGGTTATATTATATTTTTTCCTGCTTGTTAACATCTCACCAACCAATGGAAGCAACCAATCACATATCATAGCCCTTCACAATCTTGAAGGCCTCTTTCAGATCATCCTTAAACTTCTCAACTCCATGCGCAAGCATCTCAAGTTTCTATAATGGTAGACCCTCGTCTCCAGTAACATTCTAGTGAATCTATGCTACATTTTTTCCATTGCTTTTATGCTTCCTATAATAGGGTGTACAAAACTGTGCACAACACTCCAACTGTGGCCTAACTAAGATCTAGTGCAAGTTCAATGTTTTCTCCTTGCTTTTGTATTCTATGGGGCAGATTTTCATCTTCACTACCTGGGAGGTAATCTGGTGGAGCAGACTGCCCACCCTTTGTAGAACCCATCAGGTTTTCATTCCATTGATTTCAACAGAATGGAAATCAGGTGGGTTCTGTAATGGGTGGGCAATCTACTCTGCCAGATTACCTCCCGGGAGGTGAAGACAAACATCTACCCCAATGGCTTGATGTCCATCCATCTCCCCTATCTATGTCCTTCTGTAGTCTTTCACAATCCTCATCACAATTCGTCATACCCCCAGTTTAATGTTAACAGGAAATGTGGTTATTAGGGGGCTTTGTTCCAGAAGTATTTCATGATGTATTATTGAAAGCATTAGCAAGCCCTGGGTAAACATCTGCTATCAGCCATTCCACGCAAAGTTATTCCATTGCGTCTTGTGAACTTGGTTAATTGACAGTTCTGGTCCCAGGGTAGATGGCCTGGAATATAAACTGGAGAATTCTCTCAAGATCTTTCATTCAATTCTGAATGGATCATCCAGACTCTCTGGATCAACTTAGGAATTGCATTACCCACATATGACATCACATTGGGAAGCCGACAACAGATTGTATCATCTATAAACCCTGGAGATTGCCAGACTATGCAATAAATACATTTTAGAAAGGGTATTTTATGTCCTCACTACATCTTTATTGTTTTAAGTATTGTGCAAAAAGTTTCTTACTGTATCTTACTGCATTCATATATTATCTTACTTATAAATAAACCTGACTGTTAGTTCTGGCCTTTACATATTGATCTGATAGTATGGTATTTCCCAGTTTTTGGAAAATACAGGAGTGGGTATTTCACAGTGGGTAGTTCACTTTAACAGAATTCAGGGGTACTTGTTAATTCCAAGGCATGCTATCCCACTCACAGCATATATAAGGGCATGGATTTTGGTTCACAGGAAACACAATTGACTTAAGGGGGGTGATTTTAAACCCCAAGAACGGGTGGATTGGGGGCGGGTGGGAGTTGAAAATAGTTCTTTTGGGTCACAACTGCAAAATTTTCAGACTTTGCATTCCCAGTGGGAAGCCTGTACTTTTACCCGCCGACGTTAAACCCGGAAATAAAGCCGGGTTGTGGTCGCGACACAAAAAACAACTATTTTCAACTCCCACCCACCCCCGTTCTTGAAGTTTAAAGTCACCCCCAAGGAAACTGTTGCTCTGCTGTGAGCACAAGTTAAAAGTGTTGGTAGATAAAGAAAGAAAGAATGAATTTGCTTTTATATAGAGCCTTTCATGACCTCAAGACATCCCAAAGCCAATGAAGTGCTTTTGAAGTATAGTCACTGTTGTAATGTAGGAAACGCGGCAGCCAATTTGCGCACAGCAAGGTCCCACAAACAGCAATGAGATAATGACCAATTAATCTGTTTTAGTGATGTTGGTTGAGGGATAAATATTGACAAGGACACCGGGGAGAACTCCCCTGTTCTCCTTCGAATAGTGCCATGAAATCTTTTACATCCACCTGAGAGAGCAGATGGAGCCTCGGTTTAACGTCTCATCCAAAAGACGGCACCTCCGACAGTGCAGCACTCCCACACTACTGCACTGAAGTGTCAGCCTGCATTACGTGCTCAAGTCTCTGGAGTAGGATAGCCCGAACTGTAACGGCATGTTGAAGGAGAAGTCCATGTTAGCTGACGTAAGTGTATGAGGGATGATTCCTCGATCCCACATTCCCAGTAGGGAAGCAGCACTCATGGATCGCGTGAGTTAGAGATGGAAATCCAATGTTGTAGCGCTGATTCTCCAACCTGCGCTCCCTGTGCAGCACGGCTTCTCAATGGATCATGGAATCACCCCTTGTCGTGGTGCAAAGTACCAAAAAAGGCTGGACTAAACCAACTGCAAGCTACAGTTCAGCTTGTTTCACGTCTGCTGCAAAGTTCAACTGAGGCTCATTTGGCCGATCTCAGCCACCAAGTAACAGGAAGGAGTCAGTGTGTTAACTGCCAGCAAGATCCTTCGAAAACACACCTAACAATCAACCTATCACCGCCAACTTTGTGTCCTCACCCAACAGGCTAAAATAATCTAAACATTAGAAATAGAACATCCATTTAGCAAGAAAAAAAGAATAAAGCTATCTCTCCAATGAGTAGTCGTTGTCTTTTATGGAAAGTAACAAACGCTCAAGGCATCCACTAGAGATTGGAGATAGTCATACAGAGGTCAAGGACTATATGATATCGAAAACTGTGTGCAAGTCACAGACAATAAGTGATATTTGAATTAACGGTAGACAAGATGTTCAGAACAGTCAAGGCTACACATGAGTGCAAAATGCTATGGCAACAGAACTGAAGTTCAGTCCTTTATTTTGCTATCTGAATACCAAGAAGAGTTTTAAATGAATTGACTATTTTTCAGAAGAGTGAATAGAGCTGTATCAACGCTAAGCTAGATGCTGATTTATTCTAATAGCCTTGGTTTTTGTTCGTCTGTAGCTGAGCAGCTTCTCATCCAGAAGCATTTAATATCTCTTCAGGAATGTGCACCTTAACTTCACAGCGAATAGCATTGTTGTTTAATACACAACAAATCAGTTAAAAAAAATCAGGCACAGTATCAGCAATACCATGCATGTTCAAACAGAGTAAAAAGTCTTTGCAATATTACATTGCATGTAAACTGATTTGCCTCCTTATATCTTTCCTCTACAGCTGTTTCTAGATGTAGGACTGCAGCTGTCGGCAAGCCATAACCATTATTATCTACCAGACATTCCTAAAGATTGGGGTGACAAAATGAATGAGATGCAACTAAATCCTGCAAAAGAAGCAGAACGCATCAGTGATAATGTTCTCAGAATCCCAAGGAATCTGTATATTCAACAAATGAAACCTTATCCTGTTCAACTGAGGGCTATAATTCAGTCATAGGGCATGTATTCTACGTGTGGGATCAATTACACCCAAGGCCCTGGAGAACCCACCAATATTATAAATATTTTGTTGCATTTGGTCTTGGTCTGTCTGGGCCACAAGGTAATAGATAGCACGACCTGCCTGATTGATCTATGCAGCAGTAACCTGACTAATACAATTACACACAGTAGGCTGGTTGATGTCAACCACATCACACGCAGAAGACTGAAAAGAATCTGTAGCAGAGAGGCTGAATCCAGCTGTCAGATTCACTCTGAATGGCAAGACTTAACTAATACGTGGCTCACTCTCCAAATCCACCTGCAATTCAGCCCAGAAGTCCACAATCCAAACACATGCCTAAGAACAATTCTAAAAGATTTTCACATCTCCTTAATGCCTACATACTTGTGGCATGACACAAACACATACAGTGTAAAACAAAGCTGAAAATTGGATTAACATGTCACCACTCTAATGTCAATTGATTTTGGTGTTTGTTTTTTTCTCCTAAAACAATGATTAAGCAGCTATCTAAACAACATTTGAACTGTTTGAAGGCTGCAACAATTTTTTTGTTTAAGGAATGCAGTTTTTTTTCTTCTGAGGTGATACAGAGATGTGTCCTGTGTGTTCAATATTTTATTTCCTGCATTTTGCAATATTCAGAATTACAATTTGTTCTGCAAGTTATGTTTGAAAGGAAAGTAGGATTGGCGACCAGTTGGAATCTAGAAAACTGAGAAAAATCTTCACTGTAATTCGTTAAAGGGAACAGCAAGCTGTCATTTAGTACACAGGAATTGCTAGAGGAAGAGAAGACCAAGGTCCATCTAGTTCACCTTCTACCATCCTGGTTTGTCACAAGATAAAACAATAATGGGGTTGTTGACTAATCATGGAAATCAATCTCTATCAATTAGTCCACAACAGACCCAGGCACGATATAAGGAAGGCCCCAGTGGTGGAAACCTTTAGGAACCATAGGTCCAAAGTCACCTGTTCCTCCCGAGCATCCTACACTTACCATATGTCATGTCTCAAATTACTCATGTACTATATCCCAAAATATTATTTACTGAAAGAAATCCATCTCACTTGCATTTGAATGAATCGATACTATCTGCTTCCACCATCACCCTAGGGAACCTGTTTCATTAGATTGACCACTCGCTGACTGAAATAATGGCCTCGATTTTACCCCCTCCCCCTCCCCCGTGAGGCAGGAAAGAGTCGGGCGAGGGGTTAAAATCCTAAAAACTGAGACGCCGCCTCCAAGCTGCCGCGTTCCCGGCCGCCATACTATTAACGGCAGCGATTCAGGCCCTGGACGAGGCTCCCGCTGAAAGCAGGCGGGGGCCTACTTAAGATTCGAACGTCATGGCCTGATGATGTCATCGGCACCGCGACGTAAATTTAGCGTCCACGCAGAGGGAGTCCCGCACAGCTGCAACACGCCGGGAGGAGCCGACTGGCCAGAAGAGGACCTGGTAAGTTTTAAAACTTTGCCAGTCTTTGAACTCCTTGTGGGCCAGGAAGAGCAAGAGTGCTCCCCCCAGGCCTCACAAGGAGACCTTGGGCTTCCCTAGCCCCGAAATCCCCACGATCTTCAGGGAATCCTCAGCGCCAGCATCCTCCCGACGTTCCTAGAAAGGAAACCCCGACCTGCCCCTCCCACCACGATGTGAGGGAATCCCCTCCACACACTAATGCCCGGGTCCGTTCCTGTGGAATCTGTTGAAAGGAGTAATACTGAACCACGCAATATAAGATTTTAGATTTATTACACAACTGATCAACTAATCAGAACACGTTTGAAATAATACTGCTGAGAACATTAATAACACTTAACATGAGAACATAAGAAATAGGAGCAGGAGTAGGCCATACGGCCCCTCGAGCCTGCTCCGCCATTCAAGAAGATCATGGCTGATCTTCTACCTCAACTCCACTTTCCCGCCCGATCCCCATTTCCCAGTCGAACAAGCATTTTCCTCATGAATCCATCAGTGAAATAAGACAATTTGGTTGGGAGGATGGAAGAGCTTGCTTTCCAATGGATGTCCTGCTTATCCTTGTTTATGGCATGAGGGAGTATGGTATGGAGAGGTCACAGGGATGGTGAACAAGCTGGAATACATGAACCAAATGTAGACTAACGTGTACGGCCTAGAGGGAAGTGCAAAGCACTAGATAGTAACCTTGAATATTTTTGGATCATGGCAGAAAGTTGCAGGTGACAGAAGTACATGCTTAATCAGTGGGACTCAAAGCATTTAAGAGCAAGTGAGCAATAAACTGTTCCAGCAGAGCAAAACTATGAAGATTAATGTGAAGATAATGAAAAGCTTAAAAATGCACAAGCCAGGAAATTGTAGATGACATCGATATAAGGTAATAAAGATATAGGCGATTAACATTGTATAGGGGGAACTACCTAATGGTGTTGGACCATTTATGATGGCACAGAGGCTGTGCAGCAGACTTAGTCAGGCATCGTGCAATGCAATTACAATTAATATATGCTGATCTTAGCCTTACTGGAAAAACTCGCTTTCAAATAGAGAGAGTGTGAGAACTGCTGGCTCCCAAATAAGTGTCCAGAAAGAGGTAGTTGCAACCGTCAGCAGGAAGTGCATAGAGAACATGGGACATGGCAAAGCTGATTGAGGGCAATAAATGTTATCCTGCGTCTCTCCCCCAAGTGACAGGTGATACTACAAAGGGCATGACTTTTTCCCACCTCTCTCGCCCCCATCTGAACACAAAGCAGGCCATTGGAATCCCCAAGAAAATATTGTGAGGAGATCTCCCAGACAGTCACCACATCTACTTTTTCAACGAGGCACTTACTTAGAAGCAGCACGAAGTAGTCCACAACACGTAAATTCATGAAGCACAAAGGGAAAATTCACATTGAACATTTTACTGCACGCGCTATTACACAAATAAAAACAAAGCACTTCACCTTTATCTGGAAGTCAGTACTTCAATTAATGCACTCATCGGAAAGGCAAACAACAGGATTGGAGCCAATTCTGCAGTCCCGGCATTAGAGCTGCCAGGACTGCATCATGCAGGTCACTGCACTCCTTGGTAAGAAGGAGAGCGGGGCTTGGCAAATGCTGCAAACCCATCTCATTAGTAGCATTGTCCTTTGCTTCCTGTACCATTTCCTGGAGCACAGGAAACATGCTAAGTGGGGGAGGTGGAATGTCTCCCACATCTTAAGGACATTGAGCTGAGCAAATGCATATAATGCTTTTGGGCACCAGGAAGAGCTCCATAGTTAAACAACCCAGATTTGGAAGACTATTAGTATTGAGTATTATTGAGTGTTAGCATGTATGCCACAAACACTTCATTCTTAACCTGGTGCACCATCAGTGAGGTAGCATGCAAAACATGGAGGCAACCATTCAGCTGTTTCACACGTGTACAAGCACAATTTGTGGATGGCACTGAAATAACTTTCTAATAACACCAATCTGGTAAGGTATGCCTCTAAGCAACAATGCAACCAGAATCTACATGCATGCTATATAATGGACTCCCATAAGGATGTCGCCTGGGCACAAGATGAGATCGCTGCTCTTCCAAAGTCCAAAATCTGTTTGTCTTGTCTCTGCTTACTGGAAAAGTTCAGGAGAAAACCTGCCCTCAAGGTGGACCTCCAGACAGTTCATTCACTTTGAGGGGAGTGTCCTCCAAATTTGTGGCCAGAGGCCATTGAAGGTATGGGGGAAGGTTAGTGTGGCAGCTCGGTAGAAACGCACAGCAAGTACCTCCTATTATTCCCTTCATGCACTCACTCATTTGCACATAGGCATACTTTGTACAACAGCAGCATGGGATACAATATACTGGCATCTTACCTCTGTTGGAAGGCATTCCCTCCTGACAGTATTGTAGCACATGTTCCTTTTCTCTTTCTATAGGGCCTCTCAAAATGAAGTGCCAAAACCTGGGCCCTCCACAACATGCAGTTACACTCCACCCAACGCAGGCACTATCTCAGAGATGAGCACCCTGTGGGATTTAGAGAGTCAGGCTTAAGAGGGAGCACCAGGTGAACCACACAGCACAAGTAAGGTGAATGACCCAGTACAAGTGAGGTGAATGACCCAGTACAAGTGAGGTGAATGACCCAGTACAAGTAAGGGGAACAACACAGTACAAGTAAGGGGAACAACACAGTACAAGTGAGGTGAATGACCCAGTACAAGTGAGGTGAATGATCCAGTACAAGTGAGGTGAATGACCCAGTACAAGTGAGGTGAATGACCCAGTACAAGACGAACGACACAGTACAAGTAAGGTGAATGACCCAGTACAAGTAAGGTGAATGACCCAGTACAAGTAAGGTGAATGACCCAGTATAAGTAAGGGGAACGACACAGTACAAGTAAAGTGAACAACACAGTACAAGTAAGGTGAATGACACAGTACAAGTAAGGTGAATGACACAGTACAAGTAAGGTGAATGACACAGTACAAGTAAGGTGAATGACCCAGTACAAGTAAGGTGAATGACACAGTACAAGTGAGGTGAACGACACAGTACAAGTAAGGTGAATGACACAGTACAAGCAGTATGCTACGCAGCTCACTGAAAGAGTTATCCAAATAGTCCCATTCCACTGCCATTTTCACATATCCTTTAAAATGTTTAATATTTTTCTCTTATTCAAATATTTAGCCACTTCCCTTTTAAAAGCTATGATGGATTCTGCTTCCACCACTGTTTCTGGGAGGGCGTTCCATGTCCTGTCAGCCTTCTTCCTGAGCCGGAGTTTCCTCAAGCACTGATCTTCTGTGAGATCTCTCTCTGCCTCTCACTGGCGCTTGGGGTATGGATGGATTCTGTTGGAGTTGCCTCTTATTTATTCTGACCTCTTTAGCCCTCCTTCTGGTTCCTCCTCCTCCTCCCACTCATCAATCAGTGCGGCACTCAATCCTCCACACCCATACTGTCAAACACACCAAAGGAAACTTCCTTCCGTACTCGTGTGGCTGTTCTGTTCCCTTTATGAACTATGACAGCTCCGTCCACAGTACCAACACAAGACTCAAATTGTAAGACATGAAGCCAATATTCAGGGCAATTAAAAGGCTCCAGGAATTGGCTTAAGGTCACTTATTTGCATAGAATCGACAGCACAGAAACAGGCCTTTCAGCCCAACTGGTCTATGCCAGTGTTTATGCTCCACACAAGCCTCCTCCCACCCTATTTCATCAACCCTATCAGCATATCCTTCTATTCCTTTCTCCTTCATGTACTTATCTAGTTTCCCCTTAAATACACCTGTGCTATTCGCCTCAACTACTCCATGTGGTAGCAAGATCCACATTCTCTGGGTAAAGAAGTTTCTCCTGAATTCCTTATTGGATTTATTAGTGACTATCTTATATTTATGACCCTTAGTTTTGGACTCCCCCATTTTCTCCACGTCTACCCTGTCAAACCCCTTCATAATTTTAAAGACCTCTGTTAGGTCACCCTAAAGAGGCCCAGCCTGTTCAGTCTTTCCTGATAATTATAACCTCTCAGTCCTGGTATCATTCTTGTAAAAATTTGCTAATAACAAGCCAAACAAGACTCACACCGAGGACTTTAGGAACTGCTGCAACAGTGAGGAATTTCAGGAGTGGACATTTACAGCGCCACCCATAACGTTACTCGGCACTAACACATGTTGCTAAGCCCATAATACCTTCAAGAAGGTTGCCTCCGCTAATCTCTGGATTCCCCCTTAAATACTACCTCCGGAGGAGGATTACATCCAACACTTCCTTTCAGAAGCATTGCTGAAAGCAAGCCCAGTTACAGCTGCTGGCTGAAACCAAGCAAAGAAGAATGAGCATGGTCTTACTGCCTTGTTTTCCCTTCGAGCTACACCCTCTGTAACAAAAGGCAACGTCTTATTAAATTGATCTTGGCAAAGATCTCTAAAATTCCAGCTATCAAATACGATTAGCGTGATAAGGTTGGGTATTTACTTACTTATCACTTGTGACAAAGGCAGGCCCAGATGCCAGTGACTTCATTTCATTCCTCTTCAGGGTCAGTGATTTCAAATTTATTACTTCAGCCTTTGGGACTTTCTAGTCAATGCTCTACCAATCTGAATCTAATCTACAAAAGCTGAATTGGAGACAGTTGTTTTGCTAGCATTCTACCATCCTTATTCGCTGTTCAACCAACTATGTTGGAAGATTAATCTCCTTTAAAGAAAGCGTGCCACAGTCAAAACCGTCATGGCACAATCCCAGGCTTTATGGTGGTCCTTATGAGAACTGTAGTTTTCCTCTCTCTCCCTCTCCTCCCCCAATACTTTTGAGTTCAGTATGCAAACAAAGCCAGGGTGTCAAAGTCTTAGGGCATCCTGAGAAGGGAACCTCATCTTAAAGATACTGCCCCATGTAAGACCGAAACCATTGTCTCCGTTCTCTAGCCATTGATGCCATCCCCCTCTCTGGCCACTGTCTTTAGCTGAACCAGAATGTTTGCAGCCCCGGGGTTCTATCTGCCACTGAGCTGAGCTCCCGACCCCAATATCCTCTCCATCACTAAGACCGCCTACATCCACCTCCGTGATATCTCCCGGTTCCTCCCTTGCGTCAGCCCATCTGCCGCTGAAACCCTCTCCATGCTTTTGTTACCTCAAGACTCGGCAATTCCAATGCTCTCCTGGCCAGCTACCCATCTTGCACCCTCCATAAACTTGAGCTCAACCAAAACTTTGTCACCCCTATCCTAACTCGCACCAAATCCCATTCATCCATCTCCCCTGCGCTCTCTGACCTACATTGGCTCCCGGTCCACCAATGCCTCGAATTTAAAAACCTCGTCCTCACCCCACCCTAACTCTGTAACCTCTTCCAGCCCTACAACCCTCCGAGAACTCTGCTTTCCTCCAATTCTGGCTTCTTGTCCATCCCCAACTTCCTTTGCCCCACTATTGGCGGCCTTGCTTTCAGCTGACTAGGCCCAAAGCTCTGGAAATCCCACCCGAAACCTCTCCGCCTCCCCACCTCGCTCTCCTCCTTTAAGACATTCCTTAAAACCTACCTCTTTGACCAAGCTTTTGGTCACCTGTCCTAATGTCTCTTTCTTTGGCTCGTTGTCAAATTCCTTTGTCTCGTTACGCTCCTGTGACATTTTACTGCGTTAAAGGAGTTTATTTAAATGCAAGTTGTTGTAGGTGAATCCATATTTGTAATGTGGCTTGTCGGGCCTGCTCCTATAAAGAAATCATACTTCTTCAATTGAAGATTTTTAACAGGATTTGCATGATTCCCATATGACTTTTTCCAGATGAAGATTAAAGTGGATGGGTGCTGCTGGAGATATAATATTGGACACAATGGGAAAGGTAATCCTTCCTTCACCCCTTCCTCCCCCCACCCCCCACCCCAAGTGTCAGTCTGTCGTGGACTATGCTCATAAAATCCCTGAGTGATCTGCGTTGTTGAACCTGTGTCTTTGTAAATTGTTCTGGATGGTGATGCTGGGAGAGCTGCAGCATCTAACTAGACCTAAAAAAAGGGCTCCGTTTTTAACTGTATTGAAGATGACAAGTCTGATTTACTGTACTGGAAAAGTCAATTAAATACATATTAGAATAGTTGGAGATTTTTACCTTCTAATAATTGGAGTAGATGTCCCTGCATCTCCAGGCTATATTACATCTTGCCAAAAGAATTTGTAGAGCAATTTTACCTTCTGATGAATCTCCACTAATCCCCATTCCATCCTCCCCTTCCCATCATCATAAATTGCTCACACACCACTATGCATGTAGGAGCACAGCATATAGTCCAGAATTGCTCAGAAAGCTCCCATCTGTATCCCTTTGTTGCAATTCTCTTTATTTCCTTCTTTACCACACCTTCTCCAGCCACGCACTTCCTCCATTTCTCATCTGCTACAGTCTTTTTTTGTTGTTATATGAACAAACGAAATTGATGGGCAGGAAAAGGCCAGCTGGTCCATCAAGCCTGCCCCACACCATGATGGTCCAAAAAAAAAGCACAGTAAAAACCCAGGGCCAATAAAGGAAAAAATACAAGGGTATGGTAGCATAGTGGTTATGTTACTGGACTAGTAATCCAGAGTCATGAGTTCAAATCCTGCCGTGGTAGCTGCGGAATTTAAATTCAATTAATTAAATAAAATCTGGAATAAAAAAAACTAGTATCAGTAATGGTGGCCATAAAACTACTGGATTGTCATAAAAAACCCATCTGGTTCACTAATTCCTTTAGGGAAGGAAACCTGCCATCCTTACCTGGTCTGGCCTATATGTGACTCCAGACCCACAGCAATGTGGTTGATTCTTAATCACCCTCTGAAATGGCCTAGCAAGCCACTCAAGAAGGCAGCTCACCACCACCTTCTCAAGGGCAATTAAGGATGGGTAATAAATGCTGGCAATGCCCACATCCCATGAACAAATAGAAAAAAAATACACTGGAAAATTACTCTCTGACCCCCTCAGGCAATTTGAAACTCAGTCCAGCAGATCACATGGACCAAGTGTTATTAATAAAGACACAAGCTGAGGTCATTCAGAGTTTAATTGCAGATTGGATGGTGCTGGTTAATTTCAGGACCCAAGTCAATGACATGGCTTCCTTTCTCTTGGTTTTGCACCTGTAAAGAAGTGGCATCTGGTATTTGACATCTATGCATATGACAGATGTGCTAGATGGCAAACGATTATTTGATATTTATCATTTACTCTCATCTCAACCTTGGCAAGGCCGTCCTCATCATGGAAAAACTAAAAAAAAGAGTCTTCCCATTATTGCTTCCATGATATTAATAGGCAATGTTTCATGCTAGTTAAAGTTTCTGACCTCACAGGTACCGCTCTTTTCCGATCAGCTTTGTGCGCAAGAACAATATGTCACAGCACACAAACTTAATATCTTATCAACGGGTTAAACTTACAGAACGGACTTGGTTGTCATCACAACAGCTGACTCAAACGACTGAAACAACGAGTTCTATCTGCTGAATTTGGTCCCTAAATGCCAGACCAGTAACTTAAAATTAATAACTAATGCTCCAGCCCTACAACCCTCCGAGGCCTCTGCACTCCTCTAATTCTGGCCTCTTGCGCATCCCTGATTTTCATCGTTCCACCATTGACGGCCGTGCCTTCAGCTGTCTAGGCCCTAAGCTCTGGAATACCTTCTATAAACCTCTCCGCCTCTCTACCTCTCTCTCCTCCTTTAACACATTCCTTAAAACCTACTTCTTTGACCAAGCATCATACTATCTCCTCATGTGGCTCGGTGTCAAATTTTGTTTGATGATGCTCCTGTGAAGCGCCTTGGGACGATTTACTATGTTAAAGGTGCTATTGAAATAATGTAGTGGTGGTGGGGATGGTGGTGGTGGGGATGGCGGATGCCGGCCCCTGAAAGAGCTCACAGTGCGGTCATCAAAAGATCAGAGTGAATCAACATACCCGTACTGCAGTGTGGTCCCAAAGAAAGTCCAACTGCTCTAGTGCTACACTACAGTGATACTAACAACTTTAAAAGCTGTAACCAGCTCTCAATTTCAGTCTCTGAAGGTCCTGTTAATATTGCAAGTAGAAAGGCAGAGCAAATAATCACCAACCTCAGTATAATCACCTCAGGCAAAAAGGCTTCTTGTTACAAAAGTGCCAATGATTTTTGAAGTTATTATGTTTGCAGATATATATTGATTGTGATACTGTTATCCCCCTTTGAGGCCAGAGGTAATAACCAACTCTGGATTCCAGTGTCTAAAGAGGCCACCACTGACTAAAACATTAGGCAGAGTGTGGTGTAACCCCCAAGATTTCTCATCTGCAACTGATAAAGATTCTTGAAGTTATTACACTTGTAACCAGATAGGAATGCGTTCCTCTCTAACCGTTATTCTTCACATTGGGCCAGAGGTTCTGTCCATCCATTGATCTCAGTCTCTGAAGTGTTGAGAGTAAAGAGAGTAAAACGTCAGACAATGGATCCATACATCAAACAGTGTTCCAGTGAATGCACCCTGGTCTAGGGTTAACCTATAGCAAGGCGAATGACAGTCTTTGAACAATTACGTAGAATCTACAGCTCAGAAACAGGCCATTCGGCCCAACTGGTTTATGCCGGCATTTATGCTCCACTCGAGCCTCCTCCCACCCCACTTCATCTATCCCTATCAGCATATCCTTCTATTCCTTTCTCCCTCGTGTGCCTATCTGGCTTCCCCTCAAATGCTGTCAATGTGAGCAAAACTTCAGACACAATTAACACTTCAAGGAGAGACAGCTAGTATAATTCCATGATACCTGCCCGATGCGATCATTTCCCCTGTTGTTTGGCTAATGGTGTCATAAAGGTTACCTTTCCCCATTTGTTTCCCTGCGGGAAAAATACAAGAATGGGCTAAACACCGAAGATCTTAATATTTATTAGTAACTGTTTTTGATATTCAGGGTTTGCTGAAATTGGAGCCTGCCATTTTTATTTGTAATAATAATAATCTAACACTTTACTAAATGTCACCCTTATTTGATATAAACATTGATTGCTTTCAAACCTCATTCCTTCTCATCACATAGAGGAACAGAGACACTGCAGCCAAATGCTCTATCAGGAGCTCTCCTAATGAGTATTTTTGCCATGGTCTGTCTGCAGCCATGAAGCCCTGCAGGGAGATTCAATAAGGATGAAAATATTAAATGGTAAAGACGGGATAAGCCCAGAATATTACTTCAAATTAAACCAGCAGAGCAGGGCCATTTGGACATAGATTTAGGTTCGTGAGAAATAGTTTCAAAACAGATATGAGGAAAAGATTCTTTCCTCAACGAGTGATAAGAATCTGCTGGGCATGATGGTGGAGGCAGGCACTTTCAAATTGCAGCTGGCTGCTCTAATGGAAGAGTTGGGATACTGGAGGAATGTTCTCATGTAACCCAAAGTGGTCTAAATGATCTCCCCAAGAGTTCTGATGAAGGGCCAGACCCGATTTGCTGATTTAGGAGGAAGAACTTGCACTTTTGTACTGCCTCATCACGTTCTTGGGGCACCCCAAAGCGCTTCTCAAACCAATGAATTACTTTCGCAGTGCAGACACTGTTGCTACTTGGACAAACGGGGGTAGCCAATTTGTACACAGCAAGGTCCCGCAAACAGCAAAACAAGATCAATAATCAAACGCTGGAAATCTCAAATAAAAACAGAAAATGCTGGAAATTCTCAGCAGGTCAGGCAGCGGAGAGAGAAACAGAGTTAACGTTTCAGGTCGATGACCGTTCATCAGAACGGGAAGATGTTAGAGACGAACGGCTTTTAAGCCAAATACAGAGTGAGGGAAAGTGTGGGGGGCAAGAAAAAACCGAAGGGAAGGTCTGTGATAGAGTGATAGGCAGGAGTGATTAAATGACAAAAGGGATAATGGTGCAAGGTAATGGGATCTGTAAAGAAACAAAAGATGGGTCCAGAGGAGATATAAATGGTTACAGCAGAATAGCAGAGGGGGAGGGGAAGCATGGAAAATCTGGCAAAGAAGAGAAGGCTCCCGTGGCCCGGGAAAGTGGCAGAAGAAAGGCAGGTAGACCCATGGAGACCCCACCCCAAGCACCAGCCCACACAATCAGCTCAATAATCAGTTGATCTGGGGTTTTTTTGGGATGAGGAAGGAATGTTAGCCAGGACACCAGGAGAACACCGAGCTCTTATTCGCTCAGTGCCAGGGGATCTTTAGAGCAGGCAGGCGGGTCCTCGGTTTAAAGTCTCATCTGAAAAATGCACTTATGGCAATGCAGCACACCCTCAGCACCGCACTGATGTGTCAGGCCTAGGTTGTGTGCTCTTCTTATCTTTCTCTTTCAGGTGCTGACTGACCAATTTCATGCATTTCCTGTCTCATTTTAGGTTTCCAGCTTTTAAAGCTTTTCTTTTAAATTTGGCCATCTTTGAGTTTATTGTTAAAAACTCAAATTTGGATTAATTGGGCGAGAATTTCCACCCCACTACCAGTGATTTTAAATGGTAATAGGACAGTTGGAGGCAGGAGATGGGTTAGGTGGGTAATTGGAGTTGACGTACAGATCAGCCATGATCTAATTGATTGGCGGAACAGGCTCGAGGGGCTGAATGGCCTACTCCTGTTCCTATGTTCCCAGCAAACCAAGCGCCGAGATTTCCCTTGCACACCTGTCTGGCAGCGTTGCTAAGCAGCAGAGTGGATGGGTTCAAATTTAGAGGACCACCTTGCCTGATGCAATCGATCACAGAGCAAGGTGGGAGATTTTTGATCAATAAAAATTACATTTCATTTTCTTCTTCCACTGGTAATATTGGCCACACCACGTTGGAGCAGACAGCACAGCCATTTCCCTACACCCAACTCAGAGGGACTAGCCAATGGCTGCAGAAATACCATTGGGAGCCCCCCAACAGCGTGCAACATTCACTGGGGTCCATACTCACCGGACGAGTGGGTGCAAAACCAACCTTGCAACCAATCCAATGGGATTCCCATCAGATCAGATAAACCAACCTTATGCGTTTTTCGATGTTGCTGCCCCTTTAAAAAAGAACAACGCATATGGAGGGGGTGGGGAGGGATGTCTTTCCTGGAATCATAGAATCATACAGGACAGAAGGAGGCTATTCGGCCCATTGTGCCTGTGCCGGCTCTCTGAAAGAGCTACCAATTAGTCCCACTCCCCTGCTCTTTCCCCATAGCCCTGCAAAATGTTTGCTTTTCAAGTATTTATCCAATTCCCTTTTGAAAGTTACTATTGAATCTGCTCCCACCATCCTTTCAGGCAGTGCATTCCAGATCATAACAACTCGCTGCGTAAAAAAAAAATCTTTTTTGCCTTTCGACACACATGCTGCGCTGTTTTCATGTATCTACTATTTTATCATAAATGCAGTGCAAGACACAAACAAAATGCGAAATGTCGGCTGCTGCTTACTTTAAATGTGAGAAGTCTATTGTGTGTGTGAACCGTAATTATCTTGCAGCCCCAGAGAGGAGCCGGGAGACGCTTCCAGTGCATGCTGATTAGGTGACAGACAGGCAACGCTGTGCAGAATGGTCGTACATCCCCTGATATCAGCACTGCTCACCTCTTATGGTGGTGCTGGGAGGTTGTTTTTGGCAATAATCCCACTTTTTACCTAATTACTGCAACACATTAAATCAAAACCAGACATACAGGATTAACATGTAAGGGTCTGAAATGCCAATCAAACCACTAATTAAGGTGTGGATTTAAGGAAAATAAACCAAGGTGCCACTTTCCAGCTTTTTATTTGTGCCCTCTTTAGGCCCACCACCCAATCGGGCCAGACTGCCCGTTTTTTTGTCTGGAAATTTCTCAAATGCAAACCAGACACCAGGGGCTCGATTTTAAAACCGAGCCGGGAAGAGGGCGGGGGGTCAAATTGAGGTCGGGAAACCCATTACTTCGGTTTTCCTGGATGTCCTTACGATTTTGACATAAGGACGTCTTTTTTTTTGTCGGTTTTCCGTTCAACTGACCGGCCTGATTGACAGGCTGGTCTCAGTCAGTCGGGAGACCAGCCAGGGAGAGGATGTGTTCAGGTAAGTCTTTGTTTGTATGAATGGGGGGGTCCACGGGGGGCATGGGTGCATGGATGGGCATAGGTTGGCACGGGGGTTGTGCCGGGAGGGATCAGGGGTCAGTCACGGTGGGGAGGCTTGTCGGGATTGGGGGTCATCGCAGAGGTCCGCGATCGTTGAGGGGGAGGATCGGGGGTGGAAGGATCAGGGTCGGGGGTTGGAGGATCGGAGTGGGGGGGAGGATCGGGGTCGGGGGTCGAGGAGGGAAGATCGGGGTCAGGAATCGGAGGTCCACGATCAGGAGGGGGGCCGCGATCGGGGGTTGGGTGTCCGCGATCGTTGTGGGGGGGGTCAGTGCAGGTAGGCTTGTTGGGCCTGGGGGAAGTACTCCAGCTCCTCCGGGCCCACAAGCTGTGCCTTTCTAGGCACCTACCTGTTAGTCTCGGGCCTTCTCTCCTCCATTCACGTGGCGTAAAACAGAAGGCCCGGGAATCCCAGCCCCCATGGGGTTGAAATCGGGAAGTCCAGAGAAATGGAGGGCCGAAGCCTCCTTGAAAGGTTTTAAGGCCCGACCCACCTCCTGGGAGTAGGTTGGTCATCCGCCCCGGTGAAAACTGGAAATGGCCGGGTTGGGGGCGGGTCTGAAATGGCGGCAATTTTCAATGACCCCACTTCCCCAACCCACCCGATTTTCACTTTTAAAATTAAGCCCCAGAAGACTGATTTCTTTTACAAGCAGAAGTCCTTTTCTCCCCCCGTGTTTTATGACGTAGAGACATTGGGGTCGAAATTCTTCAGGGGGTTCCGACTTTCTCCCGCCGTAACTCCGACGAGGCACTAGAGGAACCCCTCAGAAAATGGGAGAGGCCTGGTTGCACCGGAAGTTTCATCTTTGTCTTGTACAGATGGAACCTCCATCCACCGCTTACAAGACAAATGCTGGCTAACCCAGGGCCGGGGATTCCCTATGCCGGTAATTCCTGTTCCTTTAGCTGAACCGAGTCCCGGTGTATCAATGGAGGCCGGTACAGCCGGTGGCATGAGGCATGCCAGCCTCCACTTGAGCGGGTGTGGGCCCCACCATTGAACGCTCTAAATATTTCCCAAAAGACTCATCCGTATGGGCCTTCTTGCTCGGTGGAGCAAGGGGAACTTGGCAAGAGTCAGGTGGAGTGCCTGTACAAATCTCGTCCCAAAGCACTTCACAACAAATGAAATACTTTTGGCGTGCAGCCAGGGTTTTTATGTAAGTAAACACAGCAGGCAACTTGCACCAAGGACCCACAAACAGCGCGTGAGATGAATGACCAGTTAATCTGCCTTTGCTGGCTGAGGGAGGAATGTTGGCCAGGACACCAGGAAAATCACCTGTTCATTTTAGAATGGCCCCATCGGATCTTCAACCAAGCAGATTGGGACTCGATTTAACTCTGTCGTAGGCACGATGGGCTGAATGGCCTCGTCCTGTGCTGTACCTACGATGAACATCTCATCAAAGAGATGGGACTTCCAACTGTGCCAAAAATGAAGCATTGTTCTCAAAAATGTAGCTTGCTATTGACTTCTCCAAGTCTCTCCCAGTACATAAGGGGTTAATAATCAGCTTCACTCACAGAAAACATGCTCTGTTTTTGTTTTTGATACGCCAGATGCAACAATTAGTCATTTTGTCTTAGCCAGGCACCTAAGGGAGGGATCCAGCTCTCCAATTCAAATACAAGCAACTTCTGGGATTGGTTTGAATTATATTTAATTACCAGCTTCTTTTTGAGTCTAACAGACAGTTATTTAAATCTGTTTGTCTTCGATCATTTCTGGAAAATATTTATCAACATAACTGGTTCAAATGGGAGAATCTGTCTGAAGCCTTCAGAGTGATGGACCAGATAGCTTCTGTGATGGTGAGTAAATGAAAAGAACCATCATATAAAAATATTTTGCTTAACACAGCAGTTGCAATTATTATTTTTGCATTTACTAATTTAATAATTGCTGTAAAATCAATGTTGTGAACATCCTTCTGACTCACTAGCTACTTCCTCTTGAAGTTATCTGGTTGATCACCTTGACCCTGTTCATTTATTCTTTTGCCGCTTAATAAATTTGTTTGGCAGTTCAAACCTAAGTCACAGTCTAGTGCACTGTTATTCTGCCACCAGAGTTGAGGAAAATCACATAAGGGCAAGTGATAAATCCAGTACGCCACAACATGTGAAGAGGGTTTTCTGTTCAGTCCCTGGCCACACTATGCATTTATCAAATGAATGCAGCCTCTGGGACTTAGGAAATGGGGCCTCACCTATGGGAATGGCCGATAGCAAGAAACCCAAAAGATATCCAGAGTAAAAAAAGAGAGCAGAAACAAATGGCCAAAATATCCACCTGAACAAGCAGATGGAGCCTTAATTTAATATCTCATCCAACAGACAGCACCTGTGAAAGAGCAGCACTCCCGTGGAGCAGCACAAGAAAGCTAGGTGCTCTGCTCCTGGTGTAAAGGCATTGAGTGCTAACTACAGAGCCAAGTTGAAAGAGAAAGCTTCGCCGGCTTGTGATCCAAGATTATGTGAATACTGTGGTCGTTAACATCTCACAGTTTTCAAGTACTAGTAGGAGATCAACAATTCTGTTACTGCACTCATTCTACAGATTAATCCATTTTGTTATTTCAGTCTCTTAATACAAACTCATTACTAATTTTGAGCCTGAATCGTAAGGTCTGTTCGAGTGTTGCGGAAAGATCAGGAGTGTGTGGTGGTATCCTGCACCATTTCTGGTCTGTACCCTTTGGTAAAAGGGTTCATTGTCCACCCTGTGGCCTCCTGTCCCAGACTATTTCACACTTAACCTTGTGTTTTGTTTCATGGGGAAGTGGACTCTTGCATTGGGCGTGACTGCAAAGTATCTGGAGTGAGTCTGAATCATAACAGCCCATTCTTCAAAGATTTTTTTAATGTGAATCATTGACAAGCATGAGCTTTGGTGAGACACTTTCTGCATTTGTCTGTATCTAACATAAATTTGGAAATCTTACAGTTATTGCAGTTATTTCAATCGTCAGTCATGTGTTAAAAATAATATTGAGGTATGAAACCCCTGCTCTCTGAAATGTGGCTTGTGTGACACTAGTGTCCTATGTTTCACCGTTAGCAGCATGAGCCACATGTGTGGTTAGCACATATTCAATGTCAAAACAGCCTTTATATTCGCAAACAGGATGAACTAATCACATGTTTGCGGGCAGCATTATGTTAAGTACACGTCTGAACAGTGGTAGTTTTGTGGGAGAGAGGAGAATGAATTGCTTCTTCCCTGGGTGGCACGGAGGAAGATGAGGGACAATCCCTGATTAGCTCATTGGAATTTAACCCTGTGAATACCAGTCATTTGAGGGCTTGTGAAGTCATCTCTGCACAACCTCCAGCCCCCCCCCCCACCACCTCCACCCCTGGAAAACAAAACTGAATGGATACCTAGCACAGTGAGGAAATACAGTAATAATAGGAACTAACAGTTTTTAAAAAGTGTCATCTTGACTTCTAGCCCTTAACCAATCTATTACAGTGGAGGTTTTTCTTGGCTGAGACAGTGA
This sequence comes from Heptranchias perlo, assembly GCF_035084215.1. Lineage (NCBI taxonomy): Eukaryota > Metazoa > Chordata > Chondrichthyes > Hexanchiformes > Hexanchidae > Heptranchias > Heptranchias perlo. The sequence continues at coordinate 12,258,698 of NC_090332.1, read as the reverse complement.
TAATGAAAGAAAGAAAGACTCGCATTTATATAGCACCTTTCACAACCTCAGGATGTCCCAAGGCATTTTACAGCCAATGAAATACTTTTGAAGTGTAGTCACTGAGGGGTCTAGACAGAGTAAATAGAGAGAAACTGTTCCCATTGGCAGAAGGGTCAAGAACCAGAGGACAAAGATTTAAGGTGATTGGCAAAAGAAGCAAAGGCAACACAAGGAAAAACTTTTTTACGTAGCGAGTGGTTATGATCTGGAATGCACTGCCCGAGGGGATGGTGGAGGCAGATTCAATCGTGGCCTTCAAAAGGGAACTGGATAAGTACCTGAAGGGAAAAAATTTGCAGGGTTACAGGGAAAGGGACTAGCTGGATTGCTCTTGTAGAGAACTGGCACATGCTCGACGGGTTGAATGGCCTCCTTCTGTGCTGTAACCATTCTATGATTCTATGATTGTAATGTAGGAAATGCGGCAGACAATTTGGGCACAGCAAGCTCCCACAAACAGCAATTGGGGTTAAATTGGACATGGACGCACAACAGGTGGAATCACATTTGCCGACCGTTATATGACACGTCTATTGAAGTCAGTATAACTGAATACCGGGTAGAGCGTGTATTGCATCCCCTCCCATGTTCAATTTTATCCCCCAATCTGTCTTAGTGATGTTGGTCGAGGGATAAATATTGGCCAGGACACCGGGGAGAACTCCCCTGCTCTGCTTCGAATAGTGCCATGGGCTCTTTTACCTAACGAGGTAAGGACAGAGGGGGGCCTCAGTTTAACGTTTCATCTGAAAGACGGCACCTCCGACAGTGCAGCACTCCCTCAGTACTGCACTGGAGTGTCAGCCTGGATTATGTGCTCAAGTCTCTGGAGAGGGACTTGAACCCATGACCTTTCAACTCAGAGGCGAGGGTGCTACCGTTGAGCCACAGTTGACATCATGGAGGAAGGCTTCCTTTGTACAGGAGAATCGTAAACTTTGAAATCTTCCTCCCTCCTATTCTTCATATCTCTGCATTCTGTGAGGCTAGGGTTTGGGCAGTTTCATTAGAGCCAGCCTGCCATACATTTTGAGAAAAAGTAGAGGCAAAAATCACAGGATTATTATTTAGTGAAGGATTTCATTTGTTGCTTTTATTCTTAAAAAAGGAACACATTGCTTCCATTACATCAGCTGCAAGCTTGGTTACACGGTATAATTCGAGTGCAGTGATACAATAGCATAGGGTGGCCTTGGAATTGGAATAGCAGACTGCTGACAGCCCAAACTGATATCGCAGTCTCTGCTGTCATTCTCAGTCTATTCCAGCAACTTTTACCGGCTCTCGCCTGGAAGCACTTCCATCTCAGGGAGACAGACCTGCCAAGCGTCAGTCGCTCATTGTGATTGACACACACCTATTTATGATGGTTGTCACCCTGCAAAATAAATGCCCCGCTCCATAGGGTGTTTGAGCGAGTTGCCAGCCTTTGTCACTCCGACTCACTATAAATCTCACTCCTCGCATTTCCCCTATGTTGACAGCTGTGAGGAAAGGTTGTGAAAGCAAAGTTTAGTTTACAACACACGCACGCACTGACTGTCAGCTGATCGCAAGCAGCACCCGTAGAAACTGCCTTTATTTGCCATAGGACGAGAGAGGCACTGCGGCAGTTGGGAGAAGCAGGGTGTGGTCAGGGTAAAAGAAAGAACTAGCATTTATATATCACATTCACAACCTCAGGACATCCCAAAGCACTTTCATAGAATCATACAGCACAGAAGGAGGCCATTCAGTCCATTGTGTCTGTGCCTACACTTTGAAAGAGCAGTCCAATTAGTCTCACTCCCCTGCTCTTTGCCCATAGACCTGCTAATCTCTCCTTTTCAATTATATATCCCATTCCCTTTTGAAAGTTACTATTGAATCTGCTTCAACCACCCTTTGAGATAGTGCATCCCAGATCATAACATTTATAGCTGATGAAGTACTTTTGAAGTGTAGTCACTGTTGTAATGTGGGAGACGCGGTTGCCAATTTGCGCCCAGTGAGCTCCCACAAACAGTATCGTGATAAAGATCAGATAATCTGTTTTAGTGTTGTTGGTTAGTGGGTAAATATTGGCCAGGACCCCAGGGAGAACTCCCCTGCTCTTCTTCAAAATAATGCCATGGGATCTTTTACATCCAGTTGAGAGGGCAGGTGGGGCCTCGGTTTAACATCTCATCTGAAAGACAGCACCTGCGACAATGCAGCACTCCACCAGTAGGTTTTGTGCTTAAGTCTCTGGAGTGGGATTTGAACCCATCTTCACGACTCAAAGAGGCGAGAGTGCTACCCACTGAGCCTCGGCTGACACTGAGAGAGAAACCTAAGAGGGATGGAACAAGAAAAAGCTATCCAGGCCATCAAACGCACATTCCTTCTACACAGACCATGTAGAACCTGCACCAAGGCCGATTGTAACATCTCAGCCCCGTCCTTACCCTGGCTGCGATCATCTAAATCAGCAGAGACTGGGGATCGACCCAGGGACCTCTGGCTCTATATCCCTGAGTTCCACCGTGTGTCAGCTGGGCCACTGCGACACATACTCAGCCATTAGTTTTTTTAAAGCTGTTAGTCGGCATAGCATCACCTACTTTAGCTGAAGAGAATTCTCCTCTTGATTGCTTTGTTAATAGGTTACAGGCTCCGGGGCCCACATAAAGGTGCAACTCACTTGCTGCTTAATGTGTCATCTTCCCCGCCCTTTGTTCAGCCCAGCCGTGAAGCACTTGAGGACCCAGGCTGCGGCCTGTTTCCAGTAGGTTGGATGTGACGCTGACTCTCTGCAGCTCTCGCCTGTTCTTCCTCAGTGAACAACCGCTGTAGGAAGACAAGGCGCAAACAGGACAAAGACTGTGGACAGAATCACTTAACCCTTGACACTAGAGGGCATAAGGATGTGCGCCGCCACCATTAAGCTATTGAAAACGTGACAGACAACCTCGCGAAAACTGCTGCCCCCTCTCAAGAAACCACCAAGCTCCTAAAACAATAAAAGATGCAACAAAAGCATGCTTTAGGAGAAGAAGGTATGTTTGGTTAAAGGTACCAGAAACATAAGCAGGCTGACAGAACACACACACACACACACAGTAAGGAATGTTTGGTTCAAGCAGTGTGGTTTTCTGTTAACTATTTAAAGAAAGACTTGCATTTATATAGCGCCTTTCACAACCTCAGGACGTCCCAAAGCGCTTTACAGCCAATTAAGTACTTTTGAAGTGTAGTCACTAGGAAACGCAGCAGCCAATTTTTGCGCACAGCAAGGTCCCACAAACAGCAACGAGATAATGACCAGATAATTTGTTGGTCAAGGGATAAATATTGTCCAGGACACTGGCGAGAACTCCTCTGCTCCTCTTCGAAATAGAGCCGCGGAATCTTTTACGTCCACTTGAGGAGGGCAGACGGGGCCTTGGTTTAACGACTCATCCGAAAGACAGAAGGTTGTTGTTGATGTGGTGATGCCTTCTGCTAGAGGTTTAGACACGTGGCCAGGTGCAAAGGTGCTCTGAGTGACAAGACGACCCTGCAAATGACGGTTTCTGTCTACACCGAGACAGATGCGGCACCTACTTCACCGGGAACTTGCCACAGTGATTGCCAACGTGGCCACTCGGAAGTAAAGTTTCAGAGCAAATCCTTCCTGTCTGTTTCAAGACCCGAGCCTGCCTGAACACTCCCCCACCTCCTCCACCCCAATTCAACAACATCAGTCCCTGTACAGAAATGGGGATTCAAATTCATTTTCTCTGTTGGAGTGAGCTTTTCCTAATATGTTAAGGTAAATGTTGAGAGGTCCCAAGGATGCAGGCAGAGCCTCACCTATGTGGGCACGGGTAATAAAACCCATTTAGCGAAGCACGGTGCGGGCCCTTTCACGGAGGCCGTGTTACCGGCACAGGCAAGCCTCCTTTACATGTTTAAATTAGCAATTCCGAGTCCCACACCAAATTTTACAAGGACAGGCTAATGGGCGCACAGGAGTCCTGGGGAGCTGGCCTGTAAGCATGGAGGTGTAGGCCTGGAAATTGCTCAAGAAATAACGGCGAGGCTAACAGGGCTCACTGTTATTTCAGGGCAAGTTCCAGTGACCACACGTGCGCAGTCAAATGCGGAAATCTGGAAATTGCTCCACCATTTGCCCTGTTCCTCTGAAAGCTGCACGGGAAGGACAGTTCGCCGGCTGAAACAATGGACCAGCGCCAACTTGCTCTCCTGCCCAGCTGGAAACGAACTAATCTCGCCATTAAAAAGGTACGCTGGCTTTTTTAGGTCTAAGCTAACTTTTAACGGTGTGGTAAGTCTAAATGACTCCCAAAAATCCTCTCTGGAACTGAAAATTAACTTTTTGAAAAGTAGAGCCTCATTACTTCCGATTTTAATTGTTGGACATTTAAAAAAAATGTAAAAGGTTTAAGATTTTTATTCTGTTACTTATTTTTTCTGTCTCTTTTATCTCTGTCTTTTAATCTTACCCTCTCTTTATTTTGCTTTATCTAACTGATTTTATAGTGAATTTACTAGTCTACCTGACACTTCCTGGTTCATAGTCTGCGCGGCTTGTCAAGCTGATCTGTTGAGGGGAAGAGAGAGATCCTTTCCCCGCTCTCACAACTCAGAGAAGCCCGGGAAAGGCAGCTGCATCTTTTGCAGCTCGCCACTGAAGCAAGTTGCCGCCCAGAAGCCCGCAAAATGTTCGTGCATGAGTTAATTACGTACGAGCAGCGGGTGACACCCGTTCGCCACTCAGCACAATTTCCAAGCCAATTTTGTATTCTTTTTGGAGGGAGAGATTGTTTTCTCAGATCCTCTTGGCTGCATTTTGCGTCAATCATTTGTTGTATTTTCCAGCTCCATTTTTGCCTCTTTTTCTCTGCTGCTACTTTTCGTCATTGTCCCTACATACTGCTGGCTTTGACACGGCCCCTTACAAAGAGGTGAGGATAGATAATCCTTCTAGGGATCAGAATGTGCTGCATAATTGAGATGAAGAAGAGGAGTTCACCGGAGTCCAACAAACGCTGCTGCGAATACCAACGAGGCGTTCTGGCCACGCCCAGCACCAACCCGCCACCCACACTTGGATGTATCAACAACAACAACTTGCATTTATATAGCGCCTTTAACGTAGTAAAACGTCCCAAGGTGCTTCAAAGGAGCGTTATCAAACAAAATTTGACACTGAGCCACATAAGGAGATGTTAAGACAGGTGACCAAAAGCTTGGCCAAAGAAATAGGTTTTAAGGAGCTTCTTAAAGGAGGAGAGAGTGATGGAGAGGCGGAGAGGTTTAGGGAGGGAATTCCACAGCTTAGGGTCTAGGCAGCTGAAGGGGGAGTGAGTGCCAAAGGTGGAGTGATGAAATTCGGGGATGCACAAGAGGCCAGATTTGGAGGAGTGCAGAGATCTCGGAGGGTTGTAGCGCTGGAAGAGGTTACAGAGATAGGGAGGGGTGAGGCCATGGAGGGATTTGAAAACAAGGATGAGAATTTTAAAATCAAGGTGTTGCCGGACCGGGAGCCAATGTAGGTCAACGAGCACAGGGGTGATGGGTGAACAGGACTTGGTGCAGGTTAGGATACGGGCAGCAAAGTTTTGGATGATCTCAAGTTTACGGAGGGTGCAAGGTGGGAGGCCGGCCAGGAGAGCACTGGAATAGTATCAGATAAGTCCTGCCTCTGCCTCACAGGATAGGCTGCCATCCGCTGCAGGATGACCTGCAGACAACATCTGGAATAGCGACAGCCCTTGCCATTGAAGTGAGGGTCACCATAGCATGAAACCTTCATTGATGCTGTCTCCTTCCAAGACACCCCAGGAAACATCTGCAACACCAGGCATAATTGCCGCCCACCCACCCCCCTCCGCCCACCCCCCAAATCCATTCAAAACACAAACGGAAACAGCAACGCCAGATGTCATTACTTATATTGTAACAAATCTGCCGACTCTGCCTTTCCCCTTACTGACATTATTTTTTAAATGCTGGTATATTTTGATCCAACGGTTGTGTGCAGTGTTTCTGTGTCAGGGTAAGTTTTACGGGGGGGGGGGGTCCCGTATTTGACTGGAGCCCCTGGGCACTGGCCCAGTAGACCTGTGAGTTAGTCCACCCATGCTTCATCGGCTTGTAATTGGCAGATGTAACATCAGTACAGCTGCCCCGATAGAGGCCTGGAAGGAGATCACCATCAAAGTTGAGGAATGTTGAATGAGGTCGGGAGGCCTGAAGATACGATGATAAAACTAACAAAAAATAAATAAAATTCCATTAGGTCACAGCTTCTGTTGTTTTCTTTTGCTAATTTCCTCCACTCCTGAAGCCCAGGGTACAGTCCCACCATTCAGTACCTCATCCAAGTCACCATTATGAGCCTTGACAGCAAGTCAAGAAGCACTTCTTCACACGGAGGGTAGTGGAAATCTAGAACTCTCTCCCCCAAAAAGCAGTTGAGGCTGGGGGTCAATTGAAAATTTCAAAACTGAGATTGATAGAATTTTATTAGTCAAAGGTATTATGGGTTCCGAACCAAGATGGGTAAAATGAGTCAAGATACAGATCAGCCATGATCTAATTAAATGGTGGAACAGGCGGACAAGTGCCAGGCAATGACCATCTCCAACAAGAAATAGTCTAACCACCTCCTCTTGACATTCAACGGCATTACCATCGCCGAATCCCCCACCATCAACATCCTGGGGGTCACCATTGACTAGAAAATTAACTGGACCAGCCATATAAATACTGTGGCTACAAGAGCAGGTCAGAGGCTGGGTATTCTGCGGCGAGTGACTCACCTCCTGACTCCCCAAAGCCTTTCCACCATCTACAATCTAGAATACTCTCCACTTGCCTGGATGAGTGCAGCTCCAACAATACTCAACAATCCAGGACAAAGCAGCCCGCTTGATTGGCACCCCATCCACCACCCTAAACATTCACTCCCTTCACCACCGGCGCGCAGTGGCTGCAGTGTGCACCATCCACAGGATGCACTGCAGCAACTCGCCAAGGCTTCTTCGACAGCACCTCCCAAACCCGCGACCTCTACCACCTAGAAGGACAAGGGCAGCAGGCACATGGGAACAACACCACCTGCACGTTCCCCTCCAAGTCACACACCATCCCAACTTGGAAATATATCACCGTTCCTTCATCATCACTGGGTCAAAATCCTGGAACTCCCTTCCTAACAGCACAGTGGGAGAACCTTCACCACACGGACCGCAGCGGTTCAAGAAGGCGGCTTACCACCACCTTCTCAAGGGCAATTAGGGATGGGCAATAAATGCCAGCCTCGCCAGCGACGCCCACATCCCATGAACGAATAAAAATAAATAAATAAAACAGCCTCAGGCAAGCCCTGTGAGTGTGACAGTGCGCTGCTAGTGAACAGCCTCGCCAGCGACACCCAGATCCCATGAACAAATTTTTAAAAAGGCCGGAGGGCCTGCATGGCCTACTCCTGTTCTTATGTTGCTATGTGTCAGCAGGCTATTTAACTGTGGACAGCATCACAACTGAGACCGATCTCATCCTCGTTCGACATCTACACACATACACTCTCCACAAGCAGGAACCCTGGCCGATCTCCCCTTTCCTAGCTCAGGGCTGATCAAGCCGATCGTAGCACCTCTGCCACGACCCTGGCTGAGATCAGTTAGCACGGCACAGACTGGGAATGGAAGCTGGGATCTTCTGGTCTGTTTGGGTCTGCTACTCACCGAGCCATGGAGAAGCTTTCAAAAGGTGGAACAATGAAGGAGATTCAGAACTTTGCTGCCATCTGTCTCCAACTGTCCTCTCGTGTGCAGTCATATTTACTAAGCATCAATCAAGTGGAAGCTTTGGTCAGTTCAGTATGTGTCGCTCTTAGACGAGGTCTAGGCAGGAAATATGGTCCTTGCGGTAAGTATGTTTTTTTGCCTTGGCAGGGGCCTTCTGCTATAAATTACATTCAGTGACACACATTAGCAATATTCAAGACCCAGACGCAGTCACTTATTACAATTCATTAGCGACCATTATATGTACTGGGACAGGGAACAGGAACTATTCCATGTTGAGTCACTCGTATCAAGACATTGTAATAAATCTGATTTCTTAAACAAAAATTACACAATACATCTGTGTAGGAACAATATATCTTTATTTAAAGTGAAGCCCAGTATACAAGAGTGTGCTGTTGATTATCGTGCATTCCACGCTGCAATTTGCAAACTGAAAATTATAGTCTGTGTCTGGACATTGTACAGCCACTTCTACCTCGTTTGTCAGCCTATAAAACACAGTCTACAGCATAAATGTGCATCTTGTAAAAATGGGCACTGTGGAACTTCCTTGCTTTGACAATTAGTGGAACTTTATTAATCCCACCATAATTAACTATGATTAAACTGGCGCCTGAGCAATTTGATTTTATGTCAGTAAATAAAATGCTCCAAATCTGTACGCAAAGCAATAAAAGTTAATTTCAGTGATAACAGCTCCTGGAAACTGTAGAAGAGATCAGCTCCCTCCCTTTCCTCCAGCAGCCACAGCAAGGTGGAGAAGAACTCCAGAGGTTTGTTACAGTATTGACCTTGTGTGCTACCCATGGCTCAGTGGGTAGCACCCTCATCACTGAATCAGAATGGTTGTGGGTTCAAATCCCACTCTAGGGACCTGAGTACATAATCTAGGCTAAGCCTCTAGTGCAATACTGAGGGACTGCTACACTGTTGGAAGTGCTGTTGTTTGGAATAGACATTAAACCAGTGGCCTCTCAGATGGACATAAAAGATCCCATGGTGCTATTTTGAAGAAGAGCAGGGAAGTTCTCCCCGGTGCCCTGGCCAATATTTTTCCCTTGATCAACACCACCAAAAACAGATGGTCTGGTCATTGTCACATTGCTGTTTGTGGGAGCTTGCTGTGCACAAATTGACTGCCGCGTATCCTACATTACAACAATGACTACACTTCACAAGCACTTAATTGGCTGTAAAGCACTTTGGAATGTCCTGAGGTCATGAAAGGCGCTATATAAATACAAGTCTTTCTTTCTTTTACCCCTCAGCAGCCCTCTCCCCCTCCCCTCCATTTGGCCCATCATGCCTGTGCCGGCTCTTTGAAAGAGATATTCAATTAGTCCCACTCCCTTGCTCCTTCCACCATAGCCCTGCAAATGTTTCCTTTTCAAGAATGGATCCAATTCCCTTTTGAAAGTTCTTCCACCCCTCCCCCCCCACCCCACCTTTTACAGGCAGTGCATTCCAGATCATAACAAATTGATGCATAAAAACATTTCTCCTCAATTCTCCTCCAGTTCTTTTGCCAATTATCTAAAATCTGTGTTCTCTGGTTACTGACCCTCCTGCCAGTGGAAACAGTTTCTCCTTATCTACTCTATCAAAACCCCTCATCATTTTGAACACCTCTATTAAATCTCCCCATAAACTTCTTTGCTCTAAGGAGAACAATCCCAGCTTCTCCAACTAAAGTTATGTGGAATTTGACAAATGCAAATAAAATGACCAGAGGTAAAGTTGCATTGGGTAAAGAGTTACATTCATGCACATGCCCAAAATGCATGGCACGCGCATTGCATTCAGGCAACCTGACCTCCTGTGCACACACGTGCATGCAGTTGTGCAAGTACCAACTTTGAAGCACACATATATCCATGAAAACACACAACACATCCCCCATGTTCATGTGTAGCTCCCTCTCCTTCACACATATTCATGCAGGCATGCACCCCTTCCAAGCACACACAAAAATATGCACACATGCAAATATACGACACATGCACCCATGTTTGTGTACAAGGTCCTGCGTGTATATATGTGCAGCAAAACTGAGGTGAATAGGGATCATGGGGGAAACCTTCTAGAGTCATACTTGACATAAAGGAAGACTGTTGTGTCTGTTGAAGGCCAATCATTGCAGTGTCCTCAGCCCAACCATCTTCAGCCATTTCTCAAATGATCTTCTCTCCATAATAAGTTCAGGAGTGGGGCTGTTCGCTGATGATTCCACAGTGTTCAACTCCATTCATAACTCCCCTGATTATGAAGCACCCCATACCAGCCCACAGCAGGACCTGGACAACATTCGGGCTTGGGCAGGTAATATTAACGCCACATAAATGCCAGGCAATGATCATCTTCAACAAGAAAAGACCCAATCACCTCGCTTCTTCAATGGCAACACTATTGCCGAGTCCCCCATCATCAACATCCTGGGGGTCTCCATTGCCGATTTGCGCACAAATGGACTGCCATGTCAATTTGAAGTTGTGTAAACTGCTGGTAACTAGGTTATTATTGTACAGATAATCCTCAAGTTTATACCTGATTATCAATTCCATTATTTAACACAGAATTGAAGTAAGGCTAATGGGTCTGTAGTTGCCTGGGTCTGTTTCATTGCCCTCTTTGAGAATGGGCAGCAACTGAGCCTGTTTTCAATCTACTGGTATCTCCCTCATGTTCAGAGCCTCCCTTGTAGTCATTGGCTTACAAGTCCCCTCCCCAGTCTCTCTCTCAATACTCTGGGATAAGTGCCATGTTCTGGGTTAGAGACCCCCACCAAGACGTGATCACATAATCTAGGCTGACACTCCAGTCAGTACAGAGGAAGTGCTACATTGCCACATGTGGCATCTTTCCGACGAGATGTTGAGCTGAAGCCCATTAACCTCCTCAGATGAATATTTAAGCTGTAATAGGAAGATGATAAGGTTGGTGTATTGGAAGATGAGCAAAAATGAACCAAAGGACTTTCTTCATCCAAATGTAACTTGTGATTCTGCTTCTCTATCATGATGGAAAGTTTTGCAACAGAAGAGACAGGTCAGTAAGTCATCACTGCGTCTGCAAATGACCAGTTGTCATGTCTCAGCTCTCTGTCTCACTTTGCCGTCTACTACCCCTTCACTGCAGTATTTCACAGCAGACTCAATAATGCGTGCAATACTATCTGAAACAGAGGGATTTTAACATAGAGGCATCCTAAGGGTGTTTACATTTCTGAGTAGCATATTTTCCCCATGAGCCAAACTAATTCTGACACCATTCATTGCCAATGAGTGTGCTGCTTCATTATTGCAGTAATTAGTTATTTAATCTCAATGAAAAATTAATACTTTGCAGCTGGTTGTACAAAATCAGATGTTAGGATTTCGAAACATTAGTCATGGCAGTTTGGTGGAACAACATCAGTATGTGTGCATTGTACGATATTGATTAATGCACAGTACCTGACATTGCAGCATAAAGGACTGAGAGGTTATAACTATCAGGAAAGACTGAACAGGCTGGGGTTCTTTCTCTAGAAAAGGGAAGGCTGGGGGGTTATCTGATAGAGGTCTTTAAAATTATGAAGGGGTTTCATAGGGTAGACGTAGAGAAGATGCTTCCACTTGTGGGGAGTCCAAAACTAGGGATCATAAACATAAGATAGTCACTAATAAATCCAATAAGGAATTCAGGAGAAACTTCTTTACCCAGAGAATGGATAGAATATGACATGGAGTAGTTGAAGTGAATAGCACAGATGCATTTAAGGGGAAGCTAGATAAACACATGAGGGAGAAAGGAATAGAAGGATATGTTGATGGGATTAGATGAAGTAAAGTGGGAGGAGGCTCGTGTGGAGCATAAACACCGGCATGGATCAGTTGGGCCGGGGAGGATATCACGGGCCAAGGAGAGGATCAGGGGATGGGGGGGGGGGCCAGGGAGGACGTCGGGTGGGGTGGGGGGGTGGGGGTAGGCACATCACGAGGAGGGAAGCGGGTTTGCTTGGTGGGCCGGGGAGAAGCACTCCTGCTCCTCCTGGCCCACAAGCAGGGCTGGAAAGGCACCTTCCTGCTGGATCCAGTCCTACTTTCCTTCCTTCAGCTGCCAGGTTTCCCGAGCCCCGGGCAGCCCTTGCCCAGCCCGCAGGCATCAAAAGTAAATATTTAAATATTTAAATGACGGGTCCGCCTCCAGAGAGGTGGGGTCACCCTCCCCCCAATCCGCCTCCGTTAAAACCGGAAGTGGAGGTGGGTTGGGGTCGAGTTTCAGATTTTTGAAATTTTAACCTTCACCCCCTCTCCTCACGCCCCTCTCCTGCCCCGGTTAAAATCCCCCCGCCCTGAAAGTCTGAAATAAAAACTGAAAATACTGGGGCAGCACTGCAGGTCAGTAAGCATCTGAAAGAGAAAGAAAAGTTAACATGCCGGAATTGACCGCTGATCAGACAGTGACTTACTGTGCGTTGCCACCGTTTTATGTTTTTATTACAATATTATTATCGTGCAGAACAGCAATGATCCTTATGCAATGTGTACCTTAGTGCACAATTTTAACCAATGCTCAGGAGACAGGCCCGCTTTCTTGTCCACAGCGAACTCCCTGCCATCTCCTGCCGTATCAGACGCACAGCTAAAATGGACCGTGGCTACAGGGCATAGTTTAAAGCCCTGAGAATCGCCTCATCATTGTCACTTAATAAACATAGTCTGATTGTGAGCCCTGGGGCCAAGCAAGTGAAGAGAAGAATGTTTATCCATCACTGTGCCATCATTTGGTAGTCGAACACTTAATTTGTCAGAAATAAACAGAGCTCTCGTGGAGCTGAGGAATTGTTCCAATAACACAAATGCCTCTGCTGGGGCACTGAATGACCCTGTACTTTGCAAAGACTCAATATTCCCGACCAGTGGGTGCAGGGCACTTTTATATTCCCACTTTGATGGTGTTTCACTGAAAAGAAAAATCAGGTGCTAGACAAATATTATTTACTATTTTAAGTAAATCAAAAAAAAACAAACATTCTGTTTTTTTTATATCTAGCCTCAAACAGATGGTACAAATTCAGAATGAGGGTGTCTTGTTGTATGCGATTTATGTACCAGAGCAAATGGGTTTTTAGTTGCTGCCCATGGAATTGCCCAATTGCACAGATCATTTTCTTACTTGAGAATGATTCAATTCACACAGCCTTTGGAGGCACTAACAGTGTGAGGAGAAACCCATCATCTGAGCAATAATGCACTGAGAGCTGAGTGTTTTACTGAGGGACGGTGGGAGGAGAGGTGTTGCTCACCAGGAGAAATCAAGGGCTAAAGTGGACCTCTGGTGCGCTAACCGCCCAGATAATCACACACCACTCTGAGTTCATTACTGTCATTTTGGTATTTTACGTTGATTTTTCAGTCAATCTCTGTGATTCTCATGGATTCCCAGGGGAATCTCTAGACAGAGAAGAAGAGATTCCCACATTATGAGAGGTTTGGATGTAGAAAGACCATTTTATGCTTCCAGAATACCAAACCTACTGTCTTCCCATTACGCCATTAGCATCCACCTCAGCGCATAAGATCTAGGTTTATTAACTCAACCAAACCTCTGCAAAGAAGTTTCAGCCTAAATATTATGCTCAAATTCTAGTGTGGGCTTCAATCCACAATCGCCTAACCCTGAGGCGAGAATTATCCTAATTAAGCCAAGCTGAATCAATGTATCAGGAGGTGTATGATGGTTGTTAGACAATTAAAACACTGCTTTGGTGAGGGAGACTAAACTACATTTCTATTTTCTCTGATGCTTTCTTTCAACTCTCTCTCTCTCTGTCCTGTAACAGGACCCAACCAAAAGGGTGAGCACGTCTCGTTGGCAGGATTAGGCATGTTGACTTTTCACCTCAAATCCAGCCAGTTCTAATGGATATTTTGTGTTGTGTCTCAGCATTCATTCCTTTCCCCCCTCTACAGTCTATCTCTCTACCTTGATTAGGCCCAGGAGTCAGCTGACTGTAGTTAAAACCAACTTTTATCTTTCACTGAAATGACTTTGAGTTGATGATACTATAAAAATTGAACAAACTCATAGAAAAAAGGCACTTTCTCAACAAACTAAAAGTCATTTTAAATAATCTGCCTTAAAATTCTCTCCTTGCTTCCTACCTGTTCGGTAATACAAAATATAATGGAACTGAAAATCCACAGTTGGGGACGGACGCATCCCAGTATAAGCGCTAAGATGTGCCGCCCAGAATCTCTGCCACTGACTTGGCCAATGCTCGAGGAAACAAGGGAAGGTCTTTCCATTTGAATGCCAAGGAGCACATCTCCTCTTGTGAAGAGACTACATACTGCAGTGGACATGGGCAGCTAGAAGGGTACTCTGCACCCCCATTTCCCAGATTGAATGCAAAGGTTCCCATGTTAGCCCCATTTATCGGGGGCTCACTTAAAAAAAATATTTGTTATCCCTTTTTCTTCAATGCATCCAGGCCAAGGATGGTCAGACTGGAACTCCACATAGAGTCCACATCTGCCCTTTGTCCAAGCGATACTCCTGGTCTCATCTGGAATGTTGCAGCCAAGGCTCCACTAGGTCCCTCTGAGGGCCGAAGATTGAGGAACTCCCGACATAGGGAGTTCCTGGACTCAGCCCTTCCCCATCCTCTGTCAATGACCTTTTTTGGGCAGGCAGAGGCACCGCGCCCAACCGCGGCCAACGTTATGCCGGCTCCCAGCTGAATTTGTGGCCCTCTGGTGCACGTCTACTGGAGTTATGACAGTGTGCGCCAGCAGAGCTGCAGATTTTAAGTCCCAATGTTCTGAACAGAATGAATACAAATTATAATACCTTCCAGATTCAATTATCAAACTTTATGCTTCTAGTACTAATCTGAAATTAATGTCCCCTTGTTACTGACTCACTGACCAGTGGAAATAATCTTTCACTGCTTTCATAATTTTAATATCATAAGAACATAAGAAATAGGAACAGGAGTAGGCCATACGGCCCTTCGAGCCTGCTCCATCATTCAATATGATCATGGCTGATCTTCTATCTCAACTCCATTTTCCCCCCATCCTCATATCCCTTGATTTCCTTAGTGTCCAAAAATCTATCGATCTCAGTTTTGAATATACTCAAAGACTCAGCATCCACAGCCCTCTGGGGTAGAGAATTCCAAAGATTCACAACCCTCTGAGTGAAGAAATTCCTCCTCATCTCAGTCCTAAATGGCCGACCCCTTATCTTGAGACTATGACCCCTAGTTCTAGACTCTCCAGCCAGGGGAAACAACCTCTCAGCATCTACCTTGTCAACCTCTCTAAGAATTTTATACGTTTCAATGAGATCACCTCTCATTCTTCTAAATTCCAGAGAATATAGGCCCATTCTACTCAATCTCTCCTCATAGGACAACCCTCTCGTCCCAGGAATCAATCTAGTGAATCGTCATTGCACCCCCTCTCAGGCAAGTGTATCCTTCCTTAGGTAAGGAGACCAAAACTGTACACAGTACTCCAGGTGTGGTCTCACCAGAGCCCTATATAATTGCAGCAAGATCTCCTTACTCTTATACTCCAACCCCCTTGCAATAAAGACTAACATACCATTTGTCTTCCTAATTGCTTGCTGTGCCTGCACGTTAACTTTCTGTGATTCGTGTACAAGGACACCCAAATCCCTCTGAATACCAACATTTCTTAGTTTCTCACCTTTTAAAAAATATTCTGTTTTTTATTCTTCCAACCAAAGTGGATAATTTCACATTTCCCCACATTATACTCCATCTGCCACCTTTTTGCCCACTCACTTAACCTGTCTATATCCCTTTGTAGCCTCTTTAAACCCTTCCCACAGCTTACTTTCCCACCTAGCTTTGTATCATTAGCAAACTTGGATACATCACATTTGGACCCCTCATCTAACTCATTGAATATATATTGTAAACAGCTGAGGCCCAAGCACTGATCCTCGCTGCACCCCACTGGTTGAAACCTGCCAACCCAAAAATGACACGTTTATTCCTACTCTCTGTTTTCTGTCCGTTAACCAATCCTCAATCCATGCTAATATATTACCCCCAATCCCATGAGCCCTAATCTTATGTAACAACCATTTGTGTGGCACCTCATCAGATGCCTTTTGAAAATCCAATATACTACATCCACTGGTTCCCTCTTATCTACCCTCAAAAAACTCTAATAAATTTTTTTTTTTTTTTTTAATTCGTTCATGGGATGTGGGCGTCGCTGGCAAGGCCGGCATTTATTGCCCATCCCTAATTGCCCTCGAGAAGGTGGTGGTGAGCCGCGTTCTTGAACCGCTGCAGTCCGTGTGGTGACGGTTCTCCCACAGTGCTGTTAGGAAGGGAGTTCCAGGATTTTGACCCAGTGATGATGAAGGAACGGTGATATATTTCCAAGTCGGGATGGTGTGTGACTTGGAGGGGAACGTGCAGGTGGTGTTGTTCCCATGCGCCTGCTGCCCTTGTCCTTCTAGGTGGTAGAGGTCGTGGGTTTGGGAGGTGCTGTCGAAGAAGCCTTGGCGAGTTGCTGCAGTGCATCCTGTGGATGGTGCACACTGCAGCCACAGTGTGCCGGTGGTGAAGGGAGTGAATGTTTAGGGTGGTGGATGGGGTGCCAATCAAGCGGGCTGCTTTATCTTGGATGGTGTCGAGCTTCTTGAGTGTTGTTGGAGCTGCACTCATCCAGGCAAGTGGAGAGTATTCCATCACACTCCTGACTTGTGTCTTGTAGATGGTGGAAAGGCTTTGGGGAGTCAGGAGGTGAGTCACTCGCCGCAGAATACCCAGCCTCTGACCTGCTCTCGTAGCCACGGTATTTTGTCAAACACGATTTCCCTTTCATAAAACTGTGTTGACTCTGCCTAATCATATTATGATTTTCTAGGTGCCCTGTTACTACGTTCTTAATAATAGATTCTAGCATTTTGAACACTTCTATCAGATCCCTCCTTACCTTCGTGCTTAGTGAATTCAGCTCTGTTGTTTCAAGTCTTGCATCAAATCTATATCCTCTCATCCGAGTGGATTTATACTACACCTTCTCCACAGTTGTAATATCCTTTCTAAAACAGCACACAGTACTTGAATTAACCAATGGACTAACTAATGACTTCTGCAGATGAACCATCATTCCATGCCTTTGTTTTCATGCCTATAGATTATATGTGTGTGCGTATATATATAAAAACTCAATCCCATTTGCCTTTTTTATGGCTTTTTCCGCCAGAAACTTTTTGCACTGTACTTGGATCACATTAGTAAATAAAGTCAGGTTAACAATACTGTTTAGTGAAACTAGTCACTAAACCATGGCTAACCTTGGGTTTGCCATTGGCATCAATTTAAGACAAATTGATTCAAGAAAAGAGCTGGCACAGATGCAATGGACCGAGTGGCTTCCTTTTGTGCTGCCAACTTCTATGTTTCTATGGTAACCATGTATAGTTATGTAAGATAATTGTAAATCAAACAATTCTTTTTTCGTAAGGCCATTGTAATTCAGACCTACACGTAATAGTATGAAATAACTGATAACCATTACCCTAAAATAAAAAACACCTTCTTCTTTATATCTTTTCATGTACGGTGGATGTGAGGCACTGATGACTGACTTCTACACTTACCGGTCCTACTGTTTATTTGTTGGATGCTCTTCACACCCATAAACGGCATTCCTTTTCTCCCTTAAGCGGTCAACTATAATTGCATGACACTATGTCTGCAACTCTGGCCTTTCAACACTTTACACTCTCCATTGCCCTTTGGGCTTGTTCACGTCACAGCTGTATTTACTCACTGTGCACTTATTTGTAACCCTTATGCATCGATTGTACTGGTTAAAGAGGGATTAGTCACTTTACAGCAGGTGTGATCAGACTGGAGGCTCTGTTTGGTATTAGTACTAGCACGTCAGATCTCAAAGACCCACTGAACAAGGCGGTACACTAAAAGACCCAGGAGTTACAATTAACATATTTAATGAACCCTCACTGGGCTAAGAAATTAGACCACGAGATATTGGTCATTTCGTACTATTAGACTTGACAATACATAAAGGGGCTGAAATCCTGTGTGGGCTCTACTTGCTTCCCACCGCTATTCCGGTGGGAATCCAGGGGAACTCCCTAGGGAAGTGGTCCATCCCCGCCGGTCTCCTACTAGAGCTATGATGGGAAACTGGTGGAGTCACCCATGGAATCTCAGCCCCGCACTGTATGAACAGCCTTAGCTTCTCTCAGAGAAATTATATCTCAAGCAATCCATACTGTTATTTTCTTCGCAGAAGATGACAGCCTCTAACAGGCCCCACTGTGCTGACACTTGCGGTGGCGTGCAAAAAATTAAACTCCTTACTTGTCATTTTGGGAGGTTACACAAGGCCTGGGGGGGCCCCCACCGTTTATGAAGATGACAATGGTCTCGATCTGTGCAAAGATAATTATATACATTAACGGTGACAATAATTTTCACTTTCATCCATTCAAAGCCCTCTTTGTGCTCCTCACAGTTTGTACTATCATTGCCACAACAATTTGCATTACAATGGCCTTGTGCTCATCCTGTGCCATCTTCTTTTTCTGACAGAAAGGTTACAACTCCTAGGAAGAGGAAGCCAATGCTCCCAGACCATCATCACTTGAAGTAGATTTCAGACCAAATGCCCGCACCTCGCAGGATATTAATGATGTTGAAAAGGCTGATTAATTCCTGGGTCTCATTTACTTCCTGCCAGCCAGCCAGCTGCCTGCCTGAAATGGGTATAAAGAGGCAGCTGGCCGGCTGGCAAAGATTAAACGGCCCAGAACCCACCCACTGGCACTCAGATAAGTCACGGGGGGGGGGGGGGGGGGGAAGGGTTCCTGGGGCAGCAGAGACCCAAACTTTCTTTATGGAGCCCAGAGGTGGACTCCTGCTCCACCTGACCACGCAAGGATAAGTTCAAAACCTACATGTTGGTGTCTCTGCTCCATCCCCGACAGGCAGAGGGCGCCATGCCCTACTAATGACATCGTAGGACCCTGATTTGCATGTATCAATGAGTCAGGCGGACGCCTCAGTCACCCAACAATTGGCGGCAGGTGGGAATCGAGCAGGAATGGGCGGTAACTTTTCGGAGGTGATTTTTATTGCCACAGCCGCTTCGTGGGTTAAAGAGTCCGAAAGTCTGCTCTATTATACTTAAACCTCCCTCACAGCTGTGCATCATTGTTGATTGCTTCATGTGGGTTATGTATCTCCCAGAAGCTGATGTTTCATTTCGTCTTCCCCCTTGAATAGTTCCAAAGAAAGAAAAAACTTGCATTCAAATAGCGCCTTTCATGACCTCAGAACGTCCCAAAGCGCTCTACAACTAATGAAGTACTTTTGAAGCGTAGTCACTGTTGCAATGCAGAACATTTGATTCCCTCAAGATATGCATCATGAGCATTCCCTGGAAAATGAGAACTAATTTGCATAATAATTAATCACACATCCAATATTGAAGGAGCAGCTACAAAAACTTACATTTCTAACACATCTTGAACATAGGAAAATATCACAAGACACTTCACAGAGAAGAAAGGAACAAACACCGAGCTTTTGTGGGGAAGTTAAGAAAGGTGACTGAAGGTTTGATCAAAGAGATGAGATTCAAAGAGGTTTTTACAGGAGGAGAGAGAAGCAGAGATGCAGAGGAGTTTAGAGAGGAACCTCTGGAGAGTTCGGCCGACGTGACTGAAGTTCTCTGTCACCAGAGGTGGAGCGGGGAGAAGGAAGGACGCAGACGCCAGAGGACAAAGGAGGGGACACAAGGTTGGAGAAAGTTGTAAAGCTAGGTGAGCCAAGACCATGGAGGGATTTGTAGATGAGGATGAGGGTTTTAAATTTGATCTGTTAAAGGACAGGGAGCCACTGTAGATTAGTGAGGATGGAAGTGAAGGACAAGTGGAGCTTAGTGCGGGACAGGATATAGATGGCAATGTATTAGCTGTTTTGGACTTTATGGAGGGTGGAGGTCGAGTACTCAGCAACAAGGTTGGTGGAAAAGTCTAGAGATGAAAAAAGCATGGATAAGGGTTTTGGCAGCAGAGGGACTAAGTCCATCTAATGACTTAACACCTGGTTTAACTAGAAGAAATGGGCAGGAGGGAATGGAGTAAATTCTGCATCTTCCCGTTAATTGTTGCTTAACAAGCAAAAAGAAGCATTATGGTAAGTTCTGTGGGTTGAGGTGAGATCTGTGGTTGAGGTGAGATCTGTGGGTTGAGGTGAGATCTGTGCACTGGGGTGAGATCTGTGCCTGAAGGTGAGATCTGAGCATTAAGGTGACTGTCTCCCACCTCCTGATGAGCTGCTCCTTTGCGCAGAGGGTGTGGAGAGAGATACGTTGGTATCTGTCCTGGTTCATCCCAAACAGTTCGGTCACACAGTACTCAACGGACTGTTCCCCGGGACGCATACCAAGACAGGTATCATCTGCAGCTGGAAGATCATCAACTCAGTGAAGGAGACCCTTTGGTCCACCCAAAACATGGTGGTCTTCCAGCTGAAAGAGCTGTCCATGACCGATTGTTGCCACCTGTCACACTCCAAGGTCCAGGAGTATGTGCTGCGGGGCGCACTGAGGCGAGGTCCGACCTACGCAAAGGCTCTTAGGGGAAAGGCCACCGTTTAGAGCCCTCCCGCCATTGTATACCGAGGGGCTGGAATTAGGGAGAAACCCCCTCGGGCAGAATGTAAAATGATAAGTGAACGTAACGAAATGTACTGAATCTTTAACCGGTGACGACAGTAATGCAATGAGGCACCCTAGGGTGCCATGAACCATTTTTTGCCATTTTTCACATAATGATCAGCTGAGCAGGATGCCAGGAAGGTTCATTAAGATGAGGAAGGTGGACTTGTTTAATCCGTTAAATTCAGAATCCAATCAACTGCCGTCTGCTGAATCCCGCTGTTTTATCTCAGTGGCAGAGTCTCAGACCCACGAAAACTGGACCTACAATTCCGGTGCTGGGATAAGGATTTTATAATGTGAAGCTGGGAGCCAGTGCATGGATTGCTGGCCTCCCAGAATCCAAACCAAAACAATTCCAAGGAAGGATCTGCTTACATGCCGCATTCGGGGAAACAATCGCGTGCAGGAAGGCCAAGATGGGCCAAAGAGCCTCTTCTTCATCCTTACCCGCCTCGGTATCCTGTCTTGTAAATATGTTATTTTAATATTGCTCATTTACAGGTTTTAGCTGAGTACAGGTTGAGATGGCACCGAGGAAGGAGCCAGCCAGCCACAGCTGTCGCTCAGCAGCTTGCTAGCAACAGATTGCCTGGCAGATTGGCACCACCCAAAAATACTGGCAGATCAGTGCCACGAGTGGACTGCACAGTTACTACAGCTTCCTCTGTCAATTGAGCTATTAATTATGATAATGATTTTTTTTCTCTCGTGCAGGAACCTGTTTTACTTGGCTGCGGAAAGGGAAAGAGGATCAATAACATGACGAGAGCAAGGGAAAAATTAAGATCTGTCTCACAGGCCCCTTAGGGTAGCAAGGAGTACATAAAGTGTAGAAATTACTGCCAGCGATGTGATTTTAATGGCCGCATCAGCCCATTTAAAATAAATGGAAAGAGAGAGGAGTTTGATCCAGGATCCTTTATACCACAACATCACTGATGGTAACTTCTACCCGATTGTCTCTGGGTTTAAAATTCTCAACCTTGTTTTCAAATCCCTCCATGGCCTCGCCCCCACTCTATCTCTCTAATCTCCTCCAGCCCTACAACCCTCCGAGATCTTTGCACTCATCAATTCTGGCCTCTTGCGCATCCCCGATTTTAATCGCTCCACCATTGGCGGCCATTCCTTCAGCTGCCTAGGCCCTAAGCTCTGGAATTCCCTCCCTAAACCATTCTATCCTCCTTTAAGATGCTCCTTAAAACCTACCTCTTTGAACAAGCTTTTGGTCACCTGTCCTAATATCTCCTTACGTGGCTCAGTGTCAAATTTTGTTTGATAATTGCTCCTGTCAAGCGCCTTGGGACATTTTGCTACATTAAAGGTGCTATATAAATGCAAGCTGTTGTTGTAGTACAGGAGTCTGCAATACGGCATCGTTCAGCTTTCAGGACGTAGTTTTCAGGATGTGGTAGTGCATTGGGCAAGCAGGGGAATTACAGAAAATCAATGAAGGCATCGGACCATACAACTTACCACAACACAAACCAGCTGCACTACTTGTAGTTTACGTCTCAAACCCACAGCCTCCGTCACACATACGTTGTATTCATCCACTCGAGCCAAGTTCAAAAAAAACCCAATCGTTTTGTTTTTCATTTTGAAAGTGTCCGTGGTGCCTTGTGTTGTCTGGAGTTTGGACAGCTGGCAATTTGTTACCATTGATGCCATAATCTAACTGAGTCCAGTGTGACCAGGAGCAGGGGCTGTGATTGCGGGTCCCTCTCTGCTAACGTCACAGAGCTCCTTGGAGTGAAACTCTATGGACAGCAGCGTAGAATATAGAGCACCAGGATTGACAAACAGAGGGACAGGGCAGAGGAAAGGTGGATGTATATTGCTTGTTCATTCTCTGTCTCCCTACTCTCGAGCGGCCAGTTAAAATGGTGACTTACCGCACCAATCCTGCTGCCTTCCCGCAGGGTTGCGATCTCAACCTGCTCTTCTGAGCAGGCGAGAAGGACACCCGTCGGAAGGAAGCGAGGTCCTTCTTTAAACATGCAGATCGGGCTCCAGTTGGGTTGAATGTGCTGCATCTAGTCTACAGCACATTCGACCCAACTGGTCTATGCCGGCATTTATGCTTGACATGAGCCCCCTCCCTCCCTACTTCATCTAATCCCATCAGGATATCCTTCTATTCCTTTCTCCCGCGTGTGTTTAGCTGGCTTCCCCTTTAATGCATCTATGCTATTTGCCTCAACTGCTTCTTGTGGTAACGCGTTCCACATTCTTACCACTCTTTGGGTAAAGAAGTTTCTCCTGCGTTCCCTATTGACTATCTTACATTGATGACCTCTAGTTTTAGACTCCCCCACAAGTGGAAACATTTTCTCTACGTTTACCCTATCAAACGATTTCATTATCTTAAAGACCTCCCTCTAAAGAAAAGAGCCCTGGACTTTTAACAGGAAGCCTATGCTGGAAAACCATCGTGGCTTCTCTGGCAGGCCAATGTGGGGGCAAGAGTTACCGGGGTGGGGTGGGGGGGGGGGGCAGAAGAGGAGGCCCAGAAAGGTAAGTAGATTTTATTTTTATATATTTTTTTCCATTTCCTTGTGGGCCCAGGAGGAGTAGGAAGAGCTTGAGGTGAAATTACTTATAATCTTCTCGGCTCATTAACTGTCAGCGCTCATTCCGATTGCACCAAAATTCTATCTCCATTATATAATATGTGAAACATGAACTCTATGACACAGTCCATTTTTTTTTCTGGCAGTGTAAATATTGTACTAAATGTACCATTAAGGCAGGATTGATGGCAGCAAGTAATTTTAGTCAGATGGAAAAATCAGGCTGGGTGCACTGACCTCCATACCCCAATCCATGACATTCACTTCCATCACAATGAAGCTGTGCACCAGGAATGCTAAATCATAATTTAAATCAATAGGGGCAGATTTTAACCTTACCTGCCCGGCAGAAGTGAGCAGTTCAAATCGCCCAGGTTGCTTACCCTACCTTATTGTAACCCGCTCTACAAAGCAGGCAGCAAAGGGCGCCTGCCTGAAGCCGGCCGGGTCCTTCTTCAAATAAGCAGGTGGGGGGTCTGATGATGTCATCTGGACCTGACAACAATTTTAACCCGGGAGGGTGGCGGTTTCCCGCCAGGTGAAGACAGCGGGATCTGGGACTAGAAGAGGCCCAAACAGGCAAGACTTTGTTTATTTTTTTTACTTTCCTTGCAGGGACAGGAGGAGTAGGTGTGCTCCTCCGGGGTGGGTGGGTGCCTCTCCAGGAAAGTTTAGGCTTCCCCTGGCCAACCCCACTTCCTGATTCTGAGACCCTCCTAAAACCCCCGCCGCCATCCCCTGCAACTTACCCGGGTGCCGGCCAGCGCACCTTCGCATGAATTCCCACCTGCCGGCCGCTTCCGTCCTGATTTGGACGGGCAGCAGGCTGATAAGGCCCAGGAGTTAAAATCAGCCCGGTCCTCACAGTGCCGATGGGGTTTGACGCCCATCTTGCTCCCCGCCCGAATCCCGCTCCGGGTTAAAATTGGGACTGACCTGTTTATACATTTCCCACACCAGCTGTCCTTACTGCCTCTCTGAATAAGACTGTCAATTTAAGTTGAACCGTGGGCCATGTAGGGCTATACCCTGCCCATTGGGAACAGAACTGAGATCGTTTCACGTGAGCCCTTTACGTCTAGAGGAAGCTTGCATCCCATCATCAGTCTGTGCTGGATTCAATCCCAGGGTCCAGAGATTAAAGTACAACACACTGACCTATCGTGCCTCCTATTGGGGGGCTGGGGAGGGTTCTTATGGATCCTGTTTTTGGCCAACAGCTCAACTTTCTCCATGTCATCGATGACCAGGCGAAAGGATCAATGTTTGTGATCTAGTCACATAGTTTATCTGCAAAGTGATTAAGAATTGATTGCTAGTAAATAAATGTGTTATATACTCTCACTCCTTCCCAGACATAAAAACCATAATCGTTCTCTCCGCCTTCTCTACAAACTTTTGAAATGTCACCTGAATATGATTTCCTCCTCTCCTACACTTTTTCAACCTTGACGGTTGGTCCCAAGAAGTTACATTAACTCCTGTGAATATAACAGTGAGCTGTTAGTGAACTGCCTCACCCAGGCCCTGTGAGTGTGACAGTGGGCTGTTAGTGAACTGCCTCACCCAGGCCCTGTGAGTGTGACAGTGGGCCGTTAGTGAACTGCCTCACCCAGGCCCTGTGAGTGTGACAGTGAGGCTATCAGTGAACAGCGTAACCCAGGCCCTGTGAGTGTGACAGTGAGGCTATCAGTGAACAGCGTAACCCAGGCCCTGTGAGTGTGACAGTGAGGCTATCAGTGAACAGCGTAACCCAGGCCCTGTGAGTGTGACAGTGAGGCTATCAGTGAACAGCGTAACCCAGGCCCTGTGAGTGTGACAGTGAGGCTATCAGTGAACAGCGTAACCCAGGCCCTGTGAGTGTGACAGTGAGCCGTCAGTGGACGGAATCGCCAATATTTCCATCACATCATGGCTGTGACCCAGAACCTAAGACTTTTGTTTTTGGAGATTTGAGGAAAAACAAATCACAAAGCCCCATGTTCCGACAGTGCGATTAAATCATTCTCAGTATAAATCACTGTCCTCATGCATTAGTAACAACATAGTTACAAGCAAATTGTTGGTCTGGAATTCAACCGGTTTCCTCAGGGAACAATTTGCAGTCCCAGCAATATATGATCTCAATGCTGGTAAATAGGCTGCACAACATTCTTTCTCATCATTTCGCCAAATTATTGAGACATGTTACTGCATTAACCTGGTGTTTAACATATTTCTTCTTGTTAAATAAATTTTGCTGCATGGTTAATGAGAACCAGCCTCGGTTATGAATGATGACTGTGGGTTACTGAGCAACGAAACCTTCACATGTACTTTCTAGGGATAATAAATTGCCCTATTCCTGCTCCATTAAGAATGTATTTTATTTTTAACCTTTATGATAAGCGTCTCTTGTTTTAAAAAAAAATATTCCCACGTTTCGGTTAAGAAACTAGTCATCCGTGATTAGTATCAAGCATCGCTGCTCGGCCTAATTATTTATGAAATCAAATTAAAATAAAACCAGCCTGCCGAAACTATCGTTAATTAGTCCGTTTTAATGGGCAGGAAAACCTCCTGACAGCCTTCGGGCTATTTACAGGGGAGGGGAGCTTGTGCGTTCAGTCCTGCTCATTTGCCAACCAACTTGTCCTGGAAAGAATAATAATGGGAGAAAGAGTGTTAGAATCAAGGATCTAATGTGGAGAGACTGGAGAAGCTGGAGTTGTTTTCCTTACAGCAGAGAAGATTAAGGGGAGATTTGATAGAGGTGTTCAAAATAATGAGGGCTATTGATAGGGTAGATAGGGAGAAACTGTTTCCACTGGCAGGAGGGTTGGTAACCACAGGACACAGGTTTAAGATAATTGGCAAAAAAAGCCAGGGGGCAGATGAGACGATTTATTTTTACGCTGTGATTTGTAATGATCTGCAATGCATTGCCTGAAAGGATGGTGGAAGCAGATTCAATAGTAACTTTCAAAAGGGAATTGAATAAATATTTGAAAAGGAAAAATTTGCAGGGCTATGGGGAAAGAGAGGGGAGTGGGATTAATTGGATAGCTCTTTCAAAGAGCCGGCACGGGCATGATGGGCCGAATGGCCTCCTTCTGTGCTGTATGATTCTATGATTCTATAATGGTTTGAGGAACTGGGGTCCCATTTTGTACACTGCGTGGCTCTGAGGTTGATAGCTGTTTTTATCATTTGATAGTGGCAGAAATGATCTCTCAGGGCGGTGCAGGCCCTGTGTAAATTATAGCCTCGGGTGCGAACAGATGCTGAAGTTGCCACTTTGTCAGCTAGATTGGGAGAAATTGTTAGGATAAACATAAGTAAATTAAAGGAGTATTCAGCCCTGTGTTTTTAATGTCTCCACTGATGCAATCATTACCCGGCCTGTCGGGAGGCTCCCAACCAATGATTAGCACAATCCAGCTTCCCAACTTTTACTTGAGCTGCGTTACTTACCTCCTTTAAAGTCCCACTCCCTGGACGATTGAAAGACCCAGCCAACCCCCTCATCTTCCCCATGCTGCTAAATATCGCCATGAAAACAGGTGTGATCCTTCTGATAATACAATGGTCTTTATAAACGTGAATTTCCAAGTGCCATCTACAACACGTCTCGTTTATTAAGGTTAGCAAAAAACAAACCTGCACTAACGTTAATTGTACAAATCCCATTTCTTTTTGCAATTCCCCCCCCCTCCACTACCCCCCAACCACCCTTACTCAAACTGGGACATGTTTCCCATGCACTGACAGCCCAGCCTTGTCCTTTTATCATTCTTGCGCCCCAATGGCTGAATGCCAACGGTTTACTTGACCACAGGGGTGTGTGCGGCCATCAGGGCCAAGCACGATGCCGTATTCACTCAAAGTCCATCCATGCGCACTTTCCAGCCGGGGGTCACTGGACGGTGAGTGGATGAGACGATATCCTGCCTGACTTTATCCTTTCTTTAGCCTGTGAACAATTGTCGCAACACCACCCCTGACCCCCACCCCCTGAGATGAGCTACCTCATAACGGATTAGGGATTGAAACGGCCATGAACGTGTGCTTCAGCGACTCACCAAAGTTGCCCATTTACTACCCACTGAGCTTCATAAACAATTTACATTTGTTCACCAAGACCGCTTACTTCCACCTCAGTAACATCGCCTGTCTCCACCCCTGCCTCAGCTCATCTGCTGCTGAAACCCTCATCCTGGCCTTTGTTACCTCTAGATTTGACTATTCCAATGCTCTCCTGGCCGGCTTCCTATCTTCCACCCTCCGTAAACTTGAGCTCATCCAAAACTCTGCTGCCCGTATCCTAACTTGCGCCAAGTCCCGTTCACCCATCACCCTCTGTGCTCGCCGACCTACATTGGCTCCCGGTCCGGGAACATCTCGATTTTTAAAATTCCCGCCCTTGTTTTCAAATCCCTCCGTGGCCTCGCCCCTCCCTATCTCTGTAATCTCCTCCAGCCCTACAACCCTACAACAATTCCTGCCTCTTGAGCAGCCCCGATTTTAAATCGCTCCACCATTGGCGGCCGTGCCTTCAGCTTCCTGGGCCCTAAGCTCTGGAATTCCCTCCCTACACCTCTCTCTCCTTCTTTAAGACTCTCCTAAAAACCTATCAAGCTTTTAGCCACCTGTCCTATTACCTCCTTATGAGGCACGGTGTCAAATTTTCTCCTGTGAAGCGCCTTGGAACGTTTAACGACGTTAAAGGCGCTATATAAATGCAAGTTGTTGTACAATTGGTTTTTTTTTTGTGCTAGCCTATTCTCACAGGTGTCAGCACTTATTCTCAGTCCTGCTGTTAAAAAAATTCTAAGGTTGGAGGGGGGGGGAAGGCCATTTTTGTACGTTACTTTGTGCAGATGTTTGAGCTAATATTTCCAAGAGAACATTTCAATTCAAGGAGCTCAATGATCATGACAAGAAAATGTCCTGGTGAATCACATTTTTGTTTGCAAGCAAACGGCAGGAGGTACGTCACTGAGGTGCAGTGTTATCACGATGAAGATGATTTAAACCTTCCCCATCGCACACAAGCGTAGGTTTGCCAAACATTTTTTTTGTCATGAAGAGACTGCCCCTTTAAGATCAAGGAGATCCGATTTCCGTGGTGAACTGTGGCAGCGTAACAGCTCCCTCTAACCATTACTGCAGGGTTGGATGTGTATTGCATGAGGAGGAGCGGTGCTGGCTGTCTGGGTTCAGCATTCAATGTTCAGTCACCCTTCAGGCTTGGAAGGCCTCAATTGCACACAGTCATCAGGTGTGACGCTCATGCCTACGTCTGGAAGACCAGCAACGATTAGGTCTGACTCTGACGTCCCCACCCTCCGAGCCCCCGCACTCCAACAGCCACTTGCCCAGGCTCATGAGAGTAGCCAATTCGGGGAATGACAGGAACCTGTATTAAATATAAATCATCACCTCTGAGGAGAGAGGATTGCGAAGGGGCAGAAGAACAATCGGTTTTCAAGTCAGGCTCAGGAATATTACTGCTCCGATGTCTATATGACGTAGATCACGTGATCCTGCCCTCCCCAAGAGGGACCCAGCAGGCCCATTCATTTTAACGGAGACATAATTATAGGCCGTGTGCCCGCGATTCACCACGATGCACTCGTCATGGGTGGGCTACCCCGCTGGGGCTGCGGTATCAGCCCTGGAATTTCCCAGGTTGTCAACTGCAGATCATTTCCTTCTTTTTCCTTCCCCCACCTCTCCAATTTTCTCTCCTTGTCTCTCCTCCCCTGAAGGTGCTGATTCATGCCAGGACTGCCTGGGTGTTTTTTTTAATTTCAAAATATACTTTATTTCATAATATTTAAGGATACACACAGTTCAATATAGATGTCACAAATTCAATTCAAAAACAATAAAATACAGATCATACATAATACGATTCCATTATTACAATGGGACGGGGCCCTGGGACCTGGGATGGGGCTCTGGGACGGGACGCTGGGCTCTGGGCGGGACGCGGGGCCCGGGGACAGGGCGCAGGGTCTGGGGATAGGGTACTGGGTGCGGGGATAGGATGTGGGGTATGGAGTCCGCGGATGGGGTGCTGGACCCCTCTCCTCCAGAAACATCATCACCCATCAGCCCTCCTTATAAATTGGGGGCCAAGAAATGTGCCAAAAAATGTTCTGTACCTTCGGGGGATCCAGGCTATGACCCAAGTCTGGACCCCCAGGTCAGCCTCATGTTAGCCGTCTATGTCCTCCCATGCTGGAGGTACAGGAACATCTGGCCAGTGTCTCCTGGCCCCTAATCACACCCCCTCCCATCCCTCTGGATTTTTGGTCCCAAGGATTTTATAGTTAAAACTAAAGCACAGAGGAAAATGTTGGAATATTTCTGCACTGATCATTTAGCAGATATTAATCCTTCTGTGTGAACGTGTTTATAGACATGAACTCACAAGCTATGGTCCCACGATTTCCTACCTGTGCTTCCTTACAGGTGCTGCTCCTGACCGAGAGTTTCAATCACAGAATGAGAACTGGTGGTGCTGCAAAAACAGAATAAACCTCAGCATCAGATTGAGCAGAAAGTAGGGAGTGATTTCAGGGCAGTAAGTGGGACTCAGAGATCCAATACAATGGGAGCTTGTAATCACTCCCAGGCATCAGTTGCTGTGTATCGAGTTACATCGAAACTACAGCATGGAAATAGGCCATTTGGCCCAACTGACCCATGCTGGTGTTTATGCTCCACATGCGCCTACTTCATCTACCCCTATCAGCATATCTTTCTATTCCTTTCTCCCTTGTGTGCTTATCTAGATTCCCCTTAAATGCACCTATACTATTTGCCTCAACTACTCCTTTTGGATTTATTAGTGACTATCTTATATTGATGACCTCTAGTTTTGGACTCCCCCCACAAGTGGAAACATTTTCTCCACGTCCACTCTGTCAAACCCTATCATTATCTTAAAGACCTCTATCAGGTCACCCCTCAGCCTTCTCTTTTCAAGAGAAAAGAGCTCCAGCCTGTTCAGTCTTTCCTGATAAATATACCCTCTCAGTTCTGGTATCATCCTTGTGAATCCAATCTAATCCAATCCCACTTTGTAAAAATAATTCAGCATTCCGATATGACGTACCCGTATATTCTTCGACTGAGAATAGGGTTGCCAACTCTGGTTGAATGTATTCCTGGATGTTTGATCACATGACATCCTGCCCCCACACTCCCACCATTGGTCGCCCAACATGTTCATCCTCACGACCCAATATTTTTATAACTAATAAACAGAGGAAGAAATGAAAAGAAACACAATTTTATTTTTTAACACCCCTATGATTTTTCTTTCTGGGTTGCTCGCAGTAGTGTCCTGGAGATTAATCTTCAATTCCTGGAGAATCCAGGGAATTTCCGGAGACTCCAGGGCAATCCTGGAGGGTTGGCAACCCCTAACCGAGGACCAACACATCCCACTTGAGGATAGTGTCATGAGACGCTGTCAATCTTGATGGGTTGCCAACCAGTCGCCCCCTCCCGCATGTCAGCACCGATGTAGAATCCTCTGCCAGTGTTTGAGCTCGAGAAGCGATTCCTAAAAAAATGCGAAATAAAAAAGGACGAGAAGAAGAAAAAATTGGTGGCCCAAACACAAGTAGAAAATGCAATCAAAACGTCGAGGTTAACAAACAGATGAAAGCATTCAGCCTTCAAAGCGACATGCCCGTCTTCAATTCCCCAGCGTGGTACAACTGCTCATCCATTATTACTTAATTTAATCAGATGCTAAAGGTTTCTAGATTTGAGTTCATTATGAGGCTCCCAAGTTAGAACACATTTGTCGTCTGACCTTCCTTCCAGTCTTCGGCTGATATGTTCTATTGCCTTCACTTTATTGTGAAGAAAAGGCCCTACCTTCCCTGCTCTTTGAAAAATAATGAAACCAATAATAAGCTCCAGTAATTCTGCGTACTGGGCGCCTGCTCCTTGTATTGTGGAGCACTGAAGCCTGACGTTCACTCAGCACCCCACAGGCACACATGTGTAGCGCTCGATAATGGGGGTAATTTTAACCCCCCCCCGCCCACGGATGGACGGTGAGGGGTGGAGGTGGGGTCAAAAAGTAAAAAATGGGAAGCCCGCCCCCAACCTGCCTCCAACTTCCGGTTTTAATGGAGGCGGGTCGGGGGGAGGGCGACTAACTTGCTCTCCGGAGGTGGGTCCCTCATTTAAATATTTTAATGAGGCTGCTTGCCTCAAATTTTAGCTCTGTTTCAGGTTTAACTCCTGGGGGGGCCGGGTTTCCCAGGACCTCGGGAAACCCGGCAGCTGAAGGGAGGCGAGAGCGGCCAGATCGAACAGGTAAGTGGCTTGTGGGCCAGGAGGAGCAGGAGTGCTTCCCCCTGATCTCCCCCCCCACCCCGCCCCCCCACCACAGCAAACCTCTTAACCTCCCCACGATCGGACCCCCGCACTCGGGCTCCCCCACCACGTTGGAAACCCCCGCGATGAGACCCCTTCCCTGAACTCTCCAATCCCAGACCGATCTCTCCAGAGCCCCTCCCCCCCCCCCCCCGATATCTGACCCACGATCTCCCCCTCCCTCCCTCCCTCCCTCCCTCCCTCCTCTCCCAGCCTGGTGCCGCAGGCCTACCTGCCCGAGAGCGAGCCAAGCTTTCAATCTGGCTGGCTGCGGCCGGGAAACGGATTCAAAAAATGTTAATGAGGTCCTGCTGTTAAATTCGACAGGACTTCCGGGGAATCCGTATTTCTGAGTTTCCCGGCCGTTGAACCACCTTCCCGTAAATATCACAGCCCAATATATTTTCTAATTCGTTCACGGGATGTGGGCGTCACTGGCAAGACCGGCATTTATTGCCCATCCCTAATTGCCCTTGAGAAGGTGGTGGTGAGCCGCCTTCTTGAACCGCTGTAGTCCGTGTGGTGACGGTTCTCCCACAGTGCTGTTAGGAAGGGAGTTCCAGGTTTTTGACCCAGCGACGATGAAGGAACGGTGATATATTTCCAAGTTGGGATGGTGTGTGACTTGGAGGGGAACGTGCAGGTGGTGTTGTTCCCATATGCCTGCTGCCCTTGTCCTTCTAGGTGGTGGAGGTCGCGGGTTTGGGAGGTGCTGTCGAAGAAGCCTTGGTGAGTTGCTGCAATGCATCTTGTAGGTCCTGGGAGCACCTGCAACACTCAGATTCTGTGCACCAGCCCTGCGCTATGCTCATTAAAGAAAAATATGTTAATGAGGTCTAAAGTATAAGGGGCGATTTTAACTCTCCCCCATTGGTGGGGACGGAGCGAGGGAGCAGTGAAGACAGAACAGGGGAGCAGTGAAGACGGAACAGGGGAGCAGTGAAGACGGAGCGAGGGAGCAGTGAAGACGGAACAGGGGAGCAGTGAAGACAGAACAGGGGAGCAGTGAAGACGGAACAGGGGAGCAGTGAAGACAGAACAGGGGAGCAGTGAAGACGGAACAGGGGAGCAGTGAAGACGGAACAGGGGAGCAGTGAAGTCGGAGCAGGGGAGCAGTGAAGTCGGAGCAGGGGAGCAGTGAAGACGGAGCAGGGGAGCAGTGAAGACGGAGCGAGGGAGCAGTGAAGACGGAGCGGGGGAGCAGTGAAGACAGAACAGGGGAGCAGTGAAGACGGAACAGGGGAGCAGTGAAGACGGAACAGGGGAGCAGTGAAGACGGAGCAGGGGAGCAGTGAAGACGGAGCAGGGGAGCAGTGAAGACGGAGCGAGGGAGCAGTGAAGACGGAGCGAGGGAGCAGTGAAGACGGAGCAGGGGAGCAGTGAAGACGGAGCGAGGGAGCAGTGAAGACGGAGCGGGGGAGCAGTGAAGACGGAGCGAGGGAGCAGTGAAGACGGAGCGGGGGAGCAGTGAAGACGGAGCAGGTGAGCAGTGAAGACGGAGCAGGGGAGCAGTGAAGACGGAACAGGGGAGCAGTGAAGACGGAGCAGGGGAGCAGTGAAGACGGAGCAGGGGAGCAGTGAAGACGGAACAGGGGAACAGTGAAGACGGAGCAGGGGAGCAGTGAAGACGGAACAGGGGAGCAGTGAAGACGGAGCGAGGGAGCAGTGAAGACGGAGCAGGGGAGCAGTGAAGACGGAGCAGGGGAGCAGTGAAGACGGAACAGGGGAGCAGTGAAGACGGAGCAGGGGAGCAGTGAAGACGGAACAGGGGAGCAGTGAAGACGGAGCGAGGGAGCAGTGAAGACGGAGCAGGGGAGCAGTGAAGACGGAGCAGGGGAGCAGTGAAGACGGAGCAGGGGAGCAGTGAAGACGGAGCAGGGGAGCAGTGAAGACGGAGCAGGGGAGCAGTGAAGACGGAGCAGGGGAGCAGTGAAGACGGAGCAGGGGAGCAGTGAAGACGGAGCAGGGGAACAGTGAAGGCAGAGCGAGGGAGCAGTGAAGACGGAGCAGGGGAGCAGTGAAGACGGAGCAGGGGAACAGTGAAGGCAGAGCGAGGGAGCAGTGAAGACGGAGCAGGGGAACAGTGAAGACGGAGCAGGGGAACAGGTAAAATGGATTGGTTCCATTTCCCGCCGATCTGCAATTTTAACGCTGCTGGTTTTGTCGGTGGAGGAGTCTGGCGGGAGGCTTGTTTATTAAGCAGACTATTTCCCTTAATTACACCTGTGTCTAATAACACGAAGGGGTTAGTTATTACAGCTATTATATGTATGTAATGAATTGACATTAACAATAAAGCAATCTGCAGAACTTAAAAAAAAAGTTGCCACCCACTATCTCATCCGCTTCCTTCCCCCCCTTCCGGTTTTTGGACAAAAGGTGGAAACCTCTGTGTGGGATTAGTGCATTAGTGCCAATTTTCCCAGATGTTTTGTGCTCAGGATTCATGTGGGAGCTCACTCAGCTTTCAAGATGGAGAATGTCACTATTGTCTGTTGGGGCTGGGCTCAAAGCCAAGCATCAGAGGTGAAAGGACAGGAGATAGTGACACCGATACTGCTCTTACTATTTACACTGACTGACCACACCCATTCATGCATCCTCACATGTACAGACTGAAGCAAGCCCCATAACGGTACCCGTGAGAGTCATAAATACAGTCTTCTCTCTACATTGCAAGCCATCTGCTTTGAGTTGCTTACACACCCTTGCCCCTACTAAGTCTTTTGAGGATCTCCACATTGAGCAAAACGGATATAAATCAGAGCTAGCCCACCACCAGAAAATACAGAAGTTGGCAACATCAGTAGTGTGAGGATGGTTTCAGTGCAGCTGCCTCAATATTCAATGTAACAACACAAGCAGAAGAGACTCAGTGGAACTAAAGTGCGAGGTGACAGAATATGAAATGTTATATTTAATTGGATGTGCAATTAAGTGGCTGAGTTTAAAGTAATACGTGAGCTACAGGTTGAGAAATGGTAAACTTATGAAAAATCAATATGAATCCCAGCTACCGATTGTCCTTGAACATGTCGTTCCATGCTCATCGCTGCCCGCATTCCCGGTTCGAATCCCTTCATTCCCGGTTCGAATCCCTTCATTCCCACTTCCAACCCTACTTACATCACTTCATCCTGTGACTGTGGTGCATTATCCTTCCTTGTCCTTCTTGACGCCTCCACAGCATTCATTATGTTCATCCTTGCCCATTGCCTTTCCTCTACTGTCCAACTATGTGGAAGTGCCCTCGTATGGTTCCAATCCTCCCTGTCCAACTGCAGCCAGAGTATCTCCAGCAACGGCTTCCTTCCCCGCGCCCTACCCCCACCCCCCACCCACCACCGCAGTCACCTCCACAGTCCCCCAAGGATCTTCCCTTGGCCCGCCTCCTCTTTCTCATCTAGATGCTGTCCCTTGGTAATGTCATCCACAGGTGGAGGATGAGCTTCCATATGTGGACCAATAACACCCAGTTCTACCTCTCCACCACATCCTTTGACTCCGCGGTTATCGCTGTGCTATGGGATTGCCTGACCCACATCAATCCGAGATGAGTCAAAATTCCTTCCCACTGAACATCAGAAAAACGGAAACCGTTTTTTGGGGACCCGCCATAAACTTCGTTCCATTGCCACTGACTCTATCCCCCTCCCCAGGCACTCGTTCAGATTGAACCTTGGTTTCCTGTTTGACTCAGAACCAAGATTCAAACCCCACTTTCTGACCATCACCAAGACCACTGATTCCCATCTCTTGAACATTGCTTGCTTCTGTTTCTCCCTCTGCACCACCACTGAAACCCTTTCTCACCTCTAGAATCAATTCCTCCGATGCCCTTTTTGGTGGCCTCCCATCCTCTTACCTCCATAAATAACAAAACTCGGCTGCCTGTTTCCTGTCGTGCATTAAGTCCCACCTGCCCATCACTCCTGCCTTCACTGATCTACATCAGCTGGCTGTCCCCCAACTCATTTCATCTTCAAACCTCTCCTTGACCTTGCCCTATCTCAGCAATCTCCTTTATAGCCCATCCTAAATACATATACCGAGCTCTAGCAGTACTGTTCAGAAACTGAAACCACCTATGAGGTCCTTTCTTCATTAAACATTCTTTTTGAAGCCTTAATGAGGCTGGCATCTGCCTGGTGCACGACAGGAACGCTAAGGATGCTGATTATGACATTATTGGCCCTGAACCTGCTCATGCAATGCATGCTGTTCTTTTCTTTGCAGAACAAAGCAGCATTCAACAGGTGCATTAACTGGTGGAGGGTTGCAAAATACTCCCTCACCACTTACAACTACACCATAATGGAGATCATTGAGTTGGAAACAGTACACTGCCTGGGTGATGCAGAGGTTTGTGTGGGTCCAGATGTTCAAGGTTTCTATTATGATTATCACTTATGTTCATTGTGTCACTTGAACCACGTTCGAAGCAATGTTTCTGCTCTGGCACAAACATACGAATACACTTGCTGCAACAATGGAGTGCTCCACGGTGCCTCAGGGCTAATTGTGCTCACACAGTCAACCTGATCCATCGGGACTGCACCTGCAGCACAGGGCAGTATGCCACCCAAAACACCAGTCTGGTGCCACACATTTTCAAGGAGGATAGTGAGCTACCCAGAGTGGCTGGGAATTTCTACTTCAGTGCTCCTGGTGCACAATGAAAGCACATGATAGGAAGGTGCACCCCCAAAACCTGTGAGCTTTCAATCACTGGGTGGAAAATCATAGGCTAGAGATGCATAACTTTCTACTACACTTTCTTATTGTGCATTAGGAACAATGAAACAGAAGATCTCAGCGAGTAAGTCATTGATTATGGATAGAAAGGATCAGAGGTGGTAGGGATCAAAGAGCAGGGTCCTGCTGAATGAAGGTGGGGTACAGCCAGGGGTCCCGCTGAGTGAAGGTTGAGCACGATCAGGGGGTCCCACTGAGTGAACATAAGAAATATGAGCAGGAGTAGGCCATACGGCCCCTCGAGCCTGCTCTGCCAGTCAATAAGATCATGGCTGATCTTCTACCTCAACTCCACTTCCCTGTCCTGTCCCCTTATCCCTTGATTCCCTTAGTGTCCAAAAATCTATTGATCTCAGTCTTGAATACACTCAACGACTGAGCATCCACAGCCCTCTGGGGTAGAGAATTCCATTGAGTCCTACCGAGCGAAGGTTGGGCATGGTCAGGGGTCCTGCTCCGTCACTTCTATCCTCACAGGACCACCCATGAAACACGTTCACCACATGAACAACTGCAAATGCACAAGGTTCTTGCTTCAGTCCAGCATTTCTTCCAGCCAATTTGCCACTTCAATGCAGCAAGTTGTCAGCTCTGCAGACTGCCAGTGAGAACCATGCACCATTAATGGGTTCTGCAGGGGGAGATCTCGGGCACACAGGGTGAGAATACAGTTTCAGCATCTCTCAGGAATGCTTTTACTGATGTGGCTATGTATTGAGGTCCATGTTCATGGGGTAGGGTAGTGCAGTGGTTATGTTACTGGACTAGTAATCTAGAGGCTTGGACTAATAATCTAGTAGAGCTCAAATCCAACTATGGCAAGTTTGAGAATTTGAATTCAGTTCTTAAAAAAAAAATCTGGAAATAAAAAAAAATCTGGAATCACAAAAAGTGACCCTGAAGCTATCGGATTGTTGTAAAAACCAAAATAGTTTGCTAATATCCTTTAGGGAAGGAAACCTGCTGTCTGGCCTATATGTGACTCTAGCCCCACTTCAATGCAGTCAACTCTAAACTGACATCTGAATTGGCCTAGCAAGCCACTCAGTTCTAGGGATGGGCAATAAATGCTGGCCTTGCAGTGACACCCACATCCTGAGAATGAATAATTTTTTTAAAGTTGCTGATGTAATAGCCAGGTTCAGCAGACTTGAAGGCAGAGTACAGACGACAATGAGTGAAGGGCTTGCAATCCTCACTGAAGTACATTACTTTATGTTTACACACGCCAGTGAGTAAACTGAGGGCTCAGCCTTCAACAGCAACGTGTGTTGAAGTACAAGAACAGGTAGGTGGACCCTCAAGTCGCTGCAGCTTCACCTGGGGAAGTGACAGCATGCACGGAGACCCTCACAGCCTCCATTCCCGGCAGGTCCTGCACATTCAGGTAGGCAGTCGGCAGAATCCCGTGCCTGTGTCTTTCTCGCACTCAGTTTTATCCAGGCTATAGGCCCAAATTTCCTGGGCCCGTGCCAGGTCATGAAAAAGAGGCAGAGACCCAGATTGCTGGGTTGCTACCCCTTTCATCATTGTCTCTGGGCTTTCCTGGGTGGGTGGGTGAGGGGGGTTGGGAAGGGAGGGAGAGGGAACGATCTTGGCCTGCTCCTATAGTAAGCTCAGGCCCGGCGAAAGCACCTAAAAGAGGCAGGAGGAACCATTCCGGATCCCCTGCTTCATTCTCCATCTTCAATGTTTGTTGGGTGCCCCAGTGCATGGGTGAAAAGATGGTGCTGTGGCCTGCCACTGAATCCCCACCAACC
Organism: Heptranchias perlo; assembly: GCF_035084215.1. Taxonomy (NCBI): domain Eukaryota; kingdom Metazoa; phylum Chordata; class Chondrichthyes; order Hexanchiformes; family Hexanchidae; genus Heptranchias; species Heptranchias perlo. The sequence goes on along the minus strand of NC_090332.1, from coordinate 12,220,671 downwards.
CGTGCGTCCATGGGTGTTCCGGGGTAGGCCGAAGAATCACAGGTAGGCCTACAGAGTTGACTTTAACCCTTCACCAGGACCCGGAAATCCTGTTGGGACCTTCTGGCTGCCCAAGTCCATCAGCGGCCGGCAGCTGCCAATCACCCAGACCAGACTCGCAACTGCAGGCCTGCAGACGATCCTTACGTTCTTGACCCCACTGCCAGTGCTAGGCCCGGCCAGGGGATGGGATGGGCCGTGCACTGGGGATAATCCCAGGCCATGTCAACGGCCCAGGGCTGATGCGACAGGAACAACACACTTCGGGCGTGCCCATCTTGTGTAGCACCCAGGCAAAGGGGAAAAGCAGGAAAATTGGCCCTTTTAGGTCACAGTCAGTGTCACAAGTCTGTTTATATCTCCAGTGTATTCATGCTTAACTTCATATAAAGGTACATGTTTGAGGCCCAATTGACACTTCAGGAGTTATTTTCTGACTTTGTGCTCCCAATGAGGAGCCTCACCCAGCACAAGCACGCATTGGAGCGTTGGGCGTGCACAATTTTCCGACCACTAATTTAGATGATCTGAAAATTACACTTTATATTTCAACCCGTTAGTCTCTGGGCCATTTCTTTCCCCTGTCGGCCACATTTTAGTTTATGAAATTGATGATGCATCCACAGCACATCCTGGTCACCAGCCACATCCTGGTACACAAGTACAAAATCAACAAACATAAAGATTAGGAGAAACATTTCCCCAACGCAGCAAATGACACAAGGAGCCTCGTTCCTGCAAAATCACTTCCTGCTCTATTGATTAACTGCTTCAAAACAAACTGGATCATTATCTGGTTAGGAACTGGATTCAAGGTCGTAGTGATAAGTTAAGTCAGAGATTATCAAATACTCCGTGGGACAGGGTTTTCTCTGTGTTGCTGTGGCTAAGGGAATTTTATCTGTGGAAAGCAGCCAGCCAGGGTCGAATAGTGGATATGTTGGAATGGATAGGTAAATATTCCGGAACTTTACTTGATTAGCTTCGGCGAAATTTGACCCTGAGCTGAGTTTCCGATCCTATACCCTCTCCACCACCAAGACCGCCTACTTCCACATCCGTAACATCGTCCGTCCCCATCCCTGTCTCAGCTCATCTGCTGCTGAAACCCTCATTCATGCCTTTTTTACCTCTAGACTGGACTACTCTAACGCTCTCCTGGCCGGCCTCCCACCTTCCACCCTCCGTAAATTTGAACTCATCCAAAACTCTGCTGACCGTATCCTAACTCACACCAAGTCCTGTTCACCCATCACCCTGTGCTCGCCGACCTACATTGGCTCCTGGTCCAAGACGCCTTGATTTTTAAATTCTTGTCCTTGTTTTCAAATCTCTCAATGGCCTCGCTCCTCCCTATCTCTATAATCTCCTCCAGCCCTACAACTCGCCGGGATCTCTGCACTCCTCCAATTCTTGCCTCTTGTGCATCCCTGATTTTAATCACTCCACCATTGGCGGCCGTGCCTTTAGCCATCTAGGCCCTTAGCTCTGGATCTCCTCCCTAATCCTCTAACCCTCTCTCTCTTCCTTTAAGACGCTCCTTAAAACCAACCTCTTTGGCCAAGCTTTTAGTCACCTATCCTAATATCTCCTTACCTGGCTCGGTGACAAATTTTGTTTGATAATCGCTCCGATGAAGCGCCTTGGGACATTTTACTACATCAAAGGCGCTATATAAATGCAAGTTGTTGATGCTGTTGTTGTTGAAGGGTGGTCAGGGAAAATATTTACAGAACTTTCCTTCAGGAGATGGTGAGAGTCCATGTTGGTGTCAGCTGTTAGCACGTGATCTTTGAACAGAACAGCTTGCTTTTCTCGTTGCATTTTGCCATTGCCAGGTTACTAACAGCACCTTCACAGGCAGTCTGGCAACCTTGTGAAGTATCACATACCGACAACCATGCACTCCCTTCCCCCTGTCACTCTTAGCTCCTATCCTTCTTTCCTGCAGATCCGCCATTTCAACAGGTGGCACAGGAGGAGAAACACGATGATGACGATGAGGATGATGAAGACCAAGTGTAGGCACCTGGGGAAGCACGGTGGTATGAAAGAGTAAGGTGAATGTTTGTTTGCACTTTGCAAATTATCGTATTAAAATAGACTATGCGCTGACGTGGCACTTTGTTACTCGTGGAGATTACCGTCCTTCAGGAAAGGAGCACTCATTTAGAGCTGACTATTTACTCAAGTGATGGTTACCTTCATGGTTATATTGGGGCAGGTGTGTTGTCATGTGGTAGGATGGGTAGCGAGAAGAGGAAATGTATCTTCATTTGCAAATGTGGGAGAAGGAGGTAGACTGAGTTAGACAGAGGAGATTTCCAAGAGATCTTTCCTCTGGTGGTCAGCAAGGACTCCTCTGAGTGCCGGTCATCCTGATGGTCTGCTCCATTTATTTATGGATCCACTGGAGCCAGGGTCTCCTCCTCAGACATGACAAAGTACAACCCTTCCTGAATGGCAAAGTTGTGAAGGGCACTGCAGGCTATCATTATTCTGGACACCTGATCTGCAGCATGTTGCAGATCTCCTCCTGACCTGTCCAGCCAGTGAAAGTGTGTTTTCCACAACCCGATGATCCACCCAATCACCAGCCTCATCGTAGCGTTCCTCTGGTGCTGTTGGTGGTACTCTGACTGGGGCCATTGGCCATGGGAGCAGGGGATTATGCTTTGTCGCCCTGAAACCATCCATGGATCTGATTCTCTTCCCTGAAGGAGGGCCGAATGATGAAGGACGAAGGCATCATGGCAACTTTGTACATATCAGGCATTGGCATGGAGAACCCTCTGATCACTGTCACAAACTATCTGAACACTGAGGGAGTGGAATTCCCCCCCCCCCCCCCCGCTGTGGTAGCTGAGTGGATGTTCTGTGGGTACTTTAGATACAATACGGGTGCCACTTTGCTCTGCTTTTCTTTAAAATCGGGCTGCAGTGGGAATGGCCACTTTGAATGTCCTGCACCAGGTGTGGCCATTTCTTCTACCGCACAGGATTTACCCCGAACGTTGGCAGGGAAACCAGTGAAGCAGACTGTACACGTGGGTTTGAGATAAAGCAGCAGGTTGTCCACTTTGGCTGTTGGGTGTAAAGCATCACCTGACAGAAGAAATTCGGTGAGAAGGAACGCACGTTCACCTTCCCCTCCGTTTAATTAACAAGTGGAAAACCAGGCGAGCTCCGTTACTGAAGTGAGGTCTTTCTCACCCGGTTTTTCTCTGTGCAATCTGCCCAGGCAACGCTTCACTCCCAACTGCCCCAAGTAAATGTCGGGACAGGAGGATTTGGTGAAAAGGCAGAAAGTTGGGATTCGAATCAATCAAAAATAGACAGATGTATTGGACCAAATAGCCTTTACCTGTTCCAAACATTACATAAAGGGTAAATTATACAGATAAATATGGATATAAATATCCTGATATATTCATGTCCTTTCCATTCAATGGTTAATATATATCTACTGTTATTTCAAAAATCAACCATAGTGCTGTTCCTTCAAAATTCTATAAAAATGTGCACTCAAAATAGGTGATAAATATTCATTTGGAGCAGCCCAACAGAGCACCAAATGAAATCTATTTTTATTAACCATACTGTACAGTTTGTTTACCACACAGGCACTGACGCAGATGCAATGTGGACTCATAAAATTAATGTCCATGGTTTATAAAGTATGGAGCAATCTATGGTCTAATCAATTTAATTCAGTGGGTTTCAAAACTTCCAACAAATATTGACACTCTTCCAGGGACCCCCTGCCAATACTGGCACACTCTCTGCGACTCCCTGTCAATACTGGCACACTCCCTGCGACCCCCTGTCAATACTGGCACACTCCTTGCAACCCCCTGTCAATAATGATGCACTCTGATGTACCCCTGCAAATGCAAACGCAATCCCAGGTAACTCTTGTAAAGGGTGACACCTTCTAAGGAACCCCCTGTAAATAATGGCACACTCCCAGGTACCCCCTGTAAATAATGACACACTCCCAGGTACCCCCTGTAAATAATGACACACTACCAAGTAATCCATGTAAATAATGACACACTCCCAGGTACCCCATGTAAATAATGACACACTCCCAAGTAACCCATGTAAATAATGACACACTCCCAAGTAACCCATGTAAATAATGACACACTCCCAGGTACCCCATGTAAATAATGACACACTACCAAGTAACCCATGTAAATAATGACACACTCCCAAGTAACCCATGTAAATAATGACACACTCCCAGGTACCCCCTGTAAATAATGACACACTCCCAAGTAATCCATGTAAATAATGACACACTCCCAGGTACCCCATGTAAATAATGACACACTCCCAGGTACCCCATGTAAATAATGACACACTCCCAGGTACCCCATGTAAATAATGACACACTCCCAGGTACCCCCTGTAAATAATGACACACTCCCAGGTACCCCATGTAAATAATGACACACTCCCAGGTACCCCATGTAAATAATGACACACTCCCAGGTACCCCATGTAAATAATGACACACTCCCAGGTACCCCCTGTAAATAATGACACACTCCCACGTGCCCTCTGTGAATAATGACACATTCCCAGGTCCCCCATGTAAATAATGACACATTCCCAGTTATCTTCTGTTCTAACTTCCAAAAGACAGTGCTGGCTATGCAAAGTAAAGCAGCGTTATCATTCCAGAAAGCCTTTTCTTTATTAATGTGCAACAAGAGAATTAATGTGCAAGTGAGTTAAGAAATATGGAAATCTAATTACAGGCCTACAGAAGTCCAATCACCTCAGAGACCGCCTGGGGACAATGATCCCAGTTTGATCCTATTTACATATTAAAGTGAGGGACGATTATCATAATTGATTTCTTTTGATCTGATTAGGTTCTCTACACTTTGTAAATGCATGTTTTTTTTCTGAATTATTAATGATAAATGTGTAAATCTTTGTGCTGATTTTTCTCCTTTCCTTCTGCTGCCGAAAGAACCACAAGTCAGACTACTGGGTGCTGAAATCTTGCTTAGTCAGTGTTAGTAATGACTTTGTAGGAAATTGCTGCATCTGCTATTTTAGGGTTAAGGAATTCCTTACTAATATCGCACAGTGCCATTTCAAGCTCTCGATTTCAACCCTGCCCACCTGGAGGAAACCGGGCGAGCAGTTAAAATCGGCCAGGTGACTTAGTGCCGACCTCACACACTGATCCCACTGTCTTCTATTTCAACCTGCTCTTCTGAACACGCAGCAAGGACACCTCACCTTAAGCCGAAGGGGTCCTTCTTTAAATAGGGGGGGTCCGACGACATCAACAGACCCCGACTGCAATTTTAACCGTGGCCTGAGGGGGTGGGGGAGGAGCTGCTGTGGCTTTGCCGCCTGGTGCAGACAGTGTGAAGCGCTTTTGGCATGTCTTGAGGTCGTGCTACATAAATGCAAGTTCTTCCTTTCCATGTCTTTCTGCAGCATAAATGAGGTATTTAATGGGAACAGTCTGCTAGGCAAACTCTGCTCATCATTACATTAGTTGCCAGGGTAAGTGCATACTACAGCAGAATCTATAAATATGTATTTTTTTAACACTGTGACACCAAGGTGAAAAACCACGGCCCATAGGACAGGATACCAAGATTGAAAAGAGCAGTAAATAAAGCAAGATTTATATCTACAGCCTTTCAATCTGCTTCACCTTTTGTCCGTTCGTTTCATGTCCAATTTGCGTTAAGGAAGAATCTAAATTAGCATCAGATGCCCATCAGTGATTGAGAACATCGTCGGGTCACCAATCACTTCACGGCACTCTCCCCTGTCTCTGGCAAACTGCGCTCCAAGACGATTAACTAGGCCGACAATGCCTCATTAACCTGGTGTGTAGAGGCTAAGCATTTATCCCGTGAAACGCCATCAGCAAGAGATCTTTTCTTCGCTTTATCGATCAATTTTCCCTGAGTCCCGGGTTCGGGTGGTCTGCACTATTGATAACGCGGGGAGGCACTGCTGAAATACATGGGTCACTCTGCCCTATAAAAGGGTAATGTGCACAATCCACAGAACAAAAATAAGATTGGCTGTTTTCCCATTATTATGCGTTTTGTCTGTCAGCAACAAAGAAATATTAATGACCCCCTCCCCCCCCCAAATGATACAGTTAATATCAGAGTTAAATATATGTTAATGACCACTGACACTGTGCAACCCAAATATTTGTACAGCATTTCACACAACTCCAATCACCCTGACCTTTTCAACTGCCAGTGCTCAAACCCAAAATAAATGGTAATATAGTGCTTATTGTAGTTGAATATTAATGAATATGACAATTCTGTCAGCGAAAGGCAATGAAAAGTTGCCTGACTTAGTAAACAATGGCTGCCCTTAACTGTACAATGAATGAACCACTGGTGTTTGCATTATTTTTTCGCAAGGCAATAAGATAACGCACTGAAGTTGGAACACATGGCTAGCAAAGCGATACCAGACTAAAGAGCAAACATATAAATCAGTGGGGGTTTCAAGAGAAAGACTGACAACCTCCATTGTTCTGAGCCTGTGTGATTGCTCGCTGCTCCCTGCTATAGCTGAGACGCCAGGTAAATCATCGCCCGTTGGTGATCCAGAACGGGGTGTGCACTGACAAGCCCAAGCCTATTCCTCAAACTCGGCAACTATGGGAGGAATGCGACAGGCTGCCACACCCTACCTCTCTCCTTGACTTTACCACCACTGCACCTGACATTAATTGTGATGAACTGAGTGCGTAGGCCCTTCTCGGGGAAGTGGGCTGGGGGTCAGCAGCAGGAGTTACTGCTTTCTGAACAGCAGGTGTGGAATGTCAACTATCTTGCAAAGCTTTCATGCTCCCTCACAGTGAAAAGGAAAGAGAGACTTGCATTTACAAAGAAAGAAAGACTTGCATTTTCACAGCGCTTTTCATGACCTCAGGACATCCCAAATCGCTTTACAGCCAAAGTACTTTTTGAAGTGTAGTCACTGTTGTAATGTAGGAAATGCGGCAGCCAATTTGTGCACAGCAAGGTCCCACAAACAGCAATGTGATAATGACCAGATAATCTATTATTAATTATGTTGGCCAGGACACTGGGGCGAACTGAGGTCATGAAAGATGCTATGTAAATGCAAGTCTTTTTACAAGTCAGACAACAATAGGGTTATGCTGGCCCATGGCATTGGCTCACCTGCATTGCCAGCTCAAGGGGGTGGACTGTGCATGATTTTACAATTGGGAGGCTCTCTTGCTAATTTAAATAAGCTATTGGCGCATGAAAAAGTTGCCCAGAGAGCTTGGCCTGTAACAAACTTAGCTGGGAATTGCAAAAATCTGACAAGACAGCAGCATTTAAATGGATGAAGCTCACCGTAAAAGTGGAAGTTGCGGAGGTGACAGAAACGTGACCTAATTGTTCCCAATGACATGTGAACAATATTGCTCCCTCCACCGATGAGGAGCTGGAAGGCCCTGTTGCAGAACGTGTTCCAGAGGTGGGCGGCCTTATTTGGCACTGAAGGCCACCCTCCAGTAAAAGCGCAGCATGGAAGGTATTCGACGCAGTCACAAAACTCCCCCGTACTGAACTAAAAATGAAGAATAAATATGTGAGTGTCAAGAGGAAGGTGAAGGTGTGTGGTCCTCACTTTTGCACACCTTTCTTGTGGGGCCTGTCGAGCACGGCACAAGCCTACGTTGGGAACTGCCTTGCTCTCCTGAAGGAATTGCTTCCATCATTGTGCACAACCATTTCCCTTTTGCACGATCCTTTCATCGTGCCTAAGCTGCACGGCACTCTTTTCTTGACAGTGGAGCTGGCACCCAAGGAACAGGAAACAGGCGTTGAGCCAAGGTGCTCCTCTGCTGTGAAAGGATTACTCAGTGAAGTCAACAGCCAGGGACACGAAGGATAGTCGTGGTCTCCTACAAGTCGCCCACCCAGTATTTCTCCTTCATCCCAGTCCAGGACTTGAGCACATAATTATGCATTTAAGTGGAAGCAAGATAAGTACACGAGGGAGAAAAGAATAGAAGGATATGCTAATAGGGTTAGATGAGGTAGGGTGGGAAGAGGCTCGCGTGGAGCATAAACACCGGCAGAGACCAGTTGGGCCGAATGGCCTGTTTCTGTGCTGTAAAATGCTATGTAATTCGATGTAACATAATGAGGGAGTGCTGCGTTATCAGAGGTACCACCTTCCAGATGAGACGTTGAACCTTGTCTATCTGTTGTGGTGGATGTAAAAGATCAGATGGCACTTTTTGAAAAAGAGCAGCAAGTTCTTTTTTTTAACATATTTATTCTCGGGAGGCGGGCATCGCTGACAAGGCCGGCATTTATTACCCACCCCTTGTTGCCCTTGAGATGGTGGTGATGGACCTTCTTCTTGAACCGCTGCGGTCCGTGTGGTGAAGGCACTCCCACAGTGCTGTTAGGTAGAGAGTTCCAGGATTTTGATCCAGCGACATCTGGTGTTATTTCTTGGTCCATCACAAACTCCTCCTCCTTATCTCAATTACACACCACGTGCAGAACCTCCAAAGAAATACTCGCCCTTACTGCTTGTAAGGTACGGTTTCAGAGTCCACAGCAACCAAGGATAATGAAGCTAAGTACTGATAAGAAAAAAAAAGAGATGCAAATTGTGGAGCAAAATGCAGCAAGAGCTATGTAAAAATGTAAAATGTTTACCATCTGCCTTTAAGAGGCTACTTGAGCAGCCCATGTGTCCAGTTTTTATAGGCGAGCAGAGGTTGGAGTAGGGTTGCCAACTCTGGTTGGATGTATTCCTGGAGGCTTCATCACATGACATGCTCCCGCCATTGGTCACCCATATTCACGGCGCACTGCCTTCCCACGCCAAAATCGAATAGACTCTTCATTACCCAATTGGATGATTCTTGACTGGCAGTCAAACAGCCTTGTTTCTCATCTCCAATATTGTTATAAGTAATAAACACCAGTGTTGAAAGAAAATGAATAAACAATTTTTTTAATGCCCGTATGATTTTTCTCCCTGGTTCCTCACAGCAGTGTCCTGGAGATTAATCTTCAATGCCTGGAGACTCCAGGGCAATCCTGGAGGGTTGGCAACCCTAGGTTGGAGGCGGAGTCTTGTTCACAGTCATGAGATTCGGTGTGAGACCCTTTTTAGGTGTATTTACGTGTTAAAATGAGGCCACACGTGCCGGTAGTGCAGCCTCATCTTTTGGCAGTAAAGCACCCACGTATTTGGCAATGTGATGATGTCCTCGACTCAGGAGCTACAAATTTATTATTTTGCTCCCAACTGTCATTAAGAACCATGGCTAAAAATATCACTATGAGCTTATATACTATAGGTTAGTCTCCCTCCCCTTAGCCGACCTGGGAGCCTTGGGCAGAATCTTTGAGGTGTGCTGCTCCAGAAACAGATCACCTGAAAACTCACCAATTGGGTGGTGCCCCTATAACATGGCCAAGGTTTCAGAAAGTAAATGGGACGTCAACATTTTTAACCTAGTTTATATTGTAGCGCAACATGCATTCTTTTTTCACTTAAAACGGGAGGATAAATCGACAAGTCCTCTCATGTTTGATAGGTACGATGACTGGGTAAAGGCACTGGTTAGCGTGGAGTTGAGCCACCCAGACCAGGAAGGTCCAGGATTCAATACCTGTTCTGTGTCGTCAACCAGTCTCGGCTGGCAGAGCCAGATTAAGAATTCTTGGGGCTCTGGGCTCCATGCGTAGTGAAATGCATGAATAGACCCGATTTTTAAATGCTAAAATATTTGAATCCAGCGATTGTATGGAGTTTCTCTGCGTTACGGTGCATTTCACCGTGGGTCCTACACTTGCACGGGTCCCTGGCTGGAGCCAAAGGACATAATTGCTTTGGAGGTGGTTCAGAGAAGGTTCACTCGACTGATTCCTGGGATGAGGGGGTTCTCTTATGAGGACAAGTTGGGCCTGTATACACGGGAGTTTAGAAGAATGAGAGGTGATCTTATTGAAACATATAAGATCCTGAGGGGATTAGAAGGGGTAGATGCTGAGGGGATGTTTCCACTTGTGGGAGACACTAGACCTAGGGGCCACTGTTTAAAAATAAGGGGTCTCCCATTTAAGACGGAGATGAGGAGAAATTTTTTCTCTCAGAGGGTCGTGAGTTTGTGGAACTCCCTTCCCCAAAGAGCGGTGGAGGCAGGGTCATTGAATATATTTAAGGCCAAGTTAGATAGATTCCTGATTAACAAGGGAGTCAAAGGTTTTAGTAGGTAGACGGGAAAGTAGGGTTGAGGTCACAATCAGATCAGCCATGATCTTATCAAATGGCAGAGCAGGCTCGAGGGGCCGAATGGCCTACTCCTGCTCTTAATTCGTATGTTCGTATGTATGTATGTTCGTATGTAGCCCCTGGGCATGGGCCCCATAAGTCTGAGTGTTAATCCGCCCCTGTAGGCTGGGGGAGTGGCAGGTTGCCGCAGCTGACCTTAACACTCCCCCTGGTGGAACCATGAGGAAGTTAGCCAGGGTTCCCGCTCCTGATCCCTGTCCTGTTGTAAAACGTGCGTGTATGGATGTCAGGTGAGACTGTGGAGCCCCTTGACCCCTCCCAATGGCCAAACAGCTTTCCAAAACTCACTGGGTTCACCCATGAAGAAAGGTTACTTGAGTGGGCTACATGTGGAACTGTACCCCAGCATAACTTACCACCTTTGAGGGGAGAACATTTTTTGGGACGGAACGGGAGGAATTTGGTGTGCTTTACTTTTTGAATTAAAATGAAATGGGGGGGTGACAGATGGATAGATTAAAAAAATAATGGTAATTGCAGACCAGCAAAGAAAGGCTTACCTCTGTACATGTAGATGTAGCAAGAGACATGATAGATGGAACCATAAGCGCAGTAATAGCATTGTCTACAAGTACTGACCTATTTGGACATATGTTTGAAACTGTTAAGTAGATACACACAATAAAGGTTAAATGCTCTAGACCCAGCTCTGTTCTATCTCCCAAGCTAATGAATTTTAAACTGACACAAGAGAACTGCAGCTATGACCAGATAAACACATCGACACTTGTAGCTGGATTTTTTTTCTTTTTTAACGTCGGATGGTAAGATAAGTGCATTTAAATTAAACAAACGTGAATGACCCTCAAAGTCATGGGGTGGGTCATGGGGAAGGGGAGAGGTGGAGGAGGGGGCTATAAATTATAGAGTTTCATTAAGCCAACTAGGTGTCAGAGTTCACCTCCATCCCTTCCCTTCTGATAAGTGTGAATTGTCGAGTGGGTGTTTCGATGAGGTCCAGAGATCTCTCTGTGCCCCCAGACCAAATGCTGCTATCATCGGATCACTAACATCGTGTTGGCCCGTGGGTTTTCATTTCCTCACATGAGTGACTTACCTTCTTCCTGTGCAATAAACGAGAACCTGAGGGCAGTCAAACTGCGATCAGTTGGTTGTGAAGGGCATTGCGTTCGAGCCCAAACGCTTTTATCAACATGATGGACTTCCTCACTGGCTCCAGCATCACATCTTCGGTCTCCCGCCATCGTTAAGAGTCCGATTTAACACCTTTTAATTTTTTTATCCAATTTCATCCGCTGCGGCTAAAAATCGATAGAATAAGGGCATGGAAGGAGATGGTAAATCAGAAAACTTCATTTCAAATGGATTTTGGGAATTCATAGCAACATAGGAACTTAGAAAAATACAGGATCAGAACAGACCATTTCAGTCCATCATGGTTCAAATACAGGATTTTTTTTTTAGAAAGCCACCAAGCTTTGCTCATCGTGACAATAAATCAAGAGGTAGACCAGCCAAATACTTTTCAGATTCTGTCAAGCCCAAGTTGAGAGAAGATTCTAGCTCTAATTTCCCCACCCGAATCCAATCAGGAATTGCTCCACCTGTGCCTTAACTAACCTAAGTCTTCCATTGCACGTAAAGGAGCAGCCACTGTTCTCTTAACTAAGTCAGGGAGCAGGCTCAGCTCTCCAGAGCCCAAGATAAGGCTGGAGTCTACTTTGACTGTTCTAACCCAAGTCATGGCACCGTTGAATCTTCAAGTCTGCCAAGTCTTGGTGTCCGAGTTGAGTCAAGTTTCTCGTTCAGCTCTCTGAGCTAAATCTAAGTTAAGGAGGTGGCCTGGCTCTCCCCGGGCAGAGTCAAGGCTCAGATCTCATTTTCAAAATGAGTACTAATTGCGAAGATTCCTCTTTAAACTTGTTCTGGTTTCCCACTAGTTTTCTCATTTTATGAAGTCCCGCATTGTTTTTATTCAGCATTCCAAAACTTGGATAAACTTTCCATGTCGGCACTGTCTGTTGGAGAATTTAAGCCATTATGTTAGATAGAAAGAAAGGAAGAAGGACTGAGAGACTTGCATTTATGTAACACCTTTCATGACCTCAGGACATCCCAAAGCACTTTACAGCCAATGAAATACTTTTGAAGTGTAGTCATTGTTGTAACGTAGGAAATGTGGCAAATAATTTGTTCACAGCAAGATCCCACAAACAGCAATGAGATAATGACCAGATCATCTGTTTTAGTATTGTTGGTTGAGGGATAAATATTGTCCAGGAGGCCGGGGAGAACTCCCCTGCTCTTCTTCGAATCGTGCCATGGGATCTTTTACGTCCACCTGAGAAAACAGACGGGGCCTCGGTTTAACGTCTCCTCTGAAAGACCTGACCATCCGTGCAAAGGATTTTGCTTTTCTTGCTGGTCAGCTGGGAGTCAGACATGCATGGAAACCCACCATTATATTTAAGAGTCTCCAATCCAAGCTGCTGAGAAGCCTACACAGATAGAGTTTCTCTTTGCCTGATGTGGAGTACCAAGTCTCTCTCCGTGTGGACGTACCCTGCATACCTAAGTCCAGAGGTCCAGGGAAAGCCAAGGCTTAGAAATTTCCAGATATCACAAGGCTACTGCTGGATTTTAACCAACTAAATCTTCCTGCTGCCTGTTCAGAGTGGACCACCACCCGGGACCACCCTCCCTGTTAAGGTCCTGGCTCAGTCGAGGCAGCCTGAAGAGAGTGAAAAGAAGGTGTAGGTACTGTGGGTAGTGTCAGATTTCATCATCAGCAACAACAACTTGCATTTATATAGCGCCTTTAATGTAGTGAAATGCCCCCAGGCACTTCACAGGAGTGTCATCACACAAAAATTGACAACTTTAGGAACTAACAATATGACTTACTGGTTGACGAAGTAGTCATTTTAAAAATTTTCTAATATTCTCTTCTCTCTCTTTCTTGCTAAATTGCTGTTCCACAATTTCCCCCTGGTATCTCATCCAAGAGACTGTTCACCTAGACAGTGAGGTCTTAACATTCTATAGGCTCTCCCTCCGTAACTGACTGAACCCCCCCCCCCCAGGGCAACAGTGTAAATGGCTGCTTTCAGCCATTTGCACCATTCCCCTTGGGACTCGGCCGATCTCCCACCAGAGTTAGAGCGGGAGACCAGCAGGGCACCCCTCCCCATGGAAATTCAGGGCCTGACTGTCAGCAGGACACTCAACCAGTCAGTGGGATTCAAATCCAATGGTGTCTTCACCCAACATCCCCACAAATAAGTATCTCCAGCAGAAAATGTGAGAACCCAAGCTATTTCTCCTCCCTCAGCCAGTGGGTCAATTGTAGCAATCGCCACAATTGCAACTGAAATCAGTTCATTCCACACAAGAGACTTTACTGATCTCTATGGCTCAGCACCATAATGGCAGTGCATTCACTTACTCAACAGTGATGAAACGCTATTTAGTTGCTTACTGTAATGAAATCCTAGTACTCAGGACAGGACATACAGCCATCATCTTGTGATAGCAAATTCATCAAATAATCCAACTTTGCTGAACATTTATAATCAACAACTGAATCCTGGGAAGTACAGACAGATTAAAGGTCAGTAGGGAAAGGGTTAAAAATGATAACTTTCCCCTGTCCCCCCCTCTTAGCTCCAACGATTATGCCCACATCTGTCTCAACAAGACCGAACCCCAGCCCACAGAGAGTGAAGTCATGCTTGGTTTTCAGATTTTTATTTGTTAAACCAGTCATTACACGCCACACAATTTTGTCACTCCGCCCATTAAAATGTCCAAAATATCAAAAACATTCCTCATGTTAAAGCCATGGCAACAAATTGTGCTTTAGGCTTCCTTTAAGCGAGGCTAACTGGTCATGCGGAGGTAAACAGAAAATTCTGTATCAAATTAGTGTAAATTAAAATACCATTTCTGCTTTCTATCAAAATGCCGTATCACTTTCTGAAAATGAGTGGGTGCAGCTCATATGGGTCCCAATCACCATCCAGTGAGGTGATTAGAATGAGGGACAGGGAGGAAGAAATGGACAGCTCTCTTCAACTATTTCAAAAAGTACTCTTGACTGCGGTAACTGTAAAAAACAATTATGGGAAAATTATGTGGTTCCTGTAAACTATAATGTTACAATTATGATAGTTAAGAATACAACTCAGAAGCTGGCAAGTTTCCACCTGACATTCTTGTAGCATTCCTTTTATATGTTGATTATTCTGCACTCACGCTGGTTAACCATTTGTGGCCTGGTGGGAAATAATGTACTTTGTGAGAATACTGAGAATCAAGACTTGTTCTATTCCCTCTTTGTAATCTGGAACCATTTTAAATTCACTTTGCAGCTGTTCTATTGAAGGAATTGAGTTTTTTTAACCTTGTGAAAGAGCCTCTTTGGAGACAATTGTCAATGGCTTAACCGTGTCGCACAGTCATTTTGCATTTGTAAATAGATAAGAACGTACCAACATAGGAACAGGGTGGGCAATTCAGCCCCTCGGGCCTGCTGCACCATTCTATTAGATCATGGGTGATCTGTATCTCAACTCCATTTACCCGTCTTAGCTCCATATCCCTTGATACCCTTACCTAACAAAAATCTATTGATCTGTCTTGAAAGCTCCGATTGACCCAGCATCCACAGCCTTCTGGGGGAGAGAATTCCAGACTTCTACTACCCTTTGTGTGAAAAAGTGCTTCCTGATTTCCCTCCTAAACGGCCTAGCCCTAATTTTAAGATTATGTCCCCTCGTTCTTGATTCCCCCACCAGAGGAAATACTTTCTCTGTATCTACCCTGTGGGATCCTTATAACATTTTAAACACTGCATGACATTTTTGGAGGTCCCTATGTTTTATTTGTTTACCCCTGCAGTTATCGCCCCTCCACTCCTACAAGCCCTAACCTGGGCTGGGATGCTGTTCCACAGAGGCTGCAAGGCCTCCAGTACCTCGTCCAGTTGGCCACGATTCATGCATGAGCCTAAACATTGAGTACTGGCAGCCTGTTCTACTGTAAAGGGCATCACAGCTCAGCCTAGTCCTGTCACCATCTCATGTCCATACACATGCCTTTTCAGTAGGGCTCACTGTATAGCTGTCAGAATTGGGAACCTTAGCTTACCTTGCTATCCCAGGGGTCAAGTGTCACGCCCCTACCACCACTTTAGTTGAGGCCAGCAAACTCAGCACAGGCTGATAATTGCACCTGGGCCTTCCTGAGCTGCATGGCTCAGTCTACAATGGATGGTCTGTTTCCAATGGGGGAGCCCAAACATATTTTATTTAAATTTTAATCAGTTATGAAACCACATTGAAAAAGTTCGCATTACGACAGATGGGCACCAACTTGATGGACTATTCAACAATGCAGTTGGGCAACACAGTCTGCCCGAAAACTCCTTAAAATGGTGACCGGTGACACCTCATAGCCCAAGAAACCTTCCCCTCCCCCACCCCCCAAACTAACAAAGACAAAAGCAAAACTAATTTTGAGGGGATATGAAATCTTTATTTCCAAGTGCCCAGAAAATACAAACATAATAACAATAGTGTGCCACTCATGGAGCGAACCCGATGTTAATAATGATTGGGATTTCATTTGTGAAACAGCATGCACAGTCTCAACCTGCAATAAATGAAACAACGGGCAAATTAAAATTAACTTCAGCATGTAAACCGAGGCCTCATTGGTCCTCTCAGGTGGACATAAAAGAGCCCATGGCACTATTCAAAGAACAGCAGTTGTCCTGGCCAATATTTATCCCTCAACCAGCATCACTAAAAAAAAGATTATCTGGTCATAATCTCATTGCTGTTTATGGGACCTTGCTGTGTGCAAATTGTCTGCTGTGTTTCCCTACATTACATCAGTGACTACACTTCAAAAAGTACTTTAATGGCTGTAAAGCGCTTTGGGACATCTTGAGATCATGAAAGGCACTGTATAAATGCAAGTTCATTCTTCTTTCATATCATACCACTTCCCCATCTCTGCAGGCAGACCATGGTGTCGCTGAGGTGTGCTGAAGAGGCTGTAGGGGGAAGAGAACAATCCTTCGCATTTTCTCACTGCGCCCAAAGCTTTGCTTGCGAAACATGTTATCTGATATCCAGAAGACTGCCAACCGTACAATCGAGCTAGACCTGGCATACTGCCTCGTGGGCCTTACCTTGGTGACCCCTCAACTCAATATGGGCAAGCTGCTAGGTTTCCTCCTAACTGCAGCCATTGGTGGCAGCAAGAAATCATCTCCCACTCTCCCCCACCAGTCAATGCAAATAAAAATAATAATACGGATAATAACCCGCACTCCGAGAACAGGCTAACTGCCTGCTCTGGTACAGGTGGACATTAACGATCGCACTGCACTACTTAAAGGACAAGTAGTTTTCCCAGTGTACTGGCTAACTTTCACTAACATCGCCAAAACTAATTAACTGGTTGTCCTTCTTATCTGCTGCTTGTAGGCTGTGTGTGTGAAATTTGCTCATATCGCAACAGTCACTGCACTTTAAAGTAATTTGTAGCAGGTGAAGCACTTTAAGGAATTTTTGCGAGACATAAGATATATGTGCAAGTCTTTATTCCATATACATTGAATACCACGAATGTAACTTGTTTCAGAGTACTGCAACCAGAAAAAAAAACATAATAAAAAAAATGGTGCCCCCACCTTCTCCCACGCTGACTTCTAGTTTTCTACCAGTCTCTTGCCGGCCGTGCCAGCGACAGACTGTCTGCCTGATGACATTGAGTTCCAGGCGTTCTTTCACTCGTGCAAGCAACCATTTGCGTGCCTGTGGTACTCATGAATTATGGCCCCTTCACTTCCATCAAAGGAGCGCCATAACTCACCCACTCCGGTGAGACATCCTCTGTTTACTCTGTGCCCCGCACTGGCATATTTCCTGCATAACGCAAGCGCTGGTTCATGCAGGGAAGTTACAATTATATTTTCACACATGGGCAAGATCAGACTTTGTGTGACAACACCCAGGGGCACTTTCCAACTGTAATGACTGTTGTAAATGTTTAAAGTTTTTTTTTGAAAAAAAAAGATGTTGTGCTTTCCTGTTTAGTTTATACCGTCACGGATGCCTTGGGCATATTCCAGATAATAAACAGAATGCCATACAGAGAGATTAATTGCAATCCCTTTTGACTCACGGCAGGGGTGGGGGAAGAGACAAGATTATCCTGGCCGTCTCCTAGCTTCATCAGTTGTGAATTTAAGATGACAGCAAACTCGTGAACAATCCCTGCAATTGAAAGGGAAGATTAAGTCTGGGGATAAATACTAACAAACAGTAAGTACTTGCCTCTGAAACATAGAAATCACTCAGCAGCAACTAGGAGAAAATCAGACAAGGCCACTCTTGACTTATTTGCTAAACAGTCCAATCGAATTGACACCAGTGATAGGAAGCAGATATGCTCCCAGAGGCTCTCTTGACAGGAGACCCCCCTCCCCTCACACACAAGTCAGTGTCTGAAGTCAATGGAAAAACAATTGGAAAGCTGCAGCGTAGATTCACGAAGATTAAACACTTACAATTATAAAGGGAGATCTGAGAATCGATTTTTTTTTGTCTCTATTAAAAGACTGACTTGCTAGACATTATCTTTGCGATTCTGTAGGGTTATGACAGGGCGAATAGTGATGGGGAGTTCTTCCACTCCTTGATGAGATGGTGCAAGAGGAGACAATCAACCAAAAAAGAACTAAAGGGGAGATTTTTTTTTAAAAATACATTCTTCACGCAGCAGGTGGTCAGAATGTGGAATTCTCTGGCATGAACTTGTAGAAGCAGAGTCCGTAAATTCTTTTCAAAGGGAATTAAATAGTTGCTTGAAAAAGAGAATTATTAAAATGTCTGGGAGAGAGCAGGAGTTTGGGAATCAGATCAGGTGGGGAAAACACCGACGCAGACTTGATGGGCCGAATGGCCTGTCTCTATAGCATTCGATGATTCCGTGAAGGATGTGTCAATGGCAATATTTGGAAAATTATTTTTTTTAAAGAAAAGAAACGCAAAGGTAGAACTTCCAATTGCTGAAGTCCGTGTAAGAATGTTTATTACACTCGGGTCACGTCGCTGATATTTCTCTGCACGCAGGAGTGCAGTTTGAGTGCGTTAAGTATTTATATTTTGGCAATCAGCAGTTCTAAATACTGGGATATCGCAAGGTCAAAGCAATGGCTCTAAGGGGTTTAAATTTTTCCGGCAGTGCGCTGTTTACTGCATCGGTGTAAACTTCCTTTGTATGTTACTTTAAGGCAGTTATTGGTCCATTGATATGGAACAGGTTAACGCCCGAGTTAAAATACCACACACATCAACCAGTTCAACTAAAGATAGTGCACACAGAAAACAGAATCATCTTTCCCTTTTTTTCAGGAAGACACGATTGTCAGTGTTCTTTTTCCCTTTGGTAGGCAGAAAAACCATTCATCAGGTTCATCCATACTGGTGGATGGAGCCTTTGGTTCAGTGGTAGCATTTCCAGCCTCTGAGTCAGAATGTGCATGGTTTAAACCCTGATCCAGACAGTCCAGGCGAGTGGAGACCCCAGTGCTGGCTCTAAATTCCAAATTGACATCAAGCGGGATACTCACATTAGGTGGGTGTGGGTAGCCCCCCCCCCCCCCTTATTGTATGGGTTGTGGGAGCCCATTAAACCATCCTGCCATATAGGACTATCCACCCCATAGACTGGTGTAGAGATGGTTACAGCCATAGAAGGAGTGTTCACATTGTGGCCTGTCAGACTGTTAATCAGCCCACGTATCCTTCCAATAATTCATACTATTCTCCAAGAGTGTGAATGTACAACAACAACCCACACTGATGATACGGGAGTAAAATAATGATTTGTTCTGAAATTTCTTACATCACAGAATCATCGGAAATTTACAGCACAGAAGGAGGCCATTCGACCCATCGTGTCCACGCCGGCCAAAAATGAGCCACCCAGCCTTATCCCACCTTCCAGCACTTGGTCCGTAGCCTTGTAGGTCATGTCACTTCAGGTGCACATCCAGGTACTTTTTAAATGAGTTGAGGGTTTCTGCCTCTACCACCCTTTCAGGCAGTGAGTTCCAGACCCCCACCACCCTCTGGGTGAAAACATTTTTCCTCAGCTCCCCTCTAATCCTTCTACCAATCACTTTAAATCTATGCCCCCTGGTTATTGACCTCTCTGCTAAGGGATATAGATCCTTCCTATCCACTCTATCTAGGCCCCTCATAATTTTGTACACCTCAATTAAATCACCCCTCAGCCTCCTCTGTTCCAAAGAGAACAACCCCAGCCTATCCAATCTTTCCTCATAGCTAAAATTCTCCAGCCCTGGCAACATCCTCGTAAATCTCCTCTGTACCCTCTCCAGTGCAATCACATCCTTCCTGTAATGTGGTGACCAGAACTGTACGCAGTACACAAGCTGTGGCCTAACCAGTATTTTATACAGTTCCAGCATAACCTCCCTGCTCTTATATTCTATGCCTCAACTAATAAAGGAAAGTATCCCGTATGCTTTCTTAACCACCTTATCTACCTGTCCTGCTACCTTCAGGGATCTGTGGCCATGCACTCCAAGGTCCCTCACTTCCTCTACACTTTTCAGTATCCTCCCATTTATTGTGTATTCCCTTGCCTTGTTTGCCCTCCCCAAATGAATTACCTCACACTTCTCCGGATTGAATTCTATTTGCCACTTTTCTGCCCACCTGTCCTGTCCATTGGTATCTTCCTGCAGTCTACAGCTTTCTTCCTCACTATCAACCACACGGTTAATTTTTGTATCATCTACAAACTCCTTAATCATGCACCCTACAATTAAGTCCAAATCATTAATATATATCACAAAAAGCAAGGGCCCTAGTACTGAGCCCTGTGGAACCCCACTGGAAACCGCCTTCCAGTCACAAAAACACCCGTCCATCATTATCCTTTGCTTCCTGCCACTGAGCCAATTTTGGATCCAACTTGCCACTTTCCCTTGGATCCCGTGGGCTTGTGCTTTTTTGACCAGTCTGCCATGTGGGACCTTGTCAAAAGACTTGCTAAAATCCATGTAGACTACATCAAATACACTACCCCCATTGACCCTCCTTGTTACTGCCTCAAAAAATGCAATCAAGTTAGTCAGACACGACCTTCCCTTAACAAACCCATGCTGACTGTCCTTGATTACTGTGTGCCTTTCTAAGTGACTGTTTATCCTGTCCCTCAGAATTGATTCCAATAATTTGCCCACTGCCGAGGTTAGACTGACTGGCCTGTAATTACTCGGTCTACCCCTCGCTCCCTTTTTAAACAATGGTACAACGTTAGCAGTCCTCCAATCCTCCGGCACCACGCCTGTATCCAGTGAGGATTGGAAAATGATGGTCAAAGCCTCATGTTATGCATTTGTAAGCAAAGGGGGAAGAGTTTGTCAAACATTTATTCCTGAAGAGAGCAGCCCCATTAGCCGTGTTTTTATTCATTCTCAGAATGTGGGTGTCCGTGGCCAGGATGGCAAGGTTATTGCCCGGATGTGATACAACTGAGTGGTTTGCTAGGTCACTTCAGAGGGCAGTTAAGTATCAACTACATTGGTGTGGGACTGGAGTCACATAGAGGCCAGATCAGGTAAGGATGGCAGGGTTCCTTCCCTAAAGGACATTAGTGAACCAGATGGGTTTTTACAACAATCCGACAGCTTCATGGTCACTTTTACTGATGATGTGGAGATGCCGGTGATGGACTGGGGTTGACAATTGTAAACAATTTTACAACACCAAGTTATAGTCCAACAATTTTTACTTTTACTGATGCCAGCTTTTTATCTCCAGATTTTTTTTTTAAACTGAATTCAAATTCTCAAACTGCCATGGTGGGATTTAAATTCACGTGCTCTGGATTACTAGTCCAGTAATGTAACAACTACACTATCGTACTCATTTGAAGATTAGGTGTATGTTATCTCTTTAAGGATGACTAAACCCTTCAAGAGTGCAGGCAATAGTTGAGTGCCATCTTTGCTCAGTTGGTAGCACACTTGCCTCCAATTTAGAAGGTCATAGGTTCAATCCCCACTCCAGAATTTGAGCACATCATCTAGGTTGACACTTTGGTGCAGTACTGAGGGAATACTGTATGATCAGTGCTGCTGTGTTCCAGATGAAGCAATGGAGAGTGTTGATGAGGGTAGTGCGGTTGATGTTGTATATATGGACTTTCAAAAGGCATTTGATAAAGTATTGCATATCAGACTTGTTAGCAAAACTAAAGCCCATGGAGTAAATAGGGAGAAACTGTTTCCAGTGGCAGAAGGGTCGGTAACCAGAGGACACAAAATAAAGTTGGTCGGACAAAAGAGCCAGAGGTGACATGAGGGAACATTTTTTTACGCAGCAAGTTGCAATGATCTGGAATGCACTGCCTGAAAGGGTGGTGGAAGCAGATTCAATAGTAACTTTCAAAAGGAAATTAGATAAATATTTGAAAGGGAGAGAGCAGGGGAATGGGACTATTTGGATAACTCTTTCAAAGAGCCAGCACAGGCACGATGGGCCGAATGGCCTCCTCCTGTACCTACTATGAAACTATGAGTTGTGAAACTGAGAATTGGTCCGGTGGACATCAAAGATCCTAAGATGCTATTCAAACAAGAGCAGAGAGTTCTCCAGGTGACCTGGCTAACATCTGTCCCTCAACCAACATCACCAAAAACAAATGATCTGGTCATTCATTGTAGTAAGTTGCGAAATTGAATTCAATAAATCTGGTTATTTATGGACTGAGGAGGATCAGATTGTTGTAAAAACCCAAATGGTTCACTATTTCCACAGGGAATGGAGCGTGACACACCTACCTCATCTGAAATAAGAACAGAAACTGCTGGAGATAAAAAGCAGGTCCTTCAATATCTGAAAAAGAAAGGTTAACATACCAGATGTAGACCTACAAAGGGTGTATGTTAAAGAGATCATTTTCCCGCACTTTGCTTCTCAGAGGGAGCTTTGCCCTCCAGAAACGCTCGTCAGAAACTTGGGTTCACACTGTGCAGGATTTTACCACCATTAATTGAAATGGATGGAAAAGTGTGTGCAGCACTGGCAAAACTTCCGATAGGTACACCCGGCAGGTGGGAAATGACATCTCAAGGGGCTGTACAAAAGCCTGGATTTTCCATTCAGGCGCAATTCTTCTATAACGGTAGCGGATATCCTATGCTGTTGCTTGTAGCAAATCAGGATACACTGTCTTATAAGGACGGAAAGATTACATCAGGCACATGTATTATTCTGCTGCTAAAATGTAGATGGAAATCCCTTTAAGGCTATAGTAGAATTGCTCTGTATTCTTGAAATCAATCAGGTAGAAGTCAGCCTGCCTTTCTTTCTCTATTTTTAAAGTTTACGTTTGCTATGATCAATGAGGGGGCTATGGATATTGTGATCCCTGGATCAGCAGGTATTTTCTGTGGCAGGGGCTATTTCTCTGTAGATTGGAAGTTACTGTTTTTCTTTCTTTTGGTTTTACTATTTGCATATTGAAAAGTGGGGCGTGCACTGGATGTAAATGTGTAAATAATGGGTTGTTGTAGATAGAATATCCCCTTGCAATTGCAAAGCCCCAAAAACGTGCAGTCGAAGCCTCTATTTTGAGAAATCCTTCCCAGAATTCAGTTAGTGTCGTTAGCACTACTTCCCGAAATGCAACACTTTGATTGGGAGAGGAAAGTTGTCAGCAACCTATGAATGATGCAGGTATTCCATAGGCCGTAGTCTTTTCCAAATGTTTCCCATGATATAAGCTATAAAACTGAGGCCGTAAAAGAGAAAGAAACGGGAACCTTGGGACTGCTGTCATTTTAAAATTACGACTGTGCCCACTGTTAATAGATCCCCGGGAACAGCCGTGTCAACTTTTAATGACATTTTCTGGATTGTCTTGTGCAAGGTGCCGGCTGTCCCCACTGTACACAGTTTATAAACATTTTCTATCCTTTAGATAAGGTGAAGTCATATCACAGTCGAAGTCCGTGGAGTTCCTCCGAGCTAATTCAAGTATTAAAGTACTATTGAAACGGGCAAAATCAGGCTAGTGAGCTGAAGCTGGACAAACCTAACCAGTTTGTCAAAGCAACACTTGTGCCAAAACTTCAAGATAATGGTAAAGTGAACGCTACATCGAGTTTCAGCGAGTCTACAACACCGAAACAGGCCATTCGGCCCAACTGATCTCTTCATCTAATACTATCAAAAAACATATCCTTCTATTCCTTTCTCCCTCATGTGCTTATCTAGCTTTCCCTTAAGGTAATATGGCAGGTTTCAGAACAAGTGCATATGCGATTCTATCAGAGCCATGTGTGTCAGCTTGGCTCACTTAATAGCACTCCCGCCTACGAGTCAGAAGGTTGAGAGTTTAACAAATTGTGGCATGGCACAGATTGAAACCCACCCTCAGTTATCTAAAGTCTCAGACAGAAAGATGATGATTTGGCAGCTAAATATTTACTGTGCAGTTCTATCCAAATCTAAACTCTCGCCCAGAAGAGGAATGGTTAGCAAAAATACTGAAAAGCGGGTCAGTGTTTTTTCAGACAAAATGGCTGCTTTTCCCACTTCTAGTTCAAGCAGTTGCAAGTTTTAAACATCTGCCAAAGGGGCTGCGAAGGTAAAATGAGTGACGTGTACAACTGATGAAACAATTGCAAAGCAGCACGCGAAGCTTCAGCAGAACAGGTAACTGGTCTGGGGTGACAACAAAACTTCTGACACGTGCGCTACCCGGAATATCTGAAAGTCAAACCATCGACCTCAGCTGCATTGGAATCTGCCATCACGGATTAAAGAGTCAGGCAAAGGAGGAGATTTCCATCTTCACTGTCTGGGCGGTGATCTGGCTGAGCTGATCGTCCTTCCTCTTTCCCCCACCATTATAGAACTCGCCTGATTCTCATTCCATTGCTGGAAAGCTGGCAGGTTCCATAACAGTGGGTGGAGAAGGGGGGTTAGGGCGATCCACTCAGACAGATTACCGCCCAGACAGTGAAGACGAAAATCTACTCCAAAATGTCAGATGATAGACCCTAAATTGTGCAATGAGAAAAGGCCAGAAAGAAAGAAACACCAACAACATTGCAAAAGACTTGAGGCCAATTAGCATCATTCAGGTTTCAGAGACGTAATAAATCATTTTGAACTTGGTTACCATATCTCCTCCTGCCTTAGTGAAATTCTTCAACAGTAAGAGATTGGAGACAGAGAGAGTCCCTGGGTGAAAAAATAAAGGAGCAAACAATGCCCCCTCTTTAACAGCAAGCCTGAAGTCATCTGTAAATACTCATCCTTACATCACTGGCATAGCCCCATGATTTTACCAAAGACTGTCAACTGAAGCTTTGTAAACATCTAGCATGCTTGATAGACAGAGCAAAGTCAATATTTCCAAAAGCCTGCAACAAATGATCAATGCCGGTTCCAGCAATGTGCTGCATCATACATAACGGCACTGGGAATAGGAGTCCAACCATGAAATCAATGTAAGTTTTTCTGTACACCTTGCCTGTGTAGGTCATGCTCTGCAGCTAGCAGTATGAGTTATCAGTCATTAATGAAATGATTAAAACAGCCCAAAAATGTGTAGGCCATTTTAGACTGCCACAGTAAAACTAAGATTGCTGTAGCACAAGATTTAACCATGTTTGTACCACACGCTGCAATTCCACTTCCAATTTACTGCAGCGAGTTAGTGAACAAAAGGGTGCAGTTGGAGGCAGTGCTGATAGTGACATTTTGACACAACTAGCAGAACTGGAGACTTGTGCAACTGAACAGCTGGACGTTGAAACCCCTCACATGAGCAACATTAACATACAAGGAGAAGTGAGTCAGACTATCATTCCATTACTCGGTGGCCTTCTGTCAGGCTCGGCAGCTCAATCCTCCAAGAGGATAAAAGTACAGGCCCAGAAAATGCAGCCGCACAGCACCCGTTTTATTGCCTCCTAAGCCTCCAATAAGGCGGGCAGGAAGTGTACACTCATTACAAGCCAGAAGTGCGCCATACACCACATTGGTAAAGGCCAACAAATCGGTGTGCAGTGCCCAAGCCTGAAACAGGTGTTTAACCCTTTGCATATGCAAATAAGTTTAAGGCCCCTACTGCAGGACTGATTTACCCTGAGGCAGCGGGCACTGACTCCACTCAGGAAAACCAGGCGGTCCTTAATGGAACAAGCTGCAGGCTGCCGCCAAAAAGGTAAGTTGTTAAAATATACTTACCTGAGTGTGGAGCTGGGAGGAACTCTTCCTGACCCCACTGCCAGCCTCCACCACCCCCCCATCTCCGCCACTCCCCCGCCCCGGCCACCTCTATCTCCTGACCCGATCGCTCCTCCTTCCCAGTCCCTTCCCCCCTCCCCCCTCCCACTACCCAGTCCCCCTCTCTTACCTGAGGAGCGCTGCGATGCCAGCAGTGGCCCATCTTCCACCGCGCTTCGCCAGCGAGCTGCCTGTTTCTCTTCGCAGCTCGCCGGCTCGATGGAAATGAGGCCCAATAGCGGGGGCGCTTTGGCCTCACCATTCAGGCGCAGGGACCGTTCCCTCTCCTGATCGTCTCCAACTGCTCGTTTCTGAGACCCGCAATTAAAAGCTTTGAAATTCTAGACGTTGCAATGAGGAGCAGGCTCACCAACAACAGTTCCACTTGAGTTGTTATAGCCTTCCTCGCAAGGTGGGTCTCATAATGGTCAGTAGGATCCATTTGTGCCTCCTCTGCAACAGGTTAGGAAAATATTAGATCTGATCTCGGTTTGTGCTGCATTTGCAATTGGCCTCAGTGTTACAAGATGGGGGAGAGGGGAATAGAGAAGGATAGCTATATAGTGGCCGAGTGTGTTGGAAAATGCACGTCAATATTAGGCAAGGATGGTGACGGGGTGGGTTCTCGTGCCTCCCATTACCAAACAGCGGAGATGCACTGTACGACCACCTTGATAGAGAAGGGCTTATTAGGGAACCTCAGCATTGCTTCTGGAAAAGAAGGTCCTGACTCACCAACTTGGTTGGGGTTTCTTGAGGAACCAACTAAGTTTGTAGATG
Source organism: Heptranchias perlo (assembly GCF_035084215.1). Classification (NCBI taxonomy): domain Eukaryota; kingdom Metazoa; phylum Chordata; class Chondrichthyes; order Hexanchiformes; family Hexanchidae; genus Heptranchias; species Heptranchias perlo. Next base: position 12,194,197 of record NC_090332.1, on the reverse strand, counting down.
GTGGAAGCCCAGTCGACATTGTGCACTTGCATTTCAAAATCCCTTTGATAAAGTGCCGCAGAAAGGGCAACTAAATAAGGTCGAGTGTTGTGGCATTGGTAGGCGGATATTGGGTTGGATAAGGAACTGATTGCATCTCATATACTGCAGGTAGTTATAAATGGCAGTGGTCCTGTGTGGGGATCTTTCCTGGGGTTTGGTGCCCAAAGCTGAACACAGTACTCCAGATGGGGTCTGGCCAAGAATCTGTACAACTGAAGCATCACTTCCTCACTTTTTAATTCCAGCCCCCTTGAGATAAAGGCCAACATTCCATTACCCTTTTTGATTACTTTTTGTACTTGTGCACTAGTTTTTATCGAATTGTGTACATGGACACCTAAATCCTTTTGCTCCTCCTCAGCTCCTAGTCTCTCGCCATTAAGAAAATATTCCAAATTGCCTTTCTCAGATCCAAATTGGATGACCTTACACTTCCCCCATTGAACTACATCCGCTATAGTTTTGCCCACTCACTGGGGTAACTTTGGCGTCAATGGAAATAAAAATCGGGGAGATCGCCCGTTTTACACTATCATCCAAAGTCAAAATTACCTCCACTTACTCTGCCTATGTCCCTTTGTAACATCCCACTCTCATCCACACAACTTACCATGCCTCCTATTCCTTCATCCAAGTCATTAACATATACAGTGAAAAGCTGTAGCCCTAGTACAGCTCCCTGGGGAACACCACTTGTTACAGAATGTTATAGCATTGGAGGTGACCATTCGGCCCATTGTGTCTGTGCCGATGTCACATCCCGCCAATCAGACCCGCGATGTTTGGACTATCTCCGACATACTGCCACGCTTCACGGCTTTGTTGAATGCTGGGGTGGGGTTGGGGAGGGTGGATGTGCTCATGTTCTTCTATCATGGGGTTTACCATTAGTTGCAAAGTCTCATCACTGGAACTGGCTTTATGCTGCTGATGATGAGCTATTTGGAAGCCCAATTATGCGCTCCGCAGCTGGAATCCCAGCCTGTTTGAAATTTATGGGGATCAAGCGGTTTATTAGCTGCTTCTGAAGTGTGAAAAGATGATTATTCCAGGTGCACCATGATTGGTTGACACCTCTACACTGACACAAATGAAACTGCATTCCTAGCAGTGCTTAGAAACCCCACTCACTCGCCCCGATTTCATTAGCATTTTCTTAAACGGGAGTTCTTTTTCCTCTTTTTCTTTGATCGGTGGAATGTTGGCTCCACATGTTTACTTCTGACGTAATTTGTCCTCCTAATGAATTCAAGCTTCTCAACCACAAAGGAAACAAGAAAATCCACATTTCACTTCAGCCTCTGCATTTGAATAGAACCTGACGCCGTGTAATGTGTGACAACCACTTTAAACACCCCACTTCTTCTGTCTGTCTTTGAGGGGATTACTTCACCGGAAAACAAATGTCAAAACATTTTACATTCCTTCACAGTCAGATGTCATGATCACCCACAATATATGAATAATATAAAATCGAGCCAGAATGCAGAAAATGCTCAATGCATGTGAGTCTATTTTTTTTCCTCTTTTTCTTTGATCAGAGGAATGTTGGCTGGATATTTGGGTTTTTCGACCAAGGGATGTGACAGATGGTAATCAGTCAAATAATTACAAAACTACTTGTGACTGCCGTAGTGCACGATGTGCACTTGTGTTTGTGTGTGCACAGCTACAGATTGCACACTTGCACTTGCACATGGATAGGTGCACAAAAGCATACGTAGACACGTGTGTACATGAGCATGGAGAGTGAGCAGGAGTGTACAGGAAGTAAGCTCAATGTGGAGACAAATACCGGCAAAGACTTGATGGGCTGAATGGCTTGTGATGTAACATTCTATGATTCTATGTCTGTGTTTGTGTACACGTGTATGTAGTTAACATTCTATGATTCTATGTCTGTGTTTGTGTACACGTGTATGTAGTTAACATTGCCAGTTCTTTATAGGAGGAGCCAGAACAATATTACACGGCTTCAAAATGGAAGGCTTTTTTCTTTGAAAAAACACTGTTAATTTGGCTTCAAATTTCAAGTAACTTGTGCTTTGGGCTGAACACACTATCTATATGTATTCACATAAGTCATTTTCCAGAGCATACTCATCTTATAAAACAAATATACTTCATCAATACAGCACTAGATTAAAAAAAATCATTATATTAACAATTACACTCAATAAGTCATTTAAAACTGATTTTCATAGAATCACAGCACAGAAGGAGGCCATTTAGCCTACTGGGCCTGTGCCAGTGCCAACTCTTCAAATGTCATTTGAATGTCTCTAACCTCATTTCCTTGCCCTTTCGCCATATCCTTTTATATTCTTCCTTTTCAAATACTTAGCTAATTTCCCTTTAAATGAGGTTGCAGTGCCTGCCTCAATGTGGTAAACCACTTGTGGTAAAGTATTTCATGTTCTAATAACCCTCTGTGTGAAAAAAAATTCTTCTAACTTCCCCCTTCATTGTTCTAGTGATAATCCTGACCTTATACACCCTTGTTACCAATTCACCAACCTACGGAAATGATCTCTATTTATCCTCTCAAAAGCATACGTAATTTGGAAAACTTCTACTCGGTCGCCTTTCAACCTTTTGTATTCCAGTGAAAAAAGCTCAAATCTTTCAAGCCTTTCTTCATAACTCTAACCTCCCATTTCGGGTGTCATTCTAGTCAATTTACAATATACCATGACTCCAATATCCTTCGGATAATGGGGCGCTCAGGATGTTAGAATATCTTGGTTTCTTGCCATGTTATTGCCGCCGACTCCTGGCGTGCAGATCTTGCGCAGCCCGTAGCAACCCCAAAGTAAACTCAACGGATTCACGTAAGGCCAGCAGCTGGGATGAGCTGCTTTCTGCCCAAACCCCCAGCCTTAACGAATCCATCATGATGACTTTGGGGTTGTCACTGATTGAACAAGACCCCTCTCCATCTGTACATGGTGGCACTACCATCGCAAGGAACTAAGATGCAAGCAGCTTAAGAGGTCGCATGGGACAAATATTTTGTCCACGTCTAATTAAATAGCATTTTCTCAATTTTGACTAGAAAATGTCATGCTCAAATTCCTAACAGAGCGATGGACAGCATTTCAGCACATTCCATATCTGAAGTAAGTGTAAAGGGAGGAGGTCTATTTATTAGAGATACATTTGGGGCCAATGTCACCCAAAGTTCTGAAATTAAGATGGTGCAAACAATTTTTCTTAAAACAACTGGACAAGATTTGTTTAGAACTACCATAACATACTAGAGTCCAGGTACAGACAAAAATATAACACGCACTCATCCATATAACTGAGGGAAGGGAGAAAGGCATCTTCTTCAGTAGGTCCTCAAGCTGTCTCACAGACTTGTTTCTGTGTGTAAGACAGGTAAAGACCTATTGGAGGGCTTTTCATACCTCTCTGCTCCCTCCTGCGTGGAGTTTCTCCAACTGCAAGAGACCAATCAGCATATCCCTCGTCCAGGGCCAGTTCGAGCCAGTGGAACAATTCCACTGCCAAGATCCGTGGAGTTTGTTGCTCTATTTCGGTCAGGCTGGCGGGATGAAGCTGGGCATGCTCAATACCGTCAGGACAGTCTGCAAGTACCCTCAACTAATAAAATAACGGATGACCCTTTGCACTTCGAAGCGGTTTACTCTCAGTATCTCCCTTTCCTGCGCACAACGCACGGCATCATATCAAAGCAACGCAGCGCACCCCACCAGGGAACACACTGTTCCAGCCTTAACAACTCTCTACTTTGGCATTAATACTATGCTGTGCTAAACTGTAAACACAAACCTTCAAAACACAGTGAGGTAAGCTAAATACACATTAATAATCCAGATGCGAAGGGCCCCCGAAAGTTTTTGGTGTCCAGGGCCCCACGAATTCTTAATTTGACTCTGTTTAGAGGTGGTGTCTTTCAGTTGAGACGATAAACCAAAGTCCCACCTGCTTATTCAGGTGGATGTTTAAGATCCCATGGCTCTATTTGAGGAAGAGCAGGCAGTTCTCCTGGTGTCCTGGCCCACATTCATGCCTTATCACCAAAAATAGATTATCTGGTTGTTCATCTCTTTGCTAGTTGTGGCAAATTGGCTCCCAGATTTCCCTACAAAGCTGTGACTACACTTCAAAAGTGATTAATCGGTTGTGAAGCACTTTGGGACATCCTGAGGATGTATAAGGTGCTATATAAATGCAAGTTTGTTCTTTTACGGGTGGGGGTGGGAGTATTCCAGCGGACTCACTTCCTGAAAGAACCAGCTCTGATAAACAGTGCTTCCATGTCCACTTTAGCAGCAAACTGGCACTGTCGCAGTGAAAACATTTTATAAACTGTTTATTCTTTCTTCCCTTCCCTCCCTTTTTCGCCATGTTTTGTGTCCACCTCTCCTAAACTTATAGTGGGATGCAGGTACCTTACCCAAATGGCCATTCTCCATGTGTGAACTTAGTGGGCGCCAGTGAGCTGTTTTACATAGTGGGGTGAGGGGAAATCATATCAGAATCTAATCCAGTCTTGATCTGATGTACACGCATTTTTGAGCAAAGGGGTCACTGGATAGCGATTAGGGGCAGGAACTCCAATAAAGCTGAGATTAACTGTACCATGTCTAAAGCCACTCTGGCCATTAACAATGTTTTTCTTTTGAGGATATATGATCCTCGTAAAAGGGCACAGAATGCCTCTTTTTTTTAAAACTGACGTTCCCTCTGCTCTCATTTCCACACCCCCCCATCACCCCCTGCCCCACCCACCCCCAGGATGTGCAGCTCCAAGATGGCACACCAGACAGTCTGCTCCCAAGCCACTACCAGTGATGCCCTTGTGTACTCGCTAGGTGGTAGGTCACTGATAAACTCTCTATCCTATTTTCCCTCCCCTGCTTGCAACCAGATTCATGGCACTGACTCAGCAACTGCCAACAAGAGGGCAGAGTGTGAGAATTGACCCGCCATCCTACCATTCCATGCTACCATATAATGGTGCACCAACACACTTTTACCAAGGGTCACTGCTCTCCAGAAGGTACTGAATCTTGTTGCAATAAGCTTCCTGGTGACTGGCAGTCCTTCAGTAGCTCGCTGAAGTGTCCATTCTTCTTGTGTGAGGCTAGGTGATGTGCATCGGAGAGGTGCTTCACCATGAGAAGGTGGTGCAGTGGTTATATTACTAGACTAGTAAACCAAAGAACGTAAGTTCAAATCCCACCATGGCAATTTGAGAATTTGAATTCAGCTTAAAAAATCTGACCGTGAAACTGTTGTAAAAACCCAATTGGGTCACTTAATGTCCTTTAGGAAAGGAAACAGCTGTCCTTACCTCATCTGGCCTATATGTGACTCCTATCCCACACTGAAGTAGCCCAGCAAGCCTGGTACAAGGGATTGGCGATAAATGCCAGCCTTGCCAGTGATGCTCACATCTCAAGAATAACTAAAATCACAGCCAAACCCCTCACCTGACATCTACAATCATACACTTTCCAACACAGGTCACTGAATACCAATGGGAAAGTGTTGAGTTTCCCCTCGCTAAATGAGAACCCCCAATAGCTGCTCTGGGTGAAATCAACCAACATAGGAATTGAACCTGGGCCCTCTATGATCTGTATGACTCAGCACTACAACTTGAGGCATATGGGGAAATGCCTTTTAATATTTTTATCTCAGCATCTTATTAAAACCAAGATCCCGCAATTGCAAAAGTGGGTATAGGAAAATCGCCACGGTGATTGTGTCATCGCATCACCGATGATGTTATTGGCCGTGGCTCAGTGGGTAGGACTCTCACCTTTGAGTCAGAAGGTCGTGGGTTCAAGTCCCATGCCAGAGGTCTGCAGTGTAGTACTGTCGGAGGTGCCGTCTTTTGGATGAGATGTTAATCCGAGGCCCCATTTGCCCTCTTAGGTGGATGTAAAAGATCCCATTGCACTATTTCAAAGAAGAGCAGGAGACTTCTCTCTGGTGTCCTGGCCAATATTTATCCCCTCAACCAACATCTAAAAACAAATCATCTGGTCATTGTCTCATTGCTGTTTGTGTGCGCAAATTGACTGCCGCGTTTCCTACATTACAACCGTGACTACACTTCAAAAAAAAGGACGTCCTGGAAGGCACTATATAAATGCAAGTCTTTCTTTGCATCTTTCATCACTATTTGAGTAAACTCAGTAAAGTATCTTTCAATGTCTACGCTACCCCTTTAAAATGTCCATTAATAGGACTGCAATGGTTACACAAGGGAGAAAACACATCAAATCAATTTACTAAGTCAAATATAAGCCTTAAGCTTGCTGTAAAGCAGGAAATATTCAAAATGCAGGCATAGTCCTCATTTTTTTTGCCACTGAACAAAAGTGAAAGTGTCCTTAGCGTGTTCTGTAAATAGTGCAGCCCCGTATACTGTGGAGTGAAACTATCCAAACGAGCTGTTAAAATGAAGACAAGTTTGAAAATATTAGAACTATAACATTTCCAGCTGATGATCTCATCTCACTTCACGGCTAAAGGCACCATTTACTGATTAATCCCGTTTAAACCTGAAGTGAGACTGAATCCCTGCCAAATCTCTCAGCTAAACACACTTGTTTCCTTGAGCTAGCCCTTTAAGCACCGCTGCGTGGCAGTCACATATATTTCAACCACCACCACCACCACCCCCACCCCTTCCCTTTTTACTTCTGGCAGGCTTTTCAGACAAGTGGAATTCCTGAAAGTATTGGCTGTACATGCCAGCGCCCACTTCACATATTTCCCTCTTTCACTTTAAAAACAGGCGCCTCTCTCCAAACAAGTTGCCAGGTCAGGAGGAGGCTACCTGTGTGTGAAGGTCACTTCACATGGCATATTCATTTCCACCAGTGAGATAGGCCCAAAAAGACCTCCGGGTAACAAAATTATCCTAAATGGGAACTGTCTACATTCCCTCCTGTCAGTTCTCTAAAACTGTACTCCACAACGTGTCTTATCATTTCAAACGTTTTAAAATGAAGTAATTTATTTGTTTAGTTTGTTCTACTATGTTAAAGACCCTATATAAATGCATCTTGTTGTTGTTTTATGAGGACTATGATATGTAGGAAAAATTATTTATTAAGCATTATGAATCCATGAGAATTACTTCAGTCATTCCTTCCACACACCCCCCCTCCCCCCCATGATCCTGTGTCCCCCACCTTGAAACTGGAGTCTGCCCTAGGCAACCTTGATAATACCTGCGGTTCTGAACTGTCTCCCTCACAGCTCATTTCTCAGACTCACATGACCGGCAGATGAGTTGGATTTACTGCACAAGCTCCAATCCTTCAGATAGCCTCAGGTGCCCGTACCAGAAAGGAGGGGAAACTTTCAGCGCTCCAGGAATGCACATCTCTGGCACTTTATTTATTAGTGTCATAAATCGACTGCAATTTTGAACGTTAAATATTTAAATGTAGCAAAGTAGGTAAACGAGCGGCAGTGCACTCAGTGGTGAGGCTCAGAGCCCAAGAGTACATTTTTAATGCATTCCAACCAGAATGGAAAGTGCTTTAAATTCATTTATAGAGAGATTTATGAACTCTCCAATGTGAGTCACTCAAGACTGACAACTTGCTAAGCAAAATATCGTAATTAAACTGGACATAAACCCGTTGAACAGTGGAGCTGCTCGGAATGTTACTATGTGTGTGTGATATGTTTTATTTATTTTAGGAAAAAAATTAAGGAGACCCGAGTCCAGAACTCTACAGAATTTGAAGGCAGAATAAATGGTGTTACAGGGTGCAGTGAAGGACAGTAACAGTCTCCGACAGTTCAGAGGCAGGTCAAAGCTCAAATATATTTTTCCTTCTTCTTTCTCCCTCCTCTCCTGAAGATACTGACCCATGCCTGCAGATTTGATATCATGGCTATTTTTGATATGTGGAGCTGGCACAGAAGGGATGGTTTTAACCCTACTCTCTGGGAGGAAACCTGGCGGGCAGCATTGAAATCAGCCAGGAGACTTACCTGCCAATGTCCCGCTCTGTTCCTGCTACCTTCTATTTAAACCTTCTCTTCTGAGCAGGCAACAAGGATACCCCGCCTGAAGCTGGCGGGGTCCTTCATCAAATAGGCAGGTTGGAGTCTGATGATGTCATCGGGTCCCGACTGCTATTTTAACTGGTGGCCTAAGTGGGGAAGCCATTGTGACTGTCTTTCCTGCTGGGTGAAGATAACGGAAAGAAGATCCCGGGCCAGAAGAAGGGCCAAACAAATATAAGATTTCTTTTTACTTTTCCCCTGTGGGGCCAGGAGCTTTGGGAGCGCTTCCCACACAAATCTCTGGCCATGCTAAGAAAGTGCTTGGCAGTTTGGAGTGGAAAGAGCTGGGGTGGATGATGGGGAGCCTCTCAGGCAAAGCCACATCTATTTTACCCAGTGACTACCCATGTGTCACACAGCATACAGGCCGAGGCAGCCATCATATCAATACCCGTGTCCCCCTGTAGTTATAGAGTCATCTACTGACCCAGCACAAAGGAGGTACTGAGCCACCTCGATTATTAGAGGCAGATGCTGGCATCCATCCATCCATCTCACTTCCTCCTCCTCCCACTGGGAAAACACTTTGGAGAAGTTGGGAGTGGAAGACACACACCGTACGTTTTCATTAAGGGGAAGCACTTGAACAAAGTCAGTGAACCCATTTCAGTACTCTAAGGGTTAATAAAAGTTGAGATGACTAATAATGTAACCGTGTCCTGGTAGTTCTTTTGGTATGGGACAGATTAATGTAGTTGTGGAGAAATGTGTTTTGATATATGGTTGGGACGAAAGTAGCTGATGTTTTATTTATCAAAGATATTGGGAAGGTGTGCAGGTGACTGACGAGTATTGAATGTTTCAGACGCTTAACTAAGTGGGTCTTCTATTGTAACCTGATTATGATTCTTGGAGAGTGACTGATTCCTTGTACAGATAAGTCTTCTGTCTTCCATTTGTGATTATCTTCTGCCACTGGTTACTGCCGGCCTGCCTGCTCCATGGCAAGACCCCTTTGCGGGGCAAAACCGTGTAAGACACAACTGGCAACACGAATTCTGTATAACTTGGCCGGAATGTACGGTATGAGTTCTTTAATCCTGCGCGCCCTCCTCAAAACCAATAAAGAATGGCCCATAGGACTATTTCGACTGAGTTCAAGTACTGTTCCCTCAGCTAATACCCGCAGATGGCAGATAGAACGTTGAGAGGGGGGGAGAAGCTGCAGTAGTGAAACCCAAGGACACTGTGAGCAAAACAATGAAATCCCTGGGCCTACTTTGCAACTATTTGATGCAACTAGGGGGTCATAAATATAAGATAGTCACTAATAAATCCAATGAGGAATTCAGGAGAAACTTCTTTACCCAGAGAGTGGTTAGAATGTGGAACTCACCACCACAAGAAGTGGTTGTGGCGAATAGCATAGTTGCATTTAAGGGGAGGCTGGATAAGCACATGAGGAAGAAAGGAATAGAAGGTTATGCTGAAAGGGTTAGATGAAGTTGGGTGGAAGGAGGCTCGCGTAGAGCATAAACACCAGCATGGACCAGTGGGCCGAATGGCCTCTTTCTGAGCTGTACATTCTATGTAACTAACAAGCAGAATCGCCTTTAAGGAACAGGAACAAGCAAGGCTGAATGGGCCAACCATCCAGCGTCCTGTTTTACGTGAGTGCTGAGCTCCAGCAGCACTGTTCAGGTGTTGAGACCACATTATGGGGCAAAGACCTCATTAACATTTTTCAAGGCCTCAATAAGCTTTGTGCCCAATATGCATCAGATCCATGGGCGCTGATCATCTCATTATTGGCCCCATCATTCACAAACCAATAGCGCTTTTCACTTTCAACACACACACCCATCGGCTCACTCAGAATTACTAACCAGTGGGTAGGAATGTTTAAAATGTTCTTGCAAACAAAATGCACTCCTTTACAGAAAACCTTTCTCCTTTACATGGAAACTCGAAAAGCATTGCTCTTAGAGTCCATAGTAGTCCAAGTAAAAAAACATGACTATAAAAGCCATAAATCCAACTGTTCACTACCCTCCTTCAGGTGAGGGAAGCTGCCATGCCTACCTGGTCTAATCTACATGTGACTCCAGCCCCCCACACTACAAGGGGGGATTCTTAATGCCATTCCGAAGTGGCCAAGCAAGCCGCTCAGTTGTAAAACGCCTATCACTTGAAGAAGGCATCACAACCACCTTCTCGGAGCAACTAAGAATGGGAAATAAATGTGGCCACCATGTGCCAAGAACAAATCAAACCTTCATCATGATGAAAGCCATTCATAACCCTTCCAGTTATTTTTTTTAAATTATTCGTTCACGGGATGTGGGCGTCGCTGGCGAGGCCAGCATTTATTGCCCACCCCTATTGTCCCCTCCATTACCTCACAAAAGGAGGTTTACAAATGATTTTCGTCAAGACAGTACCCTTTTAAGAAAAGGGAGAGTCATGTAACCAAGGTCGCAGTTACCCTGGAATTTATCTCTTATCACTTTGGCTTGCAAAATATTTGAAGTCAAATGATGATGTGTAATTCTGAGCATTTCAATTCTCAGCACGGCGAAGGTCTGAAAGACCTCAGTCTTAATGTTACTGTGGACATCGCTGGGAAGAAACTTTAACCTCAGCGGTTCCCAGTTGAGCATTTAAATGAATTAATAAGATGTAAATTCAAACAAAAAAAATGAATGAATAAATACATAATTACAGGTGCAGTTTTTGCATTCTGATATGGCAATGCGGAATTGGCCATTCCAGGCATGCCTGGATACAACAAAAGCCAGGTAATCTCCCTCCAAGGTGAAACACACTGGAAAGCCCCTCACATGAAGAAGTAAAGCAAGAGGGTCATTTGGCAAAGTGCTGTAAGGAATTGATTCTGAACAGTCAGTTTTTGACGCAGAGAATGACTGGGAGAGAGTATAGAGTGAGTCCGAAACCAGAGAGATTTAAAGGAACGGTACACGGACACCTCCGCTTGTTTCCAGGGAGAATGTGTGCTACTAAATTCACTGCGTTATTAGAAGCCTGGCACAAAGAAGCCATTTGTAACATTAAATCAAACTGACCTTCCTCGATGTTTGGGCAGCAGCTTCGAGGGATGAAGGCTCTCCCTCCTGAAGGTGCTGATTCATACTGGGGCAGTTCTATTGGCACACACAACCTTCCAGTACCTTAACCAAGGGTACCTTAGATAGTGTCAGCAGGATATTTGACCACAGTGGGAGACTAGTCACCTGATGCCCACGCGCTTACACTTTCCAACAGGGGTCATTAGACAATAATCAGGTCCCTGGCTAATTTTCTTTCTGCCTCCTTACCGCAGGGACACCTTGAGGCCAGCTATAGCGGCCCCCTCACCCACCGGGCTGAGATCAGCTAATACAGCACAGACCAGGGATCAAACCTGGCAGATTGTTTCTTCACATCTCTCCTTGAGCACGATTTTCAGTTAACTCGCGGCAGTGCAAAGAAGAACTGTAGCTAATTTGATGAGAGTGGCTAAAGCAAAAGCCCCAAAACATACCTCAGGCCAGGGTTGCCATCTTTGTAAGTGAGGAAAGGAAACAAAGTGTAAGCCAGAAAAATCAAGGATATGTGAGCGAGGCTGAAATTGGAGCATGGTCTGTGAGGCATGTTTATTACATGGATCACAGTGCTCCTTCCCTCTAACGTCAGTGGAAAATGAAATTGTGGAGCCTGAAGTTGATCAGTGTGCTGTTTTCTAGCCTCCTACTGATCTGGGTCTTGTTTTCCACACACTTTGCAGCAACACCAAGCTGAAGTGAAGAGAATATCGAAGAGGAGGAAAATAGTACAGAATATTTTAAGTGGTTGTACTTTTTCTTAAAATAGAGATAAAATTGTTTGCCCTTTACTTCCTCCACGTTCTTCCCTTAGTCTTCATCTCTTGAAGACAGTGATTCATGCTGTGTACTGTTCAACTTACATTGGTAGTTCGTCTGTACCTCTCCCAGGTCCATTTTCATCATGTTTCAGTCTAGTTAACAGGCTATTTAACTAGCTGTGGAGGGTAGATATTACCATAACCAAGTTCAATACAATCCTCCCTTTACAAGAAGAAGCGGCAGCAGCATTTATAAAGCGCCTTTAACGTAGTAAAACGTCCCAAGACGCTTCACAGGAGCGATTATCAAACAAAATTTGACACCAAGCCACATAAGGAGATATTAGGACAGGTGATCAAAAGCTTGGTCAAAGAGGTACGTTTTAAGGAGCATCTTAAAGGAGGAGCGAGAGATGGAGAGGCGGAGAGGTTTATGGAGGGAATTCCAGAGCTTAGGGCCAAGGCAGCTGAAGGCACGGCCACCAATGGTGGAATGACTAAAATCGGGGATGCGCAAGAGGCAAGAATTGGAGGAGCTCAGAGATCTCGGAGGGTTGTAGGGCTGGAGGAGGTTACAGAGATAGGGAGGGGCGAGGCCATGGAGGGATTTGAAAACAAGGATGAAAATTTTAAAATCGAGGTGTTCCCGGACCGGGACCCAATCTAGGTCAGTGGGCACATCCGCCCACATGCACTTTCAGGAAGAAATCTGGTTGATTTGTCTCCCTTTTTAGCCTGGGGTGACTGAGACCAATTGTAGCAATGGGCCCAGGTGAGGTTAACTAACGTAGCACAACCGTAAAATATCTGGGACCTCCCAGGTCAGTATATAGGTCCAAATGGCTCAATATGTCACCACGGGCTTCAGGGGAAAGGCGGGGGAAGTGACAGTTCTGTACCAGGGTGTCTTGGTTCACTCAGAAAATTCCCCACGTGACTCCAGCCTGTTGCTAGCAGACAGAAAATTATCTTCAAAGTCAAAAGATAGTTTGGATAAGAACTCAAGGATGTGGAGGCAGGTAAGGGAGGCTGCAAAGTGAGTCGCTAGGTAACAGGAAAAATAAATCTGTGCCCCTCCCTCCCTCCCTCTCTATGCTCCCAAAAGAACGGTTATAGGCACAAACTGGGAACCAATCTCTCCCAATGAAAGACAAATATAAAATGAAACTGTTAGCCCAAACCTATAGCAGAATAAATTAACATGGTTATATGACAACGGATTGATTCAGAAACACATACCGATAGTGCAGTCCATTGAAAATCCATGTGACATTGGGGTAGGACATATATACACCTCTCATTCCTCCAAGGAGGCCTGTGTGCCTATAGAGGAGGTGGCTCCCTTACAGCGGAGGGAGGGAAGATGGCAGAAAAAAATCAATAGCCATCCCAGGGAGTGGTGTAGGAATGTGAAGGAGGCATGGTGAGGCAGAGGAGGAGAGTGAGGTTTCCGACTTGCAATTCCTTCTTGTGCTAATTTCTTAGTCTCTTCCCTGTGGAGAGTGAGGATAAGCCACCTTGTAGCTGAAGGTTACAATGTACCATATGTCCTTTGGCCTTTGCTGGTCATATGTCCACGTTCTTGGCCGAGGGTATAAAGGGTGAGGGGAACGGATAGACATAAGAAAGAGAGAGGGATGTTGTTATGATCTGGAATGCACTGCCTGAAAGGGTGATGGAAGCAGATTCAGTAGTAACTTTCAAAAGGGAATTGGATAAACACTTGAAGGGGAAAAAATTGCAGGACTATGTGGAAAGAGCAGGGGAGTGGGATGAATTTGATATCTCTTTTCAATCAGCCAGCACAGTCACGATGGTCCAAATGGCCTCCTTCTGTGCAGTATGGTCCTATGAAATATATAACTACAAGCAAGCATTGTGTCCAGCTCAGCAGTTGTATACAAGGTGTATGTAACGGACCCAGCGGGGAGCTGTATACTTGATGGATGAAAGTGTGGAAAAGGGGGGGGGGGAAGAAAAACAATAAAAATGGGAATTTAAAAAACACAAAGCTCTCCAAACTTAGGTATATTCCATGCTTTCTGTATCTCTCTGTAATTCCACTCATGATTAAGTCAGACGGCAGATCCCTTCTGCAGATGTCGTGGAATAGAAAGCACTTGTATTTTGAAAGCTGCAAAGGATATTCAGTACTTGAGGGAGGGAGTGGGGGGGGGTGGGTGCGAGGGGGAGGGGAGAGAATTCAGCCACCGTGGTCCCGAAATGCTTGAAGCATTTTTTAATTTCCATAAAACAGGCACAGGCACAAACTGATTCTTTCAGCCTCCTCTGACAAATTATCAACTTGCTTTGGCTCTTCTTCCCCCGCCATCAGGCTACTCAGGCAGTTTCTCACTGTACATGTCGGGTCACGCAAACCGCAGAGTTCAGACACGACACCAAAATGTTGGATTTTAGCCACCCCTCGAAACTGCTAAGAGCAATGTGAGTTCTCACGCAGGTAATATAAAACAAAGAGGGCCGGAGTGTCAATACTTGTAAGCCCTCAGGAGCTCTTTAACAAGCCACCAGATACTGTGTTAGTTCTTCCACACTTAAACGCTCACTAAAATAAACACACAGGAATAAAGGCCAAAGCCTGGAAATTATATTTAATGTGCTGCTATTAAGTCATTCTATTTGATACTGGGTGTGGTAATGCAGTGGCCACAATCCTGGCCTACTGAAACTATGATGTGGAGATGCCGGTGATGGACTGGGGTTGACAATTGTAAACAATTTTACAACACCAAGTTATAGTCCAGCAATTTTATTTTAAATTCACAAGCTTTCGGAGGAAGCCTCCTTCCTCAGGTGAACGATGTGGAAATGAAATCCTCGAAATGAAGTCGCATTTATAATTTGTTCTGTGAATTATAAATGCGACTTCATTTCGAGGATTTCATTTCCACATCGTTCACCTGAGGAAGGAGGTAGCCTCCGAAAGCTTGTGAATTTAAAATAAAATTGCTGGACTATAACTTGGTGTTGTAAAATTGTTTACTACTGAAACTAGTTCTTCCTTTCACAGTGAGTGGATAAATAAATCACAGAGCACTGGTACACATGGTACAGGGGAGAGCACATCACAATGGTGCATAGATCACAGTGCACTGGTACACATGGCACAGGGGAGAATACATCACAATGGTACATAGATCACAGTGCAGTGGTACACATGGTGCAGGAGAGAGCACATCACGGTGGTACATATATCACAGTGCACTGATACACCTGGCACAGGGGAGAGTACATCACAATGGTACATAGATCACAGTGCACTGATACACATGGCACAGGGGAGAGCACATCACAATGGTACATAGATCACAGTGCACTGGTACACATGGCACAGGGGAGAGCACATCACAATGGTACATAGATCACAGTGCACTGGTACACATGGCACAGGGGAGAATACTTCACTGGTACATAGATCACAGTGCACTGGTACACATGGCACAGGGGAGAGCACATGACAGTGGTACTCAGATCACAGTGCACTGGTACACATGGCACAGGAGGTAACACATCACAGTGGTACTCAGATCACAGAGCAGTGGTACGCATCGCACAGGGGAGAGCACATCACAATGATACATAGATCACAGTACGCTGGTACACAGAGGAGAATACTTCATTGGTACATAGATCACAGAACACTGATACACATGGTACATGGGATCATGTGTTTTAGATCATTTTACTGCAGAGCAATTTGAGACGAGACAAAGGTTAGTGTCTACCCTGGTTATTGCTACCACATAAAATCACTACAAGTTAAACACAGTCATTTTATCCACCCCCCTAAAGATATATTTATCGAGCTCTTTTTAATGGAGTTATACATCTCAGCCTCTGTTGTCCTTATTGGGAGTTTGCTCTACATATCTGCGACTCTGCAGGGAGAAAATGTTTCTCCTGACCTCTCATCTTGCTGGAGGCTTGTTAATATTAAGCCTGTTATAGCCTGTATATTCAATCAAATTTGAAAAAATGGCCGGGAGCCAATCTGGATGGACGTTTGTCCACAGGTATGATCAAATATGTATTAATTCTGATGGCAGCTCTGCTCACACACTATTCTCTACACTCAACAAACACGCAGCTTAAGAAGCATTCACTGTGGCATTGTAATAGCAAGACTAATGATGCAGAAATGACAATAAATGTGTTTGATAAAATGTCTACAAAGAAATTAATAGAATTTTATCCAACGAATAATGCATTAAAGATGAATTGGAGGAGCGCGCAGAATGACAGCACATTTAATTCTGTGGCGAAGTCGAACAGATGTCAAATTGTTTCATACAAGTGTGAGTGTGAGTTTTTGTGAGTGAATGTGTGTGTGTATATGTGTGTTGGTGAATGTATGAAGCGCACACTTGTGTTGGCATTAATATTACTGCCTAGGTCAATAATAATTCACTGGAATGAATGACCACTTAGCAGCCTACGCACTCTTGCCCACATCACAACAACCTGATCATTTGTAGAGGAGAGCGGATTGTGAGTGTCTGATCTGAGTTCAGTTCAGTACTTTCAGAATCCAGGGGGTCGATTTTAACCCGATGCGCTGTTTGGACGGGGTGGGGGGGGGGTAGGCAAGTGCGAAACGTGACCATTGGCCCACGTTTCAGGCACGGGGGTATTTTAGATCCTAGGCCTCAGTTAAATGCCGCCGGCACAATTTCCAAATTTGCAGGTGACACAAAACTTAGAAGTGTAGTGAACAGCGAGGAGGATAGTGATAGACTTCAAGAGGATATAGACAGGCTGGTGGTATGGGCGGACACGTGGCAGATGAAATTTAATGCAGAAAAATGCAAAGTGATACATTTCGGTAGGAAGAATGAGGAGAGGCAATATAAACTAAAGGGCACAATTCTAAAAGAGGTACAGGAACAGAGAGATCTGGGGGTATATGTGCACAAATCATTGAAAGTGGCAGGGCAGGTTGAGAAAGCAGTAAAAAAGCATATGGGATCTTGGGCTTTATAAATAGAGGCATAGAATACAAAAGCAAGGAAGTCATGATGAACCTTTATAAAACACTAGTTTGACCACAACTGGTGTATTGTGTCCAGTTCTGGGCACCGCACTTTAGGAAAGATGTGAAGGCTTTTGAGAAGGTGCAGAAGAGATTTACTAGAAATATTCCAGGGATGAGGGACTTTACTTACGTGGATAGACTGGAGAAGCTGGGGTAGTTCTCCTTGGAACAGAGAACGTTGAGAGGAGATTTGATAGAGGTATTCAAAATCATAAAGGATCTGGACCGAATAGGTAGAAAGAAACTGTTCCCATTGGCGGAAGGATCCAGAACCAGAGGACACAGACTTAAGGTGATTGGCAAAAGAATCAAAGGTGACATGAGGAAGAACTTTTTTACGCAGCAAGTGGTTAGGATCTGGAATGCACTGCCCGAGGGGGTTGGTGGAGGCAGATTCAATCATGGCTTTCAAAAGGGAACTAGATAAGTACTTGAAAGGAAAAAAATTGCAGGGCTACAGGCACAGACTCAATGGGCCGAACGGCCTCCTTCCGTGCTGTAACCTTTCTATGATTCTATGTTTGGAAAAGGTTTAACTTGAAAAAAAATTATTAATGAAATTTCTGCAGATGCTCGTGCCAGCCATTGATCATTTACTTGGGTGAAACCGTAAGTGAAAATGAACAGAGAAAGGGTCGGAAATAAAATTGGAAAGAAATATATTCTGCTACTTGTGCCTCAAACACTTTGCCAGGCCGTGGTGCCATTTTAAGTGGTGCATTCTGGAAGTAGTAAGCAGCCATTTTGGGCACATAAATAGGAGCTAGTGCTTTTTGTCACTGAGTCCAAACTCAGACAACATGAATTCCTGAAGCAACCTTGCAGGAAATTTTCACTGTAGGATGGGCCAGGAAGCAGCGCCTGTCCAGAACTAGTGCTGCACATCGCAGGAAGAAACATCTTGGCTACCTGCCTCCCACCGTCAAAGAAATCCTGTCGCCTCTTCTATGCAGGCGGTGTTCACCGGAGGCAGAGCAGAGCAGTGCTATAATGGGAGGGAAACACGACAGAGCCCTCAGCCCCGTCTGTTCGCCCTCATTTACATGCAGCAGGGTGGGCATGTAGAGGCCAGTGCTATCCACCCCGAATGGGGGGGGGAGGGGGGGCACAGAAAAAAAACATCTGTGGTCATATTTAGGGACGGGGATTTGGTGAACGGCCTCGCCGCCCCATTGTCCTACATTCTCTGCCCTGGAACAGCTGAAAAATGAGCAGTTTTCATGAGGAAACTCCTCCCCTGAAAGTGGTGATTCCCAGCTCCTTTTCGAAGTCTCCCTCAACAAACTCAATTCCACTCAAGGTCTACTTACGATGCACGTTTTGTCAACCAATGTGCAAACCTTTACATTTGCTTGTGTTTAATTTTTTTTGACCTTTGCCCAATTGCAGAGCCGACCTAAATCCACCTGCAACTTTTTTTTTGCTGCTCTGTCTCTTCTATTTTAATAACAATCAGCAAACTTCCCAGGATTACATTTGGTTTTGGTATCCAGATCATTAATGTAATATCGCACAGGTCTTATCAAAATGACCAAACCCTCAACAAATATAATGTCCAGATAGAAGGTTGAGCTTCAAAGCCCATGTCGTTTCCATCATCAAAACCACCCACCTCCACCTCACAACAGGTCTGCCGGCCACTGAAATCTTCATCCGTTCCTTCTCCAGCACTCCCCTCGCCAGTCACCCATGCTCCATTCTCAACACCAACTTGTCCAAAACTCTGCCTCCCATATCCTATCTTGTACTATGTCCGGGTATCCTGTCCTTACCAACCTCCACCGGCTCCCAGTCCCTCAATGCATTGAATTCAGATCCTTGACCTCATTTACAAACGCCTCCGTTGCCTCACGCCACCCTACTTCTGCAACCTCCTCCAGCCTTACATGACACTGTATGACCTCGGCTCTTCTGACTCTGTTTTCTTTACATCCCTCCTCTTCCCTTCATTCCAAATGGCAGTCTTCACTCTAGAGCACTTTCCCTAAACTCCTTTACCTTACTAACTCTCTTCCCATCTTAATAAGCTTCCTCAAAACCTACCTCTTCGACCATGACTCCAATCGTCTTCACTAAGGGGAAGACTTCTTCTCCTTCTGGTTGGCATCACATTCCACCTTTGTAATGCACGTAGGGCATTTACTATTTAAAGGTGTAACATCAATGCAAGTTGTTGCTGGTCTTTTGTTCTGTCTGAATTTTGTAACAAGACCACCCCTTAACTGCTTCACATCAGGTGTTAGCTGTGGCTCAGTGGGTAGCACTCTCACCGACTGAGTCAGCAGATGGTGGGTTCGAGTCTCACTCCAGATACTTGAGAGCAAAATCTAGGCTGACACTTCAGTGCAGTACTGAGGGAGTGCTGCACTGTCGGAGGTGCCATTTCTCAGATGAAACATTAAACCAAGGCCCCAGATGGATGTAAAAGATCCCAGAGTTCTATTTCGAAGAAGAGCAGGTGAGTACTCCCCGTGTACTGGCTAATATTTATCCCTCAGCCAACATCACTAAAACAGATGATCTGGTCATTATCGCATTGCTATTTGCGGGACCTTGCTGTGCGCAAATTGGGCTGCTGCATCTCCTACAGTGGCTGTAAAGCGCATTGGGACATCCTGAGGTTGTGAAAGGTGCTATGTAAATTCAAATCTTTCTTTTAATGTTTATTACCCTAGTCAGCATAGATTCAGGTCACATTTTGCTGATGCAGGCTTTATCCTTGTGCTCTGAATTGCAACGAGCTGGAATCTGTCACTTGCAACGGAGACCAAGGAATTGCACAAGGCTTAGCTCTATGCAAGGTGGTTGGGTTGAGTAGCCCTCTCTTGTCCCGCCATCTATAGGGATGTATCGTTGGCTGTTTATTACCATCTGCGAATGACAGATTGGTGGGTGACCTCACGGTGTACCATCGCACACGTGCACAGCTCCCTGAGAGCGTCCACCTCCGCAGCAAGTGACAGACTCCAGCTCGTTGCAATTCGGAGCACAAGGATACAGCCTGCATCAGCAGGATGTGACCTGAATCCCTGTCGACTGGGTAAATTGGCTGTAAGCTGAATGAAGCACTTGGGGAGGTGGTTCGCTGCTATGAAATTCAGAAGGAGCAGAAAGAACAAAGACTCCTTCTATACTGACAGCTTACCTGCTCAGGCTGAGGTCATTTTGATAAAACCTGCTAGATTCCTGTCAGCATCACTGGCTCCCTGTGGTATTTCTCACCACACAGCTAGCCTGCCAAGAGACAATGACGTTGTTTCAGACAAGATCCCACACCCACCCTACAACTCCACTCCTTCCAGCAAACATGCGCAGAGATCAAAGAAACGTATCTATCAGAGGGGGATTGGTGGCAATTCAAGTTATTTGAGGTCAATTTTATATGGCAATCTCTTACACACCTGACTCAGACAAACCTTGGAATCTTGTCTGAACATTTAAAGGGACACGGTTGCGAAGGCAATCGTCGTGAGTGCAGGGAGGGTGCAATGACGCAATCAACAACCTAATGTCATCATTGAGTCGGTGCTTTGCCAATGTTGTTTTTTTAGTTACTAATGGGTGTCTATTGTCCACTTTTTGGAAAGTAAACATCTGTAAACTGGACAGTGTACAACTCCCTTTTGGAGACTTGCACATTTTTCTCTTCCTTATCACCCTAAACTTATTGACTAATGCTAGTTCCACGGGCCATTCGGTACCATGCCCAGGCGGCCATTCTACATGCGTGAGACTGGGCAGCAAGCGTCACTGGAGGGACTGCACAGCCAAGCCCTATCCTGTCCTCATGCACATTCCAGCTCAGGTCAGGAGTATCAACCCTGGCTGATGTTTCCCCTTCCTGTTACAGGGACACTAAGGTCAATAATCTAGCACCGCTGCTCTTTGTAAGGCGCTGACTTTTGGCTGGGGTACAGTTACAAGAGTGGCAACGCTTTCCTCAAGTGGCCATTCTTCATGTGTGAAACTAGACAGTGAGTGTCAGTGGGCTGTTCAACCACGGAGGTTATTGCAGCCGAGCTCAATCCTGACCTTGCTTGCCACCCACAAGTGTGTATTTTTCAGCAAGAGTCACTGGATAGCAATTAAAGGCAAGAACACTCGCTGATTTATTTCCCTCCTTAGCCCATGGACACTAAGGCCTGTTGTGATACGTATGGAACTTGCTACAATGTGCTTCCTCCCATCAGGAGGGCCCGTGTAGTGTTCAGTTACCAATATATATTATTAACTAAACACTAGATGGCCTCCTGGTGGGAATAAGCACATTGCAACAGTTACACATCTCTTGTATTTCTTTTGCTATTCTTTGACGGGAATGTTCTCCAGGTTCTGGAAATAAAAGAGCGGTTAGTTGTTACCACACCAATTAGAGTGTTTATTCAGATATTGTAGCACTACTGCTGTTGCCCCAGCTGAGGTCAATTGAGTCAGCATGGCCAGGAATTGAACCTGCAACCTTCATCTCCATATGGCTTACTACTACACCAGGCAGCGCCTTTACCCACTAGTCACTGGGCAAGGTTCTGTGCATTTTAACCTGTGCTCTGTTCCTTCCTGACTCTATTTCTTTGTCTCTTAATCTTGCTCACTTCTCCGTTTGTCCATGACTTAAACCTACACTGATCTTCGCTCTAAAGAAAGCTATAGGCTCTCCCTGCCATAGCTCCTATTATTGGCACCTGAACTTTGTATGACTGAAGAAATCCTGTCCGGCAATGTCAAATCACCTGGAAGAGCAGCTCCACGACAGAATCTGCAGAAACCGAGACCCTAAACTAAAACACTAACTCCCTTCGCCCTATTTCAACAATTTTAACATACACCGAACAGTCACTTCTCTGCTGAAGTTATTCGGTCTGGCTAGGTCACCTTTCCACATATAGCAAAGGCCCTCCACTACCTCATCAAAACAACGATTCTTCATGTGTGAGTCAATGGCAATTTTAAATTGCAGGCAGCAATGAAGCCAGCGGGGTCCTCTTTAAATATGCAGATCAGGCTCTGATGACATCATCGGGGCCAGCCATGTGATTTTAAGCTGAGGCCTGAGTCAGTGATGGTTTTAAAACATTGACTATCCCAAAGACCAGCTAAGTGAAGATTTTATAAAACTTTTGAAACAGGAAAATTCTATGTGGGCCAATAATTCTGCCTCTGCTTGATTCATCTCAACCCAACCTAGCCACCTTTTCCCCATACTCCTCAATCCATTCTGTCTCCAGAAACACAGCTAATTATCTCTTAAGCCCATTTTTTATTGCTTGCTGCACTGGTCTTGCCTCGTAGCCAATTCCACCCTTTGCGTGAAATGAAAATTACACGCTGCAGTGAATGTTTTTTCTTTGGCTTTTTGCAGAGGTGAACACCAGGAAGCAGCAAGCGGGAAGTATTTAAGTAATTGATGACGAGAAGAAATTACACCCTACCCTGTTGGCGTCTTATCTTGCTAAGGGCAGGACTCCAGACTGCAGTGGCACCAGGAGCTGATGTCTCTTTTCATTTATAAAAGAAATTTATTGTTCTGTTATGCCAGAAAAATTGTTTTTGTAAATGTTGGTAACCTGTTGTTTAGAGAGGGGGTCTTCAGTTTACATCAGTTGTGTAGATCCGTTATCATAATCTTCTTGCTTCATGCTCAGACTCCTAAAGCATGAGCACGTCTCCCTCACGGACTGGTCCTTTCACATTTCCAGTGATGGGTCGGCTGCCGTCATCCACACATTCCGCACGGACCTGAGTACACTGTCCCTGGGAGCAAGTCCTTCCAAGGACTTTGATAACCCATGCCAGATTGACGGTCTGTGTACTTGGTCCCTCCATAGTGGATTAAAAGGTTGTATTTTTTTGTCTTGCTTCATCATCTTCACACAGAGACAGTGGAAAGGCAGGTAGCAGGTAGGAAATATCTCACCTGTTCCTTTGTTAACTGGTTTACTTGGATCCCCAAGCCCTGGCACTAATTCCCTGGAATGCTATGGAGGGAAGAGCCTCAAACATCATTAGTAGGTCTGAAGCCTCCTTCCCTCTCCCCCATCCCTCACACCATTCCCAGTTTTGTACACATGTCAAGATCTATAGAAAGTACAGAAGGTAAATTTTTCCATGCAGTGTCAGTGTGAAGCAGTCCCAGGTAATATATAGCATGGTTCAGGTGTAGTTCAGATCTCCGTCCACACCAAACCCAACAATGGGCCTTAACTGCAGCACCATTCCCTCCCCCAGCAACAACAACTTGCAATTATATAGTTCCTTTAACGTAGTAAAATGTCACATGGCGCTTCCCAGGAGTGTTATTAAAATTTGACACTGAGCCACATAAGGAGATATTAGGACAGGTGACCAAAAGCTTGGTCAAAGAGGTAGGTTTTGAGGAGCATCTTAAAGGAGGAGAGAGATGTAGAGAGGTGGAGATATTTAGGGAGGGAATCCCAGAGCTTAGAGCCTAGGCAGCTGAAGGCACGGCCGCCAATGGTAGAATGATGAAAATCAGTACAACAATTTCCTGCAATAACTTAACATTTTCTATCCGTGTGGCGTCCCTGAATGAGACAAGAGAGTTAATCCCGATTAGCATTCGAACGTGGCAGCTTTGTGCTGCGGACTTGCATCAACCAACTGCTGAAATGTGATCAGCCCAAACAGTCAATCAGCAGGAGCCCTCGGCTGTCAGAGATACTTCCCTCCTTCAGTCTTGGCCAGCTGTAGAGGTGAAAGAAAAGTATTGCTATGACATACGTTACCTAGAATTGTAATATATTTATTCGAACATTGTCTGTGTCATTTTGTTGCTTTGGAAATCTTTGATGGAGGAGGAGAAAGGATCACATTTCGAAGAGTGCGTAAAACCTGTTGTGTCGCAGATTGTAGTCAGACTTGGTGACTTGATCTGGCTGATGTGTTGCCAAGCTCTAAAACAACGGGATATTATTTGGGGAAACTCTTTCGTCACCGTAAATAGATTTAAATTAACCTCTATAAACGGCTCCAGATCAACTTATTTGTGTTCTGTAACCAAAGAAATGTCGGATAGTCTAACAGTACCTGCTCCATTACAGGGAAAATTTATAGGACAACACAGACACAATGAGGATATAGTGAATAATAGATATCCCAGAATGATTACCAAGCAGTAATCTCATCAAGGGGGACAGATACAGTCATAAACTGTGAAAACCATCATCTGAACCCAGAGGTAAGGTTACAGCTTTGAAATCACTACAGTGATTTTTACAATGCATACAAGTACTGCAAAGTTCATCGAGTGGTTACATCCAGCTTTTGGTCATTCTTTTGCTAACACACCATACTCTGTGAAGTCAATTTTCCAAATGCATGTTCCAGCACGGAATCTAGAGTTGCCAACCTTCCAGGATTGACCTGGAATCTCCAGGAATTGAAGATTAATCTCCAGGACACTGCTGCAAACAACCTGGGAGAAAAATCATGGGGTATAAAAAAATTGTTTTTTTTCATTTTCTTTGAACACTTTCGCTTATTAGTTATAAAAACATTGGAGATGAGGGGGAAAAAGGCTGGTTGACTGAGAGTCAAGAATTATCCAATTGGATAACGAAGAGTCTGTTTGTTTCCCAATTGACATGGGAAGGCGGGGCTCCCTGAAGATTGACGTGTCGGGCAACCAATGGCGGGAGCGGGGCGGCGGGGCAGTTGGAGGCAGGAGGTCATGTGATGAAACCTCCAGGAACACGTCCAACCAGAGTTGGCAACCCTAGCGGAATGTCACCCATCAGGAGCGCCCGTTGGGAAATCGCGGGTACGCTCCCCACCTACCTTAAATGAATAGAAAATCACGGGGCGCGCCCACAATTTGCACTCCTGGTGACTGAAGCCCCACGTTCAGCCATTTTGAACAATCTCAACACCGAAGGATGAAAGGTTGTGATGTGACCACCGTACTTACTGGCTAACAATCAACGGTCGATTGCTGAGGAAGGATACTTAGAAACCAGTGCCGGGAATCTCCCTGGGTTTCCCTCATTTGCACGTGTAAATGGAATTTCTGCCGACAGAGCGGGAGAATCCCCGAAGGAATTCCCCGGGCACAAAGCATTTTAAAAAGGAGCAGTTGCAGTTCCCTCAATTGGCTGATTTGTTATGGGCAACACGTGACTGAGCTGTACAGACCAGAAGGTTTCTGGTTCTGCCCCAAGTCCGCGCTGAGTTAGCTGGTCCCCAGGGAGACGATCAGGGTGCTACAATTGCTCTCTACACCCGTGAGCTAGGGGTTTGGAAAATGAGCCGGGGTTGGATAATGGAGGGTGACGAGCAGCTATGGAACTGTATGCCAGTAAGTGTCTGTACCTGGAAAAGAGAAAAAGGGAAAACATTACCAAAACGATTGAGCTCTGAACCTCTGCAATCTCTTGTTAGTCTCAAAGGGATTTCATGCCAAACCTGAATAAATGTATCCAGTTTGGAACATTTTAAATAATGTTTGTTGCGCTCGTTAAAGTGAGGGACATTAGTGGAGTACTTTCCCACTACAAGCACCCAGTGTCCTCATCAAACACTCTCGGCTTAGTGATTTGCACTGATTAGATGTAAAGGGGTAACCTTTCGACTTTGTGCGTCAGTACCTCCAGATGTGAACATCGGGAAATCACGGGTGTGCTTCCCGCTTACTTGAAATAGATAGTAAATCACAGAGAGCACAGTCATGATTTCTTGATGTCCACTCCTGGTGATCGAGGCTCTGCTCCACGAGCGGACATTCAGAAAATCGCCCCTTGTTCATCATTTTTGGATAATATCAACACTGAAGGATTGTAAAATGATCCTTTTAGTGCCAAATTTTGTATCGTCGATCCCAGCTAACTTAGAGTGAGTTTCAACCACCCAAACTCACTTCACATAATTCATCTGTAACCAATAGAGAGAGGAGTCTTATCCTACAATTCTGGGCTATATTCGAACCTGGTTTCCAGAGACAAATGAACAATGTGATAACCACTGAGTCACCCAGTAACCTGACAACATCCAATAGGTTAAGAGAAGCTTGTACCAGAACCTGAACCACATTGTTAAGAACACAGGAACATTAGGCACAGGAGTAGGCCATTCAGCCCTCGAGCTTGTTCCGCCATTCAATTAGATCTGCACCACAACTCCATTTACCCAATTGATGGCTGGTCAACTGTTCATCGACGCTTGGAGTCAACCTTTTTGAGGATGAATTTCATTGAGAGTTCTCTCGATCATCCGCTGTTACTTAACGTTTTTCCGGCGTTTCCATGGCTCTTCCACCGAAGCTACGGCGGATGATCGAAAGAACACCTTTATCTCAGGGAGAAAACCAAGCCAAAAGCCCAAGTCCAGTTCGTTTTACAACTCATAGTGCTTTAGTTCAGGCTAGAATTTAAAATAGGAATATGTGCTGACTTTCAAGTTCCTATGCATAAACAGTTCCACTGTGCCAGCTGTGGTTCAGTGGGTAGTGCTGTTGCCTTTGAGTTAGAAGGTTGTGGGTTTAAGTCCCACTGTGGAGATTCGAGCACAAAATCCAGACTGATAATCCAGCACAGTACTGAGGCAGTGCTGCACTGTTAGAGGAGCTGTCTTTCAGATGAGACGTTAAACCGAGGTCCTATCTGCCCTCTCAGGTGGACGTAAAAGATCTCACAGCACTAATTGAAGAAGAGCAGGGAAGTTTTCCTGGTGTCCTGACCAACAGTTTTATTCCTCAACCAACATCTAAAATAGGTGATCTGGTAATTTATTTCGTTACAGTTTGTGGGATCTTGCTGTGCACAAATTGGCTGCTGTGTTTCCTACGTTACGACAGTGACTACATTTTTGCACACATTGCGATTCCACAGCTGGCAACTGGAGGAATGACAAATTAATCTGTTTTTGGTAAAGTGTTAGTTGAGGGAGGAACGTCATCCAGGAAACAAGGAGAACTTTCTGCCCCTTGTCCAGATTGACACTCCAGCACAGTACTGAGGGAGTGCTCCACTGTCATAGGTGCCGTCTTTCAGATGAGACATTAAACTAAGGCCCCGTCTGCCTTCTCAGGGGGACGTAAAAGATCCCATGGCACTTCTTGAAGAAGAGCAGGGGAGTTCTCCCTGGTGTCCTGGCCAATATTTATCCGTCAACCAACATCACTGAAATATTGCATGTTTGTGGACCTTGCTGTGCGCAAATTGGCTGACACCTTTCCTACACTTCAAAAGTACTTCAATGGCTGTAAAGCGCTTTAGGAGATCCTGAGGTTATGAAAGGAGCTGTATTAATGCAAGTCTTTCTTTCATTTTAACATCACTCTACAGCATGCCAGCAACTGTCTAGACGAAGCAGACTTGCAGAACCAAAGCCGCACTGATGCAAAATCTTCCGTGGATCAGAATAAACCTGTCTCGATCCCATCCATTTCTCATCCAGCCGATTCCCTTCTTAACCCCATTCTTCAGGCAAATTAATCTGTTTTAAAGTAATAGCTGAAGTCAAACGCAGACAAGGTTAGGGGTAAGTCTGAGGAGAAAGGCTCACTCTGGGTAGGGAGCCAGATTTGGCCACCCTCAGAAGGGACAAATTTTTTTAAAAAGTAATCTGCAGTTCTCAATCCAAGTAAGATTATCAATCTAAAAAGAGACATGTACGAGGCTATTGCCTGAATAGCGATGCTGCATTAGATTTCCCTCAGTAACCACCACAGACCAGTGTGATTCAAACACAGCCCAAAAAGCAATCTCACTGCTGCTGTGTATCCAGAGGTTTCAGTCTGATCTGGACTCAACCAGTCTCTACACATCCCGCAGTGTATTTGTCGAATGGTGCGTGAATGGGTGGAATATGCTGGCATGTAATAGCACATACATTATTGTGCTGCAATGGCAAACCGACAGCCAGCCAGTCTCACTGTACATGAATCCTTGTAAGGATAACTCTATAATTAACTAGCGCAGTGGAACTTGGCTCACGCTGTTTTATAAAACTTCCCTCGCCTATTCATGAATGTACTGGCTAGGGTTTCACGAGCTAACAGCCCTCCAGTTCCTCATTCGAGTCGTCGTTCTTCATTTGTGAGGTGAGAAGGTGAACATTGACACATTATGACTATGAGTGGCATCATAATCAAGCTCATTCCTATCCTCACCTGCCATCCACATTGCACATTGCCCAGTTAGAGTCACTAGACGGCAAAACCTGGGACCCACAGGCCTATTGTAGCACCCCATCACTGCCCTAATGAGAACAGCAAGCTCAGCACAGACCAGACCTGGGATCTTTCTGATCAGTTTGGCCTAGTACCACCCTTGCTATTATATTTAGTGTTACAAACATTTAAGGACATTGTCACAATTTTTTTTTTTAACACCAGGTATTTTCTCACTTTTAGCACCCCATCAATCACTCCTGTAAGTGCACCCTCTCCCCCTAAGATCTGGAGCGCACCTTTTACTGCTCGATATCCAGATAAAATATAGAATGACCCAGGGGTCATAACAGAGAACCCTTACTCCATGCACTAGCTACTAGAATCCATAACAAGAATTTTCCTCTCTTTATATTTGGCAGACTGGACAAGCATTCTACTGAGTTGAAACACGGGCTTCAAACTAAGTGGTTTCATTTACATTCGATAGATGAATAAACAGCACATAACTCAGCACTGTGAGAATATACATTTCTCAACACCTCTTGGTACATGAACACAAAAAATACGCAACTTGCTTTATTTCTAAACATGGATCCAAAAACAGAAGACCACCGACTAGCATAATTCTTCCTGGATAAGTTAGATCGGGTTTTTAAACACAGACAACCTTTTGGCTGTTGGCTATAGATTTCACACACCTCAGGCCCCCATTGTTTGAGCTGATAGTTTATGCTGATAGACTGCTTTGTCGGACCCTGGGCATGGACCACGTTCATGCTGATTCTAGCAGCACAGAAAATACAACGTTAGAAGAAAATTCAACACTGGAAAAAATCCATTATTGCCCAAGGCAATATATTTGTTTCGAATTTCAGGGGCTGTACACTACAACTCTATGAAGAATGTAGTTATTGTGCTTTCAAACCTTCTAGTTTCATACTCAGCTTATATCCAACAATTGATTGGGCAGCACACTATCATCCATCCTGTTTCCATCCATAGGACCAGCGATTGGTCTCACATTCCCATAGCATGGTTCTCATTGAAAAAGCAAAAAACAGGAAAATAAACTAATTGGCTGTATAGTTTATATCGATCGACTTTCCTCCCCTTCGGAGGCTTCTGGAATCCTTTAGCTTTGACAGTAACAAATGACTTTGCACACTACAAGAAAGATTCGTCAGGAGGGCAGCAAAGGGCTGCTGCATCTTCACCTTGGACAACATGTGCGGAATTACAGATTTCTGAGAAGGGGAGGTACGAGTCTGTAACACAATGGAAAGGTGCTCGGTACAGAAAGCAGTTTATTAATGCAGCATCTTCTACACACTAACCTTGCGCTTAGAAACTCATTCCCGTTCCTTCAGTAAAGCTGGCAGGCATTTATATTGGAAACGCCCAACTTTGCGCTTTCAATCGCGCTGTGCCAGACCCCATTGTGATAATCGGCTATATGATGCTTAGGACAAGAGATTTGGTACGGCACAACATCTGCAACACATCTGCTCCATTTCTACATTTGCCACACGTATTGTGATTCAGTGCCCAAATGGCACAGTTTTACATAGGTTTACATAGAATTTACACCACAAAAACAGGCCATTCGGCCCAACTGGTTTATGCTCCACACGAGCCTCTTCCCACCCTACTTCACCTAACCTTATCTGCATATCCTTCTATTCCTTTCTCTCTCATGTACTTATCTAGCTTCCCTTTGAAGGCATCTTTTGCAATAAGAAGTCCTGTAAGCATTAAAATGCTGAGTAACAATGGATCGCTTACCACAGCACGTCACTTGCCCGAATAATGTTGTTCAAACGTATGCAAAGTATTAAGGAGGAAAACATTGATTGTTTTAATGGTACATAGCCCACAACATCTTGTTCTTGATGCACATGGGGAAACAGTTTGTCATTTATTCTATTTGCTTAAAAAGTTGATTTAATTTGGAATCAAACTTAAAGGTCTGTCAGTGATGGGAAATATATTTGTTTTTTTCTGTTCGGCACCCAATATTCACATCAAGCATGTAGGACGGGCTAGATGCAGGAGAAAGCCACTGCTAAACGGCCCCAAGAGTGCGCCTTCACTCACAACATCACAAAGAAACACCCTACAGAACCAACCTGATCTTTCCATTTTCCATACTAAGATTACTTATTACCTTAGAGTGAGACTACCGATTCATGGTTAAATTATAGGCAGTTGTAGGCTCTCCTTATGCCCAGGTGGGCTTACCCCAAATAATGAGTTTGCCCAAACTTACTTGTAGGTTACTAGTAGCATCTTTAAAGCCATTAGATGAAAGTTTCATCCCAAATCCCCCCCCCACCCCCCCTCCAATCTGGGCTGGATTCAGACCGATGTCCCTAAGGAAGGAAGATAAGATTACGGTTCTGTCTGAAGGTCTTTAACCAAAACATTCATGTATCTTCTCTCTTTTCAGATGCTGATGCTGATGCTTCTGCTGTGTATTTCCAGCATTTTCTGTTTGTATTTCAGATTTTCGGTAGTTGCAGTTTTTTTGTTTTTGACAAGACAATATTTTAACCCATAACTTTATAACGCATATTTTTCAGAATTAACGAACAGAAAACCTGTGATTTATAAAACAAAGAAATTCTTGCATAATTTTTCTTTTGTGCATTATTGCAGCTACAAATATTTTGAATTCAACAAAAGATGTTACAGGCTACTTGAATTTCATGTGAAGGTTTACACCACACAGGTTATTCTTTTGCAAGAATTTCTTTGTTTTATAAATCACAGGTTTTCTGTTCGTTAATTCTGAAAAATATGCGTTATAAAGTTATGGGTTAAAATATGTCTTGTCAAACAGTCATTAAAATGACTAATGTCATACTGTCAGATAAAGACATTGGCAAGGACACTTTGCCAAAAGAAGGAAGAAAAGAGACAGGAGAGTTCACGGAAAAATCAATCGATCAATCAATCCCAAAGTGCTTCACAGACAATTGATTACTTTCGAAATGAGATCACTGTTGTTTTGTAGACAAACATGGCAACTAATTTGCATAAAGCTAGGTCTATCAAATAAATGGATGACCAGCTAATCTGTTTCTGATCATATTGATTGAGGAAGGAATATTGGCCAGGCCACCAGGAGAACTACTTGTTCTTCTTCAAATAGCGCTTCTGAGTCAGGAGGTTGTGGGTTCAAGCCCCACTACAGAACAATGAGCACATAATCTAGGCTGACTCTCTAGTGCATTACTGAGGGAGCGCTGCACTGTCAGAGGTGGTCCTTTTGGATGAGATGTTAAACCAAAGTCCCATCTGCCCACACAGGTGGACACAAAAGATCCCATGGCACTAATGACGAAGAAGAGCAGGGGAGTTCTCCCCAGTGTCCTAGCCAATATTTATCCCTCAACCAACATCGCTAAAACAGATTATCTGGTCATTTACCTCAGTGCTGTTTGTGGGAACTTGCCGCGTGCAAATTAGCTGCTGCGTTTTCCGATTTAACACCCTAGAAGTGCATCGGGTGCCACATGGGAAGCCGCAGTCAATTGGCATCCGCAGCTTGCCGGTTTAAAACAGATGAGACCCGAGGCCCAATTACCAGCGAGTCTCGGGCCGACATCTGCGGGCATGCGTGCATTCCAGACGAGACCATAGGTTTTTCTTCCATAAACCAAGTTCCATAATATATCATTGATTTATTTACAGAATTTGTTAAATTGTGGTCATCTGTCATAAGTAACACAACGCAAACATGTCGATATAAACTACGGTTTTACCCAGTAGGTTTCCAATGGGTTATTCAGAACTTTGTGTGCATATTAAGCGAGTTAAAGGTAATGCTGCATAATTAACGCTAAGTGTAATAAAACAAAGCATATTAGATACCTGGGATTGATTACATGGCAGTAATTACGAACGGGTTCAAATCATTTGATAAATCAAGGTCACGATGTTTGAACAGTTTATAACAGACATCTGAGCCTCAGGGTTTGATTTCCATTTTGAGACCACCTCAGGGTCTCCTGTCTGATTTTTAATACACTGTGAATTTTAATGAGTTGGTTTTATTCAGATTGGGGTCAGTTTTTGTTTTGGTGGCTATCAGTGCCAAAGTGACTGCTGGCGCACTCCAAGATTTTTGATGGTCACGCTGAATGCATTAATATTCAGGGTATCATTACTGCAAGGTTTAATGGGGAAATAGCTCACAGTTGACCAGTAAAGAAAAAAAAATCTATGGCCAGTGTATGACCCGGCATTGCTACAGAACTATGTATGAATCTTAAAAAGTTAACAGTGTCAAAAGTCTGATATATTGCTTGCAAATGTTTCGTGTTACCAATGCAAAATGCTAAACAAAATACTTGTATCTGAATAGATAAGCAGTGGCTGCTAAAGAAATAATTGCTGTTTGATTTCCTATGGATTTATTTGTATTTTTTTGAAGGGAGAAATTATACAATGTAAGCACAAATACCGAGTCCCAGTTGCACAAGACAGTCATTAGCACATTCTGATTTAGCATAAAATCTTAATTTACAACAGGATTCCGTGACGTGACATGAAACAAATACATTTTTCTTTTACTGATGCAGCAATTTTCGGTGCCAACTTCAAATAAAATTAATACCTCAACAGGAGGATTAAGAACCTCAAACCAAATTCTAAATATGTAACTTGATGTGCAGGCCCTTGCTGTTGGAGTTAGCTGTTTCAAGTCTCAATTTGTATCGGAAATATGCCATGAAAAAGGGTGCTGAAGAGCTAATCTGCCAGCATGAATTTTATGAATAGAATTCTGTGGGTCTGTTTGACGATTTCAATACCTGTGTCGTTTCTTTTCCCCCCAAGTCCTTTGGCCAGCTTATTTTCTTGGCTTATCGAGGCGAAGAATGTCAGTGCTGAGGAACGAACGCTTTCTCAGATTAAGCCCCCAGTGTCACCATCAAGCCACAGGCTCAACTTCAAGAGAATATCTTCCAGCCTGCTGCTTTTGAATTTTTTTTTTCATTTCCCAATCCTTTTCATCCTTTTCTCTGAATGCATTTGACAATTATTGCTGGATTATAAGCAATGTGTGCTGAGGGCCTGTGCCCTCAAGGGACTGGATTGATACCTGCCCAAACTCCTTTCAAATGGCCCCGCACCAAAAGCAGACTCTTCATCTCATCGGTTTGAGAGCTGGATTCAAACCCAGATCCCCCTGAGGTGAAAGGACAGCGTGTTAACTCACTGCATTACTCACTCAGGCAGTGTTTTAGGTCAAAAGCAGTTAAAGTGACTACACCATAATTTAGCATTCCTGGCGGGAGCAGACGTGAGGGAGTCTTCGTCGGAGGCCTGGCAGATTTCAACTGCCGGGCCTCATATGAATGCCTCCGGTCAGCTGCTCACCCATTTCGGGTGAAAACCGGCAGCTGGCCAGTGAGGGAGGGAAAGAAGATTGGGGGGAGGAGGGTAGGGCCAGTAGGATGGCTCCCAGGACCGGGAGAAGGCTGCCACAGCATGGTAAGTCCAGGTTTTTGTGGGGGGAGGCGGGGTGGGAGCAGTTTGTGGGTTGTGACTGGGGAGGGAGCCCGGGCAGCAGAGGCCTGGATTTATCTTTTCGGGTTGGTTTCCTGACAGCTCAGGAACTGTTCAAAATGCCATCAGGGTTAGGGTTAGGGTCATCCACCATCAAAACCAGCGGGTGTTAAAATGAGGATTCAGTGAGGGCAGAGCAGGAAAATGGAGACATTCCATTTTAACTCTTTCCTGATCGGCAGAAAGGAACGACGAAGAGTTAAAATTCTCCCTACTACTATCAATTTGATAAATATATGAAGTAAAAAGATATATATATTTTTTATTTTAAGCAGAAAACTGCTTATGTTGACCTGCCAGGTGATCACTGTAAACAGGCAAGCTAAGCATGCATCACTAACGATTACCAGCTCAGTTCTATTTCACTAATGGTGTGTAGTTCAGTGACAGAGGGAAAAGTGAACCTGAATCTCACTCTTTGCCAC
The DNA here is from genome assembly GCF_035084215.1 of Heptranchias perlo. Classification (NCBI taxonomy): domain Eukaryota; kingdom Metazoa; phylum Chordata; class Chondrichthyes; order Hexanchiformes; family Hexanchidae; genus Heptranchias; species Heptranchias perlo. The sequence goes on along the minus strand of NC_090332.1, from coordinate 12,160,112 downwards.
CACAGTGGGTATAGAAGTCCCTGAGAGAGCTCCACATGCAGGAATATTTTGAAAATGAATCATTTTGAGAGATAAAGAAAAAAATACTTGAGACTGGTCTGGGGCCAACGCTTACTGTTCAGTGTTCCGCCAAAGGCCTAGTGGATTTAAGACTCTGTCCAGTATAGTACCAAGTCACACAGACCAGACAGCCCCACATTCCATCCCTGGTCAGTGCCAACTTAGGTGACCTCAGCCAGGGCACCAGTTGAGCTGGGCTGGAAATCATCCAGAGTTCCTGGCTGTTGATCATTGTTCAGTGACCCCCTGCTGGAAAGCAGCCATTACCTGACAGCATTGGGTTGCCAGCTCCAGTTGGATGTATTCCTGGAGGTTTCATCACGAGACCTTCCATCTCCGACGGCCCTGCATAGTCGCAGTGTTTTTTCCCCCCATTTCCAAAATTTCTATAACTAATAAACAAAAGTGTTCAAAGAAAATGAAGAATGCACAATTTTTTTTAATGCCTCTTATGATTTTTCTCCTGATTGGCTCGTAGCAATGTCCAGAAGATTAATCTTCAATTCCTGGAGACTCCAGGGCAATCCTGGAGGACTGGCAACCCTATAACAGCAAGGTCAGGCTCATCAATGGTTTCTCCACGTGACCAAATGTCCTACTGGCAGTCACTATCTAGGTTTACATGTGAAGGGTGGTCAATTGCACAAAGAACTGCATAACACCTGGAACTGTATCCTAGCAAGACTTCGGGAGAGAGAGAGGAAATTAGGGAGACATTCAGTTTTATTTTCTTTTTATTGAATTTATTGTCAGTGGTAGCACTCTCACCTCTGAGTCGGAAGGTTGTAGGTTCAAGTCCCACTCCAGAGATTTGAGCCCATATTCTAGACTGACATGCCAGGGCAGTACTGAGGGAGTGCTGCACTGTCACAGGTGCCTTCTTTCAGATGGGACGTTAAGACGAGGCCCCGTCTGCCCTCTCAGGTGGACATTAAAGATCCCATGGCACTATTCCAAGGAAAGCAGGGGAGTTCACGCTGGTGTCCTGGCCAACATTTATCCCTCACTAAAACAGATTATCTGGTCATTTATCTCATTGCTGTTTGTGGGACCTTGCTGTGCGCAAATTGGCTGCCATGTTCCCTACATTACAACAGATCACATTTCAAAAGTACTTCTTTAGCTGTGAAGTGCTTTGGGAGGTCCTGAGGTCATGAAAGGCACTCTATATATGCAAGTTCTTTCTTTTGAGTAAGATGGTAGTAAGTAGGGACTTTTGATTGCAGAAAGGCAAATTTAGTAATCCATAGCCCTTATTCACATTCTGAACTTGGCCGCTGAATATTAAAAAAACCTTGGTTAAGGGTGGGGTGTATTTTTATCTGCATTTGGGAAAGGAGATGTGTGAGGGAAGTCAGTCAGTACCGAACAGAGCTTAACATATGACCGGTAAGGTGAAGGAGTCAATAGTACTTGTTTGAGACTAAATAAACCTAGATTCAGTGGTGACAGGATTGCCTAAGAGCAGATCAAGCTACAAAAAAAAAACACTCCTAGGCCTAGTAATATATGGGCAAAGTTACTATTACAGGCAGTAAGGCAAAATGCCTGTATGCACACCTCCCCCACTTACAATAAGTCTAGCTGACAGAAAAGATTTTTAGTGTTTTAAAACATGCAGATCCAACTTACCTCACTTTGCTACTCCACATCCAAGAAAAAAAATGCATGTTTAGCTTCAATTATATCTTACTAAAACTCACATCAGTCACCTTATACTGCATTTAAAAAGGAAAGGCAGATGGGACGATAATTATACTTGCAAAAAAATTCTGCACGACCAAGGAGTCTTGGGGCCGACATTTCTGGCATTTATTAATGACAAGGAAAATGTATCCAAAAATAAATTTCCATCCATCATACGGAGAGAAGAATAGAACTCTCCCCATCCATTACCACTTCTTGGCAAGAATTGCATGCTGCCATTGTGAAAAATTGCATTCTATTCATCTATTAAATTCAATTCAATTAGAACCACCCAGCCATTGCTGTAAAAGGTGGATAGTTGGAACAAAGCTACATTTTTTTTTTGGACGGGTTCCTCGAGATAGATGGGCTTGTAAGTTCCACTGGCTTGAATCTGAGGCAAACTTTAACCGGCATCAGAGAAGGCTGGCCCACAAAAACTTAGTTGGATGTTTCATGCATGAAAAGATCTATTGTGTGCACACTCTTAATATTAGGCCTTTAATTCCTTCCTCCCTCCCTCCAATGCCCCTGCTGGTAATTTTTTGTTCACCTCAGTTGCCGAGGTCCAATCCACTGACAACTCAACAGGTGGAGTTGGCACTGCTCCTCGTCAAGCCCACCAAATGCATTTAAGGAGTGTGGGAGGGGATAGCTCTACAACACTTCAATTAGAAGAAAAACAAACTTGCATTTATATAGCACCTTTCACAACCTCAGGATGTCCCAAAGTGCATTACAGCCAATGAAGTAGTTTTGAAGCTTAGCCACTGTTGTAAATGTAGGGAAACGTGGCAGATTTTTGCGCAAAGTCCCAGAAACGGCAATGAGATAAATGACCAGATAATCTGTGGTTTGATGAGCGATAAATATTGGCAAGGATACCGGGAGAAATCACCTGTTCTTCTTTGAAATGGTGCCATGGGATCTTTTCCGTCCACCTGAAACGGCAGACGGGGCCTCGGTTTAACATCTCATCCAAAAGACGGCATCTCCGACAGTGCAGCACTCCCTCAGCACTACACTTAAGTGTCAGCCTGGATTTTCTTGTGGTCACGTCTCTGGAGTGGGACTCGAACCCACAACCTTCTGATTCAAAGGCAAGATTGCTACCACTGAGCCAAGACTGACATCTAACTTTCCTTGTATACGGGAACTGTAAATATAGACAGAACCCTGCAACATGTAGCAGAGTATTTGATTCGGAGGTTTATTTTTGTAAATTATATTTCCATTGATAAAATTTTTCACAGGCAAATTTTTAAAAATCATGATCCATTTAAAATGTCATCAGCTAAACACATTTTCTTAAGGACTTTTTTTCTTAATTTATTAAGGAATTGCCAAGGGCAATATATTACAGAGCTCAGCCCATCAGTTCATTTAATACACATTAAGATGAAACGACATTCAATAAATCTACCAATAAAATGTTGCAGAAATCAGAATGAGCAGTTTCAGACAGACATTCATCAGATATGGTTGTCAAGGAAAACAAAAATCACTAACCTTCTACTTGGGCAACTTTTTAATAACTAATTGCTATTGAACAATCACACGTGATAAGTTATGTCCCTCACAGGGTTTTTAATTCAGTCAATGGGATCAATTTTTCACTAAAGAGTGCTATTTAGTTCTCAGCTGATATTACAGCACAGAAACAAGCCATTCAGCCCAACTGGTCCATGCCAGTGTTTATGCTCCACATGAGCCTCCTCCCACCTTATTTCATCTCACCCTATCAACATATCCTTCTATTCCTTGCGCCCTCATGTACTTATCTAGCTTCTCCTTAAATGCATCTATACTAATCACCTCAACCACTCCATGTGGTAACCAGTTCAATATTCTCACAAATTTACTTTTTTTTTTAAAAATGGAGTCTGAGAGTTTCTCCCCTTACCAAAGCTCTACAACATTCCTATTGATCCACATGTGGAAAGCATTTTACATAGAATTACACGGATGAAGTTTGTCCAATGGTTTCCAATTTTTTTCTCCTCTCCTGAAGGCCATGATTCATACTGAGTGTGGCTCTATGGGTGCCAACAGTTTGCCAGGACCTCACCCAAGAGGCCATTCTACACATAAACTGGAGCAGTAACGTGTCGACAGGCTCTTCAATCACAGGAAACAGCACATCGGAAGCCAATTCCATCTTCACATACACATTTTACAGCAGGAGTGACCAGATAATGATTAGAAACAGTTGTCCTGGTTGCTTTCCCCTTTCCTAGCCTAGGAGATGCTCGTTGCAGTCATTTAGTTTGCTGGCTCTCATTGTCTGCACACTCACGTAATCTAGGCTGACACTCCAGTGCAGTACTGAAGGAGTGCTGCACTATCGGAGGTGCCGTCTTTCGGATGAGACGTTAAACCGAGGCCCCGTCTGCCCACTCAGGTGGAAGTAAACGATCCTGCAGCACTAATTGAAGAAGAGCAGGGAAGTTTTCCTGGTGTCCTGACTAACACTTTTATTCCTCAACCAACATCTAAAACAGATGATCTGGTAATTTATTTCATTGCTGCTTGTGGAACCTTGCTATGCACAAATTGACTTCTATGTTTCCTACATTACAATAGTGACTACATTTTGGTACACATTGGAGGAATGACAAATTAATCTGTTTTTGGTAAGGTGTTAGTTGAGGAAGGAATGTCAGCTAGGCGACAAGGAGAACTTCCTGCCCCTCTTTAACATCCGTCGGATCTGACAGAACTTGGTTTAATGTCTCATCGGAAAGATGGCAGCTCTGAGCAATCCTGCCATGCTGCACTGGAGTATTGGCCGAGTTTCACATGCTTAAGTCCAGGAGTGGAACCTGAACCCACAAACCTTCTGATTCCAAAGTGGGAGCACTACAAACTGAGCTAAGATAACACTATAATTATATAGGCATATAAACACAACACATTGATGTCACTCTCAGATCTGCTGATGGGAAATACTACCCCAGATTCATGTGATATTCCACCTTGCGGTCTGGTCCAAGAGTTGCCAGTGTTGGGTGAAGTAAGCCTATTTACCATTACTTTTCCAGCCTATAATCAATACAGTATTTACTGAAAGACATTTGGCAGAGGTAACTTGTTGCTTTTCTATAAAAATCTAGATGAATACACCAGGGTTATGATACCTTACAGGTTCAGAATGGATAACTCCACCTTAATTATCAGTTCCTGAGAGTCAGCTTACTGCAGTAATACAAGCTAGCTGGCTTGAAATACAAAACTGGTGTAAAATTCTATCTCCAGGGAGTTCTTGTATTAGTTACACACAATGTACTTTACAAGATGTACACGTCGACCTTACATCACTGTATATATTTCAAATATTTGTAGTGACACAAAAAAAAATTACATATTTCAGCTGTAGTCATTTTGAGATCATAGCTCAGAAGATTTTTTTTTAAAAAACCTCCTCAGAAAGTAATGCACTGCAGTATTCACATATATATTAGTTTACCAATATGTTCAAGTCACATCATCTTCATGTACTGACTTCAATCATCCGGTTTCTAGAGTTAAGATAGATGATAATGGTTGAAACTTTATAAAAAATATTAGCCTTGATTCCATCCCAGACCCATATAGAAATAGTCTTATGCTACCGGGTTCTGTCTGAAAACATAACATAAAATCCCAAGTGTGACACATTCCCTCTGCTCTATCTTCTTGTGCAATATCATTACACCCGTGAGTAATTTGAGACATGACCTACGGTGAGTGCAGCATGCTTAGGCGGAACAAGTGACTTTGGGCCTACGGTTCCCAAAACTTTCCATCGATGCGGGTTTTCTCGCCACATATCTGGGTCTGCTGTAGACTAGTTGAGAGAGATTGATTGCTGTGATTAGTCAACAACTCCGCCATTGTTGTATCATGTAACCACCAGGATGGTAGAAGGCGAACTAGAAGAAGAAAAGAAATGATCTTTTTTCATCTCGCAATTCCTATGTTCCTATCAACCTACAAAGTGGAAACAGTTTCTCATCTACAATTCGTTGGTTATGCACCAAATGCAAAACCCTTACTTAGAAACACCACAGGGAATTTTAGTGTATATAAATATGTTTCATTCCTTTTGGCCAACATTTTTAATTTGGCATGCAGAGAATCTCATTTAAAGGATTCTAAACCTGTACTTCAGAATTTTAATCTAAATGAATTATGCTCTCTCTCGCATACTCCTGGAGAAGCCTAATCTGAAATGTGGATAAGATCAAAGGTTACTTAATACTTCTACATGTGTTTTTATGTGTCTGAGTAAACAAAGCTGCTGATCAATGAAAAATGCTGAAGACCTGGTTTCTGGTTAAGCTGATGGAACTTTTCACTTCTTCCTTTGCATTACTTCCTAATTTTGGACTAGATAACCAAATGGCAAAAGCTTAGAGTCTTTTCAATTTTGTCCCCTGTATGTTCCTCCAATTATTATGAAAAAATATACTGCCCCGGAATTTCCTGGAAAATTTCAGCGTAACTAGGGTGCAAGAGCGGCTTTTTTTTGCCACCAAGGAAAATTCACGCATAACTGATTTACGCTGAAACATGGTGCAAAATTCCTCAATTGTTTGCGCTGTTTCAGAGATAAGTCGCTGGAACCCTCTGTCACTCATTTACACGGCTTCGCTACCCCGCCCCCCCCACACCAATGCAAAGAACAGCTCGCACAAGTTTCCTGGATTTACAAGATTAATGAACTGCCGAAGATTTACACCAGAGATTTAGGTGTGGCATAGCCCAAAGTCACCCAACATCAGCGTAACTGAGATGTCTGGAGTTTGACAGCGATTTTCTTTGCCATTTTTCTTACAGACACCTGCACTATACTTAACCAAAGGGCTGTCAGTCTCAGTGCACTTGAAATTTTTCAGAGCCCCCCCCCCACAACACATTCAGAAGGTCTAAGCAGCTGTAATGCCCTTACCCTTGCTCGGCATAATAATGGAAGTGGAAGAGGGACAGAAGAGACAAGAGACTCGGAGAGTGAGGCACCATGGTAGAAGACAGCAGTCCACTCGCTATTACCCCTATTAGTGGTGCTGCATTTGTGCTTGTTTGACGCCGGTTTTTACATAGCAAACGAGCTCCGCAGGAAATTTGGGCATAAGTTCCCAGTGGCAAGATCAGCACAGAAATTTTTGCATAGGTTCTGCGCAAGTGTGATCCAGGACATTCCGGGCCATTAACCTGAGTAGCTGCAACCAATTTTCTACTTCAGGAAGTTTTGTAAAGGAACTTCCAATGCACAACACAGGAAATTGGCTTCCTCCTGATGTCCAAGAACTCAAGTAAACTACGGATAGCTGAACATATCAGCAGTTTGTTTAGTCGACACATCCAAGGATTCATACTGTATTTTTACAATGATATGTAGATTGAGAATTGTCTTTGAACACAATTAGTATATAGCAATAGCTTTAATGTTCATAATTTCCTTGAATTTTACAACACCAAGTTATAGTCCAGCAATTTTATTTTAAATTCACAAGCTTTCGGAGGCTTCCTCCTTCCTCAGGCCTACAAGGTCTATGTTTCTACCTCTCTATCTCTTTGTATATTCGGAGACCTTGTAGGTAACACCTGTCTGTCTGCACACTGATTGCCTTGGCAACGGGCAGTTGAAAAAACTGTCTGTAATCACCAAGCATTGTTCTGTTGGAATACATTGGTTTATTATTCCTGTATCTTCTGGAGACTTTGGGCCCGATTTTACCAGGGGTGCGGGTTCTCGGCGGGTGGGCCAGCGGGCGTGTTTTCAACGCACCCGGTGAAATTAGTGGGTTGCCCGCGCGATCGTAGCAGGCAACACACTAATTACCTGCTCCTCCGGGTTCCCCGCTGCTGATCTGCGCGTCGGGCGGGCTGCGCAAGCGCAGTACGATCTGTCAGCTGGAGGCGCTCTATTTAAAGGGGCAGTCCTCCACTGACAGATGCTGCCACAAACAACAAAAATTACAGCATGGAGCAGCCCAAGGGGAAGGCTGCTCCCAGTTTAATGATGCCTCACCCCAGGTATCGTTAGATGGGGTGAGGAGGAGGGGGAGGGAGAGGACAGAGATCTTTCACCCGGCGGGCGGGAGGAAGCGGCCTGCCTCTGCCACCAAGAAGCCCTGGCTCGAGGTGGCAGAGGGGGTCACCTGCGCCACCAACATATCGCCCACCTGCATACAGTGCAGGAGGCACTCCAATGACCTCAGTAGGTCAGCCGCAGTGAGAACACGTAGTCTTTCCCCTACACTCCGTCTACCACAACACTGCCCCCACCCCACATCTCCTTCGGCACTGCCAACACTACTCTGTCACATCACCCCTCATACCCACTCAAACCTCATCCTCATCTTACCTCCACCTACTCACCTCGCCAGTACTCACCCCGCCACTACCACGCAACCCAATCCTCATACAATGTCATGGCTCTATCCCATACTCACCCTCTCGTGCATCTCTCTCACGGCCAGCCTCACCCAACCTGCCACCACCTGTGCTGCAGCCACAGGGCATGCATCACATATGTGCAGTAGGCAGCGTAAGGCAAACGTGTCGTGAGCATGAAGGGGATGCACAAGGGTGTTTGAGGGTTTGTCATGGTTCTTACTTCTATTGAATTAAAGAACAACTCACATCACACATTCTATTGGCACCACTACTGCCATGTCTTCGCAAATCCTGTCCGGTTTGTGCAATAATGCCCGCTCCTGGGTATCCCTATGAGGACCCACCACTGATGCCACCCAGTGTGTCACTGCAGAGTGGGTGTAGGTGTATTTGCAGGGCTCTTCTGCGCAGACGACTGAGAGACATCGGGGATGTCCCCGGTTGCAGCCTGGAAGGCTGTGGAGTAGAAGTTCGGGAGGGCAGTGGTGACTTTGACAGCGACAGGTAGGAAGATGGTGCACGGGCCAGCCAGGAGCAGCTCGGCATGAAAGAGGCTGCAGATGTCCACGGCTACATGTCGACTGACTCTGAGCCTCCGTGTGCACTGCTGCTCAGAGAGGTCCAGGAGGCTGAGCCTCGGTCTGTGGACCTTGTGACGAGGGTAGTGCCCTCTGCGACTCATCTCTCTCTGCGGTAGCCCTCCCTCCTGCTGTACAGGTGGATGTGTCACAGCACTCTGTTGTGGAGCTCCACGTGTCAGAGGTGGACGGCGTGGATGGCGAGGCTGGTGATGCTGTTCGCCCTCCGAGGAGGTCATGACTGCAGCTACGGCGGCCCCCATCCGCAAGATGTACATCTGAGGGATCCGCAAGGTAGGTACATGTCTCCGGACCCCGGGGTAAGTGTGCAGGTTGGTGACTTCGACCATCAGGAGGAGGGTGGTGGAGGCCAAACTTTGTCCCAAGTGACAGAGCGGCCTCCTGCAATGGGTGAGGGTCTCCCCCACCCCCCCACCTGTCAAATGGACCTTTGCAGCTGCCACAGGCTGACTGCTGCAACACGTCCATTTCAACTAGGACTGTTTCCCCCACTGTGTGAAACAGTCCCATGTTTATCCAAAATCACACACAGTCCCTTAATCAGGTCAGTTAATGACCTGAACAAGCAAAGTAAATACTCTCAAGTGGCATCCCGCTGGCTTTAATTGCCTGCGGGATTCCCACCAGCGGGGGCTGCGCGCGCACGCCGGCGCGTCATCGGGGAACCCGGAAGTGGGCGGGATCGAGGCGCGATCCGGTCCCGCACCTGGATTTCGGGATTTTCGGGGCCCCCCCGCCGAGAATGCACCCGGTAGCGGGTGCTAAAATCGGGCCCTTTATCCTTGTAATCTGCCTCATATGTCAGCATGTGACCATTAGTTTTTTAATTTTGACTTCACATTATGATGCTGAATTGCCAATGTCACGTGTACTGTAATTTATTACAACTGGCTTGCTCACTAATGCTTTCAACTTACTTTGGTATTTTTTTTTGTAAATGGAGAATTCAAAAAAATTACTTTTCTATAATTACACAAAATATCTCAATTAAAGAGAGAATTATGGAAATACATACGAGGATAGGACATATTAGTTTTGGCTTGTGAAGAACACATTCAATTGTTCGCATACAGTCTAACCTTCCTCCTCTCGTCTATAAGTTATCCCCTATCAATTAATCTGTAAATATTTTAAGGCAACTTGGATTTTACTGCATTATAATATTGCTGCAATTATCTCCTCATACAGATTAAACAATCTTGATTTCAATACAATTATTTCCGGTATTACATTAATTGAGTTTAGGACAGGAATACACATTGGCCCAAATGTAGATAAAGGAGGTAATCCTTAATTGTAACGATGCTAATAATGTCATTTTAAAATCCATGAAACAACAAAAAAATTGCCACAATTTCTAGAAGAGTAGCATTGCTGCTACCCACCATGTCTGGATTAAAACTACCGGCACAGGCATAATGGGCCAAATGGCCTCCTTTGGTGCTGGAAGATTCTATGATACAACAACAACTTCCATTTATAAAGCACCTTTAACATGGTAAAACATCCCAAGGCACTTCACAGGAGCGTTATCAAAAAAAATTTGACACCGAGCCACATAAGGAGATATTGGGGCAGGTGACCAAAAGCTTGGTAGGTTTTAAGGAATGACTTAAAGAAGGAGAGAGAGGCAGAGAGGCGGAGAGGTTTAGGGAGGGAATCCCAGAGCTTAGGGCCCATGCAGCTGAAGGCATGGCCGCCAATGGTGGAGTGATTAAAATCGGGGATGCGCAAGAGGCAAGAATTGGAGGAGCGCAGAGATCTCATAGGGCTGGAGGAAGTTACAGAGATAGGGAGGGGCGCGGCTATGGTGGGGGGGGTGGGGTTTGAAAACAAGGATGAGAATTTTAAAATCGAGGCATCCCCAGACCGGGAGCCAACGTAGATCAGCGAGCACAGGGACGAAAGTCTGGATCAGCCATTTGCATCACTAACTCCAAATACAAGAGTAATTATGGAGACAGTTCTTCATTGCGCTGAAACAATGTTATTCTCCATGACTGGCAAAAGATGATTCGAAGATGGCATTTCACCAATCAACCTGGGGGAGCAAAGGGAAAGAAAGATTAGTGGGATCCAAATACTCTACTTTATTATCTTATCTGATGTATTAAATACATTTTTATAGGGTGCTCGCCAATGGTGCACTTGATAAATACCCTGCATGGTTGTAGCATTGAGCCATACTGACCAGGAATGTCCCAGGTTCGACTTTTGGCTTATCCCAAGTTTGCTGGTCATGGTAGGCGCAGTGGTGACAGCAAATTTATGCTTAGCATCTGTGAAAATCACCCTGGGTCGCTGTTCCTAATCATAATCCAGTGCCCTTTGCTGCAAAGTGTATGTAATTGGATATTGAGTAAAGATGAGATTGGCCACAGAATGTGATGGCGCCTACAGTTAAATAAACTGACCAAAACTCACTGCTTTGGTTCGCACATGAAGGTGGCCACTTGAGACAAAGTACTGGGAAATGGAATACTTTCCCACTTTGTTGCCAGTGTCGGCATCAAGCATAAGCCAGCTGTAGAGTAAAGCTCTCTCTGCTTCAAACATGTCTCAACTCAACCCTCGAAATAGCACCTTTATACTGCACCAGTGGGATAGTTACATTTCTTACACTAATCACACTCACGGTCCTCGCGAGTGAAATTGCCAATTTAGTATCCATCAGTGCTCAATTATAGCCTGCTTTCTGCTGTAGAATCACATCTAGATGCCAGAGGAAAACCTTTCTTGTTAGTCTTACTATAATCAGCATGATGCATATGAGCTCCATATGATGAAAATAATACTGAACTCTTCCAGGCGCTCTTGTTCCCTATAGATAGCAACAATTCAGTTCTGCACTCCCACGGGGCTCTGAAGAGATTGAAAAGATTACGTTACTGTGAAGTCACCAGTATTGTTGATAGTCAAGGTTTTATCATCCATCTGACTGAAACCCCATGATAAAGAGCCTAAGAATTTTTAATTTTTTTTTTAAAAAATGTCCCATTCTCTCTCCAACAATTCATAAAAATGGTCAGATTTCATAATTATTTTTATCCCACTACTCTGGTTATCTGTGCTGCATCAGCTGGTACAATTTGAATTCCTTCATCAGATAAAAGACATCCTTGAAACAAACATACTGTTCTTTATTTCAGAGAATTCATTTATCAACTCATTTTAAACAATTGCAGAAATATGCAGCTAAAATGTGTGCAGAAACACTGCCAAAAGTCTACTGCAGTCTAGCTGAAGAAGCAACTTTGGGTGGGGGGGGGGAGGAAGAGGGGGGGGGGGGGGGGGGGAGGAAGGGAAGGGGAGAAAAAAAAACACGTTCTTCTTTCCTGCCTAACAGGAAAGACAAGATACCTGTCCCCAGCTCTCTGCTGATGCTGCTCCACAACCTGCCACTAGGAAATGTGCAAACATCCCGTGGTGAACGCCACTCTCAATTTCTATTTCTGTCCGCAAGGAAGCAGCAAATGCTACTCAGTCCCTTCCTGCAGTGGCATGGCTGAAATCAGAAGGTCACCAGATGGGTAAATTAGTCCTGCCACCGTTCCATGGTACAGTTTGTTGGATTTCCAAAGCATCACACCAGGAGCCACCCTAAGGAAAGGACTATCCAAAAAGAGTATTGCAATAATGGTAGAAATGGTAAAACTGTTCATGGACAGACCAGTAACGGAAGCACCGCAATTAAGTTACAATTTCAAAGTCTCAGTTTAATGCTTTGGATGTTGCACTCTCTGTAATTTCTGCATGCTTTTGCTTTGGATGGTTAGAGGAAATGAAATACTCCTCCGAGTAATAATAATCCTCAGAGGTATACTGCTTTGGAGCTCCAACTTGCAACACCATTTTGTAGAGCTTCTAGGTCACACTTGTGATTTCCCACCCGGTGACTTTCCAGTTAGGCCATCACTGGGAGACACTGGGCAGAGACTGGCAACTCTCTGGCTCTGTTTGTAGCAGGGCCACAGTCCAGCAACTGGTGGAATTTCAATGCATTGTCTCCTGCTTGAAGAGATTCTCAAATTCTGAGCCCAAACTATGGGGTGAGTGTGTGGGACCATGTGCTTTTCAGAAGGGGTAGGTAATGATGCCATTAAGTCACAGCTCAGTCATTGTCTAAGCATGTGAGCTGAGATACAAGAGTTAACATTGGCATTGTAAAACTGTGGAGAATTCTGCAGTTGGTTTCTCCAACCTTGATAACTGAAATAACAACCACTTGCATTTATATAGTGCCTTTAACATAAGATGTTGCAAGGTGCTTCAGAGGAACTTGATCTGACATAAATTGACACCAAGCCACAGAAGGAGATATTAGGACAGGTGATCAAAAGCTTGATCAAAGCAGTAGGTTTTAAGGAGCATCTTAAAAGGAGGAGAGCGAGGTTGGGAGGTTTAGGGAGGGAATTCCAGAGCTTGTGGCCTGGATGGCTGAAGGCACGCTGCCAATGATGGGGCGAAGGTATGATCAGTTATGACCCACTCCTCTGATGTTTTCAAAAATACAATATCTGTATCAGTTTGCTCTTTTGATGCCTTGCCAAGCTGTTGCATGGAGATTATTCTTCTTTTCAACCCATACAACCTGTATTTCCAAATTATGAATAAAATGGCTATGGACCAATTCTCTCAAAAGTTCCCATTATAGGAGCCTAAGGGAAAACACGAGCAGTCAGTGCAGCATTTTCTTCTGCTTAGCGCATTTTTAAAAAGAACAAAATTGCCATTTTTGCATGTTTTTGAAAAGCACATGTAACTTGTTTTTAAAGCAGGTGTTTACAATCACCTGTCATCAGTGGTTTTGCACAATTACAACATTGCACTGGGCCAGTCAGGTGCAATATGGAAGTAATTTATTAGGATACATTTGGAAGCAATTCGCACTAAATCTACTGCAGCAAAGGACAAAATGATACATAGCAAAGTTGGTAAATGAATCTTCTGGTACGGTGCAGATGAGGAAGGTTCCAGGTTCGGTCTCTGGTCTGTGCCTAGTTCACTATGGAAGATGCAGGGGACGACAACAGGCATCAGTGTCCCATGGATGGATCGTCAGCTACGGTTACTGATCCTGATTGCTATCCAAAAACCTTTGCTGAAAAGTGTAGGTGTTGACGGAGATAAAAATAGAACTTTTGCCCTGTGTGTTTCTTGCATATGTATAATTCTAAAGCCGTAGTGGCCTTAAGATAGACTGAGCACTTTATTGAAAAAATTGCTGCTAAGAGACAAGTGTTCTGTCTCAGCGCCTCGAGCAGCTTTGGTTCCAGCATCTAATTATCAGTTGTCTATAAAGGAGGTAGTGTGTTTTAGAAGCTAATTCTGTGATCAGTCACACGTATTAAGGTGCTGTTTGCAACTGGTCAAATAATGCTAGCAAGGGGGTATGCCAGTGACCGTGAATTATCCGCTGGATTCAGAGGGCCCTTTGTTCCATAACCGCTAAGCAAATGATTGTAAAGTAAAAGCAAAATACTGCAGATGCAGGAAATCTGAAATGGAAACATTGGAAACACTCAGCAAGATAGGCAGCATCTGTGGAGAAAGAGACAGCGTCAACATTTCAAGTCGATGACCTTTCATCAGAACTGGAAGAAGTTAAATCTCTAACAGTTTTTAAGCAAGTACAGAGCCAGGCAAAGGAGGGTTGGGGGGTGGAAAGGACGAATGAAATAAAGGGGGAAGGGTCTGTTATAGGGTGGAGTGCAGGAGTGATTAAATGACAAAGATGATGGTGCAAGGCAAAACGGGGTGGTAATGGAACAAGTAAAGAAACAAAAGATGAGTCTAGAGATGCTGTAAATGGCAACAGCAGAACCATTACCAGCACCTGCTTGTAAAGTGTAGCTTACAATTGCCGTCATTGTTGCAAGGTAAGACACCATTGTGGGTAATAGCATCTTCAAGGAATGTGCTTGAACTTCAGATGGAAAACATCCTTATAACCCAGGAACATACTTGTAGATTTTCTACGGGAAAAAGAGTATATCTCACCAGAAACTCCAATCGTTTTAAGAACTTACTGAGAGAAGCTGGAAGAACCTTTGACTTTTTTTTTTAAAAGCAGTTGAGCCAGTTTGTATGTAGTGCAAGTTCAATTATTGTACTGTGTAATATCTTCTGAAAATTAACGTGGATATCAGCTTAGCCTGTTTGATGTAATACAGCAGTGCGGTATTTTCCCGAGGTGACAGGAGAACGATGTGGGCATCCCGCATATTCTCTAGAACTTTCCTGGTTAGGTCTTTGCTACTGTGACCTATACCTGGCAGAGAATAAAGACGCATGTTCAGTTCACAAAAGACTCAAACCTGCTTAATGGTCACTGCCGTCCAGCTGTAAAAGTGAGGAAAGGTGGTGAAAAAGCCCAAACTATAATATGGACACCAGACTCAGCTTTGATGTTGCCCCATGGGTGAACAGTCTGCTACCACATGGCATGTGGGCTCACACAAAGAATGACCATTTAGATTTTATCTGAGGAACTATGAGTGCCTCAATCACTAGCTTCATGGTGGGTAGTGAGGAAGAGAGAGGGGAGAGAAAATTGGTGGGGAGGGGAAAGTAAATTGATTTATTAGTTCATCAAGACTTCTTTTAAAAAAACAAACTAGAATTAACTAACAATCTAGTTTTGTTCTTCTCAATTTTGCTGAATATTTGTATTTAAACAGTCAAGGATCATCAGAGATACAGGCTTGGAAAAGTTAATGAGCCTGCCAGTGTGCAGGACCCAAGTTAAAGTATACAATCGATGCTGAGGAATTACTTAGGCTAATGACTGTATCTTTACTGACATTCACTTCCATCACACTGCCCATCTCATTCATTACATTATCATAAACATTAACAGAAATAGACAGATGCAAATGATAAACATAATTCTGATTTCTTTTAATAAGGGGCTTTGATGGTGAGACTCCTTTAATATATAATACATTAGAAATATAATTGGGGCTGGATAACACAGGGATCTGGGCATTGGTATTTCCCTCTGGAGACTGGGTTCAAATCAAGATGGGATGAAAGCCTCCTAAGCTGCTGGTTATAAAGGGCCCCATCACGAGTCACAGGGAACTCCTTGTGGTTGCGAGCACACAGCACAGTACTACCTCTATTATATTGATAATCTATATTACAGATTATCTGGTCATTATCACATTGCTGTTTGTGGGACCTCGCTGTGCACAAATTGGCTGCCACGTTTCCTACATTACAACAGTGACTACACTGGCTCTAAAGCACTCTGGGCCGTCCTGAGATCGTGAAAGATGCAAGTCTCTCTTTTCTTTCTAATTTTACACCTCGCTCAAGGAAACCAGAAGAATGGTTAAAGTGGAAAATAGAAAAATTCCCTTCAAAATGTGGGACCGAGGCACAGGGTGGGGAGATTAATCGCTGCGGCTGGCCACCTGAGCTGGGCGTACTCGATACTGGCATAGTGACAAAACTGGTAAAAGCGTTCCCTTTCCATCACAAACAACTTTCACCTGGAATACAAAGTTCACCCAATTGTTTTTATTTAAATACAATTTTTGTGAAAGGTACTGTATACACTGGAGGATTCAAGGAGCAGTGTTTCTTATTTGGTGGTGGCACATAGGCTATTTTCCCACTAGCAGCCTATGAAACTGAGGGGTGCAATGTGAAGGACACACTGAAGAAAAGCACACTTGTGCTGCTTGGCTGACAAGCGAGTCTCCCTCCTCCTCCTCCTCCTCCTCCTCTCCAGACACACGCACTTTACCCGGAATCTTTCCGTGCACATCAGCTGTACGCTCCCCTCCATCTCTCTATAACTTGAACCCATTTCTCAACCAAAGCTAAAGAGCCAGATGTGATTGGCTCACTATTGCATCCGTTACACTACCTGACCCTAAAAAAAAAATCAGTGAGGCCAGTAGAAACGAACAGGCAGCGTATAATTTAAAATAGTTAAAAGGTTAACAAAAACAAAACCCGACTTTTTTTTTTAAAAAAAGGGGGGGGGGAAAAGTAGGCCATATCCCCATGTTGAGGACCCTTCAATAGAGTCCAGGAGTTTAATCATTTTAGAGAAGCTGGTGCATTGCAAAATGATTGCTTTGATGTTGACAAATGGCACGACTACTTGAGCTCAGTTGTGTTCGGCGCTACTTCAGTTTTGAACCTCTTGCTACCGTATTCTGTGGTTGGTTAGCAAAGAACAGAATGAAATACAGCAGTACCTCCCCCACCCCAACCCCAACCAACAACCCTTCCATATACTGAATGCCAGGCAATAGCCAGGCCATCGAGTGAGGGTAAAGGGGTAGAAGGAGGCAAAGTACTTTCACAGAAGGAGGAAGAAAACTTCTTTGTTTTTTGTATGGAGGGGGAAGAAAACAGAAGGTACATCAATCTATGCCACCCTTCCAAAGCTCCTAATGATCAGAGAAGGGAGGAATGAGAAAGGGAAAAGGGAGTAAGCAAACTAAAGAATAAAATGACTGTCCAAGAGAGATTACTGAATAGATTTTTCAGCACAGGTGGTGACATTTTGCAGAAATCTTAGTGCCATGCATTCTACCCGACACCACAGTGATAATTGCTCTGGCCGCTATCCTTTCCAATAAAATGTCTCTCTCTACCCACATGGTAATGTATAATTAGAGAATCTTGAAACTACACAACACATCACTGCCAAATGCCACTTCCTAAAGAGGGTGTAATTTGTGTTGTCAATGTTGTGGTTAATTACACATCAGTTTCACTTTGGCATTTTGTCACTGCATTGTGGAATCAGGAATACTTCTTATGGCAGACTAAATAACCAAGGCAGGATTTATTGCCATTTTAAAAGTGAGGTTTTATTTTAGTGCAATGCTGGGAAAGTGTGAGTGTTTATTAGTTATTGTAATTGCCTTTTAATTTGGAACTTAGAAGCCAACATCACTGCCCACTTCAGTGAATGAGAAATTCCATTTTGCTTGTCATTCCTCCAAGTCTTCTGCACTCTGGGATAAAATCAACCAACCTGCTCCCAGAACTCTACTTTTGCTGCCTTGTGCACAGAAGTTACAAGACGGAAACAGTCCATTTGGCTCAACCAGTCAGTCTCCGTGTTTACCCTCCACACGAGCAAATAGTCCCAATCACATTTACCCACCCTGTTCCCATAATCCCTTCATCCACCTATCCAATCTAATTCTGAATGCTGACGTAGAGGGCATATTTCTCCTGCTCCACTACTGTAACCTTTGGTGGCAGTTCGACAGAAACCACATTTACGCGCATACACTGGGTTTCTGCCAAAGCTACAATCGGCGTAGCAGGGGAAGACCGGAGGAAATTCACCCCCGTAGTTTCTGCCTCAGCCATTAACCCTGGAAGTGAACTCCACAGCCTTACAACACTCTGTGTAAAGAACTTACCATTGCTCTCTGTTTGAAATCTTTGTATCTATGGCCCCTCGTTCTAGACCCCTCAGCTACAGAAAACAGTTTGCTTCCATCTGCCCCATCCTTTCATAACTTTAAACACTTTTACAATATTGCCCCGTAATCTGCGTTGTTCTAATGAAAAAAAAGCACACGGTGAGAGCGCTATCAACTGAGCTGAGCTTGCACAATATAAAATGTATACACCTATCAAAACACTGTGCAAATTGCCCTAGAAATTTAATCTGATCAGCTCTACTACTGTTCAAATGAATAGTGACTGAACCAAAACAGATATTTATTTTACTCGTAAAAAGAAAGAAAGCTTTTTTCCACCTGCGCCATTCTTTTACAGACAAGTTGATCTGGAGTCATCTCTGAATGCTAACAGATGGCATAAATCTGTTCACCTACAGCTACACAAAAGCACACAGGGTCCAACCTTAATTGAATTTCTCTTATCACTCTGTCAACAGATTTTTTAACATTCTGGTGCACTCTTTTCCACCCTCCACCCCCTCCAAAAAAAACCCAGTACAAAGCTGTTGAGCTCCATTGAATGCTGCGCAAGATTTGTGTTGCCAAAACAGGTCTAACCAAAATGATTGCTGCTTTACAGTGAAAGACTCCATAGAATCATAGATGTTTACAACATGGAAACAGGCCCTTCGGCCCAACATGTCCATGTCGCCCAGTTTATACCACTAAGCTAGTCCCAGTTGCCTGCACTTGGCCCATATCCCTCTATACCCATCTTACCCATGTAACTGTCCAAATGCTTTTTAAAAGACAAAATTGTACCCGCCTCTACTACTGCCTCTGGCAGCTCGTTCCAGACACTCACCACCCTTTGAGTGAAAAAATTGCCCCTCTGGACCCTTTTGTATCTCTCCCCTCTCACCTTAAATCTATGCCCCCTCGTTATAGACACCCCTACCTTTGGGAAAAGATTTTGACTATCTACCTTATCTATGCCCCTCATTATTTTATAGACTTCTATAAGATCACCCCTAAACCTCCTACTCTCCAGGGAAAAAAGTCTCAGTCTATCCAACCTCTCCCTATAAGTCAAACCATCAAGTCCTGGTAGCATCCTAGTAAATCTTTTCTGCACTCTTTCTAGTTTAATAATATCCTTTCTATAATAGGGTGACCAGAACTGTACACAGTATTCCAAGTGTGGCCTTACTAATGTCTTGTACAACTTCAACAAGACATCCCAACTCCTGTATTCAATGTTCTGACCAATGAAACCAAGCATGCTGAATGCCTTCTTCACCACCCTATCCACCTGTGACTCCACTTTCAAGGAGCTATAAACCTGTACTCCTAGATCTCTTTGTTCTATAATTCTCCCCAACGCCCTACCATTAACGGAGTAGGTCCTGGCCCGATTCGATCTACCAAAATGCATCACCTCACATTTATCTAAATTAAACTCCATCTATGTTAAAAAATACGTAGATCTGCAACTTCAGGCCAAATGCAGTCCTGTTTACATTGCCACATTTGCATGAGGAGGTCACAACCCTGGCCCTCAAAAATTACCTCACCACCATGTATTTTTCTAGTAACCCTCATGTAGAGATACATCTTTGCCCCTCCCAGGAGATTACATGACTACTAGTGGGAGGGAACACTGGGAGTGATGATGCTTTGTTGCATAGTGACTGGGACAGACTCGATGGGTGTCTTTTCCCGTCCATCTTTTCATACGTTTGTTTTTAAGTTTGCACTACGAGAGGGCAAGGAGAACCCTAAGAAGGAAATAGAAAGCATCAGAGTGGGGGTGAAAGTGCGCTCAGAGAGATAGGGTCCTTAAAGGAGAGAAGAGGTAACAAAACAAAGCGATTCTAGAAAGTGTTCCAAACAGTGGGGGGATAGGATCATAATGGCTGAAGGAATGGCCAGAAATTAGAAGACTGGAGGGACTGAGGAATGAGCATCAGGGGAGTAGGGAGTGCGGGCAGGGACACATGTCTGGAGGAGATGATTCAGCGGAAGACCAAGGAGGGATCTGAAGATGGGAATCTTAACATCAATTTGCTGGATCTCACCCACCTCCCTCCCCCGCAGTCTCCCCCCCCCCCCAATATCCGATGACCCCCCCCCCCCGCGCCCTCCGCAATCTGCCCCCTAAGATCTCCCACCCAATGTTCGCGCTGATGTTTGACTCCCACCCCCAGCAATCTCTCCCCCCTAAGATCTCCCACCCAATGTTCGCGCTGATGTTTGACTCCCACCCCCAGCAATCTCTCCCCCAATGTTCCACTCCCCCCGCACTCTCCCCCCCACGATAGTCAACTCCCCCACCGCAATTGCCCCCCCAATGTCCAGCTCTCTCACCCCACCCCTGCGATCTCCGCCCCCCCCCCCCCCGATGTCCGACTGCCCCCCACCCAGACGTCTGACTCCAACCCCCCCCCCCCCCACCCAGACGTCCAACTAACCCCCCCGCAATCTTCCCCCTCCAACGTCGGACCCATCCCCCCTCCTCCCCCCCACCGTCACCCAGACATCTGACTCCAACCCTGCAATCTCCGCCGATGTATGACCACCCCCCCCAGGTCCGCCTTGCAGTCTGCCCTGCGATCTCCCCCCACCGACTCTCCTCCCTCCACTCCCCGGCTGCAGCCTTGTGCTGCAGGCCTATCTACCCAACAGTCAGCCAGCCTCTCAATCTGGCTGGGAAACCAATTCAAAAAATGTAAATCAGGTCCTGCCGCTAAATTCGTCCGGACCTCCAGGAAACCCGTACGTTCAGGTTTCCCGACCACTAAGCCTCCCTCCTGCTACCTCCACAAATATCGGGGCCAATCGGTATAAATAGTATTAGAAACAGAATCAGAATTAGGTTCACAAGAGAGCGTGCAGTGTTTCACACTATCGTTATTTAATATTGGAATCATTCCCTTGCCTAGACCACAAACTGCAATCATGCCCAGGTCGTCTCCAGTGCATAACCTCTGTCATCCAGAGAAAACCTTTGTATTGTACACTGCAGGTGCTATAGATATCACAAGCACAAAGATAACTTAAAAAGGAGATATCTAGAAGTGGAAGTTGGAATGGTCTCTATGTAAAAGGTCATCAGTTTTAAAGCAATGGGAGTGGGGGAAAGGAAAGAGAAAGACAAACAACTTATCAAAGATTAACGTTTACAGAGTTGAGCAGTTTGTGCAATGTGTTGCAATTTGTTACCAAAGTGATTTTATAGATTTCACTGGAGAACATTGTTTATGAAATCACCTACACGTTTCGTGTGCAGTATCTTCTTGTAACGTTTCGCCACAGCTTCAACTGATAAAAAGTGCCAAGTAACATGGAAATTTCACTGAACTATTTAAAAAACTCAGCTGACTAATCCTGCTGTCCTACATCAAGTTTTACATTAGAATCACAAAAGAACAAAATCCACAATCTTTTGGCGTTGCGTGATAAACCAAATTACATTGCGTAGACAGTGCTCGCCTTTCCTTCTAACACAAGGCCCACTATCTAGGGCAAATTGCTCGATGCGCTGCTCTGTCTGGGAACAACGCATAGGATGTGCTCAGATTGTCGGAAACACACATGGCAGGGGATAGATTAAGCCTTCCCCCCACCTTGCTGTAATGTAATGATTGGGATGAGAACAGATCTGGCCCGGGTAAATTGGAATCAAAGATTGGCAGGCAAAACTGTAATTGAACGGTGGGCGGCCTTTAAAGAGGAGATGATTCAGGTACAGTCTAGGCACATTCCCATGAGGCAGAAAGGTAGGGCAATTAAAGCCAGAGCTCCCTGGATATCAAAAGAGATAGTGAGTAAGATAAAACGGAAAAAAGGGGCGTATGACAGATGTCAGGTTGATAACACAAGTGAGAACCAGGCAGAATATAGAAAGTTCAGAGGGGAAGTGAAAAAGGAAATAAGAGGGGCAAAGAGAAAATATGAGCATAGACTGGCGGCCAACATAAAAGGGAATCCAAAAGCCTTCTACAGGCATGTAAACGGTAAACGGGTAGTAAGAGGAGGGGTGGGGCCGATTAGGGACCATAAAGGAGATCTACTCATGAGGCAGAGGGGATGGCCGAGGTACTAAATGAGCACTTTGCATCTGCCTTTACCAAGGAAGATGCTGCCAGAGTATCAGTAAAGGAAGATATAGTTGAGATACTGGATGGGCTAAAAATTGATAAAGAAGAAGTACTTGAAAGGCTAGCTGTACTCAAAGTAGATAAGTCAACCAGTCCGGATGGGATGCACCTAAGTTGCCGAGGGAAGTAAGGGTGGAAATCGTGGAGGTACTGGCCGTAGTCTTCCAAACATCCGTAGATACGGGAGTGGTGCCAGAGGACTGGAGAATTGCAAATATTACACCCTTGTTCAAAAAAGTGTAGGAATAAACTCAGTAACAATAGGCCAGTCAGTTTAATCTCAGTGGTGGGGAAACTTTTAGAAACGATAATCCAGGACAGAATTAACAGTCACTTGGACAAGTTTGGATTGAGTAGGGAAAGCCAGCAAGGATTTGTTAAAGGCAAATCATGTTTAACTAACTTGATAGAGTTTTTTGATGAGGTAACAGAGGGTAGATGAGGGCAATGCAGTTGATGTGGTGTATATGGACTTTCAAAAGGCGTTGCCTTTTTAAAGTGCCGCACGGTAGGCTTATCATCAAGATTGCGGCCCATGGGCAGTAGCAGCATGGATACAGAATTGGCTAAGGGCAGGAAACAAAGTTAACATTTCAGGTCGATGACCTGATCTATCTCATTACTTAGCTAGTCACAAGATACTATAGAACAAGTAGTCTATTTGGGCCTTCAAACCCATTATTTTCAATGTACAATAAACAATTTGTGCTACTGACCATTAATAAAATGTAATTAATCTCGAGAGAAGTGAAGAACTGCAGGTAAAGCCTTCATAGTATCATAGTAGGTACAATACAGGATGATGCCATTCAGCCCATCGTGCTTGTGCCAGCTCTTCGAAAGAGCTATCCAATTAGTCCCATTCCCCTGCTCTTTCCCCATAGCCCTGTAAATGTTTTCCCTCCAAGTATTTATCTAATTCCCTTTTGAAAGTTACTATTGAATCTGCCTCCACCACCCTTTCAGATAGTGCATTCCAGAACATTACAACTTGCTGTGTAAAAAAAAATGCTTCCTCATGTCGCCTCTGGCTCTTTCGCCGATAACCTTAAATCTGTGTCCTCTGGTTACCGACCTTTCTGCCACCGGAAACAGTTTCTCCTTATTTACTCTATCAAAACCGTTCATGATTTTGAACACCTCTATCAAATCTCCCCATAACCTTCTCTGTTCTAAGGAGAACAACCCCAGTTTCTCCAATCTCTCCATATAACTGAAGTCCCTCATCCCTAGCACCATTCTAGTAAATCTCTTCTGCACCCTCTCTAAGGCCTTGACATCCTTCCTAAAGTGTGGTGCTCAGATTTGAATACATTGGGCTCGATATTACCAGGGCTGCGGGTTCGCGGCGGGGTGTCTATTGGGCGGGTGGGTAATGCGCCCGGCGAAATCAGTCTGCCCCGCGCGCATTCGCAGCCTAATTGGATCCACTTACCTGGTCTTCCGGGTTCCCCACTGCTGAGCTGCACGTCAGGCGGACTGCGCATGCACAGTAAGGTCTGTCAGCTGGAGGAGCTCTATTTAAAGGGGCAGTCCTCCACTGACTGATGCTGCAACAAATAGGAAAAATTACAGCATGGAGCAGCCCAGGGGGAAGGCTGCTCCCAGGTTAATGATGCCTCACTCCAAGGTATCATTGGATGGGGTGAGGAGTAGGAGGGGGAGGACAGATCTTCCCCCCGGCGGGCGGGAGGAAGCGGCCTGGCTCTGCCACCAAGAAGGCCTGGCTCAAGGTGGCAGAGGAGGTCACCTGCACCAACATATCACGCACCTGCATACAGTGCAGGTGGCGCTGCAATGACCTAAGTAGGTCAGCCGAAGTGAGTACACTTATTCATTCCCCTACACTCCGTCTGCCACATCACCGCCCCCACCCCACATCTCCTGCACTGCCAACACTACTCTGTCACATCACCCCTCACACCCACTCAAACCTCATCCTCATCTTACCTGCACTTACTCACCTCGCCAGTACTCATCCCGCCACTACCACTCAACCCAATCCTCATACAATCTCATGGCTCTATCTCATACTCACCCTCTCATGCACCTCTTTCACGGTCAGCCTCACTCAACCTGCCACTACCTGTGCTGCAGCCACAGGGCATGCATCACATATGTGCAGTAGGAAGCGTAAGGCAAACGTGTCGTGAGCATGAAGGGGATGCACAAGGATGTTTGAGGGTTTGTCATGGTTTTTACTTATATTTGATTTCTGACCAACTCACATTACATATTATATTGGCACCACTACTGCCACGTCTTTGCGAATCTTGTCTGGTTTGTGCAATAATGCCCTTTCCTGAGGATCACAATGAAGACTCACACCTGATGCCACTCATTGTGTCACTGCAGAGTGGGTGTAGGTGTATTTGCAGGGCTCTTTTGTGCAGACGACTGAGACACATCGGCGATGTCCCCGGTGGCACCCTGGAAGGATGCGGAGGAGAATTTGTTGAGGGCAGTGGTGACTTTGACAGTGACACGTAAGAAGATGGTGCTCAGGCCAGCCGGGAGCAGCTCGGCATGAAGGAGGCTGCAGATGTCCACAACTACATGTCGAGTGACTCTGAGCCTGTGTGTGCACTGCTGCTCAGAGAGGTCCACGAAGCTGAGCCTCGGTCTGTGGACCCTGTGGCGAGGGTACTGCCCTCTGAGACGCATCTCTCTCTCTGCGGTTGCCCTCCCTCCTGCTGTGCAGGTGGATGTGTCACAGCACTGTGTTGCGGAGCTCCACGTCAGAGGTCGATGGCGTGGCCGGCGAGGCTTGTGATGCTGTTCGCCCTCCGAGGAGGTCATGACTGCAGTTACGGAGGCCCCCATCCAGAAGATGAACATCTGAGGGGGTCCGCAAGGTCGGTACATGTGTCTGGACCCCGGGGTAAGTTTGCAAGTTTGTGAATTTTATTGTTAGGAGGAGGGTGGTGGAGGCCAAACTTTGTCCCAAGTGACAGAGTGGCCTCCTGCAATGAGTGAGGGTCTCCCCCCAACCTGTCAAATGGACCTTTGCAGCTGCCACAGACTGATAGCTGCAACACGTCCTTTTCAACTGGGAGTATTTCCCCCAGTATGGGTAACAGTCCCAGTTGTTTCTAAGATCCCTCCGCTCCTGAAATATTCCCTTAATCAGGTCTGTTGACGACCTGAAATAGCAAGATAAATACTGTCAAGTGGCACCCCGCCGGCTTTAATTGCCTGCGGGAGTCCCACATGCGGGGGCTGCGCGCTCACGTCGGCGCGTCTGTGGGGAACCCGGAAGTGGGCGGGTTGGAGCCGGGCTCCCGACCCGCTCCGGGATTCCCCGATTTTCGGAGCCCCCCCGCCAGGAACGCACCCGATAGCGGGTGCTAAAATGGAGCCCATTATTCCAGCTGAGGCCTAACCAGTGTATTTTAAAGGTTTAGCATCACTTCCTTGCTTTTGTAGTCTATGCCTCTATTAATAAAGCCCAGGATGCTATATGCTTTTTTTTAAAAAAAACTTCTCAACTTGTCCTGCCACCTTCAAACATTTGTGTATGTGCACCCCCAGGTCTTATCGTTCTTGCACCCTTTTAAAATTGTACCATTTAGTTTATAGTGCCTCTCCTTATTCTTCCTACCAAAATGTATCACTTCACACTACTCTGCATTAAATTTCATCTACCATGTGTCTGCCCATTTCACCAATCTGTCTATGTCCTCCTGAAGTCTGTTACTATCCTCCACATTGTTTACTACATTTCAGAGTTTCATGTCATCTGCAAACTTTGAAATTATACCCTGTATATCCAAGTCCAGGTCATTAATATATATCAAAGAGTAGTGTTCCTAATGCTGACCCCTGGGGAACACCACTCTATACGTTTCTCCCCCCCCCCCCCCCCACCCCCTGCAGTCTGAAAAACAACCGTTCACCACTATTCTCTGCTTTCTGTCCCCTAGCCAATTTTGTATCCACGCTGCCACTGTCCATTTAATCCTACGGGCTTTAATTTTGCTAACAAGTCTATTATGTGGTACTTTGTCTAATGGCTTTTGCAAGTCCATATACACAACAGCAACCGCACTACCCTCATCAACCCTTTCTGTTACTTCATCAAAGAACTCAATCAAGTTAGTCAAACACAATTTTCCTTTAGCAAATCCGTGCTGACTTTCATTTATTGGTCCATACTTTTCCAAGTGCCAATTAATTTTGTCCCGGATTATTGTCTTTAAAAGTTTCCCCACCACTGACTTTAGGCTGACTGGCCTGTAATTGTCGGGTTTAACCCTCTCCCCTTTTTTGAACAGGGGTGTAACATTTGCAATCCTCCAGCACTCCGGCATTGTTCTCATATCTAAGGAGGACTGGAGGATTGTGGCCAGAGCCTCCGCAATTTCCACCCTTACTTCCCTCAGTAACCTAGGATGCATTCCATCGGGACTGGGTGACTTTTCTACTTTGAGTACTGTCAATCTTTTAAAATACCTCCTCTTTATCTATTTTTATCCTATCGAATATCGCTACTACCTCCTCCTTCACTGCTACAATGGCAGCATCCTATTCTCTAGTGAAGACGATTGCGAAGTATTCATTTTGTACCTCAGCCTCCACAAGAAGATCTCCGTTTTTGTCCCTAATCAGTCCCACACTTCCTTTGACTACCCTTTTACTATTTATATGTTTATAAAAGACTTTTGGGATCCTTTTTATGTTAGCTGCTAATCTATTCTCATACTCTCTCTTTGCCCCTCTTATTTCCTTTTTAGATCTCCTCTGTACTTCCTGTAATCAGCCTGGTTCTCTACTGTATTATGAACCTTACATTCATCATAAGCATCCTTTTTTGTTTCTGTTTCATTTTAATCTCTATATCTTTAGTCATCCTGGGAGCTCTAGCTTTTGATGGCCTTCCTTTCCCCCCCAGTAGGAATGTGTCTACTCTGTACCTGAACCAACTCCTCCTTGAAGGCTTCCCTTTGTTCAATTACTGTTTTGCCTACCAATTTTTGATTCCAATCCACCTGGGCAAGATCCCTTTTCAACTCACTGAAATTTGCCCTCCTCCAGTTAAGCATTTTCACATTTGATTGTTCCTTGTCCTTTTCCATAACTATTCTAAACCTAATGATATTATGATCACTGTTCCCCAAATGCTCCCCCACTGAAACATGCTCCACCTGCCCCACTTCATTCCCCAGAACTAGATCCAGTACCGTTTCCTTCGTGGATGGGCTGGAAACACACTGTTCTAGAAAGTTCTCTTGTACACATTTCAAGAATTCCTCCCCCTCTTTGCTCTTTACATTGTTACTGTCCCAGTCTATATTGGGATAATTGAAGTCCCCCATTATGACCGCTCTATAGTTCTTGCATCTTTCTGTAATTTGCCTGCAAATTTGCTCCTCTATCTCCTTCCCACTATTTGGTGGCCTATAGTATACACCCAGTAGCATAACAGCTCCTCTATTGTTCCTTAATTCTAACCAAATAGATTCTGTCTTTGACCCCTCAACTACATCATCCCTTTCCAGTGCTATAATAGATTCTTTGATCAATACTGCTAGTCCCCCTCCCCTCCTCCTTTCTTTCCTTCCCTATCTTTCCTGAATACCTGGTAGCCAGGAATATTAAGTACCCAATCGTCCCCTTCTTTGGGCCAGGTCTCTGTTCTTTCATAATCCGATTTGGTGACTTGAGCCTGCAGCTCACCACTCTTATTTACCACATTATGTGCATTTATGCACATGCACTCCAAACTCATCTTAGATTTGTCCCCTGTCTGATCCCTCCTATTTCTGAATTGTTCTGTGCTCGAGTGCTACTTGTCCCTACCAGTCCTCTGAGCACCTTGTTTCTCCTCTCCACTGTTTCATCCTGATGCACATTAAGAAGATAAAGCTGTGAAACATGGCCCTGGCTCCATAGTAATCAAATTCCAGGATATCTAACTAACATTACAACCTACATTATTCAACCAGTTCTATTACATGGTTGACATTTCAATGGTCCCAATAGCACAGAAGCCATTATGTTTTTACAGTATTTGGTCATCAACTTCTACTTTTATACTTATAGCTTTTAATCCCATTCTTTACCAGGTACTTCATAAGATCATTTCTAAAGGAATTACGACAACATTTACTACCTTTGCTGAGTGTGTATTCTTTGAAATTTACTGCTCAGATTTTACATCCTAGTCTCTTTAGTTTATGTATAAAATAAAAAGCATTCCACACTCAATGCACAAACACTGTAAAGATGACTGCAACTTCACACAAAACACTTTGCCCATTACCTTTACAATAACATTGATTTGCACTATGGATACAGTGTATGGAACGTGGGTTAGAAATAATTTGGATGCAGAGTACATTATTACAGAATTATACATCATAGAAGGAGGCCGTTTGGCCCACTGTGACTGTGCCGGCTCTTTGAAAGACCTATCCAACCCTTCTATAATAGTGTGGCCGTGGGCTACGGAGTAATCCACCACTATTCTGAATAAAATTGTAAACAATTTTACAACACCAAGTTATAGTCCAGCAATTTTATTTTAAATTCACAAGCTTTCGGAGACTTCCTCCTTCCTCAGGTAAATGTTTCAGGAGCTCCTTGAAGCGTAGGCTTCAAGGAGCTCCTGAAACATTTACCTGAGGAAGGAGGAAGTCTCCGAAAGCTTGTGAATTTAAAATAAAATTGCTGGACTATAACTTGGTGTTGTAAAATTGTTTACAATTGTCAACCCCAGTCCATCACCGGCATCTCCACATCCTGAATAAAATTGGTGAGCTAGAGGCACAAATTAATTTGTGGGGGGTGTTGGTTTATGATGTAATATTAACAGATACAACAACTTACATTTATACAGCACCTTTAACATAGTAAAACGAGCCATAGCGCTTCACAGGGGCGTTATTAAACAAAATCCGACACCGAGGCACATAAGGAAATATTAGGACAGGTGACCAAAAGCTTGTTCAAGGGGGTAGGTTTTAAGGAGCGTTTTAAAAGGAGGAGAAAGAGGTAGAAAGGCAGAGAGATTTAGGGAGGGAATTCCAGAGCTTAGGCCCAGGCAGCTGAAGGCAAGGCCGCCAATGATGGAGCAATTAAAATTGGGGATGCACAAGAGGCCAGAATTGCAGGAGCGCAGAGATCTCAGAAGGTTGTAGGTGACAAAGATAGGGAGAGGTGAGGCCATGGAGGGATTTGAAAAAAAGGATGAGAATTTCGAGGCACTGTTGGACCGGGAGTCAATGTCGGTAAGCGAGCAAAGGGGTGATGCGTGAATGGGAGTTGGTGTGAGTTAGGAAATGGGCGGCAGAGTTTTGGAAGAGCACAAGTTTATGGAGGGTGTAAGGTGTGAGGCCGGCCAGGAGAGCATTGGAATAGTTGAGTTTAGAGGTAACAAAGGCATGGATCAGAGTTTCAGCAGCAGATGAGCTAAGGCAGGGGCGGAGTCAGGCAATGTTATGGAGGTGGAAGTAGGCGGTCTTGGTGATGAAGTGGATATGTGGTTGGAAATTCATCTCAGGGTCAAATAGGATGCCAAGGTTGCAAATGGTCTGGTTTAGCCTCAAACAACGGCCAGGGTGAGGAATGGAGTCGGTGGCTAGGGAACCGAAGTTAATGGCTTTGGTCTTTCCAATATTTATTTAGAGGAAATTGCTGCACATCCAGTACTGGAATGTCAGACAAACAGCGTGACAAATCAGAGGCAGTGGAGGGGTCGAGAGAGGTGGTGGTTAGGTAGACCTGGGCATCATCAGCATACATGTGGAACCTGACACTTGTGTTTTCGGATGATGTCACCGAGGGGCAGCATGTAGATGAGAAATAAGAGGGGGTCAAGGGTAGGGGGGATTGCAGAGGCAACGGTGCGGGAGTGTGAAGAGAAGCCATTGCAGGTGATTCTCTGGCTATGACTGGATAGATAGGAATGGAACTAGGTGAGGGCAGTCCCACCTAGCTGGACAACGGAGGAGAAGCGTTGGAGGAAGATGATGTAATCAACCTTGTCAAAGGCTGCAGACAGGTGGAGAAGGATGAGGAGGGATAGTTTACCATGGTCACAGTCACATAGGATATCATTTGTGACTTTGATACGATACATAAATTGGACTAGGGCAGGACTGGCAAACAAACATTTCTTAGTTACAAAATATTCAGAAGAGATAGCAGTATTAATCAAAGATAACTGGGCCATAATAATGGGTGACTTTAATTATCCAAAAGGCAGACTGTGGTAAAAATAATGTAAGGGGTAAAGAAAGTTTCTACAATGTGTCCAAGACTGATTTCCAGATCTGTATGTTTTTAGTTTAACAAGAATGGAAAAAGTGCTCGATATAGTTCTAGAGAATGAAATTAGGCAAGTAGGTAACATAAGGGAATATCTAAGAAATAATAAGCATAACATTATTAGGTTCAATGTAAAAACTGAAAAGATGAGAAGCAAAGATAAAAGGTACTTGACTAGAAAAAAAGTAATTTTCTGCTAGATAAAAAGGGAACTAACCCAGTTAAATCGGAAAGAAAAAATGGTAGATAAGACAGTCGTCAAACAATAGGAAACTTTCAATTAGGAGATGATTAAGGTACAAATTAGGCCTATTCCCACAGGTAGTAAAGGGGGTGCAGCAAAGCTGAAGTTCCATTTTTAAATTAATTTAAATTTTAAAAGTATATGACAAATCTAGGGTTAATAATACAAAAGGCAAATCAAGCAGAGTATAGAAAATATAACGGGGAAGTGAAAAAAAAGAGATTAGAAAGGCCAAGAGGGTAAAAAGAAAAAATGGCAGGGAACTTAAAAGGGAATTAGTAATAGAATTTATAAATACAGAAAAAGACTTCTTTTTAAGTTTAAGATGGGGAGGGCCAATTGGAAAGAAAAAGGAAATCTTTCAAGGAGGATGGATGAATAGTGGAGATACTAAATTAGTATTTTGTCTCTGTTTTTGCAGAAGATAGTGGAAATGAATGGGTACAAGAGGATGAGGTGGAGCTGAACTGGAACAGCTTAGTCAGAGGAGTGGCTAGCTGCGGTTTGCAGGTCATCAGAACTAAAGCCTAACATCGGGTGTGAGTAAGCTTCTGTAGGCCATAATTAGGATAAGATTAATTCTCACTTAGAAAGATTAAAGTTAATTAAGGATTTATAAAAGCCATGTCATGTGTGACAAATCTAACAAAGTTCTTTGAGGATATAACAGAGTATATTGAGAAAGGAAATACAATGGATGCTGAGGATATGGATTTTCTAAAGGCAACATAGGAGGTTTGTTGAAATTAAGGCGTAGAGTATTAAAGGAGAAGTGGCAACACGGACAGGAAGTTGGATAAAGGACAGAAAACAGAGCAGTGGTTAATGGATGTTTTGTAGAGTGGAAGATTATAAACAGTGGCCAGGGGTCGATGTTAGGACTACTGTTCATTTATGAAAATGATCTGGGCATGCGGCACACTGAAGATGAATTTTCTCGGAGCTTCTCCTGCTCTGCGGTCGTAATTTCCGCAGAAAATTGACTTAAACGGGCCAGTTTACATTCGTCAACGGGGTTCCCACTCTATTTCTGCCTAAGTTATGGCAGTGGAGCGGGAGAAGCCTCAAGGAAATTCACCCCCAATAATAAAATTTATGGATAATCCAAAAATAGGGAGTCTGGTTAACTGTGCACAGGACTTCAGAACATATAGGTTAGTAGACTGGACAACAGATATCAGATGAAAGTTAATGTGGAGAAATGTGAGGTGATGCATTTTGGAAGGAAGAATTAAGAAAGGAAATATACAGTAAATGGTAACGTTTGAAAAATAGAAGAGCAGAGACACTTGGGGTTCAGATACAAATCTTTAGTGGTGGAAGGACAAGTTAATAAACCTCTTTTAAAAAAAATATAAGCATAGGGGATGCCAGGTTTTATAAATTTTACAAAAGCAAAGGTAATGCTAAACCTATACAAACCATTGTAGTTGGAATATGGAGTCCAGTTTCAGGCACCATACATTTAGGCAGGGTGTCAAGACAATGGAGAGGGTGCAGAAGAGATTCAATCAGATGATACCAAGAATGAGAGGCTTTAGTTATGAGGACAAACTAAAGAACAGAGAAAGTTAAAAGGAGATCTTTTAGAGGTGTTAAAAATTATAAGGGGTGTTGATAAGGTAAATGCAAAAAACAATTCTACTGGTAGGTGAGGCAGTAACTTGAGGGCATTGATTTATCAGAAGAATGAAGAGGTTAAGAGAAATTTTCTTTTTTGCATTGGAGATTGTAAGGACATGGAAATGCACTAGCAGAAACAACAATGAAAGCAGCACCCAAGATAGCTGGATATAGATTTGGGAATTTTTTTTTTGAAAAGTACTAGGAATTGGCAGAGAAATTGGCTCAGGCACAATGAGCTGAATGGTCTCCTTCTGTGCTGTGAAATTCTAAGATTATCGGCAAAGGGTATTAACAATTTGTATTTCCACACACTCTGCATGTGCTGGAAGATGTTTACAAGTGTTTTACATTAAAAAGAAAAAAAAACACAGCAGGAGGGAGAAAAGGGAAAACTGTAGGTTAAGGTGGAGATCAAAAGACACAGTTGAACAGAACGTTTGCAAGGAAAGCAGGAAGACAGGTGGCAAGCCAGAGGTAACTAGGCTAGTATTTCCAGGGGTCAGGAACATAGCAGCTGAACAAGAAGCCTCCAATGGTAGAAGCTGGGAGAAGGTGCTGCCCGATGTTGCAGGAGTAGAGCATACGTGCGAGGCTAGAGGACATCTTAGATCTTCTAGCTAGATGTCTTGTTGCTTTGTATAAAACATGATATCATCTCCATGGAAGGATTAAGTTACAGAACTGTAGGAAAGAGAAACTTTCACCGAGATGCCAATGGAACTACTGCACAATTCCCATGTCAATATAATTCCCATTTAAAGTTTAAACTTATATCTAAGTTCCATTATTTTGATCAGTTACCTAATGTGCTCTTTACATTAAGAGCTGTGGGGCAAGATTCATACCGCAGCAGTGGGCTAGCCTGGGGAACTCACAAGTCATGGATCTGTGAATGTGTTATAGTCAGCACCACATGTAGGAAATAAACCATATCCCAGATTCATCACATATTCTCAATCTATTCCTGTGCAGGCTCTTAAAAGATTCAGTTATCTTGGATTACTAATTTTATTTAAAACGTGTACAATTAGTTGGCTGAACAGTCCATCTGTTGCAGAAATGTCACACTTTTGGATTTAAATGAATTACACCTTTTCATAAGTCCAGAGTTTAAATTCTATGTCTGAAAACACATACACGAATACAAATAACATTTAGATAGGTGGTCAGTTTTCCCATCAGGCAAAGTACAAATTACAAAGATAGTTTACAGCAGGCTTTATCCTTTTTGGAGTCAACATTGACTCCAGGGGCTCGATTTGCATTGGGGACCGTGGGGGGCTCCGAAAATCGGGAAAATCCTGTTCGGAACCCAGCTCCAACCCGCTGACGTCCGAGTTCCCCACGGACGCACCTGTGAGCGTGCAGGCGTCCCAAATCCGGAAGCCCCGCCAGCTTAAAAAGATGATAGTTAAAGAGCCAAATGTACCTCAGGTATTTAAGGCACTTTACTTGTGACATATTACGTAGTTAGAATGATTTTTTTTAAACTTACCTGGGTGGCTTTCCCACGACTTCTGATTCACACCTGGCGTGAAGGGCCGGATCAGGCAAAATGAAACAAAATAAATTAAATCCACAGAAAGCAGGACAAATCCAATCCGGCCAATTACCAATTACTGCCATCAGTCTACTCTCAATCATCAGCAAAGTGATAGAAGGTGTCATCGACAGTGCTATCAAGCGGCACTTACTCACCAACAACCTGCTCACCGATGCTCAGTTTGGGTTCCGCCAGGACCACTCGGCTCCAAACCTCATTACAGCCTTGGTCCAAACATGGACAAAAGAGCTGAATTCCACAGGTGAGGCGAGAGTGACTGCCCTTAACATCAAGGCAGCATTTGACAGAGTGTGGCACCAAGGAGCCCTAGTAAAATTGAAGTCAATGGGAATCAGGGGGAAAACTCTCCAGTGGCTGGAGTCATACCTAGCACAAAGGAAGATGGTAGTGGTTGTTGGAGGCCAATCATCTCAGCCCCAGGGCATTGCTGCAGGAGTTCCTCAGGGCAGTGTCCTAGGCCCATCCATCTTCAGCTGCTTCATCAATGACCTTCGGTCCATCATAAGTTCAGAAATGGGGATGTTCGCTGATGATTGCACAGTGTTCAGTTCCATTCGCAACCCCTCAAATAATGAAGCAGTCCGTGCCCGCATGCAGCAAGACCTGGACAACATCCAGGCTTGGGCTGATAAGTGGCAAGTAACATTCGCGCCAGACAAGGGCCATCTCCAACAAGAGAGAGTCTAACCACCTCCCCTTGACATTCAACGGCATTACCATCGCCGAATCCCGCTGAAGCTTAACTGGACCAGCCATATCAATACTGTGGCTACAAGAGCAGGTCAGAAGCTGGGTATTCTGTGGCGAGTGACTCATCTCCTGACTCCCCAAAGCCTTTCCACCATCTACAAGGCACAAGTCAGGAGTGTGATGGAATACTCTCCACTTGCTTGGACGAGTGCAGCTCCAACAACACTCAAGAAGCTCGACACCATCCAGGACGAAGCAGCCCGCTTGATTGGCACCCCATCCACCACCCTAAACATTCACTCCCTTCACCACCGGCGCAAAGTGGCTGCAGTATGTACCATCCACAGGATGCACTGCAGCAACTCGCCAAGGCTTCTTCGACAGCACCCCCCAAACCTGTGACCTCTACCACCTAGAAGGACAAGAGCAGCAGGTACATGGGAACACCACCACCTGCACGTTCCCCTCCAAGTCACACATCATCCCGACTTGGAAATATATCGCCGTTCCTTCATCGTCGCTGGGTCAAAATCCTGGAACTCCCTTCCTAACAGCACTGTGGGAGAAACTTCACCACACGGACTGCAGCGGTTCAAGAAGGCGGCTCACCACCACCTTCTCAAGGGCAATTAGGGATGGGCAATAAATGCCGGCCTCGCTAGCGACGCCCACAACCCATGAACAAATTTAAAAAAATAAAAAACCATTGCAGTTAAAACATAAAATCAACCTACCTTTCCACCATGCTCCGATATCCGATGTCTCCCTCTCCGATCTCCCCTTCTTCAACCCCACGATCTTCTCCTCTCTTCCCCACCCCCCCCTCCACCCCAATCTTCCTTTCCAGCGCCAGATGACTTCTCTTCTCTCTTCCCCCTCCCCCCCCGCCCCCTTGCATTGCAGCTCCCGACGGCAGCCAGCCTGACAATCGCTGGGCGTGAAACACGGAGAGCACGTTAATCACCATCAATTACGATGCGATCGCGTCGGAAACAGTAAGGAATGTTTATTCAGGTTTGCCACGTGCGCCTTCACCACCCCCCCCCCCCACTGCTAACCCGCCACCATTTCAAAATTGAGCCCCAGGTCTCAGTGTAGTTGGCTTCCCTAGCAAATTTTGAGATAACAGTTCGCAACACTCAGTGGAAGCTCATTTACACAATAATACCAAAGAAACGAAAAGTATCATGCATTTCAGAGTGACTCCTAAGACATCTTGTTCTGAAAGGGCTGTTTAATTTCAGCCCAAGTACATTTTGTGCAATCTGTTCCAGGAAAGGATTATCCAAGAAATCAAATATTTGAAATATATCAAATTCATACAAGATCCAACACAATTTTAAAAAGAAATGTCTCCTTCCCCCTACCCTACTCCCAATGGTTCATGGCTAAATGCAGTATGACACTCAGCCAAACAGACCAAGAATTTCCTAGCTTCAATTCATGGTCAATCTCAACTAAAGTAGTAGAAAGGGTGGCTGGGTGGGGGGCTTACGCTGGCCTCAGCATCCAAGACTTGAGTGGGGTGGAGGTGGGGGGGCAAGAAAAGGAGACCAAAAGGCCTGACATCCTGCTCTTGATTGTCATCCACTGCCTGGTGGAGAAGCACATACTTGCATCCCAGACCAAGACAAAATGGCCTAATAGCCTGTTGACACTCATTGAACAGACCTAAAGACTGGCCATTTGGGGTGGAAATGAAGGGACCATCAATGTCCACTTTGTTATTCATTATTTCTTCTGGAGGAGTTATTCACGTACTTTATACATTATACAGACACATACACAGAATTTACAAACTGGGAGCTCATGAAAACAACTGGCTACTTACTGTAGAAGGATCAATACAATCACCATCAAGCCTGCCATCACAACGAAGCTAAATCCAGGCAGCGATGAGAGTGTTTGGGGATAGAGTCCATTAAACATAGTTGCCCCAATTAGAATACAGATTGCTTTTATAGAAGCCATGCAAGAAAACATTGCACCTATTCATAACAGAGAAAAAAAAAGTATATGAAATACCAAATTTTAGGTCACAGAACGAGTATTCAGTGCCAAGTGATTACAATAGTAGTTGAAATGTCACCATCGTTTAGCCTCTGTGGATATAGTGCACAATTAAAATTCGTATGAGCAGAACTGAAGGGTCTGTAACAAAGACTGAATATTAAAATATTTGAAAAAGTACAGAATCAAAAATCATTTGCTCCATTGCAGTAACAGTTCATTTCAGATACGGATAGTTGTAATGCAAACAGCTGGATAGTTGGGTGGGAAATAGCATTTTAAATTAGATGACTGAGGGAACACTGCGATCTATAGCATATCAAAACCCAATGACCAACTTGAAAACGGAAGATGATATTACAAGCTGATCTCAGTAGAAGCAAAAGTTTATTTCTAGTTTGATGAAAACAGTCCAATAAGTCTACAGAAAGACATGCAAAGCATTTTAGGACCTTTGTTCATAAATGGACAATCAACCAGGAAAATCTCTGGCTTCCTACTGAAGGGGTCATGGTATAAGAACTTCTTCTTAAATGGGCTTTCCCTTCTTTGTGTAGTTTTGGCGATGAGTGAATGTGGCTGTATCACCATTTGTCTACAGCACAACAGAAAGCAATTGCCCATGTCTTTGCCGGAGTTGCTTTATAAGATTTATAAGAAAGTATTGACTGCTCGTGAAAGTTTTATTGCTTTAATATTAAAGAAGTAAGATTAAGATCATGTTTTAAACTATCAGTAATGAATGTAAGTCAAACTGAATTATAACAAAATCGTTAAATTTAATTATTTCACAAGCAAATCTGCAATATTGACCTTGTTCATTTCGTCCCACGATACTGGATGCCAAAGAACGAAGCACAGCCATCGTGAAGGAAAAGGGACTACTGATTACAGCACATGAAAGATTAATATTTGAAGTAGATGGTCAATGTTATTCTGTTAATTAAATATACATAATTTTACTTAGACCTACACCGGTGAATACAGGTGGGAGGAGTTATAATGGACCACTGAGAAAGAAAGAAAAAAACTTGCCTTTTTGACTTCAGGACGTCCCAAAGTGCTTTACAGCCAAGTAAGTACTTTTGAAGTGTAGTCACTGTTGTAACGTAGGGAAACACAGCAGCTAATTTGCACACAGCAAGGCCGATGAACAGCCATGAGATAATGACCAGATAATCTGTTTTTAGTGAAGTTGCAAGAGGGACAAATATTGACCAGGACACTTGTGAGAACTCCCCTGCTCTTACTCGAATAGTGCCATGGGATCTTTTACATGAGAGGACAGACAGGGCCTCGGTTTAACATCTCAACCAAAAGACGCACCTCCGACAGTCCAGCAATAATGTACTGAAGTGTCAGCCCAGATCATGTGATCAAGTCTCTGGAGTGAGACTTGAATGCACAACCTTCTAACTGCGAGGCGAGATCCTTACTAAAGGACTAAGGATTTTGCAAACTGTCTCAACCAACTAACATTGAATTTTTTTTCTATAATGGCATGGATTTTGTTTTAATTTGTTATATTTTTCATACAAGGTCAGATTCAAAGGGTTAACTCCCAGAGGTACACAAGCCATTTAAACTGTTGATTAGGATAGCTCCCAGGATGGGATACCAGACAAGCCACAGGCACCAGATTGTTTACCTCTGCATGTTACGTCAGCTTTGAGACAATGAAGGACATTAAAAGCTAGTCATATCTCCTGCCTTAATCATAGAATTGTTTTCATTCATTATAGCCAGCACGGTGTTTAACTGAGCAGACATACTGGAAGAAATTTTAACTCCAGCTGCCCAGCTGTAGCAGAGCTGAAATGGAGATGCTGGATTTATCACCCCGTTCCCGCTTTGCCACCATTTTTCCCAGGGCCTTCCACTGGATGACCGTCTGAATTTGGCGGGAACCTTATTAATGAATGCAAATTGAGGCCCTTTGACGTAAATAGGACCCCAATGCCATTTTAACTGCCTACCTAGTGAAATCTGACGGTACAGCAGTAGAGACCTGAAAAGGTTAGTGTTAGAATTATTTTTTGTGGGGCCAGGAGAAGCAAGAGTGGGTGCCCAATTGGCACCCACAGCATGCCCTCAAAATGGAACGTGCCTCCCACTGGCACTATTGGGCGACCTCTGGCATGCTCCACTGGTAAGCCACCCGATAGTTATAATCTACCCCACTGATTCCGCAAGCTTCCACATCAAGGGGCAGCTTTTCAAGCAAGGTAACAACTTTGATTGGCAGTTCAGCAAACCAATCCTCGGCACCTAGAATTGAGGTAGGAGGTCAGAGGACAATCAGGTTTTTTTTCTCCCTTCCCCGATGGACAGGCAGTCAGAAATCATCAGAAACAGAGATCTCTCGCTCTCCAGTCAGTCCAGGAGATTGGAACACCAGGTGTGGATGTGTATGTCTCGTAACAGAGGAAATCAGGTGCCGATTAGCTCAGGAACAGCTAACAAGTTTTACCTTTAATAGTGATAGTTTCATGTATTTTGTTATTTTATGGTATGAAGAGCAGTAGGGAAATTGAATGTTGTGGTGAAAACTGTATTCTGTAATCATGTAAAATAAAGTTGGTTTACAATTGGCCTTGTGTCACTAGAGTGAAGACAGGAGAACTCACACGAGAACCCGTGCAAGATTATAGTATCCAGTATTTACAAGAGGTCTGTGTTATAATTCCCCCCCCCCGCCCCCGGTCATGCTATTGGTAAACTAGATATTGGGTAGTAAAACTGTACGATCAGAGAGGGCATGAGGTCTTCTAACAGGAGTGACCAGTGACACTGGGCCTGAGAGACTATCTACTGAAGATCCATGAAATTTGTAACATCACCAAAGATCCACATGTATTGCAACAATTTTGAGTTTACCTCCTGCTGATCCAGATGTAAAATACTGTAAAGTAATTACTTTTAATGGTTAATAGAGAGCAGACTGTTCATTTGCTCTGAAGTAATGTTGGATCATCATTATACTGCATAGAGCTATACTATGCAGTATAGCTCTCTATTTTAGAGTTTACAAGCCAAGAGTTCCTGGTGATGCTACATCAATTTTACTTTATAGCACATGGATTTAATCTATAAGCCCATTCCTGTAATATAACCCTCAGGTTTCCACTCCCTTCAAAAAAAATCCTAGACTATATGCAGCAAACAGTACCAGAATTCACTTTGCACAAAAATTAGATTAACGGACCATTTTTCCTGGGCGGGACTAGTAACCATCTGCATCGTAGCACACATTTGACCTCCTATCTCTGAAGAAGTCCATGAAGCATTTTATTGGTTACATAAGAACATTGTTCATGGCCCCTGTCTAACCTCAATGTTTTCTAACTTCATTCTTGGCCTTTGCCAGAATATCTTCAAAGTGTAACTTTTCATGTATCACGTTATCAAGTATCTGCAGGTTTGCCTTTCCTGAATTTCCATTGCATCAAGTTTTAAGTAAATTTAATCCGTGCCAACAGACTTCCAGTTCATGTCGTTACAATAACAGCCTTAATTGGAAGAGGTTCTGTTGGGTTCCAAAATATCTCACAGCACACCATCCAGAACATTAGTGAACAAGCAGCACTGCAGGAAGCAGATTGGATTTGTTCAAGACAAAGTTTCAGTATCAGCCTTCTGTTTCAACATCAAGTCATCTTGGCACAAGAATCTATAACGTACGTAGCGATCTGCAAGGAATTACAACCCTCCAAGATCTCTGTGGTCTTCCAATTCTTGCCTTTTGCGCATCCCTGATTTTCATCGCTCCACCATTGGTGGTCGTGCCTTCAACTGCCTAAGCCCTAAGCTCTTGAATTCCCTCCCTAAACCTCTCTGCCTCTCTACCTCTCTCTGCTCCTTTAAGACTCACCTTAAATTGTACCTCTTTGACCAAGCTTTTTGGTCACCTGTCCTAATATCTCCTTACGTGGCTCGGTGTCAAATTTTGTCTGATAACACTCCTGTGAAACGCCTTGAGACATTTTACTACATTAAAGGCGCTATATAAATGCAAGTTGTTGTTGGTGTTTCTACAGATCACCTGCACCAGATGGGATCCCTCCTAGAATCATCAAGGAAAAAGAAGAGGCTCAATAAACACAGGAGCTGTTCTTGAGGACAGCAAACATTAATGCAAAATTAAATAAAAAGGAGCGAGACATGAACTCAGGAATTATAAATCCGTTAGCCTCAACATTACGTCGTGGGGAAAATATTAAGGACATAATCCTATCAATGTCTATTTAAAAAAAGCAATGGCCTTGTGTTATTAATTGAGAGATGAATATTGACCAGGACAACAGGAAAACTCCCTGCACTTCTAAAAAGTGCCATGGGGTCTTTTATGACCACCGTAACAGGCAGACAGGTGCCTCTGTTTAACTCTCATCTGAAACACAGGACCTCCGACACTGTAGCACTCGC
This sequence comes from Heptranchias perlo, assembly GCF_035084215.1. Lineage (NCBI taxonomy): Eukaryota > Metazoa > Chordata > Chondrichthyes > Hexanchiformes > Hexanchidae > Heptranchias > Heptranchias perlo. The sequence continues at coordinate 12,119,016 of NC_090332.1, read as the reverse complement.
TCAGCACTACAATTAAATGTTAGCCGACATTATATGCTCAAGTACTGCTACGAGGCTTGAGCTCACACGCTTTTGGCTCAGAGGCGACTGTGCTACTACTGAGCCAAGCCTCAAATTAAGACAGATTCCCCTTCCCACAAATTATGGGCATTAATTGTGCCCTTCTGAAAGTCAAGCTTTGGGGGACGGGTCATAATAGAGGCAGGCTTTGTTCTGCAGCTGACTGTGGTATACCAGATTTCTTTTTTTGGGGGGGGGGTGGGGGTGCCGTATAGCATGCAGTATCAGATTGGCCATCTAATGGAATGGAAAGGAAAGCAAAATCGGGCGGCTGATCCGATATCGTCCATTCTACACCCGCGCCAAAGTTGGAAGTTCCGGTGTAAAGGTCAGACTTTCAAGGCTGAATGTGAGTAACTTTTTTTTGGAAAAGTTAATCGCCATTATTTTATTTAGAAAAACAGTACGGCAACTGGCTGCTAAGTGTTCCAAAAAACAATTACTCACATTTAACTTTCATCAAAACAGTGAAATGAAAAGATCCAGAACAAATCTGAAATAAAAATAAATAGTTTTAGAAATGAAAGCTGACTGGGAACCAAGTTCGTTTAAAATTATTTGTAAGAGTAAATTAACCAGGAACAGTTAGCTGCAAGACATACTGCAAACCGTATTTATTTCAGGGCTTCCAGTTAGCACAAGATACCCATTCATTTACCAGAAATTTCACCCCTCTCCCTCCCCCCCCCCCAACAAAACAAAACATTTCTACAGATTTTTTTTAAATTCTCATATAATGTTTTAATTGGGAAAAATATTAAAGCCTATAATTAATCTACAAAGCTTTGCATTCCAATTGCACATTAAGAAAAATAAATTCTGATTCAAACACAGATAGCCCCAAGCTTGGATAGCACTGGAGGCTGCCTGCAGAGATGCCATTGATGCTGAGGAAAGCTGTGAGCCTGTGCAAGCAATTACTTGCAAATTAAACAGCTCGCATCCCATGACATACAATATCACTGCCCTCTCAGAACTCAACCTGCAGGCACGGTGAATAAAACAACGTAGGCTAATTAAAAAAGAAACACATATCTGCTAATTCACAGAACAAGTGTATGGTAATGGAAAAAAAACAAACATACTGAGGAGAAGGAGGCATTGCAAAAGGAGAGACGAGAAAATAAAATATTTTATTTATTTCCCATTAGTTTTGAAAAACATTTTAAAACCCTATGGATGGAAAATTTCGAATTGGGATTCCCATGCACAAGATCCCTTGGGTATCTTGGAATATAAATGTGCAACAGTAAGGGTATGTGCACTGTATCAACCAACACAAAGTATGCAACCCAGCAAATATTCAAAACTAGTCTTGGAAGGGGGGGGGGGTGGAAATCAGCAATTCCTGGTTGCTCCACAATGGCTGACTGGGCAAATACACAGCATGGTGTGGTACAGAAGCATATAAACCTGGGAATCAATATGGGCTACAATGACCCCATAGACCAATAACTCATTGACACTCACTAGAGGTGGCTGCTTTAAAACTGCTATAAAAGGCCCACTCCTGCTATTGGAAGTGGACCCTAGCATGAGATTACACCCTCAGGGGAAAAAAAAGATAAAATGAGAAAATCAGGGGAGAAAAACAGCATTGTAGTTGGAGGCTGGATCTAACTGTACTGGCATAACAGATCTGATTTGCCACTCAATGGAATAAATATGATGCTAGGTGTAACCACTGAGCCTCTCTCACTTCCTTTATCCTCCCTCATCTGATAGGAGTTTGTGTGCTGCAGATCAGATTCCTCAAGGCATTGTCTACTTCAGTGAGCTCTCCAGGCCAGTAACAATTACTGAGAACTCAGAAGTACATCAGATGATCCAGTGGCAACAGTAATATTTTCCCCTCTCAGAAAACTCTTGGTGGACTAGTTTCTATCTCTTCCTCTTGGAAATATTGCTGCTCCCATCCATAACCACTCCAGCACCCTTATAGTTTGAAATGCCCATATTGCTCAAGCTTAGTTCCCCACCTACTGTCTCAGGTGCCCAGTTAATAGCCTTCCTTGGCCACACAATATCATGCACTGACTGTGCCTCTAAAGGCAGTATCTCAGAGCAAAGGTTGATGTATTCCGCTCCTATAGTTCAATTGTGGTACTGACATTTTCATCCTCGGGAAGAGGAATAGTTGCTTCCCCTGTCCAGTATGTTGTCCATTATCGCAACTGGACACTCAAATGCAAGCTCAGAAGTATCCTGAGCTATTTCGTATCAGAATCAATATTAAACGATGAAACAGAATTAAATTGATAATGGGTTTTGTAGTTCACGCAAGATCGCTAGTAAGTAATGAAATTTGTAAACATCAGCCTGAAGTATTCCAATAGCCAGTAAGTTGTTGATGAATTTTTAATTATTAAACCATTCATTTTTCAATTGGTTAGAAGAGGTCATTTACCAGTTGCACTGGGGCTCGAGTCACTGCAGGCCAGCACAGGTGTTAGTCTCAGCTTCTTTTCAAAAGAAAGTTTTCAGTTCTCTTCAGGCTACTGTGTTTTACAAGCTCACACTGATGCAGATTGCTCAGCAGTAGCCCATTTCACTGAAAACATTATTCCATGGATCAGAGCACTGTATTCAGGAGTCATCCGAGTAATCCTCTCTTGGATCAACTGGGGGTCACTCTGAGCTGACAATGGAATTAAATTTGAAGAGACCATGAAAACAATGATCCCAATTTTTTTTCATGTCAGAATACCTTTTCAGCAGGAAAAAACAACACATTAGGCTAAGCTGCAATTTATTCTCTCGAAAGTATTCTTACCCCAGATTTGAGTTACTGAAACAGACAAGCAAAGCCATCTTAGTAATGTGGTGGCAAAGACACCAATATTTCCAATGGTCAATAACCATTTGCATTGTACCCAGGGATTTTGCAAAGGGAAATTTCAGAATTCAAAACCACTTCTGTTTAAAGGCATGACACTACTTCAATACCCAGTTAACTAACACCTATTTGGATTTAAATTTGCTATGTCAAATTAGGCTTTAAAGTAAAGATTTTTCACATATATGTAGAATAAGCTGGCGTTTTAACTATTCCCCATCGTCTATCTATTTCTTTAGCACTGCTGAAACCTTCACCTACTGAATACATCAAAATGCTGCTTGCTCATTAGGGTGAAGGTTCACACACGCTAAATGAATAATGGAAAAATCTTCCATCTTTCATTTCTGTGCTCTTCTAAAGCCAAGGGAAGAGTGACCAATAACACTCTCAACATGTCATCAAAGAGATCATCCAAATTAAGAGATAACTGGCCTTAAATGTGTCAGTATACATCACATCGGTAACACACACACACACACACACACACACACACACACACACACACAAAAAAAATGCAAGGAATTACACAAAAACAATTTGATGTCTAATAGCAGGTACAATTTTAGATAGTTGAGTTTCAAGATTTCTATATCAGTTTCTGCAAATGAGGCATTTGCAATAGCAGATATAAACAAATATACTTAAATGTCTGATAGTCCTTACAAAAGTGGTTTGACATTGTTTACAAGTACAACGTATGAGAGTAGAGATCTAAGTCTGAAAATTACACTGGGCAATATTATTGTATGAATGCTTAATGCGTTTTATCAAATCGCTTTGCCCGCTACTTTAACAGGAGGCATAAACCCATTTTAAAATGAAACAATCAAATTAACGGCTCGGTTAAAACAAGAGAGAAATTTGATACAAATGTGTTGAGGTGTTGGTACAAACATTTCGCACACCATAATTTCCAGACTCCAGTTTTTGAAGGTTTACTTACTCAGAAATACCACCCAGGTAGGTGTGGAAAAGGCCAGCAGGACGTAAGACACTATTTTCACCAACACCCCCACTTTGGCTAATGTAATTTCTTTGCTGCAACGCAACATAAATGGAAAGAGGCCAATCAAGGTGGCTCCCTGTGGACAGAGATTATGTTATTGAGTGGTGCTGAGTTTTTGAAAGCTCAATATTCCCTTGAAAAACACACTTTTTAAAAAAAAAGCTTTCTACAGCATTTAAATCACACAATGATCCGAATAATACACATGTTCTTACTTGAGGAAGAACTATTTTAAAATATATCATAAAAAGAGTTTGCACTGAAAGGGTTGAAACCAATACCTACAGAACACAGACTTTTCAGAAACTATTTCCTCTGGTGAGAGAGTCCAGAACAAATTAGAGCTAGACCGTTCAGGGGTGATGCTAGAAAGCACTTCTTCACACAAAGGGTAGTGGAAATCTGGAACTCTCTTCCCCCCAAAAAGTTGTTACAGGGAGGGGTCAATTGAAAATTTCAAAAATGAGATTGATAGATTTTTTGGGTGTAAATATAAGTTTACAGAGGCAGTTGCCATTATAAATGTGGATGTAGAAATTTATAATTGAAAAATGTTGACAAAAAAGTACTGTTTTGTAAACAGAAAGTGTGCACATAATTGATCTCTCATGGTGTTACACACTAGGCAAAGGGGTGCACGGCATTGGATCAGGACTCTTTCCTTCAATGGTGAGGGGGGTGGGGTTGGAGAAAATAAAAAGAGATGACAAAGAGGAGGTGAACTGAAGGTGAAGGAGAAGATGCAATGGTGGAAGGGGAAAGGTTGGATGGCACTGGGCCTGGCCAATTTTCCTCTCAAGTGTGGGAGAGGGGGAAAGTGCTAGGGGTCAATTCCTGTAGGGGTAGAGGGAAGAGTTTTTTCTTCTCACATGGGGCAATGTCAGAGAGTAGGTTTTTGGCTCAGGGTGGGGGGGGGGGTGGGGGTAGTGCTTAGTTACGTCTGGGTGAGGGATCAAAAGAGGCAAGAGTTGTTTTTCAGCAGGTTGAGGTGGGATTTTGCTCCTTATTGAGTTACTGCTCACAGAGGACAGAAATAGGTCTGAATTTTTGCTTAGTGGTGATGGGGCAAACTTCAGTTGAGTGGAGCGGGTGCAATTTGTTCTTACATCGTCAGACTTGGCTCAGTGGTAGCTCTCTCATCTCAAAGTTAGAAGGTCGTGGGTTCATGTCCAACTCCCGAGACTCGTGCGCATAATTTAAGCTGAAGGGTGCTGCACTGTCAGAAGTGCCGTCTTTCACATGAGACATTAAACCGAGGCCCCATCTGGCCTCTCAGATGGACATAAAAGATCCCATGGCACTTTTCAAAGAACAGGGGAGCTCTTCCAGTATCTTAGCCAACATTTATCCCTCAATCAACATCACAAAAAACAGATTATCTGGTTATTTATCTCACTGCTGTTTGTGGAACCTTGCTGTGTACAAATTGGCTGAGGTGTTCCCCTACAACAGTGCCTACACTCCAAAAAGTACTTAATTGTTTGTGAAGTACTTCAGGACATCCTGAGGTTATGAAAGGTGCTTTATTAATGCAAGTTTTTTCTTTTTTAGCAAGAGAATGGGGAACGGTGAGTTTGTGCACAGTTGGGAGGGGGTGAGGAGGTGAATAAGACCCAATCTTTCTTCAGTTGGGTGGGGTAAGATCATTCTTGTCTGCATTGGGGATGGGGTGGAAGGCAAGGTTTGTCTTCACTGTGTATGGTGGGGAGGGGGTGGCAGGACCTCTGTCCTTGGTAGGGGTGGGGATGGCTGAGCTTGCCCTGAGTTTGGGGGGTGGGGGATGGATTTGGTTGAATTTCTGCTAAGTGAAGGGGGCTAGCAAGTGAATTTCTGTTCAGTAGGTGGTTTTGCTGGTAGCATTTCTGTCCAATGCGAGAGGTTTGTGTAATGACTTCTGCTCAGTGGTGGGAGCACTCCGATTTCAGCCTAACTGTGGCCTAATGGTTAGTGAGAGAGAGCTTTTGGTATGCTTCTTTCTGCTCACTGGGTGGAAGTTTGTGGCTGCTCAGTTAGGGGCAGGGAGGTAATGCTTGGTAATCGGGGGGGGGGGGGGGAAACTCCCATCCTGCAATTCCTGGTCACAGGAAAGGAGGGTGCACTCCATGTTCAGTTTATTGTCTTTGTGCTCTTACTGCCCATTTTCTGCTATAGTACAGTTGTTATCATTACCTGATTCAAGTAGAGGATGCAGCGAGTGAGATTCATTCAATGCTTTTTGTACGGGCTGGGCAATCTATTTGACTGGGTCAGAGTTGTGGTGGCCAATCTCTTCTAAATGGGGGGGGGGGTGGGAGATTTGTCTAAAGTTCATGGGCATCAGTGTGTCCACTTAAAACCTTACTGAAGTCATCAAAGCAGTGACAGATCAGATTTGGGGAAGGAGTATTTCTCATCTGTTGAGGGAGGAAGGAATTTTTTTTCTATTAAAATTGTTTTCTCCAGGGTGGTAACATTTTATGAGCCATTCCTAAATTGTCTCCTGCCATCTGTAGGCCTGTGAGCTTCAAATTTAACTATTTCTGTCACTTCTTAGAGTGCTTCACTATGCATTTTCACTCTCCAATAATAAATAACCTGTTGGACTTTTAATGCTTGCGATTTAGTTTTGCTGGCTACGTTAATCTACACAGCTTTGATACATTTTTACTACTCAGTTGTGCCTATGTTTGGAGCCGGCTAATGCATTTTTTTTAAGAAAGTGAATGCTTCTTCACTACTGAGGATTGAGTTAAGAGGCCGTCATGTAACATTAGGCACTGCCCCGTTGCAGTCCAATAGTCACGTAACATTAGATTTGCAGTGCCGCCTACAGCTGCAGTATCTTGAGAATGGAGACCACTAAATTTTTACAATAGATTTTAGATCATATAAACTTTTTATATACTCTTGCACAACAGAGACATAACACCAATGCTAATTTTGATGGTAGACATGGCAAATGTGCCCCACTTCAATTTAAACCAATAAAAGTTTGTCAACCGTCCCTTCCACCGACCCTGCCGGCTAATTGCAGGCTCAACGCAATGGGTTTTCAAGATAAATGAAAACATTTAAAAAATTAATATTGTACAGTAACTTGATTAAAAAGTTACCTAAAAATATCTTTTATATCTTCAAGCAGCTTCATTGTAGTTTTTTGCTGTACACTCAAGGCTCTCAAAAGCTTACGTTTAAATTCGATGGCCCGGAATTTCCTTAAAATGTGTAACTGGACTGAATTTGGAACAGCAACCCAGAGGATGCAAGTTCAAATTCCACCATTGCTGCCGAATTGTCGTAAAGACCCAACTGGTTCACTAATGTCCTTCAGGGAAGGAATCCTGCCACCCCTACCTAGTCTGGCCTATATGTGAATCCAGACCCTCTGTATATGGTTGACTCTTGCTGCCGTCAAGGGCAATTAGGGATGGACAATACTACCTTGCCAATGTTTCCCACATCCCACGAGGTCTTCGAGTCAAGACCACTTTGCAGGCATTGTACAGCTTTTGAGGAAACTGGGAGTCAGGACGACAACTGTATCCAGGGCTCGGTGCCTACCATGATTGGGTTCCAGAGAGCAAGCAGCTGCTGCTGAGGCTCTGTACCTCCAACTGGTGGAACCCCCAGTGAATGGAGTATATTGTGTGTCCCTGCAGTGATCGTAACATTTTATGGTGAGTAGTGCTGGTCACTTGTGAGAAGCTCCTTATGAAAGCTCAATACCAGGCTCGTCACTTGTGCAACAACCAACTAGTGGCTTTCCTCCTCAAGGATGGGGAAAGATGTGAAAAGAGAAGGGGAGATAAGCAGGGTGTCTCTGAAGTTGGGGGGTGTCTCCCTTTGATGGAACTTCAGAACCAAGTCAACCCGTGGTATGCTTGGTACACTAATAATTTGAACCAGACAGGTCCAGAGTACTCCAAAGTACAAGTGACGATTGACCAGCCTGCCTGGATCATTGATGGAACCTGATCGACCAGTCAGCTGGTGGGGTGGGGGGGGGGGGGGGGGGGAGATTTTCTCCCCGCCCCCCCCGCTCTCCCATTCAGCTTGAGATATGCCTGAACATGAATGCCCTAACAGGTAGGGTGGTCCTAGCTAGATTAGTAGCAAAATGCTACTCCAAGTTGTTAAGCTGCGGGTCCCCAGAACTCTCAACTTTCATCCAAGTTCCCTGAACTTGGGTAAGAGGTAACCCCTCACACATCAGGCAAGTACTTGGTTTGGAGGATCAAACATGAAGATATGTTTCTGTTTAGTTCAGACACTCAGCTGCCCAAAGCCTGCAATTCCCAATCTGAACTTGAGCTACATGGACAATTTCCCAGCACACATTAGTAGGGTTCTCCTAGTGCAACAACTTTAAACCCATCTTTTTTCAGGCTATAGCCAATGTTTTTACAAATGATTTCAAAACAAGCTGGAGCAGGAGTTTTAGAACCTTTGTGAAGTAAGGTTCCATAGGATAACTTTTTATAAGTGCATATTTTGAAAAAAAAGAGAAACAGACAGACAAGGTGATTACAGGACCTTACTTGTTTTTTGTTTAGTGAGAATTCAAAAACAAACATTGTTCACATCAATGGCATCTATTCACTTACTTTACTGCAATGGATAAAGAAATCACTAATTGTCATTTTCCAAGAACAATCAAAAAAGCAAAAGTTTGCATCTAACACAGTTAACCTCCACCTCAAGGTTTCCTGGGTCAGTATCATAGAAGTTTACAACATGGAAACAGGCCCTTCGGCCCAACATGTCCATGTCGCCCAGTTTATACCACTAAGCTAGTCCCAATTGCCTGCACTTGGCCCATATCCCTCTATACCCATCTTACCCATGTAACTGTCCAAATGCTTTTTGAAAGACAAAATTGTACCTGCCTCTACTACTGCCTCTGGCAGCTCGTTCCAGACACTCACCACCCTTTGAGTGAAAAAATTGCCCCTCTGGACCCTTTTGTATCTCTCCCCTCTCACCTTAAATCTATGCCCCCTCGTTATAGACTCCCCTACCTTTGGGAAAAGATTTTGACTATCTACCTGATCTATGCCCCTCATTATTTTATAGACTGCTATAAGATCACCCCTAAACCTCCTACTCTCCAGGGAAAAAAAGTCTCATATATATTATATAAAAACTTCTTGCAGTTGATTGGCTTAAACCTTTATTCATAATTGCATTCACAAAACAGTAACAACTGGTCAGGTTGGGAATATACAAATGAAACAGTAGGAAAGTGGACAGATAAACAAACCTCCAATGAGGAGCTGCAAAGGACAGATGAATATGAATGAAGCACAGTCAGCCAGCAAAATCTTCCAAGAAAGGAAACAAAATCAAATCATTCCAAGTATTTTTTTAAAATATTTTTGGCTGCCATCTTGCTTTCTCCACTAAGTTGAGGACTTCCAAGAAATAACAATTATTTAATGTCTTTATTACGTTCAATAAGATTTACAAGGTAATTTAAAAATATCAGTACAATTGTATGTTCTGTTCCCTCACCACCGATTCCATCCCTCTTCCTGGCCACTGTCTCAAGCTGAACCAGACCTTTTTGACCGAGTTGAGCTTCCAACCCCATATTCCTCTCCATCACTAAGACCACCTACTTTCTCCTTCGTAATGTCACCCGTCTCCACCCCGCCTCAGCCCATCTGCTGCTGAAACCCACATCTATGCTTATTACCACCAGCCCCGACTATGCCAATGCTCTCCAGGCCAGGCTCCCATCTTCCACCCTCCGTAAATTTGATCTCATTCAAAACTCTGCTGCCCGTACCCTAACTTGCACCAAGTCCCGCTCACCCATGACCCCTGTGCTCACTGACCTACATTGGGTCCTGGTCCATGAACGTCTCAATTTTAAACCACTTATCCTCGTGTTTAAATCCCTCCACTGTCTCACCCCTCCCTATCTCTGGAACCTCCTCCAGTCCTACAACCCTCTGAGAATTTTGCATTCCTCCAATTCTGGCCTCTTGTGCATCCCCCACTCCATCATTGGCAGCCCTGCCTTCACATGTCTAGACCACAAGTTCTACAATTCCCTGCCTAAACCTCCATCTCTCTCTCCTCCTTTAAGACCCCCCCACCGTAAAACCTACCTGAGCTTTTAGTCACCTGTTCCAACAACTCCTTTTTTGGCTTGGTGTTAATTTTTTCTGATTACACTCCTGTTAATTGCCTTGGGATGTTCTCCTACATAAAATGCATTATATAAATGCTAGTTTTTGTTTGTTTGTTTCCATACAACAAAAAGGATATTGAAGAACTGAAGAAAGTGCAGAAAAGATTTACAAGGATTGAAAGGATACTAGAAATGATTGAGCAGGCTGGGGCTCTTTTCTCTGGAAAAGAGACTAAGAGAAGTCCCGATAGAGATTTTTTAAATTATGAAAGGGTTCGATAGGTTGGATGTGGAGAAACTCTGGGTGACTCCAGAATAAGACAGCATAATTATATAAGATAGCCACCAACATCAAATAAAGAGTTCAGGAGGAATTTCTTTACACAGAGTGGTTAAAATGTGAACTCGCTGCCACATGAAGTGGTTGAAGCAGATAGCATTTAAGGGGAGGCTTGGAGCATACATGAGGGAGGAGAATAGAGGGATACAGGGACAGGGTGGCAAGAGGTAATTAGAGTAGGAGGAAGCTCATGTGGAGCATAGACAACAGAATAAACCAGTTAGGCCAAATGACCTGTGTTTATGCTGTAGATTCTATGTAATTTTATGTCATTTAATGCTTCAATTCCTTCGCTGAATTGATTTCTTGATCCTGGCTGCGCTACTTAAAAGAAGCATCAAGGGGAGGATAAGGGGTGTCTTTATTGCCGGTCGGGGAGTGGGGGGGGGGGGGGGGTGGGGGGGGCGGGAAGCAGGAGAGGGGAAAAAAAAAATCTTCCTGGCAATGTAGGGAGAAAAACATGGATGGATTCTTGCACACCTCCCAGCAGCCAAAGAGCTGGATTGGCAGAGATCTAACAGCAGGTTAAACATCTGGATGGCCATGGGAGAATGACTGATCAGAGGGATACTTAATTTATTTATTAATTTAAACAATACCATACCCTCAAAATATTAAAAATTCAAAATCCTTCGCCTACAGAATGGATGTTTCGGCTTGATTTGCAATCCTAACACTGAATACTTCTGTGGGTGAAAGTACAAGAAATGGATAATGGTACTGGGCAAAAAAAAAAACATTTCGATCCATTAAACGATTCCTGAATTGCCTGAATTATGTAGCTTAGTTTTTAAAGTCAAAAAAGATTTTGTACAACAGTATTATGTCTGGATTTTCGTGGTTTATCATCACATCACAAAGAATCAATGAAAATATTTCGCCATCACTTGGATCAATAGTTTTGAACTCTTGGGGGGGGAAAAATGATTTGATGCAAGTTTTTTCCCCAGTCCACTCTCCCATCAGTGGCTATTTAAGCACATTTCAGCCATAAATATCTACACGTGTTATTGCTTTTTATTTTTTATTTGTTCTTTACTCAATATGCTATTAAACTTTGACAAATAAGCTTCAAAAACTAGAAAGATTAATGACTGGAACAATGGATTTTCAATCATTCAGATGGGTGGGCCCATTGAAATCAGTTGTTCTTTTGCTTCATCATCAAGAAAACAGGCATAGGAAATAGTTAATCTATCCGGCATCAATTCCATTTTTCAGTGCCGTGATCTTCACTTTCTAAAAATTTGCCTGGGTCAGCTTATTTAGATGCAAGGACTCTGGATTAATATCAGTCTGTTGCTGTAAAAGAGGATAACTAAACTATTTCACACAACCCCTCATTTTACTATTCTCAATAAACAAAATGTATTATTGCAACCTAGCATATTTATCAGGCTGTGTCGGCACCCTGCCATTCCTGCAGGTGAGGTGAACACACACTTTAAAATCTGGAAGAATTCATGCTTCCAGCAGGCTCTTAAGCTACACTCAGGAATCTAATTGGAAATATACACAGCAAGTGGAATTTTTTTTCATATAAAAGATTTATACTTAACTAATGGGAGACTGATTTTTCATACCAGTTGTGGGCATTTCCCTTATGTTTTTGTCACCTTTAATTACATAAGAAATAGGAGCAGGAGTAGGCCGTATGGCCCCTCGAGCCTGCTCCGCCATTCAATAAGACCAAGGCTGATCTTCTATCGCAACTCCACTTTCCCGCCCTATCCCCATAATCGCTTGATGTCCAAATATCCATCGATCTCAGTCTTGAATGTACTCAAAGACTGAGCATTCACAGCCCTCTGGGGTAGAGAAATCCAAAGATTCACAACCCTCAGTGTATTCCTGCAATGATCATGAGGCCACAATAAGGATGGATTTCTCCACATGCACACACCCAACGGTCAAGATTACTTTGAAGAATGTAGCAATGAGGTGGACAGATTAGCAAATTAGGAAACTTTCACATGCCGATTTAAGAAACTAATGTAACTCTGATGGAGCAAAGAGTGGCAGGGTGGGGGGGGGGGGTTGAATTGTCTTAGTTTTCCACAATTGGCATTATTGCAATTCTTAAAATAGAGTCTGGTGGAAAACAAAAGGCCCTGAAAGTATACCTTGTGATACTAATAACAGGTTAGTTTGAAATTCCTCTCTCTGCTCTTTTAGCAGAAGCATTAACTCATTTATTTTATCCAGGTTAACATATCTTTTAAAATAGTGTGGAAAGGAACTTCAGACAGAAGTGTTAAAATATTTGTACTTTAAACATCCAGGGTCAGAGAAGATCTAGGTAGAAAGAAGCACTTGTTTATTGCTGCCTTATCCCTTCAAAACGAAATGTAATGTGACCCTCAAAGCCTTCCCAACATCTACAAGACTCAGGTCAGAAGCACGATGGGATACTCACTCACTCAACCGCAACTGTCCAGAAACTCAACACAATCCAGGACAAAACAGTCTACTGGATCAGTGCTCCTGAACTCAATATCCACCTGTCCACCAACATATGTAGCTGTAGTACATACATCTACAGGATTCAGTGCAGCAACTTGCCCAGTTTACAATGACAGTTTCTCCCAGTCCTGCAACCTCTACTACCATGAAGGTCAAGAGCAGCAATATCATGGGAACACCATCATCTGCAAGTTTCCCTCCAAGTCACATACTGTCCTGAGTTTCACATTTACCATTGGCCTATCATCAATGGGTCAAAATCTTGGAATTCCTGAAAACACCATCACTAGATCACCATAAGCACAAGAACTGCAGCAGTTCACAGAGAAGACCCACCACCACTTTCTCAGGGTAACTAGGAATGAGCATTAAATGCAGCCTTGCTGGAGTCACCCACATCCCAGGAACAAACAAAAACAAACAAATATTTTATCATTGTACACAATGTTATAAATAATTAGAAAACAATTCAGCACAATTATTGCATCTAGGAACATTTTGGTGCAACACCATTAGTTTACAATTTGTGAAAAAATAATTTTCTTCACTTTAAGGGCCATCACAATTTCACAAAACAAGAGATCTGACAGGTTTTCTCCAAGGCTTGTGCAAATGTTGCTCAAACTAGCTGCTGAGTTTGCCAGAGTGGAGGATCATTACAACCCTTTGAGTTTCCCTTCCCATTATGAAAATGTCTGACTTCTAATTGGGACTTCATCTCTGACGAGACAGTTGAAATAGGAAATTCACCTCATGATCATGCTAACAGGGGTCACTAGGCAACAATCAGGCATGGGACCTTGTGATGATTGCCATCCCCCCTCTCCCAAAACCCACTAGTGCGGGAATGTTGATGAAAATCATAGTGCCCTTGCTACTGCCCCAACTATGATCAACAAACTTAACACAGAACAGGGATTAAACTTGAAACCTTCCTGGTTTATATGGCACAGTACAATATTGCATGGTTCATTTCCCCACTGAGCCATCTGAGAAGCATATAATGGATCCTTAATGATAGTGACTTCACTCAGGGAATTTTAGAACAGGAGTTCAATCGATGAAAAATACCATCAGGAAATATCCCATCAAAATGTAGACAGAGTAATGGCCTGTCGCTACAACAGCCTTCATTATAAAACTACTACTTCTTAGATCTCAATTTTTCCTTTGATCTGTGTCTATTACAGCTGCTACTGCACCTCCTTCTCTGCTACCTTGTTTAGTCCTGAACAGACAGACGTTAGATTTTATGGAATTCATTCATTTTCCAGTTGGGTTGTGAAGCCATCCTATTTATACCTTGGATAATTTCTTAAGCCAACAGGTGTGGGTGGAGAATAACCAAAAAAGCAGTTTGTTGTTCCCACCCTTGCCTCACCCTCTCACAGTAGATTTCCCCATGGGTATCAGCCTTGAATCAATGGTAGCACCCTCATCTGAGTCAGAAGGTTCAAGCATCACTCCAGAGACTTCAGCACATGATCTAGGCCGACACTTCAGTGCAGTACTGAGGGAGTGCCGCACTGTCAGAGGTGCCACCTTTCAGATGAGATGTTAAACCGAGGCCCCATCTGCCCTCTCAGGTGGGCGTAAGAGATACTATGGCACTATTTGGAGAAGAACATGTGACTTCTCCCAGTGTCCTGGCTAGTATTCATTCTTCAGCCAATATCACAAATAGATTATCTGGTTATTTATCTCATTGCTGTCTGTGGGACCTGGCTGTGTGCAAATTGGCTACCATGTTTCTCTACATTACGAAAGGGACGACACTTCAAAAGTACTTCATTGGGTGTGAAGGACTTTAGGACATCCTGGGGTCATGAAAGGTGCTATGCAAATACAAGTTCTTGATGATAAATGAGTAGGAATGGCAAACTCTTGTCAATTTTCTCACTTTCCCCTCTCTCAATGATACTAATTCCTGCAGGGGCACAATATCACAGGTGCAGTCAACCTCTGCTACCTTGCCCAAATAGCCATTCTTCAAAGGCAAGTCTGGATGACAAGTGTTTGCAGGCTATCGGGCCATGAAGGGGACATATCAAATGTAGGAAAAAGCACCAGAAAAAAAAAATCATGGAAGCTGCTGGATCATAAAACCCAACTGGCTCACTAATGTCCTTTAAGAAAGGGAACCAGCCAGACCCACCACCCCTACCTGTTCTGGCCTACATATGACTCTAGTCCCACACTATGTGGTTTGCTCTTAGTACCTTCAGGACAACTATGGATGGGCAATAAAAACTGCCTAGACATTGTTGCCCACAATGTGAATAAATAGATCCCACCACTTGCAGTAGGGGTCGCTGGAATCAGGAATGAGCACACTGGCTCATATTCCCCACCCAGTGCTTCAGGGCACTGGTCCAAATATAGTTCCCCTACTGCCATCCCAGCTAAGGTCAGGTGATCGAATTATGATCTGTGTTCAAAGCTGGATCTCCTGATCAATGGGGCTCAATTACGTACAGTCTTTATCAATAGACGATGCAAGGAGCTTACAGGCCTTCCATTAAAAAGATACATGGAATCCGTTTGCAGAATGGTTTTCTGTACTCTCCACCAAGTTGGAGTCTCAGAGCCCGAATATTCCCACCATCTACAAAATGTGCATCAAATTCACATTCATCTAAAGTCCTTTTTTTTAATATACAGGAAATAATAGATAGGAATACCTGGCACACTAACTACTGTTCCTTAAGTCCACATCATGTGACAGACACTTCTCTCAGTGGCTCACAGTATCCATTATTTTTTCCATCTGTGTCCTCCAGAGCAAATGCTCCTCTCCAGCTTTACATGCTCCATTCAACCCAACCATCTACCCTGCCCAGAGTAGTTTCTTTCACAAGTACAAATTACCAGCACAACTTTGTAGCAATGAGCCTGACAAAGTGTTAACATGACAGGAGCTCACTATAACCGTTCCCTTCTCCCTCAAAACACAATCAGGCATAACTTGCTAAATATTTATAGCATCCAAAAATGAGTTCTGCCCGAATATCCTCTTCTATACTACATTTTGCATGCATTTCAGCTTGGGATTTATTGCATACCAACCTGAGCTAATATGTCTATTGTGTTAATGGTTTTAATAGACTTGTATAAATAAAATGGGGAGAAGGCACCTTTGTTACAGCTTCTTTTCACTTAAACTAACTGCAGTCAGCGGTCTCCACTTTCCTTCAGAATTTCAACTGACATTATGAACATGCAGCAAAGGACCAAGATATTTTACATACGTGCCCACACGTGACATTCAAGTTTGGGACAAAAGCAGACAGCTACATGCTCTACTTTCCAGAGCAAGGCTAATGATCTGGATGACCTGAGGGTGAAATGGGAAGGTGGCTTCAAAGTGCACTATGTGGTAAGATGGCTTCCACGGCCTCGTGTCAGCTCTAGCTTTTATACCTTAGTTCCCAGTGTTACCTTAGCAGCAGGCCATCTAACCAAAATGAGGCTCTGAGGATGATGCAACCAAACCAGAGTGCAATTTGCTATGATTATATGTTCCAAACATGTTGAATTCAGCACAGATTTCCTCATATAATGAAGGTATAACAAGTTCCCTTAAAAAAAGTCAATGTACTAAGCCGACTGATTAAGAGCAAAACCCAATAATGCTGTGAAAGAAAATATCGTGCGATATAACAACATGTATTAATATAGCACCTTTAACATAGTAAAATGTCCCAAGGCACTTCACAGGAGCATTACCAAACAAAATTTGACACCAAGCCACACAAGGAGATATTAGGGCAGGTGACCAAAAGCTTGATCAAAGGAGTAGGTTCAAAGGAGCATCTTAATAGAAGAGAGGGGTGTAGAAAGGCAGAAAGGTTTAGGGAGGGAATTCCAGAGCTAAGGACCTAGGCAGCTGAAAGCACAGCCGCCAATGCTGGGGCAATTAAAATCGGGGATGCACAAGAGGCAAGAATTGGAGCAGTGCAGAGATCTGAGGGAATCAGGGCTGGAGGAGGTTACAGAGATCGGGAGGGACGAGGCTATGGAGGGATTTGAAAACAAGGATGAGAATTTTAAAATTGAGGCGTTGCCAATGTAGGTCAGCGAGCTCAGGGGTAATGGGGGAACGTGACTTGGTGCGAGTTGGGATACAGGCAGCAGGGTTTTGGATGAGCTCAAGTTTATGGAGGGTGGAGGATGGGAGGCCGGCCTGGAGAGAAGAGTCAAGTCTAGGGGTAACAAAGGCATGGATGAGGGTTTCAGCAGCAGCTGAGCTGAGGCAGGGGTGGAGATTGGCAATGTTACGGAGGTGGAAGTAGGCTATCTTGTTGATGGAGCTGAGATGTGGTCGGAAGCTCATTTCAGGGTTAAGTACAATGCCAAGTCAGAGGTCCCATGGTGGGATGAGGTTGACGTAGATAGGGTGGAGTCAGCTTGGAGCATCCACAAACTGATGCTCAGGTTTGGAGACAGGTGTGGAGGGCGATTGAGTCAAGAAGCTGTTTGAAGGGTAGAGCATCGGAGGACACACTGCTGGAGGTATTTCCATGGGAACGGAGAGCCAGGAGGTGTGTAGAATCGAGTGCGGGCAGAAAAACGCGATTATAGAGGCTGTATCATTTCCTTATGCCAAAAGCTTCTCAAAAACAAGGAGTTCTTGCTCAAAGATACTCGATCTTAATAAATAACATTCACAATACCTTTCAGGACAGCAAAAGGACGGCACATAACTAATCAGGTGATTATTTTAACTATGCGGAGATCAAACATCATTAAGGTCTAAGGCAAAACTATTTGTAGAAACAGTTCTATGAAAATATTTGATTCTGCATTCTTTGTGAATTGTGTTAACTGTTCAATATAGCATTGAAAGGTCGAGGTAGGGTCTGAAATCGAGTTACAGGGCATAATCTTCTTGAGGACTGAACAACTCTGCTACACAATATTTGCGGCAAAATATACCTGGATTTTCCTGGCCAACTGCAGCAACAATGACTAATGGGAAAAATTCTACATTTCTGTTGTTTTAAAGAGGGTAACTCAACCACTAAAATAGTTATATTTAACTGACTTAAGCAGAACCTTATGAACAGTGTGCAATGGTGTGGTATGGAAAACCAGATTGCAACATTGTTGTTTTCATCCTGGGGACAAAAACATTTTTACTTGGTTTCTGCTTGCCTTCTGACTTTATTCATGTTTCCCATTAAAAGGTGGACAGAGATGGGATAAATTATTCAAAGTACCAACTTTCAAAAACACTGCTGCATTCAGGAATTTCAAGTAACGTGTCCCACCTTAGATCAATGTTTGACTGGCAAATGAGATCGGCCCAAGTCATCATTCAGGTGAAGAAAAGATTGTTTAGAGTTGGATTTTTCCACTACGGCAGTTCAAAAATGCAAAGACAGACAAATTTTATTCAGGGACAAACCAAGTTTGCATTTGAGGCCACATCCTCCTCTCTTTCTCCCCAAGGTCACACGCACCAACTGCCACCACAAGACCTGTTCACAGACATCTCATCGCTACTGCTGTGAATGCACAGAGAAGTAAGCATTGATTCGCACTGACTTTTCCTTCTGAAGGAAACATTTGCCTTCCACTTGGCCTTTTCTCAGTGACACTGTCAAAGATATGGTAAAACCAGCAGTGGACGGACCGACGTGTAAAACGGGAGTGCTGATTCACGTGTGTGGGGAGGGGGACAGGGCGGCAATGCACCAAAAAAAACTCAACGATTGCTTAAATTCACTTAAGGGCTATTACAACCTTGATGGTGAGAGGATAATCCATCACCTGTGTCCCAGTTGAAGTTAGCTCTAGAAGGGAAAGTACCGTATAGGCTTGGATGGAGCATAAACACCGGCACAGACCAGTTGGGCCGAATGGCCTGTTTCTCTGCTGTGAACTCGATGTATTGCAATGTACTATACCAATCAAGCTCCTGGAAGGAATTTATTAACCGGAAAAAACTATACATGTTTGTGTAGCAGTATTAGAACTGAAAGTGCCAGGCTAACTGCACGCAAACCAATAACGCAAGAGTACATTGTATAGAGACACAGGCAGGCGACCCTATGCAAGTACAACACAAAGTTGTGGATGGATAAGGATGTTAACCGTAGATACCCACAAGCTTGGATTCTATTGTCCGTCATTTTTAAATAGCGTTTTGTTACTGAAATGTTGCCGACCGTTCTACTAAAGTGTTCTTGAACTGCTTGGAAAATTGAAAATGTTTTTGAGTTACCTAGTGTAACAGGGAACCTGAATTTTAGTAATGAAACCTCAGTAAGGAAGTGTTCCAAAAGGGCTGATCAGCACCCTACTGGATAAAGAGGCGGAAGTGTCACAGAGATGAAAGAATCTATATAGAATTCTGGGAACTACTCGGGGCTCTTGGCTTTAGATAACAGAGGTGTTGCATTGGTGACGACTCTCTCCGGTAGTTGGTTACAGGCTCTCTTTGTATTGTATTTGCTTCTAACTACTTGATTGGGATAGTTGGCAATTAGCAGGCCAGTCCCCCAGGATAGGATTAGGAGAACCAGGTTAACCCTAGAGTTAAAATGGTTTGCTTGAATTTTTATAGTTGCTTTTATTAGCTACACTACTGAATAAAAGCTTATTGAAGCTTGAACTAAGTCTTCAACAAATCTGGGGCTCAAAACAATTTTAGTCACACAAGGAGGACTGAAGGGCTTACCAAGAGGTAGCTGCAACAAAACTCATATGCTAAGGGCAGTCAGAGGAGTTATGGTCACGGTAGCGAGACATTTGGCACCCAAACAAGGGCCCTCAGGAAAAGAAAGATAAAATAAAGGCAAGAACGGACTGATCAATACATACGCTACATCTAACCTTGGATAATGGCAGCTAATGGAAAGGAAGTGGTTCCCATTAAAACAGAAAATGAAGGTGATCCAAAAGATAGACAAAAAGTAGCAAGAGGGATTAAAAAAAAGGAAGTATTTAGTCTATAACAACCAAACCATTTAAAAAGGAATAAAGAGAAAAAGCACCTAGGCTACAATGCTCCAAATGGAATTGAAAGCGGATTGGAAAACTTGTGAAGTGTGAGAAAGTGAATATGAACTGGAGAAATTGCTGAGTGAGATAGTGAAGATAGAAGATAATACTCCCGCAGAGCCTATTACTGTAATAACTAATCAGCCAGAACTCAAAGGAGTGTGTAAAAAAACAAAACCATAAAAGTACTACCACCTTCTCAGGCAACTAGCTTGGGCATTAAATGAAGCCTTGTCAACGTCACCCACATTACAAGAACAAAAACATTCTACCATTCTAAAGACAGTATTGCTAAACCTGTTCCCTCCTTTTTCAAACAAAACCAGAGCGCCCAATGGTTCAGTGGTCAAATACACCACATAGTATGGTATAAGAACATAAGAAATAGAAACAGGAGTAGGCCATATGGCCCCTCGAGCCTGCTCTGCCGTTCAATCAGATCATGGTTGATCTTCTACCTCAACTCCACTTCCCTGCCCTATCCCCATATCCTTTGATTCCCTTAGTGTCCAAAAATCTATCAATCTCAGCCTTGAATATACTCAACGACTGAGCATCCCCAGCCCTCTGGGGTGGAGAATTCCAAAGATTCACAACCTTCTGAGTGAAGAAATTTTTCCTCATTTTGGTCCAAAATGGCCGACCCATTTATATTGAGGCTTATAGACTGGAAAGGGCCCAGATTTTAATCTCTGTTCAATGCATAATTAGGGTGGAGTGCTACAACGTCTTTATAGTAGAGAGGGAAGAGCGAACAAGCAGTATTTTTGCTCCTGATCACTATCAGGAGCCACTTTGCTGGAAAGTGCATGTGCGTAATCATCGGATGAAGCCAGAAATGGACTCCGCTGTGATCCCCCCCACCATGGTTCAAAGAGTCAGCACCTTCAAAACAGGAAAGGAGAAAAAGACAGAAAATTGGATAAGGGAAAAAAAACCCACAGGGCTGAGTTCACCTTTAAGCAATTAACAGAAGGCAGCGAAGCCAAACAACCTCAGGACATCCCAAAGTGCTTCACAACAAATGAGGTATTTTTGAAGCATAGTCACTGTTGGCAGCAGCCAATTTTCATGCACCAAGACCCCATAAACAGCAATGAGCTAACTGACCAATTAATTTTATTTTAAAGTGATGATGGCTGAGGGATAAAAGTTGGCCAGGACACCAGGAGCACAGACTCTATCCTTCTTCCTATAGTGCCATGGCATCTTTTACATTCACCAGAAGGGGCAGATAGGAACTTGGTTTAATGTCCCACCTGAAAGACCACACCTCAGACAGTACAGCACTCCCTCAGTATTGCACTGGAGTATCAACTGAGATTTGTGCGCTCAGTGCTGGAGTGGCGTTTGAGGCGAGTGCTACCACTGAACCAAGGCTGATACCTACAAATACTTCAGAAAGCAAGGAATATTGAATGAATACATGCAACCATATTTGAATTAATTTTTCGTGCAATATTTGATACGGAAACAGGCCATTCGACCCAACCAGTCCATGTCAGCGTTTAATCCTCCATGTGAGAGCCCCTAATAAATCTAAACATGCAATGAAGGATAAGGTGTAAAATGCAAGGAAAGCATGCAATGTGCATGCCTGGTACTTACTCCAAGAAACATCTTAACTGCATCGTATACTCCATATAGTTGAATTGAAAAGTGGTGAGGTGGGTACATCAGAAATAAAATCATAATAGACTCTTCACCTGTGAAATAAAAATATTCAAAAAAATTTAATCATAGGATTATCACAATGTTGTGTTATTTTTGGACAACCAATTGTCCATAGTTCTGTAGTGGGACAGTATTTTGTGAGGGGTGAGGGCAATTTCAGGTAAATAGTGGGCTAAGGTCTTGGAACCATTTAAGAAACAAGGATGCCACGATCGTGGGGACTAGATGGGAACAATGCCCTTCCTCATCCATGTTTATCTCAACAACTTGCACCTATGTCACCTTTAATGTGGTAAAACATCCCAATTGGTTTTATAGGAGCGTTTTCAAACACAATGTGACATCGAGCGACAAAAGGAGATATTAGGACCGGTCAAAGAGGTAAGTTTTCCTGCTGCTGAAACCCTCATCCATGCATTTGTTACCTCTAGACTTGACTATGCCAATGCTATCCTAGCCGGCCTCCAAGCTTCCACCCTCCATAAACTTGAGCTCATCCAAAACTCTGCTGCCCGTATCCTTACTCGCACCAAGTCCCATTCTCCCATCACCCGTGCTCGCTGACCTACATTGGCTTCCAGTCAGGACAAGCCTCGATTTTAAAATTCTCAGGCTCGTTTTCAAATCCCTCCGTGGCCTCTCCCCTCCCTATCTCTAACCTCCTCCAGCCGTGAGTGTAATTATTTTTTTTATTATGTATTGTGTATGAAGCAGCTGCATCTTACCCATGCACAGACTATTTGGCAGGGTGTTCAATTAGTGTAAAAGACCAACTTTGAATTTCAGAGAAGTCTGACTGCAAAATAAGTTTTTTTTTAAATTACATCTGTGGCTTTTTGAATCAAAGATGTGACACTCTCTAAAATATTATCCATGATTAGGTCATTCCTGGCTTAGCAACAGCCTTTACTGCACACTAGCACAAGGACAACTTTTTTTTAAATCTGCAATTCCTCCACAAACATATTAACTTTCTTGCTTTATTTAGCTTACAGACTTACTACAAATGGTGCCAATGCAATCCTGGATTGACTAACAGAAGCTGTCCTTTTAAAACAAGATAGGAAAAGGATTAAAATTCCTTCCTCAAAAACACAGCCAGTGTCGAATTATTAAACATCCCAGTCTGGAAAAGAACCAATTTTTTTTTAATTTAATTTTTTTTTAAGTTCAGTTGACAGTTATCAAGGCTGACGAGTTGAGTGCCAGTAGCCATAAGAACTCAAACCTACACCCTTAGCTTTTGAAGATAATTCACTAGGCCATTTCAAACAAAAATTGATATATATGTTTGCAACTTACCAATGATGCAAATGTTCATCAAGTTGACGCAGAGGAAAATGAGGTGGAGCTTCAATCGACCTTGCGCTCCTCGCACCTTTGAAAATGTTTCCCATGTTCTTGAGGCATATAAAAAGCTTTTTTTCAGGATCTCAACATTCGCTGCGGGAGGTATTTCGTCAATTGGTTGCATCCGTTCAGTGGCATGATTTGAATCCTGCAGCCACAGCAGTACATAGAAAATAGATACCAATTGGCAGCCACAAAACACACTAAAAGCATGTGTAAAGGTAAAATTCTGAAGCAGCCATCCACTCAACAGAAACCCAACAGTTCCCCCGATAAAGATCATTGACTCCACAATGCCAATACGCATAGTACGGTTCTTGTCATCAGTGATGTCAGCCATGTAACTAAAGACACTAAGGAAAATGGAAACAACATTTCCAGAGATCCCTATTAATGCAGAGACAAGAATGCACCAGTAGACAGTCATTTCTTTAACCTGCACCATCACTATTAATATAGCCCCACCAAATGATGCACCAATACAAGGTAGTATCATGCCAAGCTTGCGACCTTCCTGATCAGACCTCGCACCAAGAAAAATTAATGTGGGGATGGACAAACTGGTCATCACAGCAGTGCAGAAAAGCAGAACATAGGATGTTTTGCTCTGGATAACTAGAGACTCTTCCGGATAGTGAGAGAGATCACCGCACATATCCTCTTTATTATATAGCTCTTCACAAATCTGAAAAACAAAAACACTTTACCTAACTATTCAACATTACATTTAGGTAACTATACCAAACTAAATTTATTTTGTAGATTTGCACAATGGAAAGTAATGAGAACCTTTTCAAAGAACAATGATGTTTCTAAATCATGAGCATAAGCCATCTGCATAATGCGGATCCTTGCTGAACGAGCAATCAGTCTTATTGGAAAGGATGGAATCATTATCAAAGAAAGCAGATTTTTGCATTCAGCCATGCGTATACAGCACAACCATAGTAATTATATTACTTTTTAAAGCGCTACAAAATTAGGTGTAAGGACAAAGCAATGCACATTATTTCTTCTCAACACTTAACATATCACTATGCTCTAATGTACTATTGTACTTAATTGCTTTTTGCACCTTGTTCTATGGATGTCAGAATTTCTGTGCAATGTGCTTAGCAATTCCTTGCGAGTTGATGTGTATCCATCTCTTGTAATGGTTCTGACTGACTGGGTTGTTTTCTGTGCCTGTTATGATTTTTAGGTTATAAAAGCAGGCAATATTATTGCCAGCTATAGGGCTGTTGGTACTTCATGGCTGGCGAGGTAACTTTTATACAACACTTAATCACTTAATGTGGATGTTATATTTTTGGATCTTTTCTTACTCTAGATTATTTCAGCTCTTATATCTTAGCTCATTCTCATAAGTGTCAATTCCCCATACCTGTTGGTGCATCTAAGATCTAAGTTAAGCTTTCAGTAATATGCCCAAGTAAATAAACATCTCATCCTGTTTGGTGATTGATTTTAGTTACTAGACTATTTTATGCCTCCATGAGATCTCACTACAAAAGCAGTAAAGCATATCAGAACTTGTTTAAAATATGAAGCAAATTATTATTCATTATTTGTGTAAATGAAAAATCTAAGGGATATACATTTACCGTACAAAGCTTTTATCTAACTTGATTAGACAAAATAATAGCGATTGCAACTCTCTTGAGAGACACGGCAAATCTGTCAATAACTTTCAGATACACACAGCATTTCTTTTTTCAGGAATATCAACTTGTTTCAAAGTTTTCAAGCAGCCTTTTGCCTTCCCTGGCCAGAAATGTTCTTTACAATATCTAAGACTTTGTGAATTTTGATTAACTATCCAAACAAGTTCAAAAAGGAACCATCAATTAGACACAAACAAAATCAATAACAGTCTGTATATTTTTGAAAATCATGTTTAGACTCCATGTCAAGCCCATTACCTGGGATACTAGAGCAAACTTCATAACAATCAGAATAGGCTTGGTACAGACTTTGGCTTTAGTTGGCTGTTAAACTCTCGAAGCACAATGGTGGAGTTTTAGAAATAGCCAACTAAATCAAAACTTATGCTAAAAATATCAACTTCACCACAATGACTTGGATATATATTTCTTTTTTTAAAAAAAAAATTGAGACAGAAGCAGTTTCACTTGCTAGGGTACAAGATGTGAGCCACAGCCCAGCTGTACGCCAGTTACAGGCAGTCCTGCTAATCTGCAGATAAGCCAGGATGTTGAAGTTTGGTCCTACAGCTAATCAGATTAAGCATGGTTGAAGTACCAATTGTGCGCACGCAAGGCCTGGGTGAGGTACGAACAGTGAGTCACTAAGTGATTCTAGGCACCAAAAGCCTTTAAACTGGCTTGATTCTTAGGCTTGCTGAGCTAGAAATAAATACTTCCTTCTTTTCAGTGGATTTGTAAAACCTAAGTTATGTCTGACAAAGTTAAACAGTTCTTTGAAGAAATGATGGACTGTTTTGATAAAGGAAGTGCAGTGGATGTTGTTTATATGGACTTTCAAAAGGCCTTTGATAAAGTGCCACATAGGAAGCTAGTTGATAACATTAAGGCACATAGTACTAAAGGGAGTGTGGCAGCATGGATAGAAAGTTGGACGGATATACATACACAAACTTTTATCAGGTCTGACAAAAGGTCATCGACCTGTAACGTTAACTGTTTCTCTCTCCACAGATGCTGCCTGACCTGCTGAGTATTTCCAGTATTTTCTGTTTTTATTTCAGATTTCCAGCATTGTCAATATTTTGCTTTTGATATATGTGATTGGATTTGGGTAAAAGGGGTACAATATCAAAATTCATAGATAACAGAAACCAAGTGTGGGGTTAACTGTAGACTAAGTAACTTAGGAGGACAGATAGCTTGGCAGATTGGGCAGAAGATATTAGATAAATTTTAAGAGAAATGTGAAGTAATACATTTTGGGAGGAAGATTAAAGAACATCTACACTAAATGGTAATATTTTAAAAAGTGGAGGAATCGAGGCACAGGGGTTCTGAAACACATCTTTAATATTGGGAAGGCATTGATAAAGCTGGAAAAAGGCATGTGGATCTTGGGTTTTATAAATAGGTATATAGAGTACTAAAGCAAAGCACTATTACTAAACCTAAACAATCATTGGTTAGGCAAACATTTAGAACATAGTGACCAGTTTTGGACTCCTTATTCTAGGAAAGACATCAAGCTGATAGAGAAACTGCAGAAGAGAGTCACTAAAAGGATATCAAAGATGAGAGGCTTTAGCTCTGAGGAGATAAAGAAACGGGCTATTTTCATCAGAGAAAAGAAAGTTAAGGGAAAATCAGACTTAAAAACAGAAAATGCAGGAAACACTCAGGTCAGCCAGCATCTGTGGAAAGAGAAACAGAGTTAACATTTCAGGTTGATGATCTTTCATCAGAACTGGGATGAATCTGATAGTTTTGATAGGGTATATGGGAAAGAATTATTTCTACTGGTTGGTGAGTTGGTAACTAAAGGCATAAGTTTAAGATCACCACCAAAGGAACAAAGGAAAAGTTTAGGAGAAATGTTTTTTTTTAAATGCAGAGGGTCATTAGGACTTGGAAACAGTGTTAGAAGCAGAATCCATGACAGCGTTCAAGAGGGAAGTGAATAAAGAGTCAAAAAAGAAAAAGAACTTGCATTATTATAACACCTTTCATGATCTCAGGATGTCCCAAAGTGCTTCACAAACAATGAATTACTTTTGAAGTGTAGTCATCGTTGTAACACAAGGAAATGGCAGGGTAATGTATGGCAGGCAAAAATATATAATGCTTTAGCTGGTCCTGTGCAGGGTTAAAGAAAAGACTGAGAAATTAGTGGAGTAAAAGTGGAATTTGGCATGCCTAGGTATTCATTCCTCTAACATGAGATTTTCCAGGACATGTGACCATTAGACGTGATCCCTTCTGCCACTGTGTCACTCAGAACGGTCAATTGAACAGAAAGGATTTTATCTTTGAATTCAAGGTATATAAGAGGGTACTTGGCACACCTCAGCAGATTATCTTTGCTAGCCAGAAGATTTTATTTTTCTTTTCTAGTCTCCTTCTGTAGTAATCTTTACCTAACAGATGTACCTTTACAAGCACAAAGTATATTCAGACAAGAGCCTAAGAGAGGTTACACAAGTTAAATGATAGGGCTATACCAGCCAGTTAGAGGCAGAGATAAGTGTGTCACGTACAAGTTGTCTAAGATCAAGGAAGCCAAGAGTTAAGCCAGCTAGATTGGATACTGTCACTTGTGCGTAAGGTGGGTTCAGCCAGAATAGAGGATCTGAGTGGAACAGATAACCCGGCTACAGAAGGGAATCAATTTGACGTTCCAGAACCTAACACCACCATCTCAGCTGAAGATCAACTTGACCATGCCACTCATAAGGACAAGGTCGTATATGCTCCAAAAACATTCTTAACCATCAGCGCAGACTCTAACCTATACAATAGACTGGCTATCTAATGCTGTTAACTTGTCAGCTATCTAAGAAGTTAATCCTAATTTAATCTCACCAATTTACAGTAGGCTCACATATTGATTTCAACTATAATTTAATAATCAGCAATCCAGTTAATGCTGAATTACAGATACACTGTACTGCCTTTACAACCTTGGTTATTCATTTTGTTAAGTAACTCTTGATTATGTTATTTAAACTGCTATCTAACCCTATCTACAACTATTTGTGTATTCATTGTTTGTATACTCAATGTTTTAGTAATAATTATGATCTTGTAGTCAATAGTTAGTGCATGATTCGTTATCTGACTTCTTTGATGATTTGTTAAGAAAGGGTTAATACCTTCACTCAGTAACTTATGGGTACCCTAATGGAGGGTTGATTAGGTAAACTTATATTCAATCCAAACTGGCTGATGCAAGACAAATTGGCAAGCCAAATTTAGGCAATACCACTTCCTAAAGTGGGCGGCATCCCCCGGACAGTTCCTTAATGTGGAGTTAAAGTGAGGGGGTTAAGGATTCCTTGATATATTTGTCAGGATACCAAAAGGTAAAGAAATTTGGCACAATGGAACAGGCACAAAACAAACAATGTGGTTCAAAAGTGGCTCAGTGGCACGAAGCAAAGGGTAATGGTTGCCAGGTGTGTTTGCGACTGGAAGGCTGTTTCCAATGGATTCCCGCAGGGCTCGGTACTAGGTTCCTTGTTTTTTGTGGTATATATTGATGATATGGACTTGAATGTGGGGGGCTTGATCAAGAAGTTTGCAGATGATACAAAAATTGGCTTTTTTGCTGATAGTGAGGAGGAAAGCTGGAGACTGCTGAACGATATCAATGGACTGGTGAGGTGGGCAGAAAAGTGGCAAATGGAATTCATTCCGGAGAAGTGTGCAGTAATTCCTTTGGGGAGGGCAAACAAGGCAAGGGGGTACATAATAAATAGGAGGATACTGAGAGGTGTAGAGAAAAAAAAGGGAGCTTGGAGTGCATGTCCACAGATCCCTGAAGGTAGTAGGACAGGTAGATAAGGTGGTCAAAAAGGCATACGGGATACTTTCCTTTATTAGCCGAGGCACAGAATATAGGAGCAGGGAGGTTATGCTACAACTGTATAAAACATTGGTTAGGCCACAGCTTGTGTACTGCGTACAATTCTGGTCACCACATTACAGGAAAGATGTGATTGCACTAGAGAGAGGGTCAGAGGAGATTTGAGGATGTTGCCAGGGCTGGAGAATTTTAGCTATGAGAAAAGATTGGATAGGCTGGGGTTGTTTTCTTTGGCACAGAGGAGACTGAGGGGAGATTTAATTGAGATATATAAAATTATGACAGGACTAGATACAGTGGATAGGGAGAACCTATTTCCCTTCGCAGAGGGATCAGTGTCCAGGGGGCATAGATTTAAAGTAATTGGTGAAAGGATTAGAGGGGAGCTGAGGAGAATATTTTCACCCAGAGGGTGGTGGGGATCTGGAACTCACTGCCTGAAAGGGTGGTAGAGGCAGAAACCTTCAACTCATTTAAAAAGTACTTGGATGTGCACCTGAAGTGCCGTAACCTATGGGACTACGGACCAAGTGCTGGAAAGTGGGATTAAGCTGGATAGCTCTTTTTCAGCCGGCAGGGACATGATGGGCCAAATGGCCTCCTTCTGTGTCGTAACTTTCTACGATTCTATGAAAAAAGAAAGTCTAGGGCAGAAAGAGACACCATATGCTATGGTGACATATGGAACTGCCAAGAGCTGTGAGGTGGCTCTGAATTCATAGAATCTTTACCCAATTATACCTAATCAGGTATACAAGTAGCTAATAGAAAGCTTGCGTGATATGGGTTGTGGACTCTCGCGGATACAGCCACATCTAATGCAGCCATGTAATATATAGACACTACTAAGAAAGTCTTTTGGATACTTGATTTGCAAGGGGTTGTCGATCCTTGCTGGAGAAGCAATGCAAAATACCTGCAATAGTTAAAATGAACTTGCAAATTCTTTCACCGACAGTAAACCAAAAAAACCCCACAGAATTTAGCAGAAAATTACGACACTTATTAAAAGATGTTCTGTAGCTTCCAACCCACCTTTTCCAATACAAAGCGCTGGAACGCGGGCGTATTTAAAAAGATCGCCGCCATCTGCAGAAATATAACCGGCTCCACCGTGACGATGGCCCTCAGATTCATTTGGCTTCTCAACAGATTAAAAATTTTAGACAAATTGGGAAGAGAGCTTGAAAGATGAGGTGAACTAAAGGAAGTGGTTACAACTCAACCGGTCAACGGTTGTCTAATCACATGATAGAGAAGAGGAGGCGGAGGTTCCTTCTGCAAAGTTCAAGTCAATGCTGCCTATCGATTCATGGAGCGTGCGCGTGATGGGCGCGCGGGCAGGTGAGGGCGAGTTGAGCACCTGTGCGGTGGGAGACAATCAGTCAGCCCATGGGGCGCGCGCGGACAGGTGAGGGCGAGTTGAGCACCTGTGCGGTGGGAGACAATCAGCCCGGGGACCAACAGCGGTACCTGAGCGTCCCTGGAATGACATCCCTCGCCCCAATGGGGACAGCACTGGTTTCTTCGAGCGTGAGTATCCTACAACTTTATAGCACTTGGGGTGACAATACTTTATAACAAAACTGCATCACCCAACCCCCTCCCTCCCCCAATCCTAGGAAGAGCGCTCTGCTTTTGCAGAGATTGTGGGTTATATTATTATTCAACTTTTTCTATATTAATGACTTAGACGAAGGGACCAAGTTTAATGTATCCAAGTTTGCTGATGATACAAAGCTAAGTGGGAAAGTAAGCTGTGAGGAGGACATAAAAAGCCTGCAAACGGATTTTGACAGGTTAAGCGAATGGGCAAGAAGGTGGCAGATGGAGTATAATGTGGGGAAATATGAGGTTATTCACTTTGGTAGGAAGAATAGAAAAACAGAATATTTGTTAAGTGGTGAGAAACTATTAAATGTTGGTGTTCAGAGAGTCTTGAGTGTCCTCCTACAAGAAATACAAAAAGTTAGTATGCAGGTACAGCAAGCAATTAGGAAGGCAAATGGCATGTTCGCCTTTATTGCAAAGGGGTTGGAGTACAAGAGTAAGGAAGTTTTACTACAGTTGTGCAGGGCATTGGTGAGACCTCACCTGGAGTACTGTGTACAGTTTTGGTCTCCTTATCTAAGGAAGGATATACTTGCCTTAGAGGCGGTGCAATGAAGATTCACTAGATTAATTCCTGGGATGAGAGGGTTGTCCTATGAAGAGAGGTCGAGTGGAATGGACCTATACTCTCTGGAGTTTAGAAGAATGAGAGGTGATCTCATTGAAACATATAAGATTATTAGGGGGCTTGACAGGGTAAATGCTGAGAGATTGTTTCCCCTGGCTAGAGAGTCTAGAACTAGGGGGCATAATTGCAGGATAAGGGGTTGGCCATTTAAGACTGAGGTGAAGAGGAATTTCTTCACGCAGAGGGTTGTGAATCTTTGAAATTCTCTACCCTAGAGGGCTGTAGATGCTGAGTCATTGAATATAGTCAAGGCTGAGATGGATAGATTTTTGGACTCTATGGGAATCAAGGGATATGTGGATCAGGCAGGAAAGTGGAGTTGAGGTCGAAGATCAGCCATGATCTGATTGAATGGCAGAGCAGGCTCGAGGGGCTGTATGGCCTACTCCTGCTCCTATTTCTTATGTTCTTATCTGCAATTTTAAAAAAAATAATGTGAAACTTTATTATTTCCCGGGGGTCAGAGTTCAGAGAATTATAACTATATGTGTGTGTGTGTGAGTACACACTAGACCTACGAAGTGACATTTTTTAGGGGTAACACCCATTTCGGTTGAAAAGGTGTCTAGCTTTGACGTATATCACTCTCTCAAAACAAACACAGTTCTCTGCATAAAGAGGTTTACAATATAACTCACTCCTGCAAATGTCATTCCTTGCATTCCCTTGTTGTTACAATTACACGGATATGTGTGTTTTCTCTTCACACAACACACACACTTTTCTAACCATTTTATTTTCAAAATGAGGGTAAATGAAATTCGGAAAGTACCTAAATTATTTTGAGGGAGACCAGCCAAACTTATTAATGTTCTAATAGCTTGCAGTCATCCCAACAACCCCCCCCCCCCCCCAAAATGTCTCCTGGTGGTTTCTCACTCTTGTAGTTTTGGATTTGTTCTACTTGTTCACAATGGCCCACAATTCCCACATAGAACATTAGTGGAGGCTGTATGTTTAGACCTGTTGTTTTGAAAAGGGGAAATCACCACATTTTGTGGAGGAAAAGAACTATGCTAATGGTCCCAATGATATACTCCAGTAGAACATTTTTTTTAAATGCAAATGGCATAATTGCATCAGTGTCCACAAAACTTGCCAACTGACACCTCAGGGATAATGATGCCCTTCATTTGAAAGGAAAGATTGATAGCTGCAAATGCAGACGTTAGGCCAGTCACCTGGAGATCACCCCTCAATATGGACATCAGCCATAATTTTTGGAAGATTTAGAAAGAACTAGTTGATCGTCTTTTGATTTCCTGTCTATCTAATTTGTCTCCCATCTTATTTTTGTTGTGTCTCCCTCTTTCAGCTTGTTTCTTGTCTCTGTGTATCTTTCTTATTGGCCTTTTCTGTAAGTGTCCTTCCCTCTGTTTCCTCTCTCTTCTGTATGTCTCATGCACTTTCTATCTATCCATCTATCTATCTATCTATCTCATGATGTTTTTAAAAGTTTTTCTTCCTCTTATCTTCCATGGATCCCTCAAGCTAGAACCTGGCCTGTGATCTTCTGATAGCTGCAGAAATTAAATAGTCTTTCCCTTACTTATGAAAAAAGGAGTGGGGACTGGGGTCTGGTATTGATGCATCTCTAACTTGGGTTGGACGGTCTTTCACTACTACACTGATTTCTGGAGCCTGACTGGCGCTGGGCCATGCAGGATCTCTACAACATGCATGGGTGAAAAGCCAGGGGCTGGGAGTGGAAGGGAGCCTGGGGCTGTAATGTGGGAGGAAGGCTGGGGACTGGGGATAAAGTGAACTATGATACACACAATTTTTTAATTTAAGTTAATTGGCAAAAGAACCAGAGGCACGATGAGGTGATTTTTTTTTACACAAAGCGAGTTGTTATGATCTGGAATGCACTACCTGAAAGGGTGGTGGAAGCAGATTCAATAATGACTTTCAAAAGGGAATTGGATAAATACTTGAAGGGGAAAAATTTGCAGGGTAATGGGACTAATTGGATAGCTCTTTCAAAGAGCCAGCACAGGGTCTTGCAAAGTTAAACTCAATTTAAAGAACTTAAATGTCCAACTGAAAGAGACAACAACCTTCAGCTACATTAACCTAGTTGGGCCCTGAGCTCTCTGGAATGTTCAAACAGCAGCAACAGCTTGTCTTTTTGTAAAGTTACTGCAGCATCTTACTGGGTTGCTGGTGAGAGCATGGAGCAAAAATCAACACAGTTTTATCATACATTTGGTGCATTTAGCACTGTTTGGTTGAATTACTCAGCACTTCCTCTCCCTTCCTATTTCAGAAATTTCAGGCTTCCCCATTTTAAATACACCCTCACAAATACCCACTTTTCTGCTTAATCAGACTGACCAGAAATAATGGAGAGGGCTGGGTTGAACAACGGTCAGGTTGCTAGGTGAAAGTGGGCATGAGGAATCCTTCATTGCAGTATAATTTGGATGGTGACAGAATGGAGAGCAGTACAGTGCCAGGTCTGTATTGTGAGTGGGCCATTTCTTCCAGTACATCTAACTTACAGTGGAGTTCCAGAGGCGATCACAACAATTAACAGTACAGTTCATAACATTGCTGTGTTCTTAACAGAGATGGGAATCACTAGAATCATTGCCCTTGAATCAGCCATTCTCCAGTCATGAACAGGGATATGAAAGTGATTGTCAGTCTCAGCCAGTCTAATTCAGCAGTTTCAACCCAAACCCACTTGTGAAGAAGTGGCCAGATGTCTGCATTAAACCACACACTGTATTTAACTGTGTACTAGCCAGAGATCTCTCTTGCAATTGGAGTAATAAATAGAATTATTAAAAATGTTAATAATGTTACATCATCAAATTGGCTGAGAATAATTCCAAAACATCCAAGCTACCTAATGGTTTAAAGAACATTCCAGTGTGCCTTATCTAGCAGTATAGGACCTCAACTGCTTAAAGCATTTCACTGTACCTCATATAGTTTCTATTCTAGTGCAGAGCATGCTACAATATTCATTATAGCCATATTATCATAAATGTTAAGAGTAGGTGTGTGGCAATTAATAAATCCCATTGGGAATTCAGAAGAAACTTCTTTACCTAGAGTGGTTAGAATGCGGAACTCGCTACCACAAGGAATAGTTGAGGCAAATAGCATAGATACATTTAAGAGGAAGCTAGATAAACACATGAGGGAGAAAGGAACAGAAGGTTAAACTGATAGGGTTAGATGAAGCAGGTGGGAAGCGGCTCATGTGGAGCATAACCACCGGCATGGACCAGTTGGGCCGAATGGCCTGTTTCTGTGCTGTATATTCTATGTAATTTTATGTAACTATTTGGTTTTAGTTCAGGGGTAGTAAACCAGCATCTCAAGGAATGTGTAGCTCTTTTGTGACTGAAATAAGGCCCTTTGCACCTACCCATGAACTTATTGTGAAGCAAGAGATGTAGATTTGCTACGGTAAAGCTAACTATGTTTTGAATTAATCAGAGTATCAGTTAACTGGTCTTAGCCCGAATGCATCACCATATCCAGCGGCAAGGCCTCCAATCAATATTTGGTTACAATAATTGGTTTTTAACCAATAAACCAATTGCAGAACAAGCTAGGATTGGCATTGCCATTATCACCATAAGCACAAACCTGCAGGGTACCACACTCTGCAGCAAACAAAAGCTAAATGCTGTTAACTAGAATTTGTAGCTTAGCCACCATAAATAACTATCCGAGAGAGGAATGCAAGACTGAGAAGAAAAGGGGGAAATGAGGGCTAGAACAACAATAAATTGCATTTCTATAGCAATCGATATGTACGGCAGTCGATAGTAAGTGGACACCAAGCAGGAGGGAGAAACAGAAAAGGGTAAAAGTATGTTCGAAGAGAAAGAATGTCTGAAGCTTTTGAAGAAAGGTGGGCATCCTACAAGCAGACAATGCACACAGGGACATATGGCTGGAGAAAGTCACAGAGATAGGGGTGGATGAGGCCATGAAGGGATTTGAAGGTGAGTACAAGAATCATAAAGTTGATTCGCTAGGAGATGGGAAGTGAATGGAGCTTGATGAGGTCAGGGATGATGGTAATGCGAGCTTTATTGTAGGTCAGAATGTGGGCTATGACATTCTGGATGATATGTAGTTTACAGAGAGTGGAAGCAGGGAAACCAACAAAGGGAACATTAGAAAAGTCCAGCAGTAAAGTGATAAAGGTGTGGGGTACCTGCTTTGATCTCCTCAGCCAAAACCACCCACTATTCCTGGATTATCTTGGAGGGCAATTGTTGCCTGAGGCTCCTTTTTTTTGTATGACAATACATCTCCTAAAACCCCTCTTCCCCCACCCCTACGTCCTCGCCTCAAACACAAAGTGTGAGGAGCTCATAGATTTCTTCATCACTCTGATCAGACCTTCTATGCAGCAGCCTCTGCTGTGTTTTTCCCTTCCTCTTTCCTCCCAAGACCACCCCCCGCACCCCCATCCTCCGTTCTTGTCTTTCTGATGTTTCTCCACCATCTCACCTGCTCTCTTCAACATCTTCTTGTCCATGAGATCCACCTTCTTTTCTCTTGACCCCTGTCTCACTCAACTTCCCTTCCTCAGCCCCAAGTTAGGTGACAATATCATTGGTGTTCTCTCCTCAGGCACTGTCTTTCTTCCTATCAATACGCCACCATCACCCCCTCTACAATAAAAACGCCCTCAATCCTTCTGCTCCTGCTCCATCTCAAACCTCCCTTTCCTCTTTAATGTCTTTGAATGTGTCATCACCCCCCACCTCTGTGCCCAGCTCTTCCATAATTCCCTGCTCAAATTATTTCCTGCTCAAATTTCTCCAGTCGGGGCTTCCACCTTTCTTACAGTATCGAAACAAACCCAACAAAGTCACAAACAACATCCTGCATAACGTGTCCGCTTTCACCACTCCAAAGCATTTGACGGCACCACCCTCCTCAACACCTCTCCCACCATCTAGCTCCATGGACTGCCTTTGAATGGTTCCATTCCTACCAATCCAAACATAGAGCATCTCAAGAGCTTTTCTTCCTTCTGCACACCATTACTTCCAGAGTCTCCCAGGATCAAGTCTCCCCTTCCTGATCTACATGCTGCCCAATGGAGACATTATCTACAGACACAGGGTCAGTTTCCATTTGTATGTCAATGACACCCAGCTGTACCTCTCCATCATGCCTCCTGACTCCTTGACTGCTCCTTCTGTGCTGTCACACTGCTTGTCCAACATCCTGTCTAAGTTCCTCCAACTCAGCATGAGGAAGACCATTATAGCCAAGCCCAATCACAATGTCCAACAGGACAACAATCAGGAATGGGAAACTTGGATGATTTTATTTTCTGTCCCCTTTCCTAGCGCAGAGGTGCGGAGGCAAATTGTAGCTCAATTTGAAAGGTTAAGTACATCTGTTGTATTGATATTTTGACTTCACTACATACATCAATCAGAGCCCTTGTTATGCCTGCTTGTTGCCCTTGATATTTTGAAATGTGCATTTGCCACCTCCACAGGTGTGAAATTGCATGTGGTATCAGCACTCAATGGGCATTGAAATTATTCCATATTCTTATTCCAATTTTTCATTATCATGCTGAATGGATTGGCTTTGGGTGCATTTGAAAAATCAGTGAACAAGCTCCCTTGATTGTTTAGTTGTAAATACTTGGCATGATGTGGTTCTTAGCTATACAGGCCAGAGGGTCCCACATTCGATCTCTGCTCTGTGTTGAATTATTTGATCATAGCCTGAGCAGCAGCCAGTGAGCTACATTTGGGCTCTGTGCCTCTGGGCTAGGGAAGGGAAGAAAAAAAATCAGCCATAGGTCCCTTTCTCGATTATTACCTAATGATCTCCACTGGGAAATAGGTAAATGGGAATAATTTTCAACTTCAGCTGGGGCAGGAAACTGATGGTAAAGGATTGGCTGCCCATAATACCACCCGGCTCCCACCAAAGAAAATTACCCCCTTTGTGAATCATAATTGGGCTCAGCTGTGGTAGCCTCCATAGTCAATTAGCCTATCAGCACTCACTGTTTAGGCTACATAAAGGATGACTACTTGTATGAGGCACCTATATCCTCAGTGTAAAATACCCAAAAGATAGATGATTAAGTTCAGTCAATGACCTCTGCCAAATGGGTGACCTACTGTACTTAAATTTTTTTAAATGCTTAATTTAGTTGCTGGGCATATCCAAACTGTTTTTGGAATATAACTACTCCAGTGTCTGCACCACAGTCCTGGTGAAGCCATGATTGGATACAACCTTGTTTACTATCTGGCCTATTTAGTACCAGTTTATAGATTGTCAGAAGCTGCCACATCAGTGAGCAATGACAGGTTGGCCTAAAGGCCATGACTGTTTGTGTTATGTAAATGTATAATTTATGTGCAGAAACAGCCGTCAGTTGTCAACAGACAAGCATAATATTCCAGGTCTGAGGCCAGATCCGAGATCCGACAGCGAGGGAGTTTGGGATGCTTCTCTTCTATTCCCCGACTAGGGAAGTTGAAATCTAAAATCTTTGCTCTCCATCTCGACTCCTAAATAAGTTTCCTTCTCTCTGAAGAGTTTGGAGCTGTTTGTTTCAAGAAGAAAGAGGTGGCTTTGGTAAAGTGCATATAAGGTTTCACTTGACTGATGGCCCACTATAAATCCAGTGCCCCACAAACCAAATGCAATTCCGGGTAGATGCATTGTAGGGGACAGTATGATCACTATGGATGCAAGGCACTTGATTGCATTTCAATATGTTGCTGTAGTCTTCACATTTGTTAATATATCAGAACAGCAACATATTGCTGTAGAATTACAAATCGCTGTCTTGTAATAATTCCTGGTCATTTTTCTCTATTTCTGCAACTCCAGAGTCCTTAACCACCCCCATCACAGCCCAATTTCCTAAGGACAAATTATTAATTAAGGGGAACAGATAGGGTGGATAGAGAGAAACTATTTCCGCTGGTTGGGGATTCTAGGAGTAGGGGGCACAGTCTAAAAATTAGAGCCAGACCTTTCAGGAGTGAGATTAGAAAACATTTCTACACACAAAGGGTGGTAGAAGTTTGGAAAACTCTTCCGCAAACGGCAATTGATACTAGCTCAATTGCTAAATTTAAATCTGAGATAGATAGGTTTTTGGCAACCAAAGGTATTAAGGGATATGGGCCAAAGGCAGGGATGTGGAGCTAGATCACAGATCAGCCATGATCTTATCAAATGGCAGAGCAGGCATGAGGGGCTGAATGGCCTACTCCTGTTCCTATATTCCTATAGTATATTGGCCATAATAGCATCTTCCAATAATAATAGTGGGGAAAAACAGAAAATCGATAGGTGATTGATCAATACTTAGGCCCAACACTGACCCATCATTTCTCTTTACAGATAGTGAAGCACCTGCTCCGTATTTCCAGCAGTTTCTGTTTTTTAGTGTTTGTGGATTATTTTTGTTTTTATCTTTTGAAAGTGAGGTCAATTGAAAATTTCAAAATTGAGACTGATAGATTTTTGTTAGACAAGGGTATTAAGGGTTATGAAACCAAGGCAGGTAGATGAAGTTAAGATACAGATCAGCCATGATCTGATTGAATAGTGGAACAGGCTCGAGGGGCGGAATGGCCTTCTCCTATACCTATGTTCCTATGAATGGGTAAAATGGATTTTTGGAGTGTGTACCATTCTGATGGCTGAAAGATACTATCAGCAGTGTAGAGTGGACATTGTCCAGATGGGAGGAGTCAAGGCAAGAACTGCCACAAGAAGCTTATGGCACATAAATCACCGGGTGAAGTATAAAGATTAATGAAATAAAAAAAACAGCTGATGAAAAACAACATTACTTGAGAAATGCTGGTGCTAAAGTCATTAACATTCAACAGTTTTGTAGGAATCATCTATCAAGTTCAATTCTTGTAAGGAAATTTCTTTTTAAAAACAAGTCTGGAACAGGACAGTCAGCTGCAGCACATAACACCGAATATAAAAAAACATGTCTCCTTTGAGACAATTAAGGGAAAGCTTCAACGAGCATCAGCTATGAATATTTCAGATTTTTTTGTCCCCAAAGATTTTCACAGAAGCTGGAGCAGCAATGATACTTTCTTCCCCCGGCAGCTGTTTTTACTTTAAAATACTAAGTGTTTGTAGTTAATTATACAGGCTGAACTATAGGAAATGCAACATACAAGTACATTAAGTGGAGAGTACAAGGCAGCAGGTTTCTTTGAGGAGTTCATAAACCACGTAAGCAAAGTGGTTTATAACCATCATTGTGAATCCCCAAGATTAGATTATCTGTTTAGTAATCACTGCAGGAGATGTATTGTAACATTTTCTGGAGTGGTTTTGTTTAGCCTTGAGTCAGTTTCGATGTTGACAGCTGCTGCCAGAGCAAGTTGGCCTTCAGTGTCAAGACTATGTCATTGATGTGCAATGGCATTCACACTGAAAGATTAACAATAGTGATACTGCATACTTATTAAGAAATAATTTACAATTGATTGTGGAAAATGCCATGTGCAGTGTAAATTAATAATCTAATTAATGTAATTTATGGTTCCTTCTCCCTGTGTCCCTCTAGAAGGATTGTAAACAATTTTACAACACCAAGTTATAGTCCAGCAATTTTATTTTAAATTCACAAGCTTTCGGAGATACCTCTAGAAGGAGGTGCAGTGTAAATCCTGGTATACTGAAGGAGGAGATTTTACCTTAAAGATGTGGAGAAAAATGGCATTGATTAGACTTATGATTATATCTCGCCATGTCTTGTTCCGTGTCCTTATTCATCCTGGGTACAATCATTGACTCACAACTTACAAAATAAATGTTCAGCCAGATGGGATTCTTATATCTGCAGACCACAGGATTTAGGGGAGAGAAATAATAAATGTGATGGGCAATACTTTTCTGAGTGTATGTAGCTCTTTTTAAAAACTCTAAATGAAAAAATGGCAATCCATACACAGATTAATACACAAATGCCTAAATAAATTGCAAATTAAAACAAAAAGCAATAAAATTATCTTTGGAAAATTCTGACAGGCATTATATGAATCCTCTAAAATGAACACCAGTATGGACATGGTGTTTATTCTCATTGTGACATAAGGGAAAATATATATATTGGGGCCCATCTAGACTACTTCTCATGAAGCTATGCTACTAGATTAGTGATGGAAGCAGTCTCTTCACAGTATTGTCCTGACGTGCATCCAATTCTATCCATCATTCAGTGATACATAGGAATTGTCTTATTCTTTTGTGCTTGTAGCATTAATTCTGCAATCTTCCAACTATCTGGGTCATACCAAAGAACATTCTTTCCATCACAGTTCTGTGTATCTTGATCTGTTACTTCACCTTTCTGAATGACATTAACCTCCTTTCCCATTCTTCAAGTGATTTCCTGTCTGTGAAAATTGCATTTCCCTTACCTCATCTTTCAGATTTCAGTTTTCATCAATTAGCCATTTCCACTTTATTTTCTATTTATAACATTAGCTTTTACTTCAGACTAACATCATTCTTTTCAATATTGTATCTCAAACCTTGAATACAAGGTTATTCTGTGCCTGCATAACTTACTTTACTTGTATATGACCCTTCAGAATAGAAAGGCTATTCTTGCAGATCTGTGTTACCAAGCCAAATAGTGTTTCCATTGGTTATGTAGAATTGCTAGTACAGTATTTCCATTATATATTGAAAGGAGTACAAATCACAGCAGATTTTTCACTACTGTATAGAAAGGGGTTACAGAAAATTAATTCCAACAGTTCCTTCATGCCAATAGGCACTGTAATGTTTTACTGATGAAGTATGTACCCTTAAGTAAAAATTACATAAATAATTTCTTGTTTTAAAGAATTGCATTAAAGGTGTAATATATTAGATACATTAGTGACTACAAATTTCTATTAAAACTCTTATTGCTAGACTTATCAGAAGAACCTATTCCATATTCACATTAGCAAGCTTTGTGCCAGCCAAACATCACCAGGAAGATTTTCACTGCAAAATTTCATACATCTCTTTGCAGTAGAAAACACCCATATGTAACTAAGTGGTTCAAGCCCCACTTCAGAGACTTGAACACATAATCTCAGCTAATACTTCAGTTCAGTACTGAGGGAGTGCTACATTGTCGGAGGTGCCGTTTTTCGGCTGAGACGTTAAACCGTCTGCCCTCTCGGGTGGAAGTAAAAGATCCCCATAGCACTATTCGAAGAGCAGGGGGGTTCTCCTGATTGCCTGGACAACATTTATCCCTCAACCAGCATGACTAAAACAGGTTATCTGGTCATTTATCTTATTGCTGTTTGTGAGAAATTGCTGTGCACAAATTGGCTGCTGTGTTTCCTACTTTACAATAGTGACTACACTTCAAAATTGGCTGTGAAATGTTTTGGGACGTCCTGAAGTCAAGAAAAGGTGCTATACAAATGCAAGCTCTTTCTTTCTTTATAAAAATGTTCTCCATTACATGAAAGTTTGTGTTGATGGAAGTTACTTATGCTATAAGATGAGCTGAAAGTGTAATGTAAGCATTCTGCACTGCCCTCTGCCACTCTGAAACACCGACCACAAAAAAGTGACAAGTTGTTAGTGCAATTAGCAATTCAGTAACAATATAGTGTTCAGAAAAGCTTTTTTAAAACAAATACTTTTTCACTTATTCTAACAAAAGCTGTATTCAATCCTCTTTATCCCTCCTCTGATCACTTACTGACTTATTTTCAGTGCTGCACTGGAGAGAAACGATGGTAGTAAGTTCTTAGTTGTTGTTGGGCATCACCTTCTTGAAGGCAACATTAAATGTTCTTCTAAATGCCAACCATGCCTACAGCTTATTCAAATTGCACACTGAGTCTCATTACGTCAAGAGCAGTACAGTATTTTGTATAGGACATGCACGCCATACAAATATTCAGTGTCAATATGTGCAATGCTGCTACACAAACTTGGATAAACATCTCATATAAATGATCTCTCCTTTACTGGGTTAGAATAGTCAGTACAGGCATGTGGCTTTTAAGCACCAGGAACTACAATCTATCTGAAAGCTGTTCACTGTAGGAACATAGGAACAGGAGTAGGCCATTCAGCCCCTTGTGCCTGCTCTGCCATTTGATAAGATCATGGCTGATCTGTGATGTAGCTCCATATACCTGCCTTTGGCCCACATCCCTTAATACCTTTGGTTGTTCACTGTGCCTATACACCCAGAACATTAGGGTAATGTTCAATTTAACTGTTTGGCTAGTAATCTGGCAGAGCAGACCAACCACCCATTGTAGAACCTGCCCAATTTTCATCGCTCAATCTTCAGGTTTCTCCTAGATTTCTTTCCCCGTGGCAATTATCCTTCACCTTCTTTGCTCCGGTGGTTGTCCAGTTGTGTTTCGGGTTAATAGAATACTTTCACCTCCACCAACTCCAGTTATGCCTGAGTTCACGGATCTACATTTTAATTAGTTCATTAGTTAGTGGTTATTTGTTTTTATTTTTTTAATTGGTTCTCAGAACCTATCATCTCCTCAGGCACCCATTGATATTTTCTGGAGCGTTTGTCCACATTAATCATCAAGTGTCTGTTTTTAATTGACTTCATAGACCAAGTTAGAGTAACTCGATAGGATAAGCATCACACAACATACCACTAAGCTGCTTAGTTCTAAAGCATTTCAGTTTGGGTGTGTGAAACTAGCTACCAGCTAAAAGTGCATTAAAGTACAACTTTAGCATTAGTACAAAGCTAAAGTTGTGTAAATCCAGAGTCAGGGCCCAAACTGAAACTGAGAAGTAGAGCAAGACTTCTTAGAGGGTTAATCTCCTTGTACTTGGAGGGCCAGATCTATTGATGACTCCATCACTTTCTCTGTCAATGGTGCCTCTTGGCCAACTGATATGTGTTATTGAAGTCTAAATCAACATGTTTTTTCTTCTCTGTGCCTTAACCCTGTGCTTTATGTGACAGTCCGAGATTAGGAACACACAGTCCAGAGAAAGCCTGAGTGCAAAGGTCTTTGTGAGTGGCAGGCAGCCTGGGATGTGACCTTTGCCCTCAAGCCATTTGAGAAACAGGTGTTACACAGCCTTTCTTAAAATTAAACATTTCTCAAATAATGTATTGCGACAATGCTTTACTGCTGCCGCTTGCCCTTTGAAGCCATATATATTGTTGCTTTTGCTGCATATGAAATTGTGCCATTAGGTTTTGACTTGTTTATGCTGCCTTTCTCACAATGCCCTTTGCCAGTTTATACACACACACACACACACACACACACACACACACACACGTTTCTTGCAGCCCTTTGCCTTACCCTCTTACATCTACACTGCCAAGAGAAAAACCTTGACAGTAATTACAGAAACTGAAGTTAAAAAAATGGACTGTCGCTACCATCATTACTGTGATAGTCTTCACTATCTGAGATAGTCATGGAACTACTAACATGACAGAAAATATCTGAGTGAAACTTGGTGCCAGACTTTTAGTTGCAATAGGAGTGACAAGATCAGTTATAGACAGGGCTCGAACAACCAACTCAGATGAAAAAGGAAAAATACTGCAACTGCTGGATAACTGAAATAAAATCAGAAAATACCAGAAATACACAGCAGGTCTGTAGGCTGAAAAAAGAAGACGAATTAACAGTCTGGGTGTAGACCAATCTTCTCTATGGGTCAATCTGGACCAGTGAAATACCACTATAGCATGTTGTGCACGAATGGAAAAAATTAACACATCAGGAAGATGTCTAGTGGCACCTGGGTGAAGGCAACCAGCTCCTTACACTGATGGTAGAAAGGCAGCATACATTCGCACCTGTGATTTACCACAGTAATACTCCGTGCAGTGGGGAGCACTTGGATGGCAGAAGCTAAACTGTTGCCCATCACTGGTGCAGCTTTTTGCATTGCCTGGGCAGACTGAAGTCTTGAGTTTTCAATTCATCATCAAGTTATTCAGGGTCAGAGCCTACAGCGATACATTTCAATAATGCTTTCCATTTACTGCCCATTCAATTTAGTTGATGCAAGTTAAATGGCTAGTACTACAATCCCCAAACAGTTCATAGGGACTTATTGTATGTGCAGAGCTCCATGCACATATGGGACTGGCAGCTAAAATTGAAAAAAATTCTAATCTTCAAAAATACTTTTTTTTTTCCATGAACTACCACTAAATACTGATCTATGTAATCAAAATCTGAGCCTGGAAATTTCTAAATCTTCCTAAAGCAGCTCTGAGCTGCAATTAGGAGCAGATAATCACCTAAAACAACACTGAAAAAGGCAAAGCTAGGTGATCACTGGTTGAATTGTTGCAGATGTGGGTGTTACTGAGAAAAATCACTTTGATTAGCTAGGAACTGCAAGGGCTTGGGCAGAGAAGGCACACATTCAAAGTGACTGCTGTATCAGGCATGAGAACATAACTTAAAGCTAGCCAATTAACCACCACAGTACCGGATGTGGCTGACACATCCAGGGCTCTGCCAGTGTATAGACCAGAGAGGTCTAGGACCACCAGAAACCCAGCAGGCTACCAGTGGAACTTACTTCTACAGGGTATGGCTTAGAAGGATTGGTGGATTGTGTGTCACAGCTTTTAGGATCTACCCTTTCAACTCCTTTAATCATCTTAAACACCTCAATTAGATCACCCCCTTAAATCTTCTATACTCAAGGGAATGCAAGCCTAGTCTATGCAACCTGTCCTCATAATTTAACCCTTTTTAGCCCCGGCTAAACAGCTAAATTTTTAACGGTACAAATCATATCTGCTGATTAACTGTGCACAAACTGCCTTGTCCTACACTTTCAATACACAGTTCTTCAAATACCATCTAATATCATTTTATACTTGGCTCCTGTTAAACAATGACAAACACATTATTGTGTAATGTGTGAATGCTGGGAGCTTGATTGAATTAGAACTCCTCTTATTCCTGTAGACATTGTGCCGGGGTTAGGGGAGTGGGGGCGGGGTGGCGGGTGGAATGGCCACCTGTTGCCAAGATAAACCCCCCCACCCAGAACGTTGGGAAATCCTGCAGTGCATTGAAATTGAAATTCCATGTGAAAAAGCACACCACACATGGGCAACAAAGTTAGAAAATA
The DNA here is from genome assembly GCF_035084215.1 of Heptranchias perlo. NCBI lineage: Eukaryota > Metazoa > Chordata > Chondrichthyes > Hexanchiformes > Hexanchidae > Heptranchias > Heptranchias perlo. Next base: position 12,074,281 of record NC_090332.1, on the reverse strand, counting down.
ATACGAGCTGTGAAGTGGGTGGGAAGCTTTGCGATTTTCTGGCCCCCACTTGCCCAGTTCCTTCATGCTGGCAAGAAATTCTAGGCCATGAGTAATTTTAGGCTTCACTTGATATTGTGTTGTGAAAACATGCAGCTCTAAGTAGTTAGATGGTGTTCTTTTTGGGAGCATATCCAGCTACTTTGCGGCTTTCAAGGAGCAATGAAAATAACTGCATGTTGTGCCAGCACTCTGGCGATTAGAGATGGACTTTTAGTTCTGCAGAGAATTAGACAAGATTCAGTACAGTGTAGATACAAAGTAGTTTGTGTTTCTGTAACCACCATCCTACACAGCTCTCATGATGTTAAGTACAATGCGTGTGATAACCAACAACAACTACTTGCATTTATATAGAGCCTTTAACGTAGTAAAACGTCACAAGGCGCTTCACAGGAGCGTTATCAAACAAGCTGTTGGTTGGAGGAGGGCCAAGGAGGGCCGCGCAGGTAGAAATAAAATGAAAGACTCTGTAGCTGTGCTCTCACTCTATTGATTGTCACCATGGGATACCATCCTGCTATAACCAGAGTGGTCAGTGAACGGTGGCCAAAAGATTTCTCCATATGCATTGGAGAAACTGCCAGTCTGTAGTTTGGCAGCCACCCTCCTTACAGTAAGAAGCAATTTATATTTTAGATCCAAATGCTTAGAATAACTGAATGCAAAAAGTGAGTTTTAATCAGTCAAAAGCAAAATACTGCGGATGCTGGAAATCTGAAATAAAAACAGAAAATGCTGGAAACACACAGCAAGTCAGGCAGCATCTGTGGAGAAAGAAACAGAATTAACGTTTCAGGTCAATGATCCTTTGTCAGTGTGTTTCCAGCATTTTCGAGTATTAATCAGTCTTTGGTACCCTGTATCATTTACAGAAGGATGCAGCAGCCACTCAAATACTTAGGCCCCAATTTTAACTGGGGGCCAATTTTCGGCAGGTGAGTTCTGGCGTCAGTTCGAAACTCCACTGCTGCGGCAAAAAAGAGGCCCGGGGTATTTGTACTTCCGGATCTCATTTAAATGCCGTGGGGCGAGAAGTCGTTGGGAAAGGGAAGGGTGGAAATTCATTTAACCATACTGATTCCTGGGATGGCAGGACTGACGTATGAGGAGAGATTGGGTCGACCAGGCCTATATTCACTAGAGTTTAGAAGAATGAGAGGTGATCTCATCGAAACATATAAAATACTAACTGGACTAGACAGACTAGATGCAGGGAGGATGTTCCCAATGGCTGGGGAGTCCAGAACCAGGGGTCACAGTCTCAGGATATGGGGTATGCCATTTAGAACCGAGATGGGAGAAATTTCTTCACTCTGAGGGTGGTGAACCTGTGAAATTCTCTACCACAGAAGGCAGTGGAGGCCAAGTCATTAGATGTATTCAAGAAGGAGATAGATATATTTCTTAATGCTAAAGGGATCAAGGGATATGGGGAAAAAGCAGGAACAGGGTACTGAGTTAGACGATCAGCCACAATCATTTTGAATGGCGGAGCAGGGCCGAATGGCTTACTCTTGCTCCTATTTTCTATGTTTCTATGTTTCATGCGGCCCAGAGGTCACCCGACAAGCAGGTAACCTAACTCTCTTTCAGATGCTGACTGACCTACAGTGCCTGTCCAGCATTTTCTCCCTTGATTTCAGAAATCCAGCAGTTAAGTTAAAGTGGTTATTGGGCAATCAACAGTGATTTACTTCCACCACCCCCACCCCACCCCCCGCCAAAAGACTCCTAAGTGCAAGAGGCAAGAAAGGTAGCACCAGATTATCTGCTCCTGAAGTGACCTGAGGTTAGATTCATCATCCCAAGTCCACTAAGCACCAGCATTGCTGTCCAATTTATTCCTACTGCCTTTCTAATTCGAATCCATCTCCTCCTCATCATCACTTTGACACATGCAGCACAATGAATATACAGGTGTAGCATGCGTGTGCTGGTTCCAGAACTTGTTTTCTACCTACTTTTACTAATTTGTTTTTGCACTGTGAAAATTACTTTCAATTCATCATCATCATCATCAAGACCAGTGGAGAACAGGTGCCAGCTGACAGATGTTTGTTTCGGTTTTGAAGCCTATTGAGAGGTGTGTGTTCCTTTCAGTACAGAACACAATTGGTGGTTTGTACTTGAATTTTTTTTTTTAAAAGTGAGATGAAATTGGGATTGAAAGGAATAAAAAGATAGAGGGAATATTTATTCTCTTTTAGGTGGCATAGGAAAGAAAACTATCGTTCAGTGATTGTTTCAAGTGGTTGTATTTATGACATTCAGAGTTTGCTACACGCACTCTGTAGGATGCATGGACATTATAAGTGCTGGTACTTGAAGCAATCATAGTATTTTTGTTCTTGATGTATTTGCGAAGTAAATGGTTGTAAAACAAAAATCATAAGTTCCGTAGAAACTTTTGTATATTTTCTTTTAACAAAGAATTCAAAGTCAGGCTAACACACATTTTCTCAATAGGATGCCAAGCCTGTACTTCATCCTCACACGTGAACACATAGGACTACTACGGGTATGGTAGCATAGTGGTTATCTTACTGGACTAATAATCCAGAGAATGTGAGTTCATAATCCCACCATGGAGTTGGCGAATTTGAATTCAGTTGAAAAAAACTGAAATAAAAGGCTGGTATCAGTAAAAGTCACCCTGAAGCTGTTAGATGGTCCATTAACGTCCTTTAGAGAAGGAAACATGATGTCCTTACCTAGTCTGGCCTATATGTGACACCAGTCCCACACCAATGTGGTTGATTCTTACCTGCCTTCTGAAATGGTCTATCAAGCCATTTGGTTGTATCAAACAATTATTTCGTTTAAGAAAAATGCCCACCACCACCTTCTTAGGGCAACTAGGGATGGGCAATAAACACCGGCTTTTCCAGTGATGCCCACATCCCAATAATAAATTTTAAAAAGCATACGCCTAACATCTTCACGTTTTCATTTGTTAAAATGCAAAGCAATCCTTACACAATTTCAGTTTAAAAAATGAATGAGGAAAATCTTCAAAATTTCAAAAAGTTATATGTTCTAAGGTATGTGATTGTTTCCACTACATTAAAACCCTATTTGGGTTTAGTTACTGACACTGCATTGTCTGTTCGTGTGGGTGCACCATTGTGTCTACTATTGAAAATAATAACCATAATACTTCACCTACAGTGGCACAAGTAGTTGAACTGAATGATGATTACAAACCAGTCTAAACCCCAGAGATCTCGGATTTCAGGATCTTCGAAAGTTAGGAGGCCTGTCCCCCTTCAGGGTTTGTAGCCCACTTATCCTGTTTTTAATCTCCACCCTATTAAGTCTCACAATCACAGACACCAAAGCATACACTGAACAGCAGGTCCGTACCAGTACTGTGGAGCATGTTATGTCACCGATTTTATAATAAGGACACTTTTTCTCTTGTTCCTCTCGTATGGCGGAAGACACTGAAGTGGGATCCAGTAACCAGGAGCAATCATGCATCTGACAGCTTATCACGTTGCTCAAAAATAGCAGCAGTGTACATCTATCCATCCTGGGGATTTATAAAATGACTTTGAGGAGACTGCACTAGGTGAAACACAAGAGCATAAGTGAGCAGGTGGAGGTGACGGAGGAAGAGCAGAAAGCACCTGTGGCTGTAGGATGAAATTGCAGCCATGCCAACTGTTGAGAGGTTTCCTGATCTTCAGGATGCAGCTTTTTAAAAGAAAGATGTTTTCAGAGCATAAAAGGTAGTTGGAGTCATTGCCAAATATGTCTACCAGCTTTCATCAGATGGTGATTAGTGTGGAGGATTCTACAACTTGCATTTGTGGTGTACCGATACACAGGATAGAAACTCTGCAGTCCATCTCTCGTGAATATTTTGACTGTTGACTATGCAGCCATGGCATTGATGGCAACTTGTCCTTGAACAAGTTGGGTGATCAAATGGAGAAAGCCACTGACAAAGACTTCAATATTGTCATTGCTACCACAAGGTCTGCTGGCTGGCAGATCAGCGAGCAGGGTGTCACGGAGCCCAGGAGCAGATGTGAAATGGCAATGCATGATGATGCTGTCTCGCCTGACAACAGGTCCAAACCATTCCACCACACCCCTCAATGACACATCATGGAAATCATTAAAAAATCAGGAGAGATGTATAACATGCTCCGATTTGCTATCACCCATTTTACACTATTGCACCAAGTCAAAATTATCCTCGATGATTCTCCTGACTTTGGAACAATTTCACAGCCAGTAATGGTATGCATGATTCTATCCCTTGTTCACAGAAGCTTAGTTGCAAATCTAACTATCATTTATAATGTTAGGGACGCTTCAGCTTGCATTAGGAAACCTGGGAATCGCCTACGCTGTACAATTTAAGTCTTTCTATGCTCCAGAAACTACTGGGGCGAAAGTTGTGCAGCATCCTCCTCTGGCTGTACGGTTGTTGTGCTTCCTATAAAACAATGAACAGGGTGGGCTGCATAACTTAGAAATACCTCATCATCAGTGGCTTGCTTTTCATGATCCATTGGTATTTGGTTTATACCACAAGTCCAATTCCATTTTTAAAATAAATCTTAGCTGCTGTGTTTTTTTTTCCCAATGACATCCTATACTGCCTGAAGGATCACTAATTTGTATCTTAATGATGCTGTTGGAAGCCACTGGATATCAGCACAGACTAGGATTGCATGGTTTGCACCAGCACACCCCATTTAACTAACAACTTGCACTTTTATAACATCTTTAACATAGAAAAATACCCCCAAAGTGCTTCATAGAGGAAGAAAGGGAGGTAGGGGATGTAACCAAAAGCTTGGTCCAAGAGATGGGTTTTGAAATGGAAAGAGAGAGGTGGAGGGGTTTAATAAGGGGATTGCAGAGCTTAGGCACAAGCCATTAATAATGCAGAAAAAGAAATTGAAATTGAAACAATCTATGGAATTTAGCTGAAACAAAAGAGAGATGAGCAGAATTGCAAGGGTAGCAGCATGACAGACCTGAATAGAGAAGGATGTCAGCACCTGCTTATAGTGAGAAACAGATCCAGTAGTTACCCACAAAACTCATAATCTGCAGAGTGTGAACGACTGCTGTAAACATGTGTTATGGTTATAGAAGCAAAACCACAGACAGAAAGCACAGGAAACTGAATCATTACATTCACAGACTGAAGATAAGAGAAAATGAAAAAGAACAGAACAAAGGAAACAGTACAAACCATACAGCAACAATCTAAATGAGCCAGGACCTTCTGATCTGAAAGACTGACGAGTGCTTAAAAACAAAACATCCAAATGATGAATTCTTCATATCATCAAGAATTCATAGACACAAGGATCAAACATACCGCCCACTTGAATTTAATCTAATTCTGCTTTTAAAAATAGTGACAGCACTAAACTAAGTGCAAACTATAACATTGATGACAACAATGAAGAGTGCAAACAGAAATATGTACTACACCCAGAATGTGTCAGGTATGCTGTGCCTGTTGGGCACCCATAGAAGAAAATCTACCCTATCGGCTGCAATCACACCAAAATGTGGGGGAAACAGGCCTTTACAGGACTTCTCAGAAAATAGGCACCGCAACGGAGGAGTTGGAAAATGAAATAAAAGTACTGTCTCTATATATAAATAGAAACGGCAAATGATAATGTTTTTCTCCTTCCCACAAAATACAGACATTTTTGAAATAACACCATTGAGATATAAATCATGTACGATGAGTGGGCAGACTACAAAATTCTTTAACAGCAAAGTCTCACATTGTTATTAGTATCACGAATGAAATACAAATCATATCTTCCATGCACTTTCATAATGCATTTGATTTATATTTTCCAGAAAGGTAAAGAATTTTGACTCTAATTATTTATTTGGATGAGTTTAATGATGCATTCACTTCCATTGTGGATTGGCTTGGGTGATTTCACTGGTCCATTGTTCTGTTGTGCACATTTAAGAGTGTTAGTGCTTTGAACACTTTTTAAATTGTCCCATTTTAAATGACATACAGAAAAAAATGCTTCTCAAAGAAAAATTGTTTCAGTAATAAGAATGTGGTGTTGTGCCGATGTACGGTTAACAGGAGATGACATTAAATAGAGTAAAGATGTTACTTCTATGTAGTTGCTTCCATGGTTCATTACAAAAGAAAGCATTCGAATCCATGTTGTAATTTCAGTCACTTTAGATCCTTCATTTCAGCAAAAGAACAGTAGAGAGCTAGATCAGTGCTAAAGAAAGTTCAAAGATATCAGTCTTAGGTGCTTGTACTGATAACTCCATAAAAAATCTGGGGACAGAATGATTAGACAAAGTGGGAGGATACAGATTCATACCTACGATTGTCCATAGTGGGAATTCTCAGTCTTAAGTCAGTTAGGGGAAAGGTATCCCCTGGCAGGCACATTCCCAGAGAGAGAACCAAAACCCATCACAAACGTACAAGCTGCCCTGGGCCTCATGCACATTTCCTAATGCCATTGCTAGTGGCTCTTATGCAAGCTGTCTATCTTCCTAGCTTGGGAATAGTTAGGTTAACCTCAAAAATAAAGAATCCCCTGATTATAAAGCTCACTGACATTCCCCCAATGGCTCACAAAACTGGATTAAGAATTCTTGAGGTTCTGGACCCCACCAAAAACATTCAGGGCACCCCTCACCTTGGATCCTGTGGAAAGCACACTCCCCAAACCTGAGCACACGCACCCTTTCTCCAAGAGCTGGGTTCCTGTCCCCGGGTTTTTAGTCTGGTTCTGAAAGGTGCCTGAAGCGGAGAGTGAGTCAGACAGTTCAGTAAGTCCTACAGCGTTCGGGGCTCAGGGCTCGGCTTGGCAGACAGTAGTCAGTGGGCGGCAGAACCAGGTCTAACATTTGTTAAATATGTGAATTCCTCAGACACTGTTAAACCTGCTGCCTCCCTGCTCTCAGCTGGCTCGAGCCGCATCCTCTGTATTTGAGGAGAAACACAGTGAAGCTTCCATGGGCTCCCCTGCTGCACTCTCAGTGCCACACTGGACAATTCCAGTAGGAGCTCCATATTTGGTGGCCCCCACATCCTGGGAACAGCCCTTGTAGGCTCGTGCATTAATCCATTCCTCAGTGAGCTTGCTCAATACCTATGGAGCCAGACCCAGTTCCACCTGGTGCCTGTGGAACCATAAACCAGCAAGGACTCAGTATCTGCAAGAGAGGAGAGGAGGGAGAAAATTGGTTATAAGAACAAAAAGAAAGTTCATTAACAGAAAAAAGAAAAACTCTTATGCCATGAAAATAGTAATGCCTCTTCATGATATAAACATCACAGGTGCTCTCTCTAAATTCTACAACCCCATTGAAAGAGAAAGAAGAAAGCATTTATACAGCACCTTTCATGATCTCAGGATGTCCCAAAGTGCTTCACAGCCAATTAATTATTTTTGAAGTGTAGTCACTGGTGCAATGTTAGAAAACACAGCAGCCAATTTGTCCACAGCAAAGCCCCGCAAACAGCAAGGACCACATAATTTTTTTTAGTGATGCTGGTTGAGGGATAAATATTGTCCAGAACCCCGGGAGAACTCCCCTGCCCTCCTTTGAATAGGCTAATGGGATCTTTTACTTCCACCTGAGGGGGCAGATTGGAGACTTGGTTTAATGTGTCATTCGAATAATGGCACTTCCGACAGTGCAACACTCCGAGTACCGCACTGAAGTGTCAGCCTAGATTATGTGCTCCAGTCTTTGGAGTGCAGCTTGAACACACTTCTTTCTGACTCAGAGCGAGAATGCTATCACTGAGTGTAGTCTGACACTTCAATCAGCGTCTCATGACCCTGCTGAACTAGTACGATGCACAACCTTTGTCTCCACCAATGGTAAATTGGTTCAAGAAGTCAAAAAACCGCAATTTTACTTTCTGGCAGGAACTGAGAAAGACATTATCAGCTGCAGTAACCACATTTCCACTTTGATAGTAGTGTTACCACCAGCATGTGCTCTGTTCTTATTTGTGCAAAACCGAGGCCAGAATTGTTACTGGAAGCAGTAGGTTTCCCACTGATACTGTAGGTAGTAAACTGTTAACTGCTAGTTCTGGGAAAACTATTGTCTATACCTGCTTATACTGTATAATGCAAACTTTAGGACAGTATGAATATGTCAGACATAGAATTAAGAAACTTTTACAGGGATAGACTGCCACTACTTCTAATTGTGAATGCTTATACATATTTGTTTCATTCTGCTTTTGCTTGTTTTGCTTACCTGTTTATTTTTATTTGTTTATTCCTTCCCATTTTAATGTGGGTAGCCTTTTTGCACGTTTGTTGCAGACTCTAACTCAGTCTTTTCCAGGATCTCAAAACAGGGCAATTCCTTACCTCTTTAAGACTTTACTTCTGCCTGCAAATTTTAAGGGTCGATTTTAACCCTGCCCGCCCAGCAGAGAAGGCAGTTAAAATCGCCCATGGGACTTAATCACTCTCTTCAAGCAGGTTCCGATCTTCTGAGCAGATGGGAAGGACACGTGCTGGAAACCGGCAGGTTCTTTCTTTAAATATGCAGATTGGGCTCTGATGACATCATCATGGACCAACTACTATTTTAACCAAAGGTTGGCACGAGGAGTCGAGGCCAGAAAAGGTCCAAAAAGATAAGCTGATTTTTTTTTTACTTTTCCTGTGGGACCCGAAGAAACAGGAGAAAGGAAAGTTTAGGCCTCCCCTGCCCTGGGCTCTGTCTCCAGGACCCCCTCCCCACGACTTACCGAGTACCAGGATCCATTCCTTTGGTCGTTGCTGGCAGGCTCCTGCTGGTCCAACATTGTGCCCCCACCCACAAGTCACCTGCCACTTCCCTCAGGTTTCTGGTGGGAGACTGACTGAGGCTATGCATCGGAGGCCCGGGAGTTAAAATCTCCCGGGCCTCAGGCTGACGAGGTCGCGACGGTTTGCTGCCCGCCTCAGTCCCCGCCCATCTGATTCCCGCCCATCTGATTCCCGCCTCGTGTTAAAATCAGGGCCCCAGTCTTTTATATCCTAAGTTTAGCTTGCCTGATTTACCCATTTTCTCTTCTATTCTTTTCAGTTGTAAACAATTTTACAACACCAAGTTATAGTCCAGCAATTTTATTTTAAATTCACAAGCTTTCGGAGGCTTCCTCCTTCCTCAGGTACATTTACCTGAGGAAGGAGGAAGCCTCCGAAAGCTTGTGAATTTAAAATAAAATTGCTGGACTATAACTTGGTGTTGTAAAATTGTTTACAATTGTCAACCCCAGTCCATCACCGGCATCTCCACATCATTCTTTTCAGTGTTAGTGTTCTGCACTATGGACTTTGATTCACCCAACTATCTCCATGAACAAAAGCTGCATCTTCAGTACTCATTTCCTGTTGCAGTATTTTCCAGTCTGGGTTTCTCCTTTCTAGGCTACTTTTCACCTAACGTGGCAGATGCCTTAGAAGTGAGACCCAATGGCCCGGAATTTGCTCTGAGTGGCGAACGACCGTCACCCACAGCTCGTTAATTATAAACTCACCCACAAACTCTTCGCGGGCTTTTGAGCAGCAACTTGCTTCAGTGGTGACCAGCAAGAAGTGCATCGATCTTCGCCGGGCTTCTCTGAGCTGTGAGAGCGGGGAAAGGATCTCTCTCTCCCCTCAACCGATCAGCTTGAAGCATTCTTCACCAGCCACGCAAACTATGAACCAGGAAGTGAAAGCTACAACAGTAAATTTAATGTAAAATCAGTTAGAGAACGTAAAATAAAAAGAGGGTAAAAAATATTGAATTAAAAGTAAAAAAAAATAAAACTACAATTTTTTTTTTACAATCTCAACAGCAATTAAAAGGACAAAGCAGCCGTTGGATTGGCACCCCATCCACCACCCTAAACATTCACTCCCTTCACCACCGGCGCACTGTGGTTGCATTGCAGTAACTCGCCAAGGCTTCTTCAACAGCACCTCCCAAACCCGTGACCTCTACCACCTAGAAGGACAAGAGCAGCAGGCACATGGGAACAACACCACTTGCACGTTCCCCTCCAAGTCACACACCATTCCGACTTGGAAATATATCGCCGTTCCTTCATCGTCGCAGGGTCAAAATCCTGGAACTCCCTTCCTAACAGCATTGTGGGAGAACCTTCACCACACGGACTGCAGCGGTTCCAGAAGGCGGCTCACCACCACCTTCTCAAGGGCAATTAGGGATGGGCAATAAATGCCGGCCTTGCCAGCGACGCCCACATCCCATGAACGAATAAAAAAAAAATCGGAAGGAATGAGATTCCACATTTTTAAAAGTTAATTTTCAGTGCCACAAAGGCTGTTTGGCAGTCATTAATACTTACCACGCCGTTAAAAGTTAGTTTACACCTAAAGAAACCCAGCGTACCTTTTTCTGTGCAGTCCGTTTCCAGCTGGGCAGTGCAGCAACTTTGCGCTGGTCCATTCATTTCACCGGCGAGCTGTCCTTCCCGCGCAGCTTTCAATCAAGCAGGGAATCCCTTAGAGCAACTTCCGGATTTGCGCGTTTGACTGCGCGTGCACACTCGCTGGAAGTTGCTCCTCCGTTTGCCCTTATTGCTCTCTGTTATTTTTGGAACAAATTCCGGGCCAATATTTCTGTTTGACATGCAGGCAGTTTTATCCTCCCCATCCTTCAAGAATAACATACCTCTATGCATTAAAATGGACTCGTAATCTATCTCTATATGAATATGATAAGGCAGCAACGAGAGGCCGTTTAGCCTATCCAGCTTGACTGTTGTTTATGTTCACGTTCAAGACCTTCTAAGATCATTCCTCATTTCTCTACATCAGTAACAAGCCTGTATTCTTTACACCGGCTAACTCTGTGATCTGCCCTTTTTTAAATGTTTCGTTCCATATTAACTGTGCTTGGTTGAGTCAATCTTCCATTGACTCCCTCATTAACTCCGCTGGTTAAATCAGTGAGTGGCTGAGTTTAACCAGCTAATAGGGCCCCAGGCTTGCTTTCCTCCCTAAGCACAGAAGCATTAAAAAAAAGTAACTTAAAATCTGGAAAAATGTTGTCTCCCAGCATCTGTGAACAAAGAAAAAAGCTCTAATGACTGCATTTACTAATTACAAAAAGTTGTGTTGAAGGTTGGAGAGTTACTTTGTGTGGTTGCTGTTTCACAGAGCAGCTCTGGCAAATACCCAAGTGCATTGGTCCGAAGACCAGCCTTTCCCAAGGATAGGATTCCTTCCCACCCTTTTTATATTCTTCTGTGCCTTGTGCTGCTATGTAAGAAAACTAACTGTTGAATTGGTAGTCTTTTTACTACCCATATCCGTTGGACAGTTACTTCATCAAAGAGAATAGCGAAGAACGTATGCACATAACGTTCAGTGCATCACATATTATAAATCTAACCAAGCTTACACATGCCTCCTAACAAAATATCAGGACACATAGGGCACAATTTTAATATGCCAGCGGGAAGAGTCCAGTTTGGGGGGGGGGCGGTGATTTGCGGGCATCAAACCCGGAAGGGAAGTAGGCGGGTTGCAATCGCAACCCTAATGAGGCCAATCAAAGCCTCTTCGCACCCGGCTGCCAGCCTGATTGACAGGCTGTCTGCCGACAGGAGCTACACATCCGGGGTGGGGGTGGAGGGGAGAAAGAGACAGAGAGAGAGAGATTGTCGGCAGTTAAGATAGAAATGCGGGGGTGATTAGAGATTAGAGTGGAGACATCGGACATCGGGATCAGAGGGCAGACATCGGACATCAGGATTAGAGTGGGGGGGAGGGAATCGAGGCAACATTGTTTTTAAGGTATGTTTATTTAATTTGTTTGCAATGGGAAATGTAATTTAATTTAATTTATTTTGTTTATATTTCACTGATTCGGCCCTTCCTGCCTGGTTTGACCAGGCGTGAATGGGAAGCTGTGAGAAAGCCACCCAGGTAACGTTAAAATCTTTAACTATCCAATACACAAAAAATAAACTAACAAGTACCTCAATGAGGTACACTTGCTCCTTTAATTATCAGCCCGCCGGATTTAAGTGGGGGCAGGACCTCCTGGTTACTGCTGTACGCACGCACACAGATTTGCCTGAGTCTCATTCAAAAATGTGCGGGTTCCAGCCGGGATGTCTGCCCGCTCCCAAAAACAGTGATTTTGATCGCACACCCATCCCACCGTTTTTTTCCCTTTTAAAATCGTACCCATGCTGTTTGTGCTGTAGAACTAATCGCAAGACCACCTATTAAATTACTGTGTAAAATACCATGTTTTGACTAAGCGATGTTCAACATAAGCTTACTAGGGTGTTCTTTATAAATAAAATCACTAACATGATACATCGGACCATGCAATTGTTGAGCCTGAGAACTCCAAGATGCCCCTAGTCCCAAAATACTTACAGACCGCAAACTCTTAATACATTCCTGTCAATCACATTGATTTCAACCTTCGCTTTGAGGAAAATCCTCATTTTTCATTACTTTCTGACAGTTGAATGTATTTCAGTTGGGGAAAAAAATCCTGCCTTCTCACTATAATTTCATTTCTTTTAATGGCAGTGTGATGAAGTGATTTACCTCTCCTCTGTTTTCATTAGAACTTAATATTTAAATCTACGTGAGTGACACATGATTCTTCAAATTTAAAGTACTATTGGTGCAACAGATTGAAAACACACAGCTGACACAAACAGGAATCACTACTTAATAATTTGCTTAAAAAAGAAATAAATTTATTTTTGAAAGACTTTAGAGTCAAAAATGTGATTTGTTTCCAAGCCAATGTTCTTAGTGGCTATTGCAAAGAACGCTGACAGGGGGAGAAAAACTGCCACTAATATATGAAAAATACTCACAACTGTGAACTCCGTGAGAAAGAGTTCACTTTTTATTTTACAAATTGAGATGCAAAGTTTACTTTAATCAAATAAGACACACCAATGACATGGAAAGCACTCTAATCAATCAAAAAATGTTCAAAAGCCCCGATTTTAACTCTGGACGTGAATCGGGCTGGCCGGGGTGGGGGGGGGGGTGAAGCGGGCAGGAAGCCCCCATAATGTCACTGACGTGAGGCCTAGGCAATTTTAACCCCGGGGCCTCGTGCGTATTTGATTGCCGATCAATTCGGCAATCAGGCAGCCCATCTACCTGCCACCCACAATTCCTGAGGCCTAATTAAAGTGAGGTTTCGTCCCCTGCTTGGATTTATCATTGAACAGCCCCGCAACATATCTTGGCTACTGAAATGTGTAAAAGGTCTGCTCCCCGTCCCACTACGTTTCAGGTGGCTCCCTGTAGATCCTAGTGAATGAAGTCAGGGCAAGGAGGGAAATACTCTTCCCCTGCAGCCGCAGGAACATCTCCATGGCCACTATCAAGCAGGCCTGCATAGAGGTGTCTGATAGGTTCAATGCTACCAGTATCACCCCCAGGACCTGGGTTCAATTTCGAAGAGGTTTAATGATCTCAGGAGTAGAGCAAGGGTGAGTGCAGCTCCCCACCTCTGCACCTCTCTCAACGGCACCTGACAACCTTCCTTTCACTCCCTCCACTCTCAACAATTCCCCACCCGCCATCATTTCCCTCAGCGTACATTCACAGGGGCACTCTACACACCTCTTCTTCTCATTACAAACAAACTCATCTCTTCCTTTCCTCTCTTCACACAACAGAGAAACACCATTCTCTTCTCACATCCTAGCACTTCACACAATCACCAACTCCTCCTAGCAGTACTTCCTCGCTTCACATTACACACACTTGGGTTTACATTTATCATCCTCGTTCCATCTCCTTCTCCACCTCGCAGCCATCCTCATTCCATCTTGTTTATTCTCCACCTCTCAACACATGCACTACACGCACAAGCCATACACAGCTCCATTTGCCTTTTCAACAGTCACTCGCTACTACTCACCCTCTCATTTTGCAGGACAAGACAGAGCATAATGCAAGGAAGAGGACCAAGACAGAGGGAGGAGTTCCAAACATTATAGCACTCACCCGAGCTCAGGATATCAGTGGCCGAGGCAGAGCCTTGAGTATCACGGAAGGAGAGGCTGGCAGCTTACCTCAGCAGGGTGTCTGCATAATACTTGTATCCCTTCATTCACCTCAGCAAATATGCAACAACCTTCACAACTTCAAGCTGCCTTCTCCAGACAGTCACCAGCTTCTATCCGCCATCCAAACTCTTACCCCTTTTCTCTTTCTTCTAGGTCCTCCTTGGCAGAAAAAGGCTACTGCAGAAGACACCTTCCAGAGGATGCACCATCAGGCGCTCCATCCCTCCTAGGCACCAGCACGCTGCCTGGGTTAGATAGGGAGCCAGAGAGGTCTGAACGTGGTGAAACACCACGCACAAGTGAGCAACAGGTACTGGTGACAGGGACAGCTCAGGAGAGAGCTCGCTGGAGGGCAAGGTCCTCTCCCAGTTCTGCTCAGCAGGACAGGGATGAGGACTTCAGGGGCCCAGAAAACCGCTGGCCTCACACAAGCAGTTATGTCTGAGAATGGAACGCCTGCCAAGAAGTTTCAGCACTATGGCCGAATGTATGGAGAAATCCACTTCCAGCCTGTGTGGTGTCATCTCCCAGGGCATCAGCACTCTGCAGTCTACCCTGGAGAGTGTGGTCACTTCCAACGATACTGCAACTGGGCCCTAACAAAGGGAGTCAATGTCACCAACCTTTGGCGCATTGGTGGAAGCTCAGACGGCTGCCGTGCGGACATACCCAGCATGGTGCCAGCAAATCAGCTAGGCCAAACTGCCCCAACTGCAGCCAAGGTGCTGGAGTCTTTCGCCGGGGTCCATCACAGGCTCAAGCACCCAAGAGTCACCAGTCACGAGCATCTCAAGGGTCCCAGCATGAGGAACAGCAGCCTTCCACTGATGAGGCCACTGGGCAGCACCTTGAAGGAGCAGTAGAGTGAGTAAACCTTCTTTAAAGAAAAGCAATATGGATTGATCATTTAGTTGAGAAATGAATGGAAGTAATTATGATGTTTGCTATTAAATGAAGCACCTTTATCACATTTGGTATTTTGGTCTGCAGTGTGGTTTAATAGCAACTTTTCAGTCTACATTGTCAGTATGTTATTGATCTAGAAGTTGTCTGAATGGTTTGAATGTTCTTTACTGCAGGATGAAGGGAGTGGTGAAGGAGGTATCAAGGACTGTTAGGCAGAGGAGCTCTGTGTAACTTTCCAGGGCAGGGAATAAGGTCAGTGGAATTGCTCAGCAACTAGCTGGTCAGTCACGTCTCTTGTTGCAAGGTGTAGGGATGACACCCCTTCTTCTGCTGCTTCCTAGCCTTCCCCTGGTCTTCCTCATCTGAGGAGGACTTCTGCTGCAGTACCTCATCCAAATGCAGGCCTCTCTGTATGGCTAGGATGCATAGTATGCAGCACACCACCAGGAAGTGGGATACATGTAAAGTGCCCCTTCAATGGCTCTGAGACTCCAATCCTGCCAGGTTTTACTGGCAAGTCAAGCACTGGGCAGGACTTCCGCGATTTTGAGTTAAAAAGACGCTGGAACCCCTAATTGTGTCGTAGGAGCCCAATGTTAATATATTCACGAGTCCCCCACCTACCTGTGGTGAGTCCCTTTCCTGAAATCAAAAACTGTGCGGTTAAAATGGCGGCCGGTTGGCGGGAGTGTGTCGGGAATGCAGCGGGAAGTTTGTGACCATTATTTTAACCACCCGAGCGTCCCATTCCTTATGGGCGGGCAGGATTAAATTTGGGGCTAAACAGTCAGGTGTTGAGAAGAGACATGGCTTTTAAAAATCAAAAGCAGTAGTGTAACCTCAACTTTGCATGACCCATTATTTCTACTTTTTTTGAACAAGGGTGAATTGGGGCTGTGCAATTTTACAATCTTTGATGTTGTCTGAATCATAGAATCATAGAAGTTACAACATAGAAACAGGCCCTTCGGCCCAACATGTCCATGTCGCCCAGTTTATACCACTAAGCTAGTCCCAATTGCCTGCACTTGGCCCATATCCCTCTATACCCATCTTACCCATGTAACTGTCCAAATGCTTTTTAAAAGACAAAATTGTACCCGCCTCTACTACTGCCTCTGGCAGCTCGTTCCAGACACTCACCACCCTTTGAGTGAAAAAATTGCCCCTCTGGACCCTTTTGTATCTCTCCCCTCTCACCTTAAATCTATGCCCCCTCGTTATAGACTCCCCTACCTTTGGGAAAAGATTTTGACTATCTACCTTATCTATGCCCCTCATTATTTTATAGACTTCTATAAGATCACCCCTAAACCTCCTACTCTCCAGGGAAAAAAGTCCCAGTCTGTCTAACCTCTCCCTATAAGTCAAACCATCAAGTCCCGGTAGCATCCTAGTAAATCTTTTCTGCACTCTTTCTAGTTTAATAATATCCTTTCTATAATAGGGTGACCAGAACTGTACACAGTGTTCCAAGTGTGGCCTCACCAATGCCCTGTACAACTTCAACAAGACATCCCAACTCCTGCATTCAATGTTCTGACCAATGAAACCAAGCATGCCGAATGCCTTCTTCACCACCCTATCCACCTGTGACTCCACTTTCAAGGAGCTATGAACCTGTACTCCTAGATCTCTTTGTTCTATAACTCTCCCCAATGCCCTACCATTAACGGAGTAGGTCCTGGCTCGATTCGATCTACCAAAATGCATCACCTCACATTTATCTAAATTAAACTCCATCTGCCATTCATCGGCCCACTGGCCCAATTTATCAAGATCCCGTTGCAATCCTAGATAACCTTCTTCACTGTCCACAATGCCACCAATCTTGGTGTTATCTGCAAACTTACTAACCATGCCTCCTAAATTCTCATCCAAATCATTAATATAAATAACAAATAACAGCGGACCCAGCACCGATCCCTGAGGCACACCGCTGGACACAGGCATCCAGTTTGAAAAACAACCCTCTACAACCACCCTCTGTCTTCTGTCGTCAATCCAATTTTGTATCCAATTGGCTACCTCACCTTGGATCCCATGAGATTTAACCTTATGTAACAACCTACCATGCGGTACCTTGTCAAAGGCTTTGCTGAAGTCCATGTAGACCACGTCTACTGCACAGCCCTCATCTATCTTCTTGGTTACCCCTTCAAAAAACTCAATCAAATTCGTGAGACATGATTTTCCTCTCACAAAACCATGCTGACTGTTCCTAATTAGTCCCTGCCTCTCCAAATGCCTGTAGATCCTGTCCCTCAGAATTCCCTCTAACAACTTACCCACTACAGATGTCAGGCTCACCGGTCTGTAGTTCCCAGGCTTTTCCCTGCCGCCCTTCTTAAACAAAGGCACAACATTTGCTACCCTCCAATCTTCAGGCACCTCACCTGTAGTGGTGGATGATTCAAATATCTCTGCTAGGGGACCCGCAATTTCCTCCCTAACCTCCCATAACGTCCCGGAGATTTATCTACCTTGATGCGCGTTAAGACTTCCAGAACCTCCCTCTCTGTAATATGTACACTCCTCAAGACATCACTATTTATTTCCCCAAGTTCCCTAACATCCATGCCTTTCTCAACCGTAAATACCGATGTGAAATATTCATTCAGGATCTCACCCATCTCTTGTGGTTCCGCACATAGATGACCTTGTTGATCCTTAAGAGGCCCTACTCTCTCCCTAGTTACTCTTTTGCCCTTTATGTATTTGTAGAAGCTCTTTGGATTCTCCTTTGCCTTATCTGCCAAAGCAATCTCATGTCCCCTTTTTGCCCTCCTGATGGTTTGAATGTTCTTTAATGCAGGATGAAGGGAGTGGTGAAGGAGGTATCAAGGACTGCTAAGCAGAGGAGCTCTGTTTAACTTTCCAGGGCAGGGAATAAGGTCAGTGGAATTGCTCAGCAATTAGCTGGTCCATCACATCCCTTGTTGCAAGGTGTTGGGATGGCCCTCCTTCTTCTGCTGCTTCCTAGACTTCCCCCTGGTCTTTGCCATGAAATTGCTTTGTGTGATCTGGTTAACACCTTTGTCAAAATATAGGAGCGAGGACATTGATAAGCACATGTTAATGCATCCACTACTAATATCTCATTGCGTAATTTCAACTCCCACAGTGTGTTAATCCACCTTGTAAAAAGTTCAGGAATTGATGTCTAGGTTTCTTTTTTTCCCTTTCTGCTCCATTTAGAAACGTACCAGACTGGAAAAGACCACTGGGTCCCATCCAGCTCGCTGCACCTGGATTGATCACTTTCCTTGGCTATTGCTTCAGGTCAATTTTTTTTTAAGTCTAAGATTCCTTTTTAAAGTATTTCCTACCCTTTTTTTGAGTCTCCTTACTTCATGTGGCATCCGTCCCCAGTAGAGAGGCTTCTGCCGGTAAGATTCTCATGCTGCTAAAATTAGGAGGCACGCAAGACAGCCTGAAGTTACTGTCGCCTAAGTTTCTACTCATTACCTGCACACACGGCAAAGCCTAGATTAGAATCCCAACATGGCAGTGGATCTTGAACTGTCTGCAATATCATTCTTTTTACCACAAAACAAATCTACAATCAATAAGGGTGTTTTTTTTTAGGATATAATGATTAAATTATTAAGGGGAAACTCAATTAAACAATTCTAAAGCCGCCTGATATAAAATTTATCTGCAATCCTGTTCCCCCCACCCCCCCAATCCCCGTAGTATCCCCAGACCACAGACACAACCTGTGTGACTACAATACCCTTGTTCTACAAACTGCCGCATACGCCTTAACTCTGATGCTTCCTACAACATTTTTTTTTAGCATAACAGCAAGACTGCTACAAATCTGCTTGCACCAATAAAAATATTTTATTTGAATGTGTTGAACTGAATCTCTTCAGAAAATACAAACTACACTTTTCGGCAGTGCCATTTCCTCTGCTGCCGTGCTACGCCACATCCCCCAGTTCCATTGTCTGCTTCTTCTGCTCCGTGCGTGTACTTAAATATCTAGTTTAAGCAATTCTTATGCAGTCTCCACGGCCATCGTTCTTGGAAAACCCTTCACCTCTGTGACAGTGGCTTCATCTGTTCGTGGGCTGGTAAATGTGTGACATTCGCTTTGGCTTAGATTTGAAGCTTCTTTTCTCATCACTCTGATTTGTGCTGTCCTTTTGGACAAAGACAGCAGTGCACTTGTATTTTTTTTTTGCAGGAGAAATTTTCAGCTTGTGGTGTCAAATCACTTTCTCACTCACCTTAACACCGCACGCTTCGACTTGCGTTTTAAAACACTGCCCTGTTTTCAATCTTTTATCAATTGTAAAATTGTAAATGAGTTGTTACGATCTGGAATGCACTGCCTGCAAGGGTGGTGGAAGCAGATTCAATAGTAACTTTCAAAAGGGAAATGGATCTCTAAAAAGGAAAAATTTGCAGGACTATGGGGAAAGAGCAGGGGAATGGGACTAATTGGATAGCTCTTTCAAAGAGCTAGCACAGGCACGATGGGCTGAATGGTCTCCTTCTGTGCTGTATGATTCAAATTAGTTTGGCAAGTATTTACAATTAGCCGATATAAATTCTTGAATCAAAACATTAGGGTAGTGATCTCCAGCTTTTTATTATGGGAACACTCCCAGGGATGATAGTATAAATGGGTACGATAGTGTAATGGTTATGTTACTGGACTAGTAATCCAGAGGCCTGGAGTAATAGTTTAGAGTTCACAGTCCCACCATGGCAAGTTTGAGAACTTAAATTCAGTTTTAAAAATTCTGGGGGGGAAAGAACTGGTATTAGTAAAGCTTTTGGTTTGTCATAAAAACCCTACCAAGGGAAGGAACTAAGTGTCTCTAAGGAAAGGAAACCTGCCATCGTAACATAGTCTGTCTTATATGTGACTCCAGTCCTACGTGAGCGCGGTTAACACTGCCCTCTGCAGTGGCCTAGAAAACCACTCAAAGCTGTATCAAAACCACTATCAGGGCAACTATGGGTAGGCAATAAATGCCGGCCTTGCCAGCGATGCCCGCATCCCAAGAGAATGAATTTTTTTTTAATTCCTTTTCCTAGCTTCTGAAAGACAGAGCCAGCTATCAAAAAGAAAATAGCATTATCATTGCTGAAAACATTTTTATTGGTATACAGCAATAGGAATAAAGTGCTAGTAAGTCAACAAATATAGAAAAATGCAACCATCTGATAACAGAAGAATGTAAGGAATCTTACAACACCAGGTTATAGTCCAACAATTTTATTTTAAAATCACAAGCTTTCGGAGATTATCCCCTTCGTCAGGTGAGTGACCTGACGAAGGGGATAATCTCCGAAAGCTTGTGATTTTAAAATAAAATTGTTGGACTATAACCTGGTGTTGTAAGATTCCTTACATTTGTCCACCCCAGTCCATCACCGGCATCTCCACATCATGGCTACTATCGACAACAGAAGAATATAAGTCTGATGAACTTGTTGACCTATTTGGATTCCTCGCATATGGGGACGCAGGTTTAAAAACATATACACTAGGAAAGCAATTATTTTTTTTGAAGACCACATTACAGGTAAGCTTGGGTAATCCCCTGCCATTAAAGCTTAACAATATTTGAATTGTTCTTTTCCCACATGCAATCCTCTTTTTCAAGCTGCAAGGAGTCATTGCAAAATTAACAAGCATGTAATTTGATTAGCATCGTAATCTAGATGACCGATGCCTGGCCCACTTCTACGACTGTGTTTCACAAAAAAACATTGAGGGGGAAATTTTAACCCCCCACAATGGGCGGGAGATGGTCAGGGGTGGAGGGGGTTAAATCGACAAATATACAAAACCCAACCCCAACCCGCCACGAATGCACCTGCTTCCGTTTTAACCGCGGCGGGTTTGGGGGTATCCGAGTAATCTGCTGTGGTGAGGCGGGTCTGTCATTATAATATGTAAATGAGGCTCCGTTACTGATATTTTAACAGCTATTTAAATTTAACGCTGGCCGGCCGGGTTTCCCAGGGCTCGGGAAACTCGGCAGCCAAAGGGAGGCGAGAGCGGCCGGATCCAGCAAGTAAGTGCTCTTTAGAGCACTGCTTGTGGGCCAGGAGGAGCAGGAGTGCTCCCTTCGGCCTCCCAACAAATCTCCTGCCATAATCAGCTGGACCCCCCCCCCCCTTCTAAACCCGCGATGTCTCCCGGTCCCCCCTCCCTCCCAATTGCCGGTCCGACCACCCCCCCCACCCCACCAACCCACGATGTTTCCCGGTTGCCGGGGACCGTCCCCAATGGGAGGTCTACTGCCGGCTTTCCCGCCCGGCAGCCGACCAGCCTGTCAATCCAGCCAGCTGCCGGGTGGGAAAAAATAATGTTAATGAGGTCCTGCCGTTAAATTCGGTGTTCCCAACATTTCCGGATATCCCCCCCTGCAAACGCAGTCCCCTACTCCCTCCCCGCTTTCCCATAATTATCAGGGCCATTATTTTGTCTTTATCTCTATTATACACATACACTAAAAATAACAGGCCAGTTCATTCTGGCATCAAGCAGGCTGGGATATTTTATTAAGTGGCTGCAAGGTTTTAACTAGCCCCGCTCTCCTGGTCAGGATTACTCTAATTGGAGATGTCTATTTTACATGGAATGACGTAGAATTTACAGCACAGGAAAAGGCTATTCGGCCCAACTGGTCGATGCCAGTGTTTATGCTCCACATGAGCCTCCTCCCACTATACTTCATCTAACCCTATCAGCGTGTTCTTCTATTCCTTTCTCCCTCATGCATCTAGCTGCCCCTTAAATGTACCTATGCTATTCGCTTCAACTACTCCACATGATAGCATATTCCACATTCTTACCACTCTCTGGATAAAGAGGTTCTTCCTGAATTCCTTATTGGATATATTAGTGACTATCTTATATTTATGACCCCTAGTTTTGGATTCCCCCACAAGCGGAAACATTTTCTCTACATCTACCCAATCAAACCCCTGCATAATTTTAAAGACCTCTATTAGGTCACCAATTTTAATCTCCCTAATCGTAACAAGACAATCAAGAAGTGTCTCTCCTTACAAATGTAGCATCCATCCCAGTAGAGAGGTATCACAAATATAGAGTACATAACAAATATCAAGGCTGAGGTGCCCGTGACCATTTCCCTGGTTTGTGCATTTGCTCTACGGGAATAAGAAGTTGTCAGGTCTTATTATGTATTTAAATGGTGCTGAGGCAGTAGTTACATGCTGTGTTTATACTGGGCTCTCTGCTCATAACATTAAGGAGGGAACAACAAAATGCACCAAACTGCTTGAGAACAAGTTTTGCTCCTTCTGCAGTCCGCTAGATGTTGGCACATCTGTACAATTAATAGGCACTTTTACATAATATCAATTAATAGGCACTTTTACATTATGTGAGTGTATCTGATGGAGGGAGACCCGGGGCTGCATATTAACACCGAGCCAGGAAGAGAGCAGGGGGGAGGATTTGCAGACGGGAAGCCCAGTAGTAAGGGTTTTCCGCAGGTCCTGCTGATTTTGATGGTGGGACCTGTTTTAAATTTTTCCAACAAGTTTCGCACCCGACAGCCAGCGATCAGGATCTTCGGTGCTTCGATCAGGGGTCGGGGGGGGTCGGGGAGTGTAGGTGATCTTCGGTGTTTCGATCAGTGAGGAGGGGGGGAATGTTGGTAATCTTCAGTGTTTCAATCAGGGGGGGCACCGGGGAGTGTTGGTAATCTTCAGTGATTGGATCACCGGGATCGGGGAGTGTCGGTGTTCGTCAGTGATTGGATCACCGGGATCGGGGAGTGTCGGTGTTCGTCAGTGATTGGATCACCGGGATCGGGGAGTGTTGGTAATCTTCAGTGATTGGATCACCGGGATCGGGGAGTGTTGGTAATCTTCAGTGATTGGATCACCTGGATCGGGGAGTGTTGGTAATCTTCAGTGATTGGATCACCGGGATCGGGGAGTGTCGGTGTTCGTCAGTGATTGGATCACCAGGATCGGGGAGTGTTGGTAATCTTCAGTGATTGGATCACCAGGATCGGGGAGTGTTGGTAATCTTCAGTGATTGGATCACCGGGGTTGGGGAGTGTTGGTGCTCGTCAGTGTTTGGATCACCGGGGTCGGGGAGTGTTGGTGCTCGTCAGTGTTTGGATCACCGGGCTCGGGGAGTGTTGGTGTTCGTCAGTGTTTGGATCGGGGGGTCGGGGAGTGTTGGTGATCATCAGTGTTTGGATCGAGGGGTCGGGGAGTGTTGGTGATCATCAATGTTTGGATCACCGGGGTCGGGGAGTGTTGGTGCTCATCAATGTTTGGATCACCGGGGTCGGGGAGTGTTGGTGATCATCAGTGTTTGGATCGAGGGGTCGGGGAGTGTTGGTGATCATCAGTGTTTGGATCACCGGGGTCGGGGAGTGTTGGTGATCATCAGTGTTTGGATCACCGGGGTCGGGGAGTGTTGGTGCTCGTCAATGTTTGGATCACCGGGATCGGGGAGTGTTGGTGCTCGTCAATGTTTGGATCACCGGGGTCGGGGAGTGTTGATGATCATCGGTGTTTGGATCACCGGGGTCGGGGAGTGTTGGTGATCATCAGTGTTTGGATCAGGGGGGTCGGGGAGAGATCGGGGTCTTTTGGGTCGGGATTATGGGCGTATGACGTGGCGGGGGGGGGGGGGGGTGGTGGTGGACATCGCTGGGGGGGAGTCGGACATCGCTGGGGGGAGTCAGGCATCGTGGGAGGGGTCGGACATCGCGTGGGGGTCAGTGACTGTGAGGGGGGCGGTTGGACATCACTAGGTAAGCTTGGTGGGCCAGGAGGAAGCACTCCTGCTCCTGACCCACTGGTAGTGCAATAAAGGCACTTTCCTCTTGGATCCGGCCCTTCTTGTCTCCTTTCATCAGCCGGGAGTTCCGGCCCCCAGGAGTTAAAAATTAAACTTGAGTTAAAATGGAGGCGCGCAGCCGCCTTAAAACATTTTAGTGACCGACCCACCTCCTGAGAGCGGGTTGGTCGCCCACCTCCTGACCCGCCTCCGTTAAAACCGCAAGTGGGCGGATTGGGGCCGGGTATCCCGTCTTTTTATTTTTAACTCCCCACCCACTTCCTCTCTCACACACCCTGGGGGATTAAAATTATCCCACTGGTCTCTCTGTATCAGCTACACTCCATAACGCAATCAAGCCCTACTGGCATTATAGACCCATGAAAACATGGATGTACAATTCTTCTGTTGAGATGAGGGAGACAGTTATAGTAATATAAGCACGGGAAGACTGTGCCACATGCTCTCTGTGGGACTCTGTATAAAAGTAAAAGCCTATATCGCCCCAGCTCCCTGGTCCAAATGTGAAAGCCATGCCTAAATGTTGCTCTCCTGAAACTGGAAATAGTTATTTGCAAATATATAAGATGTAAGTGCCTAATGATGTTCAGCTGCAACCACTCTCAGTCTTAATGGTCATGATGTGGAGATGCCGGTGATGGACTGGGGTGGACTAATGCAAGGAATCTTACAACACCAGGTTATAGTCCAACAGTTTTATTTGAAAATCACAAGCTTTCGGAGATTATCTCCTTCGTCAGGTGAGTGAGTGAATGAGAGGTTCTCAAATCGCATATCTTATATTAGGCTGGGAATCAAAGGTGTCGTTGGTGTTCAGACAGGTTAGCCACGGAAAACAGTACGTCCCAGTATACTGAATACACAATGGGTCAAATTACACAGACAAAGAGAGAAAGAGACCCGAAAGTCTTAATGGTGGCAGCAGCACTTTCAGAGTTTAGCTGACTACAGCCATCATCTGTAAGTCATGAGAAGTAACAGCAGCAGCAGCAACAGCCAACCACCATTTGCCTCCTCACCCTGCCTCCCCCAGGAGTTCACCTCTCAGGGTCCAAGTCACAGCCCCTAAGGAGTGGCATCGATGCACACAGTTGATCCAAAGCCTCTCTAAGCATTCTACCCATTGGACCTCATGCACCTGGAATTTCTGCCGGGTTTTCTCCAGTGGGAGATCGGGGGGATCCCTGGAGAAACGGCGTAAGTGGCTAAAAATGGCCGTTGATGTCATTTCTCTGAGGATTCCTCCCGCCAGGAGAACATTCCAGAAATTCAGGGCTGTGGTGATTTTTTTTAAATATCCACCTCATCTCTGGCCACTCTATTCAACTTGAGACATATTATTATAACGCTTCCATGGAAACCTATGACCCCAAATAGGAATTGGTGATGCCCCCCCCCATGAAAAATCTACAGTCCCCACCTCCCCCATGAAATCTCCGAAGAAAAACCTATAATCCCACAATTAGAAAACTATAGAAATCTACAATATCCACATGAAAAAACTGAAATCTCCATGAAACCCATGATCCCTCTGAGAAAAATACATACGATTCCCCTCATGAGAAACCAACAATCCTCCAATAACTTAGTTCATCAATAATTATTCAAAGAAAATTTAGTTGGTAAGAGAGCAGCCATTGAACACACACCTGATACAGTTAACATAACAGACAAAATAGCAATTTCTTTTCGAGAAGGCAATGCATAAATCAAAATCTGCTATTAAAATGTTGCAATGCTGCTTGCAGTTACTTTCAAACTAACTTAGGAACCCAACTTGACATGGTGTTAGGTGTTAAACATGTTCCTACCTCTCCACATTTTAACTCTGTTCTATTGAAGCAGGTCCGGACCCAAACTTAAAGGAACACCACCATCTGGCAGGTAAAATATCAAGCAAGATACTTTACAAGGTTTTATTTTTAAACCATTTCTCCCCAGTGAGATTGGATTCAGAACCTGCCATGAGATTGACGTTGTCATGACAGGCCAGCTTCTCCATGAAGGTCAGATCATGACCTTTCAACAGTTCGGTGGATAAATGCTACCTTACGCATTCTGAACATTCTGTTACCTCCAAAGCAGATGCTCCACCCCCCATGACCCAAAGGTACTCCAGACACTCCAGTGCGCACCAACCTTCTCTAGAGAACCGCCTACACAAACTGAAGCGATGCTATGGACTCATCTCTGGAATTCCCTCCCTAAACCTCTCCGTCTCTCCACCTCTCTCTCTTCCTTTAAGACGCTCCTTAAAACCTAC
This sequence comes from Heptranchias perlo, assembly GCF_035084215.1. Lineage (NCBI taxonomy): Eukaryota > Metazoa > Chordata > Chondrichthyes > Hexanchiformes > Hexanchidae > Heptranchias > Heptranchias perlo. The sequence continues at coordinate 12,048,199 of NC_090332.1, read as the reverse complement.
CTCTTTGACCAAGCTTTTGGTCACCTGTCCTAATATCTCTTTACGTGCCTCGGTGTCAAGTTTTGTTTGATAACACTCCTGTGAAGCGCCTTGGAATGTTTTACTACATTAAAGGTGCTATATAAATGCAAGTTGTTGTTGTTATACACTCCGTTCATTTCCATGGTACCAATTGACATGGAAAGGCTAGAAAAGGCTGGGAATGAGAAAGATGCAGGTAACAGAGGAGGATTTGGGAAAAGTATAGAGACAAACACTAATGACCTGCACATGCAGCAGAATACCAGAAAGCCAACTAAAAATTATCCAGACAATATAGCACACCCATATATAATCCACATTTCTCTGGCAGAGAAATCCTGGGAGGAACTGGAGCCAAAAGGACATACTTCTGCACATGTTCTGGCCATATTCCAACATCCAACTATCCTGGAGAGCAATTCAAGCTTTGCCACAAAGACTACGACTGACTTCCAGAAATTCCGCACATCCAGCCCCATGAGACCACTGTGCACAGATCAGGTAGCTCTTACTTTTACCACACTACGGTACTCTCAATTGGTATCATAGAGATGAACATGGTGTATATCAACAACAATGACTTGGATTTATACAGCACCTTTAATGTAGTAAAACATTCCCTGACACACTTGTGAATAAAGTACCAATCTGAATAGGTGATTATAAAGGCTGCGCTTTGAACTGAGGAAACAGCTGACAATCTGGTCCCATTGCCTAGAGAACTGCTTGGGACAATGACCTCCAGGAATGTTCTTCATAAAAGAGGAGGAGATAGTGCAAATAGAAATAGAAAAGAAAGCAGCATCTCACTGCAGTGATGGGTAGTTCTGCCCAAGATGTCCAAAAGCCTGCATCCCCCACAAGCATATATCCAACAATCCATTCAAACTTCCTCATGCACATTGGGTGAGCAGAATTGAAGTACAATGAAGGTATGTGGTCAGACCCAATGCTGCCAAAGAGTGGGCTTGATAATATTTATCTGGAATTATAGTCTATGTGAAATGAAACGAGTTTGAGAAATAAAATGCTGCAAAAACACAGCAGGTCAATCAGAGAAGAGAAAAGACGGATTAACATTTCGAGGGAAAGCCGTTTCCAGGTGGTCTTGTGATAGAGAGTATACAGGGTCAGATGCTCAGCTTGAGATTAAATCGGATGCCGAGACTGCGAACATTCTGGGCTGGAACTTGCTCCGATCGGCGTGGCATGGCTGTCCACACATCCTGCGGACAAACACTATGAGAAACTTACCTTGTGGTCTCTGACGTCCACTTGCTGCCTCTTCAATTTTTTTTAAGTTCAGCGCTGTGAATTCAGTGCAGGTTCGTTTGGAACCGATAGAGACTGTGGAACTGGAAACCATGCCCACAGAACCTGTCAAGAGAAGTCCTGCCCACAAACAGGCAACTAGAAAGCATTCCTTTATAGTTAACTTCTGTATGTTGGTTTAAATAAAAATTTAACATATCTTATTATAAAAAGCCAAGCAAATGATTTAATTTAATGAAATTTACAGAAGTTAAAAGTAAAAAAAAAGTTTAAATTTTTAATTTTTAAAACTTTTTTTAATGATCAAAAAATTTTAAAATAAGAGTAATATGACGTTCCACATTTTAAAAATTTAATTTTAATGTTTCGCAGTCATTAACAGTCATCACGTTTTTAAAAAGTACAGCTGGTATTTTCCAGCGTACCTTTTGATGGCGTAAGTATCTTCATTCCAGCTGCGCAGATGGGTAAGTTTACGAATGTTTAATGATTCCATTGACTGCAGCATGGTGTGGCCCTTTAATTCGTACCTGTCAAACCGCCAGCGAACCAATGTGAGCAAGTTTGTGATTTCCGGGTTTTGGTGTGCATGTGCACATTCGTGAACTTGCTTCCTGGATTCGCCGGCTGACAGCGAGGACGCCATTGATGAACGGTGTCCTCGGGTGAGCAATTTATTCCCCTCTGATTCTGCCTCAAACAATGGCTGGGTATGGAGTTTGTGGTGGGAGCTGAAGATGATGGCTTCGGTCTTCCCACTGTATAACTGGAGGAAATTACGGCTCATCCAGGATGGAATATTGGACAAGCAGTCTGACAAAACGGAGGCAGCGGAGAGGTCAAGAGTGCTGATGGAGAGCCAGAGCTGTTTGCCAGCGTATACGTGGAAACTGTCCCGTGTCTGCGGATGATGGCGCCAAGGACAGAAAAACAAAGGGAACATGGGTCTGTATTCATCGATATCCCACAACTGTGTAGGGAAAATGAGTCGAGTGGTCAGCCAAAGGGCAGCATTGGCAAAGATGTGCAAACATGTCTGCTTTCCACTCTCTTGAATATGGTTCAGTGGAACCCAAATAATGGGAGAAATAGCTTACTAATTCAAGCGTAATAATTTGCAACATTTAATACAGAAATGCCACTAAGGGACCACTTATAGATGAGGAAGAGGAGGGGGCCAAGGTTAGACCCTTGGAAATTCTGAAGTTAATGTGAGGGTGGGAAGTGAAGCCATTGCTGTAGATGCTCTGGTACAATTGGATGGGTAAGAGTGGAACCAAGCAAGGGCTGGTCAATGGAAGATCAGCATTGGAGGAGGATGGTGTGGTCGACCATGTCAAAGGCTCCAGAGAGGTCAAGAAGGATGAGAAGGGATAATGCGCCTTGATCATAGTCACAGAAGGTGTCATTTGTGACTTTGGTTAGGGCCATTTCAGTGCTGTGGCAGTGGTGGAAACCTGATTGGAGAGATTCAACAGGGAGTTACAGAACAGATGAGTGTGGATTTGGGAGGTGAAAGAATGGTGAGGACTTTGGAAAGGAAAGAGAGGTTAGAGATTGGGCAGTGATTTTCAAGAGGACAGATGTATTGAAGGTTGTTTTTTTTGAGGTGAGGGTGATGATGGTGATTTTTAAAGGGAGATGGACAGTAGCTGAAGAGAGAGAACCATTTACAATGTCAGCTAGCATGGGGGCCAGGAAGGGAAGTTGGGTATTCAATGGATTGATAGGAATGTGGTCAAGGGAGCAGGAGGCAGAGATGGGCGAGAAACTAGTGAGAGACATAGATTCAGGATAGGGCAAGAGGGACAGGAGAAAGGGGAAGCAGCTGAACGGGTGGTCTCAACCTTAGTGACAAAGAAGACCATGAGCGCCTCGCAATTGTTGGAGGTGAGGGCGGAGGGAGCAAGAGAAAGGGGTTCAAGGAGTTGATTGATAGTGGAGAAAAGAAGATGGGAGTTGTCATTGGTCTCCAGGGTGATCCTGGAGTAGTGGATCGTTTTAGCGGAGGAGAGTGAGGCCTGACAGCACTCGATGTGATCCAGCCAGATCTGGTGACGGATGTTAAACCAATTGTGCGCCAGATACGCTCAAGTCTGCATCCTTTGGACTTGAGCAAGCAAAGATGGCAGCCATACCAGGGGGAACGACTGGGAGAGTAAAAGTTTTGCTGGGGTCAAGGGCATCAAAGGTAAGTAATTTAGAAGCAGGAAGGAAAAAAAGTGTTGAGGCAAGGTGTAATTGATTTTCTCCTCTTGCTAAAAGCCGAAACAATTTAAACAGCTTTTTTTAAATATATTCAACAATTGTACCACTACCTGACACTCAATGTGCAGAATATCAGGGCTAGGGAATTCAGTGGCAGTATAATCTGTGGAGCCGAAGAAAAAAAATAAGGCCGGTGTTTACCTGCCAGACTTAATTCCAGTGTATCTTCACAGTGTATTGCACAGTCACCTCTGACCTCAGTAATACAAGAAGCTATTAGAGTTCCATTCCCATGCAGCACCCAACTCATAACTATTGTCTGCCCAGACACAATTCACATCCAGCTGGATATATTGAAATATGCAGCCTTGTCTCCTTCAGACTGCAAAGCTCAGAGTGTCAATTTATTCGCACTGCTAATGCATTGCTTTTCTGCCAGTTTCAGACACCCGCCAGGATTAAAAACTCCACTGTGGCATCAGCCTGTTAAATTCCAGTGAGTCTCAAGCATTTTATTAGCTCTGGTGCTTTTCCTGGTTATTCACCAGTTTCTTGTCACTAATCAACAGCACGTCCTCTCTTTGTTCCATTTTTGTCACTAGAGGGCATGTGCATCTGACAGTTGTGTAATTGCAGCTTCCCAGGCATTCAAGTCATCCTTTAGGAAGAGAAAAAAAAAATTGTACCCTCACTCCCATAGTCTTGAAATCTTTTAATACCTTTTATGCCGTTACCATGGGCTTAGATGTAGCATGTCAGGAAGTGTATAGTGTCCAGGATTAGAACTAAATAGTACAAATGACCTGTCCTCTGTGTTGAAGGAGAACAGATGGCCTGATACAGTTTTCACTACTACTGTAGGGTAGTTTGCCCCCAATACGTCAATTTTCCACTTTATTGGAAATCTCCCAGGAACAGTAAGATTAAGATATCATGCAGCCAATTTAGGCAAGAAAAGCACATTGCTCTGGAATTTAGCATATGTCAACAATGAGTATGTACACATTCTTGTAATAAACAGTTTCTTTCCTGCAAGTCAAATAAAGAAAATTGTGTTCAGAAAAAAAGTGATAACTGTGCTTTAGTTTATAAGACTTTGTAGTCACATTTATTTTTTGTGACAAAATTAGTTTTTACCTCAAAATAACATGTAAATTCTAGAGGTGATTCCATCAGCATTTTTGCGGTGTGATTCTCATCAAGTATTTCAACCAGAAAAGCCATAAATCTTCAACAATCTATAATTCATAATTCAATAACAACAACCAACAGCAATTTCATTATCCCTCACTTTGCATAAAGGCTTATGAATGGGCGCATTAAATATTTCATGAAATCTTCTGACGTACTTAATTTTGGTGAAATCTTGTTAACTATTCAACATTGATCCAGCAGTTTGATACTGGAAAATAAAATAAAATTGATGTTTCCACTTGTGGGAGAGTCCAAAACTAGGGGTCATAAATGTAAGATAGTCACTAATAAATCCAATAAGGAATTCAGGAGAAACCTATTTACCTAGAGAGGGGTTAGAATGTGAAACTTGCTACCACATGGAGTAGTTGAGGTGAATAGCACAGATGCATTTAAGGGGAAGCTAGATTCGTACTTGAGGGAGAAAGGAATAGAAGGATTTGCTGATAAGGTGAGATGAAACAGGGTGGGAGGAGGCTCGTGTGGAGCATAAACACCGGCATAGACCTTTTAGGCCGAATGGTCTGTTTCTGTGCTGTAAATTCTACGAATTTACATTTCTATATCTATTCCTTTAAAGTTAAAATAAAAAGCACCAGAAATACCTCTTTGGTTGCCATCCATATATTGGAATACCAATAGGGCAAGTTATTTGGCACAGCAAAAATTGTCAAAGCCATGGACAGTTGCAGGGGATGTCAGTCAGTTCCAGCCAGCCTTTCCTCTCCCTAACACTTTAATCACAGGCTCCAAAAAAAAACATATTGCTTTATTCCTCTTTAAATTTTCACTACTTTCAGGATAAAAGCTAGCAACCACGGACACTCATTTAATTAAAGGTCTCATTGTGGTAAGTTCATTCCCAGTGTGAAATTATGTGGCCTCTCAGTATGATTAATTAATTTTCATATGGAAATGAAGCTCTAACCTGTTTTCAGCTGGTGCTCCCCCCACCCAAGTCCAGCTAAACAGGAAATGCACATGGCATGCATTACAGGCAGAGATCAGGCAACTGCAAGTTGCTGCCCTGCTTTCCAGCAGCCCCCCTCACCCTCACTCCCTGAAATTGTGCCACCCCTGGAAAGTCACCCCTTTTTTAATGTTACGTCATGAGATTTTGTCAGCTGGTCAGCTTGTGCTATTTTAATTTGATGGCTGCCTGCTAGAAACAGTCTGCGTAAAAGGAAAGAAAGAAAGACTTGCATTTATATAGTGCTTTACAGTCTTTTTTTTCATAAAATATACTTTATTCATAAAATTTGTAGCAAAACATACAATACAGTTGTCATATCACATTCCAAACATACACAATACAGATTATACAATTTGCAGGTTACATCAAGTACAGTTCAATGAACACATTGTACATAATTACAGTTCACGACACTCTGGGGTGTCTCATTGCATTATAAGTACTTTTGAAGCGTAGTCACTGTTGTAATGTAAGAAACTCGACAGCCAGTTTGCGCACAGCAAGGTCCCACACACAATAATGTGATAATGACCAGATCATCTGTTTTAGTGATATTGGTTGAGGGATAAATGTTGGCCAGAACACAAGGAGTACTCCCCTGCTCTTCTTTGAAATAGTGTCATGGAATCTTTTACGTCCACCACCTGAAAGACAGCATCTGCTTATGCATGAAATAAAACATTATGGGATAGGCCAGCCCCCTTATAGTCCCAGCGGGAGGTCCGGTTCATTTTGATGGCCGGGCCAGGGCTCATTAGCATTCAGCCAGCAGACTACTGGCAGAAAACGAGTACCCCGAGGCAGCCCACCGACTCCAGGCTGCCACCATTTAGCCTCCAGGTGGGAAGACAGTAGGTCCATGGGAGGGGTCGATCTCAGGCGGGGGAGGAGGGAAGGGGGTGGGCGGACCTGGAACAGCAGGGACCCAGGCTAGTTTATTTGTGGAAGGTACCATTTTGATCTTATGTTGTCTCAATTCAGACTTCAAAGCAAAGAGAGGTAAATACATAACTGCTTCATCAGGCAGGTATGAGTTGGATGAGTAAAACGCTCTTGTGAATTTTTGATATTGTATTCAAATATCACCTTATGGGCGTTGGCCAAATGTAAGAGTGTTACTTCTGAAATCGCGAAGAGCTTTATTCTTTTGCAACATTTTTTGTAAGTTGAGTGAACACTGTGATTTATCCATTTGCTTTATGTGACTTTTGCTTCTATTTAATTTTACTTAATAAACCTGAATTACAGCTTGTAGGCTGAAATATATGGTCTGCCAGTGTATTATATGTCCATCAGTCAGAGAGATCAGGAACATACAGTGGTAACCAGTATGACTTCTAGGATGGCTTCTTTGTTTATCCTGCAGACTGCTATTCCAGGTTACTTTGTGTATGGGGTTACGTTTCTGTTCATAGGAAGCGTGGGCTTGTCTGTGAAAGTATACCTTTGTAGTGTGCTTGAGAAAAAGTATCTGGAGCGTGTCTGAATCATAATAGGGTCTTCTTCATCCCAAGCCTATTTGTAATATCCAGCACTGTTGGTTATCCATATTTTCGTTACATAATTACATAGAATTTACAGCACAGAAACAGGCCATTCTGCCCAACTGGTCTATGCTGGTGTTTATGCTCCACTCAAGCCTCCTCCCACCCTAACCCCATCAGCATAACCTTCTATTCCTTTCTCCCTCATGTACTTATCTAGCTTCCCCTGGAAAGGAATTCACCCTAGCCTCTCTATAATCCTAAACCTCAGGAGTCACTGGATGGCAATGAAGAATAGGAATCCTGACTGATTCTTTCCTACCCCTAGCCCAGGGTCACTGAAGCCAGTTGTACCATCTGCCCGTACCATTGCCCTGGCTGAGATCAACTAAGTTAGCAGATTTCAGGAATTGAGCCTGGAACCTTTGTGCATTTTGCCAACAGAGCTGTCGGAAGAGTTTCCAAGCCCTGCTATAACTGAAACACATCAAAGCTAACAAAACTGAAATCCCTGTTGCAAACAGTGTAGCGACAACCAATGTTCGAGAGAAAGATATTTTTTGAAAGTGTGACTTTTTGATACCATTCAGGGAAGTGGGTGTTTAGCCTGACGAGTTAGTAATGTGAAAGGTTAAAACTCTGAACGTAGACTGATGATGGTGCTGGGTCTTGCCTGTCCTGGACAGTCGTGTGAGTGGGAGAAGAAAATTAGCTTTGCTTTTGTGTCACGTATTGTGGCATCAACAATGGAACATCTAGGATTTTTTTTTAACAGGAGTGTTAAAGTGGCAGCAAGCAACAAAGTGTGACCTCTCCTATCCTCAGGTACTGATGTTGGCCATGACATTAGGAAGAGATGCCGAGCAGAAACTCAGCGCTGCCCATCAGGGAAGGAAAGAAAATCAGAGATGATTCTCACACCCACTTTTGCAAATTAGTTACAGGTGGCAATAACACAATAATTGGCAGCAGGTCACATGCCCACTCATTCAGCCTGGTAATGATATGCGGCCTGAATCTGAGGGATAGAAAAGAGAAGGAAATTATATTTAAAAATGATGAATGAATCATTTCTTCAAAACACCTTAATACCCCATAAAGACTCTGTAACGATAAGCAACTAAAAACGCCTTCCCCTAACCCCCAGCCTCACATTCACACTCCCTTTCATTTGTGAAAGAATGAATGAATGAAAATTCAAGGCGAATTACATTATATTAGTGGGGGTCATAATATCAACAGCACAGTGCTGGGATATTTCAAGCTGCAGATTCCTTCCTTGCTCTTGCTGAAGTAAAGGCAGGTTATTTTAGCTGTTGCTGCTCATAATTAGCATTAGCTATCAATAGTTATGCTCCAGCATATGTATAGATTTATTGGTGTGAAACGTTTCAGCTATCAGTTAAATGCGTAATGGTATCCTGGAGTCAGCATTTGGAAACCAATACTGTTTTGACCAGTAAACTTAGCAACGGACCAGTGACAATGTCCCTACAATCTACTCTTGCAGTGTCCACGCACGTACACACTCACACACACGTGCACACACATGTGGTGTCATCTCTACAGAGATTCCCATTTACCAGAATTCTCAAAGGGCAACTTAATACTGACAATAAGAAATTCCTGTGATTGTTTAATCAATACCCATTGATTCAGAGAATCTCAGCAGTCATTTTGTTGCATATATGCAATGATTTTCTCGAGATCCAGATGACAGGAGTGAAGTTGGGCAAAAGGAAAGGGAAAAGAACAGAGTGGCAGGAAGTAGACAAGAAAAGAAACAAGACAGAAAAAATAAGGGAAACAACACAAAAGGAAAAGTATTTTTTTTAAACAGGAGAGGGAGGAAAAAAGGACTAGAGAAACTGCAGAAGAAAAGCCAGAAATCATAAGAAAAACAGAAGCCAGGAAAGTTGGAGTGTGCAGGATTCATCAGTGCAATCCATTTGCTTATTCAAACTGGCAGAACATGTCTTCAAATTATCTCAAGCTCAGGATCATCTTCTTTGGTAGATCGTGTTCACTGGGGTTGTTTATAGAAGCAAATTGAAGTTGTTCTTTTTCTTGGCAAAGTCAGCTTTAATTTACCACTATGAATAGGGCATCAGATAATGGTCCTAGTGCCAGACCTTTTAACTGTCATATACCTCATTCTGACAGAGATTTTATATCCGGTCACCACCCAGCAAACCCCCCCACCCCACCCCCATTATTCACAAGGCTCGACTATCAAATGCAGAAATTAATTTCCACTTTGAATACTCTGTGGTGCTTTTTTGCTCCTGTCACATCCTTCCTCTGTTCTACCTTCAGGATTAGGGAACTGTTGATGACAGATATTCTTAATGTTAGTAATAATGTATTTTCACCCACAGATATTAATGGTTATATTCATTAATAATACGTAACATGAGCTGAATTGTGCCCTGCAGAGCGTGAACTGGAGGAGTTGGTATTTAGCACCAGACGTACATTGCCTTAGTCACAAAAGGGTGACCTTGGTTTTCTAATAGAGCAATTACTGACAGTCATGTTCATAAATTGTTATAAAATTTCAGCTGTTACTTCGTGTTACTCCAGTGTTTTTTTGTGAACGTGTCACCTATTACATCTATGCTACAGCCTTGTCCTTGTAGAACCTTACTTGACACATTCAAACTACAGAGCTGGCTCAATGACTCAGCTGGCTAAGGCAGTGAGAAGCTAAACCTTATAAAACCAGAAGATCCCATGTTCCATACTAGCTTTGTGCGGAGTTAGCTGATCTCAGCTGTTTACGACTGGCCTCAGTCCCCTTGGGTAAGGAGGGAGGTGCAAAAATCACACAGGCTTCTCACTCCTGACCGCTATCCAGCAGTATGTATTGGAAGTGCGTGAGAGGAGAGAATTGGTCGCGGCTGTGATGTGCCCCAAATGAATAGCCTGCTGACATTCACTAGAACAGGCAGTACAGCCACTTTGGTGAGCTACCAGAAGTTACTTCGAACATGTATAACTGCACCCCAGCAAGATGTCAGTGCCTTCAGGAGAGAAGGAGCAGAGGGGGGGAAAGTTGATGTGAAAAATAAAATACATTCAAATTAACTCAACATCCCTCCAACTACCAAAGCTGTGTCAGCTTAGTTAAGGGGCACAGTAGCATAGTGGTTATGTTACTGGACTAGTACTCCAGAGGCTAAACTAATGATCTAGAGTCATGACCAGAAACTTAACTGGACCAGCCACATAAATACTGTGGCTACAATAGCAGGTCAGAGGCTGGGTATTCTGCGGCGAGTGACTCACCTCCTGACTCCCCAAAGCCTTTCCACCATCTATAAGGCACAAGTCAGGAGTGTGATGGAATACTCTCCACTTGCCTGGATGAGTGCAGCTCCAACAACACTCAAGAAGCTCGACACCATCCAGGACAAAGAAGCCCGCACCACCCTAAACATTCACTCCCTTCACCACCGGCTGTATGTGTACCATTCATAGGATGCACTGCAGAAACTCACCAAGGCTTCTTCAACAGCACGTCCCAAACCCGCGATCTCTACCACCTAGAAGGACAAGGGCAGCAGGCACATGGGAACAACACCACCTGCACGTTCCCCTCCAAGTCACACACCATCCCAATTTGGAAATATATCCGCGTTCCTTCATCGTCGCTGGGTCAAAATCCTGGAACTCCCTACCTAACAGCACTGTGGGAGAACCGTCACCACACGGACTGCAGCGGTTCAAGAAGGCGGCTCACCACCGCCTTCTCAAGGGCAATTAAGGATGGGCAATAAATGCCGGCCTCGCCAGTGACGCCCACATCCCATGAACGAATAACAAAAAAGTTGTGATTCAGAATCTGAGCAGATGATCTAGGCTAACATTTCAGTGCAGTACTGAGGGAGGTGCTGTCTTCATTTGAGATGTTAATTTAAGGCTACGTCAGCCTGTTCCTGTGGTTCGGTTGGATGTAAAAGTTCTTCTGATGTTCTGTGACAGCCATGGCTCTGTGGGCAGCACTCTCGCCTCTGAGTCATAACTTGTGGGTTTAAGTCCCACTTCAGGAACTTGAGCACAAAATCTTGGCTGACACTCCAGTTCAGTACCAAGGGAGTGCTGCATTGTTGGAGGTGCCATCTTTCGGATGAGACGTTAAACCAATACCTCATCTGGCCTCTCAGATGGATTTAAAAGATCCCATGGCACTATTTCAAAGAAGAGCAGGGGAGCTCTCCTCGGTGTCCTGGTCAATATCTATCCCTCAACCAACATCACTAAAACAACACCTGGTCATTATCACATTGTGGGACCTTGCGCAAATTGGCTGCTGCATTTCCTACATTACAACAGTGACTACACTTCAAAAGTACTTCATTGGGACGTCCTGAGGTTGTGAAATGCAAGTTCTTTCTTTGTCAACCAACACCAAAATAGGTTAACTGGTAATTCATCCCATTTGCTGGATGTGGGACTTTCTGTGCGCAAATCAGCTGCTTTATTTACATACTAACAACGGTGACCTAATTTCAAAAAGTAATTAATTAATTAAATGTGAAATGCTGAGAGAGGTGATAAGGTGCTATGTCAATGCAATTCCTTTCTTTATTCAAACTTTAACTTTTCTCCACTTCCACTTAAAGCACTAACCCGTGCTGGAGCTATGCAGGCTTTGGCTGCTCTTCAGTAGTTTGTTTAATTCTTAATGCCTGAGGCTAGACAGTAAATGTGAGCAAATTATTTGACTGTGAGTCCGAGCCTGCGACTGTACTTGTCAACCTTCACACACGTGCACTCTCCAGCAGAATAGTAATCAGAAATGGGAGCTTTGGTTGATTTATTTCTCCGTCTTAGCCCATGAATGCTGAGACTAATTGTGACACCACTACAACTGCCCTGGCTAAGATCAACTAACCTTAGATCTTCCTGATCGGCACATGTGAGTTCCACGCTGGTAGCAAATTTACCCACCAGCCCATCGATAGTGCCCTAAATTTGCATTTTGTACCCAATACTCCAAATGCAAAAAGCTGTCATTTATTTACATTTTATTAAATAAACTTTGTGTGTTATGTAAAACAGATGCTGCCTCAGGGCAGTATGAGGATGTAGTAGAAATATGACAAAAGGTCTATGATTACCTATAATCCTGGCTGGCGCTGAAACTTCAGCCAAAGAGAAGATAAATTAGTGGGAAAGTTACCCAGGATGTTTATACATACCTCCCAGCAACCAGTTACATGTTGCCATTTGGCAAGATTTGAACTCAGATTGTAGGTTTACCGTCACAGCCTGAGATTGATGGGTATTATGGAGGCGCCTCGCAGGAATGGAAATAACTTCAAAATATGGGAGGGTTTGAGAGGGAATGATGGATCTATAGATAGATTCAACCATGAACTGGAGCTCCCCAATAGTTCACCACCTCTGAGCCATACAGTCCAGGAAGGTCCAAGATTTGATCATCTCTATGCTGATTTAGCTGATCTTAGCCAAATCAGTAGGGGCAACACTGAATTACTGAGAGGTTGGTTGGCTTTTGGAATAGTTTACAAAAGAAGATTGTAGAGGCAAGCATTTTAGATATCCTCAAGGCAAAATTGGACGTGTACTTTGAAGAGAAACATACTATCAGCCATAACTGCTAGAATAGCAGGTATGTGAATTAATTGGACCTGTGGGCTTGGATTTTTCTGCTAGTGTTGTGCTCGCTCCCTAGAGTAGCTACAGCAGGAAGGAGGCAGGAAACACTTAAGCATCTGCTCCACCAGCTTCCCACTCACCCCTGTATAATGGGCAGGAAAATCTGTGGGGACATGATCCCTGCAGTTATGTTTGCAGAGTCATTAGTGGCATCGAGGCACATTTGTGGTGCCCCCTGCTGAAGACACCAGAAATACCGGGCATTCGTTGGCTGCCTTGGGGGGTGCCAGATCCTCCTGGAAGATCATTTTGAAAGCCTGAGCGGCCCTCTTACAACGGGGCCACTTCAATTCCAGCCCCCAGCCATTTGTAGGTTGGTCATCTTTGAGGGTTCATGCCCCTATCCTGACTCAGATCCGCTGTAGGTCCCATGTTCTGTGGGGATCATGCAAGTGAGACCTGACATACCTGAGCTGATCAGACGCCAGGTTCCAACTGAGAGCTAGGGCCTGAAAACTCTCAACTCAGGGAGTTGCTGCCCTCGGCCCCACCTCCTTTGCCGTCACTGATCTTGTAAGGGGCGGACGGAGGTTTCATTCTTTACTGAGCCCAGTGGGAACTTCCAACATGGCCAGGACACAGTGTGCTAGGGTCTTGGCCAACTTTCAAGTCCCTTTGACAGCACGTCCAGCAGGAGTGCACCAGAAGAGCCGAGTAATTTCAGCCTCAATACATCCCCCTAAATGCGGGCAGATGTACCATAATTACAGGCAAATAACAGGAATACATATAATGCATTTCCCGTCTTTTGCACCTTAGCCAAGCAGGCGCAAGGGATGTCTGTGTACCCTTGGCATTCAGTGTTGCTATTGGTGGTGGGGGGGGATTTAAGTGGTTGAACCAATCATAGGGCAATTAATGTAATTCCCTAGTCCTGTGAATACCAACAATTTAAAAGAAATTGTGGCCTTCTTTGGTTCCCCACAGACTGCCAGCCACTCTTATGCTGCAGAATCCTGCCACATCCATTCTCCAATGGTCCCAGATGGACTCCTCAGTGGAGGCGAGGGAGCTTGCTCAATAAATGGAAATGACCATGACCCTGGACACAGCTACCAGCGTTACTGAGCGGAAGATCTAAAGAAGAAAAAGAACTTGCGTTTATATGGCATCTTTCACAATCTCAAGACGCCCCAAAACACTTAATAGCTAATGAAGTACTTTTGAAGTGTAATCACTGTTGTAATGTAGGAAATGCAGCAGCCAATTTGCAAGGTCCCATAAACAGCAACGTGATCATGACCAGGTAATCTGTTTTAGTGATGTTGATTGAGCAATAAATATTGGCCAGAACTCCCCTGCAATGCCTCAAATAGTGCTATGTGATCTTTTACATCCATCTGAGAGAGTAGATGGGGCCTCAGTTAAATATCTCATCTGAAAGTCAGCACCTCTGATAGTGCTGTACTGGCATGTTAGCTTAGATCTTGTGCTTAAGTCTCTGGAGTGGGACTTGAACCCACAACCTACTAACATCAAGAGGTGAGAATACTACCTACTGAGCCACAGCTGACAAGGTTTGGTATAGCCTTAAGGTTTCTGTGTTTTCTGTGTTATGTTTTCTAGAAGGACTACACTTGGCTGCAGCAACCCTGAGCTAGGGAAGGTCTAATCAATCAAGGTTCCCAGTCCTGATCATCATACAGCTGCCCATGCTGGAAATGTATGTCTGTGGTTGCTGGGTGAGGGTAGGTCGGCCTCCAGTTAATGTGTAAATCTTGATGCAAACTCTGCTGTACTAGCATTAAACACAAAATTGATTTCAGCAAATTGCAACAGTGGTGTACTGTGCCAACTAATCAAAAGCAGTATATAGGGAAAAGAAATAAATGTTAATGATATGATAAGACATGCTGCCTGCCGTAATGAGCAATTTAGAATGACAAATAAACAGGATTGTGTTAAAAGGCAGTAAAATATCGAGGGGTTATGATGATTTCTTAGACGACAAGAGTGAAACTTGAGTAATTTATCAATGTCATCTAATACCCAAGACATATTTCATATATTTATATATACATTTATATATATAAGATTTTATATATGTATGAACTAGAAACACTTACTGCTTCATGACAATTCATAGCGGAGTTAAGTTGTAAGTTCCCCATTGACAGGCACCCATGATTGTATCGCATGACTTAAACTGAGGATACAGGAGCTTCCAGTGGTCATTTTTACACCAGCTGATAAATTTCACTCTAGATGTTAAGGTTATTATTTACATTAACATATATGATTTGCATTTTCATATTGATTTTCAATTTCTCTAATCATGGCATAACCTGGTTCCATTTTAATTTTATTTTTCTACCAAAACATCATCCATAAAAATAAAGAAGCCATTTGTGAACATGTAGATTTAAACCTTGGGTTTTATGGTAATTAAACATATTCTTTATCTTGTAATGCGTGTGCGACCCACTGTCTGTGAACTAATATTTCCTGTCCTCAATTTGTTAAATTTAATTAATGTTTCCTCATTTGTAAAACCTCTCTTTAATCCCCATTTCTCAGAATGATTTAATATCCCTGCCTGATTTCTCACAAGCATTTGGTGGCTCTGTTTTTGGAAATGTATTTGCTGTCACGGTCTACGATTAATAAATTATATTTTCTGTCTCCTGGTGTGATTACAGAAACCTGTCAGCTCTAAGGGTTCAAGTTTTTATTTTTATGGTAATTTTTAATTCATTAATCGCATATTTTTACTGCATAAATTATGCTTTTCAGATGCTAATATTTGTAATTTCATAATACATATGTTAAATTGGAATAGGCTCTCATGGTGTATATTAAATGTATTACAGCTTGCAATTTACTAATAGTAAAGGAAACAAGTTTTTAATTTGCTGTACATACATGTTTTTTGACTATACATGTTTACATGCATTTTAGTCTATGCATATATACATTGAGAGTTTGTACTCTATACATGTAATTTTGTCTATACATACTTGCTTTGTACTCTCTACAAAGATACATGTTTCGTAGTGTATACATGCACATGGGTGTCAACTGTGGCTCAATTGGTAGCCCCCTTGCCTCTGAGTTGTGGGTTCATAGTCCCATTCTAGGGACTTGAGCAACAAAATGTATGGCTGGTACTCCAGTGCAGTACCGAGGGAATGTTGTACTGTCGTCTTTCAGATTGAAACATTAAACCGAGGCCCCGTCTGCCCTCTCACGGTATAGCATACCTGAGTGATTTTTGAAATTGTTGGTACATGTCAGTGTCATAGCTGCACTCAAGCACTGAGGATGGTTAGGAGATGGTTAGTTCTGGTGTGGAGGTCTTCAGCATTACAACTGGATGTTTTCAGGTCCCATATCTTTCGCTATATCCAGTGTACTGAGCCAATCCTTAACTCACATTAAGTGAACTGATGCTGGCATCTATGATGGTTGGATCCTTTCAAGGAGGCTGAGTAGAATCACCCACTTTTCACTAAAGTTGCTTGCAAACACTTTAACCTTGTCTCTTCCATTCATCTGGTGGGCTCCACCATGATTGAGTATGGGGATGTAGAGCTACAGAACTATTCTCTGATCTGTTGTGCATGGGACCACTCAGTTCTGCCTATAGACTGCTGCTTTTGGTGTTTAGCATGCAGGTGGCCCTGTGTTGTGGCTTCACCAGGTTGGTATCTCATTCTAAGGTTTGCCCTTCTAACTTCCCACTAAACCAGGGTTGGTCTCCCGGCTTGATGGTGATGGAGGAGCGAGGAATGGGCTGGGCCATGCAGTTACAGCCTGTGGTGGTATCCAATTCTGCTGCTGATGATGGCCCAATTTTGGGCTGCTAAATCTGTCCTTAGTTTGTCCCACTTAGCACTGCAGTGGAGCCACACTACACACTACTGTGAGGATATCCTCACTGTGGAGGCGAGAGTTTTCTCTCATAAAGATAGTGCGGTGGTCACTTCTACCAGTGGTACTGGGGACAGACGTTGCTGTAAGAAGTAAGCTGGTGAGAATGAGGTCAAGTTGTGCACCTCAAATTAAAATCACCCCTCAAATCACACAAGCGTACTTTCTCACTGAGAAAATTCTACAATTTATTTTCTTAAATGTGAAAAATTGTTTCTAACCCATGTCTTTTTTTTCTCCTGATAATACCAACATTGGTGTAAGTAAAATGGAAACATTTGATGCAATACAAACCTCCCTATGGGTGCGATTTGTATTTTCAGGTTTGTCCTCTTGCAAGTTAATTAAGTCACATTTCAATGGTGGAGGAAGCTACGTGAGCTTTATTTCTAAGCTTGCTCGGTTCCAATTAATTTATTGAAGTCCTGGGGTAATTCACTAATGATACTCACTATGCAAATCACATTCTATTACAATATTGCTAGAAAAAGAAAATTGAAAAGATGCAAAATTGACAGCAAAATATTTTATGTGCTAATGTTTTACTGCATTCAATAAGTTAAATCCTGAAGCTCTCATATGTAACCTTCACAAAAACAATATAGAAACAGTGCAGTCGAAACCCATGAGGCCCCAAAAGCACTTCAAACTGCTAACCTTTAGTCTGCCGGGTCCTGAGGGTTTACATTAAATCGAATTTTTAAGGAGCAAAATCTTTCAATTGTACATTTTTAATCCTTAAAAAAACACAGTTGGTATTTGTAATGACTCTATTTTTATTAACTTGTAAAATAAATTCAGAGTCTTTCATTTCTCTTCTTGACATGTATGTTATTCCCCCACCCCCACCTAATTAACAGTTTGCCTCTGAATCTAAGCAGTTTGTCTCTGGGTCTGATTATCACCAAATCACTGCAATAACAAGATAATAAGGATGGTACCAACTCCTAACTCAACGAGTTGTGATGGGAGGTTACGAAAGCTAGATCTGCTCTCATTAGCAAAAAAAAAGGTACATGAAGTTTGAAGAATGAAGAATGAAAGGAGGATTATTCTTCACCTGACCTACACTTTATCTACAACCCTCCGAGATCTCTGCACTCCTCCAATTCTGGCCTCTTGGGCATCTATGACTTTCATCGTTCATCTGTTGGCGGCCGTGCCTTCAGCTGCCTAGGCCCAAAGCTCTGGGATTCCCTCCCTAAACCTCTCTGCTTCTCTACCTCTCTCTCCTCCTTTAAGTCACTCCTTAAAACCTACCTCTTTGACCAAGTTTTTGGCCATCTGTCCTAATATCTCTTTATGTGACACGGTGTCAAATTTTGTCTGATAAAGCTTCTGTGAAGCACCTTGGGACGTTTTACTACGTTAAAGGTGCTATATAAATGCAATTTGTTGTTGTTGTTGTTGTTGATGCAGACCCCCAACATGAACCTGACAACTCTCCTCCATCTTCCACAGACTGCCCGATGTGCCTCCAATGCCACATTGGAAGTCTGGTCTGGGCTCGCGACGTGCCATCAGAAGCAGATGCTGCAAGGACATCACCATGACTAAGATGAGTGCCACCTCAATCTTCGAGGACTCTCTCGGTGTAGTCCCAGCCACAAAGTTCACAATCTTCTGACACTAAGGTAGCACCACATAGGAGCAAGAGGTTAGGGTCATGAGTAAAAATAGTTCTAGGCCCAAAGGGTAGTCACGGTGTTAAGAAATAGCAGTGGCGGTAGGTCATGATGATGGCAGTAAACATGTACATTTCTGGCAATTTATGTGTTTCTGTATTTTTTCCAGGGAAG
This sequence comes from Heptranchias perlo, assembly GCF_035084215.1. Taxonomy (NCBI): domain Eukaryota; kingdom Metazoa; phylum Chordata; class Chondrichthyes; order Hexanchiformes; family Hexanchidae; genus Heptranchias; species Heptranchias perlo. The sequence continues at coordinate 12,029,693 of NC_090332.1, read as the reverse complement.
TAACCCATTTATTATGGTGATTAATGTTTGCAATTGTCCTCTCCCAGAGAGGACATTGGAGGTATTACAGATTAGCTAAATGTTTGTCTGAGAGCCAGGCAAGGGATCATGAGGGCTTTGTTGTATCATGTAGATGGAGGGCACTTTCTTTATTAAAAGTAATTGGTGACGATCTCCTGCCTGATGGCATGTGCTGCTGACAATGAGATGCCTGGCCCACCTTCTCTCTCTCTCTTCGTTGTGAGCAGGGGACTGGTCTCCAGCACCTTCCAACTCTTCATCTTCAGTGCTTGGAAGGCCCAATCCTTTGTAAAATTATGGAGGATGCAGCAAGCCACAATAATTCTGTAAACCCTAGCCAGACTTTGCTGCTGGCCATTACTTACTAACCTGTCCAGGCACCAGAAACAGAAGGTGAGAATTCTGATGGTCTGTTCTGCAATGATCCTGGTAGTGCCCAAAGCTTTGTTGAATCTGTTTTCAGCCTCTGTCCTCAGATGTCAAAAAAGTGCCTATCATAGGAATATAGGAACAGGAGTAGACCATTCAGTCCCTCGATCTTGTTTGGCCATTCAGTCAGATGAAGGCTGAAGCGGGTACCACTGATTTTCTATCAGGCCCCCTGCCACATTGCTTTGGCTGAGCACTGCAGGTATCCCGGATTGCCTGAGAAAAAACAAAACATGGCTATTCCATGCGTTAACATACATGATGAGGTGGTTAGCACCACTGGCCATCTGGACAGTCAGGAAATTAAATCACTTCCTGTTGATAGAGCTTTCAATTGGGGCCTTTATAGCCACATGGATGTCATCAATGGCACCCTTGACTTGTGGGAATCCAGCCACTTGGAAGACGTTGATGTCTCTCATTCTCTCTGTGCTTTGCCGGGTCTATGTGTACCTGAATGATATCAGAGGCATGCTTGAACAGGGTATCCATGACCTGGATAATGCAGCAATGCACTGTTGACTTACTGCCATGACTAATGGCAGTCAGAGGCTGCATGGAAGCAACCAGCTGCATAAAATGTAAGTGCTAGTGTCACCTTCAGAGCCACAGACAAAGCGATGCACCTAGTGAAGTCTCTGTCATGGTCTCAGGGGGAAATTAACAGTCACTTGGATGAGTGTGGATTGATTAGGGAAAACCAGAACAGATTTGTTAAAGGCAAATCATGTTTAACCAACTTGATAGAGTTTTTTGATGAGGTAACAGAGAGGGTAGATGAGGGCAATGCAGTTGATGTGGTGTATATAGATTTTCAAAAAGCATTTGATAAAATGCCACATGGTAGGCTTGCTATTAAGATTGCGGCCCATGGAATAAAGGGGGCAATAGCAACATGGATACAGAATTGGCTAAATGACAGGAAACAGAGAGTAGTGGTGAATGGTTGTTTATCGGACTGGAGGGGGGTGTACAGTGCTGTTCCCCCGGGGTCGGTGCTGGGACCACTGCTTTTCTTGACATATAATAATGACTTGGACTTGGGAGTACAGGGCACAATTTCAAAATTTGTGGATGACACAAAACTTGGAAGGGTAGTGAACAGTGAGGATGATAGTGATAGACTTCAAGAGGATATAGACAGGCTGGTGGCATGGACGGACACATGGCAGATGAAGTTTAACGCGTAAAAATGTGAGGTGATGCATTTTGGTAGGAAAAATGAGGAGAGGCAATATATGCTAGAGGGCACAATGCTAAAAGGGGTAGAGGAACAGAGGGATCTTGGGGTATATCATTGAAGGTGGCAGGGCAGGTTAAGAAAGGGGTTTAAAAAAGCATCCGGGGTCCTGGGCTTTATAAATAGAGGCATAGAGTACAAAAGCAAGGAAGTCATGATGAACTTTTAGAAAACACTGGTTAGACCACAACTGGGCTATTGTGTCCAGTTCTGGGCACCGCACTTTAGGAAGGATGTGAAGGCCTTAGAGAGGGTGCAGAAGAGATTTACTAGAATGATTCCAGTGATGAGGGACTTAAATTACGCGGATAGACTGGAGAAGCTGTGGTTGTTCTCCTTGGAACAGAGACGGTTGAGAGGAGATTTGATTGAGGTATTCAAAATCATGAAGGGTCTAGGCAGAATAGATAGAGAGAAACTGTTCCCATTGGCGGAGGGGGTCAAGAAGCAGAGGGCATGGATTTAAGGTGATTGGCAAAAGAACTAAAGGTGACATGAGGAAAAACTTTTTTACACAGCGAGTGGTTAGGATCTGGAATACACTGCCCGAGGGGGTGGTGGAGGCAGATTCAATCATGGCCTTCAAAAGGGAACTGGATAAGTACTTGAAATGAAAAAATGTACAGGGCTACGGGGATAGGGCGGGGGAGTGGGACTAGTTGGAATGCTCATGCACAGAGCCGGCGTGGACTCGATGGGCCGAATGGCCTCCTTCACTGCTGTAACCTTTCTATGATTCTATGATTGTCAGAGAACGGCCTACAGGAAAAATCCAGATGGAACTTCTCTGTGGCATGAACACCTGCCTGCCTGTCTGCATGCTGCTGCACTCTCCTGGTTTCTGTCTTTTCCTCCTCCATGTCTTCCTCATCCTTCTCCTCCAAGCACAGGAATGAAGGAATCTCTAAAGGGAAATCCATTATTTCGCAAAGCGCAGCTCCCTTTAATCTCTTAGCATATTTCACAAAACATCTGGAAAGGAAAAGAAAGGACTTCCATTTATACAGCGCTTTTCCACAAACTCAGGATGTCCCAAAGCACTTTACAGCCAATTAAGTACTTTTTTTTGGAAGTGTAGTCACTGTTGTAATGTAGGGAAACGTGGCAGCCAATTTTGCACACAGCAAGGTCCCACAAATGTCAATGAGTATTGACCAGATAATCTGATTTAGTGATGTTGGATGAGGGCTAATTATTGGCCGGAACACTGGGGAGAACTCCCCCTGTTGTTTTTTGAATAGTGCCATGGGATCTTTTACATCCACGTGAGAGGGCAGGCGGGGCCTCGATCATCCGAAAGACGGCACCTCTGACAGAGCAGCATTCCCTCAGTACTGCACTGAAGTAAACGCTCAGATACTACATCTTCTAAGTAGTGGAAATGACTCTCAGCCAAAAAAATTGTTGCAGAACTGCACTCCTATGTGACCTTTCACCTTCCCAACCTCATCTGGTCTGTCTGGCTCAGTATCACTATGTTTGTAGTCGCAGTGATTTGCCAAGGCAGTTCATAGCGGAAATTAAGGGGAATGTCGGGGGACACTTGACTATGACCCCCCCTCCCCCCTCGCCCCCCTCTTCATTTAAATATCGCAGTGTGCTTAGGGTCATAAAGGGATCACAGGAGGGTAATCACAGCAGCCATTTTCTGTGTTGAAGTTTCAACAGAGGGCCTCTCGATCCTATTTTACTTGCTAGACCACCTCTATGCCACACAAATACAAGTGTTTTTTTAAAAGGAAAATCCAGGCCTAGATATGCATATGTTTCTTAGCAATAGCGCTATCTTGGATAATATGTATATGAAAGGGAAATCATGTTTGACAAATTTATTAGAGCAGGGTAGATATAGGGGAACCAGTGGATGTAGTATATTTGGATTTTCAAATGGCATTCGATAAGGTGCCACATGAAAGGTTGTTACACAAGGTAAGGGCTCATGGGGTTGGGGGTAAAATATTAACATAGATGGAAGATTGGTTAAAGAACAGAAAACAGAGAGTAGGGATAAACGGGTCATTCTCAGGTTGGCAGGCTGTAACTAGTGGGGTGCCGCAAGGATCGGTGCTTGGGCCTCAGCTATTTACAATCTATATTAATGACTTAGATGAAGGGTCCGAGTGTAATGTATCCAAGTTTGCTGACGATACAAAGCTAGGTAGGAAAGCAAGCTGTGAGGAGGACACAAAGAGCCTGCAAAGGGATATAGACAGATTAAGTGAGTGGGCAAGAAGGTGGCAGATGGAGTAAATGTGGGGAAATGTGAGGTTATTTACTTTGATAGGAAGAATAGAAAAACAGAATATATTTTAAATGGTGAGAAACTATTAAATGTTGGAGTTCAGAGACACTTGGGTATCCTCGTCCATGAAACACAAAAAGTTAGTATGCAATTAGGAAGGCAAATGGCATGTTGGCTTTTATTGCAAGGGGGTTGGAGTACAAGTGTAAGGAAGTCTTACCACAGCTGTACAGGGCTTTAGTGAGACCTCACCTGGAGTACTGTGTACAGTTTTGGTATCCTTATCTAAGGAAGGATATACTTGCCTTGGAGGCAGTACAACAAAGGTTCACCAGATTGATTCTGGGATGAGAGGGTTGCCCTATGAAGAGAGGTTGAGTAGAATGGGCCTATTCTCTCTGGAGTTTAGAAGAATGAGAGGTGATCTCATTGAAATATATAAGATTATTAGGGGGCTTGTTAAGGTAGATGCTGAGAGATTGTTTCCCCTGACTAGAGAATCTAGAACTAGCGGACATAGTTGCAGGATAAGGGGTCGGCCATTCAAGACTGAGATGAGGAGGAATTTCTTCACACGGAGGGTTGTGAATCTTTCGAATTCTCTACCCCAGAGGGCTGTGGATGCTGAGTCATTGAATATATTCAAGGCTGAGATGGATATATTTCTGGACTCTAGGGGAATCAAGGGATATGAGGATCGGGCGGGAAAGTGGAGTTGAGGTTGAAGATCAGCCATGATGTGATTGAACGGCGGAGCAGGCTCGAGGGGCCGTATGGCCTACTCCTGCTCCTAATTCTTATGTTCTTATGTTGTGTTCTTATATAACTTCAGAAATGCCTTGAGAGAGTTGTAGTTGTCTACTTAATTCTCCTTAGGAGAATAACGGCTCCCCTAAACAGCACCCACAAGGCGCTTCTGATAAATCACAGACATTATACGAGGACAGCAGAAAAGTAACACATGATTGTAAGGTTAAGGAAGCCATAACCAAACATTATGTGAAGAGGAATTCTGCGAATCCAAACAGTTCTTACCTTTTAAAATGAACTGCAATGACTACACGCATTTAAGGCATTTCAAAATAAAATGGACCGACTTGTGATTAGGGTTGTCAACCTCCCAGGATTGTCTTGGAGTCTCCAGGAATTGAAGGTTAATCTCCAGGACACTGCTGCAAGCAAACCAGGGAGAAAAATCATAGGAGGCATTGAACAAAATTGTGTTTTTTCTTTTTCTTTGAACATTTTCGTTTATCAGTTATAAAAAATATTGGAGATGGGGAAAAAAGGCCGTTTCACGAACAGTCAAGATTAATCCAATTGGGTAACAAAGCGTCTGTTCCCTTTCCAATTGGCCGTGGGAAGGCAGCATGCCTGGAGGATGGACCAATGGCGGGATTGTGGGTCGGGATGGTTCGAGGTCATGTGTTGAAACCTCCAGGAATACACCCAACCAGAGTTGGCAACCCGACTAGCAATATAACAGGAAGTAGAAAGATGCTGGGTTGGTATGAAGCCAGGGGAAGGGAGGTGACTAAGCTCTGTGCAGATACTGACAGAGGACCTAAATTGACAGGGCAAGCTAGATGGATAAAATGGCATAAAAAGTGTTAATATGTTTTCTTTTAGAAATCGATACTAGTTGAAGTTGGAAAAACTGAAAGGATTCTATTACGGAAAAACAAAAGAACATAAGAAATAGGAGCAGGAGTAGGCCATTCGGCCCCTTGAGCCTGCTCCGCCATTCAATAAGATCACGGCTGATCTTCTACTTCAACTCTACTTTCCCGCCCTATTCCCTTATCTCTTGATTCCCTTAGTGTCCAAAAATCTATCGATCCCAGTCTTGAATATACTCAACGACTGAGCATCCACAGCCCTTTGGAGTAGAGGATTCCAAAGATTCACACTCCTCTGAGTGAAGAAATTTTTCCTCATCTCAGTTCTAAATGGCTGACCCCTTATCTTGAGACTATAACCCCTAGTTCTAGACTCTCCAGGCAGGGGAAACAGCCTCTCAGCATCTGCCCTGTCAAGCCCTCTAAGAATTTTATAAGTTTCAAAGAGATCACCTCTCATTCTTCTAAACTCCAGAGAATATAGGCCCATTGTACACAATCTCTCCTCACAGGACAAACCTCTCATCCCAGGAATCAATCTAAAGCCTAGCTTTAAGTGATTGTAAAGACCTGACTGTAATATGGTCAACTAATCCATCCATCAAAGGGCCTAAAGCCATCAGTTACAATATCAATTTTACTCTCCTGAGCTAAGAAAATGAAGTAAGTGTATCAGTCATAAATATCACTGTTTACATTCCACCAATCCAAAAAAATCTATTAATTAATACTCTGTTTTTTTGTAGTTCAGCCAACTTCCTATCCGTTCTGCCACATTCCCTTTAAAACCACAAACCTTAAATTTATTAACAAGCCTTCTGTGCGGCACCTTATTATGCAAAAGATACCGACAACCCCTGATCGCAATGAAGAAAGGTGATTTTTCTTGCTGACAAACTGGCACATGGGTTGAAACAATGATTGTCAGCTTAAAATGCTGATGATTGGCACAGATGAGCAGGAAGTCATGATTAGGAGATGCCAAAGTTTGGATTTAATATACTGTAGAAAAGGAAAATTCAGTCTCTCAGATTTGAGATCCTAGAAAATACAATTAGTAAAACTAGAGACAGTTTCGCGACTCTTGAGGGTAAACCATCCAATTGGCGAAGTTCACGTAGGAGCACTTGATAAGCTCGTACCATATTCCTGTTTGCACTATTTTTATGTTGCTATTAAGTCGAGGTTAACTCCTGTAGAAAAACAGCAATCACAAGAATGTCGTACAATTGTATCAAGTGGTCTTGCATGAACCACAAATTGGCAGGTCTACCCTTTGATTTCAACACAGTGAGGATGCAGGGAGAAGGAACAGCTCCCACAGCTGTCTATCTACAGCCTTCCTCCCCCTCCCGACTGCTCCATTCTTTTGTCTCTGGCCTTCTGCGCATCCCCATCTTCCTTCACCCCACCATTTGTGGCAAAGCCTTCAACTACCTCGGTCATACTCTTTGGAACTGCCTCCCTAATACTCTCTCTGCCTCTGCACTTCTCTCCTCTCTCCCCACTTTTAAAAGATTCTTTAAAATCCATCCCCTTCACCTATTGTTCAATTGCGCCTTCTAATCTCTTCCTTCCGGGCTTAACAACCATTTTCATTATGCCTATTGTGAAGCACCCTAAAGCACTTGTTACGTTAAAGGCACTATATAAATACAAGCTATTGTGGAAGGAACAAGAAATTAAACTTCAAAGAAGCAATGGCCTTATCAGGCCACTAGCTTTTCTTCTATCCTGTCCTAAAGTGTAAGAGATTATTTGAAGAGCCTCCTGAGATAGAGGAGCAGTAGTTTTGATTTGGAAGAGGGGGGCCTTAGGCTTTACAATGTATTAAAAGTGTTGAGTGGAGAAAAAGTGTTTGGCACAAAAGAGGAAACCAAACTTCTTGGCAGCTGCTTTGGATGTTGGGGCTCCAGGAGAGATATTGAAACCAGGAATGTCAATAAATGAAGAAAGATGAAGGATACAACCATCGAAGATAGGAGGAAATGGTAAGTTAATTGTTGGATTGACTTAGGAGTGATATGAAAAACGTAGCTTCTTTCAAGAATTAATGGAAACAAGATTTTCAGGGCTTCCCACCTCGCAGAGTTCTGTTGATATTACCATGACAAGCCCTGATTAGAATTAAAGTAGCATGGAGATTCCCCATTTTGACCTCCCCTCCCAGCCGGCACAAACCACCGGGGTCAATTTTGACTGGTGTAGCGCACATTCTGGTGGCAAAGTGGCCCCTGTGATTTTGAGGCTCCGGTCTCATTTACATTCACCAAACGGGGCGTCCCGACGCAGCTCGCCAGATTCGGCAAAGGAAAATGGGCCAGAGCTGCTGCCAGGAAGGTAAGTAGTAAATCATGAAGTGGGGGGGGGGGGTCGCAATCGTGAAGGGTGGAGGTCCCCAGACAACAGTGGCCCAGATTATTTTTGTGGGCCCCGGAGGTGCACTCCTGCTCCTCCGAGGCCCACAAAAATTATTCAAGACTTACCTTTTCTGGGCCACATGTCTTCCATCGCCCGTGGAACTGGTCAGAGCCTGCACTGCACAGGCTCCGACCAGTTCCGACCTAAAATGGCAATCGGTCCTATTTACATCATAGGACCCTGATTTCCATATTAAAATGGGCCTATCGCCTAAAACAGGCGGGCGCTTTGGACACCCAATGATAGGCCCCTTTTAAAATGGTGCTGGCCGCATCGCCAGTGTAAACGGAGCGGTAAGACTACCAATCCCATTTTGAGGCCGTTACCGCCCCATTAACACCAGATGAAGGGAGTGAAAATCGACCCAGTTGCCTCTTGTGAACACGCAGATGCCTTCATTCAGTGATGAAATCTGGTGGGGGCTTCTGGATAATTTGCTAAGAAACCGTGGAAGAACACAGACTTATTATACAAATCTTCTGCACAAGCAAGTCAGAAAGAGCTTAGACTGTAATTATTGTAACCCTAGACCTTTGCCCATCTCAAGTAGTAAGGCAGTCTTCGCACAGGTGAAGTGTTACCACAATTCTCAATTAGAGTCATTTTTCTTTTCCGTGTATTCATTTAAATCTAGGTCTCACCCTTTGGAATTTAATTAGCTTTCATCTTCAGATATTAAGGCAATTTTGGCTGTCAGAAAAAAAGAAGAAAAAATCCAAATTAATATAATAAACTAAACATGTGACAAAGGACAAAAAATCAGCATGTGACTCAGTACTCAGAGTCTAACAGCTGGGTTGTAATCATTTTTCAATCACAGTTATTCATCACATCACATTTAAAAAGCTTTCAAATAATTAATTGATCCACCACATTCATAAAAAATAGATTTAGACTAGAATAAAGAGTTGAATGGGTAAGTTCCTAAAAGCAAACCAACACTGGGGAATGGTGTGATAAGTTTTGCAGCTGCGGTAACGGGTTTAGATGTGGTTTTACAAGACTCCTCAATGCCTTAGTGGGTAAATATAGCATATGGTGTGGTACTGAATTATATAGACACGTAAGGTTGTATGTACGATCTCTGGCCTTACTGATACAAATGGTATTAAGTGTCAACCTTGGCTCAGTAGTAGCACTCTTGCTTCTGAGTCAGAAGGTCCCACTCCAGAGACTTGGGTACATAATCCAGGCTGACACTCCCAGTGCAATACTGAGGGAGTTCTGTACTATTGGATGTATCATCTTTCAGATGAGGCATTAAACCGAGGCCCCTAATGCCTTTTCAGGTGGATTTAAAAGATCCCATATCACTATTTGAAGAAGAGCAGGGGAGTTCTCCCAATGTCCTGACCAATATTTATCCCTCAATCAACATCATTAAAACAGATTATCTGGTTATATATCTCATTAAGGTTTGTGGGGGCCATGTTTTGCACAATTTGGCTGCCATGTTTTCCTAAATTACAACAATCACTACATTTCACAAGTACTTAATTGGCTGTAAAGTGCTTTGGGATGTCCTGAGGTTGCGAAGTGCACTATATAAACTCGAGTCTTTTCCTTTCGTTTAGTAGGGGTGCTCTGGTTGGTATCCTGGGCTCAAGGGTAGAAAAATCCACCAGTGTTCACGTTACCCAGGAAGCCTTGGAAAGTGGACATTGGGCGGGGATGGGATTTGTCTCAGCTGCAATGGTTCAACAGCCTGCTGAGACTCACTGTCTTAAATTCATTAAAAAAACCACCACAACTTAGGTGAGGTATCAAAGGACTGCAGGTCACTGTAGAACTGTGCTGTCATCACCTTCAGGGGAGAACGGGAAAACAGTGATTTTACAGATGTTAAAATAATTACAACCTTTCATCATAAATTAGCAATAGTATTAGTGCTTCAGATACTCTAGTCAGCAAAAAGTAATGGGAGCAGTCCAATGCTTTTAAACTCTTATTTCCGCAGTACTAAAGAATATGTTTACTATAAATCATCAAGTATAATATGCCCTCTTGTACAATACGCATCTTCCCCCTCACTCTGATTTTGGACTGTGAATTATAGGAAAAATGAGATTCCTCCCACATACTTTTGAAACGGTTAAAATAAATTATTCACAGGTTCTCCAGCAAGAGCCACAGTGCTGCAGAGAAGTTTAAAGGTTGTGCTCTTAAAGTTTAAGGTTAGGCAATTTGGGAGTGAGTTCCAAGGAACTGAAACTAATGTATGACTTTGGAGAGTTCCAACAAAATAGGGATCACTCGCAAAAAAAATGGCTGAACCGCACCTTTTCCAGAGTTGGAGGACATCTTGGCGGTGTGTATCGATGGCAGGCAGCAAAGGGTATCTTGACTTCAAAAAGGCTTTTGATAAAGTTCCACATAAAAAGCTATTAATTAAATTCAAAGTTCAGGGGATTCAGGGTAAACCCTGGGAATGGCTGAAGGGTAGAAAGGAATGAGTGCTCATTAGCGGAGTTATGAAGTTGGGGGGGTGGGGAGATTACTGAGTGGGGTGCCCCAGGGCTCAGCTTTAGGACTGCTGCACTTTCTAATTTACATAAATGACGTGGATTCAGAAACTCAATGCAAAGTGGTCAAATTTGCAGATGATACCAAACTAGGAAAGACACAGGAATTGGAAAGGGCAGCTCAGAAGTTACAGAATGAACTGGACAAGACATGTAAGTGGACAGAACAATGGCAATAACTTAAGGCATAGCACCTACTTTTGGAATTTTTGGGAGGAAAAACTGCATCAGATAGTCAAGGATATCTCCCCCTGGTGCAGAATCCAATGCTGAAAAAAAATTCAAATAAATTCAGTTTTTTGATGTCTGTTAGTTTGGGATGAATTTTTTCACCATTAAGGTGAGAGTTGGCTGAGGAGTGGCACCACTTTTATCATTTTTGCACCCAGCCTCACAAGATCAGACACGGCATTTGTTAAACCCAGGGTAAAGCTCTCTCTAAATACCTTAACAACATGCTTCAAACCCAATTGAAGAACAGAACATCCTACTGCAGCGGTGTGACATCTCCATTTCACACATCAGCCAATATTGTGGCCTATCTCCGAATGATACTATCAACTTACTGCCAAGGTGGTTAATATTTTGCTAAAGGCTCACGCCCACTACAAACTGAGATGACATACCCTAAGTACCCATTACACCCAGCAAAGCAAGCTTTTTATCCCAACAGTCTGGAATGGACTTTGACCCAGGAACTAAAGGTTAAAGTACATTGCTGTACCCATTGTATAATGCAATCATCAAATCATCTTTACTTACAGACTTCTCATTGAAGTTATTCAGGGTTTCCGCAAACTAAACTTAAAACTCACCTGGCTGAGTGGGCCAATGGGTGAATCTCCATTTTTTAATTTAGATTTCAGGTAGTTTATATTTGATGTATGAAACAGTTAAGGAATTCTTATTCCCAAAAGATTACTGTGAACTTAACCGTATAATTTTGTGCAGTGGCTCAACTCCTCCAGAAGGACTTAAAAAGAAATTAATTCAATGAATTGCCCTGTAAACCAAATAACTTTCTTCTTCTTAGCTGCTGTAAAATTTTATCTTACACATGTTGGTTATTGTGGCGAATACAGAGGAGAGCGTATGTTTAGACCCTGCCTCCGTGTGCGTGTGTTCACAGACGTGTCCTTCAGATCAAAGCTAGTGCAGAAATCTTTGTTGGGCCCTTCCATGCCCTTACACACCTCGCGAAATCTGAAGATTTTACCACGGTTCATATTTTCTTTTATTTTCCCAATTTTCTCCTCGCCTCTCCTGAAGGCAGTAATTTGTGCTGGGTTATGGCTCTATGGGTGCAGGAAGCCCTTCGGTAATTTGCCCAAGTGCCCTTGCGTGAACTTACACAAGTGAATGCTAGTCACTGGCTATTTGACTTTGGGAGCATCACAGCTGAGTCCGATCCGGCCCTCAGCCATTGTTCAAACATGCACACCTTCCAGAAAGGGTCCTGAACCCTTTCTAATTTCATTCTCCTCCCTAACCCAGGGGCACTCGGCCAGTGGCAGCACTGCTGTAGTCAACCCAGTTGAGATCAGCTAATACAGCCCAGATCAAGGATCAAACCTGGGACCTTTCTGGTCTCTGTAATTTGGTACCACATTACACACTGCAGTTATGCACTGAGTCATCATGAGGCAAATTTAATTTCTTGACAGATGACTAATTGTGATTCTAAGACACTGATTAGCCAATTTTCCATTGCATTTACCTAACTTTTGAAATACCTGAGGATCATTGCACTGGATGACAGTCTAGTCTCTGATGATGACACTACGCAATCATTTCAAGTTCCACGACAGCTAGTGCACTATTTGGCCGAGTCGATGCGTTTCGCTCAGAATTCTCGTTTGGTGCGATCAGGTGCTTTTAGGCAGGTTCGGGGGAGCTTCCCACATACAAAAAGGAGATCTGATGAAATGCTAGAAGGCATCCACAGATAAATATGGAATTAAAAAGAGCAACATTGGGTATAAATTAAAGGGAATCCTGCAGTAAAATTGTAACTGCATCAATAAGAGCTCTGGGACTAAACACACATCTGCTTCAGCTTGCATGTGTGACCTTCATTGTCTTGTAATTCTGAACGTCGATCAACAAATGCTGCATATTTGATTGTAGGGCCGTTTCCTGGTGTGGTTCTGCAATACCACCTGCTGCTCCCATTGTTGTGCATGAGATGCCTGTTTATTTTGCGGAGAGGGTTCTACAACAGCTGAATCCACTTTAAAAATGACCTTAAAAAGTTGCAAACAATAACTGCTTCCCAGAGGACGGCTCACTTCCCCCAATGGCCTGCGTGGGTCTGCACAGACCAGCAGAAGCAAATGTGCTCCGCAGGCCTGTAGGTGGTGAGTGTGAACGCTTTGCCTGTGGCCATAAAACACTGACACCTCGGCATCCAACAAGATGTGTTCATGTTGCGACGGGAGGCACAGGCTGAAATCACTTCTTGGTGGTGCTTTCTGCCTCTGGTGGCACAAATGCTTTTAAGAACATAAGAACGTAAGAAATAGGAGAAGGAGGAGGCCATACGGCCCCTCGAGCCTGCTTCGCCATTCAATCAGATCATAGTTGATCTTCAACCTCAACTCCACTTTCCCGCCCGATCCCTATATCCCTTGATTCCCCTAGAATCCAAAAATTTATCCATCTCAGTCTTGAACATATTCAATGACTCAGCATCCACTGCCCTCTGGGGTAGAGAATTCGAAAGATTTACAACCCTCCGTGTGAAGAAATTCCTCCTCGTCTCAGTCTTGAATGGCCGACCCCTTATCCTATGCCCCCTAGTTCTAGACTCTCTAGCCAGAGGAAACAATTTCTCAGCATCTACCCTGTCAAGCCCCCTAATAATCTTATATGTTTCAATGAGATCACCTCTCATTCTTCTAAACTCCAGAGAGAATAGGCCCATTCTACTCAACCTCTCTTCATAGGACAACCCTCTCATCCCAGAATCAATCTAGTGAACCTTCATTGTATCGCCTCCAAGGCAAGTATATCCTTCCTTCGATAAGGAGATCAAAACTGTACACAGTACTCCAGGTGAGGTCTCATTAAAGCCCTGTACAACTGTAGTAAGACTTCCTTACTCTTGTACTCCAATCTCCTTGCAATAAAGGCCAACATGCCATTTGCTTTCCTAATTGCCTGCTGTACCTGCATACTAACTTTCTGTGTTTCTTGTATGAGGACACCCAAGTCTCTCTGAACACCAACATTTAATAGTTTGTTGCTGGTTGGCTGCCAGCTTAGGAGCTGTCCTTGATAGCAAAGCAGCAATGTAAATGTGCTGTAACAATCATTCAAATGCTCTAACCATGCATCTGTGTAGTCAGCTGTAGCTCAGTGGTAGCACTCTTGTCTCTGAGTCGAAAGGTCATGTATTCAAATCCCACTCCAGTGACTTGAGCACAAAATCTAGGCTGACACTTCACTGCAGTACTGAGGGAGTGCTGCACTGTCGGAGGTGCCATCTTTTGGATGAAACGTTAAACCGAGGCCCTGTCTGCCCTCATAGGTGGATGAAAAAGAACCCATGGCAATATTTCGAAGAAGAGCAGAAGAGTTCTCCCTGGTGTCCTGGTCAATATTTATCCCTCAACTAATATCACTAAAACAGATTGCTGTTTGTGGGACCTTGCTGCGTGGAGACTGTCCGCTGTGTTTCCTACATTACTACAGTGCCTTCACTTCAAAAGTACTTGATTGGCATTTGGACGTCCTTAAGTCATGAAAGGTGCTATATAAATGCAAAATCATTTTTGATAAACACCAAAGGATATGGCCTCTTTTTTCTGATTTCTTCCCTTAGCAGCAGCTGCTCCGCATATCAGTATCAATCCTTCAGCCGTTGTCAAGATATGTAGTTTGCTGTTCCCTCCAGGGCTCTTTTATATAGTCTGGCATTATTATAGAGGGAGTCTCACCATCAATAACCCTTTTAAAAGTCAAACAGATATATAGAATTACGGTTATCTTTAACATCTTTTTTTGTGCCCCATCCTGCAGATTTGTTTAAAAGTATTTATTTTAACAGCGAATGCCAGTGATGTCATTGGAGGAAATTGACTAGGGGGAGTTACTGAGCATGACAATATGAAGGAACTGAATTATTCTCAGTGGGCCGTAGGGTGCTTCAGTGATCTTGTCATCAATAAAAAAAATTTAGATGAAAAAAAGCAATTTTGAAGTCAACAATTGTAAATTTACCAGCAGTGGAATGTCTAGTTCTGTAAAATTCGGATCCACCTGAATTGCTGTTCCATTGACAATGTAATTGCAATGCGAAATTAAAGTTGAACATCCCTCATTAGTTTTTGAATGCTTGTTAAGTAAGATAATTAATTGTTGTGCCAAGTGCAAAATTCCATGGAACAGTAGCCTCTATTCTTTGTCTTAAGAGAGGGCAAAATACACACTAAGATATAAGTGTTGATGTGCTGTGCCTGTTTTGACAGAATGTTCCGCATTTTAGAAGGGGTACATCAACCATTGTAATGGTTTATAGTTGGTTTGTTGTTTTTCTAAGTAAGCAACTGCCCCTTCCCACAGGTAGGTGTTTTATGTATATGTTGATGCTGCCTGTATAAAAACTCCATGATCCAAATCAATAGTAAAGTACAGTACTAAAAACATCCATTTCCTTTTTAAATATTAAAATTGAAAGTTTGCTCAATTTAATTTAAAGTGATTTTTTTCCGTTTATATGCTGTTCGCAATCAAGCCTGTCAAACGGACAAGACATTGAAGTGAAACAA
Source organism: Heptranchias perlo (assembly GCF_035084215.1). Taxonomy (NCBI): domain Eukaryota; kingdom Metazoa; phylum Chordata; class Chondrichthyes; order Hexanchiformes; family Hexanchidae; genus Heptranchias; species Heptranchias perlo. The sequence continues at coordinate 12,014,430 of NC_090332.1, read as the reverse complement.
AATATCCTTTTCTTAAAAGAACAATAAGTACACATTCCGCATTTCTGAATTCGGAAAGCCCAAAACTTGTGCCTTTGCAAAGCTTAGTTATAATGTCACAAGACCATTAAGATATCCTCTACAACAACTGCCAGGGACTCAAATGACGCTACTTTAAACCCTGGCAGCAGATACATATTCAGCTACTGTTTCACAAGGAATTCAATGTTCCCCACTCAATTGTTAGGAACTAGACTGGAATAAAATGGACTTTTTAAAAAATATAAATTGTGGCTCCACACGGGACTGAATTATGCATTGGGTTAGTGCACACTGCCCTTTCATCTCTGTGATATGAGTTTGAATCCAGCCCAGGCTGGATCTCCTCTCTCTGCCGGCTGTGAGGGTCCTGATCAAAGTGACTTTTGACACTCTCAGCTCAGTTCTGAGCAGATGCAGACCAATAGCAAAGATAAAACTGCCCATTAACTGTCAGTCTCACACAGAATGTGCACAAAAATTGCTGCTGAAGGAATTGAGAAAATAATTATATTGATATGGTAGGGAATGCTTTTCTGAGGCAGGTGGACAGAGTACAGGGCACTTTGTATCTGATTGTACTATACCTGACCAGGGAGTATTTGATGCTCATAAACAGTGTCCGAAGCAGAAATTAATTTTAATGGAAAATCATCAGCAACTTGACTGCAAATTCCCGATCTACAAGGCCAGTAGGTGAGGCTTCCCACCAGTAATGCACATTTGTAAAACTAGCTTTTACATCTCGTGCCTCAATAGGCACAAAAATTCACTTAACAGACAGATAGATAAGCTGTGGTTCAGTCACAGATTACATGCTAGCATGATAGAAAACTAGTGGTGGGATATAAAAAATGATACCTCTGCATATGTGCAGCATAGTTTACAGAAAAAACTTGCATTTATATTCCATATCTCACATTCTAAGGATATCTCAAAGTGCTTCACAGCCAATGATTGACTTCTGAACTGTAGTTACAGCTGTTATGTGAGCGAATGCAGCAGACAACTTGCATACAGCAAAGTTATACAAATAGCAAATCAGATAGTCATAGAATCATAGAAAAGTTACAGCACGGAAGGAGGCCATTTAGCCCATTGAGTCTGTGCCGGCTCTATGCAAGAGCAATCCAGCTAGTCCCACTCCCCCGCCCTATCCCTGTAGCCCTGCAATTTTTTGCTTTCAAGTACTTATCCAGTTCCCTTTTGAAGGCCATGTTTGAATCTGCCTCCTCGGGCAGTGCATTCCAGATCCTAATCACTTGTGTAAAAAAGTTTTTCCTCATGTCACCTTTGGTTCTTTTGCCAATCACCTTAAATCTATGACCTCTGTTTCTTGACCCTTCCGCCAATGGGAACAGTTTCTCTCTATCTATTCTGCCTAGACCCTTCATGATTTTGAATACCTCTATCAAATCTCCTCTCAATCTTCTCTGTTCCAAGGAGAACAACCCCAGCTTCTCCAGTCTATCCACGTAAGTAAAGTTCCTCATCCCTGGAATCATTCCAGTAAATCTCTTCTGCATCCTCTCTAAGGCCTTCACATCTTTCCTGAAGTGCGGTGCCCAGAACTGGACACAATACTCCAGTTATGGCCGAACCAGTGTTTTATAAAGGTTCATCATGACTTCCTTGCTTTTGTACTCTATGCCTTTATTTATAAAGCCTAAGATCCTGTATGCTTTTTTAACTGCTTTCTCAACCTGCCCTGCCACCTTCAATGATTTGTGTACATATACTCCCAGATCTCTCTGTTCCTGTACCCCTTTTAGAATTATGCCCTTTAGTTTATATTGCCTCTCCTCATTCTTCCTACCAAAATGTATCACCTCACATTTTTCTGTGTTAAATTTCATCTGCCACGTGTCCGCCCATGCCATCAGCCTGTCCATATCCTCTTGAAGTCTATCACTATCCTCCTCATTGTTCACTACACTTCCAAGTTTTGTGTCATCTGCAAATTTGGAAATTGTGCCCTATACACTCAAATCCAAGTCATTAATATATATCAAGAAAAGCAGTGGTCCTAGTACCAACCCCTGGGGAACACCACTGTACACCTCCCTCCAGTCCGAAAAACAATCGTTCACCACTACTCTCTACTTCCTGTTACTTAGCCAATTCTGTATCTATGCCGCTACTGCCCCTTTTATTCCATGACCAGCTAATCTGTTTTGGTGGTGTTGGTTGAGGGCTAAATGTTTACCAAAGCATAGAAACATAGAAAATAGGAGCAGGAGTAGGCCATTTGGCCCTTCGAGCCTGCTCTGCCATTCAATATCATCTTGGCTGATCCTCTATCTCAATACCATCTCAATACCATATTCCCGCTCTCTCCCCACACCCCTTGATGCCAGGAGAGCTCACTGCTCTTCTTCAATTAGTGCAACCTGATCCGCTACATCCACTTGAATAGACAGGTGGGGCCTCAGTTTAATGTTTCACACAAACATGAGAAAAGGCAGTAAAAAGATCTAGTCCAACAAGCCCACCACATCCAGATGTGGTGTAACTATGCACGCCACGGACATTCTCCCTTTGTCACACAATCTCGTGTGAGAGGCAGGACAACAGAGAAAAACCTGAAGGTAATTTAGGAAAAACTCTTAGAAATTCTTTTCCAATGCCCCATGGCAATCAAGCAAGCTCCACGAGACTACAGAAAGTCATGAATCTCATTCATCTCAGATAATTTAAATGGAAATATAATTTGAAATCTCTTCCTCATTGAGGAACTAACCAGCTCCCTTTTGAAGGACTACATGGAATCCATACTCACTATGTGCTGCAGCAATCTGTTCCAGAGGGTAATGACTCTGTGAAAAGAAGTATTTCCAAACATCTAACCTAACTCTTTACGTCCGTATTATACTCATGCCTCCAATTCTTCCATCTTTACCCAATTGAGCATAATTGAATCCCTTCATTGTTTTGAAAACCTCAACCAAAAAAGAAAGAACTTACATTTATATAGCACCCTTCACAACCTCAGGATGCCCATAAGTGCTTTACAGTCAATGAAGTACCATGAAAAGCACGGCCAAACTACCTATGTCCGTAACAACATCTTAGATGCAACTCACATATTATCCACTAATCATTGTGATGTTATACAGGTTGGTAGTTTCATGATTATGAATATTTATAAGCCACCAAGTAAAACCTGGGGAAACCACCTACTCCCATCTCTTTCTCACTCAGCTACCTACATTGGTGTCTTTAATGGCCACCATACAGACTGGGGGTTACTCACAATCGAACGAAGATGGTGACAGGTTACAAAGTTGGACATCTAGTAATGACCTTGCTCTGATTCATGACCCTAAACAGCGTGGCATCTGCCACTCAGCGAGGTGGGGTCAAGACTCCTTCCCTGACATCTGGTGGGACACTTCAATCAACAGTCACCCACAATCAGCAACATGCAATGTTCTCAACACCCTTCCACATGGTCAACGCCGATCATCATTTATCCATGTCGGCCTGTGACTACCACTCATCAAAAGTACAAGGACACCTTGATGGAACTTCAGGAAAGCCACTTCAACTTTGTTTACAGAGACTGTTGAAAAATCATTGTTACTATCCCATGGCAGAACATCCTAAACGAGGAACACTTGTGTGGCACTCTCTACAAAGCTGCAAAATCTATCATCCCTCGTGGCTTTTGCCCCTTGTACCCGCCATGCCCGGACAAAGAGTGCGGTGCCCCAATGAAACTGTACGAGGAATCTGCTGACTCAAATATTGCAGACCACCTGCTTGAATCACTTGACGCTGCTTGTTGAGCCCATTGGGAAGAGTCAACCTCAGAGATGGATTTTACTTGCTCGAGTTGGAAAAGCTGGAGCCTCATCCATCACCTGTGTGCTGTTCAACGTCCACCAGCAGAGACCCCACCATCTGTGTCAGCCAATACCATTGCCCATCACCTACTAAAAGTGGCAGGAGCCCCTGCAATAACGTCTTCGAATGAAGAGTACGTGATGAATGGCGCCACTATTGTCAAAACCAAATCAGGATGTCCCACCAACCTTCACACCATCAAAATTTGACTCTGTGCTGCACAACATGAAACCTGCTACCCCGTGTCCAGCTACGACAACAAATACCATGAACTTTTGAAGAACCCTGGTCCATGAACTTGTAATTGGCTATCACTTTTCTTTACTCACGTCATCCTCGAAGGTCAAATTCCAGCAGTATGGTGCCGAGCAAAGATCACTGGCCTCCTTAAGCCAGGCAAGGACCCATAGTTAGTAGCAAGCTCCTGGCCAATCTCCCTCCTGAGTGTTTGCCATAAGATTCTTGAGCGACTGGTAGTCCAGCGTATATCGCCAGTAGTTAATGCTGCACTGAGCCCAGACCAAGCTGGTTTCTGCCTTGGCCGCTGCACCTGTGGCCAAGTACTCACCAACTTCCTTCACAGAAATGTCTTTCAGGAAAGCCTGTTGTATTCCTCGATCTAACAGCAGCCTATGACACTGTCTGGCATACTGGTCAAGAGTCCTGTCAGCTTGAGCTGCCTGCTTGGTTGAATTACTGCTACGGGGCAGACATTTCAGAGTACACATGGCCAACCTCATCAATTCGTGGAGATATCAAATCAATGGCCTCCCTCAGGGATCAGTTCTAGCACCACACCTTTTTAATCTGTACATAAACGACCTGCCTGTGACCAGATCATGTAAATGTATCTATGCTATGACAGTGCCTTTGCTACTCAAGCTAGTGGCTTTACCACCCTGGAAACCACACTAATGATATGAAACTCATGGCAGAGTACTGCCTGAAATGGCGTCTTCAACCAAGTACCACAAAGACTGCATCCTCCACATCTTTCACTTGCACAGTGCTAGTACTTCTCGTGAATGCATTATCATCCTAAATGGTCAACTTATTAAACATGACGCTCACCTGATGTGTGCTTGGACGTCACCTTGATCATCACTAACTGCCGACAAAGTCAAACCTGAAATAACCTACTCATCAAACTTGCTGGCTCTGCCTGGGAGCAAAGGCTTGCACTTTATGCTCATCTGCTCTGGCACTGTGCACATTTGTGTAATATTGCGATCCTGTTTGGGCTCGCACACCATACGATAAGCTGGTGGATACCCAACCACATGTTACTATGTGCTTTGTGTCAGGCAAACTGCACCCTACTCCCCTCCGATGGTTACCAGTCCTCTCCAACATGGCACCTCCACATCTTCTTCATTTAGATACAGTAGCAAAATTGGTGAATAGACTTTGTGACAAAATCATGTTGCCAATTCACTGATTTGTTCCATCCATGAACAGTGCGACTCTTTTCAACACACCCAGTATGGTCAACCTTTCCTGATCCCTTACCTTTTCCTTACAAATTCGCTGGCATGAAGAGTGGGCAGCAGATGCTCCTATGAGTTACCATATCATCTTCGAACCTACAGACCATCAACCAGGATTCAACTGGCCATGTCACATTTGGGCACTTTGATCTGGACACAGACAGTGCACCTCAAATCTTCACCTATGAGGCCTTCCTAATGAAGACAAATGTCCTTGCAGGCAAATGCAAACCATGTCCATGTTGAGTTGTGCCAACTAACCCATCCAAGCGCTTTGCATACTGGTGATTACAATGCTCTAAGATGGCTGGAATTATATGCCAATTCTGCATATGCTAAATAATAATAAAAGTACTTTTGAAGTGTAGTCATTGTGAATTAGGAAAACATGACAGCCAATTTGCACACAGCAAGATCACACAAACAGCAATGAAATAGGAACATTGGAACACAGGAACAGGAGTAGGCCATTCAGCCCCTCGTGCCTGCTCCGCCATTTGATAAGATCATGGCTGATCTGTGATCTAGCTCCATATACCTGCCTTTGGCCCATATCCCTTAATACCTTTGGTTGCCAAAAAGCTATCTATCTCACATTTAAATTTAGCAATTGAGCTAGTATCAATTGCCGTTTGCGGAAGAGTCAAACTTCTACCACCCTTAAGCAGGCATCACTAGGCCTGAATCTTGGGTGCTTACCAGCCCCCAAATGCTGGGAAAGTGGCCCTGGCACTCCCTCTCCCTTCACACGGGACAGCCTTTGCCACATATGACAGCCTCCCTTGGCTGGCGGGTGCCCGACATCCACTGCTAGTAGCTCAGACACCTGTTTTAGTGATGTTTGTTCAGGTATAATCATTGAACAGAAGAACTCCCCTATCCTTTTTCGAATCGTACCATGAGATCTTTTACAACCACGTGAAAGGACGAACACAGCCTTGGTTTAATGTCTCATCTGAAAGACGGCACCTCTGACAGTGCAGCACTCCCTCAGTAACGCAGTGAAGTGTCAGCATCGACCATATACCTAAGTCTCTCCTGAAGGACTTGAACCCACACTAAGCCAAGACTGACTCCTAAACATATCCCCTCTAAGCTTGTGTTCTGCTAATTAAAATAATCCCAACTCATTTAACCCACTTCTCTTGATGGCTGAAACCCTGAGACCCTCCTATGTACATTCTGCAGGATTTTGATATCCCCTGCCATGTAGGGGACCAAATATAGACAGTTCATCCAAAATGCAGCATGCCCTCAGTACTGCATTGGAGTGTCAGCTTAGATTATGTAGTTAATTCATTAAATGGAACTTGAACCTACAACCTTCTGACTGTAGGGCAAGAGTATTACCAACTGACTCAAATTATTATATACTTTTTGAAAGGATGAACTATATTCAAACTTAACATATCCTGGCTCTTTATAGGGCCAAATTTAGGTTGTTAAACATCAACCCAAAAAGCTCAAGTTTAGGTCACTTTGGATCACAATATTCAATTGTCACTCATTTGTAGACCAGCTGTCGTTGTGGTTTGTGGTTTCAGATATCCAGGGCTGTGAACATCTCGGAAATGTTGGGAATTACATTTATAATCACAGAAAGTGAGCCAGATGGCAAATCAATTTAAACATATGGAATGGTGTTTATTTTAAAGAACAACATACATCAAAATAAGTTACATTTTTGAGTTGAAATGAAAGATTGTCACCCCTCAAGAATGTGACTTGGTCGGTCTGGATAGGGTGACCAAGGGCTACAGACAGGATCTCATTTTTACTGAAATAGACTTTTTTTATGCATTGGCATCCAATTCCCTATCCAGTCATATTCAGTTCATCTGTGGCTCCACTCTGTTCCCCAATTAAGATGATCATGTAATTTGAACTTTTTAATTTGCTCTGTGGAGGCTGGCAGTATTGGGATAAGCAAAAATTGGCACCACACTGGCACGCTCCCTCTCTCTCTCTCTGCACTGACAACTGAACAACAGCGTCACCACACTGCTAGCCTAATTCTCCTTAGTGTTTCTCAACAGAACGCTGCAATAGTTTCCCCTTCTGCTCACAATTTACACCGCTAGCTTCTCTCTAACGTCGGCAGACGTTGTTAAACTACTTTCTTTTTCCTATCCTGCACCAACTGGAAGCGGGATTAACTGCAACCCCCACGTGGGAAAACTATTTGAGTAACACTGTTGGAATGTTGTACAGAAAATTCCTCTTTACCTCATTTACTCACGCCATGACTGCGACTATTTGTGGGGAATTTTTATTTGGGCCCGGGGGAGAGGAACGTAATTATTTGGTGGTTTCAAATATTTAAAACTTTTGTCAGAGTTTGTAGGAGAAAAAACTACCGTTTTGGGGGTCTGTTTTACACAGCGCACTTACATTTATTTCCTGTAATTTCAGTTTAGTGTTATATAAGCAAGTCGATTCCAACCTCCCCCTGAAGTACATCCAGTCACTGAATTTTGCAGGAATTTCGAAACTTGGTATAAATGTCAAAGGAACTGATCTGGTCAGGTGTAGAAAAACATGCTTAAAATGTGAATCACTCAGAAATGTAATTCTTGAACGTGGGGGAATATCTATTGGGTGTTTTGGAAGTGGGCTTTTTTTATATCTATGTCTGCTTATTTTCATCTGACGTCTGGTGAATGTGTCCCTTTTTCTTGTGACTCATTCCTACCTGTGAAACGATAGCGCTTTTTAAGGTGGTATTTTCAACCCCCAATCGCCCAGAATTATGCATTACATTTATATATTAGCTGCGTAGCCGCCTATAAGATGCACAACTGTAACAAGTGCCGTCAGACTGGGAGAACCCGCTCGCCGCAGGAGCAAGAAGGGGAAAGGAGAGAGAATTTGCAGCGGATTTTTTTTTCGGATCCGCGTTTTCGCTTGGTAACAATGCAAGGAATGCGCGCATGCGCTCTCTCCCCCTCCCTCGGCGGGGGCGGAGTCTGTTTTGAATATTCCACGTTCAAGCACCCAATGAGGAGCCTGAGGAAAGGAGCCCCCCCCCCCCCCCCACTCCCTCAACCGACCACCCCGGGGAGGAGGAGGAGGAGGGCGGGGCGGAGCGCTGCTGCTGACGTCACAATAGCGGTGGGGGTGGATTGACGTGTGTGTGTGAGAGCGAGTGCGGCACGTTGGTTGGTTGGTGTGTGTTTGTGTTTGTGTGTGTGTGTGTGTCCATGTGTGTTTGTGTGTGCGTGTGTGCGTGCGCGTGTGTGCGCGCGCGAGCGCGCGGGCGGAGCGAGCACTGCTCGCCCGCTCACTCACTTTCAGTCCGAGGTGTGCGATTAAACAAAACGCTTGTATGACAGCCAGCCAAAGCCAAGGCGCTAGATCGCTCGCTCGCCCGCCCGCCCGCCCGCTCCAGCCTCCTCAAGGAAATTCCGCTTCAGTTTTTTTTTTCGTGAGGAAGGAGAGAAAGAAAATCCCTTGCAGTCCTGAAATTTTTTTTTTTTTTTAAAAATCGGAATCCTGCATCAAAAAAAAAAGAGGGAGAAAAAATTGTGGAAGAACTCTGCTTCGCAGTTTTAAAAGGCAATTCCGATTCTGTTGGGAGTGAGTTAAGGGAAGTGAAGTGAAGTGGAGGGGAGAGGAGAGGAGAGGGGAGGGAGGGGGGGGAAAGAAAGAAAAAGAAAATTAAGAAGCCGGGTCAACTCTGTTGAAGTCTTTTAACCAGGAAGAAACTTTTTTTTTTGGGAAGAGAAAAAAGATCTTGTGGTTTCTTTTTTTGCATGTTGCTGTCTTGTGTTCAAGAGGCACTGGGGTTACGTTTCCATCTGTGAGTTACCGTGCTTTATGAGTCGTTGTATCCCAACGTCAAGAGAAGAGTTTGTGAAACTTTGGCTGTGATTTTTTTTTTCTTGCTGGATTTTTTTTAAAAAAGCATAAAAGTTTTTTTTTTGGTTTTTAATTTTGTTTTTTTAAAAAAAAATTTGTGTGTGGCTTTTTTTTTTAATTTTTTTTTAAAAAGTGCGAAAATGGCTCCTTCTGGGATGTACCTGGCTGTAAAGTTGTTCGCAGTCTTGCACCTTATTAATTTATTGGCTCAGAGTGGCCGAGCTCTGGTGTGCTTACCGTGCGATGAATCCAAATGCGAGGAACCGAAGAACTGCCCTGGGAGTATAGTGATGGGCTTCTGCGGCTGTTGCTCCACTTGCGCCAAGCAGAAAAACGAAACTTGCGGCGGAGTGTACGGACTGTACGGCACTTGCGATCGCGGCCTCCGGTGTGTGATAAGACCTCCTTTCAATGGCGATTCCATCACCGGCTACGAAGTTGGGATTTGTGAAGGTAATGTTATCCAGCGCCGAGTTTAACATGGCGCGATTGCGCACACACACACACAGAGGCACAACTGTAACTTTGATCGAGCGAAGTTAACTCTAGTCGCTATTTTCATTATTTCAACGGGAGGGAAGACAGCATTCGTGCTGTTCTTCTAATGATATATATTTTATTTTAAAATTGCATTTGTGCAATCTCGCCCCCCTAATCGGAGCAAAAGTGAAGGACCCGGGTTTGCCCGAGTTGTTATTATTTTCGAAAAGCAGTGCACCTTTCTGCGGCTTTGGTGGGTACAGATTTTTTTTTGCATTGGTTCGTGGCTGAGTTGACCGCACGGTTCTTTTTTTCTCTCTCTCGCATTGACGTGATGCTCCGAGATGACCTGCACTTCGCTGGATTCACTTTTTTTAAAAAAATATATATATATATGCACATCCCCAGCTGAGTGATCTGGCAGAATGTACAGACGATCCATTTTTTTTTTGCTGGGTGTTGCTAACAGATTCCTTGCTGTTTTGGGATTCGGTGCTACAAGCCCTGCCTTTCACTGTGGGGTTTTTTTTTGACAGGAATGTTTGCAATGTCTTGCTTGCGTATCAGCTCCTAGATTTGGAAGGCACACTGCGCCTCAAGGAAGGAGCTCGGTTGCAGAGGCTGCTAGCTGTCGATGTCGGACGCGGGGCTTCTCTCTCTCTCTCTCTCTCCCCCTGTTTAACGGGGGTTGGTCGGACTGCAGAGCGGCCACAAACTAAAAACACAGCAGGAACTTTTCATTATAACTTTCACCCATTCCCGTAGTGGAGGTCACTTGGGCCACCCGTCATTTATAAAAGGGAGAATGCAGCAGTACAGGTGTGGACCCCACTTCATGGGGGTTAATAATAATATCCGATTAATATCAGCTTAACATATTGGTTAAAATGACTCTAAATCCCACTTGGTGAAGCAGGCTTTACTGTATATTGGAAGTAGCATCGTAAGCTCGAGCTCAATCTTATCACGCACTCGTTATCATTTGCAACAGGACTGGACCTGGGTTTGTAAATAAGATCGGCGTGACTTCAAATGCAGGGTCTGTCTTTTTTGGGAAGCTTAATAGAATCAAATTTGGCGAGAGGAACGAGAGAAATAAAAACATACATGTCAGCCAATTTTTCAAATATATTGAAAACAGTTGCCTTTTGCAAATTTGGCTTCAATGTGATCCGGGCAGACCTCGATTTTATTTAGTCAACTAAGTTTTTAACAATAGAATATATGATGCATCTTTCTCGAGGGAACCGTAGTATAAAAAATATCTTGCGAATACTTTTCAAACCTTCAACGCCTCCCTCCCCCGTTAATTCTTACTATTATTTTCATGTGCAGAAACTTGCAAACAAGAGACTATGAGCTTTCATCCTTGAAAGATAGGCGGCAGCAATGAGTCTTGGAAAAGAAATTCTCACGATGGAGCAAACAAAACAAAAAACTGAATTCAAAATCTCTTCTCCTCCAGGAACTTAAATCGATCGGTTACTTAATTGTTTATCCAGCTACTGTCGCAGTTACTAATATCTAACGTTAGTTCAGGCTGTGTGTGTTTGTTGGGGGGGGGGGGGGTAGAAGCTAGGTACGCAGCATGCGTGATAAATATGTTTGTTTTGTAAAGGTAACAACATTTGGCTTTGGGGGCAAGGGTTTTCTTCCTAATTCCTAGGCAGCAAGGAATGTCAGTGTTTTTTCCTTTCTTATCCTGAAAGTTTAGAGCCCTCCGCCCTCTCTCCTTCATATCCCGAGGATTTCCTTTACAGTACCAATGGGAACTTTTCAGGCTCGGTTCCAACCCTGAAGCACATGATAACCCAAGTCAAGAACTGAGACTTAAAGATGCCACGAAGGAGAGCGGATCTAGCAGAACCCAAATCCATAAGCTGTATTTCCTAACTTTTAAACACAACAGGGTTTGTGTTTGTATTTTATATGTTCTTAATTTTGGCATGAAATTCTGAAGCAGAAGTCAACCAGGACAGGTCTGCTAAAGCTGCTATTTAAGGTTCCCCGATGTCAAAGCAAGTTTAACCAGTGAGTAGCTGAGCCATACAGCCCAGGAAGGTCCTAGGTTATTACATACTAGGTTAGATGATTTCAGCAGGGGCAGTAGCAAGAATGCTATGGTTGGCCTCATCAACCTTGGGTTAGAGAAGAGAAAATCTTCCAGGGTTACCGCTCCTAATCACTATGCAATGACCTCTGCCGGAAGCCTGATAGGATGAGGACAGGATTGGGCTTGGCTAGGATGCCACCTGCAGTCAGAAAAAGCTGACATCTGAATACGGACTACTTAGCTGAAGTACCAGAGGGCAACCAGGGTCTGTGGAACCATACCCCAATAAGGAGTCAATGTCTGTAGAAAAGAAGAGATAAAAAGTGTTATAGATCTTACAAACCTGATAGCCTATGAGAATTATATGATAATTGAGGTGTGGTCCACAGTGCAAGTGGGATAATGCAATCACTAACAGATTTATCACCATGCACTATATTTATACCCCACTTTAACTGAAAAAAGCCCAAAAGTTAAAGATACTGTAAAATTGGTTAATTTCACAATTTTTTTTCACAATATTCATTCATGGCCTTAGTCCCATGAAATATTTTATTGGAACATTGATACATGGTGTATATTGTATTGGACTCTAATATAGTGTGCGAGCAGACAGCATGTTAACTGCAAGACCAGCAGCCTGTTGTTCCAGCTGGTAACTTCCTCCATGCTGCAAAGGACAAAGTCCTGGCTCTTTATATGGCTTTCTGGATAAAATCAAAGGACCAGCGAGGGGAAGAAATACATTGGCGATTACAACAGCTAACATTGTATTTTGTGCCACCTGGGACTCGGGAGTTACAACATGCTGATGTCACTAGAGTGAAGGGGAAGCGGAAGATTTTTTTTCAGACGTGAGGGATATCAGAGACACCTTGGAACACTTTACCACAAGTGGCTATCGAGACAGAGACTATAACATCATTTAAAAAGAATTGGATAAGTATTTGAAAAGGAAGAATATAAGAGGATAGGGAGAAAAAGCAGGGAAATGGGATTAGAATAGATAGCTCCAGTTGAGGAGCTAGTACCCGCACAGGTTCTGTGGGTCAAATGTCCTCCATCTGTCTGATCATTTCTGTGATGCTATTTCCAGTTTTCCAGTATTTAAAACTGAATTAAGTTGATGCATTGATTATGCTGTTAGCAATATGGGACATTCTTGCAGTGTCATAAATTTCCATTATGTTATCTTCGTGAAATGCAAAAAAAACTTCATTATTGATGAGATGATGTCCAGTGTGGTTTAAGTTGTCATTAAACATTGTTCTAAAAAAGCTCCCCTAGTGGCCTTGGTGAGTAAATGCAGGGTGTGGTGTGGTGCTGGACCATACACATCAGGGAAGCCCCAGTTCATTCACTAGTGAGCGCTGAAATAGCTGATTTCAGCCGGAGGAGCAGTGAGGGTGCATCAGTTGTCCCGTTGTCCCTTGAGATAGGGTGGAGAAAATCAGCTCGGGCTCCTGCTCCTTGTCGATATCCAGTGAACTGGAAGATGCAAGTCAGATGAGGCCAAGATCTGGCACAGCCACGGTGCATCCACAATTGAGCCTGTCAGCACTCACTGTCTAAACTCACACATGAAGAATGGGCACTTGGGGGAGGTAGAGCAGAACTCCTGGTACCTGTGGAACTGTATCATAACATGAGTCGGCAGATTCTGGACAGGAAAAAATGAAAAGAAAAAAACACGGGTATAAACAGAATTCAACATAAATACCCAAACTAATGCAAAACTTAAATATATATAAAGTATAATTTGTGGTAGCATTTTATCAAATGTTTTTACATTATCATTTAGTTGTATTTACAGAGGTCCCAGGGCAAATATATAACATGTGACCTGCAATGCGGGAAGAGAAAAGATCTGTTCTGTTTTCTTTTAAAATCTGGACCTGCCATGATTTGCCATGCTCTTTGTTAACTGAGCAAGAATATTCAGCATGGACAAACTGAAAAATAAAATGACAGCCATTGACAAGCGTGTGTACACAATAACTGCATAACTTGAAGCCAACCAGCGGCTGCACTCTGTGGGGTTCGCTCATGCCTGGTGTCTGTACCACAACTGTGTCACACATCAAAAATGATAACTTCTGGCTCTATTATGTGGGGAGGTGGAGGAGCCTTTAGTTGCTGATTATTTTTAAAGGCAACTTGATGTTGTAGGACATACATGGGTTACTTAAGTACTTTCAATTATTGTCTTCCCCCCTCCCCCCCCACCACCCCACTGTTCTGATATTCCCTATTAAAGCCAACAGCATTGATTGAATTTGAATGCTTTAAAGAAAGAAACATTTAAAGAACTTTGGAAACCAAACCATGTAGAAAGTCATCGGTTATTGAGAGCCAGAGAGAAATATATATAAGAATATTTAGGAGCAAATCCATAAATTGGTGACTAAACTAGGGCCAAGATTGTGACTTGCTTAATGCCTAAGCACAGTTTACAGCAACACACAAATAGTAGGTGTATGTTTTGATCTTGGGCACGTTCTGAGAATACTTTTCTTTCAGATGAGAACTGGGAGGATGACCAGCTTCTTGGACTTGAGCCCTGCAATGAAAACCTAATAACAGGCTGCAACATAATCAATGGGAAGTGTGAATGCGATACCATTCGGACCTGTAACAATCCATTTGTCTTTCCCGGTCGGGAAATCTGCCTGTCAGCGTTAAAGCGAATTGAAGGTGAGTAAGCACTGAACGTCAATAACGCACTTCAGATTAGGAGTTGTAAATTTGGCATTGTCTTCTATCCCAGATCACACTAACCATTGGCCACATATGTAAACTGATGGTTTAGTGGGTGTGGACAGATAGAGAATTGGTGAGATCATCTTGTAGCGTTCTTTAGACTGACGTCTGTCTTCACTCCACACCCACTGAAGGCCAAATTTCCTCCTTCTCCCTCTCTCCCGTGGCACCTATAATTTATTTGAAAGTCTCTGTTCTGTCTCAGAATTCTGGATGCTGTTTTCTTAAATTTCCATTTGTCACCTGGCTGTTATTTTTCTAGTACTGTCAAGAAAGTTAGTTTTGCAGACATTTCAGCACAGAAGGAAGCCATTCAATCCATCGTGCCCATGCTGGAGCTATCCACTGGAATCTCATTTCCCTGCTTTTTTCTTGTACCTTTTAATATCTTTCTTCCTTAAGTATTTTTCTAGTTCCCCCAATAGCCACTAACTCTCTACATGAAAAAGCTCCTCAAGAACAATTCCTCATAGTGCTTCACAGTTTGGGGAAGGTCAGACCCAATAAGAAATAGGAGGGACGTTAGGGGAAGTGGCTGAAAGCACAGTCGAAGAGTTAGGTTTTAAGGAGGCCTTTGAAGGAGGGAAGCGATACGGCAAAGGCAGAGGGATTTACCGAGGGAATTGGAGTGGCAGGGCAAGAGAGTTGAAGGCTCTATCACTGGTGGTAGAGTGGAGGGAGGGGATCACACACACAAGGCCAGAGCTGGAAGATTTGAGGATAGAGCAATGACAATAGGGGGCAAGGTTCAACTTCGGTAGGGGCACAAAACGGGCATATCAGATTCGCCACTCGTTTATACACCCAGTACGGTTTTCCTTTCGGTTGAAGTCAGTGAAAAAGAGAATCCAGCCAGGGTGTATAACGGGCGGCCGATTCGCTACTGCCTGTTTTGCACCCTTGCCAAAGTAGAATTTTTACCCCAGTAGGGTTGGAGGAGGTTGCAAAGGCAGTGGAGGGATTTTTTTAGACCTGATTCTTTGTGTATCTAGCTCTAGTCTTGAAATTATTCCCCTTGTTACCAACCAGTAGAAATAATCTTACACTATTTACTCTCTCAACCCTTTTCAGAAGTTTGAGCAGTTCTGTTTGAACCCCCGCCTCCCTTACAGACATAGTTTTTTAGTCTCTCACTATAACTATATCCTTTAACCCTTGGTATCACCCACAACGGATATTACACCATTTCAAAAGCATCAAGCAAAAACATGGATTTACCCTATACCCTTCTTTAGCCTGGTCCTCCATATTGCCTTTGGATCAGTTAAAGTGAGAGACGAGCTAGAGACACAAGAAACGGGGTCAGACTTTCAAGTGGGATCAGGAATTCCCACATTCCATCACATTAAAAATGGCAACTCTGTCACTGCACGCTTTCATTAGCATTTTAATTAAATGTTATGGATTTAAAAATACATCTATCATTATATATATATATATATATATAATTTTGCTTCAATTTACCAGGGTGTTAGCAGTAGAATCATTGTGCTAGCAATTCTCCTCCTTAAAAATTGCTAAGTTGAAAATGAGCCATGGGGTTCCTGACAGTGTGTTAATGTTTGGAGGACATTCCTCTGTACACATAAGTGTAAAAACCACTGCTGTATGGTACAGTGAACACACAGATGGACCGCTTTTAATAAGTGCAGTTATAATATTCACCGGCAGTTCCAAAAGTCCAAAATGCCCGCACTCAGCCGAAAGCCAAGCGGCATTTGCTTCTGTGCCCTATCTTATAGGAGGCTTAAAACATTCAAAATGGGTCAATGTGGAGGGGGTGCCTGCACCTAGCTAACCGTAACACCAGCACGAACCTTTAGTTTGGTTTAAAGCAGCAGCACGTCTTAAACAGACAGAATCTGGGCCTCACTGGAATCCGGGAGTTAAAATAGTGGCTGGCGTGAGTGCTGCTCCAAGCCAGAGGGAGCAGGACGCTGCCTCTGTTTCAACCTCCCGCATGCCCCATTAACGTCGGGTGGTGGGGTGGAGCCGGGATGGGTGTAAAATTGCAGTTACCTGAAGGAAAGCATTACCTATTAGCAGTTACCTGAAGGAAAGCATGTTTTATTGTGTGCAGCAACAAAAATAACATGCTAATAAGTCAAGATTTAGAAATCCACTGACAGATGGATTGAAATCTGATAGCCTCGGGGACCTGTTAGGGTCCGGAGACACCAGTTTGCAAACCTGTGCCCTAGAGGTGAGTAACAGGTACATCTGTGTTACTAACCCGTCGCATTCTTTGGTATTGTAGCCACTCTCTGTGCTTTCAAAACAGAAGTGCCGTGGTAAAAGTAACATAAAACTACATGGTCTCCCACCTTCGGGAAGGATGGGTTTATTTTTGTTTAAAAAGGAAAGGACTCGCATTTACATAGCACCTTTCACAATCTCAGAACGTCCCAAAACGCTTTCTAGCCAGTGAAGTACTTTTGAAGTGTAGTCACTTTGTAATGCGGGGAAACACAAACGGGACAATCAGATACATGACCAGATAATATTGTTGTCTTTTTAAAATCTATTTTGTTTAAGACAATTTCATTCTGAAACTGTTACAAATTTGATTAAAACTCCACTTTGTGCTAATTTGTAATGCTTCGGAGGCTGAAGTGTTGATGCATAGATGCGTGTTTGTATTTAGATGGATTTTTCTTTTCCTCCTTAGAACAAATAGGAAGTCCTTGCTAATTACATGGTTGCAAATTAGCCACGACACTGTCTGAGGAAGATATTAAAGCAGATATACCCTGCCCAACATCCTTATAGAGTCATTTCACGGAGGGAAAGCAACTGTTGTTTTGGTCTCGATCTGCTGAAAACAAATACTTGGTAACTTTGTTTGGGTTTGTGCCCCTTACTATCTGCAGGTGCTATCAGATAGCTGCATAGCAGTCTCATTATTCCACTGTTGATAAAGTAACATCTGAAAAGGCTCTGCCCGTCTGTGGAAAAACAAAGTGGGAAGGGGACAAAGTGGAATTTGCTGAAAGTTATTTGGTGGTTTTTTCTTATTGACCCACCCCCCACTGGCCTCCCACCCCCCCACATACACACACACACACACACACAATGTTATCTTCCTTTGATTGAATTTCTTGCTCAACAAGTGAGGAATGTTAGTGCTGGGAAATGGAATATGATTCCACTTTATGCACCTGATGTCAGGATTGAATGCTCTGCATGAGGAGCAGTACATGTTAGCTATCGAGAAAGCTTCCTCTACTCTGTCCCTACAAGTGCCTTGATAGCAACCCCTATTATTCCTGGTACGCTATTCCCATTTCTGATATCCGTCATGCCATTGAAACTTTGGCGGGGGGGGGGTGGAATTTCCTCTGTGCACGATTTTAAATGTATTCTTTATAAATTAGTTTAATTATAGCATACAATGGCAATCTTCACCCCTTGAATGACAGTTAGGGTTGCATTGTGCTTTCTGATAGCAGAGTTGAAACTGTCCTATACCCATTTTAGTCTCAGACCCTTATTCAGCCAGGAGAGAATGGAAACTTTCATGCCATGGATTTGGACTGGATTCAAGCCCAGGTCCTAAGATGAAAGGATAGTGTGCTAACTAACACACAGCACCACCCAGTTTCCCCTTTCACACTTTTGTATCAGTTCCAGAGTCCTAGCAGTTGAATAAATCAAGTGCTGGAAATAACGTTCTCTGTTAATAGTTTGAAAGCTTGTGTTGGACTGCATTTTTGTTACTTGGCAGAATGTATTTTGCAAGACAAACTTGGCATGATGTGATGGTAATTGATCCAAGAGATATATATGTTTGAAATGTGGGAAAGTGCACATTTCCCTGCTAGAGGGACATTCGCTTTGCTATCGCTCACAGACACCTCTACTGATGAGGTCCTTTGTTTATTCTGATTTTTAAATGCCAGAGATGCCCCAATCTACAGAATGCTTCAGATTTGAAAGCGGATGCATGTTTGTTCGCTGAGGATATTTAATGCGGGGTTTTGCCAATTTAATATCGATGATAGCAAAATTAAGTAGGATTAGAACTGATTGGTGCGGAGAAAAAGTAACATTTAAGGTGACGAGATAATAACTATGGCAAAGTTGCTGGATGTGAACAGGCAAGTAATCAGGTTCTCTGAAGGGTTGGCTGGAGATCAGCTAAGCATTCATGTGAAACAAGTGAAGGGAATATGACTGGAAAGTGCTTCGTAATTGCAGTTTTAACTATGCAGTGTGAAATAGTCTGCATTAGAATGCAGATGCGGCCCCTTTATTGAGAACAGAGTTGAGTGCTGCTCTTCTCCGACTCCTTTGCTTGGGTGAATAAGCACTGATATTGGTAATCAGGGTTGGATTTAGCCATGCGTCCAAATGTCCAGTGGTCTCTTAATCCTCCCGTTACGTGCTGTAGAAACAACAATAACAACTTGCATTTATATAGCAGCTTTAATGTAGTAAAATGTCCCAGGGATGAGAGGTGTCCAATTGGATATCTTGTCAATTCTTATATTTAAAAAATAAAGGTTGGCCACCTTCCCCAGAAAGGCTCATTTAGTTAATGTGTTGCCTAATGTAAAACTGAGCCTTACAGACCAGCAAGACCCCAGGTGTGATCCACAGTCTGCGCTGAATTAACTGATGTCAATTGACCTCTTTGCACCTGAGCTAGTGAGGGGAGGGGGAGGCAGAATCAGCCAGGGTTCCTATGCCTGATCACTATGCAGTAACATCTTGCTGGAAAGGGCACATATGTGGATGTCGGGTGAGAACAGTGCCGGGCTCAGCTGTGATGTCCTCCACGGTAGAAGAGACTGCTACCACTCACTCCCTAGGCTCTCGGATGAAGAATGGTCACTTGGGCTGGGTATTAGAAGGACTGTTCTGCAGCAAGAATCAGGGCCCTCAGGAGAGGAGGGAACAAAAATTGGTCAGGTGTTGGGGGGTGGGGGGGGAATCAAAATGCCACTAGTCTGTTGGGTTTGATTTCTAACTACCCTCCTCTCCACCCCCCCCCCCGCCCACCACAGCTGCCCCATAATAGAGAGCTTTAGGTTTCACACTTTGGAGATGGGGGAGGGCCACTATAGCTTTTTGCAAATCAGACCACTAAATTCACCAATCCTCCCTAATTGAAATGGAAATCAGTTTCTTAGCTATTTCTTCATTAATTCTAATACTAGTGACAGCAATAACTTTTCATTTGATAAGAATCTTTAGATTCATCCTACTTGGCATTAATTTATCTGTTACCTCGATGACCAACATTTTTGAACATTGAGGCGGCACTTGAGTATTGGGGCCTGTCTTGGCTTGTGTCCAGGACCGACCTTTTGCTGCTTGGCCTTGTCATTAGTATCAAGCATATCACCTTTGGTTTGGGTTTATTATACAGGATACCAAACACCGAATTGCTAGTTTTATTATTTAAGCCTTGGTGTAAACATTTTCCCTTGGATTTAGTCATTTATCTATTGAACGCAGAAGGCAACACAACAGAAATAAGGTTAATGTTTATTTTATTTAATTGGGTTGTTAAAGTCTTATCCTGAACCATTAAGGAGGACACTATTTCAGTGACTATTCTAAATGGAGGCAGATTAGCTGGGAGAGGATGTGTGTGGACACATATGCTGCAGATTAGTACCTGAATGACAAGAATTGTTTATGTAGGCAGTACTCATGAGGGCATTCATTTTTCAGTTCAAGTTATTTTATTTGCATGATCTAACAGCTGTAATCTCCTTAATGGATTAAAATCCTTTCTAAAGTTAAAAAGTCACTTACACATACATCTGATGCGTATGTTCACCCAGCAGTGTTTACATAAGAAGGTAAGAAAGATTAAGAATTCTCTCCCCCTCCCCCGTCTATTTTTAACTGGCTGATATCTTGGTGTTGTGACCTGGAAGTGGTTCTGCATGTTGTTCCATAAACGGTCGGCGAGAAGCCATCTGGGATTGATTTAAGATGAAAACCACTTGGTGGTTCTTGGGAGTGCACTTTTTCTTTTACTCTCCGTTTTCCTTTTCATTCTGGCAGAAGTACAGGACTTAGAAAATAACAAAACCACGAGCACGCTTGGGATGCTAAGCTACTGGATTTAGAAAGCAAGTTTTGTTGCACTACTGATATGGGCGGTGCACTGACTTCAAAAGTCTTTTCAACGTTGTTATTTGAAGCTCAGTGGCAGAGGTGAATCTGCACCGTTTCACCATTTGTGATATGCAAGAAGCTAATTATACAAAAGAATAAAAATCTGATCAAACACCTTATGGGTCAGTCAGATGAGAAGGCTTGCTAAAGCTTCTATTGCACTAACATTTCCTGGTGAATAATTCTCAATGTTAATTTAATCGTATTTTCCTTACCACCACCTGCTAATGAGAAAAAGAGAATAACCTCTAGTAAGAGTTATTGCAGACTAAGGCACAGGGTTCAACTGTTAAGGGCAGGCGCTGGGTTAGAGTGTTGAGGACAGGCGCTGGGTTAGAGTGTTGAGGACAGGCGCTGGGTTTGAGTGTTGAGGACAGGCGCTGGGTTTGAGTGTTGAGGACAGGCGCTGGGTTTGAGTGTTGAGGACAGGCGCTGGGTTTGAGTGTTGAGGACAGGCGCTGGGTTTGAGTGTTGAGGACAGGCGCTGGGTTTGAGTGTTGAGGACAGGCGCTGGGTCTGAGTGTTGAGGACAGGCGCTGGGTCTGAGTGTTGAGGACAGGCGCTGGGTCTGAGTGTTGAGGACAGGCGCTGGGTCTGAGTGTTGAGGACAGGCGCTGGGTCTGAGTGTTGAGGACAGGCGCTGGGTTTGAGTGTTGAGGACAGGCGCTGGGTTTGAGTGTTGAGGACAGGCGCTGGGTTTGAGTGTTGAGGACAGGCGCTGGGTTTGAGTGTTGAGGACAGGCGCTGGGTCTGAGTGTTGAGGACAGGCGCTGGGTCTGAGTGTTGAGGACAGGCGCTGGGTCTGAGTGTTGAGGACAGGCGCTGGGTCTGAGTGTTGAGGACAGGCGCTGGGTCTGAGTGTTGAGGACAGGCGCTGGGTCTGAGTGTTGAGGACAGGCGCTGGGTCTGAGTGTTGAGGACAGGCGCTGGGTCTGAGTGTTGAGGACAGGCGCTGGGTCTGAGTGTTGAGGACAGGCGCTGGGTCTGAGTGTTGAGGACAGGCGCTGGGTCTGAGTGTTGAGGACAGGCGCTGGGTCTGAGTGTTGAGGACAGGCGCTGGGTCTGAGTGTTGAGGACAGGCGCTGGGTTTGAGTGTTGAGGACAGGCGCTGGGTTTGAGTGTTGTGGCCGCAATGTCTTGAGTTGCGCGCTCGGCTGCAGTCAAGCCCATCGAGTCTACTCTGCAATGTCATTAGTTCCAAATCCTTGCCTTTTCTTGTGTGAGTAAATGCACCAATCCTGGGCTCCCAGCAGGGAGCTGCACTCGAAGAGAGCGCAGGTCAGAGGTCACACAGAGAATACTGTAGCGCTAATGCTCTGATTCATGATCTGGGAGCTCATGATCAGTGAATTTACTCCCAAATCAAAGAATAATTCCTCATGTTACTGTGTCTTGTAGAAATTTTACCACTCCTGCGTATGTTCTGTGGAGTATAGAAAATGAACGGGAGTGTTTCATAAGTTGATAGTACAAAAGAAGGATTCAGGTGATGTCGTAGATTGTGTGAACAAATCATGAGCAGTTTATACAGTTATTAGAGCACAGAGATTGTATTTAGCCCTCAATGCATTCCCAATGATCAGCTGACACTCCTGTTTACATTACAGTCGTGTTACCGTACCCTGTCAGTTCAAGATGGGCAATGGAATTTGTTTCTCCACAATGTTTAATTCTCCTAATGCACATCAGTTTGAAAAAAACCTCAAATGTTGCACACAGTTTTAAAAGTAGGTAATGAATGAGATAGAGCACGCAGAGATAGTGTTAAATGTATGTAATCCACAAGACAAATGTTGTTTTAATGGTCTCTGTGTGGGCCTCAGCAAGACCATAAAAATATTCGAGGAGGAGTTGGTAATTTGGAGCCATTCTCCTATGGTCTTTCGACCTTCTCAGCTAGAGGACATTACAGAGGAAATGTTTCACATTCCATTGCTTTGCTTTTGTGTCTTTATAATCTTTGGCAGGATAACAGCAATGAATATTTGTACCATGCAGCTAGCCATGCTATTTGTAGACGTCTTTGTGTGGACAAAGAACAGTAATGAGTGCCAAGAGCAACATGTTGCTGCTCTCTGCTCTGGGCCTGGCGCTGTTAAATAATTTGTTGTTTTATAAGGAAGTTGTGAGAGAGAAACAACACCTTGTAGATTCCAGCTGTGGTTAGAAGCCACTCCTTGTTCTCACTGACCTTTCTGACAGTACTGTAGCCAACAGCAAAGAACAGTGTTTCCACAAGCCTCCCGATCGTGTCCTTCATCTGCACAACACTGTAGTCTGCTTGTCCATTCATGCTAAGACACTCTACATTTTACACGATTGTCTTTCTCGCCTCCTTTCCCCAGCACCCCATGCTACTCTCTGTTCCTTGGCTTTGAGGGCAACAAACATTTATATGCTCTACAGCCCCTTCCAATGACTTTCTGTATCAAGCTGCAAGGAGATGTTTTGAGAGTGCATCTTGCACATCCCCGATTTTCATCACTTCACCAATGGCAGCTGTGCCTTCAGCTGCCTAGGCCCTAAGCTCTGGAACTCCCCCCCACCCCCCATAACCTCCTCCACCTCGCTCTATTCCTTTAAGTCACTCCTTAAAACCTACCTCTTTGACCAAGCTTTTGATCACCTGTCCTAATATCTCTTTATGTGGCTCGGTATCAAATGTTGTTTGATAATCGCTCCCGTGAAATGCCTTGGGACATTTTACTATGTTAAAGGCACTTTATAAATGCACGTTGTTGTTGTTGAGTGGTTTTTCCCTCCTTCCCACTGGTGAAGTGTGACCTCCACCCGGCACCTTCCATTGAGAGCAGGGCAGAGATTGGGAACTCGCCCTGTCGGGGTTGTCAGATGCAAACCTGCACCGTCTCTGGTACTGGCCATGTTGGAGCTCCAATGCACAGTCAGTCCCTGCACCGTCTCTGGTACTGGCCATGTTGGAGCTCCAATGCACAGTCAGTCCCTGCACCCTCTCTGGTACTGGCCATGTTGGAGCTCCAATGCACAGTCAGTCCCTGCACCCGCTCTGGTACTGGCCATGTTGGAGCTCCAATGCACAGTCAGTAAACAATATTTTAACAATACGATTTCCTCCTGAATACTTCAGTCCATATTCAGTCTCTCTCATGCAGCAGGAATAGCATAAAAGCTTTTCATGTAAGGATTTAAATTGCTTAAAGGAGGGAGCCTCTGACCATCAGGACTCCTTTTAAAATTCGACTTTAAGGGATAGTGATTAAATTTAACATATTTAAAAACATTTTAAAAAGAATGAGTGCTAATGACATCATCAGAGGAGCTACTCAGCTCAACAGTGCAAGGACAGCTGAATTAACATGCACAGTCAGAATAGCACGATTGTGGAAGCAGTCTGTATCACTGCTGTATCACTGCTGATGCTAATTCAGCTCCATCACGCTGTCGGGCTCTGTAATTCCTCCCAGCCAGTTCTCCTCAGCATTTCCATCTGGACTCATCCAATTATTCATCCAAATGACAGGACTAAACAGAAGAGAAAATAAGAAAACAATAGGATGTTAAAGTTGTAGGTCATTCTGTTTGATTTTTCATTTAATGTGCTGATGGCAACGCTCCCTCTTTCCAGCATGACAGTTTAGCTCGTGTAAATGAGCTGCCAAAGTGCTGTTAATGGATGGGACCTGACAGCAGAACATCAAACCAGTTCCCCAGCCTTATTCATTAAGTCTTGTGGAGAAATTGTCCTATTCCTGGTTGCTTCCACATAATACCTGCTCCATTTTGTAGTTAACCCCCCCACCCCTCTACTATTGTATAGATGCTGTTGAGCTCTTGGTTACCAAAGTGTTACCTGAGTCAGTAGAGGGAGTGTGGTGGCTGGGAGCAGGAGTGCAAGAGCAATGCATGCATGTGACAACATGTGTGACTGAGAGGCAGCAAATAGGAGTACCAGCCTGTAGTTTTCATAGCACAGAAAATGGTAGCAGGGAGCCTGACGGTAGAAAATTCAACAGCCCAAAGCCAATGGAGCTATTGGTTTCTGCAGAATTTTGAACTTTATCGTCCGCAACTATTGCTTTTTTGGGGGAGGGACTTGATATTGCCACTTATCCCGATACACCCAACCATGTAGTCACTGGTGTAAGTGCATAAAGATGCCTTGAATTCAACCTCAAGGCATATAACACCCTCACCAGTGACTTGGATGGAGTTAGCACTGCCATGGTATGGCACCTTGCTTACTGGTGTCTCTCACTTTGAAAACAAACTTCTGTGGAAAATTGAGCAGAAAGTGAGTGAACTGCAAAAATCATCAGCGGATGCAGCATCGGGGTGGGGTGGGGGTTGGTTTTATTTCACCTGTGCGAATTGCTCAAAGAATTCAGAGGCATTGGAAGCATTGTACAGGAGTAATTTTACACCTTCATGCTGCAGTTGTGGGGGCGCTTGCCCATCTTCCCAGTATGAGCTCCCGGTGGCCAAAGCTCTGAGCCTGGAGTGTTAATTTGTAAAATGATCCCTTTTAAGTACACTTTCTAAGGTATGTAACGAGAGAAATATTGCAGGAATGCTCACGTCATGGTACAAATAGCTTCCAGAATTAATCTTGTTGGCTGGGTGTGTGTTTTTTTGTTTGCCCTTGGAGTGCTGTGTTGGACACGAGCTGTGTCACTATTAAGGTTGTGTTTGTCAGTGTACACACGGCAGCACCAAGTCTGTATACATCTGGGACAGAGGTGAAGGGTAGGCTGATAGGATGTAGGTTTTCTGAGTTGGGACGTGTCAGACATTGATACATGAGGAGCTTTCTTCAGCCTGAGCAGCACTGAATTAATTCTGCTTAAAGAGTGAGTGTTGCCGTTGGGATTCTTTGTTTGAAAGAATCACAGACCTTTACAGCAGCAAAATAAATGATCATTAACACCCATTTTTAATTTCCATCTATTTCTTCTGGTTGTTTTTGCGCAGTTGAGAGTATTTTTTAATTATCTGGCAAAGTCATACGGGAGACTGTCTGGGAAAAGATTATTGGGCCTGACAGTCTGAGGGGTTGAGTTAAAACATAAGACAGTTTTACACTGATGGAGTGCCATTGACTGCTGGTGCCCAGTGCGTCTGATGTTGATGTTTAATATAAATGACCTAACCTTGGGAGACCAGGCCGTTCCATATTCATTGGCAGCATGAGCTGCTGTTTGGTCCCTTGTGTTGAGGGAGATTTTCAGGCCGCACGCTGGATGGAAACAGCACGGCAGTGCCCTAAAAATAGTGAGGACTTAGCACTCCGTTCCCGCCAATGGCCTGGCGATGCTGTCTCCCCAAGGACCTACCGCAAATCGTTGGTCCTGTTACTTACGTAGGAGCCGGATTGCCACCGTGGCACTCACCTGGGCCCAAGCCGTTTCCGGCTGGCATTCCAGCCAAAGTGGAACCCGGAAGGTCAATTGCAATTTATTTTTGTGAGGCTGGAATGAGCAGAAGTGCACCTCTGGTCTCCACAAAAAACCACCTGGGCCGCTGCCGCGCCACCCAACCCCCCCTACTGAGAACATACCCCCCACCCCCTTACAGCCCAGAGGCTGGCCACGCTGTCCCAGGGCACTCGTTAACTCACCAGGCATTTACCCACAGATCTATGGGGAGGGCGAGGTCCAGTGAACATACCCACCATTATATATTGTCACACGAACCAGATTGTTTATATGGGTTGTTTAACTCGCCCTGCGGCCCTCTGCATTTCTCATTCAGTTGGATGAGTTTATGTTGATATCTCCTATTTTATGAAGCTCAGAAATTGTAACCCCCCCCCCAACAAAGTAAAATAATAAAAACTGTTATTACACATCGGTCATTATGACAAGTGTTTCCGTGGTTGTAATTGCAGCTTCATTATAGCCCGTAGGGGAAGCAAAACCGTAATAACCTATTTTGCTAGTTCTGTCGAGTTTATAATAATGCGTTTTGGCTGTGTTTAGTCTGCAGGTGACATAACCATTTTCCACATACACCAGTAACAGTACTTTATTATTACAGTAGCAGGCGCTTATTATAATGGAGGCGAAGGGGGTGGGGGGGGATCAATACAAGAAAACAAGGTTGGAGAGGGGTGTTATTTTCCTGGACAATAACTGTGGTTCTAGGTTGAGCATCGGGAAGCTGCAGCATTCTGCTCACTTCCTCTTTATTTGTTGCGCAGTAGACTCCGTCGAGCGGGAGTGAAAGTCCCCTTGTTGAGTCCCCCGCTGGTCGATCTGCCGCTGAATTTAAAACTACGGCAACGAGCAGGAATCACATAACGTCACGACTACTAAAAGATCTGACCTCGTGCATGACGTGGCGGGGAGGAAGCTGTGAGTGAGAGTGTGTGTATGTGAGAGTGTGTGTATGTGAGTGAGCGTGTGTGTATGCGAGAGTGTGTGTATGCGAGAGTGTGTGTGTATGCGAGAGTGTGTGTGTATGCGAGTGTGTGTGAGTATGCGAGAGTGTGTGTGTATGCGAGAGTGTGTGTGTATGCGAGTGTGTGAGTATGTGAGAGTGTGTGTATGCGAGAGTGTGTGTATGTGTGAGTATGTGTATGCGAGAGTGTGTGAGTATGTGTGAGTATGTGTATGCGAGAGTGTGTGAGTATGTGTGAGTATGTGTATGTGAGTGTGTGAGTATGCATGGGAGAGTGTGTATGTGAGTGTGTGAGTATGTGTGTGCATGGGAGAGTGTGTATGTGAGTGTATGTGTGTGTAGATGTGAGTGTATGTATGTGAGTGCGTGTGCGAGTGTGCATGTGAACACTGACGCTGCCAGACTGAACAAACCACTAAAATCGACAGTGAGGGTGGGTATCCCATAGAAGTATTTCATGAAATCTTACAGCACAGAAGGAGGCCATTGAGCCTATCGTGCCTGTGCCGGTTCTTTGAAAGAGCTATCCAATTAATCCCACTCCCCTGCTCTTTCCCCGCAGCCCCGCAAATTTTCTCCCCTTCAAGTATTTATCCAGGTATTCGTAGCCGATCCGTTACCCGCTCTCAAAAAAAAATGCTTGGATGGGATTAACCCACTCCCTGCAGAGTGCTGTGTTAAAATGTGCTGCCGTTGTATCGCAGGAAGGGCTCCTCTGTGAGAGTGCGGATTTGCGTTTGCAGCAGGTGCTTCCTCCCCATGATGTCAGCTGTCGGCCGTTCGCAGGACAGGGCAACAGTTCCACTGGGATTTGTGCAGGACCAGATTTCCTTTATTCCCCATAGGGGGAGGGGAGTAGGATTTCTGCGCATCAGGAAGCTTTTTTGTCTTCATGGGCCGCAAGCGTAATGTTTGTTGTACAACCTCGAGGTCATGGGTAAAGTTTAAATTCGTGTCCTCATTGATTTGCATGGATCTCACAGTGACTGTGCTAACAGAGCCCGCAGAGTGTTTTAATTTAGGATTTATTCTCAATGATGAGGCGATGGTGCTAAAAACAATCCTCTCCAAAACCTCCAGGCCCACAAAGTTCAAACAGGGTGAACAGCAAATAAGAAACATAGGCATGAATAAGATAAAATCACCAGGGCTTGCAAAGGCCAGATCCGTCAGGGCTCAGGGGCCATATGCGGCCCATGAGCCACAGTTTGGGCACACCTCTATATAGTCATGATGGACGACACTGGAACATCCTTTACCTACCGCAATGGAGAGGATTCCTCCCCTCCCCCCATCCCATTATCCTGGGGTGGATAATGGAGATTGATGCAGAATTAAGTTTGAAAGTCCCAAATAGGTATGATACAGCAATATTTGAGGTGCACGAATGAAGACAAATTCAATACAAATAACATGAATTGAATTTAATTAATTCTGGGCTGTAAGGTTGATGTACATCGGATTGATATTGTTAGTGGGCTATGCAATGAGGTGATATCTCGTGCTAGGCTTTGGATATAAGAAAGGCACATAACTGGAGGGTGGATAATGTAGATTCCACCATACTTAAGGTAAAGTTTTTCAGAAATATTTGATCCCACATGTGGGACAGATGTGGTTCACGTTGCAGTTCCACTCTATTTCAAAGCTGAACCTGTTTTGTTGGCCCTGTCAAATCTATAATACTGCATTTTAACTATGTTTAGTTTGGGAGGGTAACCTATGCCATCCCTAAGATGGCACACTCCCACAACATTGCCCACCTTCGCCTCTATCTCACCCCTTCTATTACCAAAATCCTGATGGTGAGGATATGGGGTTGAACCGCACTCTGTGTGGGCATCGGTAGGGAGGTTGGAGACGAGAGCAAGGAACTTGGTGGAACTGAATAAGATTGCTTTAGTATCCCCAATGCTGGAACATGGAAGTTAAGCATTTACAGCGTTAGTATGGATGTCAGGTGGACACTCCAGTCTGTATGCCAGCTGTACCTACTCTCAACATTGAATATAGTTCACATTCTCAAACTGCCAACCGTCCTGTCAGCATATGTTACTGGATCCTCAGGTTCGTAAGTTTCTAGAAGTACAAATGGCGAATATCCTCAGCAGTGTATTGGGTGGAACGTAGTATCACCTCTTTTGTGGCATCACATAAGGTATTAATGTAAACACGCATTCATTTTTAACACGCGCCTAGCCTGAAAGATACCCACGCTATTGAAAATATTATATTAATCCTTCATAAAGGAAGTTAAATAAAAACATCTACTACTGCTAACTTTCTTTCTATCTCCCCTTTCCTTCCTCCCTTCCTGTTTTTCCATTCTTTTTTCACATTTTGAACTGAATTTTTTGTAGAGGTATACAGTAATCTTAATAGGATATATAAAGAAATGATAACAGTCGATGCTATAAATACAACAACTTGCACTTGTAATGAGTCTTTAATGTGATAAGACATTCAAGGCACTTCACGGAGGCAAGAGTGAATTATAAAAGCTGAGGGAAAGCACAGTTTGAAAAGATAGGTTTTGAGGAGGTTTTTAAAACCAGGGAGAGAAATAGCAAAGTGAAGAGCTTTATGGGAGGCGTGGGGGGGGGGTTCCAGAGGGGAGGACCTAAAACAGCTGAAAGCTTTGTTTCCAAGTGAGACTGCTGCTCTTTTATACACATCAGAAATCTCAGGCTGCTCATGTATACTCTTCGGAGATGAATTAGAATCCTAACCATATCAGTTTAAATAGAGAATAATGGTTAGCATCGCAAGGGGGGATTACACGGCACTAATCTAATCAAGGGATTCAGATGATGTATTTAGCGGTTTGTAACTGTCATCTGATTCCCCCACCCTCCTTTGATTAGATTTCAGCCTTGAAATCAATCCCTGCTGTTCTACAACTTTACTATAGAATACAGCGCAAATTTTAGGTAGGGATAGTCTTCTGTATTGGGCTTGTTCTTGTGGGCAATGCAGTGGTGTTTGGTATGGATGTAGGCTGCATGCTTCCTGTGCCTGATAACACAAGAGGATTGCAGCACTGTGCCATCATTCATGACTATTGAGAAATAATCTGCAGCAGATTTGCTGTGGAAATTTTAAATTAGAATGATAAGAAAAGGCCATTCGAGCCGTTGAAGTTTGTCACTCTGGTACACTGATCCTAATTCTCCAATTGTGTCATCGAACTGTATTTCGAACAATCCCAATGTTTTAGCCTTTACTATCTTGCTTGGTAGATTATATTACTATTAAATAGTGTCCTCCTAATGGATAGTGCAACAACTTAATGTCCAAGCTGGAGTACTTTGACCAGTTTTGAGTTTGCAGGACTGACTTCTTTCAAATTGGAGTTAAACTCCATGGATTAAATAATTCCTCTCGCACCATTATGTATATTTTCTTAAATGGCTGATTGGCTCTGTTGGTAACACCCTTGCCACTGAGTCACTGCGGCCTTAAGCACTTAACCTTGGCTGACACTTCATTGCATACTGAGAGAGTATTGCATTGCCTGAGGTGGCATCTTTCGGACGAGATATTAAAACCAAGGCCTCATCTGCCAGTTCAGGTGAGCATAAAAGATCCTCTGGCACGATTCGAAGAAGGGAGTTCCTCTGGTGTCCTGCCAACACTTCTTCCTTTAACCTACGCCTCCAAAAAACAGATCATCTGGTCATTTATCTCATATGCTATTTATGGGACCTTTCAGTGCGCAAATTAGCTGCCACCTTTGCCTACATTACAACAGTGACTACACTTCAAAAGTAATTCATTGGTTGTGAACTCCTTTGGACATCCTGAGGACATGTTGAGCTGCTTTGTATAATGAAGTTCTTTTTGTCTTGTTTTTAATAGCTCCATTTTTAATGTTACAAGGCTTTAGTTAGGTATTTTTGTCCCTTCCTATTTACCAGCTCCACAGGTCATTCCCTGCCTGCATCACTCTGTAATGCTGCTGAGAGGGAACTGCCCAGGAATGATTCTCACTCAATTAGTGAGTATCATTCCACTGAATTAGTTCGCCCACCCTCTGAATTCTCCTTTCCACCATCTTAATTCTCCTTCCCTTCATCTAAGTTCTCCTTCCCTCTCTTTGAATTCTCTTTCCCTCCCTCTGAATTCTCTTTCCATCCCTCTGAATTCTCCCTCTCCCTGAATTCTCTTTCCCTCCCGTTGAATTCTCCCTTGCTGCATTCTCCTTCCATTCTTCTGAATTCTCCCTCTCTGAATTCTCCTTCCCTTGGAATTCTCCCTCCCTCCCTCTGAATTCTCCCTCTCTCGCTCTCTCTTTGAATTCTACTTCCCTGTCAGAGGAAATATCTAGCCTCTGTTTGGCCCCTCCTCCTGATGGCACTGGGTAGGATATTGTGGGTATGAGCTCTTGCTTTACCACGCTGCTGTGAGGTAATGGCAGATGGAGGCCAGGAAAGGAAAGTTGCAGTTAATTCTCTGGATGTTCCTGTGCGTCTCCTAGCGACTGTTTTCAGACTGATACCACCAGAGCTCTCTTGGCTTTGGATGGCTTGTAGTATAGGAGTCCCAGAAGGGGTAAGGGAAGAAAAATATCTTAGAGAGGCAACTTACACTCGGTAACAAAAAATTGCAAAGTGAATATCATTCTGCTCTTTCACTAATAATACTCTGGTGCTCCAGCTACAGTGTCTGTACCCAATACATGTATAAATCACAGTTAAACTTGGAAGGAAGCCATGATTTTATCATCTACTCAATCATGAGTATTGGTACACTGGTTTTTTTTAAATTCATTCTCTGGATATGGGCGTTGATGACAAGGCTGGCATTTATTGCCCATCCTTAGTTGCCCTTGAGATGGTGGTGGTGGGCCTTCTTCTTGAATCGCTGCAGTCCGTGTGGTGAAGGTGCTCCCACAATGCTGTTAGGTAGGGAATTCCAGGATTTTGACCCAGCGACAATGAAGGAACGGCGATATATGCCCAAGTCGGGATGGGTGTGTGACTTGGAGGAGGTGGTGTTTCCATATACCTGCTGCCCTTGTCCTTCTGGTTGGAGGAGGTCACGGGTTTGGGAGGTGCTGTCGAAGAAGCCTTGGCGAGTTGCTGCAGAGCATCCTGGATTGCACTCGACTCCAATCCAAGCTGTCTATGACCCAAGCATCGGACAGATAGATGACCATAGCACCACTGTCCGCTGGCACCCAACATGCAGCCAACCAATGGCTTTGTTTCTCTACACCCGCTGCAAATTGAGCTTTGCTTTTTTAAAAGAAATGGTATTAAAGGAGTGTGTCGCCTGTAGCCTGCCTGGAAGAGCCATCTTGCTCCTGGTGTAATAAGATCCTCAGCTCATCAGAGAAAGAAAGTGCCAGCGAGGGCGAACTGATGCTTTTCCTGCTATCAACCCGCGTTCTCCCCCAGGTCACAAACAGTTTTAGATTCCACTTGACAGGTACAGCACTGTATATATGTCAGCACTCTGTTTTATTGCCCCATGGGCATTATTCCACAAACAAACCAGATAACAAACGTACAATGTCGGGCTCGCCCCGACTCTGGCAACGCATAAAGTTGAGGTGGAGGTGTATTATACTAGACTGATGCGGTTTCACTTTCCAATCGCATAGGCAGGAAATGAAATTGCTTGTTATGTGTATGTAAAAATATCTATACATTTTTATCAATACAGCTCTTGCATGCTAATGCATGCGTGTCTGAGCTGGCTGTTGCTGTGTAAACTTTGGAGCCTTTATGCAGGATTACCGGTGAGCCGAGCCAGCCGGTGGATGCTCCAGGCTGTCGGAATCACTGCAAGCCTAGTCACAGCATGCGTGCTGTAATCATTTATTATATATATAATTTACAGCGTGCCATCCAGTAATCCACTGCGGCAAGGAAACTTAATAATGGGAGGTAGGAACTGAGAGCTTGCTGCCTCATGGCTTCAGTTCCTCCTGCTGCAGTCAGCACAAGCTCATGACCGTGCACTGCTCATCTCCTCAACCTTTTCCTTTGCCGTTCTTCTCCCCTTTCCTGAAGGTTGTGACTGTCTCTGAAGAACGAGAGAACTAAGAACTCACATTTAAATAGAGTCTTTCACGGCCTCAGGACGTCCCAAATCGCTTTACAGCCAATGAAGTACTTTTTTTGAAGCATAGCCACTGTTGTGATGTAGGAAACCCGGCAGCCAATTTGCACACAGCAAGGTCCCACAAACAGCAATGTGATAATGAGCAGATAATCTGTTTTAATGATGTTGGTTGAGGGATAAATATTGGCCAGAACACTGGGGAGAATTCCCCTACTCTTCTTGGAATAGTGCCATGGGATCTTTTACACCCACCTGTAGAAGACTTGATTTACTGTTGCATTCAGGAGACCTCTTCAGTATAGCACTCCTTCAGAAGTGTACTAGACTGTCAGCTGAGATTACATGCTTATGTCTCTGGAGTGGTTCTTGAACCTACAACCTTCTGACTCAGAGGCGTCAGAGGTGAGAGTGCTACCAGCTGAGCCAAGGCTGACGCATTGAGGTACACTTCCACAAGTGCCGGCCATTCTTTGACATCTCATCCAAATGGCCAGTCTTCATTTGTGAGCCTAAGTAATGAGTCGTGGTGGGTTTTCAGACCTTGGGAGGGTCGGGGGGGGCATCAAACAGCACCCAGTCCTATCCTCACCCAGCATCCAGACTTACATTTTCCAGAAGGGGTCATTGGATGGCTATAGGGAGCAGGAATCCTGGCTGATTTTCCTCTCATTTGCTAATTGAAGCTACTCCCACCATCACTGACCTACTACCAGCGAGACCAGCTAACTTAGTGCAGATCAGGAATACAAACCTGAGTGCTTCCTGGTCTATAGGGCTCAACCACTCAGCGACCAAACTTACTGAGCTATTGGGAAACCTCTTATTTTTTGGAAAAAAGAACACTTTTTCTTTCACCTTCATTGCAAACTTAATGCGTCCAGAATTTTAAAAATGTATTTAAACTAGTATTTTTAAAAAAACACAAAAATGTGACAAATATGCCTGGTAGTGGGTTTAATGCTGAAGTTTTAATCTTGTGGTTTTGACACATGTAAACCATTCAAACTTTGCTTCTGTGGTTTAATGAGTAGAATTGTCAAATTCAATTACCTCACTGACAACCACTGGTTAGCCCTCTTGACAACCCTCTATTATCCACCAATTCATTCAATGCTCTATCACCTATCACACCTGTCCTCGCTGACCTACATTGGCTCCCAGTCCCCCAATTTAAAATTCTCGTCCTTGTGTGTAAATCCCTTCATGGCTTTGCCCCTCTCTATCTCTGTAACCTCATCCAGCCCTACAACCGCTCCTCCAACTCTACATTTATCTAACTCTGGCCTGTTGCGCGTCCCATCTTGCTTCGCCCCACCATTGAAGCTGATGCCTTCAGGAGCCTCCCTAAACCCCTCTGCCACTCCACCTCCCTCTCCTCCATTAAGGCCCTCCTTAAAATCCACCTCTTTGACCATTGGTCACCCTTGCTAATACCTCTTTCTTTGGCTTGGTGTCCATTTTGGTCTGATTACGCCTCTGTAAAGCATCTTGGGACATTTTTCTATCTTAACGGCACTATATAAACACAAGTTGTTGTTCTGTAGAATACTGATTTGTTCATCTGTCCAGTTAATAACGCGGCAGGTCTTTTCTGTCTGTTTTGAACAATGGTTGATAGAAGTTGCAAGTGGATTTCCTGCTTGTGGTGTCATGTGCAATATTTTTGTGGTGAATTTACCCAGAATGTTGCATTGAGAGTTAACTCTGGTGGTTTTTGCTCTTGCAGTCAGTTCTTCAGGATTGAAAAATATAACAATTTTTTGTGTGTCTGTGCGGTGAGTAACTGACTGCCTGCTTTGCCGTAATAAAGTTTGCTTTGTGAGGGTGTGTCGTGCTCTTGACCCATGTAGACTGACTGGGTGTAATTTATCTTGGGGCCTGTGTCTGTCAGAGAGTCGCTTCAAGGTTCTGAAGGAGTTAGCCAACACTGGCATTCTGTTTGGTTTCTTTTTCCTTTTTATTTTTGAAAGGAGCTGAAGCCTTAAACCTTCTAAAAGTTTAGAAGAAGAAACTATGGAAAAAGTGCCCATAAACACATTCTTTAAGGCTTGGCTGCTATCTCAAGCGTTTTTAGAAAGAAAAATAGAAATGTACGACATAAACGTATTAGTTTCCAATTGTCACTAGCTGTCTCCTGAAAGTAGCTTTTTCATGAGCCTGTGATTTCATGGACCAATAATCCAGAGAGCGTGAGTTCAAATCCCACTGTGGCAGTTTGAGAATTTGAATTCAGCTTTAAAAATCAGGAAATAAAAAAAGCTGGTACCAGTAAAAGTGACCTAGCAAACCACTCAGTTGTATCAAACCGCTAGCAGCGGTTCAAGAAGAAAGCTCACCGTCACTTTCTCAGGGAAACTAGGGATGGGCAGTAAATGCCAGCCTTGTCAGCGATGCCCACAGAATCAATATATTAAAAGAAAAATTCAAATGGAATTTGATTTAGTCACCGTAAATCAATGAGTGTTTATCACTTCACTGCTCCCAGTATCCATGACAGAACGTGTAACCTCGAGCATTTCAACCTGAGGATATTTGGCTGAAAATAGAGTCTCCCTAAAAATGACCAAAGTTTCCCATTGCTCATAGGACATAGAGGAAATCTTCCCCACAAGCGTTACAGCCCTGTAAAGCCGTAAAAATGAGCAAGTGTGTGCTAAATCACAATGTTGTCTGGTAGATTTGCCCAGAAAAGTTCTGCTTGGATAAAATTCAATTTATAAAAAGGAAGAGGAATTGTGCATTGGAATCATGTGCTTGGATTTAGCTCTTTCAGTGGAAATGTAAATCGGGAGAGGTGTATAACGGGCGCCTGATTCTATATCGGCCATTTTACACTATCGCACAAAGTCAAAATGATCCCCAGGGATTTTTCCAGATTTCACTGTGCTCTTTTTTTAGTGGTAACTATACAGCAGAGGGATATGGTAGCCTAGTGGTTATGGTACTGGGCTAGTATCTCTAGCAGTCATGTGTTTAAGCCCCATCATAGTGAGTTGTGACACTGCATTCAATAAATCTGGGCTAGTGTCAGAAAATAACCATGAAACCTGCTGGCTTGTTGTAAAAACCCAACTGGTTGCCTAATACCACACCACCAGTACCAGTGAGACCCTCCTTGGGGGGAGAGGGATGGATTTAGCAGTGTATATGCTGAGGAGTCATGATGCTGGGTCTCATGGAATTCAAACTCAAACAACATAAAAGCAGTTTTCACCAGAACAAAGGAATTGTGACGAAATATCTCAACCTGTCTTCTCTCTTCTCAGATGTCAACAGGCCTGCTGAGTATTTCCAACATCTTCTGTTCTTGTTTCAGATTTACACCATTTGTAGTTTCTGTTTTTATCTCTGGGAGCTTGATGCCGACACAAGACAAAAAAAAACATAGCAATCCCTTTGACGAACACAGAGTCCACCTACACACCCCCACCCCCCAATTTTTTTAAAATCTGAAATAAAGAACACTTCAAGGTAAATCTACAGTCTAAAAAATGGAGTCAAACTGATCGCAGGGAGGTTATGCTTGTTCAAGGAATCCAAGACCGTTGTTACTTGTATAATTTTATATGGGCTACCCTGCCTGCTTCAGAAAGGTATTATTTTACATGGCTGTCAGATGTTGTAGAAAGGGTTTCAGATACAGTAACATATTTTAAAGTACATTTTAATCCACAGATTAAGTTTCTCTTTTGTGTGCTCAGTGTTGACAGAGGGCTCCTGAAATGGAAGAGCCTTGTACTGTCAGCATAAAGAGCGGAAGGGGTGAATGGCAGCGAAAGAGTGCAGGATAACCTGAGTAATTGGGGGATAAGCGTTATGTGACAGGACCTTGAGATAATTATGTTACGTGCATGCACGGAAATGCACTCAACTACAGAAATACTTCTTTATTTAAACAAAAAACTTTTGTGTTCTGAAACTGCTTAAGCTTGACAGGTTGCTTTGTTAACAAGCATAGCTGGAGGCAGACGTGTGTGTATTATGTTTGTGAGTTGTCATGCTTGTGTGGAGAATTTGTATTTATTTATTTTCTAAGTGGAATGCACACAAAAAAAAAGAACCCTGATGCCTCAGTGAAGGTGACTGAACCGCCCATCTTGCTTCTGTGTCACACAGACCAGGAAAAAGAAAGAAAGAACTTGCATTTATATGACGCCGTTCATGACCTCAAGACATCCAATAGCGCTTTACAGCCAATTAAATACTTTTGAAGTGTAGTCACTGTGGTAATGTAGGCCCCAGGTTTGATCCCCAATCCATGCTGAGTTAACTGATCTCAACTGGAGCAGAGCTCGGGGCACTGTCTGGGTTAAGGAGTGGAAACATTGCCCGAGGTTCCTGCTCTTACTGTTGCCATGACACAGTGGGTAGCATTCTCCTCTCTGTAAGTCAGAAGGTTGTGGATTCAAATCCCACACAGGGGTCTTGAACATATAATCTTGGCCAACACTCCAGTGCAGTACTGAGGGAGTGCTGCACTGTCAGGAGGTGCTGTCTTTCAGATGAGATGTTAAACTGAGGCCCCATCTGCTCTTTCAGGTGGACGTAAAAGATCCCATGATGCTATTTGAAGAAGAGTCATGAGTTCTCCCTATTGTCCTGGTCAATATTTATCCCTCAACTACCGTCACGAAAACATTATCTGGTCATTATCACATTGCTGTTTGTGGGACCTTGCTGTGCGCAAATTGGTTGCCACTTTTCCTACATTACAACAGTGACTACGCTTCAAAAGCACTTTGTTGGCTGTAAAGTGCTTTGGGACGTCCCAAAGGCTGTATATAAATGCAAGTTCTTTCTTTCCTAATCGCAAACTAGTGACTCCTGTGTGCCTGTGTGGATGTCACGTGAGGACAGGATCAGGTTCAGCTGTGATGCAATGCCCAGTAAATAGTTATGCCAATGCTTACATACCAGTGGGCTCTGTTGTGATGTCCCGCACGCACTCCCCTCTTCCCCCTATGGCCTATCAACCTATCAATACACAGTCTTGGCTTGGCTCACACATGATGAGCGACCACCTTGGCCGGATGGACATCTGATACCTGGGAATCTGTATCCCAAAAGAGATGGGGTTCAAAATCACCAGGGAAAGAAAAGGAAGAAATTAAACACAAAAAGCATAACATTTATTCCCCTCCCCCCCATGCCATGGCACGTTGCCTGCCCAATTGGGTGAAACAAGCTTTTTTCTTACCTGTGGGAGAAGCTTTTTTTACCCTGACATTAGGAATCAATTTATTAGGGAATCAGGAGCAAGTTGCCATATTGTGATGGTGCAATTACATTATGGGAATACCTGGGAGGCTGCTGGTGCGCTCCATTCGCCTGTTTACACTGCTGATCAGGGTAACAGCTCTAGTAGCGACATTGAAACAACTGCCTGCGCGGAGTTGCGGAAATGTTGAACTTGCGACCTACCTTCCTGGCTTTGGGCCTTCTTGGGAAGTTCCATAGAGGCTAGAAAAGCGAAAACTACAGGCATGCTGAGAAACCAGCCCGCCAATGGTCAAAAGGAATAGTGGCAGGCACCACAGAGGAGCAGTGCTTCGCCTCTGGAGAACCCTGGGGAAAGTCATCTAGTCAAGTGGGTTCTCGATGTCTGTGGAGGTACTGGCCCTTACCTCGTTTACATCTCAGTGCTGGCTCCGAAGGCACGTAACACTGCCTAGGACATGACCCATGGCCCACTAACACACTGCACCACTTGACCAAATTCCCAAAGAATATATATCTCGAGTTTGGGCTGGTTGTTTTGTTCAGCGTTCTTGGATTTGACAGGCAAGGCAGAATGTTTCCAGGCATGTATTGCTAGCCATAATTCCAACGGAAGGTGTGAAAGGAGAGAACTAAAAGCTTATTAGTCATCATGATGGCAACATTTAAAAGTTGGACTCAAAATCAGCGTGAAAGTTTGAAACAGTAATATATCAATGAGTAGTTCTTACTGGCATTCCGCTGGAGTGTTAAATCAAAGCAAATGAATTTCAAATGTACTTTTCTCAATAGTGCATTCACTAAGTTATGTGATGAAAGACAGATTCACTTTGTACTGTATAGTGTAGGTGGCATATTTTCAACTTGGGGAATGAATTACATGTGCTGTAGACTTGTTCAGCTGTGAGCAACAGCTAACATTAAGTTCTTAAAAAAAAATTAAATGAACAAATCATAAAATGTTGAGATTGCCCATGTCCCTACCTCCTTTGTATCTGTGTCTCTCCCTGCTGCCTGCCTGTCTATATCTTCTCTGTTTTTCAATGAGTCTCTCTCTCTCTGTTTTTTGCGCATGTATTCCTGTCTCTTTCTCTGTCTGCTCTGCATGTCCTCCTGCCTGTCTGTCCATCTGTCTCTATCTCCATGTATTCCTGTCTTTGTCTCTCTTGTGTGTCTGTTTCATATGAATGTATGTCTATTCTCTCTCTCTCTCTCTCTAGCTCGCTCTCTTTGCCCACTCCCTTCCCCTCTCTTCTTGCTGTATGGCCACAATTAAATGGATAATCTCCTAATATCTCTCTGTCACAAGGCAGTACTTTGCTTTTTCTTTTGCAAGCGGACTATTGTTGTCATACAGACACTTAAGCCAGAATACCAGGTTATTTCAGTTCAGTTCCTTGCAATTAAGTTAGAAAGAACACCTTATTCGTAGGCTGTCGAAGATGGCAGGACTTTCAGTAATAAAATACCACTGAGGATCGAGTGCAAATAGGAGTGTAATTGTAAACGGTTAGGAGGACTATGAGCTCCTTTCTTCTGAAAATAAGAGGGTTGCCTTAAGGAGTGACCCGTGAAAAAAGATGATGAGGCATTAGTGAAACCATTCGTTTATTTCAGCCAATCGAGAAGTCACTCTTGTTCTGTGATGAAAGGACATTTGAAGCAGTTTTATTTATATAAAAAATATATATGTATATATAATTTTTTTAAAAGCTGTTTAGCACCGAGTTAATTGAATTAAATCACATTATAGTCATTCTGAATTTAATACAGCTGTAATTATGGCCATGAGTGGGTAACAGAGCCTCCTTGACGGCAAAGATATTGGCATTCACTGTAAAACGATCTCTCATGTGTGAGGTTGGTGACTATGCTGTGTGAGTAAGCTAACTGAGCCACGGGTCACCAGTTAACCCCTCCTTGCTGTTTCTTCATCAGATAACAGAAGGTTGAAAATGCTCTCCTTCAGATGAGAATGGATCACCTATTTGTTAGAGCCACGCACCCACCAACACAACAGGACTGGTGTTACTGAGTGACAGATCCTCTGGGTTTGACCCATCCATCTCAGTGTATTGGCCTTGGTAGAACTAGATAAGGTAGTCAATAAAACAGAATAGGTCATCCCACCACACTACTTGAAGTTGAATCAATAGGACTAGCCGATGCAGGGTTAAACTGGTGAATGGCAAATTTAGGACTGTTTTCAGGAAGTTCACACAAATAATGATCAACACATGGGTATGGTTTTGGTGGTTAAAAACCCAGGGATCATTTAAGAAACAATGGATACTGTGATGGGGACACCACTTTTGAATTGATGATGCAAAGTGGACGCATTGAAATTCCCCATCTGTATTCATTTTGTCATCTTGGCTGGGAGGCCCTTCGGATTGAGGTGGTCCTGACCCCTCTTCTAGTGAAGTATTGACATTTACTCTGCAACTGGTGCCACTGTGTCTGATGCTGCGGTGGCTGGTTTGTCCTGCCCACTTCCTCTCATGTGAAGGGTGTGGGGTGGTGCTGGATGACCCTAATATGACTGCACCAGCCATGCCCTTGCTGCTTGGCACTCCCTTGGAATATCCTCTGATCTGGGTAAGAATCTCTGGGCAGCAATGATGACATTGGAGCTCCGCGTATTGGCTCCTCCATCCAATTCCCTACCACGTTGAAGCTGGGCAACACGATAAAATGATGCAGCTAGTGAACTCTCCAGAGATGCCACCAAATCTTGCAGGGTGCTTGACACACCTTCTAATGATCGGAGAAACATTAGGGATCAAAAAACATCCTTCTTTTAAATGCAGGTCCTGTGAGGTCTGGATCCCAGGGCTTTGTATTTGAGGATGGACGCAAGCTGACCCTGTGTTACATAGAATTACATAGAATTTACAGCATATAAAGCAGGCTATTCTGCCCAACTGGTCTGTATTGGTGTTTATGCTCCTCACGAGCCTCCTCTCACCCATCTTCATTAACACTATCTGCATCCGTTCTCCCTCATGTACTTATCTAGCAACCCTACCTGCATATCCATCTATTCC
The DNA here is from genome assembly GCF_035084215.1 of Heptranchias perlo. NCBI lineage: Eukaryota > Metazoa > Chordata > Chondrichthyes > Hexanchiformes > Hexanchidae > Heptranchias > Heptranchias perlo. Next base: position 11,973,088 of record NC_090332.1, on the reverse strand, counting down.
TTTCTTCCTCATGTACTTACCTGGTCAGAAGGTTCCCACTCTTCCTCCGTCACCCCATATCCGCTGCTGCTCACTTGCGCTCTGTGTCTCACTCGGCGCATCCATCTCAAGCTGACTAGCTAATTCTATCAGGGTGGATATACCTGTGCTAGTAATTGCTAGCAGGAGGGTGAGTGATCTGTTAGCTTCTTAAGCGTCACCAAGACTGACAGCTGGTTCTTGAAGTTCATTTATAGAAACCTAAGAGGAACACATTAAAATTCTGGCTGCAGGGCGTCCCTTCAAACAGAGGTTACATGGCTAATAATATGTCACGGTGTGCATGTGAGTGAATGGAGAAAGAATAATAGGAATAGGCCAGTAATAGCCCTGAGCTTCAGAAGAGGCACCCAGCTTCAGCCTGGCTAACTCACTCTATGGTCTCAGGCTCCAGGATGTAGAGTTTGGCCTGTTCAATTTAACTCAAAAGTATAACACTTGAGCCCCTGGTGGTCACACCACTACAGTCCTGGTGCTGAAGGGGCGGGAGCAGAAAATGTACCCTACCGTAGGAACAGGAGTTGGCCATTCAGCCCCTTGAGCTTGTTCCGCCATACATTGAGATCATGGCTGATCTGTATCATAACTCCATCCACCCACCTTGGCTCCATATTCCTTGATTCCCTTGGCTAGAAAAAAATCTATCGATCTCAGATTTAAAATTACTAATTGCGCTATCATCTAATGCTTTTTGTGGGAGAGAGTTCCACACTTCTACCACCCTTTGTGTGAAGAAGTGTTTCCTAACTTCTCTCCTGAATGGCCTGGCTCTGATTTTAAGGTTATTTCCCTTGTCCAAGACAACCCGCCAGCAGAAGAAGTTTCTTTCTATCTGCCCTATCTATCAATTCCTTTCAAAATCCTAAAAACCTCAATCAAATCACCCCTGACCCTTCTGTATTCTATCATGTACACGTGCTTTCAGTATTGTAAAATCGTTGATTGAGTCCTGCCAACTATTCGTATGGACAGCAACTTTGTGTCTCAGGTCACAACATGGATGGGTTTTCCCTGTAAGTGTTGGGAGCACTGCTGCATCCGCAACCTGATCAGAAATTCTTGGAATGTGTGGTCCGTTTTTTAAAGCAAAAGTTGCACCCCCTTATTTGGAGAATGCCAAATATCTGCAGCACAGTCTCTTTCCAGATTCATAAGCCTAGCACAAAGCCTCTTATACTTCTAAGAATGTACAGCATTTGCACCAATTAATTAATTTTATTGATGCATGAAAAGGTTTGTGACCCAAACAGGGAAACCAAGAGCTTAAAGAAACATCCGCTGTGTGGATAATTTGCATGAGGGAGGTTCCGTTATATTTGAGGCGGGGGGGGGGGGGTCTCTTTGTAAGTTTCTTTTGGAAATGCGAGTGTGGGGAAGGGGAGTTACTGTATGCTGGGCGACAAGTAAAGGATTTTGTAGCTTTCAACTGTAATGAATTATTAAGCACTCTTAAGGTCAGCAAAAAGCTGAGGGATGTGGCTGCCAGTGTTGTATCGGATAACCCGTGACTCACAATAGGTTTACTTCAGCAACTGGAATGCAGCATGCCAGCTCTCCGTATTTGCATCGTAACAACGAAGGCTTTACGTGGCATAGAATACCATGCAGATTTCAATATCGGCTGGCCTAAGCGGGCTTTCAGTTCCGCCTCTTTCCAGTTTCAACCTGGCCTTTTTTTTTGTGTTTTTTTTTGCATTTACTCATTCTGTTATTCCTCCTGTGCCACACACACATCCTATCCTCATCTGAGGCAGCAGACACGCTGACTGACTCGTCAGAGCTGCTCCAGCTGGCTGGTAGTGAGATGCTCAAGAGCTGCCCTGGAGCTGCTTTCCATCCCGATTTTTCTTCCCTGCCCGTTGGGAAAATGCCTGCCCTCCATTCAATTCCCACCTCTGACGGGAAAGGATTAACTGAATATGAAACACATGTCCCAGCACACCATGACACAGAGGGTGGGAGTCACTTTGTCCTGTGTTCACTTATATTTTCCACAATTCATCATTCTGTATAAACAGTACAAATGTAGCATCCCTGATGGCTTGTTGCTGAATGTGCCATGTGTTGTGGTACTGAGTGTTTCAGCCGTGACTCAGTTGGTAGCACTCTCGCCTCTAAGTCAGACAGTTGTGGATTCAAGTCCCACTCCAGAAACTTGGTCCGGTGCAGTACTGAGGGAGTGCTGCACTGTCGGAGATGCTGTCTTTCAAATGAAATGTTAAACCAAGGCCCCGTTCAGGTGGACGTAAAAGATCCCATGGCACTATTCGCAGAAGAGCAGGGGAGTTCTCCCAGTGTCCAGGCCAATATTTATCCATCAACCAACATCACTAAAACAGATTATCTGGTTATTATTACATTACTGTTTGTGGGACCTTGCTGCGTGCAAATTGGCTGCCTCATTTCCTACATAACAACAATGGCTACACTTCAAAAGTACTTAATTGGGCTGTAAAGTGCTTTGGGACCTCCCGAGGTCATGAAAGATGCTATATAAATGTAAGTCTTTTTTTCTCTTTTGAGCTGAGCAGACCTGGAAGGCTCTTAGTTTGATTCCTGTTTTGTGCTGAGTTAGCTGATTTCAGTTAGTGTCGCACAATACTTTCCTCAGTGTCCTTGGGCGGAGGGATGGTGGTGAGGATGTGGAGAATTGTCCCAAGTTTTTACTGCTGATTTCTATCTTGGGGCTTCTGCTGTAGACGTCAGCTAAAGACGGGCTCAGCTGCTTGGCCCTGCTATGGTCGCATAGCCTGCTGACGTTCACCTTTCCAGGCTCATACAAGGGCTCAGCAACTGAGTACCTGAGCCACGCAGTGCAGGAAGGCCTCAGGTTTGATCCCTTTTCCATGTCGCACTAAGTGATCTCAGCTCTGCTCAGTGAGGGTGTGCTGCAGTTGACCTTAGCGCTTCTGGGTTAGAGAAGAGAAAATCAACCAGGGATCTCACTTTTGATCCATATCCAGGGACTCCTGCTGGAAAACGTGCACGTGTGTGTGTGTGTGTGTGTGTGTGTGTGTGTGTGTTTGTGGAAGTCGGATTAAGGAAAGGACCAGGTTTGGCTATAATGCCCCCTCATACTCCTCTGCAGTCCAGTGGTCTGCCATCAATCACTGCCAAGACACCTGCTCACACACAGGAATACTGGTCACCTGTGTGAGATAATGGAGAGGAACAGGCAATGGGGGAGGGTGGGAGGTGAGGGGGGGTTGCTGTACCGCAGCTGAAGTTGATGCTTCAGGAAGGAAGGGGAAGAAAGGAGAAAATTTGCTAAGGAAGTAAAAAAGAATGGCCATTTGGATGGGCTACATACGGACCTCTAACTCAGCTTGAGTCACTGGCTTCAGGAAAGATGGGGAAGGGGGAGAAAAACTGAGAGTTAGGGAAGCTTGAAAGCACAAGTCAGTTGTGTTTTGGTTATACTTCGTACTGTGTGTATAGTTATTTAGTTTTGTGAACAACAAGTGTGATTTGACCTGCTCTTGTTGAGATAGAGCAGCGTGCGGCTGTCATGTAGGTAATCTACGTGATTAATGTGTGAAGATGTCCAATGTATATCTGCATAAAAGCAGGGGAAAGAATACAGCATTTCTGATTTATTGGGCCTGCCCAGAAGACATTATCAGCAGTAACCTGCTCCTTGATGTATAATTCTGTGCAATTTGCATCTGGAGTGTCCTGTGGAGCTTCTCTCCACTGCTATGTATTCATGTTGAGCTCCTTCCTCATGTAACAGAAGAATGTTAAGGCTTAGTGACAAAATCACCATCTCCTCACTGAAGCACAGAGAGAAACTTTTGACTTGGCACAGTGCAATTTTCCAGTTAGGGAGTTTAACACAGACTTTGCACTCTGTTTAATATGTCCTTCCCACTGTGCTATTGTGTCCTTCCCACTGTGCCCTGTGTGCTTTGCATTGTGCTGTGTCCTTGCATTGTGCTCTAGATTTTTGGACTGTATGGGGAATCAAGGGATTTGGGGATCGGGTGGGAAAGTGGAGTTGAGGCGGAGTAGGCTCAAGGGGCCGTATGGCCTAATCCTGCTCCTATTTCTTATGTTGTTATGCTCTGCGTGCTTTGTGTTGTGCTGTGTCCTTACATTGTGCTGTGTCCTTGCGTTGTGCTGTGTCCTTGCGTTGTGTTGTGTCTTTGCATTGTGCTGTCTCCTTTGCATTGTGCTCTGTGTGCTTTACATTGTGTTGTGTCCTTTGCGTTGTGTTGTGTCCTTTGCGTTGTGCTGCGTCCATTGCGTTGTTCTCTGTGTGCTTTGCGTTGTTCTCTGTGTGCTTTGCGTTGTTCTCTGTGTGCTTTGCGTTGTTCTCTGTGTGCTTTGCATCGTGCTGTGTCCTTTGCGCTGTGCTGTTTTCTTTGCGTTGTGCTCTGTATCATTTGCATTGTGCCCTATATCCCATGCATTGTGTTGTGTTCTGTATCTCTTGTTGTTCTCTGTGTCTTTTGTATCGTGCTTTGTATCTCTTGTGTTGGTCTCTGTCCCTTGTATTGTGCTCTGCTTCCTTTCCCGTATACTAAAAGCAATTTTGGCCACTTAGTACCTAGAAGGGGCGCTTGTCTTCCTGTGAAAAACATATTTGAAAAGCATTTTTCACTCAGTAGAAACACACTGTACGGCATTACATAAATGATGTTGATGTCACTTAAGGGTAATGTTGTTGTGACAGAGAGGATGCGTGCTTCTTTTGGTTGTTCTTCCTCTTCAATCAGAAATGATTTAGGCAATGCCACATTGCCCAGACAATGTGTCTTCAGTGCAATGGGCCCATCTTATTTTAAGGAAGCAATTTTCTAGTGGGAATTACATCACCTAATCCCCACCCCATGGGAAAATGAAGAAGGGAAAGGGTCTGTTTCAGATTATATTGTAGCCTCCAAAGCTTTGACTGGATTGGAAGGAATAAAGCAAGGCACCCAAGCAAAAATTTTGCTGATTTACTTATTATCATTAAATATAACCCTGATTTCTGCTCTGTTGGGGTTACTGGTTGCTGTGTGTGAGCTGGAGGAGACGTTCTCCTCCCATTGTTTGCGACAGTGCTCATCATGGTTTACCCATTTAACTGCCAATCAGTGGGCACACCCAAGATCTCATCCCTTCCTTTGCCCCGCCTCCAAACCACACACCAGAAGGTCTTGGCAAGAACATCCAAGGAAGCACGATGAACCACAATGTGAAGAGGTGACATCTTGCTGAGTAAGCAGGTTGAGGCATGAGGCAACTTGAGGACACCTGTCTGTTAAGCTTGAGCCACGTCACACCACACTGCACTGTGGATCTGGTCCAGTTAAGGTCTGCAGTGCCCAACACCTGCTCCAATGCAGTCCAAAGAGCTCCCTGAGCAGATAGCATGGAGCCACACAGATTCACCCAAATAGAGTAGGTCTTGTCGTGCCCGCCATCTGAAGTGGGAAGGCTTTCTGCACTGGGAAGTTTCTGTCAGTCCAGTTTTGTGATGTGAAGAGTCTGCCGAGTTTGGATTGTGGGCCGAGTTTCATTAGGTATCTCTCAGGCAGAGACTGCCTGCTGGTCTCCAACCCCTGTCCCCCTTACATGCCCCGCTGAGGGTAAAGGCCCTGTAGCCCAGCCCAAGATGTTTCCACTTGTGGGGGAATCCAAAACTAGGGGCCAGGAATATAAGATAGTCACCAATAAATCCAGTAGACAATTCAGGATAAACTTCTTACCCAGAGAGTGGAACTCGCTACCACAGGGAGTAGTTGAGGCGAATAGCATAGATACATTTAAAGGAAAGTTAGATAAGTACATGAGGGAGAACGAAATAGAAGATTATTCTGCTAGGATTAGATGAAGTAGGGTGGGAGGAGGCTCATGTGGAGCATAAACACTGGCACGGACCATTTGTGCCGAATGGCCTGTTTCTGTGCTGGAAATTCTATGCAAAACATTAACTTCTCAAAAAAAAACATTCTTAGCATCTCTTGAATGAAGTGGTGCATTGTAACTATGACTTTTCCGAGGCCCTTCGGTGAGTCAGACTGCACAAGCATTGCTGCTCGGCCCGGCTCGTCCAGCAGTCATCTCTTCTTCCATTTAATTGCCTCCTTTTTACTGGGTGGGCTAATATTCCTGCTCCCCCTCCCACACACACACCACAATGTGAGTAGGAAGTTTGTGACCATCACAACTTGTCTTCCTGTCAGGACGCACCACAGTAAACTGCTCTGGGAGAAGGTGGTTTCAAAATTACTTCCTTTCCACATGACCTGGCCTACATCAACTAACCCTGTCTAAGGTAGCACTTGGTAGCATTTAATGGCAGGATTATTCCAAGGGCCATGCGTGCTTTATACCCTCTGGCTCCTCTTGCTCTGAAAATCTTCCAAGACCGGGGTGGGGGGGCGCTTGTGTTTTCAGAGTGCTATGAGTAAAACTTTTGCCTTCTGACGCCTGCTTATTGAAGCGTGCTCATGCTTCTTAAAATCAAATTGCAATTCAGGGCAGGCAAAGCCCACAAGGAGGTGTTTTTAGCTACTGCCAGACATCAGTTAACAGCTCAGTCATTGGTATTTTCTGAGGGAACTCACAGAGGAGTTGTGTTGCAGACCACGGCTGCTTGTCCTGCTTAATTGATCGGTAGGTGCGTGTGGAATGCTAGGATTGCTCATTAATGGGGGGGGGGGGTGGAGGAGGTGGTGTTGACTTGCACAAACTGAGGAGAGTCTCCTCTAGCCTAATTTTCTCAGTGTCTTGCCTTCCCTCACCCGCGCGGCCCTTCTTCACATCACAAATTTACGGTTTGTGATCGACAATCCTATCACACAGCCGCCCTTCAAGTGAGAAGAGGATGTGCACGTGTTGGGTGTGGGCGCTGTGGAATCTGCACCATCTGCGTCTCCGGCTGATGCTCCGCCTCTAGGACTGTGGGGTGAAGCCGCCTCTCGAGGTGGGACTGCCTGCCGCTGGAGTCATCAGCGTCGCCGTTGAAAGAAAGAAAAGACGTACTACACTTTAAAAGTACTTCATTGGCCGTAAATGCTTTAGGATGCTCTGAGGTTGTGATAGGCGCTGTATAAATGAAAGTCTTTCTTTATTTATATAGCGCCTTTCACGACTTCAGGATGTCACAAAGCACTTTACAGCCAATGAAGTATATTTTTAAAATGTAGCCGCTGTTGCCTCTAGTTGCCAATGTAGGAAATGTGGCAACCAATTTGTGCACAGCAAGGTCCCACAAACAGCAATGTGATAAATGATCAGGTAATCTGTTTTAGCCATGTTGGTTGAGGGATAAATACTGGCCAGGACATGAAGTTGGGATCACCAGTGGCAATACAGTATAAATGCAGCATGAGCGATGACTCAAAACAGTCGCTTCCTGTCACACTTTTGTGTTTGTGAGTGTTTCTGCCTTCTTTTTTCCTGTTTGGTCAGTCCCTTTATCCCATGTGTTGTTTTGTTTTTGTGTATTATGTGCGCTCGTGAGTTTCATTTAATCCTACGATGTTCTTTCCTGTTATTATCTTTCTAATCACCGGTTTTGTTGTGTTGTAATCTGCCTCTTATTGAATCACACTTCAATAAGAGAATTAGGCGCTATCCCACAGTGGCCTGGGGTAATGATAATCACAAGCGTTCAGTGAGCAGGCAGCCGAGGCGCTGTCGATTGCCATGTTGTGCTGCTCAGCATCAGTAACAGGGCTGTGGATATTTGCGGTATTGAAACTTTAACTGTTTCCTCCAGTGAGGCCCAACACTTATGCAGACTTTGTGGTAATTACTAACTAACTGATGGCCTTTGCATTTGCTTTTGCTCTGGTAGTTGATGAGGCATTGGTTCGTATGCCATGCTGAGTCCGCAGTCTTGGCTGTACCACCGTGAGAAGATGCTGATGTGGAGGTCCGACACTACCCCTTTAGGAGGGGGGATGGGTTCAGCTATCCCAGGCCTTGGGAGAGAGAGACACCAAACTGACCTATATTTTCAAATCCCTCCACAGCCTCGCCCTCCCTATCTCTGTAACCTCCAACAACCCTCTGAGATCTCTGCGCTCCTCCAGTTCTGGCCTCTTGCGCACCCCTGATTTTCATCGCTCCACCATTGGCGGCCATGCGTTCAGCTGTCTAGGCCCCAAGCTCTGAAATTCCCTCCCTAAACCTCCCCCGCCTCTCTACCTCTCTCTCCTCCTTTAAGATGCTCCTTAAAACCTATCACTTTGACCAAGCTTTTGGTCACCTGTCCTAATACCTCCTTATATGGCTGTGTGTCAAATTTTGTTTGATTACGCTCCTGTGAAGCACCTTGGGACGTTTTACTACGTTAAAGGCACAATATAAATTCAAGTTGTTGTTGTTTGCCGCTGTCCCATGCCTGTAGCATTACCCGGGATCTGGTCTCTGTGTTGGCCAGCTCAGAATGTTTTGCGAGTGCCGACACTGCGATGTTTGCTGTTCCACCCGTACACGGGATTGGGAATCTGACAGTGGCCTGTTCCCGTGCGTCAGCGCGCTTGCATCACAACACTTAGCGTCACGGCACAATTCCACACCGATGCACGAAACCGGCTCAGTGCGTTTAGCAGCCGGTGGGGGAGGGAGAGGTGTCATTCTTCCAACGGCAGAACGCAAATCCCACAAAAAAACTTGGTCTCTGCTGCTGGCAGCCCTGAGGAGGTGAGGCCCTTTGCGTTTACTGGGCAAAGCAAAAATACCCAGCCATGACCCCCCCAACTCTTGAATCACTCTTGTGCACTTCACTGCTAGATGTAAGGAGGCGCTGGCAGAAGCCTCGGAGTAGATTGCTTGGTTGCCTGCGCACCCGAACTCTTGGCTCTTAGTTGTGCAGAAAGGGGGCAAAATACTTTTACAAAGTAAAAATACCGGGGCGGAATTTTCCGAGGCTCTGAGCCAGAGTGGGGGCCTCACGAGCAGCTGGGGCGCCATCGGAAAATCACAAGTGCGTTTCCCACAATTGTTTGTCCATTAATGTCAATTAAGCTACCAGCAGATAAGAAAGACTTGCTGTGAATAGATTCCCTCATTACGTCTCTCAGAAATGTCTCAAAGCACTTCACATTCAACAAATTACTTTTGGCGTGCAGTGACTGTTGTTATGTAGCCACACACAGCAGTCTTTTCACACGCAGCAAGATCTCACAAACAATGATGGAACGAATTACCAGTCAATCTGTTTCGGATAGTATTCATTGAGGGAGGAATATTGATCCGGGAGCTGGGATAGTGCAATAGGATCCCTCAGACAGAAGTGATAGCTTGAGTCTGGGAGTGGGGCTTGAACACATAACGTTCTGACTCAGAATCAGAATCAGAGTAGCTAGCACCCCAACTCCTGCTCATCTGCTGCTTCCAAAGCTAAGACCAGAGCGACATGAACAGTAATATCTATCAGGCACTAAACGTCTGGATAACAATTATTTATCCTGCTGGATAAGGAACCGAGAGTCTGTGAAAAATGAATTCAAAACATTCAGTTGAATTTTAGCTAGTTTATACAAAAGCAATTTCCATGAAAATTCACACGAATAATCAATGCAGATAATCGAGAGTGCTGTTAATGGGAGTGTGGATAATCGAGAGTGCTGTTAATGGGAGTGTGGATAATCGAGAGTGGTGTTAATGGGAGTGTGGATAATCGGGAGTGCTGCTGATGGGAGTGTGGATAATCGAGAGTGGTGTTAATGGGAGTGTGGATAATCGAGAGTGGTGTTAATGGGAGTGTGGATAATCGAGAGTGCTGTTAATGGGAGTGGATAATCGAGAGTGCTGTTAATGGGAGTGTGGATAATCGAGAGTGGTGTGAATTGGAGTGTGGATAATCGAGAGTGGTGTTAATGGGAGTGTGGATAATCGGGAGTGCTGTTAATGGGAGTATGGATAATCGAGAGTGGTGTTAATGGGAGTGTGGATAATCGAGAGTGGTGTTAATGGGAGTGCGGATAATCGAGAGTGGTGTTAATGGGAGTGTGGATAATCGGGAGTGCTGTTAATGGGAGTGTGGATAATCGAGAGTGCTGTTAATGGGAGTGTGGATAATCGGTAGTGCTGCAAATGGGAGTGTGGATAATCGAGAGTGGTGTTAATGGGAGTGTGGAGAATCGGGAGTGCTGTTAATGGGAGTGTGGATAATCGAGAGTGGTGTTCATGGTAGTGTGGATAATCGAGAGTGGTGTTAATGGTAGTGTGGATAATCGAGAGTGATGTGAATGGGAGTGTGGATAATCGGGAGTGGTGTTAATGGGAGTGTGGATAATCGAGAGTGGTGTTAATGGGAGTGTGGATAATCGAGAGTGCTGTTAATGGGAGTGTGGATAATCGAGAGTGGTGTTAATGGGAGTGTGGATAATCGAGAGTGGTGTTAATGGGAGTGTGGATAATCGAGAGTGGTGTGAATGGGAGTGTGGATAATCGGGAGTGCTGTTAATGGGAGTATGGATAATCGAGAGTGGTGTTAATGGGAGTGTGGATAATCGAGAGTGGTGTGAATGGGAGTGTGGATAATCGAGAGTGCTGTTAATGGGAGTGTGGATAATCGAGAGTGGTGTGAATGGGAGTGTGGATAATCGAGAGTGGTGTTAATGGGAGTGCGGATAATCGAGAGTGGTGTTAATGGGAGTGCGGATAATCGAGAGTGCTGTTAATGGGAGTGTGGATAATCGAGAGTGGTGTTAATGGGAGTGTGGATAATCGAGAGTGGTGTTAATGGGAGTGTGGATAATCGGGAGTGCTGCTAATGGGAGTGTGGATAATCGGGAGTGCTGTTAATGGGAGTGTGGATAATCGGGAGTGCTGTTAATGGGAGTGTGGATAATCGAGAGTGGTGTTAATGGGAGTGTGGATAATCGAGAGTGGTGTTAATGGGAGTGTGGATAATCGGGAGTGCTGTTAATGGGAGTGTGGATAATCGAGAGTGGTGTTCATGGGAGTGTGGATAATCGAGAGTGCTGTTAATGGGAGTGTGGATAATCGGGACTGCTGTTAATGGGAGTGTGGATAATCGAGAGTGCTGTTAATGGGAGTGTGGATAATCGGGAGTGCTGTTAACGGGAGTGTGGATAATCGGGAGTGCTGTTAATGGGAGTGTGGATAATCGAGAGTGGTGTTGTTGGGAGTGTGGATAATCGAGAGTGCTTTTAATGGGAGTGTGGATAATCGAGAGTGGTGTTAATGGGAGTGTGGATAATCGAGAGTGCTGTTAATGGGAATGTGGATAATCAAGAGTGGTGTTAATGGGAGTGTGGATAATCGAGAGTGCTGTTAATGGGAATGTGGATAATCGAGAGTGGTGTTAATGGGAGTGTGGATAATCGGGAGTGCTGCGAATGATAGTGTGGATAATCGAGAGTGGTGTTAATGGGAGTGTGGATAATCGAGAGTGCTGTTAATGGGAGTGTGGATAATCGAGAGTGCTGTTAATGGGAGTGTGGATAATCGGGAGTGCTGTTAATGGGAGTGTGGATAATCGGGAGTGCTGTTAATGGGAGTGTGGATAATCGGGAGTGCTGTGAATGGGAGTGTGGATAATCGAGAGTGGTGTTAATGGGAGTGTGGATAATCGAGAGTGGTGTTAATGGGAGTGTGGATAATCGGGAGTGCTGTTAATGGGAGTGTGGATAATCGGGAGTGCTGCGAATGGGAGTGTGGATAATCGGGAGTGCTGTTAATGGGAGTGTGGATAATCGAGAGTGCTGCTAATGGGAGTGTGGATAATCGAGAGTGGTGTTAATGGGAGTGTGGATAATCGAGAGTGGTGTTAATGGGAGTGTGGATAATCGGGAGTGGTGTTAATGGGAGCGTGGATAATCGAGAGTGGTAATGGGAGTGTGGATAATCGAGAGTGCTGTTAATGGGAGTGTGGATAATCGAGAGTGCTGTTAATGGGAGTGTGGATAATCGGGAGTGCTGCGAATGGGACTGTGGATAATCAGGAGTGCTGCTAATGGGAGTGTGGATAATCAGGAGTGTTGCTAACGGGAGTGTGGATAATCGAGAGTGGTGTTAATGGGAGTGAGGATAATCGGGAGTGCTGTTAATGGGAGTGTGGATATTCGAGAGTGCTGCGAATGGGAGTGTGGATAATCGAGAGTGCTGTTAATGGGAGTGTGGATCATCGGGAGTGCTGCGAATGGGAGTGTGGATAATCGAGAGTGGTGTTAATGGGAGTGTGGATAATCGAGAGTGGTGTTAATGGGAGTGTGGATAATCGAGAGTGCTGCGAAAGGGATTGTGGATAATCGAGAGTGCTGTTAATGGGAGTGTGGATAATCGGGAGTGCTGTTAATGGGAGTGTGGATAATCGAGAGTGGTGTTAATGGGAGTGTGTATAATCGAGAGTGGTGTTAATGGGAGTGTGGATAATTGAGAGTGCTGTTAATGGGAGTGTGGATAATCGAGAGTGCTGTTAATGGGAGTGTGGATAATCGAGAGTGGTGTTAATGGGAGTGTGGATAATCGAGAGTGGTGTTAATGGGAGTGTGGATAATCGAGAGTGCTGTTAACGGGAGTGTGGATAATCGAGAGTGCTGTTAATGGGAGTGTGGATAATCGAGAGTGCTGCTTCTGGGAGTGTGGATTATCGAGAGTGGTGTTCATGGGAGTGTGGATAATCGAGAGTGCTGCTAATGGGAGTGTGGATAATCGAGAGTGGTGTTAATGGGAGTGTGGATAATCGAGAGTGCTGCTAATGGGAGTGTGGATAATCGAGAGTGGTGTTAATGGGAGTGTGGATAATCGAGAGTGGTGTTAATGGGAGTGTGGATAATCGGGAGTGCTGTTAATGGGAGTGTGGATAATCGGGAGTGCTGCTAATGGGAGTGTGGATAATCGAGAGTGGTGTTAATGGGAGTGTGGATAATCGAGAGTGCTGTTAATGGGAGTGTGGATAATCGGGAGTGCTGTTAATGGGAGTGTGGATAATCGAGAGTGGTGTTAATGGGAGTGTGGATAATCGAGAGTGGTGTTAATGGGAGTGTGGATAATCGAGAGTTGTGTTAACGGGAGTGTGGATAATCGGGAGTGCTGCTAATGGGAGTGTGGATAATCGAGAGTGCTGTTAACGGGAGTGTGGATAATCGAGAGTGGTGTTAATGGGAGTGTGGATAATCGAGAGTGGTGTTAATGGGAGTGTGGATAATCGGGACTGCTGTTAATGGGAGTGTGGATAATCGAGAGTGCTGTTAATGGGAGTGTAGATAATCGGGAGTGCTGTTAATGGGAGTGTGGATAATCGAGAGTGGTGTTAATGGGAGTGTGGATAATCGAGAGTGGTGTTAATGGGAGTGTGGATAATCGAGAGTGGTGTTAATGGGAGTGTGGATAATCGAGAGTGGTGTTAATGGGAGTGTGGATAATCGGGAGTGCTGTTAATGGGAGTGTGGATAATCGGGAGTGCTGTTAATGGGAGTGTGGATAATCGAGAGTGCTGCTAATGGGAGTGTGGATAATCGGGAGTTCTGCTGATGGGAGTGTGGATAATCGAGAGTGGTGTTAATGGGAGTGTGGATAATCAGGAGTGGTGTTAATGGGAGTGTGGATAATCGAGAGTGCTGCTCATGGGAGTGTGGATAATCGAGAGTGCTGCTGAAGAGAGTGTGGATAATCGGGAGTGCTGCTAATGGGAGTGTGGATAATCGGGAGTGCTGCTAATGGGTGTGTGGTTCAGCAAGGTTCTACTGTGGGATGGAAAATCCGTGCTTTGCTGTTTTTTGTTTTAGCTTTAATTTTATTTTCTAACCCTGTCTTTATGGCACCATTCACTATTCCTCAGCAGAGAAGGCAGTCAGGAAACCTGCCCTGAGTGTTGCTGTACAGCCAGCAGCCTTACCCTTCATTTGGTCCCGTCCCTTTTTGTAGCAGTCCACTGATGCAGAAGGTTATGGGTTCAAGGCCCAGTCCAGGATTACAGCACATAATCCAAGCTGACATTCACTGCAGTGCTAAAGAGTTCCGCATTGCTGGAGATGCCATCGTTCAGATGACACACAGAATTCAGGCCTTGTCTGGTGGTTCAGGTTGTTCAAGGCCCAATGGTTCCTGTACCAAACAGGGAGGGAATCCAACTCCATTCTTTTAGGTGATCTGACAGTAGCTCTCAAGACCCACGAAATCGTGGTCAAATGTAAAATTGAAAATGTTTCATTGACTTTGAGATTGCCCTGGAGTCTCCACATATTAAAGACGAATCTCCAGGGCACTGCTGCGATCAACCCAGGAGAAAAAACATCGGGGCATTAAAAAAATTATGGTTTATAAAAAAATGTCTTTGTTTACTAGTTATAAAAATATTGGACATGGGAGAAAGGCTGTTTGACTGACAGTCAAGAATCATCCAATCAGGTAATGAAGAGTGTTCGCTTTCCAAATAGTGTAGGAAGGCGGGGCACAGCGAGTAAGGACGTGTTGGGTGACCAATGGCAGGAGTGTGGGGGGGGGCCGGGCAGTTGGAGGCAGGAGGTCATGTGATGACACCTCCGGGAATATGTCCAACCAGAGTTGGCAACCCTAATTACAGAGCGAGCTGATGCTGCTATTATCACGAGGCCGTATCAGAGGTCTTTGCGCTTCCAGTTGTAATCTCACTCCTTTACCTGAAAAGAAACATGAAGTATATGGGTGCTAGCATCCGTTCTGTTTATTTTTTAAATTGACAACTTCATCAAAGAATGTTGTGGATGACCCTGCTCTTGAGGCCTATGCCTATTGTACCACGAAGCCTGGTGGATCCCAGTTGCTGGCTGACAAATGATGAGTGGGTTTTTTTGAGAGAAAGAGGCCCAGCCCTAGAGAACAGAGAGAAGGCTCTGTGGTAATTCATTGACGAGCAACAGCAAATTTCACTGATGGCCAGGAGAGCCAGCGCCTTCTCAGATGGTAATGTCCGTCCACCTGATAGATTAATAACAGCAGCAAGAGCTGCAAGTTGTCATGATAATTGGTATAAATGTGAGCCCATGACAGACTTGGTATTATTCCTAGTTACGATGTTTATGTTTACACAGCCCTGCTCTTTGTGCTTCCCACAAGGACACCACCCTCCTAACTTTGCACCAGTCTCAGCTGTTGCTAAGCTTCAACCGGTAGTTGGCAAATCTGCCTTTGCCTAGATTACCTTTCACAGGACTCATCGACCAGCCATAAACCTGCAGCTAATTTGCTTTTTAAAATTATGTGAAAATACCTGGCTTGTTTGACATGCAGGAACTCTTAAAAATGGTTCTAATTCGTTCCTTCTTTTGAAGAAAGGGAGACATTTTGCAATCAATCGAAAATTATTTTTGTTTGACTTTTTTTTAACTGCGAGTTGATAGTGAAGAGAAATTGGTTCCTGATCCCATTTTTCTTTCCTTTTGGTAGCTTTTGAATGCTGCAGGTATTCTCAGAATGGTGTTCAT
Organism: Heptranchias perlo; assembly: GCF_035084215.1. Taxonomy (NCBI): domain Eukaryota; kingdom Metazoa; phylum Chordata; class Chondrichthyes; order Hexanchiformes; family Hexanchidae; genus Heptranchias; species Heptranchias perlo. Next base: position 11,957,672 of record NC_090332.1, on the reverse strand, counting down.
CATTGTTTAATACAGCGTCATACTAAACATTGGTGCTTAAAAAAGAACTACATTCTAAACGTTTTCTCACAAACACAACTCAAAGTTACCTGCAGTGTAAATGCATCCTTAAATAGCACTGGGCTAACTATTCCTATTCTACATTTTTCTAACTCCATTTCTAAGACAGGCCAACGTAGAGACTTTCCCAGGTTCGCCCTTGTTCTGACCTATATTTAACTCCTTGGTTAGCTTGCTGGTATTTTTTTTATGAAACAGAATAAACTGAGGGTTTGCGAGAACCCAAAGGTCCTGGGTCTTGAAAGCAGCTTCTGAATCCCCAGATAATTGTCTGCTTCTCGTGCCTTTGGAACTTGTCTGAGCCTTCACCCTCAGTAAGTTTTCCACAGATCGGGAACCTTCAGCTGAACTCTTCTTTGCTGCTGGCTGAGACCTCAGGTCTTTTTGCACAATGCATGAAGTTGGCAACAGCTCTGCACTACAATTGACTTGTTTTTTTCCTTTGCTGGTATCCTGTTTTGTCGCCCACATAACCCAATAATTGGGCTGGTGTTGAATTTTAAGGAAATCAGAAATGAAACCAGTAGAAGTAAACTTAATTGTCCTGTTTTTTAGGTGTGAGTAAGAACATAGCCACAATAAGACCCTGTATACACAGCACAGTTTGAGGGAGACCCCCAATACACAACACAGTGTGAGGGAAACCTTCTATTCATAGCACAGTGTGAAGGAGACTCTCTATACACAGCACAGTGTGAGGGAGACCCTCTATACACAGCACAGTGTGAGGGAGACCTTCTATTCATAGCACAGTATGAAGGAGACTCTCTATACACAGCACAGTGTGAGGGAGACCCTCTATACACAGCAGAGTGTGAGGGAGACCCTCTATACACAGCACAGTGTGAGGGAGACCTTCTATACACAGCACAGTGTGAGGGAGACCCTCTATACACAGCACAGTGTGAGGTAGACCCTCTATACACAGCACAGTGTGAGGGAGACTCTCTATACACAGCACAGTGTATTGGAGAACCTCTATACACAGCACAGTGTGAGGAAGACTCTCTATACACAGCACAGTGTGAGGAAGACTCTCTATACACAGCACAGTGTGAGGAAGACTCTCTATACACAGCACAGTGTGAGGGAGACTCTCTATACACAGCACAGTGTGAGGAAGACTCTCTATACACAGCACAGTGTGAGGGAGACTCTCTATACACAGCACAGTGTGAGGAAGACTCTCTATACACAGCACAGTGTGAGGAAGACTCTCTATACACAGCACAGTGTGAGGGAGACTCTCTATACACAGCACAGTGTGAGGAAGACTCTCTATACACAGCACAGTGTGAGGGAGACTCTCTATACACAGCACAGTGTATTGGAGAACCTCTATACACAGCTCAGTGCATTGGAGACCCCCTATACACAGCACAGTGTGAGGGAGACTCTCTATACACAGCACAGTGTGAGGGAGACTCTCTATACACAGCACAGTGTGAGGAAGACTCTCTATACACAGCACAGTGTGAGGAAGACTCTCTATACACAGCACAGTGTGAGGAAGACTCTCGATACACAGCACAGTGTGAGGGAGACTCTCTATACACAGCACAGTGTGAGGGAGACTCTCTATACACAGCACAGTGTGAGGAAGACCCTCTGTCCACAGCACAGTGTGAGGAAGACTCTCTATACACAGCACAGTGTGAGGAAGACTCTCTATACACAGCACAGTGTGAGGGAGACTCTCTATACACAGCACAGTGTGAGGGAGACCCTCTATACACAGCACAGTGTGAGGGAGACTCTCTATACACAGCACAGTGTGAGGAAGACTCTCTATACACAGCACAGTGTGAGGAAGACTCTCTATACACAGCACAGTGTGAGGAAGACTCTCTATACACAGCACAGTGTGAGGGAGACTCTCTATACACAGCACAGTGTGAGGGAGACTCTCTATACACAGCACAGTGTGAGGGAGACCCTCTATACACAGCACAGTGTGAGGGAGACTCTCTATACACAGCACAGTGTATTGGAGAACCTCTATACACAGCACAGTGTGAGGAAGACTCTCTATACACAGCACAGTGTGAGGAAGACTCTCTATACACAGCACAGTGTGAGGAAGACTCTCTATACACAGCACAGTGTGAGGGAGACTCTCTATACACAGCACAGTGTGAGGAAGACTCTCTATACACAGCACAGTGTGAGGGAGACTCTCTATACACAGCACAGTGTGAGGAAGACTCTCTATACACAGCACAGTGTGAGGAAGACTCTCTATACACAGCACAGTGTGAGGGAGACTCTCTATACACAGCACAGTGTGAGGAAGACTCTCTATACACAGCACAGTGTGAGGGAGACTCTCTATACACAGCACAGTGTATTGGAGAACCTCTATACACAGCTCAGTGCATTGGAGACCCCCTATACACAGCACAGTGTGAGGGAGACTCTCTATACACAGCACAGTGTGAGGGAGACTCTCTATACACAGCACAGTGTGAGGAAGACTCTCTATACACAGCACAGTGTGAGGAAGACTCTCTATACACAGCACAGTGTGAGGAAGACTCTCTATACACAGCACAGTGTGAGGGAGACTCTCTATACACAGCACAGTGTGAGGGAGACTCTCTATACACAGCACAGTGTGAGGAAGACCCTCTGTCCACAGCACAGTGTGAGGAAGACTCTCTATACACAGCACAGTGTGAGGAAGACTCTCTATACACAGCACAGTGTGAGGGAGACTCTCTATACACAGCACAGTGTGAGGGAGACCCTCTATACACAGCACAGTGTGAGGGAGACTCTCTATACACAGCACAGTGTGAGGAAGACTCTCTATACACAGCACAGTGTGAGGAAGACTCTCTATACACAGCACAGTGTGAGGAAGACTCTCTATACACAGCACAGTGTATTGGAGAACCTCTATACACAGCTCAGTGTGAGGGAGACCCTCTATACACAGCACAGTGTGAGGAAGACTCTCTATACACAGCACAGTGTGAGGAAGACTCTCTATACACAGCACAGTGTGAGGAAGACTCTCTATACACAGCACAGTGTGAGGAAGACTCTCTATACACAGCACAGTGTGAGGGAGACTCTCTATACACAGCACAGTGTGAGGGAGACCCTCTATACACAGCACAGTGTGAGGGAGACTCTCTATACACAGCACAGTGTGAGGAAGACTCTCTATACACAGCACAGTGTATTGGAGAACCTCTATACACAGCACAGTGTGAGGGAGACTCTCTATACACAGCACAGTGTGAGGTAGACTCTCTATACACAGCACAGTGTGAGGGAGACCCTCTATACACAGCACAGTGTGAGGTAGACCCTCTATACACAGCACAGTGTGAGGAAGACTCTCTATACACAGCACAGTGTGAGGGAGACTCTCTATACACAGCACAGTGTGAGGTAGACTCTCTATACACAGCACAGTGTGAGGGAGACCCTCTATACACAGCACAGTGTGAGGTAGACCCTCTATACACAGCACAGTGTGAGGGAGACCCTCTATACACAGCACAGTGTGAGGAAGACTCTCTATACACAGCACAGTGTATTGGAGAACCCCTATACACAGCACAGTGTATTGGAGAACCTCTATACACAGCACAGTGTGAGGGAGACTCTCTATACACAGCACAGTGTGAGGGAGACTCTCTATACACAGCACAGTGTATTGGAGAACCTCTGTACACAGCACAGTGTATTGGAGAACCTCTGTACACAGCACAGTGTATTGGAGAACCTCTGTACACAGCACAGTGTATTGGAGAACCTCTGTACACAGCACAGTGTATTGGAGAACCTCTATACACAGCACAGTGTGAGGGAGACCTTCTATACACAGCACAGTGTATTGGAGAACCTCTATACACAGCACAGTGTGAGGGAGACTCTCTATACACAGCACAGTGTGAGGGAGACTCTCTATACACAGCACAGTGTATTGGAGAACCTCTGTACACAGCACAGTGTATTGGAGAACCTCTGTACACAGCACAGTGTATTGGAGAACCTCTATACACAGCACAGTGTATTGGAGAACCTCTATACACAGCACAGTGTGAGGGAGACCCTCTGTCCACAGCACAGTGTGAGGGAGACTCTCTATACACAGCACAGTGTGAGGGAGACTCTCTATACACAGCACAGTGTGAGGGAGACTCTCTATACACAGCACAGTGTATTGGAGAACCTCTGTACACAGCACAGTGTATTGGAGAACCTCTGTACACAGCACAGTGTATTGGAGAACCTCTGTACACAGCACAGTGTATTGGAGAACCTCTCTAAACAGCACAGTGTATTGGAGAACCTCTATACACAGCACAGTGTATTGGAGAACCTCTGTACACAGCACAGTGTGAGGGAGACCCTTTATACACAGCACAGTGTGAGGGAGACCCTGTATAAAGCTTACTGTACTACAGTGACCAGTGTGAATCACATTATTGATGGGGTCCATCCTGAAAACCAGGATTAATCAGCTCTTTCACAACCCTAAAGTACCTGCCGTTGTTTATGACTCTCACCTGTATGAAAATTGTATAAAAAATACACCATTATATCACGTAGACACATTTTTGAGGTAACAGAGTCCCAGTGAGGTTTTCAATATTGATGAAGAGGTACCTGGGATCTTTTAAAGATAAAGTTTAAATAGGAAACTAGGCCTTGGTTAGAGTTATATTGGGGCAGATGTAAAAGTCCAAGGGGTGCCAGTACCTTCTACAGGTAGTCAAACGCCACTTGGCCACATGTCATATCACCCTCAGATTGGCAGCTTCAAACCACAGTTCTAAATTGGCGCATTAGATTGATGTAGAAACTGCAGTATAACCAGCCTATATAAGCAGCAACTCGCCAAGGCTTCTTCGACAGCACCTCCCAAACCCGCGACCTCTACCACCTAGAAGGACAAGGGCAGCAGGCGCATGGGAACAACACCACCTGCACGTTCCCCTCCAAGTCACACACCATCCCGACTTGGAAATATATCGCCGTTCCTTCATTGTCGCTGGGTCAAAATCCTGGAACTCCCTTCCTAACAGCACTGTGGGAGAACCGTCACCACACGGACTGCAGCGGTTCAAGAAGGCGGCTCACCACCACCTTCTCGAGGGCAATTAGGGATGGGCAATAAATGCCGGCCTTGCCAGCGACGCCCACATCCCGTGAACGAATTTTTAAAAAAATTACATTATCTGATGTGCCGTGACTTTAGGTTGCTTACGACTCCCTGGCTAATAGAGAAAGTGTATGAAAAGACTTTATAAACACCCTCCATCTGACCTGTTTGTTGCGTGCCTGCCAAGAAGTTTGTTCTGTCAGAACAGTCTCCTTTATTGGGTGCGTACAGAAACATCTGCGATCCAAATAAACTGAATACTGCGATCATCCAGCTGAGGGTGAGCTCTCATCTCCTCACTGTTCACAGAGAACGTTGATGATGGGGAGAAATCAGCCACCAATTAGATTTTCCCTCCACCTCACCTAATAGTTGTTTAGTGAACTGCTGTTATAATACACTTCACCATTAGGTACTGCTCCTAAAGCTACTTGTGAACTGGTGGATGATTAATTAGTTTAATGTACCTCATTACTTTCTTTCCTGTATGCATAATTTTTACCTAAATTATACTTTACTGTATGGAAAAGGATCTGTAATATAGTAGCTGGTGGCTTTTCTTACAGAACGAGTTCTCGATCTTGATTTTACTGTCAGATACCAAATATTCCCTCGCAAGGAGGGAGGGGGTCCTCAGGGCGATCCCTCGGGCTTGTTTCAGCGCACCTGTTAATAGCCGGTTCACCCAAAGTGTTGACAAGAGACCTGGGAGCAGGTCGCCAACTGGGGATGTACTGTGGGAAAGCCTACTGTGAGCGGAGTGAGGGCGGAGGAGGTTTTGTAGAGAAAAAATAAGTAAACCAGCAGGCTGAGGTGTTACTAGGTCCAGCAGGCTGAAAGTGAGGCCTACCCTTGCATCAATAAACCAGCAGGCTGAAGGTATGACTGACTGCTGTTATGTAGTTATAGAATCATAGAATGGTTACAGCATGGAAGGAGGCCATTCGGCCCATTGAGTCCGTGCCGGCTCTCTGCAAGAGCAATCCAGCTAGTCCCACTCCCCCGCCCTATCCCCGTTGCCCTGTAAATTTTTTCCTTTCAATTACTTACCAATTCCCTTTTGAAAGCCACGATTGAATCTGCCTCCACCACCCCCTCTGGCAGTGCATTCCAGATCATAACCTGCTGAATATCGTTATGTATCAGCAGCATAAATGAGTAACAAGATTCAAGGTGGAGCAGGTTAACCATAGCGACCAACAAAGAACATTGAATCATAAGCTCCTTCCCCCCAAAATGGCAGAGATGAAAGCAGCTAGTTACTCTGTTCCTGTCAATCAATGTGAGGAGCTGTGACTGACGGGAAGTACACTTCACACCAATTGTTTCACTGAGATGCTAATGTTACAGAAGGGAACTCTGTGTCATCCAGTGTTAGCATAAATCACTCCCAGGCCAGGTGCAGAGTAAAGCACTCTCTATTCTTGTCCAGCAGTGCACTGCAACCTCAATCTCAGAGGAATGTCTCCCGGTACATACATCAGTATTAATCCATTTCCCACACCAGCCATCCTAACATCCTCTCACTGTCTACAGCATAGATTCCAAATTGGGAAACCTGGGCTCTGGGCACCTGTGAAGAGATCCCAAGGGATCCATGAGGTCATCCATCCATCATCATATTTCTGAATTTTGCTGTATTTTTTAGACTTAGCAGCACATTATTTCTGTTGCTGTATACCAATAAAAAGCATTTCTGCAGTACAGTGCTACATTCCTTTGGGTAGCTGGCTATTGTCTTTCAGAAGTTAGTAGAAGAGGTCGCAGGGAGTGTATCACTATTTGCAGGGGTTCACTAGCAGAAAAAGTTTGAAAGCTACTGGTTTACGTCGTTAGAAGTTAGAAGCAGTTTTGTCCTGTGGGGCCATGCCTACTGGTTTGAGACCACTTCATATAGGACCCTTAGAGCCAGCAGAGGGGAGACCTCACTACCATTCATCTGGCCTTATTTCAAACCCTGGACCCAGAGGTGAAAGGACAGTGTTCTAATCCACTGAACAATCCACTTAATGGAATATTTGTTGACGGGAACATTGGCTGAGGTGCCAATGAATCCTTTGTATAGTCCAATGGAAAAACTACGGATATATACAAGGACAGAGTTTAGACTGGGACTTGCTTCTCGTTTAACCAAACTCATAGCCAGCACCATGACTGATATTTTGTTGGATTTTTACAGACAATAGGCCCTTTGCATTACTAACTCGTTGCACTGTATTATAGTGAGGGGCATATTTCAGAGAAGCAGCTTTCCATGCGTTCTCAAATAATAATGTAGATATAGTTAGTTTGTGTTGTGCTAGAGCAGGCATAGGTATGAAAGGCTGCAGAACCACTAGATGGCAGGACCAGTAAATGACTGGTCCATTCTAAAAGCTCCTGGTCCGCCAACACAATAAAAACTAAATGTGATCACTGTGCCTTACACACACACAAAACATGCACGCACACAGTACATGCACACACAATATACACACACACTCTTCACATACACACAACATACACACAGTGCACGTTCACACAGACAACATACACACACACAATGTGCACATACACACAACATACACACTGCATACACAGTGCACATACACACACAACATACACGCATATTCAGTGTGCACATACAACACAATGCGCATATACACACGCTGCACATACAACATACACACAGCGCACATTCACACACACAACATACACAGTGCACATGCAGACACAACATTCACACTTTACACACACTGCACATACATACACACACAATGTGCACATACACACAACCCGCACGCACAAGTGCACAATGCACGCACATAACATACAAAATATGTACACACAACATACATAAGGAATGCATACAAATCACTTATAATTAAATCGCCTGCAACTGGGAATCCTTTACAATTAAGTTATTCTCACGTAACAACTTTATTCCTGTTTTATTAGTGGCGGGGTGGGAGGAGGATCCCTTAAAATGAAGTCAGCCAAGGTGGACTATCGCCAATTAAACCAACTGAGACGACCCAAAGACATTTTCATACCCAATAAAAAGAACTTTGGTTGCCCTTTGTTACTTCGAATTGCTGGGATTGCCTGTTTAAAGCACATTTGGCGTTGTACTGAGCTTAGTGCATGTTTGACACACATCAGCTCGTCCTCACCCGATTTAAATGAACGTTGCTGATGAAGTAATAATTCGTCTGGCTACAGTGACTTTGTTGTAAGGGATCGACAGCGTATTGGTGTTTGAAACCGGTGAGAGGAGGGGTGCTGTTAATTTTCGACATCTGGTTGTACTGTATCGGAGTGTTGATACCAGGAATAGCGGCAGTTCACGGTGATCCTGTATGAGGAGTGCAGATTTTGTTTTTCTTTGTTGTGTATAAGAGCATAGCAATAGGAGAAGGCCATTCAGTCCCTCGAGCCTGTTCCGCCATTCAATTAGATCATGGCTGATCTGTACCTTAACTCCATTTATCCGCCTTGGTTCCATGACCCTTAATGCCCTTGCCTAACAAAGACCTATCAAACTCAGTTTTGAAATTTTCAACTGACCCCAGCCTCAACAGCTTTTTGGGGGAGAGAGTTCTAGATTTCCAGTACCCACTGTGTGAAGAAGTGCTTCCTGACATCATCCTTGAATGGCCTAGCTCTAATTTTAAGGTTATGCCCCCTTGTTCTGGGCTCCCCACCAGAGGAAAAGATTTCCCTATACCCTATCAAACCCTTTAATCATCTTAAACAGCTCAATTAGATCACCCCTTAATCTTCTATACTCGAGGGAATACAAGCCTATTCTGTGCAACCTGTCCTCATAATTTAACCCTTTTAGCCCCGGTATCATTCTGATGAATCTGCATTGCACCCCCTCCAAGGCCAATATATCCTTCCTGAGGTGTGTTGCCCAGAACTGTACGCAGTACTCTAAATGGGGTCGAAGCAGAGCTTTATACAACTGTGGCATAACTTCCACCCCTTTGTATTCCAGCCCCCTTATATCTATTAGAGTAGACCTTGTTTTTTTTTAAAAGGCCCAGTTTTCGTCCCTTTCCTTCCTCATCTGAAGGTGGCAACTCGTGTCTGGTGTCTGGTTGCATAGGCGCCCCTTGCATTCACGGGACACGTCCCCCCTGCTACAGACCAGTATTATGTCGCATTTTAATGGAGTGGAGTTAGTAGGATTGTTTGGCTAATGGCAGTGTTTTGCTGGATTGCAAAGCAGTCGGTCAAAGAGTTCTAATGTTTGAGCAGCAAATGTTATTAATCAGAGTGGTGACGAATTTTAATACATAATAACTGCTTATGAATTTTGTACTTTAAGTGTTGTCCCTGTGTATAATGTTGACATGATAATAAAAATTTCTGTGATTCACTGCATACAAAAAAAAGACAAAATCTTCATATTGCTTATGATTTTAGGCCTCTTCTGCATCCCCGATTTCCTTCGCTCCACCATTGGCGGCCATGCCTTCAGCTGCCTCGGCCCGAAGATCTGGAATTCCCTCCCTAAACCTCTCCGTCTCTCTCTCCTCCTTTAAGACACTCCTTAAAACCTACCTCTGTGACCACACTGTCCTTATGTGGCTCAGTGTCAAATTTTGTTTGATAATCACTCCTGTGACGTGCCTTGGGTTGTTTTACTACGATAAAGGTGCTATATAAATGCAAGTTGTTGTTGCCACATAGATGAACATAAGGGAATCATGTTTCCTTCTCGTAGATTCAATGTCTTCTAAACTCCTTGATCAGTTTACTGTCACTGTAATATATTCATTTTCCATTAACATGCAGCTCAGCACTCTGGCACTGGTCTGAAGGTTTTCCCCTAATTCAGAGGGCTTGGAGCAGGGAGGAGTCTCACCGTTATTGGCTCGGATCATTTGTTGGGTTGGGGGGAAGACGAGTAAAACTGGCCAGAGAGTTTCTTCCAGCAGCACTTGAGCATGCTGTTTGGCAGGGTGACCATTGATGGAGTCCTCGGAGATGTCCGTGGGCTGGACTGACAGGAAGAAGGTGTGGATACAGGGACTGGGGAGAACGGTGGTGGGGAGTGGGGGGGGGGGAATCAACAAGGGAAGTTTAGAGTGAATAAATCTGGCACTGTTACTCGGATTTACTTATTGGCCCACCTGCAGCCCTCAGACACGTGTTGCTTGTAGGCAAATCCATCAGGGTATTGGCAGTTTTGCTGAAACACATTAAACTCAGAAGTTAGGTATTTTGAACACATGTTAATATTGAAAACAGATAAAACTTTTTAAATCAAAAATAGTCCCATGGACCTGCTCTGCTTACATGTTCCAAACTCATTTCCTCCCAGTCCCAGCTCTCCCTGTCGCCAGTTCTTGCCTAACCATGTAGTTACTTCTGGTACTGTTACATGAAGCAGAGAAGGTTAAAGAGTCAGGAATCTAATAGGAGTTTTCAAAATCTTGTTCGGGTTTGAGGGGAAAATAGTGAAAGATTACTTCCACTGATTAGTGAATTGGTAACAAGCGGGCATAAAGTTAGGAATGCTATACTTAATGTAGATGAGCTATTAGAATATGGAATGCATAACCTCAAGTGTGTGTGGAAACCAAGTCAATCATCGCATTTTATGAGGGAACTAGATAAACACTTGAAAAAAAATATTAAAGGGCGCAGTGAAATAGCATTAGAATGGATAAATCCAGTGCAAAGCTAGCACCGGCATAGGCATGATGGGCCGAAGGCCTCCTTCTATGCTGTAAATCCTTTGATTCTGTTTGAATGAAGGCGGGTCCTGCATCCCTGGTCTTTTGGCCTGAAACATTCAGCAGACTTTCTATCATGTCTTCTTACTTTGATTCCACCCCCACCTCCCCCCCCCCGCCCCTGCTTTCTTTAATCATGTTTAATCTGAAAATTTCAGCTCTCCTGGGAGAAATTTTCTTCATGGGCACAGACTTCGAGAGTTCCACTTAACCTCGTCGCGCCCTTTTAGGCACATCTTAGCCAAGAACTTTCAAGACAGTATAAAACATGGGACTCGTGTTTTGCCTGAGTTATTCTTTGTACAGGGAAAGACTTTTTTTTTCCCCTCTTTTTTTTGGCCTTGTACCTGGGTTGTGCGAGACATGAGACGTTCCTGATGTTTGGTCTGAGCCTGGGCCTTGTCACCTTGCCAGCAGCTCTAGTGGCAACAGATGCTCAGTTAGCCTGCTTCCATGGCAACTCGAACAAAATGTTACCATAGAGATGAAAGGTCAAAAGTAAAGCATGGAAACTAGGGTCCTAATGTTTCCTTGGAGATGTTTAAACTATTCAGCAGCTGCTCTTTCAGTACTGGGACTTTTATGGCTTTTATGGATGTTAGATATTCATGGTAATTCCATTTTTTTTCTGGACAGGGAATACTTAACAATAAAGATGTCTGAATAATAGTTATATTTACCCATATTGCCCGTAAAAATGATTTGTTAATCTGACGACCAACCCTTCATGTACTATCAGACTTCAATAAGGGTTATCTTTTCCACATTGTCAGATTTCTGTACCATAAATGCTGGTGATGTTTAGTGTTTCCTTTTATTAATTTATGTTGAAATTTTCAGAACCAGAGAGTGCACTTAGACATTTGTTCTGCCGTACTGTGCCCTCCGTGGCTGTCGTCAATAGACCGAGTGTTTTGTTTTCTTTTTCTTTCTGCTAGTGACAGTAATGAAAACGGGATGAGTTGTTTTAAAATCTGTGAAATGGTGAATTTAAACCATCCTGCCTGTTAAATCCCATCTGCCAAGGAGAGATATAGCCTCTCCTGGCACCAGACTACAGCAGCTACCCAGTACCGCTCATCACTGATTACTATCGATGGGGCTTCTTACTTCCGTATGTCTGTCACCAGGAATTAGCGGTGTAACTACCTTAAGATTAATGTCACAGTGTGCAGTGTTAAACAGGTGCAGTATAATTATCAGTTAGACCAACAGGCAGCCTGGATAGAACAGTGGATGCATATTAAAGTCTCAGTGTGCTCTGTGTCTTTTCATTAAGATCTTATGTGACTGATTTTTAAGGAGGCGTTTTATAGGCAAGTACCTCCTTTTGTTTATTCTTGTGATTTTATCTTTTTGCTATTGCCTGGCTGGCCCTTCGCCTGCAGCTGCTAGCATGGGCGCACAGCCTGCTCACAGGCCTTTCCTGGCAGCAGCCCACGTTTCCAGCGGACAGGAGGTGCCAGGGATTGCCCAGGTGCGACCCACTCCCCCTCTGATTTGCCCTTGGCCAGGAGAGACTGCAGTCTCCGCTTGGCACCTGCCCACTCAACATGTTGAGATTGGGCACTGAACAGAGTGGGACTCGGAGCTGCATTAATGTGGCACAGAATGTTAGCCTCCTGATGGTCAGTGCCACTGCAGCACCACCAGGGGCCTGATTTTATATGTGTAATGGTAGTACATTTGCATAGATAATGCTTAGCTTCTTCATACAAGAAGAGGTTTTTTTTAATGCTCAGTTTTGCAATGTTGATGGAGGGGGAGAACCTGGGGTTTTGTTTTGGAAAGGGCAGCAATGTTTAAATACCGCAAACTACAGAACCCAAAACCCTGCCATAATTGCGTTAATTTAAAAAGAAAAAAGTGCGCGGCACTCTCACCCATTTGAGTCGGTAGGTTGTGGGTTCAAGTCCCACTCTAGAGTCTTGAGCACAAAATCTAGGCTGACCCTTCAGTGCAGTACTGAGGGAGTGCTGCGCTGTCAGAAGTGCTGCCTTTCTGATGAGATATTAAACCAAGCTCCTGTCTGCCCTCTCAGGTGGAGGTAAAAGATCCTATGGCACTATTTGAAGAAGAGCAGGGGAGTTCTCCCTGGTGTCCTGGCCAGTATTTATCACTCAACCAACATCAATAAAAACAGATTATCTGGTGTCTCATGGATGTTTGCGGGATCTTGCTGGGCGCAAATTGGCTGCCGCATTTCCTACACTACAGCAGTGACTACACTTCAAAAGTACTTTATTGGCTCTAAAGCGCTTTATGACATTCTGAAGTCGTGAAAGGCACTAAATAAATGCAAGTTAATTCTTTAATTTAAAAAGACAACACAGCAGCATAAGTTTGAGGAACCACAGTTTTCGTGGCATTGTGAAAATGCTATGCCAGATTGCGTTAAAGCAGCAAATGTTACCATCAGGATCCTGTTTTTTTTTAGCATTAATGTCCTTGGGGATATTTTCAGGTTGTGATTTGCTCACTGCCCCTGTTTCACCTTGTTGTACTAGATCTCTCTCTGGTACCCTGTTTGCCGGTGCTTGCTTACAGGCCTAATAAAGGCTTACTGCTCTTCTGGCATTTAATATCAGTTGGGTAGACTTGCAATTGTCTGATAATAGAAATGGAGGTTGGTCTCTCCCAATGGCTAAAAATAATTCATCCAGTGAGCCATAACAGATTAGGAAGGTGCTAGCTTTGATCCCGTCATGGGCTGAATTAACCCCCTGCAGGACTGGCACCTGTTAGCCTCAATGGCCCTTAGATTAGGGGAAGGGAAAACCAACCAGCGTTGCTGCTCCTAGTCGCTACCCAAGCATGGGAAACATGAATGCCGGTTGAAGAGGGGATCGAGATCGGCAGTGATGCTCCCCACGGTCAAACCCTATACCAGCATTCAACCATCCAGCTTCACACATAACTAATTGTGTTTTTGGAGAATCTTCTGAGGGTGCAAACTCCCCACCTGCTCCTGATTTTCTGATATTAGTACTTGGTTGTAAGAGCGAATGAGAGTTGCCCACTTGTCCAATATTGCCAGATAATTATCTGTGGAGCAGAGGGACACCTTCAGGGGAGGAGAGAGGATTTGTGAGCAAAATAATAATTTTTCAAAAACACAGAAAGCCAACCATAAGCAAAAAAAGATGATAAAGTTCGTAATAAGTTCTTTAATGAGCATTGATTCCTAAGGCATTTGGGCCTCTTTTTTTTCTTGTTTTAAAAGAAAGAAATAAACACTATAATTTGAAGCACTATACACCGAGCCCCTCGTATTTACGTACATGGTCCTTTCCCACATGGCGCCGGTGATGGGCTGCAAGTCCATTCATTCTATGATTTTAAATTCGAAAGGGTTCCATAGAATCCAAAATACCCCAAAAGGCACTGTTCCCAAGAACCATGGTAACTTTCAAAAGGAAACTGGATATATAATTGAAAAGGAAAACATTTCCAGGGATACAGGGCAAGAGCAGGGGGACTGGGGCTAATTGAACAGCTCTTTCAAAGAGCCGGCACAGGCCTCCTTCTGTGTTGTATCATTCTATGGGGAGTAATTTTGACTTTGTGCGATAGTTTAAAACGGGTGATAATGAATCGGCAGCCCCTTTTACATCTCTCCCTTGATTTCTACTGACTTCAATGGAAATAAAAATGGGGAGAGATGTAAAATGGGCTGCCAATTCGCTATCACCCGTTTTACACTATCATACAAAGTCAAAATTAACCCCCTATGATTTTGATAACCAGGAGTACTTATAGCAAGTATAAAATTCATGAAAATTACACCATTTAATGTGGTTCATGAAAATTCTCTTAGTCAAGCTGGTTTAGCCTTTAACCTGGGTCCTTTACCCCGACTACGTCCACCTCATGACCAGGCCCATCACAGAGGAAATCTGTCCGTCCGATGGGATACCATATCTGAGAGTTGCTGGTAGCTGTGTGCTGCCCTAGTGCAAACCAGGTAAGCCTCAGTGTCTGTATAGCCAGTGAGCTGATAGCATTCCACAGCACCAACTGAAGCAGATTGCACACAGTAAAAATAAAACCGCAAAACCCACTGAATTCAATTACAACAATTGTCATCACATAGAGAGTTTTCTACCAACATGACTGACCTTAGTAACATTGTGATTTGACAGGCCATGTACAGTGGGATCTGAGGGAAAATAAATCACTGCCCCTTATTTCTGTCCTTTCCTTTTTCAGTTTACTAACTAATCTCCTGTGGCGCTGTTTGTAGACAAAATGGAAACCAAATTGTGTCTCTCTTCTTGCTGTAATTGTCTCTCTGCTTGTCTCACACTTTCTAATTCTATCATGTCTCTAATTCCATTTTGCCTTTCACTTTTTTTGTCTTCCTCTTTGCCTTACACGTACACTTTCTTTTGACCTCTAACTCACTCTCCCTTTGTGTCAATCTCTTTTTGTCTGTTTCCTCTCTTCTGTATGTCTCCTACTCTCTCTCTGTATGCCTCTCATACTCTCTATATGTTTGGCACTCCGATTGCAAGTCACTTAATTTCTCTCCCCTTCCGTCTGTCGGTCGGTCTCTTGTCTATTTATTCTGTATGTCTCACATGCTCTCCTTTTTCTCACACCTGCCCTGAGTAGTTGGGGGCAGAATTTGAGCCCCAGATCACCAATAGCCACAAAAATTATCTTGTCCTTCCTCCAGGAATGGGAGAGTGGGGCATACGTCATCTTGCTGCCTCCCAGTTAGGGAGTGGGAGACCAATGGGTTAGGAGTGAGTAACAGTCAGGCAAGAGTTGGAGGGAATGGAGTCTTGACTTGTTATAAAACCTATCTCTCCGGTCAATGTTTCACATGCTATTATAAAAAAGAGGGCGGTTTTGGATTGATAGCTCTATTTTTCAGACAGTCGTTTTCCGTTATGCAGCCACAAGCCAAGTAACGGCGTAGAACTTTTGTGGGTGTTTTATGTTAATGGGGCGGGTTGGGTGGGCAGATCCAAACTTCCCACCTGCTCCTGATTTTCTGATATTAGTACTTGATTGTAAGGGCGAATGAGCGTTGCCGACTTGTCCAATATTGCCAGTAGGTGTGTTTGTTCCAGTACACTGTAGGAAAAGTCACATTTCAATCAATGCCCCTCAGTACGTGCAGTGCATTTATGTGTGGTACTCTTAATTCATCACCTCAAATTGCTTCCACTACCAGTGACAGGTCTGAAGCCAGAAATACTTCAGGTAGGTAAAAGACCCTATTTATATTAATTGCTACTTCCATTGAGAGCAGTTCTGCATTAGACCCCAGTCCATTTGCTGCCGAATCTGCCTTGTTTATATTGCAGCATGGATTCAACAACGGCAGATAACTGGGAGTTTTGTATTTGCATGCCCCACAGCCAGACCCTGCTTATATTTGCTACCGCCAGTGGCACTAAATGGAATCCCTGCTCAAGGAGAGTCTTGGTACCTCCGATGACAGTAGCATCACTATGGTTACTCTTCATTCAAAAATTTACTGTAACATGGGAACAGGAGTAGGCCATTCAGTCCTTCAAGCCTGCTCCACCATTTAATTAGATCATGGCTGATCTGTACCTTAACTCCATTTACCTGCCTTGTCCCTTGATACCCTACCTACTAAAAATCCATTGACCTCAGTGCTGAAAATTCTAATTGGCCTAGCATCCACAGCCTTTTGGGGGAGAAAGTTCCAGATTTCTACTACCTTTGTGTGAAAAAGCGCTTCCTGATTTCACTCCTGAATGGCCTCGCTCTAATTTTAAGATAAGATTGTGCCCCCTTGTTCTGGAATCCCCCGCCAAAGGAAATAGCTTATCTGTATCTACCCTATCAAATCCTTTTATCATTTTAAATACCTCAATTAGATCACCCCTCAATCTTCTATACTCGAGGGAATACAAGCCAAGTTTATGCAACCTGTCTTCTTAATTGAACTCTTTTTAGCCTCAGAATCGTTTTGGTAAATCTACGCTGTACCCCATCCAAGGCCAACATATCCTTCCTGAGATACGGTGTCCAGAACTGAACACAGTACTCCAGATGGGGTCTGACCAAGGCTTTGTACAACTGAAGCATCAGTTCCTCCCCTTTGGATTCCAGCCACCCTGCAATAAAGACCAACATTTCATCAGACGCTTTGATTGCCACTGTCTCAGGGTGACCCAAACTGTTGCAACCTCGGCGTCCAATTCCACCCTGAGCGGAGTTTCCGCCCCATATCTTCTCAATCACAAAGACGGCCTACTCCTGCCTCTGCAACATCGTTCATCTCCACCCCGTCTCAGCCCATCTGCTGCTGAAAACCTCAGCGATGCCTTTGTCACCTCCAGACTTGACTATTCCAGTACTCTCCTGGCCAACCTCCCATCCTCCACCCTCCATAAACTTCAGCTCATCCAGAACTCTTCTGCCCATATCCTGTTCTGCATCAAGACCCGCTCACTTGTCACCCGTGCCCTCGCTGGCCCATATTGACTCGTGTGGATGTCAGACAAGAACAGGGTTGTGATGCCCTTCACAGAGATAGCCTATCCATTGTCTATATTTACACATGAAAATTGGCCATATGAGAGGTGCCAAAAGACAACCTTATCCCGTGAAGCTATATCCCACCATGAGTTAGCACCTTAAGGAGCGGGGGAGGGGGTAAATTCTAGCTGTTCCACTGTGTCTGTTGCACAGAATGTGAAAGGAATCTGTCGCTTCTGCTTGTTTCCTGGAGTATGCCCAGTGTGACTCTGACTGCCGGTCAGAGTAGTCATTAGTAGGTGCAGGACAATGTGCTTATTCAGGGAGTAGGGAAGTTGACAGGTGAATGGTATTAAATGTGGCACAGTCAGGCTAAGCTTCCAGGATCAGTTGAATCTTGCCCGCTCAGTACTATCTGAACAGGACTCGATGCTGCTACAGTAATCTATGATATGTGTTGAATTACTTCCTCTAAAGTGATTGCTTCAGAGTTGGGTTGCACTTACTAGATGCTGGTTGAGTGCCTACAATCTCTGTGGTTTGTTCTGAATTCCTGCAGTGGGGCATGACTAACTTAAAAGTGAATTCAGTTCTTGTCTTTGTTACAGTGAGACAAGTTGATTTGGACATACCATAGTTCTGCCTGTTGTTAGTGTTTGAAGTGGTATTTTGTCACTTGTCTCTTCCGATGGTCAGTGAGTAAGTGCAAATATGCGGTGAGCTTCGAGCCGTAAGGACCAAGAAGGTCCAAGGTCTGGTCACCAGTTGGTGCTGAGTTAGCTGATCTCAGTTGGGGCAACATTAGAGCCATCGATGGGCTAGGAAAGGCAAACAAAATAATCAGCCACTCTTCTGGCCTCTGATCGCCTCCACTGAGTCCTGCTGAAAAGTGCACGCGTGTGAACATTGAGCGACGACACAACCACAGTCCGATGGCTTGGCAACGCTCAGTGCCTGGGTGCAGACGTGAAGAATGGCAACACGGACAAGGTTCCGGAGAGTTGGCAGTGCCTTTTGGAACCATAAACCAGCGTGAGCTCATCCAAAACTCTGCTGCCCGTATCCTAACTTGCACCAAGTCCCGCTCACCTCTGCGCTCACTGACCAGCATTGGCTCCCGGTCCGGCAGCGCCTCGATTTTAAAAGTCTCATCCTTGTTTTAAAATCCTTCCATGGCCTCACCCCTCCCTATCTCTGTAACCTCCTCCAGCCCTACATCCCTCCGAGATCTCTGCACTCCTCCAATTCTGGTCTCTTGCGCATCCCCAATTTCCTTATTTCCTTCGCTCCTCCATTGGTGGCCATGCCTTCAGCTGCCTAGGCCCTAAGCTCTGGAATTCCATCCCTAAACCTCTCCGCCTCTCTACTCTCTCCCCTCCTTTAAGCTGCTCCTTAAAATCTACCTCTTTCACCAAGCTTTTGGTCACCTGTCTTAATATCTCCTTATGTGTCTCAGTGTCAAATTTTGTCTGATAACGCTCCTGTGAGGCACCTTGGGACATTTTAGTACATGAAAGGCGCTATATAAATGCAAGTTATTGTTGTTGAATCACAGAGAAAATTGGGGGGGGGAATTTTTTTTAAAAGAGAAATCGCTAATACTACCGGCAACGTGCCAGATTTTTTTTTAAAAGCCCACACGTTGAGCCAAAAGCTGCTTTTATATCATGTTTAATGCCATCTCAGGACCTCTGGCTCTCAACATGTGGGTCTCATGCACCAAAATAAACTTCACTAAAGCCCGCAGCCAACAAGATTAATTTCTCACTGGGTCCACCCGGAAAGCTGGCCTTGGCAAGTCTGAGCAGGTAGGGTCAAGATGGGAGCTCATAACCGCGGCTCCACAGACCGAGAGGGGTGAGATTTCATGCGTCCGATTCCACTGGGCAAGAGGCGGATGTTGTGAACTTGCCGTCCACCAATTATTGGAATTGACGCAAGGCCTGAAACATTTTCATGGTTGAGCCTCATCTGAATAATCTCGGCGAGCAGTCAGCACTGAACCAGCGCTGATGGGCAGCTTGCTGATTGGGGGTGGGGGGTAGTGGTTGCAGGAAATCTGGTGGCTTCCTTGCAGAGCTGAGCCAGAAGTGGAGCCTTAAAAGGGAGGGGAGACAATCCTGGGTGGTGGGTTTGGCGAGGTGATCATGGTGGGACCGGCAGGAGGTGGAAAGATTTTTGTGGAGTATTATTGCTCCTCCTGACCCAGTAAAATCTTTTTTAAAACGTTTTCTGAGCAGTCTGTAACAGTCCCTTTAAGGCCACTCCTTGGCACCAGGGATGAGGGACTTGAGTTATGTGGAGAGACGAGAGAAGCTGGGATTGTTCTCCTTAGAGTAGAGAGGTTAAGGGGAGGTTCAAAATTATATGGGGTTTTGACAGAGTAGTTAGGGAGAAACGGTATCGAGTGGCAGGAGGGTCGATAACCAGAGGACACAGATTTAAGGTAATTGGCAAAATCCTGAGTGGAGATGAGGAGAAATTTTTTTACGCAGCGTGTTGTTGTGATCTGGAATGCACTGCCTGAAAAGGTGGTGGAAGCAAATTCAGTAGTAACTTTCAAAAGAGAATTGGATAAATACTTGAAGGGGGAAAAATTGCAGGGCTATGGGGAAAGAGCATGGGAGTGGGACTAATTGGATAGCTCTTTCAAAGAGCCAGCACTGGCATGATGGGCCAAATGGCCTCCTTCTGTGGTGTATGATCCTATGATTCACTTTATGCCAAGTACCAATGGGTAGAGTTTGCATGGCGCATCCTCCGCTCATTGGTACCTGAAAATTGCATTGGGGTCCTATATACGAGATGGAAATGCCGGCGGGCAGATCGGCAGCAGGAACAGGCCAGAAGTTAGCGCACTGCCATTTTCCCTGCACTCGCACCCCATCCCTGCTAGAAAATGGGGACAGAAATTGACCCCAGAAGTTATCTTGGTCAGCCCATCAGGGAATGAAAGACAAAAACAAATTGAAAAAAAAACTATAGAAAGCAAAGTAACATTCCTGGTGAAACTGCAAGTTGCAGTCAGGCAGAACGCCTGGTCCCAACGCCGGACTCCATTTCCCAGGCAACGTGTTGTACAGTAATAGATACGATCGGTCCATTGTAGAAGGTGCATTGTTTCTGCTGCTCCAGCTGGCTTGTAAGGATGACAGGCCAGTTGAACTTGGTATTTGACTTTCTGATTATTTTATTGGGTTTATTCTTCATGTATCCCCATAAGGAATCTCATTTATTTTAACTCCATGTTGGGAAATGAAAATGTAATTAATACATAGATGATGACAAAGTCATCGGGGCCTTGCTAGGTGGGAACACGAGTCAGGGATCCGGCTATAAAATTCTAGCTCTGATTCTCCCATCTGTGCCACCCGCTGACTTTGTACTAATAAACAGACACTTGAGATTAGCTGGTCTGATCTTTCAGTCGAGCAGACGTAATTCAGTGCCCCCGTTGCAGTATCGGCCCTGACATGTTAGTGCAGTCCATCGTCCCTTCAAAGTAGTGAAGAATATGACTCCTACGGTGGAATTGTTTTCTTTTTAATAAATGGTTCAAATTCGCCTTCAGGCGGAAGCAACATGCCGCAAGGCACAGCCTCCCCACAAGAACTTCTTTCAATCTACTCAGGCATTTCCACAGCCGGGTTTGAATGCTTAGGCAGCCAGTCAGAAGGTTGGCTGGTCCGAGGTTGATGGTTTATTTTCGGATACTTTGCTAATTCCCTGTTAACCAAGGCGGGTAAATGGAGTTAAGATACAGATCAGCCATGATCTAATCAGGCTCGAGGGGCAGAATGGCCTACTCCTGTTCTTATGTTCCCAACTGACGACTTATTGTGACACAAAAAAGTAAAACGGTAGTGAAAAATCTTTCCTTGATTCAGGGAAAGTGATTAACTTTCAAATCATTTTATTTCCCACCTTTTTTTGCCCCACCCTTACTCCTTCCAGAAATAATAAGTATATATATTTTTTTGCCAATTTTCTCCCTTCCTCATCTCTCCTGAAGATGGTGACTCCTTCAGTACTTCAACTTCAATTTTCTTAGCTGTCCACCGTTCTGCTGGTGGTCTGTCAGGGACGGTGACTGTGCTGCGAGAAGTCCTGGGTAAAGTGACGCAGGATGTCACTGCTTATATTTAGTGCTTCAAATTTCACAAATCACTTGGGGAACAAAATAATTTATATTTTTGGTTGATTTGTTACCCCACCATCTGCAGAACACTATAACCGCAGGACGTTGCTATGGCTACGCAAAGTGGCCGCACCTACATTTTGGAGGTGCTCTATTTCCTCTGAGGCATAGTGGTAGAGATTAACAGACCAACGTTCTCACAGGCACAGTGGAGGAGGGGGATTGAATGGTACTGTGGGTCCAGTATAAAAAGAGTCCAGTAGCGAGCCCACTTGCATCCACTCCAAAGAGACCTTCACTTCAGCAGCCATTGGTGAAGAATGGTTAAATACCTGTAATCGACTCCAGTGTCTGGGATATGTGTGTCATCTGGTGTGGTATTGAAGATCCCAGCAGTAATCCCTGGTCTGTGTTGAATTGATTGATCTCAGCTGGGGTGACATTGGAGATGCTACATTTGACATCCATGTTACAAGGCTATGGAGTGTAAAAAATTACCCCGGTTTCCTGCTGTGACCCTGCTGAAAAGTTCATGTGTGCGGTTATTAGTTATGGGTGTATGTCAATGATTTGGATATAGGCCTAGAGGGAGAGGTGTTGAAATTTGCAGATGATACCAAAATTGGAGGTATAGTTAATTCTTTGGAAGACCAAAGGAAGCTGCAAAGCTGGATAAGATGGAGGAATGGGCTAAAAAATAGCAATTGGAATTCAATGTCAGCAAGTGTGAGGTGATATATTTGGGTCACAGTAGTAACTATACTTTGAATGGAAGTAGGCTTGGTGCTGTGGAAGAGTAGGGGATTTAGGAGTACAGGTTCACAGGACATTAAAGGCAGCACCTCAGGTTGATAAGGCTGTAAAATAGCTAATGGAATTCTAGGTTTTATTACAAGAAGTATAGAGCATAAAAGTCAAGAGGTGATGATGAGCCTATATAAAACCTTAAGACATCATTTAGAGTACTGTGTGCAGTATTGGGCTCTACACTATTGGAAGAATATTAGGCTTTAGAGAGGGTACAACATAGATTGATAGGCTGCTGCCTGGTATGAGGAAATACAAATTTAAAGAAAGACTTGAAAAATTGGGTCATTTTTCATTAGAACAAGGCAGATTACGGGGCGATATGATAGACCTGTTTAAAATTATGAAAGGATGGGACAGGGTAGATAGAAGCAGACTGTTTCCTGTGGTTCAGAAGACATGGGTACCAAGGTTACATGTAAGGGATTTAGCATAGAAGGCAGGAGAAACATATTCAAACAGAGAGCTATGAGGTTGTGGATTTTAATTCCAGAGTTAATGATTGAGGCAAAAAAGATATCAGCGTACAAATTAGATTAGATAGATGATTGAAGGAAAAGGGGATAAAGGGATATGGGAACAGGGCCGGGTAAATGTGATTAGGACCATTTGTTTGTGTGGAGGGCAAACGCCGACACAAACCGGTAGGGGTGAACGGCCTAGTTCAGTATTCTAACTTATATGTACGTATAAGGACAGGATTGGATTTGGATGTGATCACCTCAATCTCCTCACACAGTCAAATAGCCTACTGACACTCACCATTTAGACATGCGTGTGAATACTCATCACTTGGATGTGATACCGGAGCCCCCCCACCGGCCCAGCATCCATGACACCATAGCCCAGCCTTATAGAGAGGAGGGGGAAAAATGGGGAGTGAGGGTGTGGGAATGGGAGAATTAATGGAGCACAAGTCATTTGCAGATGCCAGTGACGAGGAATGTGTGCAAATGATGAATAAAATCTCACAGTATAACTGAGCCTGTGTCACTTTATCATGAGCTGCTGGAAGCTGATAACAACATCCTGTATGTGTCCAGATCTCCTTTGCAATTCCTCCCCCTCCCCCAGTCAGAATTACAGAATGTAATGCTTTATGAGCCAGCTCAATTGACAGACATGTTGAAGAAAAGATAAAGTTACTTACCTCATGGGGATCGGGCAGGAAAGTGGAGTTGAGGTAGAAGAACAGCCATGATCTTATTGAATGGCGCAGCAGACTCGAGGGGCTGTGTGGCCTACTCCTGCTCCAATATCTTATGCTCTTACTTGTGAACTGATGGTAAGATGCCTAGTGTCACTGCCAGATCCCAGATCCTGTTTTACCACAGCTTTGGGGAGGGGGAGGAGGACGTAGAATTATACAGCATGGAAGGAGGCCATTCGGCCCATCATGCCCATGTTGGCTCTTTGAAAGAGCTATCCAATTAGTCCCACTGCTCTGCTCTTTCCCCATAACCCTGCAGCATCCTTCACAGATATTACTAGAGTTTGACAAGGCAAGCTCTCCGCATCGGGTCAACCAGCTGATAAAAAAGTTCCAGGCCCAATCTTGTGGGTTTGGTACACGCCAGGAAATGCAGGAGTGTCCAGAATAGACACAGCAACGAAGATTGGCCTGTCTTACTCGGATCGAACAGAACATTCTTAAAATGTACCAGTGTGAGGCAAGAAGGGCTTTCCACCCAGCACATTTGGTGGTACAGTTCTCCCCCCTACCACTTAACCAGTGGTAGGGGGGAGAATAGATCTACTTTTAAAAACTTAAGCAAAATATCTGTATACGGTTACCAAGCAGAATGTGGGGTGATCTAGAGGATTTGTGGCTAAGGAAGGCAGCCATAGCCTCACTACCAGTCAGAGATGTTAAGCATGGGCAAGATACCACAGGAGAGGAGAACACGGTGCTATTCCCACAGGAGAGGAGAACAAGGTGCTATTCCCTCAGGAGAGGAGAACACGGTGCTATTCCCACAGGAGAGGAGAACACGGTGCTATTCCCACAGGAGAGGAGAACAAGGTGCTATTCCCACAGGAGAGGAGAACACGGTGCTATTCCCACAGGAGAGGAGAACACGGTGCTATTCCCACAGGAGAGGAGAACAAGGTGCTATTCCCACAGGAGAGGAGAACACGGTGCTATTCCCACAGGAGAGGAGAACACGGTGCTATTCCCACAGGAGAGGAGAACAAGGTGCTATTCCCACAGGAGAGGAGAACACGGTGCTATTCCCACAGGAGAGGAGAACACGGTGCTATTCCCACAGGAGAGGAGAACACGGTGCTATTCCCACAGGAGAGGAGAACACGGTGCTATTCCCACAGGAGAGGAGAACACGGTGCTATTCCCACAGGAGAGGAGAACACGGTGCTATTCCCACAGGAGAGGAGAACACGGTGCTATTCCCACAGGAGAGGAGAACAAGGTGCTATTTCCACAGGAGAGGAGAACACGGTGCTATTCCCACAGGAGAGGAGAACACGGTGCTATTCCCACAGGAGAGGAGAACACGGTGCTATTCCCACAGGAGAGGAGAACACGGTGCTACTCCCACAGGAGAGGAGAACACGGTGCTACTCCCACAGGAGAGGAGAACACGGTGCTATTCCCACAGGAGAGGAGAACACGGTGCTATTCCCACAGGAGAGGAGAACAAGGTGCTATTCCCACAGGAGAGGAGAACAAGGTGCTATTCCCACAGGAGAGGAGAACAAGGTGCTATTCCCACAGGAGAGGAGAACAAGGTGCTATTCCCACAGGAGAGGAGAACAAGGTGCTATTCCCACAGGAGAGGAGAACACGGTGCTATTCCCACAGGAGAGGAGAACAAGGTGCTATTCCCACAGGAGAGGAGAACAAGGTGCTATTCCCACAGGAGAGGAGAACACGGTGCTATTCCCACAGGAGAGGAGAATACGGTGCTACTCCCACAGGAGAGGAGAACACGGTGCTACTCCCACAGGAGAGAAGAACAAGGTGCTGCTCCCACAGGAGAGGAGAACAAGCTGCATTACCATAGGAAAGGATGACAAGGTTCATTACCATAGGAAAGGATGACAAGGTAGTACTCCTATAGCGAAGGAGGACAGTGTACTCCCACGGGGACGGAAGGCAAAGTGTTATCCCTAAAATTGCTCCCGAATGCGCTGCGAATCCTCCTCTCCATAATAAGTTTCCTGTGGCCTGTTGTGGAGAGGATTGGCAGAGGATTAGGAGCAGACACCCACCCACACACCTGCCCTTTCTTGGCTGAGGTGTGGCATGAAGGAATGCATTTTTTTATTTCTACTTTTTTTCAACAAGTTATAAAATGGATCCTACCAAGTTTACCTGATTACGGTAGTGAGAAGCTGAACAAGGTCACAGGTTCAATTCTTAATCAATACTGAGTTAGTTTTTTTTCATTCATTCATGGGATGTGGGCGTCGCTGGCGAGGCCGGCATTTATTGCCCCATCCCTAATTGCCCTTGAGAAGGTAGTGGTGAGCCGCCTTCTTGAACCGCTGCAGTCCTTGTGTTGAAGGTTCTCCCACAGTGCTGTTAGGAAGGGAGTTCCAGGATATTGACCCAGCGACGATGCACGAACGGCGATATATTTCCAAGTCGGGATGGTGTGTGACTTGGAGGGGAACGCGCAGGTGGTGTTGTTCCCATGTGCCTGCTGCCCTTGTCCTTCTAGGTAGTAGAGGTCGCGGGTTTGGGAGGTACTGTCGAAGAAGCCAAGGCGAGTTGCTGCAGTGCATCCTGTGGATGGTACACACTACAGCCACGGTGCGCCGGTGATGAAGGGAGTGAATGTTTAGGGTGGTGGATGGGGTACCAATCATGCGGGCTGCTTTGTCCTGGATGGTGTCGAGCTTCTTGAGTGTTGTTGGAGCTGCACTCATCCAGGCAAGTGGAAAGTATTCCATCACACTCCTGACTTGTGCCTTGTAGTTGATCTCAGATGAAGCTGAGGTAGGAACGTTACCATTGCTCTTGGCACCTATCGGTAGGAGAAGGAAGACTCTGCCTGCATTCCCTCTCTGGATTGTTATCCAGTGTCTCCCGCCAGAAACTGCGTGTGCTTGGTGATCAGACGAGGACGGGATTGGATTCAGTTTCAGTGTCTCCCATAGTCGAGTAAACTGCCCAGGCTCATGGGTGAATAAGGGCAAGGCATTGGAGGGTGACCTTGGGAGACAGGCAAATGGTGATAACTGGAGATAGGAAATCCAGAAAGGAGTCACTGCTTTTGGGAGAGGAGAAAGGGAGAACAGCTATTACTGTGTACAGTCTCAAAACCTCCACTTATTTCCTAACAAGCAAACCTCAAGTTAAAAAACACCAGAGGTAGGATGCGGTTGACTAGGCTCGTGAAAACAGACAAAGTGCCTGAACGAAACGCTGATCTAATCCCAGTGTCAACATAAATAACAAGTGTTTTGGAGGAAAATCTATCAGCAAAATTTCAATTGGATTTCCCCTCCAGTGGAACGAGGCAGCCTGCACTGATAAGAAACTGTATGTTAGAAATGTCTCACCAGCATTGTTTTTCGTTCAAACCCTTGACTTCAACTTCCTACATACAGTGGGGTAAACGAGACAAATGCGTGCCATCAGATTCTGTCACGCGCAATTAACATACCTGTCTATCAGATTTAGCCACCGTACGGCAAACATGTTTTTTTATAATGCTGCTGCACAATATTCTCGAGACTGTTGAAAAGGCTATTCTCCAACCCCGCACCCTTCTCCCACCACCACCTCTCTCTCTCTCTCTCTCTCTCTAAATTTGGCTGCCGAATGGTTTTGTGCTGGAGTGTGGGAGCTGGCGCCAGGCTGTGGCTGTTTGTGTACTCAATGTTTCCTGCTGCTGAGGGGTGATGTTGGAAGGTAGAGGAGCTTTGCAGTGCTTCCAGCTCTTCTTCCGCGACAGCCAAAATTACAGGCTGAGGGTAGCGAGCTGCTGCTTGCCCACAGCAGCAGTTTGGCCAGTGTCCCTGAGCTGCTTTTATTATTATTATTATTAATAATAATAATAATAATAATACTTCCATAGCATAATGCCGTATCACGTCAAAAATATCTCAAATGTGTTAGACGCCATGAACTGGGGCGCAGTGACTATTGTTATATAGGCAGGCGCAGCAGCCATCACTGTGCCAGCAACAAAAGGCAACGGGGCAAATGACCAGTTCATCTATTTTCGGCGGTTGAGGTAGGAATGTTGGTCAGGGACACCGGGAGAACTCTTCTTGGAATAGTGCCGTTGGATCTTCTGCGTCCACCTGAGAAAGCAGACTGGACCTCATTTTAACATCTCATCCGAGCAACTTACTCAGGCAACCAAGCTCTGATGTCCATGTAGCTTTGTGCTACTGCAGCGACTGGACCTTGGCCCTGCTAGGAAGGGGGGAGACCTCTTGGGCAGACTTTCTAACGATTTATAAAGGGCAGGAGCACAGGCAGCCTAAGCCAAAGACACATGAATGTGTCCATGTTACTCCTCATCCCAGCTCACCCTGCGTGTAGATAGTTGCTTTTATAGCTTGCTTTGTATTTTCTTCCTCTGGTATTTCTGAGATACTGTCCATTGCCTCTAATGGTTAGATGTCATAGTTAGCCGCATGGTCACGTGAGAACTTCCGGCATTAGCTCTCGTCCAAAACAAGGTGGGGTAGATTGGCATACAATAAGTAAATGGCATACACTGGAATCTTTGGAAATGTTGTTGAATTGGATTAATGTGCACAAATCGTTGAAGGTGGCAGGGCAGGTTGAGAAAGCGATTAAAAAAGCAAACGGGTTCCTGGGCTTTATAAATAGAGGCACAAAGTACCAAAGTATGGAAGTCATGATGAACCTTTATAAAACACTGGTTTGGCCACAACTGGAGTATTGTGTCCAGTTCTGGGCACCACACTTTAGGAAAGATGTGAAAGCCTTAGAGAGGGTGCAGAAGAGATTTACTAGAGTGATTCCAAGGATGAGGGACTTTAGTTACATGGATAGACTGGAGAAGCTGGGGTTATTCTCCTTGGAACAGAGATGGTTGCGAGGAGATTTGATAGAGGTATTCAAAATCATGAAGGGTCTAGATGGAGTAGATAGAGAGAAACTGTTCCTATTGGCGGAAGGGTCAAGAACCAGAGGACATAGGTTTAAGGTGATTGGCAAAAGAACCAAACGTGACATGAGGAAAAGCTTTTTTACACAGCGAGTGGTTAGGATCTGGAATGCACGGCCCGAGGGGGTTGGTGGTGGCAGATTCAATCATGGCCTTCAAAAGGAAACTGAATAAGTACTTGAAAGGAAAAAATTTGCAGGGCTATGGGGATAGTGCGGGGAAGTGAGACTAGCTGGATTGCTTTTGCATAGAGCCGGCGCGGACTCGATGGGCTGAATGGCCTCCTTCTGTGCTGTAACCTTTCTATGATTCTAAGATCAGTTTGTTCTAAACGCACACCGTTTAAATTATTGGCAGTGAAGTCAGAGTTGGATCTGTGTACGAGGCTGCCTTTCCCTCCGCCCTCCCGGGAGCCATTCAGAGAGTGTGTTCCAGTCAGAGGCATGCTCCAGAGACGCTGTGTTTTTTTTGTTTTAATGTGGTTTCTTAAAGCATGAATGTTACACTAAAAGACCAGGCATAAACTAGAGCGGGACTGCACGGCAGATCTGATTGCTCAAGAGTGCTCCCTTATTGAAGTCACACAATGTTGACTCCTAAGAATCCGTGGAGTAAGGAAAGGACAATTCAGTCATCAAACTCATCCAGTTCAGTGGATTGCGGCAGCCCCTGACAGTTGTCACCTTCTTGATCCCCATCCCTTGAATTACCTGTTGTTAGATAATTCACTGTTTCTCAAGCGAGATCCAGGAATAACGTTTCAGCTGGCTTCGTAAATGTGGTTGTTTCTTACGGTTTTATTGGAGATGCTCCCAATCATTGTGTGGAACTGTCTGTGTGCCACAAGTACCTGAAGAGCAGAGAATTCATCATTCAGATCAGCGTGTTCAGCTGTGAACAACTATATTAATAATCAGGACAACAGGGCATTTTTGTTTGTTACAATATTGTGTCACAAAATAATAAACCGTGATAGACGTTTCTGTTTTTACAATTTTCTTTGCGAGCGTAGATTAATTATTCATGGTAAGGATTAGAGTAAAATGTTTTTTTTTGGGAAAAAAAGTACAATACACTCGCATATAATTATGCTGTTGATTTTATCAGCTAAAGGAATTCTTTTCCTGTTAACCCACATGCCCAACATGGCAGAAAACCTACTTGTATTATGCTGCACAACCTATTAGAGCTAGTCAGCATCAACCTTTACCATGTGATATGATGCACTGGTTAGAAGCAATGTTCATTATTTTACCAGTGCAAACAATTCTACTGTTTCAATCCTAAAAATGGGGGAACCAATCAACAGAGAGTCCAATTGGCTCATTAAGGATTTAATTTGTTTGTTGTTAGATGTTGGCTGCTGTTAATTAAAAAGAAACTAGTGCACCAGTCCAGCGTTGCAATGTGTTAGACAGGGAGACCAGTGTTTCTCCCATTAGTGTTCACACGCTGGTGAAAGTCCATCTCATCAGGTGTGAATTGGGGTGGAAGTGAGATCCTTAGTCAACAGATATAATCATCTAGAGTTTGATATTGGATGTGCCTCAGGAACCTGCATCAGCTGGCCTTGCACTGTGGGAAGAGGCTGCGGATTTGTCCGTGGTGATGGGGAGAATACATTTTAAAAGCAGTAAGAGAAATAGTGTCACATTTGTTAACTTACTATATCACTGTAAGTACAGGCTAACACTGAAATATGGAAAATGTGTTTCAAATTTTAGGATAAATTCAGTGAACCGCTGGATCCTGAGCTGGGTTTTGTTCCCTACATCTGTTAGCAATATGGGTTTCTTCCACTTTAACAATATTGCCCCTCTCCTTTCCACTTCTTCCCCACCATTCTCCATAAATTACAACTAATCCCAAGCGTCAAAGCCTATGTCCTCGCCCACATGAAGTCCCACACTCCCATTACCCACTTTCCTTGCTAATCTTTACTAGCTTCCTGTGCCCCAATGAATTGGTTTTAAGATCCTTGTACCTCGCTTTCAGATCCCTCCATGTTTCGCTGTTCTTACTAAATATAATCATCTCTGTAGCACAGGAATCTTCATTGCTGTTCCCTGCCCATTTGGAGGTAGAGTGATCAGAATTAAATGGAGTCCCAGAAATGCCTTGCACAAAGCTGGTGTAAACTGTTGATGGGATTCTTCGGTGCCTGACGCAGACTAGATGCCGTAGTGCACCTATATATTGGGATATATTTCTCTTTTTTCCTGATGTGTCAAGCATCATCAGGGTCTTAAGGAAGAGGAAATTCTCAATTGAATGTCAGTTGTAACCCTGCAGGACATTGGATCTGTGACGCAGACTTTATATGGGCTATACCTGCACTTCTGATCAAGGCTGTGCCCGTGTCAATCAGACAGCTGACAGGATGCATGAGTGTGCAAGTATGATCATTCAGAAAGATGGGTGAGTTAGCAGGTCTGTTGACATTGAGGTTAAACATGGGGGTAGATCTCAATAGTGTAAAACGGGTGATAGCGAGTCAGCAGCCCATTTTACATCTCTCCCCATTTTTATTTCCGTTGACTTCACTGGAGATTAAAAATAATCAGAAGAGATGTAAAAGGGGCCGCCGACTCGCTATCTCGCATTTTATACGATCGCACAAAGTCGAGATCTACCCCCCATGAAGTCCCAGTGTGGCAGCCAAGGCTTGTACATACCAGATAAGCCACATTGAGACAAGACCCTCACTGTCCTACTTCTGCTGTCCCTGGTTGTGTCTGAGCTGATGTTGGATTTCACCACTTCACAGACCCATCTCGTATGGCCAGCATTCCATTCTAATTATCAATATTCACAATTGACTACTTTCATCGCTAGTTGTTAAATCATTAGAGTGAAAGCCTGTGTGTGTGTGTGTATGTGTGTGCGCGTGCGTGCAGTATGTATACATGAATGTGCCTGCGTCTGGTTATTTAAAAGGAACAATGCTCTGGGATCTGGGCTTCTTTGGAGGTAATTATTGCCCAGTTCAAATTCAGACTCCATCCTTTCTAAGTTCCCATCCAAAGGCAAAGAGAGTGGAGATCAGCCGGATAGTCTTATCAGGCATTTACTGACGATAAATTGCTCAGTGAAGGGAGCAAACAGAGGCATTGTTAAAGGATTTGAGGACATGCTGGTCAGAAATAGTTTTCTTCTCTTACGGGAGAATGTCGCTCACCAATTTGGGTCAGCATGCCACCCAGCTTCCCATCCCTCAATTTACTGCGTTTAATTAGCTATCCTTGTTTAATATGCTGAGGTAAATTCAAGCTATGGGTTATAAATTAAAAACCCTGAAAACAGACTAATCAATTCCTTTTTTTTATGATGGAAACCTTGTACTGAAAGCAATTATTGCGCTGTGCTGGCTGGGTTCATTTTCCAATTGCCTGGTTTTAAAGTAGAAAGTGATTGACAATATACCAAAGGTTAATTGCCCTAAATTTACACACAGAACACTTGATCGTTTCAAATGCCAGTGCTTTGATCAATACGAAAATGAGAAAAATGAAATGGAAAATGAGATCTTTTGTCAGTGGTCCTATTAAAGCTAATTGAAATGAAGAGCCCACTGTGTCAGCTGGCCTCAGTGAACCAATCACAGCTTTCCTCAGTGTTGCCGGGAAGGGCTGCAGTCATCCTCTCTCTCACACTGAAAAGATAAATATCAATTGGCTGCAGTAAACTGTGTTTAAAATAGCTTGTGGGGGGAAGGGGGGAGGCAGGAAACTGTAGCAGTGTTGAAACCACCCCAATTTCACTTGTCGTGGCAATTTCTCAACCTTGTGCTGCTTGAGATAATGGAGGAAAAGCATATCAACAACAACAAGTTGCATTTATATAGCGCCATTAACGTAGTAAAACGTCCCATGGCGCTTCATAGAAGCCATTATCAAACAAAATTTGACACCAAGCCACGTAAAGAGATATTAGGACAGGTAGCTTGGTCAAAGAGGTAGGTTTTAAGGAGTGTCTTAAAGGAGGAGAGAGAGGTCGCGAGGCGGAGATGTTTCCATGAAAGGAAGGGCTGTGCCTGCCCACCTCCTAGTGGCTGATTCAAGAACTGCCGTTGACAAAGACCTGGTGACGGTCCAGCCACCCACAGTCAATTTTCCGACTCTGCACTGCTGGTGGGGCGTCTCGCCCACAGGGAGCGTGAGTTGGAAACTCGGGTGTTGCTATGATTTCCTGACCTTTTAAACAGTGCACATCCAAAGTACCCATAGGCACTCCCAGAGGGCAGGACTTCTCCAACAAGTCAGAAAGTTACCCCATGATTCTAGGAATTACACGTGGCATAGACACACCTAAAAGGAATGGAGAAAAGGATAAAGTTGGTGAAGTCTGTCGCAGCCGGTAAAAATGTTCCTGAGGAGGTTCTCCCATTGGCATTGTAGGTTGATGCCCTTGTGATGTGGTCCTGATCCACAGTGATCAGGATGGCCCACCATTGATTCCCAGCCTGTGCTGAATTAGCTGCTCCCATTTATACAGCGGTGGGGATATTACAGTGGGCCTCAGTGCCCCTGGAATAAGGAAAAACAGTCGAGATTCCCACTCCTGATTGCTATCCGATGATCCCTGCTGGAAAGTGCATGTACGTGTGGATGTCCTGTTCTGGATCAGATTTGGCTGCAATGGTCTGCCAGGCTCTGGTGTGAAGGACAAGCGGTCCCTATAAAATCATACCCCAGAGAGTCGGTGTCTGTGGTAGTCAGAGGAGAGGGTAAAAGCAAGAAGGAGCATTCGAAATAAAAATTTCTACACAGTTTAATTTTCTTCAAAGGTGACAGGAGAGGCACCATTCAGCTGCCAAAAAGGCATTGGGGAAATGAGACTGAAGCAGAACAGAAATTTGAAAGTCAAATTCCATTCTTATCCCTTGGAGGATTTATCATTGCAACAACTTAATCACCAGAGCCTGGTACTTCATCTACAAAAGGAGCATTTAAGACATGTGTGTCAGAATCCAATCTAACTCGATGTAGGAGGTGTCGATTGGTAGGATTGTTTTTGCGGCCATTATCAGGGACATGTCCCACTGGGCTAGATTGTTTGGTGAACAGAGTAAAAAAGCAGCAGTTTGAATCTTCCCAGCAGTGGTTTCAAGTGTGGCTGTGACAGTAATAGGGTTAAGGACTTCATTATATACAGTGCTGACCAATTTGTGCCTGAGTCTACGGCCCTGAGGAGCTTAGTGGAGCCAAATTGAGTTTTTGTGTCAAAGACGGGCCTCTTGGATTTCATACGTAGGAAACACTGTGAACTGTAGAAAGGGTCACGATGGAATCTCAAATTCTGTAGGTAGAAAGGACTGTGTCAAGTGTTAATAGTATTGGCCTCGGATTCTGTAGCAAGGGCAGTGATGGAATCTCCTGAACAGCAACCGTGGTGATCGTTGTCCCTGCTTATGGGCCCATTCTAGCAAAGCTAGGCTGTCAAGCCTTGGCTTTCTGCACCAGGTCCACATTTTCTTTCCCACCACTGTGCTATTCAGCGAGGTGCTTGCCCCGTTTTTATTATCATTGCTTTTCATAGAATCAAACAGCACAGAAGGACCCTCTCGGTACTTCTTGCAGCAACAGATATCACAGCCATGTTTGTTCTTCCTGTTTTTAAAAGAAAAGGTATTGAAGAAAGTAATTCCCAAACAAGCAAGTCTACCCATTACGATTTAATGAATGCATTTTCCTTCAAAGGTACGACTCCAAACTACGATCCGGGAAACATGCACTTATTTAGAATGTAATTTGAAGCTTCTACTCTTTGAAGCTCAGATTCAACGCACTGCCAATTCTGCCAATTAATAGGTGGAAAGGGAAGACGCGCCTGACGGGAGTGTGGTGGCCCATTGTGTTTGGAGTCCCGGGACACAGTGGGGTAACAATAGGGGTCCATGCCCCTGATTCCTCATGTGGAAGGGTTGTTCAATCTCAGCTGTGCAACTCAATGGGAAGATGGTGAGTGAAGGCCAGCAACTTAAGAACGGAGAGAAGGAAGAAACCCAGAATGATACAGCACAGAAGGAGGCCATTCGGCCCATCGTGCTTGTGCTGGCTCTTCAAAAGAGCTACCAAATTAACCCCACTCTTTCCCCATAGCCCTGCAAATTTTTCCTTTCGAAGTATTTATCCAATTTCCTTTTGAAAGTTACTATTGAATCTACTTCCACCACCCTTTCAGGCAGCGCATTCTAGATCAGAACAACTCGCTGTGTAAAATCATTTCTCCTTATCTCCCCTCTGGGTCTTTTGCCAATTATCTTAAATCTGTAAATATAATTTCAGTGTCCCTTTGTACCTTCCAGTGCTCATGTTTGCCTTTTATCACTACTTTCTCTCCATCGCTCCTGAATGTGCTGACTCACATTGGGATACAGTTCCATGGATGCCACTAAGACTTCAGTACAAGGGGCCATTCTTGTGTGAGCCTCGACAGCACATGTCGACTCGCCCTTCACCCATGGAGATGGTGGGAGGAAGGGAGAGGGGGGGCATCACAACCAAGTCCCATCCTGTCCCTGCCCAATGTCCACACACGTGCCACTTTGTAACATCATTTTCCCCTTTCCCTTGTCCAGGGTCGCTGAGGAAAATTGTGGCGACTCTACCACTGCCCCACCTAGGATCGCCATGATGTGGAGATGCCGGTGATGGACTGGAGTTGACAATTGTAAACAATTTTACAACACCAAGTTATAGTCCAACAATTTTTTTCCACCTAGGATCAGCACAGACCAGCGATCAAACCTGGGAACTTCCTAGTCTGTTGAGTTTCACGTTGGGCCTGGGCATTTACGCGTTGAGCCATTGGCGAGCTCGGTGACAGTCCTGCTTTTCTTTTTCAAACATTATAATTAAGAAACAAATCCCATTAATCCAGTCCATCTCACTCTCCATTCCCTGTTTAAGGTGAGCTTATCTTGTCAGTGTAGTGTGCAATCTCCAAGGGCCGGGCTGCGGGGGAGATGGAAGATACAGAGGCAGCCCGCTGACATTCAAAATGGTGGCTTTGATACCATTGCTGGGCTGCTACTATGTTCGTAATTAATTCCTTTTTTTAAAGAAGGGAATAGTAAATGCATTTTTTTTTACATTTACCATATTATTGACATTAGGTTTGCAGTGTTATTGATGCGATCGTCATCATCACTGAGTGCAGGAATCAAGCTCTTTTATCCTCTGCCCTAGAGTACTGAACCGAGGTTCTCATCACGGCTCTGGGTCCTTGCTGTTATTTTCTAATTTTACTTTAACCCCCCCCTCTCCTGTTGAATTCCAGGTGTACCGCATGCATTTTGGTCACCAAACGCCAAGCTTTCCATCTACTTCACTTTCATCCCCTTCCACACTCTTCAATCCTCCAACTCCAACCTTCTGTGCATCCCCCTTCCCTTCAGCAATCCCCCTCCCTTCGGCATTTCCCCATCCCTTCGGCATTTCCCCCTCCCTTCAGCCCACCATTGGTGGCCGAGCGTTCAGCATCCTCGACCCTTACTTTCTGGAAGTCCATCCTTTATGTCTCTCACATACAATCCTGCTCAGTAGACCTTCGAAGTAGCCTGAGGTCAGAATTTTTTTTAAAACACAATGTATTAAAAGAAAAAAAGACTTTAAAAAAATAAAGAGAGCCGTGATGTTCCAGTCAATAAATGCAACAACTGGTGTGGCAGTGAGCCATCGAGAACAGGAATACTTCCAGGCTTTATCCCTCTTCAGTACTTAGTTAGCTGACCTCAGCCAGGGCAGTAGTAGAGGTGGTACAGATGACTCCAGTGTTGTTCAGCTCAGGAAGCAAATAATCATCCGGGATTCCTGCTTCTGATCGCTATCCAATATGGTTCTTATGGAAAGAAAGAAAGGTAGAATATAGAAAGTGGACGTCAGGTGAGGAGAGGATGGGGCTTGGCCATGATGCCTTCCCCACTCACCCACAAATGAATCGCCAGCTGGCATTGATTGACTGGACTCATACATGAAGAATCCACACCTGGGTGAGTTACCAGAGGGTGGCAACTCCCTATGGAACTGCAATCCAGCAAGAGTCCAGAGAGGAGATGGAGGGGGGTGGGGATGGGGTGGTGAAAGCTATCAGCAAACGTGATGTAAATGGTGCAAGTGTTGTGCAGAAACTGAGGGCCTGTGATGATGAGACTGGGCGCCGAGCAGTGTATCTGTTCCTCTAATTTACCCCCCCCCCGCCTTTTTGTTTTACAGAAGAGAAGCCAGACTGCTCCAAAGCCAGGTGTGAGGTCCAGTTCTCCCCTCGCTGCCCAGAAGACTCCATCCTGATCGAAGGCTACGCTCCACCCGGCGAGTGTTGCCCTCTCCCAAGCCGTTGTGTGTGCAATCCAGCTGGTTGTTTGAGGAAAGTCTGTCAACCTGGATACCAGAGTATTCTGGTTTCCAAGGCATCGGGAAAGCCGGGAGAATGCTGTGACCTGTATGAATGCAAAAAAGGTGTGAGGATAACAATTACTTTCTTTCAGTTCAAGGGATTATTTGATATGGGTACAGTTAAAAAGTTGACTATGTTACACTATTAATACTTTTCTTATTGTTTTGTTCTGCGGAGAGGAAATTATATTTCTCTGGATGCTAATAATATTTAATTATCTATATGCTGTATTAAAAATCTTACAGATGCACACACTTCCTATGCCAATTTGTCCATTATAAATTTGTACATGTCCACATTTATAATGAAAACTGCCTATGTAAACTTGTTAACCTGTAAATACACTTTCTCACTGGTGGTGGCACTGTAGCAACCCTACTTTGCTGGAACCAGTTCTGTTTCTCAGCTTCCCAAATTGCCATAAAAGTATTATATGAAAATAAGGATAGAATATATGACTTTAAAATGGGGACTGAATTACACCTGCACACTCTAATGCAACTATCTCCTGCCCTGTAACTCCCTTTCACCCAAAGGCTATACTTGGTCTTCACTCCTTGGGGGTAATTGTAACTTTTGGCGATAGTGTAAATGGGAAAATGTCGGATTGACTTAAGTAGAAAGGAAAATCCGGAGAGGTGTATAACAGTCGGCCGATTCGATATCGCCTGTTAACACTATCGCCAAAAGTTACAATTACCCGCCTGGGTGCAATTGAGCAGTATATATAAAAATCTTGCATTTAGTCCACATCTGTAACATTTCAAAGTGCCAGGAGTATATAAAAAAAGAGAGAATGGCAGTCATTTAATCATTTCATTTTTTTTCTCTCCTGGAGCCTGAAATTTACAAGCACGTGCCAATCTGCAAACTTCTCTCACCAATAGCAATTCATCTCTGATTGACCGCGGGTGTGTTTACTTTCAGCAGTTAGGCTTCCTGCCCTTAAAGGGACAGTTCACCTTAAAGCACAGCTCCACCTTAGCAGCAGAATAGTGGGGCAGAATTTTTCCAGGCTTTCCACCGATCTTCTGCTGAAATTACAGCGGACATTCGGGAGAACCCCCGCAGAGATCCTCGAATCTTTTATTTTTAAAAAAAAGTTTATTTTTTGTTTTTTTACAAGACTGTACTGAAGGTCTAGATTACAGGGCAGGACAGCGGTGCTGTCTCACCTATGCACCGACCCATGGAATGAATGAATACATAGGAACAGGAGTAGGCCATTCAGCCCCTTGAGCCTGTTCCACCATTCAGTTTAGATAATGGCTGACCTGTATCTTAACTCCATCTACCCACGTTGGTTCCATAACCCTTAATACCCTTACTTAACAAAAATCTATCAATCTCAATTTTGAAATTTTCAATTGACCCCCAGCCTCAACAGCTTTTTGGAGGAGAGAGTTCCAGATTTCCACTACCCAGTGTGTGAAAAAGCTTCCTGACATCACCCCTGAACGGTCTAGCTCTTTCTGGACTCCCCCACCAGAGAAAATAGTTTCTCTCTATCTACCCTATTAAGTACTTATGTTCTCATGGCACATTAGTGCTATTTTTACTCAGGACCCAAATGTGGTGACAAAATGCAAACAAAGGACGGCTGAGGGTGAGGGACAGGATATAAGACAAGGGAGAGAGATAAAGGGGCAGGGAGAGAGAATGCAAGAGAAAATAAGTGAATGCAAGTTTGATTCCCTTATGTCTCCTGGGATCCCAGAGTCAGGAATGCTGCTGCAGCCGCGTGCTGAGCAGAATGCCAGCTTCTCCCCGCAAGGGAAGGAACATTTGAGGGACTACCTCATCCAGGTTGTGTCAAGTGCTTCCTAGCCGAGAGCTGCATTGATGGTAGCCTGGGAGCATCCCATCATAATCATCTATTGATTTTCAGAAATAATAAATAACTTGAAGTGTATGACATCCCTGTGACTTTTCACGTCATAGTAGAAGCCTATGTGTCTGAAGTTAAATTAACCTTCTGTTTGGGAGTGGCTGAAGAAATATGATTCATGCCTGTCCCATGTGCCATCCATATCTGATCCCCACTGTTCTTCCTTTCTCTCAAGCTCTCATTTTCATCCTTTCTCATTCTCCAAACCCTGTTTCCTCTCACATTTATCTCACATTTTCTCTCCCTGCCCCTTTAACTCTCTCCCCTGCATCATATCCCTACCCTCACCCTCAGCCATTCTTTGCTTGCATTTGGTCACCACAATTGGGTCCTGATTAAAAATAGCACTAATTTGCCATGAGAACATAAGTATTTTTAGGATCAATTGGCCCAAACAAGGCCAGCACCTCTTTTAAGTTCTGATTGAATCCAGCCTCCTGTCCAGTGAGATAACAACCAGACATGTGTGAATGCCAGTAGTGGCGCTTCCTTTGTCAACTAGTTTAATTGTCAACAGCGGGATGGGGAAACAGAGAAGCCCAATCACCAGTACAGGCAGGAGCTGTTTTTCTGTTAACAAACTTCCAAATACCAGCCAGTTCTAGAGTTTCTCCACATCTGTTGTAACACAAAATAAGAAACCTGCTTAGCAACAGGTTTCCATAATTCATCAACACTGCAAACATTACCAGCTGGTCTCTGGTGAAGGAACAGAAAGCAGCAATTAACTGACTTAGTCTTCATGATTTGACAAAAAAAATCCAGGCCCTAACTAACAAACTAATCAATTGCCCCCAAAGCATTGCATCTCCCAGTGAACTAGTCACTCTCTCCCATACATCATATCACCCAGTGAACTAGTCAATCTCTCCCATACCATCATATCACCCAGTGAACTAGTCACTCTCTCCCATACTATCATATCACCCAGTGAACTATTCACTCTCTCCCATACATCATATCACCCAGGGAACTATTCACTCTCTCCCATACTATCATATCACCCAGTGAACTAGTCACTCTCTTCCATACCATCATATCACCCAGTGAACTAGTCACTCTCTCCCATACTATCATATCACCCAGTGAACTAGTCACTCTCTTCCATACCATCATATCACCCAGTGAACTAGTCACTCTCTCCCATACTATCATATCACCCAGTGAACTAGTCACTCTCTCCCATACTATCATATCACCCAGTGAACTAGTCACTCTCTCCCATACTATCATATCACCCAGTGAACTAGTCACTCTCTCCCATACTATCATATCACCCAGTGAACTAGTCACTCTCTTCCATACCATCATATCACCCAGTGAACTAGTCAATCTCTCCCATACTATCATATCACCCAGTGAACTAGTCACTCTCTTCCATACTATCATATCACCCAGTGAACTAGTCACTCTCTTCCATACCATCATATCACCCAGTGAACTAGTCAATCTCTCCCATACTATCATATCACCCAGTGAACTAGTCACTCTCTTCCATACCATCATATCACCCAGTGAACTAGTCAATCTCTCCCATACTATCATATCACCCAGTGAACTAGTCACTCTCTCCCATACTATCATATCACCCAGTGAACTAGTCACTCTCTCCCATACATCATATCACCCAGTGAACTAGTCACTCTCTCCCATACATCATATCACCCAGTGAACTAGTCACTCTCTCCCATACATCATATCACCCAGTGAACTAGTCACTCTCTCCCATACTATCATATCACCCAGTGAACTAGTCAATCTCTCCCATACTATCATATCACCCAGTGAACTAGTCACTCTCTCCCATACATCATATCACCCAGTGAACTAGTCACTCTCTCCCATACATCATATCACCCAGTGAACTAGTCACTCTCTCCCATACTATCATATCACCCAGTGAACTAGTCACTCTCTCCCATACTATCATATCACCCAGTGAACTAGTCACTCTCTCCCATACTATCATATCACCCAGTGAACTAGTCAATCTCTCCCATACTATCATATCACCCAGTGAACTAGTCACTCTCTCCCATACTATCATATCACCCAGTGAACTAGTCAATCTCTCCCATACTATCATATCACCCAGTGAACTAGTCACTCTCTTCCATACTATCATATCACCCAGTGAACTAGTCAATCTCTCCCATACTATCATATCACCCAGTGAACTAGTCACTCTCTCCCATACTATCATATCACCCAGTGAACTAGTCACTCTCTCCCATACTATCATATCACCCAGTGAACTAGTCAATCTCTCCCATACTATCATATCACCCAGTGAACTAGTCACTCTCTCCCATACCATCATATCACCCAGTGAACTAGTCACTCTCTCCCATACTCTCATATCACCCAGTGAACTATTCACTCTCTCCTGTACATCATATCACCCAGTGAACTAGTCACTCTCTCCCATACCATCATATCACCCAGTGAACTAGTCACTCTCTCCCATACTATCATATCACCCAGTGAACTATTCACTCTCTCCTGTACATCATATCACCCAGTGAACTAGTCACTCTCTCCCATACTATCATATCACCCAGTGAACTAGTCAATCTCTCCCATACTATCATATCACCCAGTGAACTAGTCACTCTCTTCCATACTATCATATCACCCAGTGAACTAGTCACTCTCTCCCATACTATCATATCACCCAGTGAACTAGTCACTCTCTCCCATACCATCATATCACCCAGTGAACTAGTCACTCTCTCCCATACTATCATATCACCCAGTGAACTATTCACTCTCTCCTGTACATCATATCACCCAGTGAACTAGTCACTCTCTCCCATACTATCATATCACCCAGTGAACTAGTCACTCTCTCCCATACATCATATCACCCAGTGAACTAGTCACTCTCTTCCATACCATCATATCACCCAGTGAACTAGTCACTCTCTTCCATACCATTATATCACCCAGTGAACTAGTCACTCTCTTCCATACCATTATATCACCCAGTGAACTAGTCACTCTCTCCCATACATCATATCACCCAGTGAACTAGTCACTCTCTTCCATACCATCATATCACCCAGTGAACTAGTCACTCTCTTCCATACCATCATATCACCCAGGGAACTAGTCACTCTCTCCAATACCATCATATCACCCAGTGAACTAGTCACTCTCTCCCATACCATCATATCACCCAGTGAACTAGTCACTCTCTATCTGATACCATCGTATCACCCAGTGAACTAGTCACTCTCTCCGATACCATCGTATCACCCAGTGAACTAGTCACTCTCTCCCATACTATCATATCACCCAGTGAACTAGTCACTCTCTCCTGTACCATCATATCACCCAGTGAACTAGTCACTCTCTCCCATACCATCATATCACCCAGTGAACTAGTCACTCTCTCCCATACTATCATATCACCCAGTGAACTAGTCACTCTCTCCCATACTATCATATCACCCAGTGAACTAGTCACTCTCTCCCATACTATCATATCACCCAGTGAACTAGTCACTCTCTCCCATACTATCATATCACCCAGTGAACTAGTCACTCTCTCCCATACCATCATATCACCCAGTGAACTAGTCACTCTCTCCCATACTATCATATCACCCAGTGAACTATTCACTCTCCGCCATACTATTGTTGATGATGATTTGTCCATCATGATGACAGCCCATAATTCATCTCCAATTTAACACAGGTTGTAGGTTCTCATATGACTAAAGTCTAATTTCCTCAAGGAATGTTTTCTCGCACACAGGACATTGGATATCAGA
Organism: Heptranchias perlo; assembly: GCF_035084215.1. Classification (NCBI taxonomy): domain Eukaryota; kingdom Metazoa; phylum Chordata; class Chondrichthyes; order Hexanchiformes; family Hexanchidae; genus Heptranchias; species Heptranchias perlo. Next base: position 11,915,186 of record NC_090332.1, on the reverse strand, counting down.
TTGACCTAAGGGCTGATCTTTCCTTGATTTCCTTTGGGCTCTCTTTTCTTTGGCTAGCTGGATACAACTTGATTCAAGCTTTGTCCCATTGTGGATCATCTTTTGCCACTTTTTCCTGTCACAAGCTCCCAAGTGTCAATTGACATGCTATATATTTTTTTGATTGGTCTTTAGGCAATCCTTATATCGTTTGAACTGACCACCACGAGAGCGTAAATAGAACTGATCAGGGTGCTGCTGAGTTCCCTAGCAACCGATTCCATCCCCCACCTTGGCCACTGTCTCCGGCTGAACCAGGCTCGTAACCTCAGCGTCCTTCTTGATCCTAAGCTGAGCTTCCAAGCCCACATGCTCTCCATCACAAAGAACACCTACTTCAGTAACATTGCCCATTCCTCCCCCACCCTCCCCCCCCCCCCCCACAACGCCTCAGCTCATCTGCTGCTGAAACCCTCATCCATGCCTTTGTCACCTCCAAACTGGACCAGTCCAATGCTCTGCTGGCCGGCCTCCCAGCTTCCACCCTCCGTAAATTTCAGCTCATCCATTACCCTGCTGCCCGAATCCTATCCCACACCAAATCCTACTCATGCATCACCCCCATGCTTACTGATCTATATTGGCTCCCAGTCCCCCAACGCCTCAAATTTAAAATGGTCATCCTCGTGTTTAAATCCCTTCATGGCCTTGCCCCTCCCTACGACTGTAACCTTCTCCAGCCCTCGATCCTCAGAACCTTGCGTTTCAGCAGCTCTGGCCTCCGGTGCATTGCCCATTCCTTTCGCCCCACCATTAGCAGCCATGGCGTCAGCCGTCGAGGCCCTACCCTCTGAAATTCTCTCCTTAAACCTCTCCACCTCACCATCCTCTCCATCTTTAGACCCTCCTTAACACCCATCCCTTTGATCAAGCTTTTAGTTACCCATGGTAACACCTCCTTCTTTGTATCGGTGTCAAATTTTGGTCTGATTGTGGTTCTGTGTTCCGTGTTTTTCTACATTACATAAATGCAAGCTGTTGTTGTAGAACACTTTGGGGCTGAAATCACGTCTTGCAATGTTGGTAATAAAACGGTTAGCGTGTTCATGTGATATCCACCGTTGAGGCCTTTCAAATAGCAGACAGAAGAATTTTAAGTGAAACCATGAACACATTTGTTACTAATATCGCATCAGATGATTTCAACCCTTTTTGTATTCACAGAGCATTGTGCCTGTTAAAGTAGGAGAAACTGACAGTCAGCTTCCCCTCCCCCTCCCCCCCCCCCCCCCCCCTCACACACGTGCGCACGCGCAAACACACACACCCCCCTGTTGCCCTGTCAGGAGCAGCATTCAAGTCACACAAAGAGAATTCTCCATCCTATCCATCCAGCTGAAGAAGATAACAGAGTGGAGCAAAAGTGGTAGCTTTAGCTGATCATGAGAGGGGCTTCCCAACTTTGCTTTAAATCTCACTCATTATTTTACTAAATGTAAAAGCAATAAGGCTGCCTTCCAAGGTTCAGTTGGTAGGAATGAAGAGGGGAGAGCACCAGGAAAAATCTGCAGAATTAATTTACTGGGTTTGTGCCAATGGGGAATCTTACCCCTGCCTTCCCCCCCAGTAGTTTGTATCGAAAAATCATCCTTGCATGGGCCGCAGTTTTCCATCAGCAGTGCAAGCTCAGAAAATTATGCCATAAATGCAGAAGTAGCAGCCAGTGTTTTGTGCTAAATCTTCATACTGTTTTAAGAAAAGTGGCTTTGCAGAAAGAAGTAATGTCTAGAAATTACAGGTTGCAGTGGCAGCACACGGCTGCTTAACACATCCACTATTTGAACTGGTTAATGCTCCCAGCTGCAATTTCTAGGCTCGTATGTGCTGAGCAAAACGTGTGTTTAATACGATAGATGTTGATGCTTTCTTTTGCCTCTTGTAGTCTACAACGTTGACTGCAGCACCGTGGAGTGCCCCTCCATTCAGCAAGTGGTCTGTCCGCCCGACAGCTACGAGACTCCGACCCGATTGACTGCTGACGGCTGCTGCACTCTCCCGATACGGTGAGGCCGCTCGTGGATGCTGGTGGTGGTGATGTTGGTGGTGGTGAGGAGGAGTTTCATCCTCTGGGAAGTACAATGTTGAATCCGTGCTGTTCACTTGCTCTGTGTGGGGAGGTTTATTTGACATTTACTCTAGCTGGAATGGCTAAATGCACTGCATGGTGTGGTATGGAACCGTACTGAATAGGCAGGTCCCAGATTGAATCACTATAAACACAGCGTGTGCTCATCTCAGCCAGGGTGACAACAGAGGATGTAAAATTGACCTCAGTAGTCCCGGCCAAGGAAGGAGGAACATTCGGCCAACGTTCCCTCTCCTGATCAATATTTCGGATTCCGGCTGGGAATGGTATCAACGTGGGGATTGAGTAAGGACAGGATTGGAATCAGCTGTGACGCCCTCCATGATAGGATAGCCTGCTGACTCTTACTGCCAAGGCTCACACATAAAGAATGGTCATTCGGGTGAGAGCTGCTGTGTGACCGGTGCTAATGGAATCGTACTGTATTAAGAGTCGCAGCCTTCCAGGGGAAAAGGGCTTGATACTGATATCAAGAAAGGAAGAAATTGTAAATGAAATCTCAGTAACATCACTGCCTGTTTTTTCTGACTTTTGTTTTAGCTCACCAAGACGAGAGATGTTAGTGCTATTTAATGGAACACTTCTCTATCTCAGGTAGCCAGTGTCAGCAGTGTGCGCTCCCGGGTCGGATACAGCACAGTATTATCAGTGGAGCTCACCACTGCCCCAGCCATGCTCTCAGTACCAACCTCAGAAGACCACCCCCTACTGCACCAGTGTGATATTTTTCTATTTCCTATACTGCCCTTCCTCTGGGTGTGATCACCAATTTGTACTAGATTAGGAGCAGTTCTCAGCTGTGTGCCCATATCCTTTAGGCGCTGGATTGAGATGGCCTAAACCTAATTCACATAGGAACGCTACAGCCAGCAAAGAGAGGGGGGGCTTTTCTCCCATCAATCTGAGTTGGATTGAACCCAGATGGCAGAGATAAAAGGCCAATGTCTAACCCACTGCACCACCCAGTCCCCACGTAATTAGCCTTCAGACTAAAGTACAAAAATGATGGTCGCTGTCACATGACGCCAAGTACTGAGAGTCACAAAAGCCCTGGCTGGTGCCACAGAACTCTTTCAATAAGTTTCTATTGCTCCTTCTCCCAGCATCTCAATTTAGCTTGTGGCATGTAAACAATAGAGAAGGCGCATGCCAAGTGAGCCGATGCAGTTTTTAAGCTGAATTCTATGCCCAAAGCTAATAAAAAAAAACGCGCACACACACACACACATACACAACAGTCAGGCGCATTGGATCGTAGCACAGATTCAGGCTGGAAATGCCTGCTCAGAAAGAAAGTAGTCTCGAGTACTCTGAATGGACGCAGAACTTGTGACTTTGGCCCTTCTCTAGGGCACCCGCATGTCTCGCTGCATTCCCTCTGTCGAAACTCTCATTTGTTGTGTCTTGTTTGGGTTCCAGGTGCGAGTGTTTGCTGGGAATCTGCCGCGTCCCAAAGTGCGAGGCTGGCACTGTGCCCCGGATCATCTCTCCCGGGGATGGCACGCCTGGCAAGTGCTGCGATGTGTTCGAGTGCATCAATGGTACGTGCAGATTTTTTTTTACATTCTAAAGCTGCTGTGGAAAAGATTATAAGAGAGGGGGGCGTTGGGGGGTGGTGGAATAAAACCAGAATGAGAAACTTGTCCTGCACAGGGCTGCGGAGGAGGTTTCAGAGATGAGCTGTTGTCAGCCTGCATTGATAGTACTCTAGACTAATTAAAAAAGAAGTCTAAACATTTAAACGTTTGAAAATGTCTTCAATGCTTTTTACAACCTGTGGTTAAAAGCCTGCATCCCCGCTTGAAAACTACATTTTATGACTTCTTTCTCGCTCTTTCGCGCAACTTAATTACAGTTTTTATGAATGTTTGAAAAGCCAGTTGTATAGGGATGTGTATATATATTGTATATATTCCCTGTTCCTCCGGGTTTCCTCAGGTCATGCACTATCTGACGGCAGAATAGTGCTGTTTCTTTTTTTATTTGCTCTCGGGATGTGGATGATGCAGGCAAGGCCACAGTATTTGCCCATCCCTAGCTGCCCTGAGAAGGTGGAGGTGGGCCTTCATCTTCAACCGCTGCGGTCCTTGTGGTGATGGTGCTCCCACAATGGCGTTAGGTGGGGAATTCCAGGATCTTGATCCGGCGTTGGTGGCGGAACCTATGTCGAAGTAAAGGTGGTGCATGACTTGGGAGGCGATGGCGCTGCAACGTCATCGCTGCTCTTGTCCTTCCCGGTGATAGAGGTCGCAGGGCTGGGTGGCGGCGTCGAAGTAAGCTGACGGGCCTCCACCACTGCCGCAGGGAGATGGTCAAGACCGACTTTCCTGCCACTTTTCCCTCTAGTTTGTGTGAGGGGGTTCCATCCCTCTGCTTAGGGTACCTCCCGTCCACAAGCGATGCAGCAGGAATTCGTCAGAATGGTGGATTAGCCCCACCCTGAGGCACCGCACTTTGTGGCTTCAGTGTGCCCAAGTTACTGCACTGCAACGGGACTTTTGAAAGTTTGAAGAATTTAAAACCATTGCGGCAGTCGTATTCGTTTTCTGACAGTTGTTTTTGCTGTTGGAACGCCCCCTTTTCCGTGCCCCATAAACCAGTCCCCCCTCCTGGGATGGCGGGAGGGCCGTCTTCACCCAGGCCTCTGCCAGTGTTACGTTGGGCTGGTTCATTTGTCTTTCAGTCTCCCTGTGCTTTGCTCTGCGCGTCGCTATTGGGCACCCTGCGGGGGACCCTGTGTTTGAATACTCAAGAGGTCCATCTATCCCTGTGCACCCAAGCAGGCCCGTGCCTTCCATTTTAAATTCTTCACCACTTGTCTCACCATGGCCCCGGTGCATTGTATATCTCAAAGAGCATCCAGACTCTAGAGGCTGTTGTTGCTGAGTGATGAGTGTGATATTGAGTTATTTACGGGGGGGGGCGGGGGGTAGGAAAATGCTAATCCAAACGGAAAGAATGTGTTTTGCAAAGTATGAAAGATGTCTCCGACCATAACTTTTATTACTGCTGTGGTATTCATAAACAGTCAACATAGCAACCTCGTGCATCAGCAGGACCAGGCTATTTAAATATAGCACAATGTTTAGACCTTGATAGAAACTAAATATAGAGAATGCTATGCTCCATCTCACTGAAATGCTTGGCACTGTGACAATAATGGCTCAAAGGATAAACGAGTCCACTTGACAACAGCACAATTAAATTCTACTTTGTGCACTGATATTTAGTCAACATTGGAAGAAAATGTCACTGGAATATGTCAGCTTTTGAAGCCCTCCACCACCCCCCCCAACCCCACCTGACGTTTTTATTCAGATTGCAACCTAGTAGCTGCCTGCACTCTTTCACTTCCATTTCCTGCCCTTCCTTCCTTCCCTCCAAACACTTTAAGGAGTTGCGGAGTGATTCCCCCATTTTCAAGAGGTCGTCACGAAGAACTTTGTAAATTAAGACTTCAGCTAGTTATATCTATCAGGAAAGACTGAACAGGCTGGGGCTCTTTTCTCTAGAAAAGTGAAGACTGGGGGGTGACCTGATCGAGATCTTTAAGATTATGAAAGGGTTTGATGGGGTAGATGTAGAGAAAATGTTTCCACTTGTGGGTAGTCCAAAACTGGAAATATAAGATAGTCACTGATAAATCCAATAGGGAATTCAGGAGAAGCATCTTTACCCAGAGAGTGGTTAGAACGTGGAACTCGCTACCACAAGGAGTAGTTGAGGTGACTTAACATTGATGCATTTAAGGGAAAGCTAGATAAACACATGAGGGAGAAAGGAATAGAAGGTTATGCTGATAAGAGTTAGATGAAGAGGGGTGGGTGGTGGCTCGTGTGGAGCGTAAACGCTAGCATAGACCAGTTGGGCCAAATGGCCTGTTTATGTGCTGTAAAATCTATGTAATTCTATGTAAGACTTAGGCACCAACAAGTTTCTTTTCATTCTGTTAATGGAATTGTTTCATCCAAAGCGGTTTGAATGGAAGGCTGAGGGTGGTACAGGGGATTGTGCATGAGGGCAGTTCATTAATGTGGTGAGGGACTATATGTTGCAACAGGTTGGCACACTGTCCTTTCAACTTTGGATCCTGGGTTTGAATCCAAACCAGAAAGATGGGATGAGAAAGTCTCCTGTTTCTTTTTCTTTCATTTTCATCCGAATGCATGAGCCCACACAGTGAACATGAGCATCACCGCCAAACCCAAATTCTGTCCTCACCTGACACCCATGTACGAGCACTTCCAGCAGGAGTCACTGGACGTTAGTCAGGGGCAGCAACCATGGCTGCTTTCCTTGGCTCAGTTGGTATCACTCTTGCTTCTGAGTCAGAAGGTTATGGGTTCAAGTCTCACTGCAAAGACCTGAACACAAAACCTAGGCTGACACTGCAGTGCAGTACTGTGGGAGGGCTACACTGTTGGAGGTGCTGTCTTTTGGGTGAGATGTCTGCCCTCTTAGGTGGATGTAAAAGATATTTTGAAGAAGAGCAGGGGAGTTTCCCCGGTGTCCTGGCCAATATTTATCCCTTATCTAACATAATTAAAACAGATTATCTGGCCATTTGTCGCATTGCTGTTTGTGGGACCTTGCTGTGAGCAAATTGGCTGCTGCGTTTCCTACATTACAACAGTGACTATGCTTCAAAAGTGCTTCATTGGCTGTAAAGCGTTTTTGGGACGTCCTGAGGTTGTGAAAGGCGCTAAATAAATACAAGTTCTTTATTTTCCTTAGTGCGCGGATGCTAAGGCCAGTTGTGTTGTCCCACACGCTGCTGCTGAGATCAGACAGTTCAGGCTGGGAATTGATCCTGGGACATTCTGGTCTGTATGGCGGACCTTTTAGCCACTAGATCACTGAGAGAAGCCAGAAGTGTTTAATCTGTTTCCCAGCAGATGTTCTTTGCTATTAAGATGGGTCCAGCAGCAAGGCAAGGGTGCTGCTTACCTGTGCAACGGCACTCCAATGTGCTTGGCTAGTTTGACATTTGGGACGAATAATTTTCTCCTTGGCTCAAACATTCTATTGAATCGCATCCACTGAAGTTCACAAAGTTATTCAAGCAAAGAGGAATCTAGGTTAACAACAGCTGCAGTGCAACATCTTCAAACCTAAATCTCAGTCTGTTGAGGGTTAGCTAACAGTACGCTGGGATATTTCACACCAGGTATTATTTTAATTTAATTACGGAACTTTTTGCCAATTAATTGTTGTATAATTTATTAATGCAGCAACAAGAACTGAGTTATGAGTAAAGGCTGAAGAAATGTGGATTCTTCAGACTTGAAAGAAGGTGACCCATTCCCCATAGAGGTATATAAAACAGTAACCAGTATCAGGAAGATAAATCCAGAACTCTGCTTCATAACATGGCAGGAGGACAAGAGAACCTCAATTGATGTCAGGAGGTTCTTATTCACATGAAGAGTGATCAACATATGGAAGGAAATTCCATGAGGCAAAAATCCTGGAATCATTTGAGAAACAGATGGATGCTTTGATTGGAGAACAGTAGCTTTCTCTATGGAAATAACTTAAGGATCTTATCTAATGAGCTTTTCTCATTCGCATCTATCTTGTGAATAGGATTGATGCCCACACAGAGGGTTAACAGTCCTGTCCATACCATTGTGGCATTGTGCCCAGTCAAGGCAGATGCTTCCACACATGGAGCAAAGGAACATTGAAAGGGGGAGTCACCCTGGACTCCTTGGGCACACCACCGATTGATCATTCATAGGGCAACATAGAAGTAGTACCTGGGGCAGGGTAGCCATCCACTCTTTGCTAGGGATAGGGCATAGCCTGGAAGGTCAAAGAAACAAAAGTAAGGGGAGATGAAAGAGAAAGCCTTTGCAATAGAATAGCTTCCAAATTACTGTTTTATTATTAGCAGACCAACGTCGAAGGCACTCTTGACATTCTTCATTTATTTTTAACGGGCTAACACCTCTGCTAAAATATCAAACAGGGGAATGTTATACGAGCTTGTTAAGCATTCCTCAGCTGATATTGTCAACAGTAATCTCTAGGCTTGTATTATCTGAGCAGACCATTGCAATCCAATAAGCGGGGGGGGGGGGGGCAATATTGCTGGATGCAGTGCAGAAGTAACCTAGTCATTCTAGAGTTAATGCTCGGTCTGTGTTATTCTAGGCAGGAGTGGGGGTGGGGAGCGATCGTGCATTCACAGCCCATTATGAGAGATTATCTCAACTGAAAGTATTTGCCTCCATTGGTCTTTTCATGGTTGGGGCTTGTCTAAGAGGGAAAGAAAACACCTGCCTGTTGATGTTAACAGTTCTAATCAGGGTCCCCTGCATACCCATGAGCTGCAGAAACAACCAAGGAAAGAAGTACCTGATTGTATTTTGTACCAAACAAACATATCTAGTCATTTTAGTATACAACTCAAAGGGAAAGCAATCTATTTTAAAATAAGTAAAAGCTGCTGAAGAAAGCTGACGTGAGCTATGACCATTAACAACCATCAGTTTAGATTTTGGTTTGTAGCCAGTCCAAGTATAAGTTGTATCTATATTTGTCTACTGTCCGTAATGGAATACATTCTACCCACAAGACTTTTTTATCAGTTTGATTTTGAACAGGTGTACATACTGTTGCTTTAAATCCAGTAAATAGACACTCACACTCACACACACACAGGTGTACACTGATACACAGGTGCACACTGACATACGTACACATATACATGCACGCATTTAGCACACGCACTCACCAATGCACTCAGCACACGTGCGCGTGCACAGCTGGACACGTGCACAAACTCACAAAAATATACAAGGAGGCAGATGTTGACAGCATTGTTTTCAGTTCCCTCTTTGGTTTAGATGTATTTCCTGTCTATATCTGGGTTACCATTGTGTCCTATTTGCTTATTAAATGAGTTTTAATTTTTAGATGTGGTACTTGCAAATTCAACGGTAAGGATGTTATAGGGCTTATTTTTACCTGTTGGTGAGCTTTACACACATCCAATTGGTGAATGTTACTGCTGGTGCTGGAAAAATGAAACACTGTTCTCTTTTTTTTTTCGTGGCACTCAATGTAGGCATCAAATAGTCCCAGGTCAGGTATAGTGGAGATCAGCAAACTGAACATAGGCTAGGATCAAACCTGGAATCTTCCTGGCCCATTTGGCTGAGCTACACTGAGCCATCAGGGGAACTTTGGCTTGTGTCTAAGTCTGTTAGAAGACGCACACCTGTTGTGCGTGCACACAGCCCCCCTCCCTCCCCCACATATACACATACATGCGTGCGCACACAAATCCCTTCCCCAGCACCACGCACACAGGAAAAAAGGCTTCTTTTATATTCGGTGTAGAGATGCTAGTGCCACTGACAGCCAATGCAAGGCTCCCAAAGCCTTAGCAAACCCAACAAGTTTAGGTTTGATGCTGGTTGCACAAGACTCACAAGTCAGGAGCTGTTAGCAGTAGTAAGGCACAAAACCAGTACAAAAGCAGCTAAAATATTTTTTGTGTGGTGTGAATATAAAGCCATCAGGGGAACTATGGCTTGTGTCTAAGTCTGTTAGAAGATGCACACCTTTGATTTCCTTTTCCCTCACGACATAAGAACCATCCAACTCACATAACCAGAAAGATCACCTTCCCTTCCCTTTTCATTCATATTAACGTGCTCTTTTCATTGTAATTCTGTAGCACTCACTTTCAACAACAACAACTTGCATTTATATAGCACCTTTAATGTAGTAAAACGTCCCATGGCGCTTCACAGGAGTGTTATCAGACAAAATTTTACATGAAGAGATATTAGGACAGTTGATCAAAAGCTTGGTCAAAGAGGTATGTTTTGAGGAGCGTCTTAAAGGAGAAGAGAGAGGCAGAGAGGTTTAGGGAAGGAATTTCAGAGCTTAGGGTCTAGGCAGCTGAAGGCATGGCCACCAGTCGTGGAGCGATGAAAATCGGGGCTGCGCAAGAGGCCAGAATTGGAGGAACGCAGAGATCTCTGAGGGTTTCATGACCTATTAGGTCATTTCCCAACTCCGCATTCTTGCGGGCATGTTGCAAACACACTGCTCATCAATTCTGACCATTAGTTTCAACGGTCAGAAAATCATGCTGACTGGCGCACAGATTTCAAATATGTTACAAGGCTCCCCACTGGAAGCATGAAACCGGAAAATGACCTCTAACATGTCAGAAACTAAAATTGTGCAGAATTTCAAAAGAAAGATTTGCCTTCTAATAGCGCCCTATCACACCTTTCTGAAATGTCTCCGAGCGCTTTGCGTTCCATTAACTTTCCAGTGCGCGCACGTAGTTTATTGGAGGGGACTGGGGAGAGAGAGGAGAATCATTCCGGGGCGAGGCACTTCCCAATGGTGAGGGGGGAGGGAGGTGAAAAAATTCAAGTCTGATGTTGTAAATTTATTTATGCTCCAACTTCTTTTGTCACTGCTCAGGAATTCACAACACAGACAAACAGGGCTGCAGCATGCAGGAGTAGACAGACGAACCTTGAGATGATAGACATTCTCAGATTCTTGTGGTTTACCAACCTGAACACATTTCCACATCAGGGCTGGGCTCTGCAATCAAAAGAGTGCGAGTGTTGTTGGCAGGATCTGTACTGCTCCTCCAGTCAACATCATAGTCCTAGCTTCTGTTAGGAAGTACTCGCAGACATCTGGAGGCCACACATTGAAACAATGCGACTCTGTGCCAATAAATTAAGCTTTTTTTTGTAGAACTTTGCTTTTTCTTTTTCTTTCAAAAAAAAATTGGCTTAAAGTTTGCATGTATTTGTAATGCTTCACAAATGTTTGTGGGATGAATACTTTGAACTGGCTCCATGATCATCCCCAGAAAGGGGAAGTGAGTTTTTAATCCTCTTGCGTGTTGAGATATTTTACCTCAGTCTCAAGGGCTCTTTTTCATTGCTAAAAACATACTCATGCTTCTGTACAGATTTAACTCTTTGTCACAGACTGCAGTGATCTTGAACCAGACAGGATCTTGTAGATTTGGAATTTAATTTCTATTATTTAGAAGTGGTTATGCTGCATGTTTACTGCATTGTATTGTACCATATTCAGCACTGCATTTTATTGTAGACTATTTACTATTTCATTACTTTTCCCCTCCTCCCCCACCCCCCCCCAACCTCATATTAAGCTATCCCCACAATCCTTCCTCGCACAAACTAAGATGGAACAGACCTCTCCCAGGAGATTACATGGCTGCGGGGGTTGGGGGGTGGGCAGTAAGAGGTGCCTAGTCACGATGCTCCAACCATCATGAGTGTAGGGCAGGCTTGATGCACCAGCTGGTCTTTTCCGACCCGTCATTTTCATATGTTCGTGTGTAGGCAGCCTGCTCCCAGCCCTCTGCAAGTGCCAATCTTAAGCTGGTGGTAGGATTCCAACCCCCACCCCGATTATCAACTCCACAATGCAGCTTTTGAGCAGCCTGTACGGAAATCTCAGAAATGCGAAATGGATATAAGGGGCTCAATTTTAGGGTTTAATTGCTGGGGCGGGGCTCCGAAAATGGCGGAAATCCCTTCGGGTTTGGAAGCCGGCTCCAGCCCGCCGACTTCCGAGTTTCCCACGGACCCACCTGTGTGCGTGCAGGCAACCCGAAAACGGTACTTACTTATGGCACTTTACCTGTGACAGAGTAAGTGATTAGAACGATTTTTAACTTACCTGGGCAGCTTGCCCACCGCTTCTGATTCACGCCTGGTGAAACCAGGTGTGAAGGGCCGGATCAGGGAACAAGAAACTAAATAAATTAAATAAAAAACCATAGACGGAAATGAAAGCACAAAATTAACCTACCTTTGCACCCTGCTCTGATGTCTCCCTCTCCGATGTTCCACTCATCACCCCCCAACCCCCGACGTCCTCCCGATCTTCCCCTCTCCCCCCCCGATATTCCCCTCTTTCCCCCCCGATATTCCCCTCTCCCCCCACCCAATCTTCCATTCTCCCCCTTAGATCTTCCACTCTCCCCCATGCCCCCCCCCCCCCCCCGGTCTTCCATTCCAGCGCCGGATCACATCTGGCTCTCTCTCTCTCATTCTCGTTCCCCCCCCTCACGTTGCAGCTCCTGCCAGCAGCCAGCTTGTCTAATCAGGCTGGCTGCTGGGCAGGAAACCTGGAGAGGACGTTAATCATCTGCGATCGGATCGGAAACGGTAAGTTTTGTTCATGCGGGTTTGCCACGCGCACCTTCACCCCCCGTGCTGCCAACCCGCCACCATTGCAAAATCGACCCCAAGAAGTCTGCTTTTTGAAATAAATGCCAATCTTAACACTTCTTTGTTTCATAAGGCATTAATTACCACTAAGGTTGTTAAATTTTTAGAATTAATTTCAGCAAATATAAGTCCTGATCCCACCCTGCTGCCCCACCCTATTCTGCTCGTGTCTGTCTGGTTTTGGACGTGTCGGCAGGTACCAACCCCGGCTGGCTGCTGGTAGGGCTGCTGGAGTACAACTGTACTTTCTTCTTCCTCTACTCTCCATTTTCTCTTCTTTCCTTTGGGGAGCATCTCCACTCAGTGTGTCTTCCGTACAGCCTGACTGTTCAGCAGCTCACTGAGCAGGGAGTCACAAGCATTAACACCCAACTTCTGCAACTGCAATGGCAATAGCAAGGTGGGACGCTAAGGTGCCAGACAACCAAGATAGCCCTAGTTGTCAGCTGTGACTCAGTGGTAGCACTGTCGCCTCTGAGTCAGACGGTTCTGAGTTCAAGCCCCACTCCAGAGAGTTGAGCACAAATTCTAAGCTGATGCTCCTGGTACGAGTACTGAGGGAGCGCTGCACTGTCGGAGATTCCGTCTTTTGGATGAGAGGTTAAACCGAGGCCCCGACTGCCCTCTGAGCTGGACGTAAAATATTCCATGACACTATTTTGAAGAAGAGCAGGGGAGTTCTCCCCAGTGTCCTGGCCAATATTTATCCCTCAACCAACACCACTAAAACAAATTATCTGGTCATTATCTCATTGCTGTTTGTGGGACCTTGCTGTGCGCAAATTGGCTGCCGCGTTTCCTACATCACCACAACGACTACACTTCGAAAAGTACTTCATTGGCTGTAAAGCGGTTCTGAGCTCATGAAAGGCGCCTAATAACTGCAAGTCTTTTTTTTTAGCCAGGTTTTCTTGTTTTTTTTTTGACGTGCAGTGGGGTTTCCCTATCCCATCATCTCGTCATCTTTGATGGGAGTTGCATTTCACACAGTATGAAATAACTTTTCTCATTTTCCCCTTCCCCTCCCCTTCCATTTCCCTGAGAAACTTAGTGTTCCACTGGTAATTTTTAATGAAATTTCTGGGGGGTGAATTTCTGCCGTGTTTTCAAGGGGTCTTCCGGGAGGGAGTTACAACAAATGAGCGGGAAAGCCAGCTCGGAAATTCACCCCCATTATATTCAATGTTTTGTTCCTGGAATCCGGCTGAAGAAAGACTTGCATTGATAATTGTGCTGTTCATCTTATGCCAAACTTTTATAGATATATATATATATATCTATAAAAGGAGAAAATAATTTATTGCACGGCAAGAAAAGAGGAGAGATTCTGGCTGCTGACATTTCCCATCCCCGCCCCATGTGAAAACATGTAATGATTTACACTGAGAATTGTTTCAATGACATAATGTTGACTGTGAAAGAACGCAAGTGCTGCCACGTTATTGATACAGTGGCTTCCAGTTCAACTCTCAAAGGAAGGCGAGGTACAGATTCTGTACAAATAGCCATCAAAAGGGATCGGGGTGGGGGAATAGTGTGTTTACTCTAAAAGGCAACACATTACTAACTCAACAGTGCACTACTCAGGGGTCACGGGAGGTCAGCATTCTGTTTTTAAGCCGCGTGCAGGCTTTCCGAGCTCCTGATGTCAACGTTCAGGAAGAAATACTCACGAGTCTGGAATTTTCAGGAAATAGCACACAAAACAAAACCAGAGATTCCATCTAGCACTCCTACACCGAGCTCCTGTACCCAGAAGGGATGCAGAACCTTACTGTAAAGGCTGGCTAAACAATACGAGGAGTATGTGTAACCATGTACCAAATTAACAAAAAGAAAAATAAATGGATAGGCGACCTAAAACTGGCATGCATAAAATCACCAAACGCTGTTGAGGGTTAAGGCAGCAATTGTGAAACAAGATAAGTGAGAATTGATAAATCTACCATGGGGAAAACACTTAATAAAATATGTAGCAGCACAAAGGCTAATTTAATGGGGTGATCAATTGTCAAAGTATGGCTATAATTCATGAAACAAAAGAACGTTTCCATGTAACAGGAATATTATGAGGCAAAAAGGGGAGGGTGATTAACGACCCACTGTGCACATACAGATAGGCCCCGATTTTCAAATGAAATTGCGGGTGCTTTAGGGGCGGAGTGGCTGCGAAAATCGGGAAAATCCCGAGCTGGTGAGGAAGCCGGCCCCAACCCTCCGACTTCCGGGTTTCCCACGGATGCGCGCTCGCGCTTCCAAAATGCGGAAGTCCCGCCAGGTAGTTAAAGAACCAAATGTACCTCATTTCTGACATAGTAGATAGTTAAACCGATTTTAAACTTACCTGGACGGCTTTCCCATGGCTTCCGATTCACTCCTGGTGAAGTGCTGGATCAGGCAAAAATAAAGTAAATAAATTAAATAAAAGACCATTGCACAAAGTTAAAAAAACAAAATAAACCTACCTTTCCACCGATGTCACCTGCACCCCCCTGCTTCGATGTCCCCCTCTCCGATATCCCTCTCAGCCCCCATTGTCTCCCTCTCCAATCTCCCCCTCTCCCCCCCCCAATCTCTCCATCACCCCCCCCCCGATCTTCAGCGCCCTCCATTCTGTTCCAGCGTCGGATGACGTCTCTCTCTCTTTCCCTCCACCCTCCACCCGCCCACGACGTTGCAGCTCTTGTTGGTAGCCAGCCTGTCAATCATGCTAGCTGCCGGGTGCGAAACTCAGAAACAACTTTAATTACCACCAATTACATCGCGATTGCATCGGAAAAGGTAAGTTTTTTTTATTTGGGTTTGCCACGCGCACCTCCACCACCCCCACCCCCCCGCTGCCATTTCAAAATTGAGCCCAAACACACCACTGTAATTGAATCTAAAGGGTAAGAAGTGTCTGACATTATCGTGACATCCAGCAGTGATTAGTGGCGTTATAGGTTAAGATAAAGGGATGCTTCCTCGATAACGCTTCAGAACAGATGGCGGTGTAAGGCAGCTTGATCTCTGGAGCATTGTTCTGAGCACTAATTGGATGTAATAATGGCAATTGGTTGAAGATGAGCACAGGTTAGTAAAATATCCCCAACGTGATTTGCGTAAAGTTCGCTTGAACAAGTATCCCTTCGTCCACCCTACCTCTGAAACCGCCACCAGCCCCGCATCCCGGCTTGCACTCTCCACTCTTCTGATTGGGAAATTGTGCGTCTCTCCAAACCCCCCCCACCCCCCCCCCCCCCAACATCGTTCTGCTCTACCTCAGTGCCAGAGCCGTCAGCCAGCGTGATACTGCTCTCTTGACTCTCTCCAAATCTCTCCATCTTGCTTCATCTCCCCCATTTTCAAGAACCAACTCAGTGACCTACCTGTTCAACCGCACCTTTGGCCACCTCTTCTAGCACTGCTTCCAATTCTTGCTCGAATTACCCCCCCACCCACCACTGCCCCCATCTTGTGAAGCACTTTGGGACTTCGCAGCATATTAAAAACACTATATAGGCGTAAATCGTTAACAGTATTTTTTTGCTTCAGCTAATGTGCACATTACAGAATTTCTTCCTCGATTTTATGCAGCACAGTGGTGCAGGGCGACAGAATGATGGGACACACGTTTGACTTATCTCATTCCATGCCCTATCCTCCCACTCTGCTGAGTTGCCTAATCTCAGCTGGGGTGAGATGGTGAGTCAAGGTCAGGTGCCTCCCCAAAGCGTGGGAATCACTCTGTCTTTGAGCAACTGGTTGAAGAGTGACCCTGACAGAGGCTTGGGTGCAGGTTGATTAACTGCTCTGCTGCGGTGGCCTGAGGCCTTTGAGAAACGAGCAGGATGGGGAGAAATAGGGAGATTTCTCCCATATCCTTATTTTAAAAGAAGTCACAACATTATCTTTTTTTCCTTATATTCTGTTCCCCTTTCCCATGTTACTTCGCTGTGTCCCCAATGACCTCCCTAGTTGGGAGTACTGGAGCTTGACATTGATAGACCCGTCAAGGGGATGTATGACAGTATTAGTTTCCCTTCCTGACCCAGACAATCAGGTCAAGACTGAGGAAGTTCGTCCTCCAGGAGTCCCCAAAGTGCACTGAGACTAGAGTTCAGACTCGGGTTTCCTAGTCAAACGTCCCAGCTCTAGCAATGTACTGTCAAGCCAGCCATCATCTGTTGTACTGCGTTTATGCGAACGTGCAGAATTGTGGTCAAACCAACACGCCTCCCTCAAAAAACAAGTGTCTGTTTTGGGTACACGGGAGGTTGGTAAGCTTCAAGGCTTTACATCGTTCCATAGCAAGACTTAAAGTCAATTCTCTTGTTCGTACTTGCCTTTCAACATGTGATTCTTAGAGCCAGCCCAAAATCTTGTGGCTGCACCCTGGTGAAAGTTGCCACTAATGGTGCCCCATGAAACAAGAATAGATAGCAAAGTGCTGGCTCCAGCCCAGAACATTCCAGATTCTCGATTTAGAAGACAGCAGTCCGTGTTGCCATGTTAGAAGTCCTGCCATGTGAGATCGCAGCATGATCTTCCTTGATGCGTGCTGAAAGCAGACTCCTAATCATGGTTAATTCTATAAAAACATGCTTCAGTGGGCACATGTATTGCCAATAGTGTTAGCAGATGTGCATTCCCTTCTTTTCACGTAATTGTTTTTAAAATCACTTCATGGTTGTGTTTTATTTTCTTTGCTGCCAATCACGCAAAGGGGCAAACCTGTGACCAGGGGCATTTACCTGCAATTACTCTTTAGCCAGCTCAGGATTATGACAATGTCACTCTATCAGCAGTTTCCTGCTTATTACAAATGTGTTTAAACAAAAGAAAGAAAAAAAGAAAGAACTTGCATTTTTGCACCTTTCATGACCTCAGGACATCCCAAAGCACTTTACAGCCAGTGAAATACTTTTGAAGTGTAGTCACTGTTGCAATATAGGAAATGCAACAGCCAATTTGCACACAGCCAGGTCCCACAAACAATCATGTGATAATGACCAGATAATCTGTTGAGGGATAAATATTGGCCAGGACACAAGGGAGAACTCCCATGCTCTTCTTCAAAACAGTGCTTGAGATCTTTTACATCCACCTGAGAGGGCAGAAGGGGCCTCGCTTTAACATTACATCTGAAAGACAGCACCGTTGACAGTGCAGCGCTCCCTCAGCACTGCACCAGAGTGTCAGCCTAGATTATGTGCTCGAGTCTCAAGTGGGACTATGAACCCACTACCTACTGACTCACAGACGAGAGTGCTACCACTGAGTGACAGCTGACAAATAACATCTTTAGTTCCCCTGCCCTTCCTGCAGCCTCCCCCACTTTCTCATGCTAGGGTACTGTCCCACAGCCGCGGGTACCTCGCCCAGAAGCCACGTGCTTCATGTGTAAGCCTGGGCAGCACGCTATTTGGCTTATACAGAGGGCATTTCACCTGACCCCAGACACAGCTTTCAACCAGCATTCACACACTCGCGCACTTTCCAACAAGCGTCACTGGATAGCGGTCAGGAACGTGAACCCTGGCTGATTTTTTTCTCCCCTCCTCCGCAGCCTGGGAATACTGAGGCCAATTATAGTATCCCTACTGCCTTCGAAAGTACATATCTATAGCTGTGAGGACAGGGCCAGATTTGTCTGTGATGCTTCACATGGTAAAATAGCACAGGGACTTATGAAGACCTTTCCTCTTGTCTCCTCCAATTTCATGATTTTCTTGTAGTCTCCACCCCGTAAGCTGTAATTCTTTTCAAAGCAAGGGTTTCTTCCCTTACTTCCTAATATATGATTTGTTGGTTGTTGTACAGTTTCCCCAAAGCTAAAGAGCTCGTGGCTCTCTTGTGTGAAAGTGTGCTAGCTGGTCTCCAGCACAGTTATTCAGAATAATTGCCTAATGCCAAAGGTGCCCAGGATCCATCCAGCCACATCCGGCGGGGAACATTGGCAACAGAATTGCCCTCCCTCCTATTACTCAGCTTCAGTAAGATGTTACAGGTGTAGCCTCAGGGAAAGCAGCAGCTCCTGCAGAAAGTTGAAAGGAATTTAGTTGCAGCAACTGTTGAAATATGAGCATGAGACAGACTGAATAATGGGTTTGTGAGGGCTGGAGGATTGCCTTCTGGTGTGTTTGTCTTTTTTGTAACACAGAGTCCATTACAGTGTTTTCAATTGGAATAACAATTGTTGATTCAGTTCAGCAGTAGCCAACTGACCAGGGACAAGAAATTTCAGCTGAATTCAGACAAGTTACTGGAATAAATGCGCTCTCTCTTTCTCCAACTTTCTGCCTATCATTGTCTTAATCACTCACTGCCTCTCTCCTATGCTCTGTCTTTGTCTGATTCTATATGTGTATATGTCTCTGTCCATTTCTTTATGTCTCTATTCCTGTGTCTCTATCCATTTCTATGTGTGTCTCACTTTCCCCATTTCTGTCTCTGTTTCCATATGTGCGTCTCTCTCTCCCTCCGTTGCTTATCCTATGTATGTCTCCATATCCATCAGTTTCTCGTTCTGCCTCTTCCTTCATCTGTTTCTGTGTGCAGACGTTCCTTAAAACCTTCCTCTTTGACCAAGCTTTTGGTCACCTGCCCTAATGTTTCCTTCTTTGGCTCAGTGTCAGTTTGTGTCTGATTACACTCCTGTGAAGCACCTTGGGACGTTTTACTACGTTAAAGGTGCTACATCAATGCAAGTTGTTGTTGTTGTTGTTGTTGTTGCTGCTGCTGCATGTGTATCTTTCTCTCCATCAGTTTCCCCCGTGTGTCCTTCAGCTCTCCTGTCGGTTTTTCTCTCTCTTTTTCCATTGTATGTTATTCGCTCTCTCTTTCTCTCTCTCTCTCTCTCTCTCTCTCTCTCTTTATCTCACTATGTATGTCTACGTCTTTCTTCCGATATATGTGAACTCTATCCATTCTTATTTCGCTATGTGAATCTCTCTCTATCTCTCTGTCTGATTCTCCCATCTATTTGCCCTCTCTCCCCATCCTTTTCTTGCTCTGCATGTGTCTCCTGTATTTTATTTTTTGATAGTGATCACGTGAAAGGCCCTTTCGCAGTATGAGTGGAGCTGACAGAGAGAGACCCAGTCTGCACTCCCGTTGCACAGATAAACCCCACTTCTTCGTCCCTGACGGTATTGTATGTCCGTGAAAATGTGGGGCTACGATTCTGCCGTAGGATAAGGGAGCCAGTTTTAGTTTTGTGAGCACGAGGAGCAGTCCCTTACGTTTGCTGTATGTGGAACTCTGTGCAAAGAAGCAGAGCCCAGCAGGCCCGTGAGAGCCAGCTCTCCACTCCAAATGGGAGAGCAGTGCACAAAATGTGGCTCACCAGAAATGGGGAATGAACTTGTGTGAAGTCAGTTTGCAGCTACAAATTTATCTTCATCTAGTTTATCATGAGATACTGAAGGGCAACGGTTTGCTATTTCTGACATCCAGATCAGAGAAATTCTGTCGGCTAGTTCTGAAAGCTGGCTGTTCAGATTTGTCGATGGAAAACATCTGCTCAAGTTTACACAGTGCTGTAAACTAGTGGGACAACTAATCGTCAGATTTTCATTTTGTGGCTGGGATTAGTTATTGGGTTTATCTGGCTTCACATACTCAACAGATGGCAGAGAAATTCCAGAGGGGTCAGTCAATATCCTCAGTTTTGTCGACAAAAAAAACAACTAACTCAAATTGTCCCCACCCCATTTGCAAACAAAGGAACAGGAGTAGGCCATTCAGCCCCTCGAGCCTGTTCCACCATTCAATTAGATCATGGCTGATCTGTATCTTGACTCCATCTACGTACAGGATTGGTTGATCCTGCCCCGACAATGACTCAGTGGGTATAAGTATCGTGTGGTGTGGTACTGAACCACACGGATCACAAATGTCCGCGGTTTGATCCAGGGTCTGTGCTGAGCTATCTGATCTCAGTAGGGGCCTCAGAAATCCTGGGCTGAGGGTGGGGGGTGGTGGGGGGTGGGAGGCGTAAATATTCAACTAAAGCTTGTGATCGCTACCCACCGATCCTAACTGGAAAGCACACATGTGGGGTTGCCAGGTGAGAACAAGTCTCTGGCTCGACTACGACGGTCCGCCAGCTAAATAACCCACTGACGCTCGGGCCTGGATTTTCCTACCGTCTGTAGTCAATTGTAGGGCTCGCTCTTTTAAGAATGGCCGATTGTGGTGAAGTACGAGAGAGAGAACAGCTGGTGCCCATGGAAACTTACCCCAAAGAGTCAACACCTTCATGAGAAGGAACGGAGAAAAAAATTTGAACAAGGCGACGATAAAAACAGCAGCTGGCAAAGTTACCAGTGTTGTCGGCCTGACATAAATTAGGCCACAGCCACTGGTGTGACCGAGTCTAACGGAACTTTTTGTGCTCTGTCCCTCCAGAGACAAAGCCCACCTGCATATTCAACGGCGTGGAATATTACGACGGGAATATGTTCCGGATGGATGCATGCCGCTTCTGCAGGTGTCAAGGGGGCGTCTCGATTTGTTTCTCAGCGCAGTGTGGCGAGCTGCACTGTGACAGGTACTACGTGCCAGAAGGAGAGTGCTGCCCAGTCTGTGAAGGTAATCCTAACTTTACCAACCTCTCTGCACGAAGGTAAACTACTGCGGTAAATTCTCGTCTTCACCACCTGGTGGAGCGAATTGCCCGCCCGTTACAGAACCCGGCCGATTATCTTTCGATTAAAATCAGTGGAGTGAAAATCGGACGGGTTCTAAACGGGCGGGCGATCTGCTCCACCAGATCACCGCCCAGGTGATGAAGGCAGTAAGTTAAGAAAGACTTGCATTTATATAGCGCCTTTCACAACCTCAGGATGTCCTAAAGCGCTTTACAGCCAATGAAGTAATGTAGGAAACGCAGCTGCCAATTTGCGCACAGCAAGGTCCCACAAACAGCAATGTGATAACGATCAGCTAATCTGTTCTCAGTGATGTTGGTTGAGGGATAAATATTGACCAGGGCACCAGGGAGAACTCCCCTGCTCTTCTATGAAATAGTGCCATGGGATCTTTTACATCCACCTAAAATGGCAGACAGGGCCTCGGTTTAATGTCTCATCCTGAAGGTGGCACCTCCAACAGTGCAGCACTCCCTCAGTACTTCACTGGAGTATCAGCTTAGGTTTTATGCTCAAGCTCTGGAGTGGGGCTTGATCCTACAGCCTTCTGACTCAGGGGCAAGAGTGCTACCACTGAGCCATGGCTAAGACCTTTAATTAATTTACGTTGGAAATGTACCCCAGGTCACACATATCAGAAGGTCCCAGGTTCAATTCTTGGTCTGCGCTGAGTTAGCTGACAACAGTTGGGGTGTTCTAGTCGGCTTCATTGCCTCTGGGTTAGGCAGGGAGGGGATAAAACACATTTAAGGGGAAGCTAGATTAGTACGCGAGGGAGAAAGGAATAGAAGGATATGTCGACAGAGTGGGACAAAGCTCGTGTGGAGTATAAACACCGGCATAGACCAATTAGTGCCGAATAGCCTGTTACTGTGCTGTATATTCGCTGTAATTCTATGTAAAGAATCAGCCACAGTTCCCTTTCTTTGGTTACAATGCAGTCTGCTAGAAAACAGGTGTGTGAGCGGCAGGTAAGAGCAGGATCAGGCTCGACTGTAATGACCCCCTGCTCAAATAGCCTGCTGATACTATCCAGTAGAGAATGGCCACCTGAACGAAAAACAGGAAGATCACCAATAACGCTATACTCCAGCATCAGTCGCTGCCTTCAGGAAAGATGAGGAGGAAAAACGGACTTGTATTGATCCGGATTGGCACTAATGCGTCCTCTAAGTGCGCAGTAACTAATGCCATTAACTCATCTCTAACCCATTGGCAGGTTTTTTATTAGGGCATAAGAAATTGTTAAACTGGCCCATTAAGCTCCATTGGACCAGATCTATTACATGGCAGTAACAGGATTTCGCTCACTGCTCTAGTGCATTTCAGTTATTTAAAGGGATGCTGCAGTTTCCAGTCTACTCCTGTTTAATGCACTGAACCACAATACCTTTACCCTGGTTCCCACCCTGGCTTCATTGCACCTTCGCACGGAGAAGTAAATGTTTTCTCTTTACTGAAAGCAGCTTTGGAAGAGTCGAGGTGCATTTATATTGCACGAGGAATCGTGAAAATTGGTGTCAGAATCTCGCACAAGCTGTCGGGGCTCACTGAGGCCTTGTTGTTGCGGACACCCATGTTTAGCGCAGCCCTGCCCGTTTTACGTGCAGCTCGCGGCTGGCTGCATGGAACTTCCCGCGCTCGGTGGAC
Organism: Heptranchias perlo; assembly: GCF_035084215.1. Taxonomy (NCBI): domain Eukaryota; kingdom Metazoa; phylum Chordata; class Chondrichthyes; order Hexanchiformes; family Hexanchidae; genus Heptranchias; species Heptranchias perlo. Next base: position 11,892,528 of record NC_090332.1, on the reverse strand, counting down.
CTGGAAGCGCCAACCTTATGTAAAAAAAACGCCTTCGGAAAGGCATCGTATCGTCAGGAATTGATGTTGTGTTGTTTACTGCCGCCAAATGAACCGTATTGGATAGCTCACCCCTTCCCCCTCGCCCAGGATACTGACTCATGCTGGACTATATCAATAGGTGAGCTGCAGTAGGGGTTAAAATATTCCCTGTTTTATTTCCCCTGAAGTTGCAGCCAGCAGCGTGAGGTGCGACATTATGAGCTGACCGCAGTGGACTGCGAGCAGTCTCTCCGCAGCAGTCCATGGCTGGGCCTCATAAGTGGCAAAAGGTCCACTTTCAAGTCTCTTGGATTTTCTTAACTGCGGAGATGAAATGATAAACAAGACTTAGCATTAGCAGCTGCATTTTTGAGGAGCATTGCCTGCCTTGAAATAGAGGGTGCCAGGAGACTGGAGATTCCCTTTCAAAGGGCTTGTGGCACTATTATATTGAAGTAGACTCTCCTAGGAGAGAGGTACATAACCAGGGACCCGGCAACTCAGTGTGGTGCCGTCCCCTGCTTGCCTTTCGATGCCACCAAAACCTGATCTTTATCAAGTAAGTGGAGACTGGTGGCACCGTGCAAGACCCACCAAAGGTCTTAACTCCAGACCTGGTGCTGTTTATATTTGAGATTGCGTGTTTCCCATCACCGGCACACTCCTAATGTAAAACCACATTCACAGCCTCAGCACTGCCGTAGAACTCTACTTACCCACAATTGACTCCACTCTGGATTATTTCTATAACCAGCAACAAGATTTCTCTTATATTACAGCCCATTCTCCAGAGACAGCGTGGCACTAAACGAGGCGATGTTCCTGTCTCTATAGACAGTGCTGTACTATAAACGCGGTGTAAGATGAAACGGAAATAGGGGCGTATGACAGATGTCAGGTTGATAACACAAGTGAGAACCAGGCAGAATATAGAAAGTTCGGAGGGGGAGTGAAAAAGGAAATAAGAGAGGCAAAGAGAAAGTATGAGAATAGACTGGCGGCCAACATAAAAGGGAATCCAAAAGTCTTCTACAGGCATGTAAACAGTAAACGGGTAGTAAGAGGAGGGGTGGGGCTGATTAGGGATCATAAAGGAGATCTACTTATGGAGGCAGAGGGGATGGCCGAGGTACTAAATGAGTGCTTTGCATCTGTCGTTACCAAGGAAGAAGATGCTGCCAGGGTCTCAGTAAAGGAAGATATGGTTGAGATACTGGATGGGCTAAAAATTGAGGTACTTGAAAGGCTAGCTGTACTTAAAAGTAGATAAGTCACCCGATCCGGATGGGATGCATCCGAGGTTGCTGAGGAAAGTAAGCGTGGAAATTGCGGAGGTACTGACCATAATATTCCAAACATCTTTAGATATGGGGGTGGTGCCAGAGAACTGGAGAATTGCAAATGTTACACCCTTGTTCAAAAAAGAGTGTGAGGATAAACCCAACAACTACAGGCCAGTCAGTTTAACCTCGGTGGTGGAGAAACTTTTAGAAACGATAATCTGGGACAGAATTAACAGTCACTTGGACAAGTGTGGATTGATTAGGGAATGCCAGCACGGATTTGTTAAAGGCAAATCGTGTTTAACTAACCTGATAGAGTTTTTTGATGAGGTAACAGAGAGGGTAGATGAGGGCAATGCAGTTGGTGTGGTGTATATGAACTTTCAAAAGGCGTTTGATAAAATGCCGCACGGTAGACTTATCATCAAGATTGCGGCCCATGGAATAAAGAGGGCAGTAGCAACATGGATACAGAATTGGCTAAGTGACAGGAAACAGAGAGTAGTGATGAACGGTTTTTTGGACTGGAGGAAGGTGTACAGTGGTGTTCCCCAGGAGTCACTGCTGGGCCCTGCTTGATACATATTAATGACTTGGACTTGGGTGTACAGGGCACAATTTCAAAATTTGCAGATGACACAAAACTTGAAAGGGTAATAAACAGTGAAGAGGATAGCGATATACTTCAAGAACATATAGACAGGCTGGTGGCATGGGCGGCGGACACGTGGCAGATGAAATTTAACACAGAAAAATGCGGTGATTTTGGTAGGAAGAATGAGGGGAAGCAATATAAACTAGAGGACACAACTCTAAAAGGGGTACAGGAACAGAGAGATCTGGGGGTATATGTGCACAAATCGTTGAAGGTGGCAGGGCAGGTTGAGAAAGCGGTTAAAATAGCATACGGGATCCTGGGCTTTATAAATAGAAGCATAGAATACAAAAGTATGGAAGTCACGATGAACCTTTATAAAACACTGGTTTGGCCACAACTGGAGTATTGTGTCCAGTTCTGGGCACCGCACTTCAGGAAAGATGTGACGGCCTTAGAGATGGTGCAGAAGAGATTTACTAGAATGATTCCAGGGATGAGGGACTTTAGTTACATGGATAGACTGGAGAAGTTGTGGTTGTTCTCCTTGGAACATAGACGGTTGCGAGGCGATTTGATGGAGATATTCAAAATCATGAAGGGTCTAGACAGAGTAGATAGAGAGAAACCTTTCCCATTGGCGGAAGGGTCAAGAACCGAGGATATATATTTAAGGTGATTGGCAAAAGAACCAAAGGTGACATGAGGGAAAACTTTTTTACACAGCGAGTGGTTAGGATCTGGAATGTACTGCCCGAGGGGGTGGTGAAGGCAGATTCAATCATGGCCTTCAAAAGGGAACTGAATAAGTACTTGAAAGGAAAAAAATTGCAGGGCTACAGGGATAGGGCAGGGGAGTGGGACTAGTTGGATTGCTCTTGCACAGAGCCGGCGCGGACTCGATGGGCCGAATGGCCTCCTTCCGTGCTGTAACCGTTCTATGATTCTATGTACCTATCTCTGAAGGTTGTACTATAAACAAGGTGGTGCACCTGTCCTTGGAGACAGTGCTGTACTATATTACTCTAGGCCAATGATCCTAGTGAACCTCCGTCAGCGTGGTGTTCAGGAGCACTGTCTGAGTTCGAGTTGTTTAGTATCCCTGAAGGCAAACAATATCTTGGCACTTTCATAATGCTTTGCATGGTCTGAAATGTCCCGAGGTTCTTTATAGGGAGGTCGAGGTATCTGAGCAAAGAGGAGGACAAAAAGAAAGTTTAAATCAGCAAATTAACATATGAATGCGGCATTCCTTTTTGGAATATTGAATACCGTATCAATCTGTCGTGCCTGCCTGTCTTCTGCAGCTTGTGCTCACCCACTGTGTTTGTGTGTTAGATGTGTAAGTGCGTGTGTGTCTCACAGATATATTTGTATGTTTCTCATGTCAGTCCCTCTCGCACGTGTCCGTTTCACTTGCCATGTCTGTGTGCGTGTCCATCTGTCACTCGCCTGTGCGAATCTCTTTCATGCTGCATGCCTATTTCTCTCGTGTGTCTGTCCCCCGCCTTGTGTGCCCATCGCTCCCTTTTGATGGCGCCTGTCCCTCTCTGTTTGTCTCTTGCGTTTATCCCAAGAATTATCAACACCATCGTCCCGGTTTGTTAACGGCGCTGTATTTTCCAACAGATCCAATCTACCCAATCCACAATCCCGCCGGGTGTTATGCCAACGGCCAGATCCGCGCGCATGGCGACCGCTGGCGTGAAGATGACTGCACTTTCTGCCAGTGCATTAACGGCGAGCCCCACTGCGTGGCTACAGCGTGCGGTCAGAGCTGCCTGAACCCAGTGAAGATTCCCGGGGAATGCTGCCCTGTGTGCGAAGGTAGGAGACCTTTCAAAATTGAACATTTAACGTACTCATTCACGATGAGTAAAAGTCCTTATAGAAACCGGCCTGCGTAAAAAAGATTGTAGTCTGCGTGCTCAGGGACAACTATTTCAGTGGGAGACAATAAAAGGACACCGATGCTTATGCTAATTGATAGCGTTGCGCATTAATATTCTACTCCTCCAGTGCTGTTAATGATAATTATTCCTGGAAGCCAAAATGCTTTTCAACAGCTACTTCAGCTTTGAGTCAGACTCATAGCGTTTTATTGTGAGGGTAAGCCTCCAGTGCCAACGCGTGCTGCCCACTGTGCACTTTCAGCACAAGAGACGCAGACTCCGCACCTTCAGCGCCTTCAGGGACCCGAACTTTCTTTAGGTCGGCAGAGCGGCCGACTGAGACCGTGCGAAACACAGAGCCCCCTCTTCTTATCGGCCTTCCGTCAGAGCCTAGAGGCGTGGCGGCAAAGGAAAGCCGGGAGATTGGCATTCGGAGGCCCTCGTTCTCCACCCCACGCCCCCGCAGCTCTCCAGAATCAGTGTCAAACCGAAAGCCTCGAGCTACTGCTTCCGTACAAACTCCAAGGTGTAAGGTGGCGGGGGTGGGGGGGTGCCAATTTTGATATTGAAGTTCTGCTGCAGCATATTGTCGCCAGTGGCGATTTTTAAAAAACCGCTCATCAGCTTCTTCAATCTCCGGAACCCCGATTATAACCTGGGGCTTGCCTCTCACCCCAACTCGCCGACGTGATGCTGGGGTCATTTTAACTCCCAGGCCTCATCACCGTACTCCCGGTCCGATTCCCGCCCAAACCCGCCGGGAAATGACGTGGAGTGGGAAGCCGCCGCCAGGACCCACAGGAACAGTCCGTGGCTGTTAGGGAATTGTGTCGAGGAGGACCGGATGCAGTGGGGGAAGGGGGGGAGAAGCCTGGGGTAGGAGAGGACCATGGTTTCCTTGTGGGGTCTGGAGGAGCTGCTCCCTACTCCCTCAGGCCCCCACAGGGAAACCTTTAGGAAATTAAATGACTTACCGTCTCGGCCCCTCTCCTGGGCCTGCTGCTCTTTGGCGCCGGCTGTTGCTGGTGGAGCCAGCAACTGTGTGTTAAAATGGCGCTGGGTGTGAATTACAGTCAGACCCAGACCTCCATTTTGATGACACTTGCCTGCTTGCAGCGAGGGCCCCGTGGCTTTCGAAACCCGGGACATACAATTGCACAAGGTTCCAGGCTGGAAGGAAGAATGCCACCTCTATTTTAACCCCCTCCACCGCACGCCCATTCTAGTCAGGAGAGGGGAGCCGGTGGGGTGGGTAGTGGTTAAAATTGGCCCTCTGGTGTCTAGGAGAAGGAATTGCTTGCTTTGTGAAATACTTCACACACACACACACACACACAGACACACACACACACACACACAGACACATACACGAACACACAGACACATACACATGCTCACACACAGATACACACACATACACACACACATATACGCACACAGACACATATACACATACACACATATACACACAGACATACACACACATTCACACACACAGATACATACACACAGACACATACACATACACACACGCATACTCACATACACACATGAAAACACACACACACACACACACACACACACACACAGCTCTCCCAAAATTGCTGAAGCCAGACAGCACTGATTCAAGTAATGTAGGTCATTCCCTCGTTTCAGACGGGAAAGCAGGAATCTGAGGAATGCGAGTGGTAAATGAAAAGTTATTTTTGGAATGATGTGTCTGTTTTCACTGGGTTCTTACAACAACATTTACAGTACATTTTCAAATCCACGTCTGGCAGGTGGCTGCTTTGAGGCAGCAAGTAGTGAAGGAAACTTACATATAGAGCTCTATAACATGTGCTGTATGTTATATATGTACCTATGATATGTAGTGTAAGGTATGTTTCTGTATAATACATGGTAATATCAGTAAGGCTCCTTTCTTGTACAGAGTCTCGCTACATGGGAATGTAAATTGGAGATACGACTATAATTCTACATACTATATTTCCTTTGCATGTGTGTGTGTGTGTGTCTGTCATATGTTGTATAATCACAAAAAAGGTTTGGATGAAGAAAGCCCAGCAGCCCATTTGATCTTAGTGCAGCCCTTTTTATCTCATCCAGCCAGGATACCAACCCAAATGTCTTCCCCATTACAGCATCTAGGTGTTTCTTAAATGAGTCCATTGTTCTGGCTTCAGCCACAACCTCCTGGCAACCCACTCCAACTGCTGCTCACTTTCTGTGCAAAGAAATGCTCCTCGGCATTTGTCCTAAACTTGCCCTTCACAAATCCTGACCCTGTGCCCTCCTGCCCTGCAGTATCTAAAAGTATTGGTCCAGGTTTTTTCTTTCTCCAACCCATCCTGAGTCATAAGGTTGTGGGGTCAAGTCCCACTCCAGAGACTGGAGCACATAATCTAGGCTGGTACTTCAGTGCAGTACTGAGGGAGCGCTACACTGTGGGAGGTGCTGCCTTTCGGATGAGACGTTAAACCGAGGCCCCAACTGTCCTCTCAGGTGGACATAAAAGATCCCATGGTACTATTTGAAGAAGAGCAGGGGAGTTCTTCCCAGTGTCCTGGTCAATATTTATCCCTCAACCAACATCACTAAAACAGATTATCTGGTCATTATCACATTGCTGGACATGAAGCTGAGTTCGGATCGGTCAATGCCCTGTGGGTGGCGGAGCGGGCCCAGGGGCTATGTGGCCGGGTCCTGCTCCGACTTCTTGTGTTCTTTAGATTTGTGGTTGGGATCAGATCAGCCATGATCTTATTGAATGGCGGAGCAGGCTCGAGGGGCCGATTGGCCTACTCCTGCTCCAATTTCTTATGTTCTTATGTTCTTATGCTGTTTGTGGGACCTTCCTGTGCGCAAATTGGCTGCCACGTTTCCTACATTACAACAGTGACTTCACTTCAAATGTACTCCATTGACTGTAAAGCGCTTTGGGATATTCTGAGGTCATGAGAGATGCTATATAAATGCAAGTCTTTATTTTCTTTCTTTAAGATACCTCTATAAGATCCCCTCTGAGATGTCTCTTTTTCAGGCTGACCAGCCCTAGCTTATCAAATCATTCCTTAGAGCTGTTTATGATCAACCTCATTGTTCTCCTTTACCCTCTTTGGGCCTTGAGGCTCCCTTACAGCTTGATGATCCAAACTGTATACCATAGTCCAGGTGTGACCTGATCAGGGCACACACGGACTCACTATGCCTTGCCTTTGATACCAGGCATTGTTCTATGTGATGATACGAAGCACCATTTTGAGAGCATAATAAATCCTTTTTAATTTACTCCCTCCCTCACGACACTTGCCGGGATATACTTCCCTAGCTGTCAGCAGTCCTCCTGTACCTCAGCCCTGTGGCCATTGGCAGGCTGTTCAGTTGTGGGAGGCATCACAAATGAGCCTCGTCCTATCTACACACACGCACTTTCTAACCCTGGGTCACTGGGCAGTTATCAGGAGCATTAATCCAGGCTGAAATCAAATCAAACCTTTTTTCCCCACCCAACAGCCCTGAGTCTGTTGTAATGTCCCTGCTGCTGCAAGAGTTGAGATCAACTAAGTCGGTACAAACTAAGGATCGAATTATGCTCTCTCTTGACCTTCGAATCCCTCGCCCCTCCCTATCTCTATAACCTCCTCCAGCCCTACAACCCTCTGAGATCTCTGCATTCCTCCAATTCTGGCCTCTTGCGCATCACCAATTTCTTTCGCATCATAATTGGCGGCCGTGCCTTCAGCTGCCGGGGCCCTAAGCTCTGAAATTCTCACCCTAAACCTCTCCACTTCTCTCTCTTCCTTTAAGATGCTCCTTAAAACCTACCTCTTTGGCTAAACTTTCAGTCACCTGTCCTAACATCTTACGTGGCGCGGTGTCAAATTTTGTTTGATAACCGCTCCTGTGAAGCGCCTTGGGACGTTTTACGGTGTTAAAGGCGCTTTATAAATGCAAGTTGTTGTTAGTACCACACCACAAAGCCACTTGCCCCCCCAGTCAGTAAAATAAATAATAATAACATAATTTGGAATGTAGTCAGGGATAAAATTGCATTGCAAAATTTGTTTCGTAAAATAAGTGGCACAGTAGCAGTGGGACAGCACATTAAAAAATAGGAAAGTACAGGTATCATGGCTTGCAACATCACACAAGTACATCACAGAGGGAATGTGTCAGAGGAAATGGGAGGGAGCGATGACTACATCCCAAGATTTGCTTTGAGGCAGAGTGCAGAACAAACGCATTCTTGCTGCAGCCGTTATCAAACCAAGACAACATATTATTACGGTGTGGCAGGGAGTTTAAGGTACCATTTCAATCTCAGAAACTGCAAGCGGTTCACTGGTTTATTATAGGAATCGCCGAGTTGAATTATTGCCCTCCAGCTCTCTCTCTCTCTCTGCCATACCATCAATTGATTATTCTCCATTGCACAGTGCACGGGTTTTCCGTGTAAAACATAGGCTGGGGAAATTCTTCGGGCCTGATCCGAGGAATTTCCTGGCCATAGTAACAGGAGCAAGCCATTCGACTCGTTGAGCCTGCTCCACAGTTTTGTTCTTCATAGCAGCTCTACATTATCAATCCCAATTTCCCACTCTTTCTCCGTATCCCTTAATACCCTTACTTCCCAAGTATATTATCTACCTCGGATTGCACCCCAAAGTTCAAGCAGCTGAAGATGTTTAAATTCCCCTTGAGCCACTTTCATTTTGATAATGTTCTAATTTGGATTTCAAGCACTGATTTCCCGGAATCCAGCTGCAAAATTAAAGTGGCCCTTTCAAAAACCACAGGCTTTATTATTTATTTTTGTGCGGACCAAGCCCCGATTTTACGCAGTCTATAAATCTCTCGTACTCTATACCCCAACTCATTTAATCACAAAAGAGCGAGTGTAAATGGGACAGAGAGAAGAGATTGTATATGGGATCCAGAATGAGAAAAAGTGCATTAACAGAAACTCAGAGAGAAACTAGCCTAGCAGGGAGCTGGCAGTGATCCACTTGTTACTGGTCGTGCTCCTTCCTTCAGTGTTTCACACCGAACAGAAATTTCAAGCATCTCAGTATCTTCAGTAGTTAAGTGCCTGACTCATAGCCAGCCAGCCACGGGTCTTGGGGCTGCCAACCAGTGATGGTCGGTCTGTGATTCAACTGTCTGGAAAAGGTAGCTAGTTTTAGTAATGAAGAGATAACACTCTCCCCTGACTCTAACTACAGAAAGAAAGAACTTGCATTTATATAGCTCCTTTCATGACCTCATGACGTCCCAAAGCGCTTTACAGCCAATGAAATACTTTTTGAAGTATAGTCACTGCTGTAATGTAGGAAACGTGGCAGCCAATCTGCGCACGGCAAGGTCCCACAAACTGCAATGTGATAATGACCAGATAATCTGTTTTGTGATGTTGGTTGGGGGGACATAGAAGCGCTAAGTATAATCGTGCCTCCCTCATCTCAGCTTGGGTGCGTTTTGTCCACTTGACTTCCACGTATAGTAGACAAAGCTCGACATCTTTAAGCTGCCCCCACTGGAATCTCCGACTGTCTGATCACAGAGAGGCACTGCTGTCAGCAGGAGCCACAGACCATCCCTGCCTCCACCCAGCCCCCATTGGCTCATGCAAAGTGCAGAAGCCAGCAAGAGGCAAAGCAGACGGTGGGCAAAAAAAAAATCTGAAGTTACCATGACCCAAATTCTTTTAAGGAATTCGGGATGGGCGGTGCCATCACATTCCAGCTTTGAAATCTACTTACGGCAAGTAAATCTCTCAAGCTGTAAGATTTTTATTCGCAGTCTCATAGAGCAGAGTACCTGATGTCACTTGATACACACTGAGGAATACAGAATACAGAGAGCTGGGATTGTGATCGAATGCCAGCAGAGACGCACACACACAAAAAAAAGAGCAATTCTGAGCTGTCCTTTCTGGGAAGCAACACAACCTTTGCAGCATTTTCTGGAATCGAGGCGAATACATCATCACTGAATGAGACCCGGAGGTTTATATGTAAGCGTTAGGTAACAGTAACTGAATCCGGGAAAGACCAGCATTCCAACTAAAATAAAGAGCCACTTTGGTTGCTTCTCCACAAGGGAGGGAGGGAGGGAGAATCGGATGGGATGTCATCTTTTAGGGATGCTTCTTTTTTAAAATAGGAAGGTATTCCACCTCTGCTGTTTGCTTTTCTGTAATTGAATTCAATTCAGTAGAGGACAGATATAACAAAATCGCTTATAACAGAGCATCCTTTGTAACAAATTAATTGTTATGTGCAGACTTTTATCCCTGTTGTTTTATCAGGTAAACCCCCTTAAAACAAAATTGGTTTGAGGCAAAATATCAGCCGGGGCACTTCCATTCTCAATACATTGAACCTTGGCTGCTCTTGGAGACTGACCATTTAAAACACCTTTCAAGTTCCAGTAAGTGTCCAAGAATTGGTGGTGTGCACCCAGTCTGTGGCACCTGTCATTCATCATCCCTTGTTGTATACTCACTCATGTCCAGTTTAGTGAGGCAGTACTGCTTGCATTGCATTAAGTAAAGATTAAGGGTTTGTGATTCCGGACAGTTTCTTAATGATATGTTTTACTGATTGATTTTGGCCTTAAAATGGAGCTGGCTGGATCTTAGGCAAGCCATTGACTCGAAAGATCAGAACATTAGACATTTGGACTTTTGGGGTGACCCCTAAAAAGCAATTCAGAGGATTATCATCATGGGGACTAGTCCCCCTGTACTGACTGCTGTGTTCAAGAGATCTCCATGAGGTGTTTGTCTGCAGAGCAGTCATTGCATTTCAAAAGTAATTCATTGTGTGAAGCACTTCAAGATGTTTCTACATGATAAGATGTTGTGTAAATGCAAGTGTTATTATTATAATAAATTGCAGGAACCTGCAGCACACTACAAAACGATATAAATAAATCTCCAAAAAAGGTATTGGAAAGAAGACATGAAGACATTTACAGCACAACTTAAAGCATTAAAAAAAATGAATTTCAGACATTTTTAAAAGATAAACAGCCTTTTCTTTTTGGTGGGTGAAATTTGAGCTCATCAAGGTGAAGGACGTTAATTCCTGGAAAATAGAACCATTTCTGTGTCAGCATCAAGAACACCAAGCAATCCCAACAGTATACCTCAGCTCCAGAAGGGCACCTGCTCTTGCACCAATGTGGCATTTTGCACCACCCACAACAGCCACTCTCTGAGGGTGATTGGCAATTAGGGTCAGATTCAGAAGAATTTTTTCCCAAAGGGAATTGGTTAAATACTTGAAAGGGAAAAATTTGCAGGGCTACGGGGAAAGAGAAGGGGAGTGGAGAGCTCTTTCAAAGAGCCGGCACAGACACAATGGGCCGAATGGCCTCCTTCTGTGCTGTATCATTCTATGATTCTGTGATACCTGACTGTAATTGACTGGTATTTGAAATGACAAAAACCATGGGGGATAATATTAACTTTGGGCAATGGGAGGGAAAATCAAGTGAGGTGTATAATGGATGGCTAATTCGAAATTGCCCATTTTACACTAACGTCCAATGTTAAAATTACCCACTATGTAACATCTACAGAAGTGACCGTACATATTTAGGCAGTAATCATGTGATGGAGATAGAAAACGGTTCAGGATTTTCAGTTGCTTTTGCATTAGTGGAAGTATTCCTTATCATATTTTTATTAATATTTTATTTATACATACTAATAAAATATTTAAGTAAAGACTTTGCTGTCCAGAGTGGAAAATAGCTGGGACAGAGATCCTCTCCTAATTCTTGTAGCTTACGATCTGAAAGTTTCCCTCAGTAGAATTAATATCCTCTTTATTTCTGTCAATTTTTTTTGAATATTTTAGTTGAAAAAGAGACTATTAATCACTTAATCAAGGAGTTACTGGCTGGAAAGAATTACTGATACTGACAGATAGATCAGGACATCAGTCATCTATAATCCAAACTGAAACAGCGACAATTTAAAGGCGGCTCTTTACTGGAGTGATCGCAATTCCACGGAAGTTTCAGGATGTGGGGAGGTGGGATGGAATATTGTCAGGCGGTCAGCAGGCCAGGGTTGAATGGGAAAGATATGAGGATGGATAAATACTCTGGAGTGTTGCTCAATTCCCTTGGGAATCAGGCAGTATTTATGTAGAATTTTCTCCTAGGAGGAGTGCAGTAGAGACCTAGGGGGTGATTTTAGGAGGCAAATGAGGGGGCGGGGGGTTCCGAAAATCGCGCAAATCCCATTCGGGTTCGGAAGCCGGCTCCAACCTGCCGGCTTCCGAGTTTCCCAGGGACCCACCTGTGTGCGCACGGGCAACACGAAACCGGCGGGATGACAGGTAAAGAGCCAAATGTACCACGTTGAGGTACTTACGGCACTTTACCTGAGACAGAGTAAGTGATTTAAAAGATTTTTAACTTACCCGATTCCACTTCTGATTCACGCCTGGTGAAACCAGGTGTGAAGGGCTGGATCAGGGAACAAGAAACTAAATAAATAAAATAAAAAAACACACAATGACATTAAAACACAAAATGCACCTACCTTTGAAACCTGCCTCCGATGTCTCCCGCTCCGCTGTCCCCCTCTTCACTATCCCGATCTTCCCCACCCCGGATCATCCCCTCTCCTCCTCCCCCCCACCCCCGGTTTTCCAGTCCGGCGCCAGATGACCTCTGGCTCTCTCTCTTTCCTGCACCCCCCTCCCCGCGTTGCAGCTCCTGATGGCAGCCAGCCTGTCAATCAGGCTGGCTGCCGGGCACGAAACCTGGAGAGGACATTAATCATCAGCAATCAACATGCGATCGCATCGGAAACGGTAAGTTTGGTTCATGCGGGTTTGCCATGCGCCCAATCGCCCCCTCCACTGCCATCCCACCTCCCAGCTAATATCGGGGCCCATGAGAGGGTACATTGTACATGATCTGTGGAAGGGCTGGGCTTGTTGGATGGTAATCAGTGGTGGGGCGAAAGGAGGGGGGATGCACAAGAGGCCGGAGTCAGAGAACCTACAGTTTGCAGGGGTGTGTACTGCTGGAGGAGGTTACAGAGATAGGGAGGGTGAGGCCTTGGAGGGATTTAAATATGAGGATGAGTATATCCTGATATATCATGTGACTACCATGATGGTAGAAGACAAACTAGGTGGATCTTGGTGGTTTTCTTCTAGCAGTTCCTGTGAGAATTTAAAATTTGAGATGTAGATCAGTGAGAACAGTAGTGATGGGCTGTGCAGGATAGTATACACGCTGCTGAGTTTTAGGTGAGCTGTGGTTTAATGAGGGTGGAGGATGGAAGGCCAACCAGGAGAGCATTGAAATAGTCAGGTCTGGAGGTGACAAAGGCATGAACATAACATCCAATAAATCAATTTGTGTCCAAATTGCTAGAAAAATTGCATTTATAATACAGATTCTGTATCAGCACAATGCAAAAACCGCATTAAATTGGTGCAAAACTAGGCTTTACATTTGTAGGTTGTGCACAATTTTTTTGTCGTTGCTTCCACAAGGCTAATGCATAACAGTGAGTTACTAATGCTGAGGGACAGTCAAGGTGAGGTAGTTGCCATGGATACAGCAAGCAGACAAATGGTGACCAAAAAAACCCTTTTAAATTGCTTTTGGCTCGCAGGTAATGGTTCCATGCCAGATATTATCTCCTTTATATATGCAAAATAAATTCCATGCTCCTTGTATGCGAGATAAGACATTGCGCTGGGCTGCATACATTGTATAAATTACACACACACACAGAAACGTATACATTGCGGAAGAATTCCCACACATCACTGAAGACAGGATTAAGCCTCCAAGACAATTCACCCTGTTTAATCACAATGAAAATCTTTCAACACACAAGCGCACACACAAATGCGCACGCACACACATGCACATAAGCACACACATACATACACACAAGTGCGCGCACACACACATGCACACAAGTGCGCGCACACACACACACTAGCATGCACGTACACACACACATAAGTTTCTCCTGCTTCTGTGATGCAGGGAGATGCACTCAACCTTGCAGGACTACTGACATGAGCGCTACTACAATTGGCTATTGAGAAACCTGCATAGCTCACATTCCAGAGGGCTTGGCCTCAGTAAATAACTACACCCCTGCATGTCGGAGGATGCTTGAGAGAGGAAAAGAGACGTCGGAGTCGGGGAGGGGGGGGGTTTACCAAACAGGATTAAATTGTCACATTCTCTCATGGGACCAATAGGACCTGTTTCTCCGCTCTGACCCCCATAGAGACCCGTCGCTATTTTCCCACCCCTTATTCCCACGTGTGTGCTCGTTTCACCCACTACCAGAGGACAACGGTCAAAGGAGATTAGATCGTATGGCCTGTGTGGGGTTTTTTTCCCCCAAGCTTAACTACTGTTTGTCTATTCAACTGCGCTGAAGCCTGGCAATGGATCTGGGTTTATTTGTTCAGTCTTGTCTGGTGAAGTGAAAAGGGCAGATACTTTTTTGTTTTCAGACTGCATTTCTTTGCAAAATTATTTCCATTGTCCTCCGCTTGTAGCTCATTTAATCACAGGCATGCATGAAAACAATAACAGTGTTTGAATCTGCACCTTGACACAAAAAAAAACACACACAAGCCTGCCCACAAACCTTCAGGTCTCACAGCCTGCTGGGAAAAGCAGCTACCAGCTTTGACTCTTTCAGCCTTTCAGTGCCTTGCTGTGGTGTCAGCCGTGGCTCAATGGATAGCTCTCTTACCTTCTAGTTATAGAAGGTTGTACGTTCAAGTCCTGTTCCAGGAGACTTGAGCACATAAACCAGGCTGATATTCCACTGCAGTACTAAGGGAGTGTTGTACTGTCAGTGGTGCCATCTTTCAGATGAGATGTTAAACTGAGGCCCTGCCTGCTCTCACAGGTGGTTGTTATCACATTGCTGTTTGTGGGAGCTTGCTGTGTGCAAATTGGCTGCTGCATTATAACATTGACTACACTCCAGTGGCTGTAAAATGCTTTGGGAAGTCACGAAAGCCACTATATAAATGAAAGTTCTTTTGCGTGTGTTGATGAGTTTTGCCTTTTTAAGCCTGGGCTCCTGCCCATAATTGATATTTGAGCCTTGTGTGTCTAAAATTCACAAGTGCTCTCCATAATAAGGAACCATCCTTAACAAGAGCACATCTTACCCCTTTGTAGAAGCACGTCGATTTACTCATTACGAGCGGTGGAATTGCCGAGCGATCTGTGGAAATGTAACGCCAGCAAGAGTCAGCACTTTAGGAGAGATGGGGGGGGGTTAAAAAGATTCAGATGCAGGAAGAAACTGTAAAGGATTTGTGAACGGCGGGGAGCTAAGAAACACACACGTACACAAGCGGATGAATTGTGAGTACTTCATCTCACCAAACCCAGAAAGTAACTGGTGCCTGGCTGGCTGGTGATGTAGCCCTGATTACTCTATTAGTCTAACTCCAGGAATCTGACAGAACAATCTCCCATTCTCAGAAGGGGTTTTTTTTCCCCCCTCCCTTCAGGTGTTGAAGAAATAGATGCAGGTGCCCCGTGAACATAGAAAACAAACTCTCATTTGCCAAACTACAATAAATCCCACATGGAAACTAAAATAAGTTGTCATTCAGAAAGTCCTAGCCGTTCACTGCGGAATGTTGTAGTGGTTACAGCAGAGGAAGGGCAAATTTAAAAATACCTTCAGCGCCCTTAGTAGAAGAAGAAAAATATGGAGTCTCGCTCATCCATGAGCAATAGTATTGTTAACCCTTGGGGCGCTCGGAGGATTTCAAATGTAAAATGCGACAGGAAGACTCAAGGCCCTCCTCGGATCTCCCCCTTTCCCTCTCCACACCCCCCCTCCCAGTTGGGGGGGATCCTAGTTCCTGTCCTCTTACCAGGAACTAGCTCTCCCCCTCCCCACGGCGAGCTGACGGATATGCTGGTTTGAAATGTGGGTAAATGCGATACAAATAGAGGCTCTTTGTGACACTGGTTTTATGGTAGTTGCTGCTTTGTTGATTGAACCATCTCCCACTTGTTCACTTTTAAATGGTTTTTGTCTGGTCGGTATAACAGATTGTACTTTCTGATTTGTTGGTTTTAATCAATGGGGGAAGGAGTTGAACCTGTCGTTCTTTTTGTGCGTGTGGCAGACGAAAGGTGATGTAGCAGCATTGGTACGATGTGCACATGCTGGACACAAAATTTTTATATGTAAGATAGATAGATAAATAAGTAAATTGTTTTTAAAATACTAAGAATAAGAGTAACAACCAAATTAATACATGAAAAAGTAACCCTTCGGGAATGTATAAGTCAAAATGAGATTTAAACGTCAACACATATTGACTTTTGCTCTTTTTAACCACATCATGTTGATACTCAATCTCGCTGTGGCACGTGGGGTCCCCCAAGGGTTCGCATCTCATGTTGCTTCTCATTTTCAAAGTTAAGTGATAAAAAATATGCCTAACTTCACCTCTGGCTATGAGAGATTGTCTGTGCCCAGATGATTAATAGCTGGAATAAACTGAACTCTTGCTGCGTCCCCGTCGCATTTAGCAGCTGGTGCAGAAATGCTACTGTAGAGCTGTAGAGGATTAGCTGACACTATGAAGTTGAGGCTCCGGCCTACGGTTATTGTGAGACCTCAGAACAATGTCTTTTTTAGATAGGGGTGTGTGCATGTGTGCCAGGGGGATTATTTCTCTGCCCCCACCCCCTACCCCCAGTTAAATTTTAAGTTCAACACCTGCTTTTGGTTTCCATGGCAACTGCGAGCAGCCTAGAATGCCTTTGACCTTGAACTGGAACCATCTACTGACTGAAAACAATCAAGGCAAGAGAGGCTTTGCACAATGAGAGGCTCTCTTGCCAAGGAATTTCAGATACCTGGAATACTGCAGTCTGGTTACAGCAGTGCTGTAAATGCTGCGATATTTGCAAAAATAGAAAGAATGTCACACATAAGAGGCAGAGAAGCTGATGGAATGTTTTCTGGGGACAAAATGGAAAGTTGTGCAAGAGAGCTTCAAATTGTGTTTTTTTTTCCACTCTCCTGCCTTCCGTTTTATTTATGTTTTACAGCCCTCCCTTTTTCTCAACAAGCTTTGCACTATTCTATGGCCAAAAGGCTTAGTAATTCGTTCTCGGTCCTCTGTCAATGCTGTTCTTAAGTTGTCACGAAAAAATTGTACTGCCAGTTTTTTTTTAATTATTACCCTATTGATGTGCATGTAGGTGCCCTAAACTTGAGCATCCTCCCCCAGGAAGTATAATTATTAGTGACTTGGTTATTGGCCGTAACCCAAACTTAAGTCCTCATCCCTGGAGGGGAATAGTTATTAACTCGTAAATAGGCTTTTAAAAGTGGGACCTGACCTATAGGTGAGCTAATACAGTATTAATGCTATCCATTTTAGATAATATAGGCATCCCAACGTCACTCTTAATTCATAGCATCTAGCTCCCCCTTCCTTCCAGCATCTTACAGCCAAGATAAGGAACTCAGAGTGTAGGGAATTGTAGACGGTAAGCAACAACAACTTATGTTTATATAGCACCTTTAACATAGGAAAACGTCCCAAGGCACAATGCTGAAGCGTAACCAAAAAAAAATGGATGCTGAGCCAAGGAAGGAGGTACTGGGAGGGGTGACTAAAAGCGTGGAGAGGCAGAGAGACTTAGGCAGGAAATCCCAGAGCATGGAGCTTAGGCGACTGAAGACACAGCCACCAACAGCTCCTGTGGTCAGTGTCACGGCACGGTGGAGCGTCAATGTGCTGTGCCACCCATGAGCCATATATGTTTGATCTTTGAACAAGCATGGTGGCAGTGAGAAACATCCAGGGGGCGTTTTTTGTGCAGTTCATACCATGATGCTTGGTGTTTGAGAAGTTAGAAGAAACACAGCTGCTTAGTTCCTGCAGAGCGTGACATGTGCAGTTGTATTCGGGCTGTGCTGTTGCTCAGTGAATCCCCTCCGAACTCTGACTTTTGAGTGGCTTCAGAAGGGATTTTATTAACTTATAACACCATAAATGTGTTTAGAATGTGTTTTATATTTGGAATATTGTTAGGTGATTAGCTTCTAATGAATGCAGATTCACTCAAAGCTAGTGGTCTCATCTGCCTTTGTAAGACTGCCATCCTTGATTTTTAGATCCATTAAGATCTCACCCATGGATCAATGAAAGTATCTAAAGTCACATTTGCATCTCAGAGTTGCTGACAGGTTGATCCAGTTGGGATTCATCTCCACGGAGGTTCTTACACTAGGATTATATTGAGGCTTGGAAACATATTTGGAGCTTAGACTTTCAAATCCTTGCGGGTTATCGGGTAATACCCGGTCAGCAGGCCAGTTCCATGCTTATATGTATATATATATATCGATAACATATATGAAAAGTCCCGCGAATCCAGGCAATTTTCTATAATCGCCAACCTTAGTTCCACTGTTCATGTCTATCACACTTTTCTGTCGCGATTAATCTTACCTATTTACATTACGGGTGAGAAATTCCTCAGAGCTGTTCTCTCTCCCCCGGGAGTAAACAGGGTAAACTGGCAAAGTAAATCAAGTGGAGCAAGATAGCTCCAAGGAATTTACCAACCTTAAGCCTCCAAGGTAGGAGGCACTGTTTCACACTTAACCCTGAGATCTCCCAACTCTGTCTCCAAGATAGGTGGGGCCATGGTACTGTTGTCAACTGGTTTTAGGACTGTGGGTGGGGTTGTTAGGACTGTAGCTCAAATGTATGTTTAGTGAGATGCGATGCTGTAATTAGTTGTTGGCCTTGGCTCAGTTGATAGCACTCTCCTCTGAATCAAGATTGTGGGTTCAAGCCCCACTCTGGAGAGTAGGGCTCATAATCTAGGCTGATACTCCAGTGCAGTCTTCTGGATGAGATGTTAAACCAAGGTTCCATTTGCCCTCTCAGCTGGACAGAAAAGATCCCATGGCACTATGTGAAGATGAGCAAGGGAGTTCTCCCAGTGTCTTGGCCAAAGTTTATCCCTCAACATTACAACAGTGACTGTAGTTCATTGGCTGTGAAGCACTTTGGGACGTCCCGCAGTCATAAAAGTTCTTTCTTTCTTCATTTCATCTTCTCCTCCATACAATTCCATACAGGTGGATTGAGTAGAGCCATCTCATTTGGTCTGATGGCTCTCTGCTGGACAGTTTCACAAACAATAAACTTCTACAATTGAATCCACAGAACAGGGGTTGGTACAACCATTAGTCCTTACCTACTTAATACTGGCATGTGTCCAATTCGGTACCACAGTGGAATTTACCCCTACGGTGAGTCTGGTTAAAACCAGCACAGATTTAGGATTCCTAATTTGACCCAATTCCGTTCTCTTGCAGCAGTTAGTCTGCTGGATGCTGACTGAAACCAGTCGATTACAAACTTAAGTCACCACAAAAGTCTTATCTCTGAATAAACAAGCGGCATGTAAAATTCCAATGTTGACCCGCTGAAGATTAATTAAAGGGCATTGTTCGATTGTAACCAGGTGCACCATCAGTTACTTTGTTTTGTAGAATCCTTTGTTAATTTATGCTGAAACTGTAGTGCTCCTGCCTGGCCATATCAAGCTAGTGATAAATGGGCTGCACCAGTGCCCTTTGACACTCTGGCCTCTGTGAGCTTCAATCCAGGAGACATTCCTTGCACAGTAAATAGCCATTGAGTTTAGCTTGAAATGTGAAATATGCTCCCCGCACTGAGGTTTTGGCAGGTTTACTTACAGTACTGTAATAAAAAAGAAAGGAACAGGACAATTCAATCAATTTGTTTGGCTAAGTGGAATAAAGTCCAGTTAATTTTTAAATCAGATTTGACTTGAATTCACATCAATCTCACAGGGCTTGACACCATTCCAAAGGGCTCACAATGCTGGGCTTTGCCTCAGCTATTTGTGTTTCCCCCTCCCCCTTTTTTCTTTTTTTTTGTGCAAAGGACCGGCACCACAAGCATGTTCTGAGTGCATCGTTATGAGCTTTTACACCGCCGCAAGTGTCACCTTGAGCATGGGATAGCGTGGAACATTTTAATACTAAACCCTCTGCCCAGTCCAGGCTGGGAATTTAGAGAAACAGATGAAGACTTTCCTCTTCCCAGGTGGGGATTTTGGTTCTCGTCTTTTGGGGAGGGCTTCTGGTTGTGGGAGGTTCATAGGTGAAAGCAACACAGTTCATAAGATGAAAGCAACACCAACACTATACACTTATAGGAACGGGAGTAGGCCATTCAGCCCCTCAAGCCTGTTCCGCCATTCAATTAGATCATGGCTGATCTGTATCTTAACTCCAGCTACTTAATCATTGAGAGTGTAAAATATCTTCACAGTGCTGTACCTCATTTGTGTTTATGCTGTAACTGGTTAAACAGACCATGTCTCCTTCACTACTGCCATATTGTTGGCTCATTTCAATCCATTTAGGTTTAGTTCAGTCAGTTGTTTGGTGAACTGACAACTCATCACCATCCTTGACCATATGCTTAGTCTAGTTTTAATGCCACTTGTATTCATATAGCACTATATTATGTCAAAACGTCTCAAAGCATTTCACACAATGAATTACGTTTGGAGTGCAGTGGCTGTTGTTATGTAGGCAGCCATTCTGAGTTGCAAAGTCCCACAAACAGCAATGAAATAAGTGGCGCAGTAATGTGTTTCTTTCATGGTTTTGATTGAGGGAGGAATGTTGGCCATGACACTGGGAGAACTCCTTGCTCCTCGTCGAATAGTTGCACTTGAAGGAGCTGCCTCTGACTGGGTCAGGGATACCTTACTTCAGTGTATTTCACTGATGTAAGGTAATTGGCAAAAGAACCGGAGACGAGATGAGGAGACATTTTTTTATGCAGTGAGTTGTTATGATCTGGAATGCACTGCCTGAAAGGGTGGTGGAAGCAGTTTTAATAATAACTTTAAAAAAGGGAATTGAATTGCATAAATACTTGAAGGGGAAAAATTTACAGGGCTATGGGAAAAGAGCAGGGGGAGTGGGACCAATTGGGTAGTTCTTTCAAAGAGCCGGCACAGGCACGATGGGCCGAATGGCCTCATTCTATAATTCTGTACCCATATTTTGAGATTTTTCCTGTACGTCCAGTAATGAAAGATTAGCTTTAACTGTACCTACTGCAGCATCCCAGGTACTGAGCTTAATCACGGCTACATACATACTGATCAACAAACATTTTTTCGCCCTCTTTAGCAAGGGTTTATTCTCCCCAATACTTTCCTCCTCTCTCGAAGGTGGTGACTCCTAGCTGTGGCACAGTACGCTGGCCCTCAGCTATCGGTGGGCTATTTAAGTTTGTGCCATTGTTCCTTGTGAGCTTAGAGAGTGAGTAACAGTAGGCTATTTGACTATGGGAGCACTACAAATTAGCCCCAATCCTGTCTCCTAACCAACCTGCACACATGTAACACGTGCAGGCATAATTCCATCAAGTGTCACTAGATAGCAAGCAGGCACAGGGACCCTGGTTGATACTTATTGCCCCTCCTCACCGAGGGATACCGAGCCCTACTGTAGCACACCGACATTGCTTGGTTGAGATCAGCTATCTCACCACAGACCAGGGATTAGCCTGGGGTTTCCCTGGTCTGTATGGGCTCAGTGCCACACAACACGGTCCATTTACTAATTGAGCCATTGGAGTGCACTCTACTGAGGCCTATATGTAAAGACTTAGCTATGATTCGGCAGGAGCAAGAGAAAGAAAGTCAGACACATAATGATACCCATAATAGGAAGCTGACGCAATCCAATGGGATCCCCTCAACCTACGATTCCCTGTCCCCTCCATATACACTCAATTGTCCGCTGTAGAAATGAACAATATGCAGGTCTCCACGAAGGAGCCCTGTAAGTGCGAATATTTGGAAAAATGGTGTTGGATGTAAAAGAATAAATAACTAACTGGGACACATTGAGGAAGGAAGTACTTACCAACAAAGGTTGCATCCTTGTGGAATGTTGCCCTGTTAGATGAGCTGCGAGTAAGCAAAACGAGTAAGTAATTAAAATTTTAAAAAAGCTTGCATTGATTTAGTGCTTTATCACTTTGAAATGTCTCAAAGTGCTTTGTCCAACAAATTACTTTTGAAGTGCAGTGCTTGTTGCAGGCAAATGCATTAGTCATTCTGCTCCAGAAACATCCCATAAACAGGCAATGAGGCGAAAGAGCCATTAATCTTGATTTTTTTTTGGATGGTGTTGATATAGGCAGCATTGTTGGACAGGACATTGAGAGAAGTCCCTGCTCTTCAAATAGCGCTGTGGGGAATCTTTACCATTCACTTGAACCACTGGAACAGGCATACAGAACCCTGGGTTTAACATCTCATCCAAAGGACAGCACCTCAGACAATGTAACACTACTTGGAGAGGAAGCAGAGGAGATTTACTAGAATGTTACCAGGGATACGAGACTTCAGTTACATGGAGTGACCAGAGAAGCTGGGATTGTTCTCCTTATAGCAGAGAAGATTCAGGGGAGATTTAATAGAGGCGTTCAAAATCGTGAAGGGTTTTGATAGAGTAAATGGGGAGAAACTGTTTCCACTGGCAGACGGGTCGGTAACCAGAGGACACAGATTTAAGATAATTGGCAAAAGAACCAGAGGGGTAATGAGGAGAATTTTTTTTTACGCAGCAACTTGTAATGATCTGGAATGCACTGCCTGAAAGGGTGGTGGAAGCAGATTCAATGGTAACTTTCAAAAGGGAATTGGATAAATACTTGAAGGGGAAAAATTTGCAGGGCTATGGGGAAAGAGCAGGGAAGTGGGACTAATTGGATAGCTCATTCAAAGAGCCAGCACAGGCACGATGGGCCGAATGGCCTCCTTCTCTGCTGTATCATTCCGTGATTCTAATTCAGTCCTGTACCAGAGTATCAGCCTAAATTATCTGCTCGAACTGTGGTATGGGGCTTGAACCTACAACTTTCCGATCCCAGAGTGAGAGCCATGCTGACTATATCGTTCACCTGACGAAGGAGGAAGCCTCCGAAAGCTTGTGAATTTAAAATAAAATTGCTGGACTATAACTTGGTGTTGTAAAATTGTTTACGACTATAAAGAAGGGACGGGTGAGTCTGCCCGAGCTTTTCTAACACCTCTCTCTCTCTCTGCCTTTCCTCCATTGCTGCAGAGCCGACATACATCACCATTGGGCCTCCGACATGCGAGCTGCTGCTCAACTGCACGCTGACAGAGAGGGACTGTATCTACGGCTTCAAGCTGGATCACAGTGGATGCCGCACGTGCCAGTGTAAAACCAGTGAGTACTGCCTTCGTCGTTCTGCTCAATATCCGTCAGCTGCTCGAGAAGCTCTGGCATTTAGCTATATATATGTGTGCGTGTGCGCACCACAGATAGTAACGGAGACTGGACCAGTCTGAATTGCCACCTGAATCTTATAAATAGGACTTACGGTAGCCCCCTGTGTGATATGATAAATACCTCCACAAGGCT
This sequence comes from Heptranchias perlo, assembly GCF_035084215.1. Taxonomy (NCBI): domain Eukaryota; kingdom Metazoa; phylum Chordata; class Chondrichthyes; order Hexanchiformes; family Hexanchidae; genus Heptranchias; species Heptranchias perlo. Next base: position 11,869,218 of record NC_090332.1, on the reverse strand, counting down.
GATGCAAATGATTCACAAGTGGGTTATGGCAGCCACACAAGTGGAAATATTTATCATACTATGCTGCTGTCCATGACATATTCAATTTATAACACTTTTGTACTAGGTTTTAAAACTGAGGGAAAATATACTTTTGTGGACAAAGAAAATCAATTGAAATTCCTTTGTTGTGACATTTTATTACAGTGGTCCTGTGCCACAGAAATGATTTTTTTTTTAAATTTCCACTGGTGTTGCTTCACATAATCTCATTGAGAGGAACTGCAAAGTGCAGTGATATCTCACTTCATAACGTGCTTCATTCCGCAATGTTATGCTTTCACGGCAAAAAAAGAATTCCTTTTTGCCGTGCTGCTCTGGTGACGCCAGTGACGCAATATTCCTCTGAGCCCCACGGGGTGCGGCTGTAATTGCATTCCCGGCCTGTAGCGTGGCTTCTGATATTGGGCGGCTTTGGCAAGGCTCTCAGGCCGGTTTGAAGTCATGGAAAGAAAGAAAAAAAATTGCATTTATATTGCTCCTTTCACGACCTCAGGACGTCCCGAAGCGCTTTAAGTACTTTTTAAAAAGTGTAGTCACTGTTGTCATGGCTTCCCACTGTGCAATGGGAGCCACATCCGGAGTTCTCTCCTGATTGGAATTTGCGGATCGACCTAGCAGGGAGGGAGTCTTTACTTGAGGGTTTCCATGCCAGCAGGAAAATTGGTGTTCTAAAATAATGCTTCTGGTACTAGGGTTCAACTTGTTCCTTTAAAGATTAATGGGGCAGGAAAGCCTTAAAAAGAGTGGTTTCAGTAGAAAGCACCACTTAGGTTTCCAAAATGGCTTTGTGAGTTTATCCAGTGAGTGACTGAGGCACTTAGACCATGAAGCTCCCAGGTTCAGTCCCCAGTTTACCTGGGGTTGGCTGATCTCAGTAGTAGCAGATGGTGCTGCAATTGATCTCAGCATCTCTGTGCTAGGGAGGGGGTAAAGAAATTGGGCCTGGTTCCTGCTGCTGAATGTTATAGAGTGGCCCCATTGCAGACCTGTGGATGTTGGGCAAGGACGCAATTGAATTCAACTAGGATGTTTCCCCGTTCCCCCCCTCCCCCCCCCCCCCCCCCCACCACCACCATGGTCGAACAGCTTGTCGACACTCTCACACAGGGAGGATGGTCACTTGGATAAGGTGCTAGAGGGCACTCGATGTCCCCATGGAACTATACTCCAGCAAGGAGAGGAAGGGATTAAGATACATAAAGAGGAAACTATCACCTCCGCAATTTAAACACGCACAAAAATTGCCCCCGTAACACATGCTTGGAGTAGCTTCGGGCGCCCGTGGAAGCCTTAAAGGTGGTTAAATACTTCATGAACTTATACCTCCTCGGGATAAGCTGCTCCTTTTTCTTTCCTCCTTTGTTACAGAGAAAGGAGTACTTTTAGTGGAAACCCACCGCTCACCACACCCCCCACCTTAGGCATTCTTTCTCTTCTCGCGTTTGGTCCTGTCTCTCCCAGCTGCGAGCAAGGAATACCAACTATTTTTCAGGCTGTATATAACCCAAAGCTGGAATGTTTTTTTGTTCAATGAGCAGGCTTCAAAGGCCCAATAAAAATTCCACTTGCCACATTGTTATGGAAAAAGTGTATTCCCACAATGCATTGTGTTAATTAGCCTGCTGGAAGGTCATTGTAAGCTGATTCATTAGAAAATATTTGGGTTGGGCTACAATTAAACGATCAAAGGTGTTTTTTTAAATCTTTAGCCTATTTAATGTATTTCTCTGACTGCTGAGACTGTACGGTCTTAAAGGGAAAACTGTAGGGTATCTTTCTTATAAAAGTGAGTAAACTGGTAAAAGTGAAGGGTCAAGTCCCACAGTCTCAGAATATCACAAAGGTTCAAAGGGATGAGAAATAAGCGAGGTAAATCAGGACGTCCCTATTAGGTGAAAGGGACATGGTAAAGAAAGGAAAAACCTTTTTTAAAAATTTGCTCTCGGGATGTGTGCAATGCGGGCAAGGTCGCGTTTATTGCCCGTCCCACATTACCCTGAGATGGTGGTGATGGACCCTCTCCTTGAACTGCTGCAGTCCTAGTGATGATGGTCCTCCCCTGATCGTGTTAGGCAGGGAATTCCAAGATTTTAACCCAGCAATGACGGAAGGATCCAGAGCATACGTCCAAGTCAGTACGGTGTGTTACTTGGAGGGGAATCTGGAGGTGACGGTGTTGCCCCATCACATTGCTGCTCTTGCCATTCTCAGTGGTAGAAGTTGTAGGGGAGTTGTTGCAGTGCTTCCTGCAGGTGGTACGTACAGCAGCCACAGTGCAGAAGTGGCATCATTCTACATAAGCAAAAAAAAAAATCAGGCAGAATAGTTAAACAGCTTTTAATCTGCAGCACAAAGCACCGTGAGAGTTTATATTCCAGGATGGAACGGAGCATCACTACTCTGCCGTGGTGTATCACAGTGTGGTCTCTCTCACACGGTGAGCTTTTGACATTAACAATGTAGTTAGGCTGGGGGTGGGAGCGGATGGGGAGAGACTATGTACAGACGATGCCTGCTTTCCTTCAAGGATTAAGGGAAGAGGTGGGAGAAAGTAATTGCAGCTGTTTTTTTGCACTTCAACTAAGAAATTAAACCAAGGTCCCACCTGCCTTTTCGGATAGGCATAAAAGATCCCAGTCCACTAATTGAAGAAGAGCAGTTGGTTCTCCCGGTGTCTTGGCCAACGTTCCTCCCTCAGCCAACACTGCCAAAACAGATTATCTAGGCATGCATCTGATTGCTATTTGTGGGACCTTGCTGACTCGAAGTTGGCTTGCCACCTTTGCCTACAAAACAACAGTGACTAACTTGAAAAATAGGTCATTGGCAATGAAGCATTTTGGGACATCCTGCGGATATAAAAGGCGCTACAGAATTGTAATTTATTTCATTTTGAGTCCAGGTGGCACCAGAACAGCATTGGAGCTGATGCCTCCTGCTTACCCACTAACGTGACAACTGGGAACAGTGCACACAGTATGGGCAACCAAAGCAAGGGGTAGAACAACACTTGTTTTAAATGAGGATGGACACCAATTTTAGATTTAAGTCACCCTCGAGATCTAGTTTCCTTACAGTACTTTTACTGAAAGGCAGAGCACATTCCTACATTACACTTCAAAAAATACTTCATTGGCTGTGAAGCACTTTGGGTCATCCGGAGGTCGTTAAAGGTGCTATATAAATGCAAAGCTTGCTTTCTTTTCTTTCTTTAAATGACATTTGTCTGATAACACCGAGTTTAATCTAATTTTGTTTTGAACCTCTTTTCCAGGAGAAGAGCTTTGCACGGGTCTCATATCAGGCTGTGCTTTGGACTGTCCCTTTGGCCTGCAGACTGATGTACACGGCTGTGAGATCTGCCAGTGCCGCGCACGACCAAAGAAGTGCAAGCCGGTGGTCTGTGACAAGTACTGTCCATTCGGATACATGTACGTGCAGGTGCTTTCTTACCGGTGTGAACCTGTAGGTACTGATCGTTACACAGAGCATACATTACAATGGGGGTAACTTTCAACTTCGGTGAGACGGGGGGGGGTTGTAAAGCTAGCGGCATCGGATCGGCTGCCCGTTATACACTCCGCCCTTTTGTTTCTCTTTTCCATTGGGGGTGAACGACGCTAATTTTATAGTGGGTCACACATTAGGAGTGACGCTTGCTTGTTTCGGTTTAGAAAATGTGAACCATTTGGCGTCTAATAAAAAAAGGTTCCGTCTGTTTAAATGAATTTGCAACCAGCTTCGCACTTACTGATCTTAAAGGTCCCTCTTCCCATGTCCCCAATGCTGAATACCCTGCTGATATTACATACACAGAATTACATAGAATCGACAGCACAGTAACAGGCCATTCAGCCCAACTGGTCTATGCCGGCGTTTATGCTCCACATAAGCCTCCTCCCACTCCATTTCATCTAACCCTATCAGTGCATCCTACTATTCCTTCCTCATGTGTTTATCTAGCTTCCCCTTAAATGCATCTATACTATTCGCCTCAACCATTCCATGTGGTAGCGAGTTCCACATTCTAACCACTCCCTGCATAAAGAAGTTTCTCCTGAATTCCCTATTGGATTTATTGGTGACTGTCTTATATTTATGACCCCTAGTTTTGGTCTCCCCCACAAGTGGAAACATCTTCTCTGCATCTACCCTATCAAACCCTTTCATAATCTTAAATACCTCTACTAGGTCACCCCACACAGCCTTCTCTTTTCTAGAAGAGAAGCGTTCACAGAAAATAAAAATCACATTGCTTTACATCTATTTGTCTATAAATCTCTAAAGTCTTGCAAGTTTCACATGCCTGTCGTATCTCAGAGAGTCACACTTGGAAGCATGTGTCACACTCGCACCTAATTGGCTCATTTTCATAAAACATAGAATCATAGAATGGTTACAGCAGAAAAGGAGGCCGTTCTGCCCATCGAGCCTGTGCCGGCTCTTTGAAAGAGCAATCCAGTTAGTTTACCATTTCCCTGCTCTTTCCCTGTAGCAACAGCAACAAATCAGAACCAAATAGATGGAGAACCTACCAATGAGAAAAAAATATATAGACAAATTAAAACAGTAATTTCTTGCTGGTTTCTTCCAGCTGCCAAACTGCAAACTGCCATCAGCAATTCATCTAAATCTGTATTTACAGTAATTAGACTTTGTGGCCTAAAAAAGGCAGTTAAACACAGATCCACCCTAGCAGCAGAGAAATACACTGCATTCCATGGTATGATGCTACTGTGGTTGTAAAACAGCGAATGCTGACTTACAGTGCTTTCAGAGATCCATAATTAACTATAATATGTGGCATTTCCCTGTAACCTACAGAATAAACGTCTCACTGCAGCATGATTCACTGTCACTGTGGTGTAGCACTTATCGCCTTTAACATGCTCCTAGCTAAATGTTATTGACCTGCAACAGGCTCCTGGCTATGTATTATTGCCCTGTAATGGTCTCATATCTATGTGTTGTTGGTGCCCCAGATGCAATCAGTGATCTAAGTACACAGCAGGGATGAAACCTGGAACTTGCCTGGTCTGGAAAGATCATTGCCACACCATGTGGTGCATTTACTCACTGAACCATCACAGGAGCATTTCTTTTTTTTTCAATGAGGCAGAAAGATAAAAAAAAATCGTGGATTCCATCAGATCTGCAAAAACAAAGCAAAGCATTTTAGCAGACATCACTGTTATCAGTGCTCAGATCGCAAGCCGTGCCTAAGCGGTGTAATTATTTAATAAAACAGATAGTATCTAAATGCTGAAGTGAATGCCTACGATTTAGGGAGAAGCTAAGATTCAAAGATATATGAGTAGCAGCCTGAGACGGTGGGGTGTGGGGGGAGTCGTGTTTTACAGCGCTCTCAACAAAACATGTTGTTTACAGCAAGCTGATCGTTTTCGAGAATGGTATGTTGGCAAGCTGTTCAACTATTGATGCCATTGCAACCAAGCCCATTCCTGCCCTTCTCCAATGTCAACATGCGCACTTTTTTTGCCAAAGTTCACTTGAATGCGATCAGGAGTGAGAACTCTGAGTGATCTCTCCTTCCCTAGTCCAGGCCGAAACTGGCTGTGAAAAGTTATCGAGTCCAGATGTAAGAGAGCTGGAGTAACAGACAGAATTGATACATCACTATATTACTAATACAATGACTACATCTCCACTGATGTTAATCCAACCCTTTCATACTGATATGTTCAGTGACTCCTCCAAGCCAGTTTCCCCATATTGAGCATGTATATTTAACCAGAAATGATAGAAGGGAAAGTTTATTAAAATGAATCCTTATCTTTCAGATTTTTAAAAAATGCCTTTAATGGATACCGATGTAAGAATCCCTTTCTCTAAGTTAGTTAATATTTTGTTCATTGTCCTGTTAAAAAAACAAAATTCCGTCTACTACTTATCTTTTCCAGGTCTCTGCCACTGTCACTGTGCAACCAGCAACTAACGGGCCCAGCTATAATTTTTCTTCCAATTGTTTGTTAAGGGAAGATTTAAGAGAGGTATTCAAAATGATGAGGGGTTTTGATAGAGAAACTGTTCCCAGTGGCAGCAGGGTCGGTAACCAGAGGACACAGATTCAAAACAATTGGCAAAAGAACCAGAGGGGAGATGAGGAGAAATCTTTTTACACTGCGAGTTGTAATGATCTGGAATGCACTGCCTGAAAGGGCGGTGGAAGCAGATTCAAAAATAACTTTCAAAAAGGAATTGGATATGTACTTGAAGGGGGAAAAATTTGCAGGGCTATGGGGGAGTGGGACTAATTGGATAGCTCTTTCAAACAGCCAACACAGGCACGATGGGCCGAATGGCCTCCTTCTGTGCTGTGTCATCCAGTGTTTCCTCCTTTTCTGTTCTTACGTTGCTGCCTTTCACCCACCATCTTCCCATTGAGTTGCGCAGCTGAGACTCAGCAACCCCTCCACATGAGGAATCAGGGGCATGGACCCCTATTGTTACCCCACTGTGTCCCGGGACTCCAAACACAATGGGCCACCACACTCCCATCAGGCGCGTCTTCCCTTTCCACCTATTAATTGGCAGAATTGGCAGTGCGTTGAATCTGAGCTTCAAAGGGTAGAAGTTTTAAATTACATTCTAAGTAAGTGCATGTTTCCCGGATTGTAGTTTGGAATTGTACCTTTGAAGGAAAATGCATTTATTAAATCGTAATGGGTAGATTTACTTGTTTGGGAATTACTTTCTTCAACACCTTTTCTTTTAAAAACAGGAAGAACAAACATGGCTGTGATATCTGTCGCTGCAAGAAGTGCCCAGAGCGTCCATGTGACAAGTATTGTCCAATGGGATTCGAGCAGGACATTTATGGCTGCCTTATCTGCAAGTGCAGAGGTAGGGGAGCAAATTGCTTTTACCTGGTGTATTGAGCTGTTGTCACAGTTGGCTTAAGGAAGAAGACAATAATTATCGAGAGTTAATGTGAATCGCATTTTTCTGCCTAAGGAAAATTGTAGTGTCTGTTCTCCTGTTAATTAAGATAGTCATCTTCAGCAAAGGTACCTTTTCTGGAAGGGCTTTGATCCTACTCAGCTCCCTTAAGGGAAGAGGATAACACAAGCTAATCACTCATATAGGAAAGGTACCCTTACATATTACAGACTGTCTCTCAGGAGGACTTTGGTACGCAGGTAAGCGCAAGGAATGAGAATTCCATTGAGTACTTATATCCTGGTTTTAAGTTTTTATTTTGTGTTCATGGATTTACTGTGTAAATAAGAGGCCTCTTCAGCTGACTCTTAATTCACCTGCTGAAGTGTCAGAGGCCTGTCCAGTGATGGTTCCACAGACTCTGGCAGCCTTCAGGTACCTCACCTGAGTCAACACCTTTCATGTGTGAGCCAGTACAATCAATACTGACAAGGTGGTGTTGGGGAGGAGAGGGGCAGCGTGGGGCAGTCATCGCAGCTGTCCCGTTTTGGTTTTTTTAATCTCCACTGAATGTTTCGTATGTTCTAGTGCACACTCAAAAAATTGAATACAGACGCTCGAGCAATGACGTGTTATGGAGCTGACAAATTGCAAACGGATCCACTTGATCGCGTCACCCCAACGAGTTTGCTCCACTGAATTGGCCGGACTCTGCGCTCTGTGAAGGAGTCCTGTAAATGCCATTACCTCAATCATTTCAACAATTGAGGGATTATTTTTTATTTAATTGTCGCTTATTAGCTGGGACTTACCTCTTAACTACTATAGGAATGGGAAGCACTCACTGTGTTATGTCTATTCCTCTTTATTTGCATCATGCCAAGTTGAATTTTGTTTTACCCATCTGCCTTGGGACGTTTTACTACGTTAAAGGCGCTATATAAATGCAAGTTGTTGTTGCTTTAGAACACTAGGATTTCTTCCACTCCCCAGCCCCCCTCCTGCAACAGACTGAGCATACACAAACTGATGGGTTTACATCCCTTTCTACATTAAAGTGGGGGGGAACATGAGAGAAATGAAGATGGGCTTTGTATAAATGGGTCTATCTATTTTCTACATAAAAGCTTTGCTTGTAATGCTTGCATATTTCCGAGACACTTTTTTTAAAAAAAAACTATTTCAGAAAGAAAGTAATTGACCTGTAATTAACCTCAGGATGTGACCAACTGTAATTGGCCTCAGGATGAGCCTTTTCACTGCAATTAGACTTTGCAGCCTTAAAGGGAGAGCCTACTTTAGCAGCAGAATAGCACGTTGTGCATCACATGGTATAACTCTCCAGTCCTTATAAAACAGCATATTCTCTGACTTTGCCATGAGCAATACTACGGGAGATCTGCTAGTATTGTGCTGCAAAGTTCAGTGAGCCTCTGTGTATTCTGTCTCTGAAGAGAGAAGCAGGAAGACAACATTGAGAGCCGTGTTTTCCCTTTGGTTTTTTTTAATAAAAGAGATTTTACTTATTTTTTGTTTGAAGACTTAAGTTAAGAATGTAGCGCAGTGTCCACGATAAGTTACGGCCTTTGCCTACGAGCATTAGAGAGCAGAAAGGTCTCAGCTATGTTGAATTAGCTGATCCCAGCCAGAAGACTTCAGCCCCCCAGTGTTAGTTCTAAAGAGCCAGGGCTCGCGTTCTTAATCACTATCCTCTGACATAAAAACAGAAAATGCAGGAAAACACTCAGCAAGTCAGGCAGCATCTGTGAAGAGAGAAGAAGAGTTAACTTTTCAGGCCGATGACCTTTCATCAGAACTGGAAGATGTTAGAGATGAACGGCTTTTAAGCAAAATACAGAGCGAGGAAAAGATGGGGGGGGGGTGGAGGGTGGGAGGCACGGAAAGAACAAAAGAGAGAGGTTTGTGATAGGGTGGAGGGCAGGAGTGATTAAATGACAAAGGGGCTGATAGTGCAAGGCAGAAGGCCCCCTAGTATCCTCTGACCCCTGGTGAAGGTGCAGGGGTATGGACGCCAGGTAAGGACACCATCAGAGCTCAACGTTGCCGCCCACTGTAGCAATCGGGAGCCGCAACCCGGGCGAGGTACTGGAGGACATTTGGCGCCTGTGGAAACGCACCCGCCATGAGGGGGTCCTGTGCCTTTAGGGGAGGAGAGGAGGTGAAAAGAAAGATGAAGAGAGATAAAAATAAGAACACATCACAGTGTATCCCTGACCTAATTTGAATCTCTCCAAGGAGCCTGCTAGCACAGTCACGTTAATCACTTCACTTCAAACCACTTGAAGCCAGTGAAGCTGTCGTGAATAGGAATTTATTTAGGTCATTCGTTTGATCAGTGACTCTGTATAAATAGTTAAATATCCAGCCCATTTTTTTAAAAAACAGTTTTGAGCACGTGGCCTGCTATGTCCTGAATCGTTCTTTTTTTTTAAATGACTTTATGTTGAATTCCCCTAATGGCCTCTGGATAGGTTCCAGCTCCCGGTCGCTATCCAGGTGAGCCCTGCAGGTGAACCTTAGGTGGGGGCCAGGATTGGACTCTGCTGCAATGCCCCCCATGCTCAAATAGTACTGCCAGCACTAACTGTCTGGGCTCACATGTGAAGAATGGTAGCAGAGGGCAGGCAGCCAGTGTCTCTGAAACTACCCAAAGGAGGCAGCCCCTTCAGGGGAGAATATTTCAGGGAGGGAAGTATTTGTGCAGACTGGAAGTTTAAATATGATTTATTACCCGATATCTTTTCTCTCACACACAGATGCATGCAGGTATATTTTTCAGTGATTTGTGAAAAGGCATGTTCTAAGTGGCGGGATTATGAACTTCAAATTCAGTTGAAATAGAAAGTGACAGTGAGGAAATTTGTTCAGGAGCCAGATGTCCAGATGCATCTTATCAGTAGGATAAACACTTGGATATTTGGACAGAGCTATTTGATGGAGCAATTGATTTCAGTAAGTTTCTTGTCACCACAGTTAACGGGGAACTGGCCTGCAGTTTCCTGGCCCAATTAGCCTAATATTCAATAACTAGCAGTCCCGGGGTTCATGAGTTCAGTCCCAGCAATCACTGACTTGATGTCACCACATGAAGGGGCATCCCAAGTTTTACACTATATGGTGCACAGTGATATGTAAAAGCCCTGAGTCACAATGTCCATTTCTCCTCATGAGCCTGGATGTACCTGATATAGATTAACTCTGTGGCAACATCAAACACATTGATACTCCAGCCTAACACTGGGTCGATGCCCATCTGTTCAAGGTGATTCTCCAGTCTCGGTCATGCCTTCATGGGGAAGAAGTCAAAGAGAACCAAATCCTCACAGGAAAGGACAAAATCGTCCTCAAGCTTAGCGAGTTTATCCAGCAACTAGCCATACAGACCAGGAGGGTCCTAGGTTCAATTCCTAGTCTGTTCTGAGTTAGCCAATTTCAACCACGGCAACAGTAAGGGGAGCTATGAGTTTTGTGTCAGTGCCCCAGGTTAGACAGGGGAATATCAGCCAGGGTTTCCACTCCTGATCACAGTCTACCAACCCCTGCTGGTAGTGTGAGTGTATGTGTGTGGATGTCAGGTGAGGATAGGATCAGGCTCAGCTGTGATCACCTCTCCATGGTTGAATAGCCGGTTGATGTTCATTACCTTGGCTCACATAAATTATGGCCATTTTGGTGAGATGTCAGAGGGCAGCCAGCACCCGTGCGACCGCACTCCAGCAATTGTACCCTAGCAAGGGGATCTAGGTGACAGCATGGGTAAGACACTGCCTTCTCACCTTTTGGTCCTGGACCCAAATCCAGCCCAAATTGATAGGATGAAAGTCTTCTCTGGCTGTAAGGATCCTATGTGAAATGAGGTTGTGCGGTCTTGATCCAGCTCCAAGTGGGCATGGACCAGAACACAAAACTGACCCTAATTTGACACTAACTAATAATCTCACTCAGAGAAGTCACATTAAGGCTGGTGTGGGGAAGGGAAAAAATGTCATACTGTGCACTAGGGGCTGAGGCATATCGTTGGGGCAGAGTAAAGGGAGCTTCTAGTGTCAGCCTTGGCTCAGTTGGGAGCACTCTCGCCTCTGAGTCAGAAGGCCCCACTCCAGAGGCTTGAGCACATAATCTAGGCTGACACTTCAGTGCAGTACTGAGGGAGTGCTGCACTGTTGCAAGTGCCATCTTTTGGATGAGGCATTAAACTGAGGCCCCATCTGCCCTCTCAGGTGACGTAAGAGATCCCATGGTACTATTCGAAGAAGAGCAGGGCAGTTCACTCAGTGTCCTGGCTAATATTTATCCCTCAAACAACATCACTAAAACAGATGTTCATTATCACCTTGCTGTTTGTGGGAGCTTGCTGTGCGCAAATTGGCAGTCGTGTTTTCTAATTACAACAGTGACTACACTTCAAAAGTACTTAATTGGCTGTAAAGCACTTTGGGACATCCTACGGTCATGAAAGGTGCTATATAAATGCAAGTCATTCATTATGTAATGCTAGGATTTTACATGGAGCATTGTTCTCCTCCTGGTTTAGAAACACGTACAAAATCACAGTGGGTTTGTGCAGATGTAAGAAAGAGCCGTGTGTTTAGAGGGAAAGACTGGACTACACAGTGACACTCTCTTTTATCCTAATCTTGTCATCCAGATGTGCCCACAACCATTGTGCCTCCGGTCAAAACCGGCTCGTGCTTGTCTATGGACGGCCGACGACATGAGAGTGGCGAAAGTTGGCATGACGGGTGCCGCGAGTGTTACTGCTACAACGGGCGTGAGATGTGCGCACTCATCACCTGCTCCGTGCCCAACTGTGGAAATCCTACCATCCGCCCAGGACAATGCTGCCCATCCTGTCCAGGTAAGGAACACGTAACCAAGTAAAGTGGGGGAGGAGCATTTTTATTAACGTGGGCCCTTAGTGGAAAGTAAGGACTTGTATCTGACCAGTTCACAGAAGGAGGTCATTTGGCCCATCGCACTTGTGCTGGCTCTCTGAAAAGCTATCCACTTGGCCTGTGGAGTGGAAAAGATTTTCTATGTTTAGAGAAATTTATTCAGAGTGGTAACTATTATTAAGACTCAGCATTGTAGGTGTGCACTAAATTAAAAATGGCAGGGTTACTCGGTACTGACTGTGCATTAATATTAATCCAATATGCCAGACTCATAGGTTAATTTTAGATGATCCTTTATTGTGTTGGTATCACTGAAGAGTTTCCAGTTATCTTATTGGGTCCAACTTTGAAGCTCGTTCAAATAAACATTACTTGTAGTTTGCCATTAATTGATAGTAAAACACTTGATAGTAATTGATGGATGTGCAAATGCATCATGCTGAGCGGTACTAAAGTTGCCTTTATACTGGCACGGTTCCGGACAACCGGCATCCATGAGATAGCTTCTGTCATTTACACTGTTATATCTGGCTTCCTTATCCCAGCAGTAGATGCGCAGACCGATGATAAACTGGGTCTGCAAGTCTGCGGCTGGGGTGAGGGAGCCAGGATCCAACCTACAACAGTGTAAAAGCTGCTTAAGTGTGGTAAAGAAAAGGGAAAGGCTGTTTCATTTTCTTCTCCCTAGCCCAGGGGCATGAGACCTATTGACCTTGGCTGAGATAAGCAAACTCAGCACAAACTAGGGATTGAACCTGGAACTTTCTAGCTCTGTATGGTTTTGTTTTGCATTGTTCTAGCAAAGAGCCGGCACACACATGGATGGGCCAAATGGCCTCCTTCGGTTCTGTGGTTCACACTGGACATTGAATTTATTGCAGTGAGCCATCTGATCATCATCTTCTACCGCTTCACCGCCACCTCTAACTACACCAGCTACGAGTGTTTCAAAGTAATGAGCTTTGAGACAAAGTGCACTGACAGTAGATGGTATTTTGTCCCCTTTTTAATACAGATATAATGAGTAATAAGTTCCAGTCATGATAAGCATATGAAAGAAGTAACTGATGTGAAAGTACAGCTTTATTTAGTGTTGTAAAGGAATTAATTTTCCCCACTCTGATATACTACCACTTTTTAATTCATAAACTGAAAGAAATTACAGCACAAAAGGAAGCCATTCAGCCCATGCCTGTGCAGGTGCTGGCTTTTCAACCAGAGACATCTACTCAAATTGCAATTCCCAGCCCTTTCCATGTATCTTTTTATATTCTACCCTGTTGAGCCTTTATTCAGTTCCCTTTTAATTGATGTTGCAGTCTCTGCCGCAGTAGCCGCTTTTGGCAAAGCATTCCATGTTCTCATAACCTTCTGTGTGACCAAATTGTTAACTGTGTTCTCAGAGGACTCCGGCCTTTGGAAGCCCGAGCTAAGTGATACATCGATCTGCCACGCTCCTGGCGGAGAGTATTTTGTGGAAGGAGAGACCTGGAACATCGACTCCTGCACCCAGTGCACATGTCACAGCGGACGTGTGCTATGTGACACCGAGGTCTGCCCACCCATCCTCTGCCAGAATCCCATCAGGACCCTGGACTCATGCTGCCCACAGTGCCCAGGTATGTTCGTAACTACAACAACAACTTGCATTTATACAGTACCTCTAACGTAGTAAAAGCATCTCAAGGTGCTTCACAGGAGAATTATTAGACAAAATTTGACACCCTTGGTTCAAAGTTTCAAAAATAATCACAGCAGAGCACAGAACAGGTTCCTGAGGGAGGGAGAGAGAGAGAGAGAAAGAAAGAGAAAAAGAAAGAAAGACAATTAAGTATATTTTGAAGTGTAGCCATTGTTGTAATGTAGGAAACGAGGCAACCAATTTGCACACAGCAAGGTCCCTCCCACAAGGAGCAATGTGAGAAATGATCAGATAATCTTGGTTTTTTTTAGTGATGTTGGTAATGGTTTAGTAAATGGTAAAAAGATGCAGATATGAGAGAGGCCATTCAGCCCAGTAAATGCTATTCTTCAAGTGCACAGCCTGCTCGGGCTTTATTCATCGTCCTTCTGCCCTAGCACCAAACTTGGAACCTTCTTCTCCCGGTTAAATCAGTTAATGGTTCATTGAAGTAGTTATTTGCTGTGCTAATTGGCAGCCTAATTCCATAAGTTAATAATTTGTAAGTGTGAAGTAGATGTTTATTATGTTCAGTGGAAGTCACTTCAGTGCAATTTAGATTAATAAAAAAAACTATCTTTTAAATAAATAATTCATCCAAAAGAGGCAGATACGAGTGGGCTTCTGTTCTCAGCTCCCAGTCGACGTATGTCAGTCAAAATTTCGGTGGTGTTTGCCTAAGCTCCAGGGTAGAGCTCAGGAGAAGGTGCACCTGTGCTGAGGAGCCTGGGTAGGAACAACAGCCATTTTAACTAGTGTGCCACAGGGAGTTGAAGCTAGACAAAGAAAAAGGAACTGGGAAACTGGCAGAGAAACTGCAAAAGTAAGACTGAAGCCAGGGCTAAGGAGGTGATTGAAGAGTATGGACAGGGACCTATCATCTGAGGTACCCTGTTCAAAATGGCAGCAGTGCTTACCCATGCTTCTTAGGGTGGATGAAATCACTGTATAGAATTACATAGAATATACAGAACAGAAACAGGCCATTCAGCCCAACTGGTCCGTGCTGGTGTTTATGCTCCACACGCGCCCCTTCCCACCCCTCTTCCTCTAACCATATCAGCATAACTTTCTATTCCTTTCTCCCTCATGTACTTATCTAGCCTCCCCTTAAATGCATCTATGTTATCCACCTCAACCACTCCTTGTGGTAGCGAGTTCCACATTCTAACCACTCTCTGAGTAAAGAGGTTACCTACCATAGGGTTGTAGGATTCACCCTACACACAGGGGCCTGTTTTAAGCGCTGCCAGCATTTTATTTAACTTAACAAGTCCACCTGTGTATAATATTATTTTGGGAGAGTGGGGAAGTTGACTTCATTTAGTTCTCTTACTAAATTGTTATCTGTTCTCCCTTAATCAGACGAACCCCTTCAGCCTTTGTCACCAAGCAACAAAAGTATGCCTGATTACTGCAAGAACGAGGAGGGTGATATCTTCTTGGCAGCCGAATCGTGGAAGCCAAACGTGTGCACCAGCTGCATTTGCATGGAGGGCGTCATCAACTGCTACTCAGAGTCGTGTCCCCCCGTGACATGTGCCCGGCCTGTCCTGCGGAAAGGGCAGTGCTGCCCTTACTGCATTGGTAAGTAACAGCGCTGAATAAACGGAGGGAGCAAAGTAAAATCAGATGCCATTCTCTTTCAGTGCATGGGATCATAGAATGACACAGCAAAGAAAGATGCCATTCGGCCCACCATGCCTGTGCTGGCTCTTTGAAAGAGCTATCCAATTAGTCTCACTCCCCTGCTCTTTCCCCATAGCCCCGCAAATTTTTCTCCTTCCAGGTATTTATCCAATTCTCTTTTGAAAGTTATTATTGAATCTGCTTCCACCGTCCTTTCAGGCAGTGCATTCCAGATTATAACAACTCGCTGCGTAAAGAAGTTTCTGCTTCTTTACGCAGCAGACCATCTGCTTTTGTTGTGTTCACATTTCTGTCATCTGCTATGTGTTCTCGGGAATGTTGATTCAGCTCGAGTACATTTTTTCTTGTACGCAATGACTCTTGTCATATTCATTACTGGAATGATCGATTACTTTGCGCAGTCAGAAAAAAGTACTAGTATAGTAACATCACTGCACTGACCGAACGTGTTACCACTCTGGTATCCTACGCCTTGGAGCTTCCCTCCTGCGGTCTCCCTTCCTTGCCCATACGGCTGATTCCTGATCAGTCAAGAAGTGCCAAGCACAGGGTAAACCTATCTCTTTACAAAGAACAGGAAAATGAGAGCATAGTCACTCCTGCACTGTTCTCCTGTACCTCCCAAGTCTTCTCTGCTAACGCAGCTAATCAGGGCAGATGAAGAGATGCATTAGCAGAGAGGCCTCGGGAGTCCCGAACTGCTCTCCGACCCTACAGTGCGGGCAAAGCCAAAGAAGGGAATTTTTTTTTTCCTTTATTTTTTAATGCATCCAAAATGGGGATTAAAAGGGGAACAAAACCCTCATAGCCCATTTTTAACCCATAGCTTGGTCGTAGAGCCAAGGATGATATATTCTGCAGCCTTCAGGTCTGAGCTGTTCCAGTCATTGCCTTTGTTCTTCAAGGCACACATCTCTTAACACAAGCACACCCGCTGCTCAGCTGTGGCAGCTCTGACAAGCTCAGGTTGGATGTGTGAGGAATGGTATTTTCTCCCTGTGCAGGACTGCATTGCTGGTGCTGGGGAGAACATCACCCTTCAGGTGACTAATGCCCCATCTCTCAACCTCCCCCTCCCCCAAACGCAGGGCCTCAGAGTGTTTGGACTGAACTGCATCCTCCCTGTACCCGCCCGTATCCACGATAGACGACATCACTGTAACCAGCTCCTGTCAACATAAACTGTGAATTTATTAGCATTTCAACATCATTATATGCACTTGTGTATTAGGGTAATTATCAACAATATAACAAAAGGGCCTTCAGCAATTAGTATCTTTTCACAAGACTTCAAGGAGTAATTCACCCTTCTCTCAAACTCGTACTGCTTATAAAATTAAGCAGGTCGTTTCATTTACATATAATAATAAATATAATTCCACATGGAGCATCAACCATTCCCCCACCCCTCAAAAAATAACGATCATTTTTAGTTTGGTGGCATTCTAGTGAAAATTATGACAATTCTAAGTTGCCTGTGGTAGGGTTCGGGTTAATCAGGACAGTTTCTGCCTGGTCGCGTCTGTGATTCAACCAGTTTGCCTGTTGACTCCTCACACACCAGACACTCCCACAACCTCACACTGGACACTCCGCTAACCTCACACTGCACACTCCTCTAACCCCTCACACACTGCACACTCCTCTAACCCCTCACACACTGCACACTCCTCTAACCCCTCACACACTGCACACTCCTCTAACCCCTCACACACTGCACACTCCTCTAACCCCTCACACACTGCACACTCCTCTAACCCCACACACTGCACACTCCTCGAACCCCTCTCACACTGCACACTCCTCTAACCCCACACACTGCACACTCCTCTAACCTCACACACTGCACACTCCTCTAACCCCTCACACACTGCACACTCCTCTAACCCCTCACACACTGCACACTCCTCTAACCCCTCACACACTGCACACTCCTCTAACCCCTCACACACTGCACACTCCTCTAACCCCTCACACACTGCACACTCCTCTAACCCCTCACACACTGCACACTCCTCTAACCCCACACACTGCACACTCCTCTAACCCCTCTCACACTGCACACTCCTCTAACCCCACACTGCACACTCCTCTAACCTCACACACTGCACACTCCTCGAACCCCACACACTGCACACTCCTCTAACCCCTCACACACTGCACACTCCTCTAACCCCTCACACACTGCACACTCCACTAACCCCTCACACACAGCACACTCCTCTAACCCCTCACACACTGCACACTCCACTAACCCCTCACACACTGCACACTCCTCGAACCCCTCTCACACTGCACACTCCTCTAACCCCTCACACTGCACACTCCTCTAACCCCTCACACTGCACACTCCTCTAACCCCACACACACTGCACACTCCTCTAACCCCACACACTGCACACTCCTCTAACCCCACACACTGCACACTCCTCTAACCCCACACACACTGCACACTCCTCTAACCCCACACACTGCACACTCCTCTAACCCCTCACACACTGCACACTCCTCTAACCCCTCACACACTGCACACTCCTCTAACCCCACACACTGCACACTCCTCTAACCCCTCACACACTGCACACTCCTCTAACCCCTCACACACTGCACACTCCTCTAACCCCACACACTGCACACTCCTCTAACCCCTCTCACACTGCACACTCCTCTAACCCCACACACTGCACACTCCTCTAACCTCACACACTGCACACTCCTCTAACCCCTCACACACTGCACACTCCTCTAACCCCACACACTGCACACTCCTCTAACCTCACACACTGCACACTCCTCTAACCCCTCACACACTGCACACTCCTCTAACCCCACACACTGCACACTCCTCTAACCTCACACACTGCACACTCCTCTAACCCCTCACACACTGCACACTCCTCTAACCCCACACACTGCACACTCCTCTAACCTCACACACTGCACACTCCTCTAACCCCACACACTGCACACTCCTCTAACCTCACACACTGCACACTCCTCTAACCCCTCACACACTGCACACTCCTCTAACCCCACACACTGCACACTCCGCTAACCCCTCACACACTGCACACTCCGCTAACCCCACACACTGCACACTCCTCTAACCCCACACACTGCACACTCCTCTAACCTCACACACTGCACACTCCTCTAACCCCACACACTGCACACTCCTCTAACCTCACACACTGCACACTCCTCTAACCCCTCACACACTGCACACTCCTCTAACCCCTCACACACTGCACACTCCTCTAACCCCACACACTGCACACTCCTCTAACCCCTCACACACTGCACACTCCTCTAACCCCTCACACTGCACACTCCTCTAACCCCTCACACACTGCACACTCCTCTAACCCCTCACACACTGCACACTCCTCTAACCCCTCACACACTGCACACTCCTCTAACCCCACACACTGCACACTCCTCTAACCCCTCACACTGCACACTCCTCTAACCCCTCACACTGCACACTCCTCTAAACCCACACACTGCACACTCCTCTAACCCCACACACTGCGCACTCCTCTAACCCCCCACACTGCACACTCCTCTAACCCCACGCACTGCGCACTCCTCTAACCCCCCACACTGCGCACTCCTCTAACCCCCCACACTGCACACTCCTCTAACCCCCCACACTGCGCACTCCTCTAACCCCCCACACTGCACACTCCTCTAACCCCCCACACTGCACACTCCTCTAACCCCACACACTGCACACTCCTCTAACCCCTCACACTGCACACTCCTCTAACCCCCCACACTGCACACTCCTCTAACCTCACACACTGCACACTCCTCTAACCCCTCACACACTGCACACTCCTCTAACCCCTCTCACACTGCACACTCCTCTAACCCCACACACTGCGCACTCCTCTAACCCCCCACACTGCGCACTCCTCTAACCCCCCACACTGCACACTCCTCTAACCCCTCACACTGCACACTCCTCTAACCCCTCTCACACTGCACACTCCTCTAACCCCACACACTGCACACTCCTCTAACCCCCCACACTGCACACTCCTCTAACCCCTCACACTGCACACTCCTCTAACCGCTCACACTGCACACTCCTCTAACCCCTCACACTGCACACTCCTCTAACCCCACACACTGCACACTCCTCTAACCCCTCACACACTGCACAAACTCCTCTAACCCCACACACTGCACACTCCTCTAACCCCTCACACACTGCACACTCCTCTAACCCCACACACTGCACACTCCTCTAACCCCTCACACACTGCACAAACTCCTCTAACCCCTCTCACACTGCACACTCCTCTAACCCCTCACACACTGCACACTCCTCTAACCCCTCACACACTGCACAAACTCCTCTAACCCCACACACTGCACACTCCTCTAACCCCTCACACTGCACACTCCTCTAACCCCCCACACTGCACACTCCTCTAACCTCACACACTGCACACTCCTCTAACCCCTCACACACTGCACACTCCTCTAACCCCTCTCACACTGCACACTCCTCTAACCCCACACACTGCGCACTCCTCTAACCCCCCACACTGCGCACTCCTCTAACCCCCCACACTGCACACTCCTCTAACCCCTCACACTGCACACTCCTCTAACCCCTCTCACACTGCACACTCCTCTAACCCCACACACTGCACACTCCTCTAACCCCCCACACTGCACACTCCTCTAACCCCTCACACTGCACACTCCTCTAACCGCTCACACTGCACACTCCTCTAACCCCTCACACTGCACACTCCTCTAACCCCACACACTGCACACTCCTCTAACCCCTCACACACTGCACAAACTCCTCTAACCCCACACACTGCACACTCCTCTAACCCCTCACACACTGCACACTCCTCTAACCCCACACACTGCACACTCCTCTAACCCCTCACACACTGCACAAACTCCTCTAACCCCTCTCACACTGCACACTCCTCTAACCCCTCACACACTGCACACTCCTCTAACCCCTCACACACTGCACAAACTCCTCTAACCCCACACACTGCACACTCCTGTAACCTCACACACTGCACACTCCTCTAACCCCTCACACACTGCACACTCCTATAACCTCACACACTGCACACTCCTCTAACCCCACACACTGCACACTGCTCTAACCCCACACACACTGCACACTCCTCTAACCCCACACACTGCACACTCCTCTAACCCCTCACACTGCACACTCCTATAACCTCACACACTGCACACTCCTCTAACCCCCCTCACACACTGCACAAACTCCTCTAACCCCACACACACTGCACACTCCTCTAACCCCTCACACACTGCACACTCCTCTAACCCCACACACTGCACACTCCTCTAACCCCACACACTGCACACTCCTCTAACCTCACACACTGCACACTCCTCTAACCCCCCTCACACACTGCACACTCCTCTAACCTCACACACTGCACACTCCTCTAACCCCTCTCACACTGCACACTCCTCTAACCCCTCACACACTGCACACTCCTCTAACCCCTCACACACCGCACACTCCTCTAACCCCTCACACACTGCACACTCCTCTAACCCCTCACACACTGCACACTGCTCTAACCCCTCACACACTGCACACTCCTTTAACCCCTCACACACTGCACACTCCTCTCACCCCACACACTGCACACTCCTCTAACCCCACACACACTGCACACTCCTCTAACCCCACACACTGCACACTCCTCTAACCTCACACACTGCACACTCCTCTAACCCCCCTCACACACTGCACACTCCTCTAACCCCACACACTGCACACTCCTCTAACCTCACACACTGCACACTCCTCTAACCCCCCTCACACACTGCACACTCCTCTAACCTCACACACTGCACACTCCGCTAACCCCTCACACACCGCACACTCCTCTAACCCCTCACACACTGCACACTCCTCTAACCCCTCACACACTGCACACTGCTCTAACCCCTCACACACTGCACACTGCTCTAACCCCTCACACACTGCACACTCCTCTAACCCCACACACTGCACACTCCTCTAACCCCACACACACTGCACACTCCTCTAACCCCACACACTGCACACTCCTCTAACCCCACACACACTGCACACTCCTCTAACCCCACACACTGCACACTCCTCTAACCCCACACACACTGCACACTCCTCTAACCCCACACACTGCACACTCCTCTAACCCCTCACACACTGCACACTCCTCTAACCCCTCACACACTGCACACTCCTCTAACCCCACACACACTGCACACTCCTCTAACCCCACACACTGCACACTCCTCTAACCCCACTCACACTGCACACTCCTCTAACCCCTCACACACTGCACACTCCTCTAACCCCTCACACACTGCACACTCCTCTAACCCCACACACACTGCACACTCCTCTAACCCCACACACACCGCACACTCCTCTAACCCCACACACTGCACACTCCTCTCACCTCACACTGCACACATTCAGAATGCTGCAGTTCTCTTCAGACAGTGGGGTTCTTGCTCCCTCTGGTGGCAAGCTGCAACCCAATGGCATGCAGATCAAAAGAGCAGGTCATTTGATTACAGTAACTCCTTGCAGGAATCCTTTCAGTTTTCCCTTTTCACCCTTTTTCTGGGTGGTCCCCTCAGAGGTAGTTCCTATGTCTTCAATGAAATTGTGAGCTTTACTGATCTGTAATTCTGTGAGAGTGCTATCAGCGCCAGGCAATCAACTAACATGGTATTTGAAAATAACTTGGACTGTCTGATTGCATTTCTCACATGAACCTGTTTAAATGTACTTTGTATCTAAAAACAGAGTCTGGGCCTCCCCAGTGTCTCCGTAGCAGTTAAAGTGACCACGAAGATGCGGGATTGTCGTAAAAACCCAACTGGTTCAGTAATGTCCTTTAGGCAAGGAAACCTTCAGTCCTTAGCCGGTCTGGGCCGATACGTGATTCCAGCCCCACAACAACGGGGTTAACTCTCGACTGCCCTCTAAAGTGGCCTACAAGCGGCCCAGTTGTATCAAACCACTACCAGTTCAAGAAGAAGGCCCACCACCACCTTCTCAGGTCAACCAAGGATGGGCAATTATTTTTATTTAAGTTGATTGAGCCAGTCTGCTACTAAGCCATTCAGGCCAGGAAAATCCCAAATTCAATTAACACATCTCATCAAGGGTGCTGGTAAGAGCTACAAAAGGCCGTACGCTCGTGAGCTAGAAAGGGGAAGAAAAATCAGCAGAGAGAGAGACCTCCCCCTGTTCTGAAAGTGTGTGGAGGGTGATTTAAGGCAGTTAATCTGCCCTGAGTTATTTACCGGGTGTTAGCTCAATGTATAAGCAGCCATCTTCAGGAGAGGAGGGGATCGCAGTTGGCAGAGAGAAAAACAGCTGTGCAGCCGAACAGTTTTAATGCTGTCACCTGTGGCTCAGTTGGTAAAGCTTTTGCCTCTGAATCAGAAAGTTGCAGGTTTAAGTCCCACATCTGGGACTTGAGCACAAAATCTAGGTTGATACTTCAGTGTAGTACTGAGAGGGTGCTGCACTGTCAGAGGTGCCATCTTTTGGATAAGACTTTAATCCGGGGCCCCGTCTGCCCTCCCAAGTGGACGTAAAAGATCCCATGGCACTATTTCGAAGAAAAGTATGGGAGTTCTCCCCTGTGTTCTGGCCAATATTTATCCCTCAACCAACATCACTAAAAACAGATTATCTGGTCATTATCACATTGCTGTTTGTGGGACCTTGCTGTGTGCAAATTGGCTGTCGCGTTTCCTACATTACAACAGTGACTACACTTCAAAGAGTACTTCATTGACTGTAAAGCACTTCAGGACGTCCTGAGGTTGTGAAAGGTGCTATATGAATGCAAGTTCTTCTTCTAGTATTTAACTGAGGAATAAATTAAGTGCTTCGACACCCAGACGAGGATCAGGCTGCATTAATCACCATCCTTGTTAGAATTCATATTCAAACCGACTGAAGGAACGGAAGGAAGCCTTTCACCACTGCAGGTTGTCAGCGAGCAGGAAGGATTGAACGATCACTAACACACAGGTCTAATGAAGCCCTCCATTTTTTTTTCTCTCTATTCTTTCCCTCTCTGCAACAGAGGAGACCATACCGAGTAAGGTGGTGTGTCACTTCAACGAAAAGACGTACGCAGATGAGGAGAGATGGGACATCGACAGCTGCACCCACTGTTACTGCCTGCAGGGCCAGACGCTCTGCTCGACTGTCAGCTGCCCTCCCCTACCCTGCCTGGAGCCCGTCTATGTGGAGGGAAGCTGCTGTCCTGTGTGTCCAGGTAAATGGAGCGTTGACAGTTTTTTTTTACAGTTCCAGGGATTGAGAGAGAGAGAGGTTACATCTCCCCCACTCCCCTTGGCCCCTTCCCCCTCCCCTTTCCTCACTCTCCTTCCCCCTCCCCTTCCCTTTCCCCTCTCCTCTCCCCTTCCCCTCAATTATTTCTTCCCCACGGCAATGCCTCCCAGCAAGAACGCCCGCCTCCCCCCACACACACCACAACGCCCCTCTTCCATTCCTAAACACTACAAATAGTGAGCTGACTTTGGTGGCTTGATACTAAGAACAAACCTGCTAATTCACTCGTATGAAATTTCTGTCCACTGCCTCAATTTTAAACTGGTTAGATCGAAAGGGCTAACAGAGGAATGTTATACACCCTTGTTACTAATACTGCTCAGCACGATTTCATCTCATTGACCTCATTAATGGAGCAAATAGGTTGTTGAAACTCTGAAAGCCAATAAAATAAACATTCTCACTGACAAATCAATTCCTGACCTACTGTTTTGGCCACTCTTTTTTTTCCTCTCTTTATGCCCCTGCGCACCTGTCCCACACCCTGCCAGCGTCACTCGTGATCCGGCCTGCAGTAGGTAGGTGCGGAGCAGCCTCGAGGTGTCACTGTCCCTTAAACTTTCCCTTGCCCCCTCTGGGGAAGCTCTGCCGGCCCCCCCCCCCCCCCCCCCCCCATGGCAGAGACTGGGAGGCTTGGCTCAGCGCCCTGTCGCTCTAAGGCGGGTACTTCAACGCAGTGCCCCAGTCACTGGTGGGACCTCCATGGTTAAGGACAGAGGGAGGCAAAGGTTAGTATTTTGTAGCCCCTGGTCTTGCCGCCTTTCCCTTACAACTGCCATGAATTAGTGTAAGGAGGCGTTACATCCTTGCATGCAAATCCCTCCATGGCCTCGCCCTTCCCTATCGCTGTAACCCCTCCAACCCCACAACCCTCCGAAATCTCTGCTCTCCTCCAATTTTGGCTCCACCATTAGCAGCCGTGCCTTCAGCTTCCTAGCATCTAAGCTCTGGAATTCCCTCCCTAAACCTCTCTGCCTCTTTACTTCACTCTCCTCCTTTAGGACGCCCCTTAGAACCTACCTCTTCTGTCCTAATATTCCCTTACATGGCTCGGTGTCAAATTTTGTTTGATAACATGAAGCGCCTTGGGACATTTTGCAACGTTAAAGGTGCTATATAAATGGAAGTTGTTGTGCTTTTATTCTAGTTGTAAGGACCTCCTGAGTCCTCCGTAGGGTGCCTCAAGAGAAATTTATTTAATCCAGCTCTATGTGTGCCAACTTCATTCAATGCCCAGTGTTTGTTTTGCAATGTCAAAGCGTTTAAATACAACATGGATTCATTCCACCGGGCTGCGACATTTCTGGGTACATTCGCACCCACTCCTGGCAAATAAGACAGTGAATATCTAAACCATACAGGTGTTCACTTAACAGGTGTTTGTATTTTAAAATGCTGGAGGACCAGAGTCATTCCCAGATGTCTTTCGTACTGCTTTGCTCACGCTAGCTCTCTTTACACTTGTACACACCAGAGCCCACCAACATCCCCATTGAAAAGTTTGACCAGAGGGGAGAGATTGAAGTTGAAGCACCATTCTGGCCAACACCCAGCGGAAACGAAATCCCCTCACACCTTCGAGACTTGGACAATGGTAAGTGCGACAGGCATTTCGCTCCAGCCGACACCTGTCCTCTCTTTGTGCTGTTTTACCCCGGTGGATTTGCCTTGATTGATGTCTTCGTTAAATTGGATTTTGGTGCCCAGAAAGCAGAACGTTTCCAGTTGCACTGGAAGTGGAAGTGGAGTACTGGCCATTCAAGCTATGTCTGATAATATTTTGGGCACACAAGTTTGGATTGTCCCATAGTGTATAATATGGCCAGTTGATTACATCATATACACCATTATGTGACACATCATGGAGTGTGCAATCTGTTATGGTTGCAGCACATATTATTGTTTTTAGATTATTCATTTTTACTGCATTAATTTTGCTGTCACCACATTTCTTTGTTTTGACCCCTTCTATCAGCTCCTGAAAGTGTTGATTCCTTGCGGTTTGGAGGGTGGGGGGTGGGGGGGGGGTACAGTTTCACAGAGGCTGATCACCCGCCAGTATCTCGCCCAAGTGATCCATGTTTCAGCCCTGACAGTGAGTGCCAGCAGGACGTTTGACCATAAGGGGCATTGTAGCCGAGCTCGATCATGTCGACACATCCGCACTTCCCAGGAGGGGTGCTGGATAGTGACCAGGAGCAGGAATGCCAGTCAGTTTTCTCCCACCTAATCCAGAGTTACTCAGATAAGCTCAGGTAGAGTAGATGGCGGGTAGTACTGCCTGCTGGAAGCATGCTCACCCTGAATAAACTAAATACTGAGGAGAGGTGCGGGGGGGGGCGGGGGAAATCCATGCCCCAGCAAGGAGTCAACAGTTACAGGAGAGGCGGAGAAATTGATGAGATTTTTAAAAAATGTTTAGAGGTGTTCTGATCTATAACACTGTAAAAATTGTTCCTCCGCATCTGCTTTACTTCTCTATGAGATAATGCTAGTGATACATTGCTGGATTTATTTAACTCGTGAGAAACCCTGGTCCCGAGGGGAATTCAAGAATCATGGCCTGTTAAATAAACCAGTAATACAGCACCCTCTATCATTCAGTGACTCTTTGTCAGCAGTTCCCAGGAGACAAAGCTGTGGAAGACACAATCCATTGTACAACTATGAACTTTGTAAAACGTGAGTCAGCAGGCATTTCCGAGATTAAAGCAGGCATCCTCGTGACACCCGACATCTCCACCTGTTACAGTTCCTGTGGCTCAACAGATAAAGAGTTATTCATTTCTTAAATCTGTTGCTCGCCATACAGCCAGCGGAACTTTCAACCCTGGGCAGGGGCATATAACGGGCGATAGCTGATCGGCCGTTACAGGCCCCCGCCGATGTTGAAAGTTCCACCCAGTGAGTGCAGGGGACAACACAGTACAACTGACCTCACCTCATATCCACACACAGGCACTTCCAGCAGTGCTCACTGGACAGTAGTCAAGATTGGGAAACCCCGGCAGATTTGCCCCTCTCTAACTCGGGGGGCAGTGAAGCGTAAACTTTTTTTAAAAATGTGTCCGTTAACACAAACACTGATGGTGTGTTTATTGTGTGTATTGTGTGACAGCCAGACTTGTTTTAAACAGTTTGTTTCCGATCCCATGAGTGCATGAGTCTGGTAGCAATGACACCATTCTGGTTCAAGAACATTGTGCTGTCTTTGCATACTAAATTCCCGTGAATGTCAGACCGAGTTGATTCTAGATTAGTGCAGTGTGCTGTATGTTTTCAAATTCACCGTTCAATGTTATCCATCGTCTCATTACAAAGACTCAGTTGGTAAGTGATGCGGCACTGAGGCACGCAGATGTGGAAGATCCCAGGTTTGATCCCCCAGTCCATGCTAAGTTAGCTGACCTCACCCAGGGCAGCACTAGCGGTGCTGGAACTAGCCTCAGGGAAGGGAAAAGTCAGCCAGGATTCCAGCTCCTGATGTCTCTCCGGTCGGCCCTCTGTCAAGGGGTGCAGGATCGAGCCCAACTGCGATTCTCATCTGTAGAACGGCCTGTCAGACCAGATATTGGATGGCACCCAGCACCTCACGGTGAATCTGTGCCCCCGCAGAGAGAAAACTTGGTGGGTGGGAAGATTTTTTTTAAAGTTATAGAAAGTATCTGGTGCAAATGGGCAGTGAGCAAAACAGTTCACAGTAGAAAGAGAACAGCGAATTTAAAATGAATGAACTGGCGTTTAAGCGTAAAGTGTTTATGACAGTATTGAACATGTGTAGTGTCCCCGTCACAAAGATATTCCCGTGGGCTGGCATGTTGAATGCTCCTCTGCCTCAGCGTCCTTTGTGTAACCCTCCTTACTAACATGGCATTGTTTACCTCTTCACCGCCTGTAGAGAACCTCCGTGTTAACGCGATAGGTGGAGACTATCCTCGGTACAATGGAGATTCCGCTATGCACTCTGTGGCATGGGTGGCAGTGCCCGTTATGATCGCACTCATTCTAGTCATAGCTCTGCTGCTGGTCAACCAGAAGAAACAGTGGATCCCGGTGCCCTGTTACAGAGCTCCTACAAAGGTACGGTGTCCTTGATACGTTCCTCATTCTTTGCATGCTCTTAAATCTTGGTTAATGTAAAATGTGTGGGTTTTTTTGTTGCAGTTATGACACCCCGAATAAATCCCATAAACTTCTACTCTTGCTGCAGTTTGCCTCAAAGTTTCAGAATTTTCTGTACCTGAGCGATAACAAATCAATCACCTTAATCATGGGTGTTAAGTGCCACTTATCTGGGGTGAAGTCTAATCATTTTAGCGAAAAAGCCAAGGGATTTTGTACTCATTATCCACAGGATGGATTTCAGCCCCACTGGTTCTTCAGTCACAAGTTACGGCTGATGTGAATTTGAACCACATGATACGGCCAGGATGGCCTTGTGTAAATGACCGCCCACATGTGCAGCTTGCAGGTCAGCGTGAATGCAAATCCAGCTTGGGGTTGAAATGAGTGGGGATTTCCACAAGGAGCTGTAAGCAGCAATGTGATATACTTGTTGGTGGTCCACCTAGGGAGGTAGGAATGTACAGGAGAATGTCCATCTGGCCAGTCCTAGATGTCACCTACTTTTACCTAAAGTCCTGATTTCTGCCGATTGTCCCCCAGTGGGTCAGTGAGTTTACCTAATGGATAACTGAGCTTTACAGATCAGGACGGGCGCGGTTGCCATTCTCCATTCGGTGCCGAGTCAGCCTGGTAGGGATGCTAAAATAAACCTCAGCATCTTTTCGTTATCAAGTGACCCTCTTCTGGAAGAGTGCGTGCGTACGTTGACATCGAGTGAGGACGGGATCAGGTTCGGCTATGATGCCCTACAGAGTCGAATAGTATGCGCACACTCACTATGAAAGCTCACACGTGAATAATGTGCGAGTTCCTGGGTGGTGACTGGTGCCCATGGACCTGTACCCCAGTGAGGAGGCATCGCCTTTGGGAAAGGAGGAAGCGAGGGGAGATAATTGGTGAGAGTTACCTTCAGGTAACTGGGCTGGTCATCAGTAGGTTATTCAGGAGTTACCACTTTCAGTGTAAATTGCAACATTAGGTATAGATATAGATAATTAATATGCCATAGTGTGATTTGAAAACCTATTATAAATATAACCATTCAGAAGACCTGAAAAGAAGGGCCTCAATCCCACCTCGAGTAATTGTGTGGTGTATTTCTCCTAACATTTAAGGGATTTTTAATTTGAAAAGAACTGTTACACCCCCATTCATTTCCTTCCCCTTTAACATCCCGCTTGTTGATTTTTTTAAAAAAATATTTATACTTTAAACAGTGAATACTGTTGACTTTAGGGTAATTGACTGGGAAGAGTTACTGAGCCCAGCGCTGTGAGGGAGCTGAATTAACACATGGGGTTGCTTGAAGTATAATCACTCCAGGTTAATTACTGCATCTTTCCTGTTGTTAATTCAGCTCCATAACTCCTCAGAGCCAATTACCTGAACGTACTTGGCAACTCACTGTTTAAGGAAAGCTAATAAAAAGAAGCTGGGGGGAGAAAAGAACAAAAAGGATGTTCAGCTTCTTCGTTCTTGGTTTCAAAAGGAGGGCAGATGGTGAAGCTGCCTCTTTATGTGGTAAATGTAGTAAAGGCTGATGTTAACTTTCAGTGGGGTGGGGGGGGGGGGTGGCAGACAGCGGTTGGTAGCGGATCGGCAGCCCGTTGTACACCCTGCCCGATTTTACTTTCCATCAGGATAATCGGACAGGGTGTATATAATGGGTCGATTCGCTACCACCGGAATTTAAAATCAGCCCTGTATAAAGATGGCCACTGAGCTCCCCGTGACAGTTACAGCTTTTGATAGACTTAATTGCTTTAAGTCTGCCTTAGCGATTGATAAATTCACTGCCCGCCACTGAACCTTACCGACTAGGAAGGTCCCAGGTCCCAGGTCCCAGGATCAAACCCTGGTCGGGGCTGAGTTACCTGATCTCACACAGGGTGGCTTTATGCAAGTTGGCTTATTTAGTAGTACTCTTGCCTGGGAGTCCGAAAGCCCCCCCAGACTTACACACTGGAAAGTTGGACAGTACCCAATGAGAATCTGAGCCTTTGGGAAGGAAAGAGATAATCCTTAATAATAAAAAAAAGTTTTGAATGGCACTTCTGAGCATTTCTGAAATTTAAAAGAAAATAATTTGCTGTGTAATTTCAGGACTCATTGAGAAAGTGTGTGTGTGTGTGTGTGTGTGTGTGCGCGCACGAAGATCAGGCGAGGGCCAAATTTGAAATAACTGTGATGCTGCTATAGTGGAACAGCATGCAGGCACTGAGTGTCCATCCTCACTCATGGGGAACAGAAGCGTGAGTGAGGGGTCTGCCAGTGCCCCATACTCCTGCACCTTCAGGATAGGATTAAAGCACAGAATTGGAGCAGGAAGGAAACTATTTGTGAACAAAAAGGACAAGTGGAAAATTATTAGAACAGTAAAGAAATCGATGTATTATGTTTTTGAAGGGATTGGGAATGACGCCAACTGAGCCTTGTTTATTCTGTTTGTCCTAACAGCCCTCATGTCTGAACAACCAGCTGGTGTACGTGGACTGTAAGAAAGGAACCATGGTTCAGGTGGACAGCTCCCAGAGGATGCTGAGGATGGCAGACCCGGACTCCAGACACAGCGGTTTCTACAGCATGCCAAACACAAAGCAAAACAACTTGCAGGTGGACAGCTTCTATCAGACGGTGTGAGACACCTCTCTATGCAGAAAGACTTTTCTTTACCCGCTACAAAAAAAAGACAAAAAAAAAAATCACAAAAAAAACCAGCTACAATTGTGCACTTGCTTAATGGACTGTATTGGGTTTGTGAATTCATGTACAGCTCTGAGACTTTAACGGGATGGGCTCCGTTTCACTCCTACAGTGTGCCAGAGAGAAAGAAAAAAAAAATCATTCCCGCTTTTCCTTGTGATATTTGACCAAGTGTTTCCTAGAACACTTTAGCACCAAAGTTAAAGTTACTAAGGTTTTTCTGCATGTAATATATAGCTGTAGAGAGGAGAAGGACATTGTGCGGAAGGAAAGTCCCTTTCAGGTTGACTACCAAACAGCGACTTTCCAAGTTTGTGGACTCTTAAGTTTTCTCGCTCTCTGTATCTGTTAATGACAAAGCCTAACCCACTGAAATCTAGAGAGAAAGAGCCCTTGGCATGAACGTCCTATAGTATGCCTCAAGTACAAACTATATAAGAGAGTCAACATGGTCCCAGGCCTACCATAGAGACAACGTTTTCTGTACACATGGACACTTAAGATAATAAGGATTTATTTTTGTTGTTGTTGTTGTTTATGAGCATGGCAGATGTTAAGGGTGGGTTGACTGAAGCCATAGTAAAATGTACTGTGTGCTGCTTTTTATTGGCCAGTTGGTTGGCAAGGACAGCGCGAGGCTGCGGCCTAAACTCCCTTTTTTTTTTGTTTTGTATGATATTAGCACTGGATCATGTAAAGATACTACCAGAGGTGAGGACAACCACAGCAGGCTTTTCCCTGAAAGCTACCAGCCTCTCTGGTGGGTTCCTAAGAGTTTCGGAAGGTGGAAATAGAAGAAACTTTGTTGGACAAAGTTCCTGCTCGCTATTAAAAGAGAAAAATGACTGGGTTTTGTACTTACTGGTATGCAGACTAGAGACTGCTTCCGTGGTAGGAAGCTTCGTAATTATATATTACTCAAGCACCTTTTTTGAAGCTCAGAAAAAGGAGATTATGCTTTGTGAAACATTAGCATTATAGGAATATTTATGTTAATATATATTATGCTAAAACAAAAGTATTTGTACATATATATAATTTTCTATGTTTTCCTGTTTAATGTATTTATATCCTAGAGAGATTTTATCCAGTTTTAAAAAAAAATTAGCTTAACAGGCATTCCATTTTAGTGCTTGATGGCTCACAGGACTCGCGAAAGGAAAGAGCATCTCATTTTACCTAAGATTTTGTGCCTTTTTGCTGACTGCTTCAGCATCGCTCTCGCTACTTCTGATTTCAGCCTACAAAGGGCTTTAAAGATCGCACAATGGATCTCGCAGTTATCCATAATACAGTACCAATCTTGATTTTTTTTTTCTCAAACGTCCCTCTTTTTTTTTGTCCAGCTAGTATGTCATTCATTAACTTGTACAGCTAATTGTGTCAGCCTGTTGTTTGATTCCTGTTGCAATTTAACCATGAGGATATTGTGCACTGGGCAGCATTTTTTTTGGTTCCTGTTATAAACCGTGTGCTTTGTATTTGTTTGTGTTTTTTTTTCCCTGCGGAAGGTTTGATGGAAAGTTTTGCTCTTCCAGATCCAACTAGAATGCACCAGGCTCTCTTTTTCAAAAAGAAATTACGTCTGCCCCAATGGCTCAGTGAAGAAATGTGCAGCCTGGTGTGGCACCTAGCCCACAGGACAGGGAAGTCCCAGTTTCAATTCCCAGGCCATGCTTGAGGTAGCCCATCTCAGACAGGACAGCAGTAAGGACGCTACAGTTGGCCGCAGGGTCCACAGGTTGGGGAGGGGATGAATCAGCCAGGGTTCCTGTCTCTGATCACTTTCCCCTGCTGGAAAGTGGATATGTCTGGAAGTTGGGTGAGGAAAGGATCAGGCTCTGCTGTGATCACCTTCTGAGGTCAGATAGTTGGCTGGCACTCATTCTCTTAGCACACTAGAAGAATGGTCTCTTCAGCAAGGCACCAAAGGCAAACATCATCCTTAGAACAATGGCCTAGCAAGAGCAAACACCTTCAGGAAAGGGGAGGGAGAAAACTGGAAGGGGGGGGGGTGAAAAAAAATTGCAATAAAGCTGAATGGCATTAATCAGATTGTCTAAGGTAATGAGATCTGCACTGAGTGACTCCCCATCCTCGGTGATTTCAACCTCCATCTTAACTCACTTTGCTCTCTCTCCTCTGAGTTCAGTGCCCTCCCTAAATCTCTCTCACCATATGAAAACTCATACTCGTATTCACGGCTACCCCCTTTAACTTGCCATCTCACGTGGGTTCTCTATTCCCATCGTCTCAATCACAGACATGGCCATCTCCGATCACTTTGTTGTATCCCTCAACACTCACATCCCCCTTCCAACCCCACTTCCTTTCGCATCCGCCCCTGAAAAAATCCACCCTAGCCCTGAACTCGCATACTCTTCTAGTTTCTCTCCTATCTCTCTTCATGCCCACTATTCCCACTAAATTGCCTACCAGCCAACTTCCCTTCCTGGCCCCATGCTAGCTTTGATTGTAAACGGTTCCCTCTCCTCAGGTACTGTTGCCCTCCCTTTCAAACCTGTCATCAACACCCAATTCCTCAAAAAACACATCCTTGACCCTTCTGTCCTTGCAAACTACCGCCCCATCTCCAACCTCCCTTTCCTCTCCAAAGTCCTTGAACGTGTTGTCGCCTCCCAAATCCTTCTCCCATTTCCATGTTTGAACTTCTCCAATTTAAATTCGTGTTCTTCCAATTCTGGCCTTTTACTCATCCCCCACTCCTTTCGCCCCACAATTGGCAGCCGTGCCTTCAACTGTCTAGGCCCTCAACATTGGAATTCCCTCCCTAAACCTCTCCATCTCTCTCTTCTCCTTTAACACTCTCCTTAAGACCTACCTCTTTGACCAAGGTTTCATTCACCCGTCCTAATATCTCCTTCTTTGGCTCAGTGTCAATGTTTGCCTGATAACGCTCCTGTGAAGCACCTCGGGATGTTTTTACTACGTTAGAGGCGCTATATAAACGCAAATTGTTGTCGATTAGGGGAAAATAAAGGTTTTTCTCCAGTGCAGGTTGTATTATGGGTAATTGTGAAGAGCTCCAGATGACGTTCAAGACATCACAAACACGCATTGTCTGAAAAGTTTGAGGGAGAGAGACAAATAAAAAGGATGACAAGCTTCCTGTTACTGAAGAGTTACTAACAAAAGAAGACCTACTGGAATGTTGTCATTGATAAGCTGGACTTTTTTTTTGTAGTATGCCTATTAGTAGTTACAACTTACTAAATGTATTAAAAAAAATGACAGGTCTTGGCACTTTTTGTACTAATTACCCCTTTTTTGTGTAATAACCTTTTTAAAGTGCTTTCACGAGAGAATCCATTACCCAGTTTGCTTTAATGTGAAAACATTTGTACTTGTGTTTCGTAGTGGAATTCTCAAGTATTGTTGTAGATACTTGGGCTCGGAGCTTGCTGAACTTGAAGCTGAAAAAAAAATCTAATTTATTGTTTGACCTAATTTATTAATCTGAAGGTTAATGAAAAGTTAGAACATTGCAAGATGTATGGTTTTTTGCGCTATTTGTACGGGAGGAAAAGAAAGGTTTAATTAAGGGTCGAGATTTTCCTGTCTACGTGAATTTTCATTTTTTTTCCCCATCAAACTATGGTTAAATCCTGAACCCCGTCTTCCCTGCTGTCTCTCCCCCCACCTCCTCTCCTCCCCGCCCCTCCCCTCCCTAACCCTCCCCACTGCCTCTCTTGCATACAGGAATGGAATTCTTCCTGTCTGGTCAACAGAGATATATTCTGTCAAGACCAATCGTTCATTCCTTTCCCAAGTAAAAGAGTTATGTTAAGAAATGTTTTAACAGGTATTGTTCACTGCTTGTTTTTTTGTGATTGTGGTTGAATTCTGGAGAAGACAAAAAAAAACTAACAGGATGCAGGACAAATGGGGTAAGATGCTTTTTTTAAAAAATATTAGAGGGGGGAAAAGAAGATTGCTGTCCACTACGTACTGTATCCATTACACTCTTGTACTTTGGTTACTGTTGTGCTAATGTAAAATAATGCAAAATATTTCTAAAATAGATGCGTATGTGGCACTTGGAGTGCACTGCAGTTCCGCAGTTTGCTTGTTTACTTTTTTTTTTAAATGTAAGGCATTTTCTTGTAAATTTGCTCTTGACAGCACAATAAACAACGTTAAACCCACTGCCACTGTCTATGGTTGTGATCCCGAGCAAGCCCAAGCTGGAGCGGTGAAGCCCGCTTTGCAAGGCAAGTCCAGTTCACTGAGCAGAAAGTTGCATTTAGTCAGTTACAAAGTGGCGTTGCACTCGTCCGACACCCGACTTTCAAGTGGGACACCCAGGAACAACTAGAATGTAAAGTAGATAGAAGAAGTATTTTTTTTCTGTCCGTCAGGTGAGACATTAAACTGACGACTCTTCTGCCTGGTTCAGTTATGTGTTAAAAGATCCCAGGAGTTTTCCCAGTTTCCTGCCCAATGTTCCCATCTCAGCCAAAAACACACCTAGGAATTTTGATAGCGCCGTGCCCATTTTACAGGCATGAAACGGGCACGTAAGGGTCTAATATAGGCTCTCCATAGGCGGTCAGGGTGGCCGGAAGTATTAAAAAGCCTCATTAAAATATTTAAATAAGGGTCCCATGCTTGCTAGAGAACTCTTCTGTGAAATTGGTCTGCCCCAGTGCCTGATACACCACATGATAAACTTGCTCAGCAACTCATGGTGCTAATAGGCAAGCAAGGACCCTTCAGGAGTGCTAGTTAAGATGCTTATCCACGACATACGGTTTAGTTGCTGGTTTGTCCTTTTGAGCTGCTGATTAACTTCTGAGCATTTTTTTTGCCTTCTACAACTGACTTCTGCCTAAAAAAAGAGTTTTTGCTGGTGCTGGACTGCTTTTGTTTGCCTTCAAAGCTGTTTTACTGGAGTAAAGGGTGGTCTGATGGGGCTGAAGGATGAAGAGGAGCAGCCAAGGAAACAAGAGATCAGGAACAACCGAAAGAGGGCCCTGCGCAGGAGACCATACCCACAGCGGGTCTTCAGAGAGCACTTCTCCTACCTCAATTTCACTGAGGAGCAATATATGAGGCGCCTGCATCTTCACTTCACAAAGGAGACTATCACCGAGCTATATCGCCTGCTACAGCCACAACTCAAGCCTCGAACAGGGCATGGTTGGCACTGCCTGTGGGTGTCAATGTCACTGTGGCCCTTTTTATGCCATGAGATCGTTCCGGGTTTCTTCAGGAAGGGTTGGCTTTTCATGTGAAGGGAGAAGAGAGAGAGAAGTGGCTGGTGAAAGCAGCCGCCGATTTGTCATGCAGAGCGTGTAGGGTGAGATGGAAGTAAGAAGGGAAAAAGGAGATAAGATGTGAAAGAACCCCTGCGCGACGTCTCCATCAGCGTTGGTGCTGACTCATCCCCCTGCCCGTTTCCCTCCATAGGGGAGAGGATAAGCGGGCGGGCTTGGCCACAGGTTGTGCGTGACCTTCTCCTGAAAGAAAGAAGGGAGTGTATTAGTGACATTCTCCTGTGGTGTTTAGAGAATGTGCCTGTCATGGTAGAGTTGTTCGTATGTAGTGTGTAAGAAGTGAGGGTTGCAATAGTGGTGAGAGTAGGAAGTGCAGAGACTAGGCTTGTATTCTCACAAGTATAGACGATTAAGGGGTGATCTAATTGAGGTGTTTAAGGTGAATAAAGGATTTGTTAGAGTAGATGGAAAGAAACTATTTCCTCTGGTGGGGGAGTCAAAAACAAGGGGGCATTGCCTTAAAATTAGAGCTAGGCCATTCAGGGCTGATGTCAGGAAGCACTTCTTCACACAGAGGGTAGTGGAAATCTAGAACTCTCTTCTCCAAAAAGCTGTTGAGGCTGGGGCTCAGTTGAAAATTTCAAAACTGAGATTGATAGATTTTTGTTAGGCAAGGGTATTAAGGGTTATGGAACCAAGGCGGGTAGATGGAGTTAAGATACAGATCAACCATGATCTATTTGAATGGCGGAACAGGCTCGAGGGGCTCAATAGTGGTAGAGTTAGTGAGTAGGAGGACAAGCAAGTGAAGTGAAGTGTGGTGCAATGATTGTAGGAGAGTGAAGGGAAGTAGGGGAGGGGATATTTTGAGTAGTGTGGCTGGAGGTGTGACCAGAGAGAAAGAGAGCAGCATTCTTACCTTGACAGCTGTGGTGAGGTCATTGAATTTTGTTGCTACATTGCCATGTCCTGGGAGCAACATTCCTGGCAATAACCTCCTTTGCAACCTCTTCCCACTGGCGATGGAGGTGTTGCCTTAAGGGGTTTCTGCCCCCCCCCCCGGAAGGAACAGGATCTCCCACCGCCTGGACCAGGTCTATCAATGTGGCATTGGAGAGCCTGGGTGCCCAATCTGCAGGTGTTGAGGCCATTTCTTTCTCCATGCGCCTTCTCTCTTGTTTGCAGCCAGTATGCGCCTCCCCTATAAGAGGTGCTGGCTGCCTTTAAGTGGTATCAATTTTGCACCTCACCAAACAGGTGTACAGCTAATTAACAGTGGCGGCTGCAGGCCAGAATCATCATAATGAGCTGGCCGCGCTAAATTAAACGTCGTCTCTGCGACCACGTGAGCAGGCGTGCGCCACCCCTGCGTGCCCCGGTTTCCGGCTCAATCGAATTTCTAGGCCGTTGAATGGTCATTCATCTCATTCCTGTTTGTGGGATGTTCTTGGTACCAGAATGGCTGCCACATCGGCCCACATAACAAAAGTCACTGCACTTCAAAAAGCAATTTATTGTGTGAAGCGCTTTGAGACATTTTGACACGTTAAAGCGCTATGTAAGTGCATGTATTATTTATTACTTTCTTCCCTGTGGATGCATTATTAAGGCTTTCAGTTAAAAAGAAAGGCAACGTAAGTGTTCCATCAATGGTGTTGAAATAGAGAAGATTGACGTTGAAAGATCTGGGATTTTTGTAGACTCAAAACCCCCAACATGTGGAAGAGCAATCATCGAGGCAAATACAATGCGAAACTATCTAGCCAGCCTGTAAGTTAGTGAAAATGCTTAGATGTGGCTTTGATCTATTTAACATCTTAATGATGTAATGACAGGGCCTTGAATAACAGTACAAAGAAATGTGTTACCTTGGCCTGTACGGCTAACTTTATAACATTATGATGGGGGACTTAGGAACTTAGGACTGTTCACTGAAGCAGTGAAAGTTCAGGGAGATCCAATAGAAGAGTTCAAAATTGTGAAAGGATTTGAGAGAATAAATAGGGAAATATTATTTCCACTGGTCAATAAATCAGCAACAATATTAGGTTCAGTACTAAAAACGTTAAGGAGGAGATCAGAATAAATGTTTTCACACAACGAGTTATTACAGTAGGGAAGCCATTGCCAAAAGTGGCTATTGAAGCTAAGTCAATCATAGCCATTTAAGAAGGCATTAGATGAACACTTAAGAAAAATATTAAGAGTACAGAGAAAGAGCTGGAAACTCTGATCACAATAGATAGTTCCAGTGTGGAGTTACTCATGGCACAAGCAGGATGGACTGAATTGCCCCCTTCTGTGCTGAAATTGCTGTTGGTGTGCTATTCGGAAGTTACTGAAGGTATTGGCAGAATTTTCTCCTGACCGTTGACCCCCAATATTGCTGTTTTTAGCTGCTGGATAAACATCCACACAGCAGGCTGACCACTGAAAAATCAAAACTGATTTACAGGCAGAGCAGAAGTTAATCGGATTAATAAGACATTTAACCCAGGGCTTACACAACAAAATTCCTGGAAATTGTAAATGGGTAAAGTGGGTGCGACCCATTTGGACAACCAAGTGCTTGTTTGTGAAGTGAGAGAAAAGGAGCACTGTCCTGTATGGTACAGAAAAATAAACTTGCATTTATATAGCGCCTTTCATGACCTTAGGCCATCCCAAAGTGCTTTACAGCCAATTAAGTATTTTTGAAGTGTAGTCACTGTTGTAATATAGGAAACAAAGCACCCAATTTGTGCACAGCAAGGTCCCACAAACAGCAATGTGATAATGATCAGATAATCTGTTTTAGTGATGTTGGTCGAGGGATAAATATTTGCCAGGACACTGGGGAGAACGCCTCAGCTCTTCTTAGACATAGTACAGTGGGATCTTTTACGTCCACCTGAGAGGGCGGACGGGGCCTCGGTTTAACGTCTCATCTGAAAGACGGCAGCATTCCCTCAGTACTGCACTGGAGAGTCAGCCTAGATTTTGTGCTCGAGTCTCAAGAAGGGCACTCTCCCCAAACGCTTAACGCAGCAGATTTGGGAGCAAATTGCAGAGATAGTAGATAGTGTTTGCAGAACGCAGTAAACCTACACAAATCAGGGAGAAGACTGCTGGCCTGACAGAAGCTGCTATTTAGAAGTAGTAATAATTCAGAGGTTAGACATCTCGTACAATACACCAGCACTAAAGGGAAGCACTAGGAAAACAACTTGATATCACCCACATATCACACAAGGCAGGGACATAAGTTTATATGCATTCCATTTCTACTTTGTTCTGAGATTTCCTTTGTGATTGTGCACAATAAGGTATCAGCACAGCAAAAGATAGGTACTGACAATAGTTGAAGGAGATTCGAACGTGGAATCCTTTAATACTTTGAGCAGAGAGGAAATTAGAAAAGTATTTGAAAAGGAACGATATTAAAGGTTAGAAAGAGAGGTCAAGGAAATGGGGTTTAGAGTAGTAACTGCCTCCTCGCTAAACCTCAGCCTCTTGAGGAGTGTTCTTCAGTCATTGCCAGGTAACTGTGCCTGGGCAGCAAAGTGCTGGGTCCGGATAGTACACCTTTGATGTCATCTGACTTATTTGGCAGCCCTTCTCAGCTCCTGCTCACCCTTCTGTGTTTAGCCAAGTGCCGGGAGCACTGAAAGCAGGTCCCCGTTGCAGAGAAACTTCAGCCATCAGAGACTCAATGATACTGCCATTTCCTTCAGATTCCCGACCAGTGAGAACCCACCTCAGCTTAAACGCCCATTTCATGTGGCAGTAGGAGCACATCGCATGTGCAGTGTGTAAAAGACTGGACTTCGGTGGGTTGGTCTCTTTAGATATACATGAATCAAGGAACAGTAAGCCTGATGCATGGCACTGTCACACGTGGGGTTCTAGGTGGGGCAGCCATTTAGCCAGCCCTGTTTTCCACTTAGAATAATCAAATGATACAGGACAGAAGGAGGCCATTCAGCCCATCGTGCCTGTGCCAGCTCTTTGAAAAAGCAATCCAATTAGTCCCATTCCCTTGCTCTTTCCCCATAGCCCTGCAAAATTTTCCCCTTCAAGTATTTATCCAATTCTCTTTTGAAAGTCACTATTGAATCTGCTTCCACCGCCCTTTCAGGCAGTGCATTCCAGATCATCATAAATCGCTGCATAAAAAAAATTCTCCTTATCTCACCTCTGGTTCTTATGCCAATTATCTTAAATCTGTAACCTCTGGTTACCGACCCTTCTGCGACTGGGAACAGTTCCTCCTTAAGCACTTTACAGGTGATCTTACTTCCTCTCGTGTGTGTGTGTGTGCATATGTTTCCCTCCCCCTTCCCTTCATCCTGTTCCTTTTTAAATGCTGTTATGTCCTCCAGTTCTGGAATTCTGATGAAGGGTTCATCACCCCTGAAACATTAGCTTCTCTGTTTCTCTCTCCATAGATACTGATTGAACTGCTGAGTGTTTCTAGCATTCTCTTTTTTTAATCGAGATTAGAATCGTTCACCTGACGAAGGAGGAAGCCTCCGAAAGCTTGTGAATTTAAAATAAAATTGCTGGACTATAACTTGGTGTTGTAAAATTGTTTACACATATCAACTCAGTTCAGTTGGTAGCACTTTCACCTGTAGGTCAGAAGGTTGTATCGCACCAGGACTTGAAAGCATAATCCAGGCTGACACTCCAGTGCTGCACTGAGGAGTCGCTGCATTGCCAGGGGTGCCCTGCTTTGGATGAGACATTAAAGCAAAGCCCTGTCAGCCTGTTCGGGCGAACATTAAAGCTTTAATGGGAGGACAGTATTCTTGAAGGGTGAGATCAAATGGGCTGAAGGGGCCTTCTTCACCTGAACCTATACATTCGAATTAAAAATTAGACTAAAAGCAAGCGGACCGGGAACCAACTGCTGTTGAAACTCCCCAGTGGAGGCAGTTTTCACAGCAGTGAAGCAGGGAGCCAGAAAATATGTGCTTGGGGGAGTGGTTATTCCATAATGGGCCATTAGGCTTTTACCTACTGTGTCAAAAAAGCTCTGTAAATTGAACAGTTACCAGATGTTTGCTTTCTTGCTGTTCAGGTAATGATGTGTGACAATCCACAGCTCTCTTGTGGCCACATCAAAGATGTTGGTAAAAAAAGATGTGACATTCCTGGTGCGACTTGTTAATCGGTTGCAATTAGAAGCCAGTTTCCCTGTATACAAATGGAAGCTGCATGCAAATTACTCACACGCAGGTGGGTCTGACTGTAGTTGCATTTCTTCTCTCCGTTTTGCAAGTTCTTCGCACCCCCTTCCTTATAAACAGGCTGAGCAAAGCCCCTCTTCCTGTCAGCACTCCATTCCGTTCTCCCACCTTCTCCCCCGCATCTGTTCTCACGATGCCATCT
The DNA here is from genome assembly GCF_035084215.1 of Heptranchias perlo. Lineage (NCBI taxonomy): Eukaryota > Metazoa > Chordata > Chondrichthyes > Hexanchiformes > Hexanchidae > Heptranchias > Heptranchias perlo. Next base: position 11,828,202 of record NC_090332.1, on the reverse strand, counting down.
TCCATTTAAGGTTGCTTTCACATTACTGGAGTGCCATCGGCTGCCTCACACAGTCAGCCACATTCCCAAATACAAGTGACCTGACTTACCTGTTCCAGCAACAGCAGAAATCCCTTTGGTCCCCTGATCTGTCCTTGGAACTATGACCTCTGCCTAGCTAATCGGCCTCCATCAGGCCTGCAGTGGACCAATGGCAGGCTTCACATATAAACAGAGGTGAGTGATGCAGGACTTTTCCTTTAACTCCACCCGCTTCCTCCAAATAAAAGGTGTCGCTATGGGAACCCGTATGGCTCCTAGTTTTGCCTGCCATTTTGTGCGATACGTGGAACTTTCTTTGTTCCAGTCCTACTCAGGTCCCCTCCCTGACCTCTTTATCTGGTACAATGATGACTCTGTCGGTGCCGCTTCCTGCTCTGGCCTTGAACTGGAAAATCTCATCAAAGTTGCTTCTAATGTCCACCCCTCCCTTACCTTCACGTGGTCCATCTCCGACTTTTCCCTTCTTCAACGTGTCTCTCTCCATTTCTGGGGATAGGCTGTCCACCAATGTCTGTTACAAACCCAGCGACTCCCACGGCTACCCTGATTACACATCCTTCCCACCCCTCTTCCTGTCAGGACTCCATTCTGTTCTCCCAGCTTCTCCCCCGCATCTGTTCTCACGATGCCACCTTCCAAAAAGCTCAACAGTACAGTGAGGCACAGAACTTGTTTTTGCACCACAAGCTCCCAGCACCCAGATTGCATCAAGCGGTAATGTAGAAGGGTCATTTATCTCACTGTCAAGAGGTAGAGCTGTCTTTGAGAAACCACTTCTGTTAGGGGTGCGCACAGACCGCCCGGAGGCAGCAGAACTTCACTTGATGCCAATGTAACGTCAACATGCAATAGTTTCCTCTGGTGGCGAAGTCCAGAACTAGGGGGCATAACCTTAAAATTAGAGCTAGGTCATTCAGGGGTGATGTCAGGAAGCACTTCTTCACACAAAGGGTAGTGGGAATCTGGAACTCTCTCCCTCAAAAAGCTGTTGAGGCTGGGGGCCAATTGAAAATTTGAAAACTGAGTTTGATAGATTTTTATTAGATAAGGATATTCAGGATTATGGAACCAAAGCGGGTAAATAGAGTTGAGATACACATCAGCCTTGATCTAAATGAATGGCGGAACAGGCTCGAGGGGCTGAATGGCCTACTCCTGTTCCGATGTTCCTAGAAATTTTCTTATCAAAAATCAGGTCCAGAGATGCACATAGATAATATTGGCACCTATGCTGCATGCTGTAGGTGCTGTGTTGATGTTGTTGATGCAATGTGTGCCTATCTCTGGACCTGATTTTTGTCAGGAAAGGAAATGGCTTTGTCATTTGGAATTTTTCTTGAGGGCACCTGGATCCTGCTGTGAGGACTGTATTCTTTACACAGCAGCAAATATTAGTCTATCATTCCTAGTTAGGTATGGAACCAGGACAACAGTGCACTGATAGAGTTACCACACTGATAGTCCCCTGAAGGCTGAGGTCATAAATCAATGGGTGACTCAGGTCATACACCAAAGCATTGTTTACTAAAAAGGAGATTGCAAGTGCTCTTCTGTGCATAATTTTCAATAATTTTTATTGTCCCTCCTTAACAGTGGCAGGCAGGCTTATATGATTCACTATTAGACTCTCAACCCCATAATATGATAGAGTTGCGATTACGGTGACATGGCTGCAGGGTGACCAAGGATGGGAACTGAACATCCAGGGGTATTCAAAATTTAGGAAGGACAGGCAAAAAGGGAAAGGAGGTGGGGTAGCGTTGTTAGTAAAGGAGGAAATCAATGCAATAGTGACCAAGGATATTGGCTCGGAAAATCACGATGTGGAATCTGTATGGGTGGAGCTAAGAAACACCAAGGGGCAGAAAACGATGGTGGAGGTTGTCTATAAGCCCCCAAACAGTAGTGGAGATGTAGGGGAGGGCATTAAACAGGAAATTAGAGACGTATGCAAGAAGGGTACAACTATAATCATGGGTGACTTTAATTTACATATAGATCGGTCAAACCAAATTAGCAATAATACTGTGGGGGAGGAATTCCTGGAGTGCGTATGTGATGGATTTCTAGACCAACATGTTGAGGAACCAACTAGAGAACAGGCGATCCTAGACTGGGTATTGTGCAATGAGAAAGGATTAATTAACAATCTTGTTGTGCGGGGTCCCTTAGGGAAGAGCGACCATAACATGATAGAATTCCTCATTAAGATGGAGAGTGAAATAGTTGAATCCGAAACTAGGGTCCTGAATCTAAATAAAGGAAATTACGAAAGTATGAGGTGTGAGTTGGCTAGGATAGATTGGGGAACTTTACTAAAAGGGATGATGGTGGATAGGCAATGGCTAATATTTAAAGAACGTGTGCAGGAATTACAACAATTATTCATTCCTGTCTGGCGCAAAAATAAAACAGGAAAGGTGGCTCAACCGTGACTTACAAAAGAAATTAGGGATAGTATTAGATCCAAAGAGGAGACATATAAAATTGCCAGAAAAAGCGGCAAGCCTGAGGACTGGAAGCAGTTCAGAATTCAGCAAAGGAGAACAAAGAGATTGATTAAGAGGGGAAAAATAGAGTATGAGAGTAAACTAGCAGGGAGCATAAAAACTGACTGTAAAAGCTTTTATAAATATGTCAAGAGAAAAAGATTAGTGAAGACAAATGTAGATCCCTTACAGTCAGAAATGGGGGAAATTACAATGGGGAACAAAGAAATGGCAGAACGATTAAACACATACTTTGGTTCTGTCTTCACAAAGGAGGACACAAATAACCTCCCAGAAATGTTAGGGAACCAAGGGTCTAGTGAGAGGGAGGAAGTGAAGGAAACCAGTATTAGTAAAAAAAATAGTGCTAGGGAAATTAATGGGGCTAAAGGCTGACAAATCCCCAGGGCCTGATAATCAATATCCCAGAGTACTAAAGGAAGTGGCCTTGGAAATAGTGGATGCATTGGTGATCATCTTCCAAAATTCGATAGACTCTGGAACAGTTCCTACAGGTTGGAGGGTGGCAAATGTTACCCCACTATTTAAAAAAGGATGGAGAGAAAAAACAGGGAATTACAGACCAGTTAGCCTAACATCAGTAATGGGGAAAATGCTAGAGTCTAAAATAAAAGATGTGATAACAGAACACTTGGAGGGCATTAACGGGATTGGACAAAGTCAGCATGGGTTTATGAGAGGGAAATCATGCTTAACAAATCTACTGGAGTTTTATGAGGATGTAAGTAGTAAATAGATAGGGGAGAACCAGTGGATGTGGTGTACTTGGATTTTCAGAAGGCTTTTGATAAGGTCCCACACAAGAGGTTAGTGTGCAAAATTAAAGCACATAGGATTGGGGGGAATATACTGGCATGGATTGAGAATTGGTTGACTGACAGGAAACAGAGAGTAGGAATAAACGGGTCTTTTTCCAGGTGGCAGGCAGTGACTAGTGGGGTACCGCAGGGATCAGTGCTTGGGCCCCAGCTAGTCACAATATATATCAATGATTTGGATGAAGGAACTAAATATAACATTTCCAAGTTTGCAGACGACACAAAGCTGGGGTGGAATGTGAGCTGTGAGGAGGATGCAAAGAGGCTCCCATGTGATTTAGACAAGTTGGGTGAGTGGGCAAGAACATGGCAAATGCAGTATAACGTGGATAAATGTGAGGTTATCCACTTTGGTTGTAAAAACAGAAAGGCAGATTATTATCTGAATGGTGATAGATTGGGAAAAGGGGAGGTGCAACGAGACCTGAGTGTCCTTGAACACCAGTCGCTGAAAGCGAGCATTCAGGTGCAGCAAGCAGTTAGGAAGGCGAATGGTATGTTTGGCCTTCATTGCAAGAGGATTTTAGTACAGGAGCAAGGATGTCTTACTGCAGTTATACAGGACCTTGGTGAGACCACATCTGGAGTATTGTATGCAGTTTTGGTCTCCTTATCCGAGGAAGGATGTCCTTGCCATGGAGGGAGTGCAATGAACGTTTACCAGACTGATTCCTGGGATGGCAGGACTGACGTATGAGGAGAGATTGGGTCGACTATTCACTAGAGTTTAGAAGAATGAAAGGTGATCCCATCGAAACATATAAAATTCTAACAGGATTAGACAGACTAGATGCAAGGAGGATGTTCCCGATGGCTGGGGACTCCAGAACCAGGGATCACAGTCTCAGGATACGGGGTATGCCATTTAGAACCGAGATGAGGAGAAATTTCTTCACTCAGAGGGTGGTGAACCTGTGGAATTCTCTACCACAGAAGGCAGTGGAGGCCAAGTCATTAGATGTATTCAAGAAGGAGATAGATATATTTCTTAATGCTGAAGGAATCACGGGATATGGGGAAAAAGCGGGAACAGAGTACTGAGACGATCAGCCATGATCATTTTGAATGGCGGAGCAGGCCCAAAGGGCCGAATGGCCTACTCATGCTCATATTTTCTATGTTTCTATGTTTCTATAAAAGTGTCCTGCAACATAGGCTGCTATAGGCTCTGGTTTAACAGCTTAAATAAAAGGGTGGCTACAGCCAGCTCAGCTATGAAGTTATAATAGCAACACCAGTCCATTGGTCTCCAAGGCCAGGCCCATCTGCTGGATCCATTCCATACCCGCCTGTCCGTTTTTGGTCAGCTCTGTCCCTTTCAGTAGAAGGAAGCTAGAATGTGCAGGAGTTGGAAGAGCTCTCTGGCTTCTAGAGCTTTCCATGGTTTGGAACCCACTTGTTGTCACAGCCAAATAATGGTTGGCCTTTGAGGTCTGAAAAAAATTGGAGATCACCATTGCAGTCTATTAACAACTGCCCAACATTACATATATGAAAATGGTCCGTGTACATCTTTTGTCCGGATTACATCAAGAGGCCTTCAGAAGTTCAAAGTGAGCAGTTTCTACTGAGTCATAATTTAACGCTGCATAATTTTAAAAAAACAACTTGTATTTCAACTCTTAAATTTTGTATGTGGACATTTCTGACTGGTCAGCGTAAAATGAAAGAGAAAAATGTGACTGGATTCCAGTGTGAATCTTTATCTGTATGTTTATGAGGAGAGCACACAGAGGAAGATATTTTGTAAAGTGAATGGGTAAGTATTTAACAGACTTTAAGAATAATGGAATCTTCATTCACCAAGAAGTCTTTAGTAGCTGAGGTAGGCAATCAGCTTAAGTGCCTAATAGTCCACATTACTACTACTGTACTTAATTTGACTTGGATCGGTAATGACTATATCAGGTAAGAAGTGTTTGGACCTACAAGTGTTGCATCTGTTGTCTCACCTATTAGACTTTTCAAGTGTTGGGCACAGAGTGGTTAATTTTCTGTTCAACAGGCCATAGCTTTATCCTTCATGCACTAAACAATAATGGATAGCTTTGTGAGGAGAATGCCCTTGTAACTGTCAGCCAGCAACTATTAAATCCACTGTCACGCTGATTAGGTCTAGTGATGATGAAGGAAGACTTTCTATGCAGGATATGGGCAGAGGGCTAGGTGCCTCTGAACTTGAAGTGTCCATTGGAAGCACACAACAAGACTCCAGCAGAAATGTGCTGAGCCAATTTCATTCTGTTGCGATTTTGTTTCAGGAATTGCGGGTGCAGGATGGGTTGAATATTTAAAAAAAAGTTCTGTATTGATTTTGGAGATGCTTTTAGCTTGAGCTTTTCATCACAGCTCTGAAATAATAGGATTCGGAGAATCCTGTACACTTGTCACCAACACAGAGACTCAAACTTCATTATCAGGACATAAAGGCAGCAGGAAGCATTTTACGAGCCTAACACAATCAAAAGGCTCCAATGAAGTCCTGAACAACAAAAGCAGTTTGTTAATTTTTCTACACCATGCAAGATAATATCCTAACATAATGCACTTTCAGTCCTTCCCTTCCAGACCCTCATTGCTTTAGTTATATTTCTCTAGCCTTTCAGCCTCCTCACGTCACAAGCCATTCATTATCCAGCTGAGAGGGCAGCCTGGTGATCTGTTCCTAAGCTTTATGTAAATGCTGCTCTGTGTATGGCAGCCTGAAGGTACAGCAAAGCAGCATGAGTTTTTATTAGGTAAAGGTATTAAGGGTTACGGAACCAAGGCAGATAGATAGAGTTAAGATACAGATCACTCACGATCTAATTGAATGGTGAAACAGGCTCGAACGGCTGAATGGCCTACTCCTGTTCCTATGAGTTGACATGCTCCAATTTTCATTCCCTGTGGCTTCAGTATGTACGATCTACAGGATGCACTTCAGCGACTCACAAAGGTTATTTCTACAGCACCTCTCTCCCCTGTGACATCTACCACCTAGAAGGACAAGAGCAGCAATGCCCTGGGAACACCATCCCCTCCAAGTCACACACCATCCTGACTTAGGACATGTATCACCGTTCCTTCATCGTCACTGGGTCAACCTCCTGGATTCCCTACCTAACACCATCATGGAGACACCATCAGCACAAGGACTGCAGCGATTCAAGGAGAACATACGAAACAGGAGCAGGAGTACACCATACGGCCCTTCGAGCCTGCTCCGCCATTCAATAAGATCATGGCTGATCTTTGACCTCAACTCTACTTTCCCGCCTGATCCCCGTATCCCTTGATTCCCCTTGAGTCCAAAAATCTATCTATCTCAGTTGAATATATTCAACGACTCAGCATTCACAGCCCTCTGGAGTAGAGAATTCCATAGATTCACAACCCTCTGAGTGAAGAAATTCCTCCTCATCTCAGTCTTAAATGGCCCCTTTATCCTGCGACTATGCCCCCTAGTTCTAGACTCGCCAACCAGGGGAAACAACCTCTCAGTATCTACCCTGTCAAGCCCCCTCAGAATCTTATATGTTTCAATGAAATCACCTCTCATTCTTCTAAACTCCAGTGAGTATAGGCCCATTCTACTCAATCTCTCCTCATAGGACAACCCTCTCATCCCAGGAATCAATCTCGTGAACCTTTGTTGCACCGCCTCTAAGGCAAGTATATCCTTCCTTAGATAAGGAGACCAAAACTGTACACAGTACTCCAGGTGTGGTCTCACCAAAGCCCTATACAATTGTAGCAAGACTTGTTTAATCTTGTACTCCAACCCCCTTGCAATAAAGGCCAACATGCCATTTGCCTTCCTAATTGCCTGCTGTACCTGCATGCTGACGTTCTGTGTTTCTTTTACGAGGACACCCTGATCTCTCTGAACACCAACATTTAATAGTTTCTCATCATTTAAAAAATATTCTGCTTTTCTATTCTTCCTATCAAAGTGAATAACCTCACATTTCCCCACATTATACTCCATCTGCCACCTTCTTGCTCACTCACTTGACCCGTATGCAGTCTCTTTTTGTCTTCCTCACAGCTTACTTTCCCACCTACCTTTGTATCATCGGCAAACTTGGATACATACGGTCCCTTCATCTATGTCATTAATATAGATTGCAAATAGCTGAGGCCCCAGCACTGATCCTTGCGGCACCCCACTAGTTACAGCCTGCCAACCTGAAAATGACCCGTTAATTCATACTCTCTGTTTTCTGTCCATTAACCAATCCTCTATCAATGCTAATATATTGCCCTCAACCCCATGAACCCTTATCTTGCGTAGCAATTTTTTATGTGGCACCTTATCGAATGCCTTTTGGAAATCCAAATATATTACATCCACTGGTTCCCCTTTATCTACCCTGGTAATTACATCCTCAAAGAATTCTAATAAATTTGTTAAACACGATTTCCCTTTCATAAAACCGTGTTGACTCTGCCTAATCATATTATGATTTTCTAAGTGCCCTGTTGCAACTTCCTTAATAACGGATTCCAGCATTTTCCCAGCAACTAATGTCAGGCTAACTGGCCTGTAGTTCCCTGTTTTCTCTCTCCATCCTTTCTTGAATAGCAGGGTTACGTTTGCTACCTTCCATTCTGCTGGGACCGTTCTAGAATCTAGGGAATTTTGGAAGATCACAACCAATGCATCCACTATCTCTGCAGCCACCTCTTTTAGAACCCTAGGATGTAGGCCAACAGGTCCGGGGATTTGTCGGCTTTTAGTCCCATTAGTTTGTCTCGTACCTTTTCTCTACTCATATTAATTGTTTGAAGTTCCTCACTCTCATTAGCCCCTTGGTTCCCCATTATTTCTGGTATGCTTTTTGTGTCTTCTACTGTGAAGACAGATACAAAATACTTGTTTATCGTCACTGCCATTCTGATTCCCCATTATAATTTCTCCTGTCTCAGCCTCTAAGGGACCAACATTTACTTTTGCAGTCTCTACCTTTTTACATACTTGTAGAAGCTCTTACAATCCGTTTTTATATTTCTTGCTAGTTTACCCTCTTTATTTTCTCCCTTTTTATCAATTTTTTGGTCATCCTTTGCTGGTTTCTAAAACTGTCCCAATTCTCAGGCTTACTACTGTTCTTTGCAACATATAAGCCTCTTCTGTTAATCTAATACTATCCTTAACTTCTTTAGTTAGCCACAGATGGATCGCTTTTCCCATGTGTTTTTTTTTCCTCAATGGAATGTATATTCGTTGAGAATTCTGAAATATTTCTTTAAATGTCTGCCACTGCTTATCTACTGTCATATTTTTAATCTAATTTCCCAATCTACCTCAGCCAACTCACCCCTCATACCTATGTAATTGGCTTTATTTAAGTTTAAGACTCTAGTTTCAGACTTAAGTATGTCACTCTCAAACTCAATGTGAAATTCTATCATATTATGATCACTCTTCCCCAGAGGATCCTTTACTGTGAGATTACTAATTAACCCTGTCTCATTACACAATACAAGATTTAAAATAGCCTATTCCCTGGTTGGTTCCACTACATATTGTTCTAGGAAACTGTCTCAAATGCATTCCATGAACTCGTCCTCCGGACTACCTTTGCCAATTTGATTTATCCAGTCTGTATGAAGATTAAAGTCCCCCACCACCACCTTCTCAGGGCAACAAGGGATGGGCAATCAACGTGGCCTTGCCAGTGTCGCCAACATCCTGAGAACAATTATTTTTTTAATCTCACTTCTGTCCAGAAGTTCTGATTATGAATTCACTGTGTGTAGCAATCATACACCATAATCCACTGTTTACCAACAAGTGAGTGCACCATCACAGACTGCCATCACCCAGTCATTGTTTTATGGTTGCGTATTACTGACCAGTGATCAGTGATGAATGAAGTCAACCCTAGCACGCCACAGGAAAAGGCTACAAATCAATGGGAGGAAAGTATTCCTGTTGCTTTAAGACTTTTCCAGCTGTTACCACATGACGTCCTCTTCATTCATCTTACATTCAGTTCTTTATATCCACAGGAAACAAAGTAACAGAACAATAAGCTTGGACACCAACCAGCACAATAATCCATGAGCATCCTCTTTGTTTTTCTTGGGTAATTGATGAAATAATTAACTAAACAGCATTATTCCCCCCCCATAATTGTCTTGAGGAGATAAGTAAACACAGGCATGCAAGTTGATTAACAGCACAATTTAACCAGAACATCTGTGAACAAGAAAGTATTGCAATGTAAAGCCCTATTCTCCCCCGCACTTCATGTCTCTTTGTTTTCAATTGCCTGTCTTCTCAAGAGAATTCCTACAGGGAATATTTGGTCCACAGCTGCCAGTTAGCCTACATTTTTAACAGGAAGTATGAAGCCTACACCACCAAGGGAGGTCGCCCAAATTACAATACCTCCACCATGACCAAAAGTATCTCTTTGTTTTTCAAAGCTTGGATGCCCAAAATATTGCTGCTTTCTCCATTAACCTAAGACAAAACTTGGCCAGTTCAACTTTTCACTTCACAGGGCATGAAGGAGTCGAGTGAAATTTCTGTCTGTTTCTATCCCCTCGTAATTTTAAACAATTCAATCAAATCACCCTTTAATTTCCTCTGGTCTAATGAAAACAGCCCCAATTTTTCAAGTCTTTCTTTGTATTTGTATTTCCATTTACCAGCCAGCATCCTAGTGAATCTGCGCTGTACCCTCAACATCCTTCCTATAGTGTGGAGCCCAAAACAGCATACAGTCCTCCAACCGTGCTCTTATTAAGGTTTTATACAGATTCTCATTATATTTCAACTTTTATATTCTATACCTCTTACCATAAAACCCAGTATTCCATATTATCAATATCCCCTTGCAGCTTTCTTTGATCCTCAGAATTATTTACTATGCCTTCTGCAAATTTGGATACTAACCCTGTATCCAAATATTGATGTACACAGTGAACGGAAGTGGTCCCAGAACAGAACACTGTTGGACACCGCTACCCACTTCCAACCACTCTAAGAAATTCCGACACTCTGCTTCATCCCTTCTATCCAGTTTTTAATCCAATTTGCTGCCCTTCCCCTAATTCCGTACCCCTTAATCTTCTCCAATAGTCTCCTGTGTGATACCTTGTCAAAGACTTTCTGAAAGTCCATGCATACCATATCTAATGCATTTCCCCCATCCACCATATCTGTCATCTAGGAAAAGGTGTAGGGCATTCAGGCCCTCGAGCCTGTTCCGCCATTCAATAAGATCATGAGTGATCTGTTTCTGAACTGCTCAAAGAACTCTTATGTTTGCCAAGCATGATCTTTATTTCGGAAATCTGTGTTGGCTGCTTCTAATTATTTTCTCTTCATCTAGATATTTAGTAATTTCATCGTTAATTAAAGATTCCCAAATTTTCTCTACAAAACAAACTGGCCTGTAATTAGCTTTGTCTTCCTTTTTGAGAATGGGTGTTACATTGGTCACTCTCCAGTCCTCCGGCACACATCCACTCTCAATAAAACCCTGAAGTATATCATATGGCGCCCCTGCTATTTCATGCCCCATTTCCCTCAAAACCCTTGGATGTAGCCCATCAGATCCTAGCACTTTATTAAATTCATTCTCAGGATGTGGGCGTCATTGGCAAGGCCCATCCCTAGTTGCCTTGAGAAGGTGGTGGTGAACCTTCTTCTTGAACTGCAGCAGCCTATGTGATGAAGGTGCTGCCACAGTGCTGTTAAGTAGGGAGTTCCAGGACTTTGACCCAGCGATGATAAAGGAACGGTGATGTATGTCCATTGGGATGGTGGGTGACTTGAAGGGGAACTTGGAGGTGATGGTGTTCACATGCACCTGCTGCCCTTGTCCTTCTAGGTGGTGGAGCTCGTGGGTTTGGAAGGTACTGCTGAAGAAGCTTTGGTAAGTTGCTGCAGTGCATCCTGTAGATAGGAAACACTGCAGGCACGGTAAGCTGGTGGTGGAGGGAGTGGATGTTTAAGCCAGTGGATGAAGTCCAGATCGAGCAAACTGCTTTGTCCTGGATGGTGTTGAGTTTCTTGAGTGTTGTTGTAGCTGTCCCCATCCAGGCAAGTGGAGAGTATTCCATCACATTCCTATCTTGTGCCATATAGATGGTGGAAAGGCTTTAGGGAATCAGGAAGTGAGCCACTCGCTGCAGAATACCCAGCCTCTGACCTGCTCTAGTGGCTGTGGCATTTATGTGGCTGGTCCACTTGAGTTTCTGGTCAGTGGTGACCCCTAGGATGTTGATGGTGAGGAACTCGGCATTGGTGATGCTGTTGCATGTCAAGGGGAAGTGGTTAGGCTCACTCTTGTTGGAGATGGTGATTGCCTGGTGTTTGTGTTTGCATGCATATTAAAAATTCTGAACATGTTCTGATGTCAAAAAAAGGACAAAAAATGAAACAACACCAAAAAAAGGAGAAAACAGAAAGAACATTGAAAAATGCCATTTTAAAACACCATTCAAAAATAACAATATTTATTAAAATGCCTCTGCCCATTTAAGAATCCTTTCTGCCCACTCAGGATGAGAAATTTCAGCACTCCAACTTCCGCAAATTAAGGCCTTAATTAAGTATTAAAATAAAACTTTCGCAGTCCAATCAGGTGTTAAGTGTCAGCCTAGTTTATGATTTGTTTTTCTGCCTCTTTTTATTCCTGTGCTCAAATAATTTCGTTTGGGCTTTCTGGATTTCCATGGCATTCATTTCCCTACTAACGTGCTCTTTATCATTTCATCCGAAGCCTGTGTCCTGATTTCAGGAAGCACCAACCAGTTGGGAAGGAATTAATCAGCATGGTGCTTGATCAATGCCCCATATAAATGTAAAAGAGTCTTGGCCCCTACAGACTTTGATGCCATTTTGATAAGGCATTCATTTACAGATTTACTGCACAATTTATTGATGTGCCGATTCAGCAATATGCAAATACACAAGTAGATGTGACTGCTAATACTTGCAATAGCAGTACTGTACTAGTCAGGATTTACAGAGGTTGGTGAAGGGAGAGCAAAGAAATAATTTATATAGCGCCTTTCACATCCTCATGATGTCCCGAAACACTTCACAGCCTTTTAGTTAATTTTGAAATACAGTCATTGTTCTTTTGTTGACCGACACAGCCTAATTTGCTCACAGCACGGTCTCACCATCCGCAAATGAATGAATGACCACTGAAGTGTCACTACGAGGTTATGTGCTCAGGTCCTGGAGTGGGACTTGAAGTAACAATGTTCAAATGCTAGAAATACACAGCAGGCACGTCACCACCTGAAAACAGAATAGACAGGTTATAGTTTTTGGGTGAAGACCCACTGTCAGAGTTAGAATGGGTTTTCAATCTTGCTGATTATAAATTCCCTCCTGGTGTTTCCCCGACCAGAGGTATTATCCAGGGCCCGGGGAGCTTGCCTGCTGATTTTCTATCCTGCTAACAGACTAGATGAAATTGGGAATCCGACGTGTTGGGAATTGTGGGGATGATCGGCTGTCCAAACCGCTGCACGGTGCATCCTACTACTGGCTTTGGTTTAATTCCAGGGCCATGTTTTGAACCTAACGCAACCTAACCTAACACAAAAGGGGAAGTACTTTACCGCCGCCCACCATGACAGTCTTTATTCCCTCTCCTGGCACCTTCCGTTGGCTCTGTGGAGCTTTGCCTAGTGGTAATTCTTCATGTCTGAGTCTAAGTAGAACAAGGCTGATTTTGTCAATGCCGGAAGCATAAGTTCATTAGATCGTCCCAAAGTGTCATGGACTGTTCACTGCAAGGGCATTGCACTCAAACCTGATCCTGTCCTCACCCACACCCGGAATTCCCATGGGGGTTCGTTCAATCTCTCGCCGTACCTTTGGCGGATACCCGGGAGAAATGATATAAACAATGGTTTATGCCATTTCTCCGGGATTTCCACTAATCTTCCACCAAATCGGAGAACCGCGGCGGAAATTCTACCTCCCAATGTCAACATACACACACTTCCAGCGATGGATCGCTAAATCGTGATAGGCATTGGGAATCTTGGATGATTTTCCCATCGCCACTAAGGTCAATTGTAGCAACTCTATGAGTACCCCGGCTAAGATCAACTAACTCAGCACAGACTGGGGATCAAACCTGGGACCTGCCTGGTCTACACGGCTCAGCTACTGATTGGAAAGACTCGCTTACCCACCAGGGGAGCTGATGACATTCCCCTTTTAAAAGGACTTGAAATCATCACAAAGGCTGTGGGGGTAATGAATGCCAATCTCTGAAAACATTAGCAATTACAGTTTGCATGATTCAATCTGACCCTAGTCTGTACAAGTGATTACAGACTTCATTTGTGTTTCATGTAAACCTGATCTCTATAATACATTACAAATTCCAATTTGTGTGCTTCAATCTGACCCTGATCTGTACAATTCATTACTGAATCCTTTACTGTTTCATGTGAAAGACTGTTGCGTATAACAGAACTCATCAGGAACTGTGACCTGCAGGACAGAATAATACAGAATATTTGGGCCAAGGTTTGTGTCTGCCAAGTTTCCCAGATGGTGAGTTCTTATCCTCAGTGAGGAAGGGGGAGAGGCGAGGAGGGTACGGAGACATGACAGCAAAAGCAGGGGGAGTCAAGTAGGGGAAGAGTTGCGAAGCAGAGGTCAGTGAAGGAAAAGTGAGTGGGGGAGGGAGCTTCTATGAAGAGATGAAGAATGATAATGAAGCGAAGCTGAGTAGGAGGAAATTGCTAAGTGGAGGTCAGTCATGACTGTGAAGGGAAGGTGAGTGGAGGGGAAGTTGCTAAGCAAAGACTTGTTACAACAATGAAGAGCAGCTATCAGGGAAAGGTGCTAAACTGGGATGAGGACGATTGGAACATCGGAACAGAGCGGGCTGGGGGGGGTTGATCAGGACTCGGGGCGAGTGGTGGCCAGCAGAGGCCCATGGTTTTAATGTGGTTTCACGACTTCAGGACACCCAAAGCACTTTACAGCCAATGAAGTACCTTTGAAACGTAGTCACTGATGTAATGTAGGAAATGCAGCGGCCAATTCGCACACAGCAAGGTCCCACAAACAGCAATGTGATAACGACCAGATAATCTGTTTTAGTGATGTTGGTTGAGGGATAAATATTGGCCAGGACACCAAAGGAGAACTCCCCTGTTCGAATAGTTCCATGGGATCTTTTACATCCAACTGAGAAGGCAGATGAGGTCTCGTTTTTTTACATCTCATCCAAAAGACAGCACCTCCAACAGTGCAGCACTCCCTCAGTAGTGTACTGAAGTGTCAGCCTAGTTTATGTGCTCTAGTCTCTGGAGTGGGACTTGAATTCACACCCTTCTGACTCAGATACGAGAGTGCTACCACTGAGCCATGGCTGACACTAAGGGGTAAATTTTATCCGGGAGCCCAGAAGAGGGTGGGGGGTAGAAATTCCTGATGGGAAACCCGGAAGTATGGGTTTCCCAGACGTCCGTACAATTTTGATTTAAGGACGTTTTTCATTTTTTTTCTAGGTTTCCCGCCTGACAGGCTAGATTGTCAGGCTGGCTGTCAGTTGGACGGGAGAGCAGCCAGTGAGTGGATGCCAGCAAGTAAGTCTTAGATGGGTGGGGGGGGGGGGGTCGGTCATTGGAGGGAGGTGGGTATCGGGGTTGGGGCTCATCGGGGTGGGGGGGGTTGGGGGTCATCAGGAGGATCATTCATCAGGTGGTCAAGGTCGGGGTCATCGGGGGTCGGTCATCAGGGAGTCGGTCATCGGGGGTCAGATATTGTGGGGGGGTTGGAGATCGTAGGGGGGCAGAGATCGTATGGGTGGGTCGGAGATCGTGGGGGTTCGGACCGGGGGGGGGGGGGGTGGAGGTCGGTTGATCGCGTGTGTAGGATTGCAGCAGGTAGGCTTGTTGGGCGTGGAGGAAGCAGTGCAATGTAGGCAGTTATCTGTTGATCAAGGCCTCTTACGTGGCGTGAATCAGAAGGCCCGGGAATCCCAGCCCCCAGGAGTTAAAAACAAAAAACCTGTCAAAATGGAGGCACGCAGCCACCTTAAAATATTTTACTGACCAATCCGCCTCCTGAGAGCTGGTTGGTCGCCCACCCCCCGACCCGCCTCCATTAAAACCGAAAGTGGGCGGGTTGGAGGCGGGTTGGGGTCAGGTTTTAAATTTTTACTATTTTTACCTTCACACCTGCCCCCAACCCACTCATTCATGGGGTTAAAATTTACCCCTAAGTATTTTTTTTAACTCTTTTGGTGGCGGACTGCAGCAGTTCCTTTAAGACTTTCCAGACTTGTATGGCTCAGAGATGACCAACAAGACTTAATATAATTTCTAATCATTCCAAGGGTGGATGGGTTCTTTAAAAATTCATTTTAACAGTTTAGAATTTCTTAATTGGACAAAATGCCTCTCAAAGAACCAATGCGCTTTGCTAAGGTTATTGATTGCTGAGGCAACTTTTGCATTAGAACAACAAATTATACTAACGTGTGTAGCAAAGTCACATTCAGACTGTTTAACACATTTGAGGCAGAATGTTAATAGACATTCCCCACCAAACAAATCCATTCAACAAGGTCAGCACTGGAAGTGATGGCACTGTACAACGTGAAATGGAAGTAATTGGAAAGATAAGCTCTGTGCTGAATCAATACAATTGGAGCCCACCTCGACTCCACACTTATAGTGACACAATGTACATGCAATTAGTTGTCAGCTTTGGTTTTCTTTAGAGGCTTTGATCTTCAAGTCTACAAAACCCGATGAACTTTCATTTGTTGTGAGTTCAAGTCCATCCAAATAAACAGTTGCTGTTAATTAGTATCAGACTTGCTGCCATGTGTCAAGTGTTTCAAGGTGCTGTGCCGAAGAATGCAGGCTTGCACCCACAGTTCACAATGTGGCACGCTACCTGAGCTCAGGAAAGGGAGACTAGAAGCTGCACACAAGGAAGGAGGGAAAATTGTGGGACAGTTCACTCTGGGTTGCTCTTGTTGGCCTCTTAACAGTCGAGAGCAACAGCGCCAGAGGCTTGGGTACAAATCTCTGCTTATGCTGATATTCCCTCCTTCCCTAAGGTGAGGTGACTTGTTACCCTATCCTTCCACCCACCCCTCACCACCACCGCTCCCCAAAATAGCATTCCTAACACAGCAATCAGGAGTGGGAACCGTGGCAGGTATTTGTTTCCAAGGCCCAGGGTCAAGGAGACCAATCATAGCGGACCTACTGGCATTTGGACAGTTACATGGGTAAGATGGGTATAGAGGGATATGGGCCAAGTGCAGGCAATTGGGACTAGCTTAGTGGTATAAACTGAGCGACATGGACATGTTGGGCCGAAGGGCCTGTTTCCATGTTGTAAACTTCTATGATTCTATGTTGCCTGAAATAAACACAGACAAAGAATCATATCTAAGACCCACATAGTTCAACCTCCTTTACCATCTGAACCATCAGGGACCTCACTAGGCAATCAATCATAAATCCTTCTCAGTCTGATTCACTGAAATAACTTTATTTTTAAACACTAGTTGACCTCCTGTGGCGTTGCACGTGAGGAGTCGAGACCAATTGTAGTCTTCAGGTGAAGCAGTGCTGGGGGGCAGGGAATCATTGGACCAGTGCACATAGACACAGTTCAGTTGGAATTTTAAAGTTGTATATCCTGTCCTTACTGTGTTATATAATACTTTGATTTTATATTACCATTTATACTTAAATAGCAAAACATATCGCAATTGGGGAAGAGTTGGTTGGAGCACAGGGGTTTCTCTGCAGTACGGGCTGAGGAGATGGGAGATGCAAAACTGAGGTGCTGCAGTGTTATCTCTCGTGGAAGGGGTTCAATTACAGTATGATAAGTTTACATATAATATCCATTATAAATGTGGAAAAAGCTACTAATAGTGGAAGAAGTTGATAATGCAGACATAAGATTTTAAAATATTCTTAACACTTTAGGAAAGATGTCAAGGCCTTAGAGAGGGTGCAGAAGAGATTTACCAGAATGGTACCAAGGGTGAGGAACTTCAGTTACATGGAGAGAGTGGAGAAGCTGGGGTTGTTGCTTAGAGCAGAGAAGGTTAAGGGGAGATTTAATAGAGGTGTTCAAAATCATGGAGAGTTTTGATAGAGTAAAAAAGGAGAAATTGTTTTCAGTGGCAGACGGGTCGGTAACCAGGAAACATAGATTTAAGATAATTGGCAAAAGAACCAGAATTGAAATGAGGAGAAATTTTTTTACGCAGCGAGTTGTAATGATCTGGAATGCACTGCCTGAAAGAGGGGTGGAAGCAGATTCAATAGTAATTTTCAAAAGGGAATTGGATAAATAATTGAAGGGGAAAAATTTGAAGGACTATGGGGAGAAAGCAGAGGTGTGGGACTAATTGGATAGCTCGTTCAAAGAGCCAGCACAAGCACGATGGGCTGAATGGCGGCCTCTTGTGCTGTATCACTCTATGATTCTATTGCCCTGATATGAGGAGGAGGGGAGGGAGCAGGGGCACGTGTCAGCGGCCAGGAAACCCGGAAATACTGGGGTGGAGGAGATCCTACCAAATTTAATGGCAGGACCACATTAGAATTTTTTTATTCCGTTTCGCGCCCGGCAGCCGGCCAGATTGTAGACTGACTGGCTGCCAAGCGGGAAAGCCTGCTGTAGAAGGCAGCAGCTGGCGACCGCTGGGGATGACATTCGAGAAGATCGGGTGTTGGTTGTGGGGGGGGGGAGGGACAGGCTCGGAGTGCGTCAGCGAGGAGGGAGGGAGGGAGAGATAGCGGGGGGGGGAGTGGGGAAGAGAGATCGTGGAGGGGGAGAGATTGTGAGGAGGGGAGAGATAGAGATCATGGGGAGACCCCAATGGACAGCTCTCTACGCAGGAGTCCTCCCTTGCACCATTGGATGGTATGTTCCCTCCCTGGTTCTAGGGTCAAGGATGTCACGGAGCGGCTGCAGGGCATTCTGGAGGGGGAGGGTGAACAGCCAGTAGTCGTGGTCCATATCGGCACCAACGACATAGGTAAAAAAAAGGGATGAGGTCATGCAAGGTGAATTTAAGGAGTTAGGAGATAAATTAAAAAGCAGGGCCTCAAAGGTAGTGATCTCAGGATTACTACCAGTGCCACGTGCTAGTGATTATAGGAACAAGAGAATAGACCAGATGAATGCGTGGCTGCAGGGATGGTATAGGAGGGAGGGATTTAGATTCCTTGGATATTGGGACCGGTTCTGGGGAAGGTGGGACCTGCACAAGCGGGACGGGTTACATCTGAGCAGGACCGGGACCAATGCCCTCGCGGGGGTGTTTGCTAGTGCTGTTGGGGAAGGTTTAAGCTAGAATGGCAGGGGGATGGAAACCTGAGCAGGGAAACAGAGGAGGTGGAAACAAGGATAGAAACAAAAGACAGAAAGGGAAGAAGCAATAGTGGAAGACAGAGAAAACAAGGCCGAGAAACAAATAGGGCCATAATGCAAAATAATACTAAGATGACTAGCAATCTTAAAAAGACAAGTCTAAAGGCATTGTGTCTTAATGCGCGGAGCATTCGCAATAAGGTAGATGAATTAACAGCGCAGATAGATATTAACGGGTATGATATAGTTGCAATTACGGAGACATGGCTGCAGGGTGACCAAGGATGGGAACTGAACATCCAGGAGTATTCAATATTTAGGAAGGACAGGCAAAAGGGAAAGGAGGTGGGGTAGCGTTGTTAGTAAAGGAGGAAATCAATGCAATAATGACAAAGGATATTGGCTCGGAAAATCACGTGTGGAATCTGTATGGGTGGAGCTAAGAAACACCAAGGGACAGAAAAGGTTGGTGGGGGTGTCTATAGGCCCCCAAACAGTAGTGGAGATGTAGGGGAGGGCATTAAACAGGAAATTAGAGATGCATGCTAGAAGGGTACAACTATAATCATGGGTGACTTTAATTTACATATAGATTGGTCAAACCAAATTAGCAATAATACTGTGGGGGAGGAATTCCTGGAGTGCGTACGTGATGGTTTTCTAGACCAATATGTTGAGGAACCAACAAGAGAACAGGCGATCCTAGACTGGGTATTGTGCAATGAGAAAGGATTAATTAACAATCTTGTTGTGCGGGGTCCCTTAGGAAAGAGCGACCATAACATGATAGAATTCCTCATTAAGATGGAGAGTGAAATAGTTGAATCCGAAACTAGGGTCCTGAATCTAAATAAAGGAAATTACGAAAGTATGAGGTGTATGTTGGCTCGGATAGATTGGGGAACTTTACTAAAAGGGATGACGGTGGATAGGCAATGGCTAATATTTAAAGAACGTGTGCAGGAATTACAACAATTATTCATTCCTGTCTGGCGCAAAAATAAAACAGGAAATGTGGCTCAACCGTGGCTTCCAAAAGAAATTAGGGATAGTATTAGATCCAAAGAGGAGACGTATAAAATTGCCAGAAAAAGCGGCAAGCCTGAGGACTGGGAGCAGTTCAGAATTCAGCAAAGGAGGACAAAGAGATTGATTAAGAGGGGAAAAATAGAGTATGAGAGTAAACTAGCAGGGAGCATAAAAACTGACTGTAAAAGCTTTTATAAATATGTCAAGAGAAAAAAATTAGTGAAGACAAATGTAGATCCCTTACAGTTAGAAATGGGGGAAATTATAATGGGGACAAAGAAATGGCAGAACAATTAAACACATACTTTGGTTCTGTCTTCACAAAGGAGGACACAAATAACCTACCAGAAATGTTAGGGAACCAAGGGTCTAGTGAGAGGGAGGAAGTGAAGAAAACCAGTATTAGTAAAAAAATAGTGCTAGGGAAATTAATGGGGCTAAAGGCTGACAAATCCCCAGGGCCT
Organism: Heptranchias perlo; assembly: GCF_035084215.1. Classification (NCBI taxonomy): domain Eukaryota; kingdom Metazoa; phylum Chordata; class Chondrichthyes; order Hexanchiformes; family Hexanchidae; genus Heptranchias; species Heptranchias perlo. The sequence goes on along the minus strand of NC_090332.1, from coordinate 11,808,005 downwards.
GATAAACTACATCCCAGAGTACTAAAGGAAGTGGCCCTGGAAATAGTGGATGCATTGGTGGTCATCTTCCAAAATTCGATAGACTCTGGAACAGTTCCTACATATTGGAGGGTGGCAAATGTAACCCCACTATTTAAAAAAGGAGTGAGAGAAAAAACAGGGAATTACAGACCAGTTAGCCTAACATCAGTAGTGGGGAAAATGCTAAAGTCTATTATAAAGGATGTGATAACAGAACACTTGGAAGGCATTAATGGGATTGGACAAAGTCAGCATGGGTTTATGAAAGGGAAATCATGCTTAACAAATCTACTGGAGTTTTTTGAGGAGGTAACTAGTAGAATAGGTAGGGGAGAACCAATGGAATTGGTGTACTTGGATTTTCAGAAGGCTTTTGATAAGGTCCCACACAAGAGGTTAGTGTGCAAAATTAAAGCACATGGGATTGGGGGGAATATACTGGCATGGATTGAGAATTGGTTGACAGACAGAAAACAGAGAGTAGGAATAAACGGGTCTTTTTCCAGGTGGCAAGCAGTGACTAGTGCTTGGGACCCAGCTATTCACAATATATATCAATGATTTGGATGAGGGAACTAAATGTAACATTTCCAAGTTTGCAGACGACACAAAGCTGGGGTGGAATGTGAGCTGTGAGGAGGATGCAAAGAGGCTCCAATGAGATTTGGACAATTTGGGTGAGTGGGCAAGAACATGGCAGATGCAGTATAACGTGGATAAAGGTTATCCACTTTGGTTGTAAAAACAAAGGCAGATTATTATCTGAATGGTGATAGATTGGGAAAAGGGGAGGTGCAACGAGACCTGGGTGTCCTTGTACACCAGTCGCTGAAAGCGAGCATTCAGGTGCAGCAAGCAGTTAGAAGGCGAATGGTATGTTGGCCTTCATTGCAAGAGGATTTGAGTATAGGAACAGGGATGTCTTACTGCAGTTATACAGGGCCTTGGTGAGACCACATCTGGAGTATTGTGTGCAGTTTTGGTCTCCTTATGTGAGGAAGAATGTCCTTGCCATGGAGGGAGTGCAACAAAGGTTTACCAGACTGATGCCTGGGATGGCAGGACTGACGTATGAGGAGAGATTGGGTTGACTAGGCCTATATTCACTAGAGTTTAGAAGAATGAGAGGTGATCTCATCGAAATATATAAAATTCTAACAGGACTAGACTAGATGCAGGGAGGATGTTCCCGATGGCTGGGGAATCCATAACGGCAGTCACAGTCTCAGGATACGGGGTATGCCATTTAGAACTGAGATGAGGAGAAATTTCTTCACTCAGAGGGTGGTGATCCTGTGGAATTCTCTACCACAGAAGGCAGTGGAGGCCAAATCATTAAATATATTCAAGAAGGAGATAGATATATTTCTTAATGCTAAAGGGATCACGGGATATGGGGAAAAAGCAGGAACAGGGTACTGAGTTAGACAATCAGCCATGATCATTTTGAATGGCGGAGCAGGCCCAAAGGGCCGAATGGCCTACTCTTGATTCTATTTCCTATGATTTTCTATGAATGGGGATCTGGGGTGGAGAGTGTTGCACGGAGCAGTTCCGTCAAACAGATTTTTACGTCATTTTACGGACTAAAGGGGGGCACTTTTATTGGGGACAAGTTAGTAATAAAAAGGGGGCACTTTTGTTGGGGACAAGTCAGTAATAAAAACAGAAAATGCTGGAAATACTCAGCAAGTCAGGCAGCATCTGTGGAGAAAGAAACAGAGTTATCATTTCAGGTCGATGACCCTTCGTCGGAACTGGAAGAAGTTGAAGATTAAACAGTTTTTAAGCAAATACAGAGCCAGGGGGTGGTAGGAAGGGGAGGGGAGGAAAGAACAAAGAGGAAGGTCTCTGATGGGATGGAGGGCAAAAGTGATTAAATGACAAAAGGGATGATGGTGGAAGGCAAGGATGGTGGTAATGGGAGAAGTAAAGAAACAAAAGATGGGTCTAGAGGAGCTGTAAATGGCAATATCAGAACCATTACCAGCACCTGATGCCCAAAAAAATGGGAGGAGTGGTTATGATCTGAAGTTATTGAAATGAATGTTGAGTCCAGAAGGTTATAAAGTGCCTAATCGAAAGATGAGGTGCTGTTCCTCGAGCTTCCATTCAGTGTCATTGGAGCAGTGTAAGAGGCTGGGGGCAGAGAGGTCAGAGTGGGAGTGGGACGGGAATTAAAATGGCAAGCGACTGGCAGGTCAGGGTCACGCTTGCGGACAGAGCGGAGGTGTTCAACAAAGCGATCACCCAATGGCGTTTGGTCTCCCCAGTGTAGAGGAGACCACATCGTGAGTAGCGAATGCAGTATACTAAATTGAAAGAAGTACAAGTAAATCGCTGTTTCACCTGGAAGGAGTGTTTGGGGCCCTAAACGGTGGGAAGGGAGGAGGTGAAAGGGCAGGTGTTGCATCTCCTGCACTAGCACGGGAAGGTGCCGTGGGGAGGAGAGCAGGTGTTGGGGGTGATGGAAGAGTAGACCAGGGTGTTCCGGAGGGAGCGGTCCCTTCAGAGGGAAGAGGCACGTGTTTGGTGGTGGCATCGCACTGGAGGTGGCGCAAATGGCAGGGGATGATACATGGAGGCTGGTGACGAGGACGAGGGTGACCCTATCATGGTTCTAGGAGGGAGGGGAAGGGGTGAGGGGAGAAGTGCAGGAAATGGGACGGACACGGTTGAGGGCCCTGTCACCTACAGTGGAGGGGAATCCTCGGTTGAGGAAAAAGGAAGACATAACGGAAGCATTGATATGTAATGTGGCATCATCAGAACAGATGAGAGAGAGAAACTGGGAGAAGGGAATATTGTCCTTACAGGAACCGGGGAGGGAAGAAGTACAATCAAGATAGCCGTGGGAGTCGGTGGGCTCATATATATATATAGATATTGGTTGACAGCCTATCCCCAGAAATGGAGAGAAGTTAATGAAGGGAAGGGAAGAGTTGGAGATGGACCATGTGAAGGCGAGGGAAGGGTGGAAATTCGGAAGCAAAGTTGATGAAATTTTCCAGTTCGGGGCGAGAGCAGGAAATGGCACCGATAAAGTCATCAACCTACCAGAAAGAGGTGAGGGAGGGGACCTGAGTAGGATTGGAACAAAGAATGTCCAACTTACAGCACAAAAAGTCAGGCATTGCTAGGAGCCATATGGGTTCCCATAGCAACACCTTTTTTTTGGAGGAAGTGAGTGGAGTCAAAGGAGAAGTTGTTCAATGTAAGAACAAGTTCAGCCAGGAGGAGGAGGAGGGTGGTGGTGGTGGTGGTGGTGGTGGTGGATGGGGACTGGTTGGCTCTTCGTTCCAGGAAGAAGCAGAAGTCCTGGTGGAGGGGGACGGAGGCGCCATCAGCGTCGCCTCGTGCTTTGATTAATAAAAGGCGCGCAGGAGGAGGGGGCGGGGCTAGTTGCGATCGAGCCGTAATTGGTTGACGCAGGTGCCCGTCGCACGATGAAGGCGGGGGGGGGAGACGAGTTGACGTCATGACGCAAACGGCGGCCTACCGTTGGGGATGCGCCGTCGAGGAGCGATGGCTGTTTCTCGTGTGTCGGCGTTCGCGGTTTATAAGAGCCTGGCGGCGGAAAGTAGGCTTTCGGGCCAGGTCAGTCCGTCCGTCCGTGTACCGGGCACACTCCGAGCGATAGAAGGTTGTTTGGAGGCCCCCTGGTTGGGGCGGCGGTGTTTCTCACCGGGCTCTGACAACACTGCTGGGCCTGAAGTTCGTTTGAAATTCGAACGGGGCTGCTCGCGCCCTTGGGTCGGGGTGCGCCCTCACCCCTCCCCCCCGGGGGCCACAGCTGGACGGATGTCACGGGGTTCAGTCCATCGGCCGCCTGGAATTTCCGCTGGAGTTCTCCCCATTGCCCGCCGTAACTTCGGCGGAATCCGCAGTTTCAGCGGGAGAGATCGGGGAGCCCCACGTGGAAATTCTGCTTCAGTCTCCCAAACATAACTGCTGGAGGGAGGAGCTTTCGGCGCAGGCTGGTTTAAGGAGCTGCAAATGGGCACTTGGGTGTTGCTGCAATGGAAGGAGTTGGGCAGCCCAGCCCATCCCAACCTCTTCTCCTGTGGCTCGGTGTCTATTTCCCCCCCCCCCCTCCCCTCCCTCCCCCTTGCACCTCCTGCAGCGCCATGTGATTTGTTTTTTAATGCAATTTGTCGAGAACCGTTTACGCGTAAAGAGAGCGCCATATACAGGCGCTGCGGGAATTACCTAGAATTTGCAGCACAGAAACAGGCGATATAAGAATCTAGTTCTTAACGGCCCAGGTGCTTTAGTACTTGCTACAAAGGTACTGTATTCAAACACGTGTGTGTGTGTGTCTGCACCTTCATAGGGACAACTAACCTCTCCACTTTGGATGGGGATTACTCCCAGAAGGGTGGTGCAGCCAGTGAACTCAGCTGTGCAAGCCCCCAAGCATGGTAAGGTCTTCTCCCAGCTTTGTGCCACTCTTGTGTCACTTATGGCTCTGCCATTATAAGTCAGTTTTTTTTTTGTTTGGTCAACCAGATGTATGGCATCTACTGAAACCATATTGCAAATTTGAAAACCCAACCACTGAGCCTGTCTTTGAGGCAGGTCGCAGGTATGAAAGTGCCACAGTTCATACCTGCTTCAAATCCACACTGATCTGTTGTCTAAAGACCAACTGGTGATTCATATTGGTGAAACAGACTAACTTCAAATTGACCTTCCTGATAAGTGATTAAAATTGAATCAATCTTCAAAGACAGGCTGAGTAATTCAATACTTGAACCAGTTAGGTCCACAGTACTCCACAGACTGTTAACGAATGATTGACTAGCCTCACCTACTCACTGACATGACCTGGAGGGATATGCCTATTACCGGTGATGAGGATTCTTTTTACTTCATTCCAAATAAGTCTGAAAACTAATGCTTTAGACCTAGCTGGGCAAGTAGGAAGAAGACTGCCAGTACCCTCTGCAGGCAAGCTGTGTAGTTTTAGCTTTTCAATTCCACCAAACCAACTTGCAACTAAATTCTTTGGGCTTAGGGCAAGTGTTCACTCTATAGCAAGCAATCAAAATTGTTTGTATGGCTTACGCATCAGTTTGGATTTGAGATTTGCAAAATGGTTTCAAGATGCTTAAACCTTCTGACCCAATTGAGTGATACCACTGAACCAAGCTGGCACTTGTCACTAGCTGCTTAATCCAGATCCTCATGAGTGGCTTTGGGAGAAATGTGACTGCTGTGAGGTTGACTTCTTTTAAAAAGAGCATTGAATGACAGGTTGGTGTAGGTCAGAGCCCTCCTTCACTGCACTGTTACCCATTTTTCCACAAATTTACCTCACCATTTGATTCTGGATGTCTTGCATGGGCCAAAGTAAGACCTTCTGTTGCATGCCTAGGAAATTTGAACCACGAGGGCAAACTATTTATGCCTTATATGTCACATGCTTAACTTGCATTGGGGCTTTGTTGTCATTGAACAGAAGTGAAAAAGACCATAATAGCCTTTGCTGCTTCCCAGTACAATCCCAAAGAACTGTCCACTTGGATGCACTTTTCACAGGTGTTATGATACAGTCTATTGTTGATTCAAAGTCACTTTTTGCTCAAAAAAATCAAATTATCCAATTTTGATTAAATAGTTTTAATAGAACTGCACAAGTGGCGTGGCATTTTTTTTGCAATATTTCAATTCAAGTTAATACATAATTCAAATTAAGAGTAGACGGTAGCAATCAGGACTAGCTGATTTTCTCCGTAACATGGGACACTGAGGCCAAAGGTAGCACGCCTACTACTGCCGCTGTTGAGATGGCAAACTCAGCACAGACCAGGTACCAATCTATGACCATCTTGGTTGCAAAACTTTCATTTTTTTGCACTGAACTATGCAAGTGATACTGTAGTGAAAATATTGTTGACTTCCTGCTGATTTACTAATGAATGACTATTTATTGCAGACCAATGGACATTCAAATAAGACAAGTCAAGAAAAACAAAAACGTTTACTACATTTGTCCAGGAGGAGCAAGATTATCAAGAGGAAACGAAAATATTTAAAAGTTAAAACTGAATGCTTATTAGACACTCCTGCAGTCGTGAATAATGCTGAAGTATTACAACAGACAAATGACTGTGCCAAGAAAGAGCCCAGGGGTCCCAGTGCTAAAAGAAAAAATAACGGTAAACGGGTGAGTAAAATTAAAAAGATGAAGTTAAAGTCTAAGAAAGCCGCAGCACTGCACAACGATGTTCCTACAAGCCGTTCAACAGTAAAGAGCACAGCAACCTCTAAGGCAGAAATTCCTGGGAAACCATTCAAGGTGAGTCTTGCAAAATGGAGTTCTTTGTCTTGCCTGCAAATGTTTGTTCACAAACTGTTCCTGCGTTAAAATTAATTTCCAGTAATTTGTTTAGAAAATGCACAGAGCACATGTTGAAGAGGAGCTATGAGGTAACATGGCACCCATTAAATACAAAACAAATAACCACATTTGAAGAATTAATATCTGCTGAAAGTCAGGACATAAGCTATTTGAGTGAGTGTAACTTTTTTTGCACCATTAGCTTAGGGCGGAATAATTTCTGTCTTGTGAAGGGCAGGTGAATGCAGTGGCTGTGATGACTATGCCTAGTGATGTTATTGGAACTTGAAATAAGTCATCCTGTCACATGTTTACATAAGGAAGAAAACTTTGTTGACTAAATCTTGGCCGGATCAATCTCTGGTTTAAAATGTGATCAGATTACTTTGGTGCAAGCAATCTCATGTCAGTGAAACATCTAATGCTGTTACATTTGTCTCTAGCTGCAGTCTGTTGTGTGTTGTGCTGGGCCAGGTCCTGGAGGAAGAAAGGTGAAGTCTACATAATGGGGCATAGTTGTAAATTGCATTACTATAACAGAAATGTAGACTGAACTGTCTGTCAAAAACACACTCTTATAAGGTGGACCGTGACTTGAGTAGACAGAGGAAATCAGCAAACTATAAAGATTTCACTTTTTGACTAGAAACTCCTTCATGTTTCTCCCCTCCTGAAGACACTGTACAGTTGCACGGGTACCAGCTGACCTCTACAATACAGTCCCCACTACTTATACCACCCGCGATTATTGCGGGCAATCGTGTATACCGGACAATTAATGCTAACCATTACCTGGTGCAGCACCTTAGTCTTCCAAAATCTACTGTTGCTGACTTACAGAGAAGGCGTGAACAGCTGTTCACTGGCAACATATGGCAGTGAGAAATACGATCTGCTAGTGGTTGGCAAATTGCAAAGCCCCTGCCGTTGCTTACCGTGCAAATAGAATTGCTGGGATGATGCAGACATTTTGTTCTGAATGGATACTCTTATGGGAATGCAAACTGAGGGGCACACACCTGTCCTGATCGGAGATAACCTTTCTGGACACAGTCACGACTGCGCTAAGGAACATATTCCTTGTCTTCCTCCCTGTCAACACATCCTATAGAATCCAGCCTTGGATCGGGGCATAATTTCTCTACACGGATGGGTGTTGGAGCATGGAAGTGGTTGAGGCAGAGATCACTGTGTGCCAGAAATCGTGCAGAGCGGCGAGGCACTGCTCACCACAACTCCTGCAAATTAACTTAATGAAAATGCTTACTGTGGGCTCTGGCAGCGAATTACTTGAATTTGAACTTTAAAAAAAAATGTGGGCTATCCACCCAGCCTCAGCAGTGTGATTTGCCGCAGGTGTAAAAGTGTGTGAGGAGAAGACATGCCCACTAAATGTGTCAGGAAGAGAAGTCACAACCACAGATTCAGCCTGCATTGCTCAAGCAGACTTCATTCATTTAAAGTTAGTATTCTGTATGTAATTGTAAATAAAAAAAATAATTTTTGTAAAAAGCCAAGGAAATAATTGAATTAAATTAAAGAAACAGAAGGGAAAAGTTAAAAAAAATTGATGTAAAAATTTTTTTTAATGACCAAAAACTAACAAAATAAGGACTAATATGAGACTCCACATTTTTTAAAGTTAATTTTTAGTTGTTTGGCAGATGTTAAGACTTACCACGCTGTTAAAACTTAGTTTAGACCTGGTATTTTTAAGTGTACCTGTTTGGTGTAATTAGTTACTTTCCAGCTGGGCAGATGAGCAAGTTGGTGCTTTTTCATTGATTTCACTGATTGCAGCCAGTGATGTCCCTTTAATTCGAAGCTGTCATATCACCGGCGAACCACTAGGAGCAAGTTCCAGATTTCCGTGTTTCACTGTGCATGTGCAAACGCTGGAACTCTCTCCTTCAATTCACCACTAAAAACGGAGAGCGCTGTTGAGCTCCTCCGTTATTTCGGGAGCAATTTCTGGCTCTATATCTTTGAGGAAAAATTGGATAAATATTTGATGCAGAAGGTTGAAGGAGCGAGCAGGGCATTAGATTGTTCTAGCAAACAGCTGGTACAGGCACAGTTGGCTGAATGGCATCCTGCACTGTAAAATTGTATATTTAAAGGTTAATTATGCGTTCTATGGGTGTGTACAGGATTTGGCTCATCTGTGAGGCTACCCGTGGTTAAAAACTCGCCGCTATCCCATTTTACGGCTCACTTGTGAATATTATCTACTTGTGCAAGATACACAGGTATCTGCTCTACGTGGTACCATCTTCTGGCAAAGGGGCACAGACATAATGGGCTGATTGGCTTCCTGTTCCATAAGCCTCTATGGTTCAAGGAGTCTTCAGGAGATGAAGGGTGGGGTGAAATATTGGTGAGATTTAAAAAATAACATTTTTCCTTGCATGCCTGTCTGTCCTTCATTGAATTCCATGTAAGGTAGATGTTTGGAATCTATTTCATTCTTTTGTGGGAAATGTTTTGAAAGTGTAGTGCTGAGGTTTTCGTGTGGCACTGTTTCAGCTAACCTGTTGTCATTTAGTATTTGAGATGTGATTGTGTAGAACGGAGAATGTCTTTTTTTCTCATTTCTGAGGAAAAATATATAAAGTCATCCATTTTTAGGGTGTTGGTATCTGTGTAGTCTCTAGAAGTTGAGAGTCCTGGGTGGTTCATGCTTGGATAATGTCTGAAGTTCATCTTGAAGCTGAGTGTCAAGATGGCCTGTTGCTTCTTCAGTTTCATTTCATGTAGTAATTTTAAAAATTTTCTTCCCATTTCAGCCCACCTTTTGGGGTACATAGAAATTACAACATGGAAACAGGCCGTTTGGCCCAACTAGTCCATATTGGTGTTTATTCTCCACATGAGCAGTCGTCCTAATCCCATGTACCTATTCCCATATCCCTTTCTCCCCTTTTCCTTCAGCCATCTATCTGACCAATTAAACGTTGACACAGTCTTTGCTTCAATCACTCATCCAGTAGTGTATTCCACAGCCTCACAGCCCTTTGATTAAGAAATGTTTCTCCAGTTCTCTGTCCTAAATCTCTTGCACAATCTTATATCTATGTCCTTTCAACCACTGGAAACTGTCTGTTTCTATCTAACCTGTCCTATCACATCATAATTTTAAACACCTCTGTCAAATCTCCCTGTAATCTGTTTTAACAAATACAGCCCCAGTTTTTCAAGTCAGTCTTCATATTTGTGTCTCCTCATACCAGGCAGCAGTCTGCTGAGTGCAAAGTACCCTCTCTATTACTTCAACATCCTTCCTATAGTATGGAGCCCAAAACTACATACAACACTCCAGCTGTGCTTTTACATCGATTCAGCATTCTCAACTTTTATATTCTATATCTCTTGTTATAAAGTATTCCATTACCTTTTTTATGGCATTATCTACTTGGGATGTTGCTTTTAATATAATCCTGAACCTCAATCCCTTTCTCTGAAAGCCATTTGTTCCAGGGAACCTTGTCCAAGTGTCCATTCTTAATGTGTGAGCCTAGACAATGAATCCCAGTTGGCTCTTGAGATTGTGGAGAGCCCAATCATATCCTCAGCCAATGTCTATAGATGTACATTTTCCAGCAGTAGCCACTGGATACCAATCAGAAGTGAGAGCCCTAGCTGATATTTTTCCATCCTTTGGCCAGGTGCACAGGCAGTTGCAGTACTTCAACTGAGATGAACTAACTAATCAGAAAACAAGAATCAAACCAGGGATTTTCTGGTTTCTATAGCCTAGCGCGACACTCAGTGGTATCGTTACTCACTGAGCGATTGGGGGAGCTTTCATGTTGTAATTTTTGACAAGTTCCGAATTTTTATTCCTGCTATCTGTTTGATTATTTAAAAATAGTTTACTTGTAGGTGAAAGTTTGGAGTAGTTAGGTCACCATTTATGTTGAAATACTTGTCAGCCGCCTAATAACCAACTGGTCACTGTCCTCGTGGAAGCAGAGAAAAGGGCCTGAGTGGGTGTCTTTGAGGTCAAGATGACTCCAAGGTTATACGTTAGGTGGCAGAAGCTCAAAACCACGTCAATACTCTGTGGTAGACTTGGTAATTTGAAACCGAGGTGAGGCAGGCACTCAATATTGTTCGGCACTGTTGACGATTGACCAGCCAATCTAACAGTTAGAGCGGTAGACTTGTCCCTAGTAGCTAGATTATTCCCACCCGGCTTCAGATAACCCTGCAAGCTGGTGCCCCAGTAGATAAGTAATCCTGGCTGACCAAGCTGCGGGAAGCTTACAAGTGCGGTGTGTTATAGAAACATAAAAAATAGGAGCAGGAGTAGGCCATTCGGCTCTTCGAGCCTGCTCCGCCATTCAGTATGATCATGGCTGATCCTCTATCTCAGTACCATATTCCCGCTCTCTCCCCATACCCCTTGATGCCTTTTGTGTCTAGAAATCTGTCTAGCTCCTTCTTAAATATATTCAGTGACTTGGCCTCCACAGCCTTCTGTGGTAGAGAATTCCACTGGTTCACCACCCTGAGTGAAGAAATTTCTCCTCATCTCAGTCCTAAATGGCCTACCCCATATCCTGAGACTGTGACCCCTTGTTCTGGACCACCCAACCAGGGGAAACATCCTCCCTGCCTCCAGTCTGTCTAGCCCTGTCAGAATTTTATACGTTTCAATGAGATCCCCTCTCATTCTTCTAAACTCGAGTGAATACAGGCCTCATCAACCCAATCTCTCCTCATACGACAGTCCTGCCATCCCAGGAATCGGTCTGGTGAACCTTCGATGCACTCCCTCCATGTCAAGTGTATCCTTTCTTAGGTAAGGAGACCAAAACTGCACACAATACTCCAGGTGTGGCCTCACCAAGGCTGTGTATAACTGCAGTAAGACATCCTTGCTCCTGTACTTAAATCCTCTTGCAATGAAGGCCAACATACCATTTGCCTTCCTAACTGCTTGCTGCACCTGCATGTTTGCTTTCAGTGACTGTTGTACAATTAGATGGTTAAACTCCATGCTAGCTCAATTGTTAATTTTAAATCTTAGACGGATAGATTTTTGATAGCCCCATATCCCTTAATACCTTTGGTTAAGGCAGGTATATGGAGTTAAGTCACAGATCAGCCATGATCTCATTGAATGGCGGAATAGGCTCGAGGGGCTAAATGGCGTACTCCTGTTCCTAACAGTGCCAAGTGCACATTTAGGGATACCTAAGCCTTGGCTGTTGCCAGTCTTGACCTAAGATCTATGGATTTGGGTTAAGTGAGATGTCCGTACAGGGAAAGTGTATTAATTTGATCAGGCGAATAGAAACTCGATCTGTGTGGATGTTTCAATAGCTTGATTTGGAGACTTTTAAAACTCAATGATGAATTTCCATGCATTTCAAATACCTGCTGATTCAAAAAAGTTGAAACCAATTTTTCTAAGTTTTTTTTGTGTGTACTGTTGAGTTCCACATGTGTGCTGATGACGCCCAGCTCCACCTCCCTCCACTATCTCTCAATTGTCACATTGCTTGTCCAACATCCAGTACTGGATGAGTAAAAATTTCCTTCAATCAAACATTGGGAAGACTGAAGCCATTGTCTTCGGTCCTAGCCACCGACTCCATCCCTCTCCCTGGCCAATGTATAAGGCTGAACCAGACCATTCGCAACCTTGGTGTCCCATTTGATCCTGAGATGCTTCCGACCACATATCCATTCCATCACCAAGACTGCCTACTTCCACCTCCGTAACATCGCCTGTCTCCGTCTCCGTCTCGCCTCTGTTGCTGCTGAATCCTCATCCATGCCTTTATTATCTCCAGACTGGACTATTCAAATGCTCTCCTGGCTGGCTTTCCATCCTCCATAAACTTAAGCTCATCCAAAACTCTGCTGCCTGTATCCTAACTCGCACCAAGTCCCGTTCTCCCATCACCTCTGTGCTCGCCGACCTATGTTGGCTCCCGGTCTGGGAACACCTCGATTTTAAAATTCTCATCCTTGTTTTCAAATACCTCCATGTCCTCGACCCTCCCTATCTCTGTAACCTCCTCCAGCCCTACAACCTTCCAAGATCTCTGCGCTCCTCTAATTCTTGCCTCTTGGCCGATTTTAATTGCTCCACCATTGGCGGCCATGCCTTCAGCTTCCTAGGCCAAAGGCTCTGGAATTCCCTCCCTAAACCCCTCCACCTCTCTACCTCTCTCTCCTCCTTTAAGATGCTCCTTAAAATCTACTTCTTTGAACAAGCTTAGTTTGGGTTCCACCAGAACCACTCTGCTCCAGAACTCATTACAGCCTTTGTCCAAACATGGACAAAAGAGCTGAGTTCCACAGGTGAGGTGAGAGTGACTGCCCTTGACATCAAGGCAGCATTTGACAGTGTGGCACCAAGGAGCCCTCGTAAAATTGAAGTCAATGGGAATCAGGGAGAAAACTCTCCAGTGGCTGGAGTCATACCTAGCACAAAAGAAGATGGTAGTAGTTGTTGGAGGCCAATTATCTCAGCCCCAGGACATTGCTGCAGGAGTTCCTCAGGGCAGTGTCCTAGGCCCAACCATCTTCAGCTGCTTCATCAATTACCTTCCCTCCATCATTAGATCAGAAATGGGGATGTTTGCTGATGATTGCACAGTGTCCAGTTCCATTCGCAACTCCTCAGATAATGAAGCAGTCTGTGCCCGCGTGCAGCAAGACCTGGACAACACCCAGGCTTAGGCTGATAAGTGGCAAGTAACATTCGCGCCAGGCAATGACCATCTCCAACAAGAGAGAGTCTAACCACCTCCCCATGACATTCAACGACATTACCATCACCGAATCCTCCACCATCAACATCCTGGGGGTCACCATTGACCAGAAACTTAACTGGACCAGCCATATAAATACTGTGGCTACAAGAGCAGGCCAGAGGCTGGGTATTCTGCAGTGAGTGACTCACTTCCTGACTCCCCAAAGCCTTTCCACCATCTACAAGGCACAAGTCAGGAGTGTGATGGAATACTCTCCACTTGCCTGGATGAATGCAGCTCAACAACACTCAAGAAGCTCAACACCATCCAGGACAAAGCAGCCCGCTTGATTGGCACCCCATCCACCACCCTAAACGTTCACCCCCTTCACCACTGGTGCACTGTGGCTGCAGTGTGTACCATCCACAGGATGCATTGCAGCAACTTGCCAAGGATTCTTCGACAGCACCTCCCAAACCCACAACCTCTACCACCTAGAAGGGCAAGAGCAGCAGGCACATGGGAACAACGCCACCTGCACTTTCCCCTCCAAGTCTCACACTATCCCTACTTGGAAATATATCGCCGTTCCTTCATCGTCGCTGGGTCAAAATCCTGAAACTCCCTTCCTAACAGCACTGTGGGAGAACCTTCACCACACGGACTGCAGTGGTTCAAGAAGGCGGCTCACCACCACCTCCTCGAGGGCAATTAAGGATGGGCAATAAATGCCGGCCTCGCCAGCAACGCCCACATCCCATGAACGAATTTTTTAAAAAAGCTTTTGGACACTTGCCCTAATGTGGCTCGGTATCAAATTTTGATAACGCTCCTGTGAAGAGCCTTGGGCCTTTTTACTATGTTAAAGATGCTATATAAATGCAAGTTGTTGTTTCTAACCATTATTTGTGCTATATTTTCTTGCTTTAATTTGATTGTGATGTTGCCATGGTAACAGTCTGTTGCCGGGAGATGCAGATTTATAATGCTAGGAATTATGGGTAAGAAATCTGAAAGTGCCTTTGAGTGGACTGTGTTTTGATTCTTTTCTGTTTCTGAGGACTTTTTCCTGCTTGTGCTCGTAGCTTTAAGTTAATTTCAACATTTTAATGTCGGTGGAATTGTATTGACTTTTTAAAATGGAATTTTATTGCAGAAGAGCGATGACAGTAGAATGGAGCCTAAGTATATGATCAATTCCATGTCAATTGAAGTAGTTCCATCAGGTATTGGCATTACGCTGTCCTGACGCCGCACCCATTGTACAATACGGATCATCACAATTATCCATATGAAGATAACACACTTTACCCAGCTTGCAACCTCACTAACTAATGTATTTAAGGTTTTTGGAGGAGAACAGAAATATTCCTAGGTATCGCTAAAATATGGAAAGGAGTGACGGGATGGCTGAGGTGAGGTTGCTCTAAATATCAGGGATGATTTTCCCTTTTGCTGGACTCTCTGGGTTTTGGTATCTAGATACAAATATTACAACAGAATCACCTGGTTTATTTGAGACCAACTACCAAGATTTGCAGATATCTGGAGCCACTCTTCTACATTGTTCCTGTCGGGGACTGGGATGATAAAATAAATGGCTTTCAAATCTTCCTGTATATTTTTTTTTTCTCCAATCCCCCCCCTGCTCTTGAAGGTTCCTTGCTGATGTATGGTGCCATGAATGCTGGTCAGTCTGCAGTACCTGACTGATTATCTCTCCTTAACCCAAGAGCACAAAAGGCCATTTATATTGCTTTGAGTGTTGCTCTTCCCTTGACCACCTATGATCTGGTTTGAATTTTACCAGTGTAATCATTAGTTGTGCATCAATAACTATGCTCTTAGGAAATTTTTTGGACAGTTAGGATATTTAGTAGGTGTGGGACTATCACTAATAGGTCTTGGACCCTAATTGATTGTACCGAATGTTTGCACTAGTGTGTGACTGCAACCATGCCTGCTTGTTGCTCCTCATCCTCCTCCAACTGTCCACTGCCTCTGTCACCATTGACCATCCCTCCTTCTGTCATTCATCCACAATCCACCTGCATGGCGCTGCTCTGTCCTGGTTCGACTGTCACAACAAAGATCCATTTTACTCACCAAGACAACTAGCTTTCAACTCCATAATATTGTCCACCTCTGCCCCTACCTCTTGCACAGCTGCTGAAATCCCAATCCATGCCTTTATTGCTTGAGGCTCAACCTCTCTAATGTTGGCTTAGTTAACCGCCCTGCCTCCACCTTCAAACATAATACAGTTCATTCAGAATGCTGTGGCTTACATCCTCACCTACATAAAGACCTGCACTTCAGTCACCCTTGGCCTTGCCAAGCTCCACACTCCCAGTGCCCAATAAATTGACTTCAACATCCTCCTCATAATTTTCAATTACCTCTGCAGCCTTGCTCCATCTTACATCAATGAGTTCCTCTAGCCATATGTTACTGGACACACCTGCTATTGTTTCCTACTGTTTCTGCTCCATTGATAATCATAGTGGCACTTAGATTTGCTATGCCCCTACCCTCTGAACTCCCTTCCCCAGTCCCTCTGCATTGCTGCCTTCATCTTAGAAGGCTCCTTTTAAAAGAAAGGTCTTCACCATATATTTACTTTGTTCACCCCTCCCACCTGCAAAAAAGCCTTTTGATCATCCCCTTTTTCCCTCTTTCTCAGCATCTGTTTTCTTCCTCACTATGTAAAGCACTCTGCAAAGTCTCTGTTTGTGATACTTAGTGTTGGAATGCAAGTTGAATAGCTACTCGGTTTGCAATTTTAATGCACCTTCCCAGAAGGTGGTAACTTATACTGGGGTATCTACTGTTGCATAGGTGCCAACATTGGTCTGATACCCCGCTCAGGTGGCTGTCCTTCATGTGTGAACTGAGACATTATCTGAAAGGTAATAACTTTGGAGACATCACAGCTGAGCTCAAATCCGATCTCACTTGACAAGCGCAAAGACGCAAAAGTAGCGATCAAGCTGGGAAGTGGCTTATTTCCTAGCCACAGGGTAGTGGAGATGTACATGTGGCCAAGCAAGACCTAGGGTCAATTGTCCTCCAGTTTTACTTTTTGTGCAGTTAGAAAGTGCCTGGCATATGCTATGCAGTTCTTTTTGTTGGCTTCAAATAGCGTGGACTTGTTGTGCGGGGAATGTTGGTGTTTATTCCTCTCAAAGCTTTCTGTAGTCTCATCCACAAAAGTCTCATCAATAAACCTGAGCCCTTTGTACAGTGTTGCAGAATAAGAAATTGATAGACAGGAAATGTACACATTAAAGTGTATTGTGACACCCAAAATACATTTGAAGTTTTGGGGAATCAGGAGATTGATGGTAATATGAGGACAGTTAAAGTTAGGGGATGTTAATTTGAACTTTCTCAAGTTTTTTTTTGTAGTCACGATAATTTTTAGAAGCAAACTGAGTTGCCTATAAAGCAAAACCTACATCCTTATACATACCCTGAGTTGGATAGCATGCCACGTGATTAATAATTCCCCGTAATTACAATATATAGTGTACCAGTGATTGTGAGGGATACCCACCACGTTCTCTTGTCTTTTCTGAAAGGTGGTAAACATCAGACCAATGCATTCAGACTAAAACTAATAGATTTATTTACAGCTTGAATAGTACACAGAAACAGCAAGTCACAAACTTTACTGAAAGCACACTGCTCAAAACTAAAAATAGAATCAGCCCACAAGGGATTAAAATATCTTTTAGAATATATTTCTTACAAAGGTTGATAAACAACAGGTTTCTTGGCTGAAGCAGTGAAGCAGTCTTTTATAGACCTCCATGATCCTAGCCGTATACATAGCTGACAGGAATTTCTATTCCACTGAATTCAGATTTCCAGACAGGCTTAACTCTGGATGAGCAGTTATAACCATACCTTTTGAAGTCAGCTCTTGCACCTCGTCAGGTGGGATGCTAATTTCTAGGTGTTGATCTACCTGCAAACATCTCACTTTAATGGTTCAACAATAATAGTAATTGGAATTTTTCTATTTCACAGTCTAATCTACATAGAATAACATTTCCAACAACATTTGACTTAACTTCTGAAAAAAGCTGTAACTAAGAAAATCCATTCATAATAGGCATCTCCCATTGCCATGATCATATTGTGCATGTCAGTTTTGCCACAGAAGCAATGGACTTCGCTTAGATATGCCACTAGCTGGGGCGAATTGTTTTCAGATTTACTCATTTCATATAAACTATAACACACATTCCCCCATTTTATTATATTGGATAGTCCATCAAGAAAGGGTACAAGAAAATTATGAGATATGAGTACGAATGTGTGGTCTTCATAATGTGGAGATTGTGACCACAGCTATGTTGCACTGGCGATGCAGCAAGTGGAGGGTTGGTGCTTTTGCCCATTAAGTAAGGAAAATCAGAAGGAGACACTGCTGATCTACTTTAGTGAGCCTCCTCATAGCCATCTCAGAACATCATTTGTAAAAGGCTGGGAGCAAATTGGCCACAGCTACTGCATAGCCTAGTAAGAGGAGAAAAGAAATTGGGATTAAAAAGAGATGACTGTAACCTCCAGACTCGACTATTCCAATGCTCTCCTGGGCCAGCCTCCTATCTTCCTCCCACCGTAAACTTGAACTCATCCAAAACTCTGCTGCCCATATCCTGACTCGCACCAAGTCCAGTTCACCCATCACCCCTGTGCTTGCTGACCTATATTGGCTCCCAGTCCAGCAATGCCCCGATTTTAAAATTCTCATTCTTGCGTTCAAATCCCTCCATGACCTTGTCCCTCCCTATCTCTGTAACCACCTCCAGCTGTACAGCCCTCCCGGGAACTCTGTGCTCCTCCAATTATGGCCTCTTGCCCATCCCCAATTTCTTCGCCTCTCCATTGGCGGCTGTGCCTTCAACTGTCTAGGTCCCAAGCTCTGGAATTCACTCCCTAAACCCCTCTACACATCCTCTTTTAAGACGCTCCTTAAAACCTACCTCTTTGAACAAGCTTTTGGTCACCTGTCCTAATATCTCCTTATGTGGCTCGGTGTCAAATTTTGTCTGATAACATTCCTATGAAGCACTTGAAACATTACGGGAATTGCTGCATTACAAAAGCGTTGCACAAATTGTGTGGCGACACATGTTATATGCAAGAGTTTTAATATATTACCAACAGATCTTCTGTGGCATTGCAGATGGTGAGTTAGGGAATATACTGCTTTATAGGAACATAGGAACAGGAGTAGGCCATTCAGCCCCTCGTGCCTGCTCCGCCATTTGATAAGATGGCTGATCTGTGATCTAGCTCCATATACCTGACTTTGGCCCATATCCCTTAATACTTTTGGTTGCCAAAAAGCTATCCATCTCACATTTAAATTTAGCAATTGAGCTAGTATCAATTGCTGTTTGCGGAAGAGAGTTCCAAACTTCTACCACCCTTTGTGTCGAAATGTTTCCTAATCTCACTCCTGAAAGGTCTGGCTCTAATTTTTAGACTGTGCTCCCTACTCCAAAAATCCCCAACCAGTGGAAATAGTTTCTCTCTATCCACCCTATCCGTTCCCCTTAATATCTTTTAAACTTCAATCAGTTCACCCCTTAACCTTGTAAACTCTTGAGAATACAACTCCAATTTGTGTAATCTCTCCCCGTAACTTAACCCTTGAAGACCTAGTAAACCTACGCTGCACTCCCTCCAAGGCCAATGTGTCCTTCCGAAGGTGCGGTGCCCAGAACTGCTCACAGTACTCCAGGTGTGGTCTAACCAGGGTTTTGTATAGCTGCAGCATAACTTCTGCCCCCTTGAACTCTAGTCCTCTAGATATAAAGGCCAGCATTCCATTAGCCTTATTCATTATTTTCTGCATCTGTTCATGACACTTCAATGATCCATATACCTGAACCCCTAAGTCCCTTTGGACATCCACTGTTTTTAACTTTTTACCATTTCGAAAGTACCCTGCTCTATCCTTTTTTGATCCAAAGTGGATGACCTCACATTTGTCTACATTGAATTCCATCTGCCACAGTTTTGCCCATTCACCTAATCTATCAATATCCCTTTGTAATTTTGTTTTCATCTACACTGCTTACAATGCCACCAATCTTTGTGTCATCGGCAAACTTAGATATGAGACTTTCTATGCCTTCATCTAAGTCGTTAATAAATATTGTGAATAATTGAGGCCCCAAGACATATCCCTGCGGGACTCCACTAGTCACATCCTGCCAATGTGAATACTTACCCATTATCCCTACTCTCTGTCGCCTTTCGCTCAGCCAATTTCCTAAGCAAGTCCGTACTTTTCCCTCTATTCCATGGGCTTCTAACTTAGCTAACAGTCTCTTATGTGGGACCTTATCAAATGCCTTCTGGAAGTCCATATAAATAACATCCATTGACATTCCCCTGTCCACTACTTTAGTCACCTCTTCAAAAAATTCAGTCAGGTTTGTCAGGCACGACCTACCTTTCACAAATCCATGCTGGCTCTCTCTGATTAACTGAAAATTCTCGGTGTTCAGTCACCCTATCCTTAATTATAGACTCCAGCATTTTCCCCACAACAGATGTTAGGCTAACTGGTCTATAATTCCACGGTTTCCCTCTCTCTCCTTTCTTAAAAAGCGGAGTGACATGTGCAATTTTCCAATCTAGAGGGACAGTTCCTGAATCTAGAGAACTTTGAAAGATTATAGTTAGGTCATCTGCAATCTGCTCACCTACTTCCTTTTAAAACCCTGGTATGGAAACCATCTGGTCCTGGGGATTTGTCACTCTTTAGTGCTATTATTTTCTTCATTACTGTTGCTTTACCTATGTTAATTTTATTGAGTCCCTGTCCCCGATTCAATATTAGTTTTCTTGGGATTTCCAGCATGCTATCCCCTTTTTTCTACTGTAAATACTGACTCAAAGTAATTATTCAACATGACTACCATTCAACATGTCTGCCATTTCCCCATTGTCAATGACCATATCCCCACTTTCAGTTTTTAAGGGGCCAACACTGCTCCTGACCACCCTTTTTTTCTAATATAACTATAAAAGTTCTTCGTATTGGTTTTGATATCCCTTGCAAGTTTCTTTTTGTAGCTCTTACTATTGTTGATCTTTGTATTTTTCCCATTCGCCAGGATCTGTGCCATTTTTTGCCTTTTTGTATGCCCTTTCCTTATGTCTTATACTGTCCCTTACCTCTTTAGTTGTCCATGGCTGTTTTTTTTAGCAAGTAGAGTTCTTGCCCCTCAGAGGTATAAACCGGTTCTGTATCTCGTTAAATGTTTAAACATTTCCCACTGATCATCAGTCGTTTTACCCATTAACAGATTTACCCATTAACAGATTTGCCCAGTTTACTGTGGACAGTCTGTCTCATCCCATTGAAGTCAGCCATATCCAAGTCTAGAATCTTAGCAGCTGATTCACTTTATGCCATGTAACATACAATATATTATGCTATTATGTCCATATATGGAGGGTAGGTAGTGCCATTATTATTATTTATTACTAGTTAATCTCCCATGGCATTGCGCCCAGGAAGTCAATACCAAGTATAGATTTCAGTGAATTGAAATTAGAGGTAGGGATAATTGGACTGGGGCATGCAAATATATTTCAGTTCCCATTTTAAAGTCACACATTCTTGGTGCCTTTACTTTGTATCAGTCTTGTGTGTCTTCTACTTCCTAATATAAGCTCCTTCTAGGTGTTTCTCTGGTGGGAAGAGGAAGTGAGAAAATTAGCTGTTGTGTGCCAATGTCCACCTGTATGGAGGGAAGTGGTCCATTACCTCTTTGTGCTGCCTCAGCACAAGGCCCTGGAAACGCAGGTGCCACTTTATTGATGTCTGTCCTTATTTTTATATTTCTGTTATAAATTCCTTTGTCCGCATTTAGAATGGAGCTTATCAAACTTTAATTACACCCATCTGCCAGTGTTTGGTGCTTTGCTTGCCTCTTCTGCAGATCTCCCTCCTTAAAAGGTGGACATGAAAGATTCCGTGGCACTCTTCGAAGAAGAGCAGGAGAATTCTAGCAGTGTCCTGGCCAATATTTATTGATCACCCAGTATCACCAAAACACATTACCTGGTCATTTGCTGTTTGTGAAACCTTGTGTACAAATTGGCTCCTACATTTGCTTACATAACAGCAGCGACTACTGGTTATGAAGTGCTTTGGGGTGTCCTGAGAATGTGAAAATCACTTGGACATTTCATCGTGGTTTGTGACATGTGGCCAGAAGAGCAGCCCTCACCTATTCCCTTAACAGCAATTAGACTTTGTGGTCTGAAAGTGACTCCGCTTCAACTTAGCAACAGAATAATGCATTATGTGTTACGTGGTGCAATTCTTCTATCCTTATAAAACAGTGTATCATCTGGCTCACCATGAGCAATACACATGAGATCTGCTAATAAATATATTACCTTGTGTATCCATCACACACACAGCTTTGTTACGGGTGCAAATCAACTTCTCTTTTTTTAAAAAAAAGGGAAAGAAAGCCAGTCATTGAACTGAAGCCTGTAATTTAGCAGCAGATATTTTGACCTTAGCAGTTTCTAAATAGTTGCAGTTATCTGGATTTTCCTGTTTAGAGCAGTGGCCTTAAAGGCACAGCTCTTGGCTAGCCGCTAAACATCACAACTGTGTTTCACATTCAATTCTTATCATGAGCAGTGTCACGGAAAGTCCATGTATATTTTTGCAACTCGTGTGTGCCCTTCAAAGTTTCAAAAAGCATAAAAAAGAAGGAAATAGCCATTTCATGCTGATTTCTTTTGACCTGGAGCTAGAAATTTACAAGCATCTGCCAATCATCAATCTTTCCTCACCAGCAGCAATTAACCTGTAATTTTCCAAAAGATGTGTATATTTACAATTTGTGACCGGAAAGGGGCAGGACAAATTAAACAGCTGCATCTTAGCAACAGATAATAACATGGTAAGTTACGTAGTGTAAAGCTCAAATCATTATAAAGCAGAATCTAGCTTACCATGAGTATTACCACAGAGATCTACTAGTTCTTTTTAACCTAAAATGTGAACATTTATCCAGACGTTTTAATGTAGGAGATGGTGGTTTCGTTGAAGGAACTGCTGAACCTCTGATAAACATACATTCTCTGGAATATAAACTTTGAGATAAAAAAATACAGTTTTAATACCCATCTGGGTACTGCTGCTTCAGGAAAATTGTGATTGCGATCTATTTTTAATAGACATTGTCAGACTGAAAATCATTGAATTTTTTAAAAACCATTTTTCCTGCACATTCCAAAAACAAATCAAATAAAATTGATAAAATATGAAGAAATGATAAATATTATTCATGCCAGTCCCATGAAAGCAGAAACTAGAAATGATTAATCACTTTCATTCCACACAACTTAAATTGTTACAGAAATATTGAACTACTTTCAGAGAATTTTCTCAAGTAGTTTATAGTTGCAATGTTCCTGTGATCACAGTTTAGAGGAAATGTATAAGTGCACCATTTGTTTTTATTTTTAGAAGTTTTTCTGGCTCTAATGGTTTGGTGGTTCAGAGCTATGTAGACAAACGAGTCTTGGGTTCGAGTCCCAGCTTGTGTTGAGTTATCTGATCTCAGCCAGAGCAAAAATAGGGGCACTATAATTGGCTTCGGCATTCCTGGGCAGGGAAAACCAGCTCCTGATGTGCATTTTGGTGTGCAGTGTGTCGGCCAAGATTTCAGCCAGCGTAAGCACAGCTGTAATCATCTGTAGGTGTGCTATATTTTAATATTTAACCGGAAGCCAAATCCTTAAATCATCAACAACTTGCATTTATATAGCACCTTTAACGTAGTAAAATGTCCCAAGGCGCTTCACAGGAACGTTATCAAACAAAATTTGACACCAAGCCTCCTAAGGAGATATTAGACAGGTGACCAAAAGCTTTTTCAGCGAGGTTTTAAGGAGCGTTTTAAAGGAGGAGAGGTTTAGGGAGGGAATTCCAGAGATTAGGGCCTAGACCGCTGAAGCACGGCCGGCAATGGAGGCGCGAAGAAAACCGGAGATGCTCAAGGCTCGAATTGGAGGCACGCAGAGTTCTCGGAGGATTGTACAGCTGGAGTGGGTTGCAGGGTAGGGAGAGACAAGGCCGTGGAGGGATTTGAACACAAGGATAAGAATTTTAAATTTGAGGCATTGCTAGGCCGGCAGCCAGTGTAGGTCAACGAGCACAGGGGTGATGGGTGAACGGGACTTGGCGTCAGTCAGGATACGGGCAGCAGAGTTTTGGATGAGTTGAAGTTTACAGAGGGTTGAAGTCGATTCTGGAGGTAACAAAAGCACGGATGAGGGTTTTAGCAGCAGACGGGCTGGCAGGGGTGGAGATTAAGGATGTGGAAGTAGGCAGTCTTGGTGAAATAGGAGAGGCCCGGGATAGATCCTTGGGGGATTCCAGAGGTGACTGAGAATGGGAAGAGAAGCCATTGCAATCAAAGGGCATTCTACATGATGGCCTATCAACCAGTTTGAAATCAGAATGCCAATATTACTCTAAGTCTGATCTAGATCTTGTTTGAACACAATCCTTTGATTTACCAACATTGTTAAAACACTTTATAGAGTAGAAACAAGCAAGTGTACAACTACACAAAGTATGAATCACTAAGAAAGTCTGGCTAAGCGCAAATTAGTTACAAAACATTGTATCTCTGACTCAGTGCAAATGATTTACAAAGCCTTGTGACAAAAGTATAAACAAATTGCACCTTTTTAAAATGACCTTTTAATGTTTGTGTGGAGAAGCTGGTGAGCAGTGGGTTGGAGCATTGTCTCTGGGACCTAGGTTCAAATCCAGCCCACAGTGAGGCTGAGTTCCAGTTGGAACTGTCTACCTGATATAACCAATGAGCAGTTTCACACTAGTTTTCAGTAGTTGTGTATTGATAGAGCAAAATTGCTGATCATTTGGCACTAAATCAGCAATCTCAATTGGAGAGGCCATAACACTGGTTCATGTGGGAATTGTAAAAATCTCTCACTTAACAGTTATATGAGCATTCTCCTGAGGGCTAGCTAAGGCTTGTTGGGTCAAAGGAGTGGGAAGTTTGCTCCCCATCTGTTCCATTCTTCAGCAATAGCATCCCTCGCCTTAATGAGCACCAAAAACTTCACCTTGATTTCTAAAAAAAGAGCTTGGACTTGAAAGTGGTATTTGCCACAAACTATCTAGTTTTCAAAATATGAAATCTATAAAGATGTGTAGTGTCTTTTCTAGAGAAAAATAATTGAAGCATTGACTAGATAATGTGTTTTTCATCTCTACTTAGAGCAAAGATTCAAGACCTTGGGTAGGACCAACATTATCAGTACTGCTTCGGGACCTAAGTCATATACAGAACAGCAAGGAAAGAGCATCTAAACTTTTTGAATGGTTAATAGCACCAGTTGCTCCAAAAAGGTTTTTCAGGTAGGTATGTGCAGAATAATTGTAATGTATAACTGCTTATCATACACTCCACCTTTTAACATAATGCTACCTAAAATAACCTCTCTTAACTGGATTGAAGTGCAGTAAATTAACTGTCAGTAATCATTTCAGATTCAGTGCATATTTGAAATTGTAATTGTCAGAGGGTTATGTAAGATGATACTGTTATATGGCAGCTTTTCCTAAGACTATTTTAAGGCTGCATTTTTTTGCATTTTGAAAAAAGGTAGTATTTGTTGCAATGGAAGAGTAATTACATTCCTTGTTTTGGAAAGTAAAAGCCTCTTAAAAGAGACCTGTTTTATTTTTTTCTATTTCCATCAGCATTCCTGGGTTGGAGAACATCTGTGTTCTGTGGATGATCTGCTCCTAGCTCTCCATTCTGAGTAAATACTAGGATATGCACGAGTGATGATTCTTTTAATTCGTCATTGGACCACTTTTTTATTTCTTACCAATTTTCTCTGCTCCCTTCTCTCCTAAAGGTTTCACTCCTTGCTGGTATACAGCTTCAAAGGCTCTGATGCCTCTCTAACACCTCACATAAAGGACCATTCTTTGCGTGAGCCCAGATAGTGTCATCAGGGTATTTGGTCGGTAGGGGCGAGGATATTGCAACCAATCCTTATATCCTCACTTGATGTTTATGCTTCCAGCAGAGCCTGCGAGGTTGCAGACTGCAGCTCTTCAGCTGCTGCCAGGGCAGTCTGGCCCAGCTGGCTTTCAGGCACCATGGCATGTATTGGTTGAGAGGGTAGTTAGGGAGCAGAGGTACTAACATCCTGAGAGGCCAACGTGTACTACTCCCATGAGTGACGTCTTGCAAGCCTCCATCTATTTGATCCAACAGAGCCTGCGTGGGAGCTGTATGAGCTCCCAGCAAAACTGCAAAGGCTGAAAACATTGTGAGGGTCCCTGGAGGTGACCACACTGTCCAAGGTAAACTACAGTGCTGATGTTCCAGGAGATGACTCCACACAGGTTGGAAGCAGAGCTCTCCGTGCTTTCAGCCATGGTGCTGAAACTCCTTGGCGGGCCTGCTAATACCTGGTATAAGTGCATGAGGCAAACAGTTTTTTTTTCATAGCTGGGTCCTCATCTTTGTCTTCCTCAGCAGAGCTGCGAAAGGACCTCTCCCTCTGGTGAGCTGTCCCCTGGGCTGTTCCTGCCACCATAACCTGCTCTTGCTCACTGGTACTGGGTGCATCACCGCGTGCAGATATCCTCTTGCTCACTGTCTTAACCCAGCCGGGGTGCTAGTCTCTGTGCTGGTGCCAGAGCGCATGACAGTGCCTCATCGTAAACTGGCCTGTCAGATTTAAATGAGGCCTGGGAGTTACAATAGCCTGGGCCTGAAATTTTCTGTAGCAAGTGCGCTACAGTTGCCTTCTCCCTCTACCCGTTCGAAATCCGCCTGGAGTTAAAATCAACTCACTATTGTTGCCATGGATTTTTTTTGTCTAACCAGAGTCATTCATTTTTATAGCTTTCTAGGATCAACTTCTTTTATCTCCCAGGAGTCCCTAACATATGGACTATAACATTTCCTTTTTTGTCCACTCTGTCTTTTCTATACATTCTATACCCCTGAATGTTATATTAATTTACATCCTCTGGATTTAGCCACGTTTCTGATATCCCCACCACATACATAGTTCCCTAATGTCACAGCAGCCCCCAATTCTACCATTTTATTTTAATTCTTCTAGCATTCACATATATGCATCTCACAGATTTGCCTCCTGTCGCTTTCCCCAGTGTCTGCTTATACTTGATCTCTAGTCCATGTGAGTCTGAGTTTCTGAGTCCATACCCACCTGTTGACTACCTTCTACCCAACGATTTCGTTCAGGTAAAGATGAGCAATGGGTAGTATATGAGGTTGTAGATAAGCAAGATCAAAGAGGCATCTACTATAGTTTGCAGAGCTGTGAGTACAATGCTTGATGTTTTAATTTGAAGTTATGTCCTGCACTGAAGAAAGAAAGAACTTGCATTTATATAGCGCCTTTCACTACCTCAGGATATCTTAAAGTCCTCTATAGCCAATGAACTAGTTTGAAGTGTGGTTGCTGTTGTAATATATGAGAACCCAATGATGTGCATATTTAGGTAGACCTAGTGGATATGGTATTATTAGATTCCTTACATCCAAAGACATGTATGCTACATCATTACCATACAGGAATCTAATAATACCATATCCACTAAGTGAATTTGTTTCTTCCTCCAAAGATAAATTACCACCTGGGGTAAAGATAAATGGCTGTTACTGGTACTCCTTGCTATTGGATCCACGATCCCATTCAGACAACAGACAGACTGAGCTTTCAGTCTACATGCAAACCTGGCAATGCAATTTTAACCCTGGTGGCCCTTGTAAATTTCTGTGATATCTGGGGGGGTCTGCAGTTTAAAAAAAGGTGAAGTTGCAAATAAGCTGGACTGTGTTTATGGTCTTTTAGGTCTGTGAATCATATGTGATTATGGGAACTTTAAAAGGAAGAAATAACTTTAAAATGTTGGGAGGATGTTGTCAGCAATGTTTGGATGCTTTTTAAATAATTGAATAGGATAACGTTTTGAATTGGAAGACCTTTTGTTTTGACTTGTTTGAGTTGGACAAATGGGTTGCAAGGGCTGTTAATTGCTGGAACTATTTAAGCGCAGTGAAGGAAACAAAAAAATGTTTCCTTGATTCAAAATTTTTTTAAAAATGTAAAGAGCAAAGGCTTGACTTTTGTTGGATTTTTGCATTTCAGCGAAATTTGGGAAAAGTCCCCAGCTTTGATCAGGCGTCACAACGCAAATTACTACAAAGGATTGTTCTCTTCAGAAGAGTTTGACAGAATTCTGAGAGAGGTAAACTGAACACTTATACCTTCATTCCACAAGTTCTGAGTGAAATAAACCAGTAAAGTGAAACAATTGAATGTCAAAACAACTATTCAGTGTTTTTTGTTTTAATAGTCACATGGTTATTTTTCAAATTGTCTTCTGGAAACTATAATGCTATATAACATTGGACTTTCGACTGAGATAATGTAGTTAAAAATCCAGCTACACTAGCATTTACACCGTGCTTTTTCCCAGGGAAAGGGGAAATTTGTCAGTATTTAGGCAATCTTGGAGATGGAAACTGGGATATTTTCCTCTAGTATTGATTCGGCTCTGCTATCTGCTTAATGGTTGAATCAGGATATTACCGATACCCTTACCCTTATCTATCTCAGCCTTGAAAACTCCAATTGTCCTAGTATCCACAGCCTTTTGGGGGAGAGAGTTTCAGATTTCTACTATTCTGTGTGGAAAAAGTGCTTCCTGTTTTCACTCCTGAATAGCTCTCATTTTAAGATTAAGTCCCCTTGTTCTTGATTTCCCCACCAGAGGAAATAGTTTCTCCGTATCTACCCTGTAAAATCATTTTAACATTTTAAACAACTCAATTAGATCACCCCTCAATGTTCTATACTCAAGGGAATACAAGCCAAGTTTAAGCAACCTGTCTTCATAATTTAGCCCTCTAAGCCCTGGTATCATCCTGATGAATCTGCGCTGCACCCCCCCTCCAAGGCCAATATATCCTTCCTGAGGTAAGGTACCCAAAACAGCAGTCGAGATGAGGTCTGACCAAGGCTGTATACAACTGAAGTATAACTTCCTCCCCTTTGTATTCCAGCCCCTTTGAAGTAAATGCCTATATTCCATTAGCTTTTTTGATTGCTTTTTGTACCTAACTACTAGCTTTTAATGGTTTGTGTACTTGGACCCGCAAATCTCTACTCCTCTACAGTTCCTAATTTCTCACCATTTAGAAAATACTCCAGTTTATCTTTCTCGAGTCCAAAGTAGATGACCCCACACTTGCCCACAACGAACTCCATTTGCCATAGTTTTGCCCACTCAATTAATATGCCTACGTCCCTTTAGAACTTACTGCACCAATCTGCACTACTTACAATCCCTCCTAATTAAGTGTCATCTACAAACTTGGATATACAATTCTCTATTCCTTCATTAATAAATATGGTGAAAAGTTCAGGTCCCTGAGGCACACCACTTGTCACATCCCTGCCAATCAGAATTTTAACCCTTTATCTACCTCCCAACCAATTTCCAACCCAAGTCAAAAGGCTACCTTCAATTGCGTGTGCTCTCATTTTTGCTAATCTCTTGTATCGAACCTTATCGAATGCCTTCTGGAAGTCCATATAGGTAACATCGAGATACTCCGTTATCTACCTTATTAGTCACCTTCTCAAAAAAAAATTAGTCAGACATGACTTACCCTTAACAAAGCCATGTTGGCTGTCCCTGATCAGCCAATATTTGTTCAAGTACTCAGTCACTCTATCCCTAATGACTGACTCTAGTAGCTTCCCTACACTTGACGTTAAATTGAAGGCCTGTAGTTACCTGGTTTCTCTCTCCCACCATTCTTAAATAATGGAGTGACATTAGCAAATTTCCAATCTAACGGCACAATTCCGGAACCAAGAGAGCTTTGAAAGATTATAATTAACACTTCTGCAATTTCCTCACCTTTTCATACCTTAGGGTGGAAACCATCAGGATCTATCCTAAATCCCATTATTTTCTCCATTACCATTTCGTTATTTATAATTTATACTGAATCCATTAAGTTCCTCCCCTTAATTTATTTTTAGTTTCCATTTTATCACTGGTATTTTACCCTCGTCCTCTACTGTGAAAACAGTTACAAAGTGGAGTCCCCACCACTTTAAATGTTCACGTTTAAAATGGGCAGTTGCTTATATCGGCCAAAAAGCAATCACCATTTGTATAAACGTCAATTTCAAAGTTGCCAGTTATAGCGTCTTAAGTGCTTCATTTATTTTGGGCAGAAACAGCTGTGCTTACTCACTAATCTTGAAGTAGTCTACCCACTTTATTTCATTTGTCTTCTAATTTGTGAGCAGCAATGTGAGGAATGTCATTGTTGAGAAACTGAACACTTCTCCATTCATTTTTGTATCCATTATGTTTATCGGAAGCAGCAGCAGCTGATTGTATTTCCTGCTCTGCAGCCTCCGCTCCAGTTTCACCTTGAATCAGAGATCCCAATAACTGATCAGGTTGGAGGCACAATGACAGTATGAAGAAACCCAGACAGATCCCACAGTTGTTGAACTGCTTCCTGCAATTGCAAGTTATAGGGATCTCTTTCTCATAGTTTAATAACTTTCCCTCGAAACTTTCGTTACCATTTTTAAAAGCATTAATCCAGATCTTAATTGTATTGTACCCCAGCTTTGCTGCATGTCTCACCACTTTCTTTGGCAGGATCCAGATTTACAGTTTGCTTAAAATGACAGTCCTGCTGTTCTCATCTCATTCTTGTCCGGGAATATTGTACTGTACCACATTATAGAGGCCATCGCCTATAGCGGGTAGATCGTGTTCATACGAATGCGGCCGCTATAAACGGTGGAGACTGTAATCATTTAATAAATCTGCCATTACAGTGTTTTGCATAGCTGAATACCAGTGTGACATGAAAGTGTTTAGCCCTGTCTCCACTTCAGACACTTTTATAACTGACTTGTTATTTTAAAGGACCATGTTAATTTTGGAGTACACCTGGATATAACAAGTTATTATGATGGAGAAAAAGAAACCCATACTCCTACTGGCAGGGCATTACCTATAGTGGTGTGGGACTTTTATAAGGTAAGCAGCAGCTGAAGCTAAATGTTTATATATTTGGAGGTGGCCTAACAGCCACAAAGAGGAGATTATTCTAAACCAGGGACTGAAATTTAAATGCATTTGTCAACTGTTCTTTGTTTTAAATGTCTGTTAGGTTGGCTGTGCAAGGGAAATTTGGTAGTGCAAGAGGTCTATTTCTGTGTTAGGCAAGTGCACTTCTTGGAAGGCCAGCCATGCAGTGCTTGTGAATATGCTGTGAGCTATACAATTCTCTCCTCATTGAAGACAACCAATGTGAGAATGCCAGTAAGAGATAGAAGATTGTGCTGGAATATTACATAAAGTTGAAAGGATTTGGCATCAATTAGGCAGCAATTCCTTCAATCTAATGTCACTCTGAACTCTGCAGTATATTCAATATTAGCATCCCTATTTAGATATGACCAGAACTGAAGATCAGGCTATATCTCACTGACTGACTTAGCTCAGCTGGATCTAAAAAGGTTGTCACTTTTGGCTTAGGAGATGCAGATAAAGATGCTCTTGCCCATGCCTCCGGGAGGATCTTGTTCCACAGAGTGAGCTTAATGCTATGTGCTCTGTTAACTTTATGACCATATTCTCATTGTTGACCCTTTGAAAAGCTACCCAGATGGCATACACTAAATAAACTGCAGTGAATCTTGAACATATTCTGTGTATTGTGCACCTCCAGACCAGTAACCTCATGGAATTAGTATGTGTACAGCTTTCCATGTTATGATACAAGATATCTGTAAATATTGTTGCTCTTCAATAAACATAATTGTTCCCTCCTTCCTCCCCCCCCCCCCCCCCCCCCCCCCCAAAATGCTAGCTGTGGGTGGGATGCCCACTCTTCATGTAAGAGCCTGGACAGTAAGTGTTGGTAGGTGATTCACTTGCACATCAGCCCCTGAATGAGTGTGCCAATTTTTGTGCCCCCTGAATTGTGACTCTGCAAACTCATTTCCAATAGGCAGGAGATTGTCCCATCAGTCCAGGCTGGATTGAAACCCAAGTCCCAGAGATAAATGGCCATAGTTTAACCAACTGAATCGTTCAGTTCCCCCTGTTAAATTTTCTGTTTCAGGTGCAGACTTACCTGCTGTGCATTTTCAGTTTTTGGTTTGCCAGCTTGGAACCTGGCTTGTGCCATCACATAGAAAAGATTTGATTATTTGATCCAGTACAAATTAGATGTGTGCCGCTGTGGAGACATCTACACGTTGTTCACCTGCTGTGTTGACAGGCGTGTTGTCATTAGGCATGATTGTTTGGAACTGTGTTCAGAGCAGAGATAAATATGGATAATGTCAGCCTTCAAATCAAGGTGTTTTTTTTAATGCTGTGTAACTAGGGGCTATTTATGATCTGTTAAACAATTCCTTTTTGGGGGGAGGAGAGCTGGTCAGGGAATTAACTATTTAATCGAATGTATATTTCTGTTGACAGAATGGATGTTCTCTGCGGATGCTGAATCCTCAGGCCTTTTCCGGCACTATTTGGAATATATTGTCTATTCTTCAGGAGGCTTTTGGGAGCATGGTTGGGGCTAATATGCAAGTATCTGTATTTTTCTGTTTTTGTGTTGGTATCTGTTAGTAAATGAGTGGAAAATTTCAGTACAAATCTGTTAAAGGGGAAACTGCAAGAATGTAAACTAAAATGTGCGTTGCAACCAATATAAACGGACACCTGCAAAAAACGGACATTTATTCAGAGATTCGAGTAACTTATGTGGTGAAATATTCAAGAGACACTCTGAAACCACAGAAACTCACAAATTACGAGCTATGGACATCCTTCAATATACCAAGCCCTTTTACAACTTAAAACACGGGGCACGGCCTGCTGCAAAGCTGCTGTATCTGGAACTTTCACTGAGTGGGGATCACTGGCGCTTCCCCCTGCAGCTTGCTTCCTTTCTGCCCCCCAAATTCTTTAGGGCCCATCACTTTCGTGAAGTCAGTGTATGCAGGTCAGCACGTTTTGTGGAAGAAACAGCTTTTGTAGGATGGGGAGCTCTTTACCCAGCATCCATAGCGGCAGAGAAATTGCTCTGTCTCTGGAATTGAATGCTTGCATGGCTCTATCCCAGTGATAGAGCAGTTTCTGTGCTGTTATGGATGCTGGGTAAAGAACTCCCCATTCTACTGAACATTTTTACAGTGCATACAATGGCCATTTTGAAAATAAGGACACTTGCAAAAAAAGACAACTGACTAAGTGTCCATAATTTAGAGGTTTCCCTGTACTTGAAAACCTAATGGTCACTGCACTTCAAAAATAAAATTATGTTAAGTGCTATGAAAAATTTCAATGTGACAAGATGCTATATAAATTCAAACATTATTAATATAGTTTAGATTCAGGATTTTGAATGATTGAAGGTAAAATATTGGTGAAATTTTACATAGAAAGGGATCTTTTTTCTGTTTCCCCCCCCCCCCCCCCAGAAAGATGCTATTGGTGGGATTTGCAAAAGGTTATTGTGATTGCACCAATTATCATTGAGCTCACTAGCTAAGAAAATCCAATGCTGTTTCTCAAACAAGGTTTGATTTTTCTATCTTGCTCTTTTTCCCTGTTACCACAACACAACTAAATATGACAAGCCAGTCAATGCATGTCATCAACATGATAAGCTTGGGGACAATATTCACATTTTTATTCTTTTTATTTCTCACTTTAAGATCCCTATAATGTGTAATGTTGGTTGGTTTATTTCCATTTATTAATCAGATATTTAGACTGTTGTTCAATTTTTAATAAAATATTCTAATTAAGTCTTTGAAAGTAGGTAGCTTCTGTGAATGTTGTCGTAGCTTCTCGGTCTTTTCCCTTGTATTCTATAGCAATTGAAGATATTCTTGGAACTGAAATGAGCTCATTGATTTACTTTACCATGTATATTTGTTCCGTATAGAAATATTAGTTTAATTGAATAAACTGAGACACTTCTGTATTTTATTTTATAAAAAGTGACTTAGCGTAATTACATTTTTGGAACTGCTGCCAAGTTCTTTTTCATTCAGTTCCCATTGATGGAAATGTCTTATCCACTGGGAATTTCCATAACTGCCAAATTCAGTTTGAATGAATCTGGCGTTGTGAAAACATTTTTATATTCTTGTTTTTGTTTTCTTGTGGAAGTTATCTGACTCCTCCTGGGAACCAGGGATTTGCACCACACTATGACGACATTGAAGCATTTGTGATTCAGCTGGAAGGTAAAAAGACCTGGCGCGTCTATGATCCTAGGTATGTAATATGCTTTCTGACCTGGGATACCATATTGGCTGTCACCTAGAGCTCTTTCACCTAAAGGCACATAGTGCTTCTGCCCCTGTAACTAGCCCTCCTGTTTTTTGACCAGCCCTCATTTTACATCTTTAAACGGAAGGGACATCTGTAGAAAGTACTTTGTGGTATTTCCGCCCCCTTCCCAATTGCATACTTTCTTAAGTCATGATATGCTTTATATTGGTGGGGAAAAAGATACAGTTCTAAAAGTCTTGACTGCCATTTTAAAAATTTGTCGCCTGCATAGAAACCCAACAGGTTGTGTCTCCTCGTTGTTGATCTGCTCCAGTGTCTGTGCTCAAGTGGCACATCCCATAGTACCACTGTTGAAAGCAATGGGGGCCTGCTTTTTAAAAAAAAAATATGGAGTCACTGGATGCTTCCTGCCAAGTACTCTTGATACCCATCCCGGTTAACTCCATAGAAAAACTAGAGAACGAAGCTGCTTTTACAAACAGTTATATGTGTCCTATGACGCCATTACGTTACACTACACTGTTTTGTTGAAGTAGAGGGACAGCCATTATATAAGAGTAATTTCTTAATCTCCTTTAGATCACTATGCCCCGTTCCTATCCGAGAGGCTAGGAGTGATGGTGGCTCGTTTGAAAGCCATTGCTTATACTGCCTTGTAAAAAGTACAAGAGTTACCCAGGAACACTGTCTTTTCCTGTGAAAAGCCCCTGGCCCCTCTGCCTAGTGTATATATGCTCTAAATTATTTTGTAAATAGAAAAAAACCACAAACCAGCAATGACATTGTGCTTCAAACTAATATTGCTAGGCTTACTGTAATGCGTGGATGTTGCTTTATATTTTTTCCTGTTGCTCATGATTTATATTACTGTGCTTTTTGGTGCCAATCTGAGGTCAGTCATTGCATTCACAGATCAAGTGAAGAAATTCTTCCACAATTTTCAAGCCGTGAGTACTTTCAGAAAGCTGCATTCAGCTGTTTCATTTTTTTAGTGTTGTGAAGGCATTTTACACTGTAACGACTGCCCTTAATGTAAGTAATTGTAATTCTTCCATGCCATCTGTCCCAGGTAACTTTGTTCAGCAGGAGATAGGCAATCCTATTATGGATACTGTGCTTGAATCTGGGGACCTACTGTATTTTCCTAGAGGCTTTATCCACCAAGCAATCTGCACAACTGAGGCACATTCGCTCCACATCACCATTTCAACTTATCAGAGGAACTGTTGGGGAGATGTGCTACATAAAGTAGGTGGATATTTGGAACATTTATTCAAGAGTGCTGCATGCAGGAGTTTGATTGTTCTGTGACAAACCATTTTATAAATGAGTCCCACATATTTTGGTTTCTAAATAATCCTATTTACAGGGTTCCTCTGAGGAGCCCTAAATATTCTCCATTTCACAGTTAATGTGATGGGTGAATTTCAAACAGACATTGTGAAAATGTTGGCCATTGTGATGAATGGTATATTGTTGAGGAATTTGCTGTTTTTTCCATTGATTATCCCCTCAAGTAGGCTGACTTCAGTTAGCCTAATGGCTGAGTGCCTAAATCCATCATATAGTATGATATTCAGGCACACACATCAGGATGGCATCAGGTTCAGTTCTTCATCTGTGCTGAGTTAACCAATATCAACTCTAATTGGAGTCAATGACAACAAGCTAAAAGGGGAGGGGCACTGGTAAATGTTGATGCTCTCAAATGCTGGCTATTAACCCCAGTTTTTGTGTTTGTTTCGTGTGTGTATAAGAATAGAATAGAATTTGCTGACATGGCTTCCATGATAGAAACGCTTGCAAACATTCACTCTCCAGTTTCACACCTGAATAATGAATAATGAACAAGATATTGGGGGCAGGTGCTTTGGAACTGCACTCTGCAAGTATTTCCACACTCAGGAGAGGAGGAATAAAGAGAAAACATTGGGGAAGGGGGAAATGAGAGTTGTTTCAAGTCCAATTTGAATTTTCAATTCCATTTTTTTGTTTTTAGAAAAAAAATGTTTTTCTTCCCTATTCCCTTCTTGTAGTTGTCTCACACTACATGCTCTCCTTGACCAACAGGAAAGCTGAAGACTTATTCCCTTGCCTCTGTTGGCAGTGTTGTGAAGCCAGCTATTAGGAAATACGTGAGCGTGAACTGTAATGACTTTCCTTCCCATTTCTCTTTTTCACCCCCTCCCCCAGTCATCTCAATGTGCCACCTCCCACAGAGTTGATTGAGTTCAAGGACTAGTCATGAAGCTAGTGGATTTGTGGACATTAACTGACAGCATGCCACTAATTGTGCAGTACACTGGCAGTGAGTCAGAACTCCATCAGACTGTGCCACTGTTTCTCCCATTTGGCCACTTTGGCAGGATCAATACCAAGTGTACTTACATGCTACGTGGTACCAAATTAAAATTAGTTGAAAGAGAAAGGGATCTTGACATTATTGTTGATAGCTATCTAAAGGTTCATGACCAATGCCAAGGAGCTGTAGCCAAAGCAAACAAAGTATTGGGTTCCTAAAGTAGAACTTTTCAATATAACACACAGCGTGCAGTCTTGTCCTTCTACAAGACCCTGGTTAGACCACATTTGGAATACTGTATCTAGTTTTGGTCCCCTCACTGTGGGTGGTTATAGAAGCTTTGAGAAAAAGTCCAAAGGAGAACACGAGGCTGATCCCCAGCTTAGAAGACCATAGTTATTCAAAAAGGCTTGGTCTGTTTCCTTTAGAAATGCACAGATTTCGGGGTGATTTGATAGAGCCGTACAATACTGTTAAAGGGCTTGAGTATGTTCCCCTTGAGAGGCTTTTCAGCTCGATAGGTTGGGGAAGACCAGAGGTCATGCATATAAGCTACGTAAACATAGGGCTAGGTTAGGCGGTGGTTCTTTTGTTGGAGGATAGTAGACGTATCGAACAAGTTACTGGCTGACGTGGTGAGTGCAGAATCTTGTGGCTTTGAGTGCTCTGGACTAGTTCCTGATTGAGAAGAAGCACACATCTTATAAAAGGTAGGTAAACATCAGGTGCTATATATGTGGTCTACTGGACTAGTTTCATTCGCCCGGGGGGGGGGGGTTTGGAGAGGAATTTCCCAGATTGTTTCCCCCCCTGATTGGCCTTGATTTTTTTTTCTATTTTTCTGCCTCTCCTAGGAGATTACATGACTGGTGGTGGGCAGGTGGGTATGGGTGCCTAATCGTGATTCTCCAGGCGTCGCGGTTGTGTGGGACAGGCTCAGTGGACGAGCTGGTCCCTTCCTGCCCGGCGATTTTGTATGTTCCTATTTAAAACAAAATTTAAAGCCTGTAATTCTGTTAATGTGGGATTTGTTTGTGTTTTATAATAGGCTTTGCACTATATAATTTAACAAACAAAGCATCCATTGGGAGTTGTAAGTACTTGTTGCAGTACTGGTCCAGGGACTCGACGTTTGAAATGACACGTCCTGAGACATGTTGGTTTTACTGTTTACCACAAGATTGCAAGTATGATTGCAGAAACCCTACAGCAGCCTCCAGTGGCAACAATGGGCTTCTGCAACACATTGCTACTCATTTTCTAGACTCTGGAGTTTTCATGGATACTCTGGGGGACCAGATTCCACAAAGCAGGTCTTAAACTCTGGATCAGTGGATTTTTTTTCACCCCTGATTCATGACAGTTTTTATAATTGTTCCATATGTCCTAAGTTAACAGTAATGCTGAAATGTTCCATAGCTTCCTCTTTCATTAATGATCATCAATTCACAAGTAATATTAGGGTGAAAACATGACATATTTGACCTTTCTTAGATTTCCTGATCAGTAGGAAGATTATCTCCAGATGTAACTAATCATTTGCATTTAGATGGATGTACAGGTTTTTAAATTTATTCACATTGGCATATATAATAAATGCAGACCTTTCTGTTGAAGTAATTTGTGAATGTATATTTTTGAGGACAGAAGTTTTATGGGGGCATATTTTCCACCGTAGATTCATCTTTCATTTTATAAGCACAGTATCCTTAAAATGAGCTTTGTTTTCTTTGTGTTGCAGGTTTTTCCTGGTGCCTTGGAATTGGCTATAGAAGATGATGTAGAATTCCGTGAAGGCTTGCCTCTTGATTACCTAGACTATATGGGAGTACAGAATTCTGAAAGGGTAACTGTCCACTTTCACAATTCTGTGTTTAAGGTCTCATCCTTCTGGGGTTTTATAATAGAAGTAATGTTATCGGCAAAGCTTACATGCCGGTACTAATTTTGTCTTTTGACCTAGTACTTGGTAACCCCTCAGAAGAATGAGAGATTTTATTTTTTCTTTATACTTTTTCTTGAGATGTGGACAGCACCGGCAAGGCATTATTTATTGACGATCTGTAGTTGCCCTGGGTATTAAGAGTCAACCACATAGTGTGGGACTGGAGTCACAAGTAAGCTGGACAAGTAGGGCAGGTCCCATCCTTCAAGGATATTAGTGAACCAGTTGGGGTTGAATAATAAAATCAGATTGTAAATGTCCAAATGTGATCCTAGCACACTTCCAAATCAGTTTCAATTTAGCCCTGTTATATATAACTCCTAAACTAATCATAAATTGAATGAATAAATTTGTCATGGTACAAAGGTTTTCAGGTTGATTGGCACCAATGAACACCAAAAAAATCATTACGTTGTAAGCATGAGAGGTTAGTGACTCCTCTCAGCAAATGCAAAACCTGCTTGGGAGATCAAAGAAGTTAGGTCTAGGTTAATGACAGAATTATCACTGCGTTAAAAAAAATCTTCCTAATTCATTTGTCCTCCACATAGAGTAGAATGTGTCTGCTGTCAAATTGAGCAATCACAAAGAATATGTCCTGTAAGAGTTTTCCATATGGTATCCCAATGAGAGCCAAATGATTCTCTTTTACCCTGTTCTTGCTCTGGATAAGTGCCATATCCGATTGAAAAATCCTCAGTTCTGTTTGCCACGTCAGTTGTCAGCAGTGTCTTGCTGCTGATGCTTCCTGGGAGAAGTTGTTCCAATCTTTGTATGCATTTTTTTAACCTTCCCTCTGATGGACATAACTTACTTTTATTTCCTACGGCAGCCTCAAGGTGTCACTGAGTCTCGGTACAGTTGCATCTCCAAGACCAAAGCATTTTTTTTTGTCATCCTCTTCTGAAGTTGTAGACTCTTTGGGGTAAAGTTCCACAAGCCGTAACTACCCTTCAGTACCTCATGCGAGCCTTGAAATTGAGTTTTTGTTGGAGATGGAGTAGCTTAGCCATGCCTGATCCTAACTTAAACCAGTTCAACTGTCAGCAGAGTCTGATACCTGTATTTTTTAATCACTATTTTTCAGACTTCTTTATAATAGGGATGTTGCTGGTATAGGTTGGGGTGTGCCTTACCAGCACAGGTCCACATTTGAAATCCTGCAGTTGCAAACTCTTGACTGCATCTGAATTTTCTTTTTCAGGACGATGACCCACGGAGAGATGCATTTCATAAAAAGATACACAATCTAATGAGAAAGTTACTTAAATATGCACCAATTGATGCAGCTGTTGATCAGAAGGCCAAAAGTTTTATTCATGATTGCCTACCCCCTGTACTTACAAAAGGTATATTGTTGATTTTATTAATTGTAATGTTTTCATGGGAGGTGAAAGAGCAATAATTTCAAATTCAGCCACCTGCCGATGAAAATTAGCCAATCAAGGATATCAGATGCTGTTCCTTTAACATTTTGGCACTTCTACCTCGACTGCATATGAGACTTTGTTTTGGTCACGTAAAATTTATAGACTAAATGTTAAGATGTTGTAAATGGTTGGCCAATGGCTGCATGCACAAACAAGAGGGCGATAGGCAGGCATATATGCTATTTGGCTTAGGAGTGGTTCTCTGGAAGCTGATGCATTTGTTTTCACTTGAGATCTTAAGGAAGGCCAAAGCTGAGGTGGTAAAACTATATACAGCAAGGACCAAACAAGAGGGTGACAATGGACAGGAGGTTACAGAGTTCACACAGGGGAGAGAATGGTGGAATGGTCTTATGGCTTCTCTGGCTAATTTGCTTATGACATGGACAAAGAGTTAGTCTAGAGTCCTATGTTGAAAGAAACCCATAACCACATTTCTACTTGCCACTAAGGCAGTGTTAGGCTGGCTCACCTTTTCTAATATAAAACTACCTATTTGCTAATATTGCTCCAACAAAATATAGAAAATGCATCTGGTCAGTCTTACTGTAAAGGGAGATGCCTTGAAGATAACATTGTGGTAATGTAAAACAGTCTCTTGGAATTATGCTGCTTTACCTTCAGTAAACAGAACTATTAATCAGTGACTGCCAGTGTTTACCATCAGTTGCACATCATAACGTAAACTTAGTTGCTCTTTCTCCCTAACCTTTTCACTTTACCCCATCTCCCCTGAAGGAGTTGGCTCCTGTTGGAATACTGTTTGGGATGCTGGTAGCGCCCCGCCCCCCCCCCCCCCACTCTGGCTGATGTAGCTATCGCATATGAGCCTAAGCAGTGAGTGTATGTAAGCTATTTGACTATGGGGATCACAATCTAACATAATTATGTTCTCAACTGGCATCTACGCATGCAAACTGTCCTGCAAGGCCATTGGGATAGCAATCAGGAGGTGGAACCCTAACTGACTTCCCACCCCTGCCCAAAGCCACCAGGCATACTAAGGTCGATTGTAGATAAAGGTACTTCTAACGTGTATGACGAGATTGGTTTGGAGGGTAATGTACAAAACATCTGCTTGGGAGCTCATTCATGAAAAATGCAAGTGATGGGAAGCATTTTACAACTATTTTTATGCAAAGATTAATTTAGATTAATACATAAAGATCAGGTATGTTCAGTCCCAGCCTGAAACCCTCATGGTATGTAATGTGTATACAATCAAAACCGCATTTTTAGGCAGTGCTAAAGAACAATTGCATTTTCCCTCCAAGAGGAACTAGCGTGCACTGTGTACAGTTCACCAGCCCGATGGAGAGATGGTTCGCCACGCAACATTATTCTGCAGATACGAGGAAATACCCGGATACGAATACTTCGCAGTAACATTGCCAGGTCTCTTAATTCTACTTATTTTGCTAGTACATGTTTCAGAATAATGGCCATATGAAGCCTCATCAGTTGTGCTTAGCACATGCTATCAGTGCATCTATTGGGAAGAAAGTGAGATCTGAATGTCTGCCTTGAATAATAATGCAGCATGTCCTATTAAAAAGGAAAGAACAGAGGGAAAATTTAATTTTATAAACTGCATCTACTATAATGTATGCTCAAAACTTTCTGACAGGAAGTATTGATCTTTGAATGTTCCAGTGCATCTTTTCAAATTTGGGGGCTGAAAATTTTGATCATTTTTGAATAAAATTGAAGTATAAGAAGCTGTCGTCGCTCGCCAAAAGAGTGAGTATGCACTGAAAGCATAAAATGTTACTGGCAGAGGGCTGCGCGCCAAACAGGATCCTGAGCATTTCCACGGCACTTTTCGAAGAAGAGCCAGGGAGTTCTCCCTGGTGTCCTGGCAAACATTTATCCCCCCAACCAACACCACCAAAAACAGAATATCTGTTTGTTTATCTCATCACTGTGGGACCTTGCTGTCTGCAAATTGGTGCCACGGTTCCCTACATTACAACAGTGACTAAATCTCAAAGTACTTAACTGGGGAAGTAGTGCTCGGGATGCCCTAAGCTCGTAAAAGGTGCAATATAAATGCAAGTTCTTCGAGTGGGCTGCCACAACTGTGCATCTTCATATAGCGAGACAGCTGTATGTGTTCTCGTTTTATATATCTCTTTAAAAACTGAAACTTCTCTGTGAAGAAGGTGCATTCAATCTATTGTTTTATGTTGGAAAGTTAATGGACAAGTGGAGAGAAAGAGAGCTTATCATTGAAAACTAGAATAGTTAATTACTTGGTGAAAAATAAATATAAAATGTTAAAATGTGTGTGAACCTAAGGACAGAGGAGTGGATAGGATTCACCTGGGCAAAAGATCAGAAAGAATTACCTTCACAAATAGATCAAAAAGGGAGGATCTTTCTTTGCAAAGTTTGTCACTCTTTTTATGTCTCACCTGTACAATTTATCCAAAATCTCCTTCCTGTTGGAAAACATTAAGACCATGAGTACTAGTTTTGATAACTTTCATTCATGTAGCGTCATTAACAGAAAAACTCCAATGTTCTGTACCCAGGAACACACAGGACACCAATTCCTGTTGGAAGTTGCAGTTGGATGGTGTACTGTAATTGCGTCTTTTACCAACCTGACTTGTTGGGTTTCCTGCTGAGTGGAGAACTGCACTGCACTAAATGGAAAAATTGATTTCCTAATTTATATTGATTCCTGGGATGAGAGGGTTGTCCTACAAAGAGAGGTTGAGTAGAATGGGCCTATACTCTCGAGTTTAGAAGAATGAGAGGTGATCTCATTGAAACATATAAGATTATTAGGGGGCTTGATAGGGTAGATGCTGAGAGATTGTTTCCCCTGGCTAGAGTCTAGAACTAGGGGGCATAG
Organism: Heptranchias perlo; assembly: GCF_035084215.1. Lineage (NCBI taxonomy): Eukaryota > Metazoa > Chordata > Chondrichthyes > Hexanchiformes > Hexanchidae > Heptranchias > Heptranchias perlo. The sequence continues at coordinate 11,765,954 of NC_090332.1, read as the reverse complement.
TCGCAAGATAAGGGGTCGGCCATTCAAGACTGAGATTAGGAGGAATTTCTTCATGCAGAGGATTGTGAATCTTTGGAATTCTCTACCCCAGAGGGACGTGGATGCTGAGTCATTGAATATATTCATGGCTGAGATGGATAGAGTTTTGGACTCTAGGGGAATCAAAGGACATGGGGATCGGGCGGAAAGTTGAGTTGAGGTCGAAGATCAGCCATGATCTGATTGAATGGTGGAGCAGGCTCGAGGGGCCCTGTGGCCTACTCCTGCTTCTATTTCTTATGTTCTTATATGGTTGAGACAGAACGGCAAGGGGGGGTAGTGATTTGTAATGAGAATATTTTCCTCATAAACAACAACAACTTGCATTTATATAGCGCCTTTAACTTAGGAAAACATCCCAAGGCGCTTCACAGGAATTTAATAATACAAAAATTGACACAGAAAGAGATATTAGGACAGGTGACTAAAAGCTTGGTCAAAGAGGTAGGTTTCACTTTGGGTCTTGTAGGAGGAGAGGTGGAAACACAGCTTAGGGAGGGAGCCCCAGAGTTTAGGACCTAGAATGCTGAAGGTATGGCTGCCAATGGAACTAGGGGATGCATAAGAGGCCAGAGTTGGAGGAATGCAGATTTTATCAGAGGTACTTGTCCATTAAACATAAAAGCACTGGGATCATAGCTAGCAGTTGATGGCTGTAGAGTGCTAGACTCCAGTGGATTCTTTACGAGGCAACTACTTCAAACCGTTTTTTAAATTTGTGGCAGGCTGGAACAGAGAAGAAAGTTAAAATGTAACCCATCCTGCAGCACAGCTCACATCTGTCAGTGATCGAGCTGTGCTGAGGTCCACAGTCCAGACCATCCCTCTGCAGTTCCAATTAAATGTTGCGCCCAAAGTGTTAACCTTTCCTAGTCTTTCAGATGCTGATCGACCCATAGTTTGCCTAGCATTTTGTTTGTTTCAGAATTTTCCTTGTGGGGGAGGGGATGGAAAGAGACATGTTGGCATGCAGAAGTAGAGACATAAAGGTTTGTGATGCTATTATGTAGGACAGTTCTCCTCAATCAGCCAAATAAAATGTGTAAAATCAGTCCAGCAATTAAGAACTGAGGAAATGAGAAGGCCAGCACTTTGCTTATGCTCAATGGTTTCTTCATTATTTATAACTTTTTTTGTGTAATACATGCCAGTAAGGATTATACTTTTCAAATGAGGTAGACTATAAGGAAACTGGATGGCGCAGTGGATCGCCAAAATGTGCTTTCACCTTTTGGGACCTGAGTTCAGACCCAGTCCCATCTCTCTCTCTACGGCTGTAAGAGTCCTTCAAGAAAATACTTGGGCACTCTCATCCCACTTCCTAGTAAGTGCTGCATAAAAGCATTAAATTCTCAGACTCAGATTTTCACGAGGGAGGCTATTACTGGAGATGGATATGGTGCTGTGGTGCAGCAGAGGTGCTTCTCAAAAACAGGTCTTAAGACACCCTGTTGAGACAAAGTGAAGGGTGTTTTACGCTTCATTAGTGCGTAATGCTGAACTTGGGTGTCAAAAGTGGAAGACTGTTCTATTTCTCCAGCACAGACTTCTCATACAATGATGTGCACAAAAATTGCTAATATATACATGTTTGAAGTTAGTCTGCATTGCTTGTTCTCAATAGGTTATGTGGTGAGAATGGCAACATATTGCTGTATTACACAGTAGAAAATTCCAGACACTACCACAAGGAGGAAGCAAAATGCATAGAAATAGATCCAGAGGTAAGATGAATTGTGCGGCATTCATTTGCTGCAGAGTAAAAAAAATGTTTTTATTTTCATTGAGATTTTCTTTCAAAGTTTGGTCATTTGTAGAGTATGGCCAGAAAAATGATTGCTAGATCACCCTACCAATTTGTGTTTTTCATCTGGGTGATATGTTGACTGTAGGTAGAAGGTGTAACATGACATGCTTAAAGAACTGAGTAATAAATACACTTCTACCAACATAAAATGTTCACATTTCTCTTCCAGCTTGCTGATGGGGTAGAGCTCTTGCTTTGCTCATACCCACAATATATAAAGGTTGATAATCTTCCAGCTGGAAATCTTGATGACAAGGTATGAAATCTCTCGGGTAGGGTAAAGTTCAAGCCCAAGAAACATTTGCTTGCCTAGTCTGTGCTAAGTTACCTGATTTCAACTGGGTTGGCACTAGCTGTGTTACAATAAGGAATTGGATAGATATTTAAAAAAGAATACTATCTACTGAGAAAGGGGAGAGGAATGGGATCAGATAGCTCCAGTTACAGAGCTAAGACCAGCGCAAGTGTAATGGGCTAAATGGCTGCCTCCTGTGGTGTAGTTTCTATGGTTTCTGGTCTGTGCTGGTGTTAGCTGATCTCATTTGGCACAGCAATAGGGTGGCTCGAGCCAATCCCTGTACCCTTTGCCTGGAGAGAGGAAAATTGGCCAGAGTTTCCAGTTGTGTCACTAGGTAGTGACCCCTGCTGAATGTGCACATGGTGGGTGAGGCTATGATGACCTGAGATGGAATAGCCTGCCCAGACTCCCCTCTAGGTTCACTCAAACAAGGGAGCCCACATAACTGTACCCCAGATGGTGTCAACACCTCAGGAAGGAGGTGTGAGAAGATTGGCAGAGAAAGGAGGTGGGAGAGTTGGAAAAGGAAGGGAGGAGGGGGAGTAGAGTTGAACTTAAGTTGATGAGTCCCAATAGAAATAATTGAATGATGTAAAGAACATAATAGTTCCTGAACTGCTATGTTGAGGTAGGTCAGTGCCAGCGCATATGCATTTTCCAGCAGGAGAGGGTCCTGGCTGCTGAACCTTTTTCTGCAACTGTGAAGCATTAAGGCCAATTGTAACACTTCAACTGCTGCCCCAGCTGGTATCAGCTAACTCAAACCACTGGTTAAGCCTCCAGATGTTCCTCGGTTGTATGGCTCAATACCACGTCAGATCGGTGATTGTTTTTATTCATTCAGCCATCACATGACCCTTTTACCTGACTCGGGTTGATATTTATATTTTGTAAATAGAATGTTACAACAGTGCAGAATTTTGTGAATGAAATGATGCACTTCGTTAAGCTTTTTTTTTTGCCAGTATATTTCCTCCCCATCTCTCTTCCCAAAGATGCTGACATCTTGCTGGGGCATTGGTTCCACAGATGCTGATTGCCTCCCAGAACCTCGCCCTTGTGGCCATTATTCACACATGGACCTCGACAGTTCAAATGTCAGCTAACTATTGTGGTCCTGTCCTCACCCAATAACCAGACACATCCTTTCAGCTCAATGGTGATCTGTAGTGGGAACCCTGGCTAATTAATCTCCCCTCTCCCCAACTGGGAGACACTGAGGCCAATTGCAGCAACCTTACTGTCATAGGTCAGCTAACCAAGCACAGCCCAGGGATCAAACCTAGAGCTTTATACGACACTGCTGTTCACTGGATAAACTCCATGAGCCATCAGGGAAGCTCTCAATAAGTGTCTTTTTAATTTTAAAAGAAGGAAACATTCCTAACCATCCAGCCTTTGTGTTTTCCTTCTTTCTACAGATCTCCTTAGCTGTTGCCTTATATGAGAGAGGTCTGCTGATGACTGAAAATCCGCTATTACTTAAGAGGGACTGATCTTTTACTACAGGCTGGACCTTTTAAAACAGCTTCATATCCAGTTATGGTCTATTTCAAATTAACGTGGAATTGTTCATTGTACAATTCTGAGTTGATTTAGATGAAATAGTTTTTTAGTTTGATTAGTCCTAAACTTGCCACTTTTTTATGTAATAATCAGATACTGGTTTAAATCCAGAAATGAAGTGAGACCTCGCCCACTACTGATGAATACCATGTTGACTTTAATCAATTAGTGTTCATTGATTTGTGTCTTTACCCTATTGCTATTGGAGTATCCTATGTATGTTGCATTGCTTTCTTTGTATATGTTTAGCAAAACATATAGACTTAGTAAAGTTGGGATGTACACAACATGCAGATAAGCATTTGAATTATGGTTTTATAGTTGATACCACGATACGAGAGGTTTACAGAATGTTGTGGAAAAAAATAACTATTAAAGCAAATTATGTTACCTTCCTTCTCGATTTTGTACTTTTTTGGAAGGGGGAGGAGTAAGAATGATGAGACACATTTCAAAAAATACTCCCATTTACTTGAAAAGGAGAGGTTTGCTGGGCCATGGGGTAAGAGCAGGGGAGTGAGACTACATGGATAGCTTTTTCAAAGAGCTGGCACAATGGACCGAATGGCCTCCTGTGCTGTATGATTCTGTGATTAGATGCCAGCTCAGTTGTTTCAGTTGAATTATAGGTCGCATCACCAAGAATAGAACAATATACAAAGTACAACTCCCATGAAATATGTTAGTATATATATCGGAGCATTCTTTTCACCCCCTCATTCAAAAGGCATTGACTTCTTGTTGGAGTATGGCTTCACTAGTTTCCCTCACGTACCTTGACAAGTGGCTATTAAGAAAAATGTCTTGCATTTATATAGTGTCATTCACATTCTCAAGCTGTCCAAAAGTGCTTTACAGCCACTGAATTACTTTTGAAGTGCAGTTATTGCTACACAGGCAAACACAACAGCCAGCCTGCGCACCGCATGGTCCCACAAACAGCGATGAGCTAAATAGTGAGTTATTTTGGTGGTGATGCTTGAGGGATGAATGTTGCCCACGTTTCCAATAGATCTCCCCTGCTCTTCTTCATAGTGTCATGGGATCTTTTACATTCACCTGATCAACAGATGGGGCTACTGATTTGATGTCTCATTGAAAAGACGGCACCTCCAACAATGCAGCACTCCCTCAATACTAAACTGTAGTATCCGCTGAGATTATGTGCTCAAGTACTGGAATCCTGTCTTGTGTTTGCAATCACAGCCATTTGACTTCACAGCGAGAGTCCTACCAAGCTGACAAGTTATTAACATGCAAACCTTTACCATGTATGCCAGTAGGCTATGCAACCACCTTGTCCTCATCTGTGATGTTCATGTCCAGCAGGGATTGTTGCATAGAGGCTAGGATTGTGGATCCTGACCCTAACCCAGGGACATTGCTCAAATTGCACTGTCCCTGTTACCATTGCAGCTGAGATAAACTAACTCAGCACTGACCAAACGGGGATGGATCACGCATGGTTTTTCCTGGTTTGCTCACAGGACGAAGTTGCTGAGCCATCAGGGAAGCCTTACAAAGGAAAGTATTATTAAATGGAAATGCCCGTTGAAAGAAATTGTAGATTTCGTAGGATATCAAAAACCCCGCCTGGCTATATCTTCAACCACTTGCCCTGCCCAGAGTGCCACAGTGGTGGTGTGGCCATTATCACCAAATCACACCTTGGTCTGTCCCCCTACTTCTCTGGCACGTTCTCCTCCTTTGAGCATCTCACTTTTTTCCACCCCTCTTGCCTCCTTTTAAAATCCTCATTCTCTACTGCCCACCCAAGTACCATGCCACGTATCTCATCGAGCGACTTCTCATCCTCAGTGATTTCAACTCATCATGCTCTCTCTCTTAGTTCACTGCCCTCCTAGCCTCCCATAATCTCTCCCTCCATGTAAACTCCCCTACACATATTCACGGCCAACCCCTCGACCTTGCCATCTCATGCGGCCGCTCTACTCCCGTCATGTCAATTGTGGATAAGGCCATCTCTGATCACTTCTTTGTATCCCTCTCCACCCACATATTTCTCCTCCCTCCCAACCACACTTCTGTGTTCGCCCCTGTAAAAAAAAAAAAATCATCCCTCAAGTCACAACAGCACTTTCAAATTCCCAACTGTCTAGCATTTGGACCTTCGTTCACTACAACATTTCTGCAGCTACTGATCTGCTCAGTCACACCCTCACTGCCACCTGTGATGCCCATGTCCCTATTAAAACCATTACTCTCACCCTGGTCATTCCCTCTGGTACAGCCCTCATCTCTGCACCCTTAAGTCCAAGGGACACAGACTTGATTATGACCTGCTTCGTTGTCAGACCTGGCTAGACCACCTAAAGCACGATTGGTCCTGCTCGCCTCTTGAAACTGCTCACGATTCCAGGATCATCCTGGGATGATCCCTCAGCTTTTCACTACAAATAGTCTTCTTAAACCCTGCCTCCTCCACCCTCACCAACAACTGTGAGGAGCTCGTGGACTACTTTGTCACTACGATTGAGACTTATCCATTCAACTGCCTCTGCCTCTGCCGCTTCCTTCCCTCTAGCCCACAAAGCCAAACTTTCACTACGGATCCCCCCGCCCTAGCCCTGAGATCGAATCGTTTTCTGGTTTCTCTCCTATCTTCCCTTATGCGCTCTCCAAGCTCCTCTTGACCAGGACACCTGCCTCCTGCTCCATCGACTCTATTCCCACCAAACTGCTGACCACCCAACTTCCCTTCCTGGCCCCACGTTAGCTGATATTGTTAATGGTTCCCTCTCCTCAGGTACTTTTCCCCACCTGTTCAAATCTGCCATCATCACCTCCCCCCTCAAAAAAAACCACCCTTGACCCCCCCCCCCACCTCTGACCTTGCAAACTACCATCCCATCTCCAACCTCCTTTTTCTCTGCAAAGACCATGAATGTGTTATCGACTCCCAAACCTCTGCCAATCTTTCCCACAACTCCAAGTTTGAATCCCTCCAATCAGGTTTCCGCCCCTGCCACAGTACTGAAACGCCCCTTATCAAAGTCACAAATGACATCCTATGTCACTGTGACTGTGGTAACCTATCCCTTCTCAACCTGTCTGTAACCTTTGACACAGTTGACTGCACCATTCTCCTCTAACGCCTCTCCTCCATCATCGAGCTGGGGGTGGGACTGTGCTCACATGGTTCTATTCTTATCTATCCAGTCATAGCCAGAGAATCTCCTGCAATGGCTTCTCTTCCCACTCGCGCAATCGTCCTGCAAGGATCTAACCATGATCCCCTACATGGTTATCTATACGTTGCCCCTCGGCGGCATCATCTGAAAACACGCGTCAGGTTCTACGTGTACACTGACGACACCTAGCTCTTCCTCACCACCACCTCCCTCGACCCCTCCACTGTCTGATTTGTCACACTGCTTGTCCGACTGGATGAGCAAAAGTTTCCTCCAACTAAATATTAAGACCGAAGCAATTGTCTTTGGTCCCCGCCACAAACTCCATTTACTAGCCACTGACTCCATCCCTCTCCCTGGCCACTGTCTGGGGCTGAACCAGATCGCTCGCAACCTTGGAGATCTATTTGACTCTGAGCTTCCGACTCCATCACCAAGACCGCCTACTTCCACCTCTAACATTGCCCGTCTTCCACCCCTTCCTCAGCTCATCTGCTGCTGAAACCTTCATCCATGCCTTTGTTATCTCTAGACTTGACTATTCCAATGCTCTCCTGGCCGACCTCCCATCTTCCACCAGCCATAAACTTCTCGCCCAAAACTCTGCTGCCCGTATCCTAACTCGCACCAAGTCCCGTTCACCCATCACCCCGTGCTCGCTGACCTACATTGGCTCCCAGTCCAGGAATGCCTCGATTTTAAAATTCTCATCCTTGTTTTCAAATCCCTCTATGGCCTCGCCCCCTCCCGACCTCCAATTCTTGCCTCTTGTACATCCCCAATTTTAATCGCTCCATTATTGGTGGCCGTGCCTTCTGCTGCCTAGGCCCTATGCTCTGGAATTCCCTCCCTAAACCTCTACCTCTCCTCTTTTAAGACACTCCTTAAAACCTATGTCTTTGACCAAGCTTTTGGTCACCTGTCCTAAAATTTCCTTATGTGGCTTGGTGTCAAATTTTATTTGAAAATCGCTCTTGTGAAGCGGCTTGCAAATTGTTGTTATAAGGGATGGAAGCAGCTACATGGCATTTGCTCAGTGGCAAATGGGAATCATTCAGCCAGATTGTAATCCAGCATATATATATATATATATATATAAAATACAATTTGCATTTATATAGCGCCTTTAACGTCGTAAAACGTCAGATAATATTTCCCCCATACATTTTAATGAATTATATATAGAAAGAACATTATACATAAAATGTGACTCAGATTTGTTTGCCCCTTTTTTTTTATTAGTTTCATTGCTTTCTAAACTCTTTGATTCTTATCAGGTTTTCTGTTTTGAAGCTTTTTCTTTTGCGGTTTTATCCAGGATTGTGGTAGGACTCGCTGTCCTGTTTTGTGAGTGCATGTACTCGTAGTAGGATAAATACCCATCCTTGTCTACATCATCCTTTTCCAAAACTTCATCTGTCATTTCTATACAAAAAGAAAACAGTGACGATATATTGATGATAGAAAGGCAGGCTTATTGGTGAGTATACTGAAGTAAAAGCAACTTTGTTCTTTACTACAAGGAACAGCTCTGTATAGCAATTTATACCAGACCCGCAATAAACTGAGATCCGCGGGAAGTTCTAAGGTTAAAAATTCCTCAACCGGGTTTAATGTTTGAAGGTGAGATTGGCCTGGTAACTGAACAGTAATTTACATAATCTGGGTTTTAAAAACCAGATTAGGTGTAAACATTCCAAAAATGTGAATTCAAACTGGTGTTTTACAGGAAGTAAGTGTTACAGGAAATATGCACTATTCACAAGAATTTAAATGACACAAACATATTTCTTGTGGCGTTGCTTATGGTGAGTTGGAGGATATGCTTTTTTCATAACTATAGGGCTGTTATTAACTATGTGTGATGAGGAAAGTGTTACAAGTATGACACAGGAAGTGTGCACGAGATGCAAGACTTTTAACTTAGATAAACTTTTGCCTTGGGGGTGGAGTGGCTCGATCTCATTCTAAAGTGTTTAGGTCCAGGGTTAGAATGATTTGGCTGCACAGGCGATCGCAAGACTTCATTCATAAATTATACCCATTAGTAATGTCATCATGTCTTCTGTTGGAAAAGCAGCCAGGGGCTCTTCAAGAGACTCTTCCAGTGCAGTCATTATTTCCAGACCATCCAAGAACATATTTTTGTCAAAATCATGCAGACTGCAAGGGGGGAGAGAGAGAGAGAGGTGTTAGTGTACTAATTCTCGAGGGAAAGTATCTTTTTCTTCCACATATGGAAGAAAGTTAAAAGAATACTTCAAGGAAAGATCACATAAAACATATTCGTGAAGCTTTCCTTGCTGCCTGGCAGTCAAATGATTAAATTTACCCTCTCTGTGATTATATTTAATTTTTTTTTAGTCTTTCAATGGAAGGTCACATATTTGAGGAGCTTTCAATGGCTGTGTTTAAGGTATTACAGTGCCTGAAAATAACCTTCTATGATATGGGAGTGCTAGTGATTTTGACATTGTATTATACTGGTGCACATTCCATGCCCTACAGGTGTAATAATGTCCACACTGAAGGATTAATAATTGACACATTCACTGTTGTGATTTCGACAGTTGGTCACCCAAAAATAACAATACATATCACTGACTGAACTATATCGTAGCCAATATATATACTTTCTCCCCTACCCTTTTCCAACAAAAAAGTTTTGTAGTTATTGATTTGGTCAAACAGTCCATGTGGCGAAAGTACTCCCACAGTGCTGTTAGGCATAGGGTTCCAGGATTTTAACTCGGCACCAATGAAGGAATGTTGATATCTGTCCAGGTTGGTGTGTGCGTGTGTGGTGGTGTTCCCATGCACCTTCTGTCCTTGTCCTTCTAGGTGGTGGAGGATACGAGTTTGGGAGGTGCTGCTGAAGAAGCTTTGGAGAGTTGCTGTGGATAGTACACAGTCTCTTGGGACAACTTCCAGTAGGACTCAGTAGGCAGCAACCAGAAGTGGAAAACTTGGCTGATTTCTCCAATCCCGCCACTCCCCCAGCCCAGAGACACTGAGGCGAATTGTAACACCCCTATCACCACCTTGACTGAGATAGCTAACTGAGCATGGGTCAGGGATTAAACTCGAGCTTTCCTATGGCCCAATATCCAGTACCACACTATGCAGTTCACTGAGCCATTAAGGAAGCCCGACTAACTTTGTGTTCCCTGAACTGTAAGTACCTCCTGTTAACATTTAAGGAGTTGGCATTTAATCATGAACAGATGTGTTCATGCTGAACAGATTTGGCTGTCAAAGACTTGGAAAAAGCAATGTAGCTCTGTGCTGATCATTAGGCCGTGGACTTGGGAATCTGAGCGACTGGAGTCTAGCTGATCTCCCCTCCAACCATCAATGCCTATGAGAACAAGCAAAACCAGCTGTGACTGAGCAGGATTGATTTGGACAGCACCATGTTGACTTTGCTGATGACAATTCAGGAGCTTCTTGGGTCAGTTATTAGGAATTACTGATTGCTGCCTCAGAATAATAGCCTTCTCCCAGTTGAGAGAGAAAACAAATTCATTGAGATCCTCTTAGCCTGAGGGATTCCCTATTAATATGCTATTGTGATAAGAAACCTATTGTAGAAACAACTGAATGGTATAATGTTTTAATATAATGCCACTTCTATTCTTGTTAGGTTTTGATGGATAAAATAAACAGCATGTAAAAATTCTGCTATTCCATTTCTGTCAGAAGGTATGAAATTACTTTCAGTGCATAGGCAGTGCATTAAACGAGAGTTACGATTTTTGCCCTTTAAGCTCTTAAAGTTTGATGTTCCTCTGAGTGGCTTCCAAAAGAGAAAAAATGGCCATTTAGAAAGTACCTGTAAGAATACTGCCCAACAGTAACTTAATCAGTATAAATTACATGCAATACGTTCAGCTGACTGTGGAGTGTGCAGTTTCAGTGAGAAATGGAAGGACAGCACACAAGGTGTAAACCAGCAGTCTAGATCCAAGTAAATGGTATGAGGCCTGATGAAGTGCTTGGAACATAAAATGTCTGAAGCTGCATCAGGACGCCGTTTGGTGCCCGCAGCTCGCCTGTTCCATTTAAATGAGGCCAGGGCCTCACAATGGCTCCAGTCGGCCACCCAGAAGTTAAAATCGTCCCCATTAACCAGGTGTGCACTATAGTGTGCCAATGGATCACTGCTTTGCAGACTGCCAGTGGTAGAGGAGATCCCAGGAATTCTTTCTGCCAACTTTCTCCCAGCAATCCCCCAACATAATTCAAACATCAGGTTCGTTTGAGGAACATAGGAACAGGAGTAGGCCATTCAGCCCCTCGTGCCTGCTCTGCCATTTGATAAGATCATGGCTGATCTGTGATCTAGCTCCATATACCCGACTTTGGCCCACATCCCTTAATACCTTTGGTTGCCAAAAAGCTATCTATTTCACATTTAAATTTAGCAAGTGAGCTAGTATCAATTGCCGTTTGAGGAAGAGAGTTCCAAACTTCTACCACCCTTTGTGTGTAGAAATGTTTTCTAATCTCGCTCCTGAAAGGTCTGGCTCTAATTTTTAGACTGTGCCCCCTACTCCTAGAATTCCCAACCAGCGGAAATAGTTTCTCTCTATCCACCCTATCCGTTCCCCTTAATATCTTATAAACTTCAATCAGATCACTCCTTAACCTTCTAAACTCGAGAGAATACAACCCCAATTTGTGTAATCTCTCCTCGTAACTTAACCCTTGAAGTCCGGGTATCATTCTAGTAAACCTACGCTGCACTCCCTCCGAGGCCAATATGTCCTTCTGAAGGTGCGGTGCCCAGAACTGCTCACAGTACTCCAGGTGCGGTCTAACCAAGGTTTTGTATTGCAAATGTCCACTCAATGACATTCCTGACTCTCAATTGGGCATTGGGTGCTTTTTGTGAGGAGGCACAGGGTTTGTATTGTGGTGCCATGAATCATATCGCCAGAGAGTCAGCAGGCCAACTTGTGCACCCCGAAATAATTGGGGAACCCATGATTCAGTGAATCATAGAATGGTTACAGCACAGAAGGAGACCATTCGGCCCATCGAGCCAGTGCCGGAAGATATGAGCATTGTTGGCATTCTCCGAAAGCCATGCATTCATATGTATGATGATTTAGCGGTGGTTGACTTTGCTGACGACAGTTCAGGAGCTTCTTGGTATACTTTGAATTTTGCAAAATAAGCTCTAGTTTTCCTATGGAAATAAGAGGGAACAAAGTTGGCAGCCAAAAAATGTAGCATTGTTCTGGAGCAAACCGTACAGGTGTTTTCTGTATTACTGCAGAAATTAGCTGCTTTATGAACAGGTATAATTAGTCAACAGGTCATTTTTAAGCTGATGTTTTAAAAAGCAAAAATCTTTTGCAAGTAGTTTGGAAGATTCGAATTTTTCTACTTAGGTCAAGGATACTGCCATCAGAGTAATTTTGCAACTGCTACACTTCAAGTCTGCCACCAAAACAGTACAAAGAACTCAATAACATTGACTATACACCCAGGAAGTGTGGAAGGCTTAAGGGAGCATGCAAGGTTCAATATCACCAGCTTCTCAACTTTGCAACAAAGCCTGATTTAGTGGTGGTTGCAGAGCATTTGGATGATCACTGGGTGATATCCTTTTCTATTGATCAGCACCATGGAATGTCACACGAATGTTTAAATATACACATGGATTGAGTTTGCACATGGTTGTACTCAATGGCATTCTGTACCCTGGGAATGCTACACGTTCCGAAAAACTCCATCAACTCCTGCTGCATGCCGATGCCAACTTTAATTTATTCAGCAGAATGCCACAACAGAGTATATGTGACCTAAGTAATTCGGAGGTGAACCACAAACTGACTCTGGCCAGGTCACCTTCTGTCACCTGGAAGGGGGTTGTGTCAAAAAGGCTACGATCACTTTTACCACTACAACAACAACTTGCATTCAATGTAGTAAAACGTCCCACGGTGAGAATTTTAAAATCGAGGCGTTCCTGGACCGGGAGCCAATGTAGGTCAGCGAACGCAGGGGTGATGAGTGAACGGGACTTGGTGTGAGTTAGGATACGGGCAGCAGAGTTTTGGATGAGCTCAAATTTATGGAGGGTGGAAGATGGGAAGCCAGCCAGAAGCGCTTTGGATGAGGGTTTCAGCAGCAAATGAGCTAAGGCAGGGGCAGAGACGGACGATATTACGGAGGTGCAAGTAAGCGGTCTTGGTGATGGAGCGGATATGTGGTCGGGAGCTCATCTCAGGGTCAAATAGGACGCCAAGGTTGCGAACGGTCTGGTTCACTAATGAGCAGTGTGATACTTCTGTTGCTGTTTGGTTGAATTTTGGTTCCAGAAGATGAGGCAGGTTATCTGTGGAGGCCTTGGTGAGGCATATCTCCTCAGTGGGGTTGAAGTAGCTCTATTGCTGCAGTGCATATGCTGGGGTAGTGGTGAACCCTGGTAGACCTCTCTCATGGCCTCAGACCGCCCTGGCCTTGCTCTGCTACCAGTCATCATCCCCTTCTTTCAACCTGTCCAGCTTGCTGCTGTGTGGACTGGAGTTGCTCTTCACAATCACTCCTTCTCCAAGCTGGACTTCTGCCAATTCTCTCTGCTGCCTTATCAACTGCTAGCAGGTGTTATTAACACGATTTGGGTTAGAGGGCAAGAATGAGTAAATATTCACTCTGGCCTTTCAACTGGAGTTTAGCAAGTCAAAAAAAAATGTTAGTAGCAGCAGGCCTGTGTGTTAAAAGTGTTCACTCCCAGGAGCACTTCTGTAAACAATCTTACAACACCAAGTTATAGTCCAACAATTTTATTTGAAAATCACAAGCTTTCGGAGGCTTCCTCCTTCGTCAGGTGAATGTCAGGAAATCCTTGAACGTTTCGCATTTATATTCAGAGAACAATACCTGGTGATTACAGATAATCATTCCAACTGCCCGTTGTCAAGGCAATCAAAGTGTTCAGACAGAGAGGTGTTACCTACAGGACCACCGAATATACAAATGGCCAGAACACAAAACAGAGAGAGAGAGAGGGAGAAACATCCGAAAGGAAGAGAAAGACGGAAAATGACCCGTTGCATTAAAAACAGATAACTTTTATTCGCTGGTGGGGTTACGTGTAGCGCGACATGAACCCAAGATCCCGGTTGAGGCCGTCCTAATGGGTGCGGAACAGGAGCACTTCTGGCAGCATAGACAACAATGCACTAATGCTCTGTTGATGCTAACCTCAGATCATTACATATTAATGTACACTTAACAAATGCAATTTCTCTGACTCTCAAATTTAAGTCCGGGAGATGACAAATGTAATTCAAATACATTTGAATTCAATGCAATCAATGGTGGCATCTAAGAAAGAAGAAAGAACTTGCATTTATATAGTGCCTTTCACAACCTCAGGACGTCTCAAAGCACTTTACTGCCAATGAAGAACTTCTGAAGTGTAGTCACTGTTGCAATGTAGGAAACGTGGCAGCCAATTTGCGCACAGCAAGGTCCCACAAACAGCAATGTAATAATGACCAGGCAATCAGTTTTAGTGATGTTGGTTAGGGATAAATATTGGTATCTAATTCATGAAGTTTTTCAAGAAAAGTGCAGATGCATCTGACTTACGTGAAATAATAGAATTCTAACTCTTCGACTGACATTTCATCCAAGTTGACCTCTCCGAGGTGCTGCTTCAACTCCCCCTCAAGGTGACTAGAAAGACAAATACAGTTTTATATTCAATATAAAATTGTAAGTATTGCAGAATACTTTATGTTTGGTCAGAGAGGGAACCTGAATTGCACAATTTCTTTTTCCATTTTCTGCCCCCCTTCCCAGATGGCACAGCAGCTCTCTGGTCCCTCACCCAAATGGCCATTCTTCTGCCAAAGTCACAGTAAAAGAGGAGGTAATTGAGATACTGGATAGACTAAAATTGATAAAAGGAGGTACTAGAGAGCCTGGCAGTAATTAAAGTAGATAAGTCACCCGGTCCGGATGGGATGCATCCTAGGTTGCTGAGGGAAGTAAGGGTCGAAATTGCAGAGGTGCTGGCCATAATCTTCCAATCCTCCTTAGGTATGGGGTGGTGCCAGAGGTCTGGAGAATTGCAAATGTTACACCCTTGTTCAAAAAAGGGTGTAAGGATAAACCCGGCAACTATGGGCCAGTCAGTTTAACCTCAGTGGTGGGGAAGCTTTTAGAAACAATAATCTGGGACAAAATTAATAGTCACTTTAACAAGTGTGGATTAATAAAGGAAAGCCAGCACAGATTTGTTTAGGGCAAATCGTGTTTAACTAACTTGATTAAGTTTTTTGATGAGGTAACAGAGAGGGTCGATGAGGGCAATGCAGTTGATGTTGTGCATATGGACTTTCAAAAGGCGTTTGATAAAGTGCCACATAATAGACTTGTCAGCAAAATTGAAGTCCATGGAATAAAAGGGGCAGTGGCAGCATGGATATGAAATTGGCTAAGTGACAGGAAACAGAGAGTAGTGGTGAACGGTTGTTTTTCAGACTGGAGGAAGGTATACAGTGGTGATCCCCAGGGGGTCGATATTAGGACCACTGCTTTTTTTGATATATATTAATGACTTGGACTTGGGTGTACAGGGCACAATTTCAAAATTTACAGATGACACGAAACTTGGAAGTTTAGTAAACAGTGAGAAGGACACTAATAGACTTCAAGAGGACACAGTCAGGCTGGTGGAATGAGCGGACACATGGCAGATGAAATTTAATGCAGAGAAGTGCAAAGTGATACATTTTGGCAGGATGAAGAGGCTACAGGGAAAGAGCTGGGGAATGGGACTAACTGGATTGCTCTTACAAAGAGCCAGCACTGGCTCGATGGATCAAATGGCCTCCTCCTCTACTGTAACCATCCTATGATTCTATGAAGAGGCCGGACAATTAATGCTGGCAAGAGTGTGGGGGACTCTCAGCTGACCCTGATCCTCCCCCCTGCTGTCCACACTCGTTCATTCTCCAATAGGGATCATTAGGTAGTTAGCAAGCCAGGAAAAATCCTGGCCCCTTTTTCCCCTCTACAGCCCAGAGGTTCTGAGGCCAATGTCAAAAACCCCAACTGGTGTCAGCTAACTCTGCACAGACTGGAGGATCTTCTTAGCTGTATGACTGAGTGCCACATTATATTCTACATGTATTCACCGAACTATCAGAGGAGTGTGTGCATATATAATATATAATCAAAGCCTTGAGTGTGGCACACACTCACTGTTCATATTAACCTTACTTTCTGTATCATGATTTTCGAGCCCTGCTTTTTATGTTGTAAGAGAGCTGGGTATCAGTATCCTGACAAATATACGATGAGGAACCTTAGTAAGGATTCGCCTGGGGTTTTACTTTCCAGAGTAGGTCTAGGGATGAACATTGCCTGACTCTGTACCCAAACTGTCTTACCTTTAACCCAGTTCAGATTGAAATGATTTTAATTTACTTGCCCTCGGTTAAGTTACTGTCAAGCTGCTGAGTGAGTGAGTGAATTAATTAACCCTTTCTTGCCAAGGAACTAGCCAGACTCCCAATGATCCTATAGCCCCCCCTTCCCCCACCCACCCCCAATCCTAGGCTCTCCTTTCAATGCTCTCAGACCTCAGGATCCACCCCCCCAACTTTCCTTACTATGTGATCCAAAGATCTTCCTCAATACTCAGATCTCAGAATCTCCCTCCCTAATGACCCCAGATCACAGAACACTTCACCCAGTTAACCCAGATCCTGGCCCAGTGCTGCCAGAACTCTTCTCCACAGAGTTTCCAGACTCCTGGGCTCCCTCCCAATGTTTCCAGACCCCTAACCCCTCTCGCATTACTGCTAGATCTTGAGACGCCCCCTCAGTACTGCAGACCCAGGCCTTCCTCTCCAGCGCTCCCAGATCCCACACCTACCTACAATAATAATAAAACAGTGTCCCTGAAACCGTGCGGCATGACAGAAACTGTTTTTATAAAACCTCTGAATCACTGCAAGCAACATCACAAGACGCCAGCTAGTAAAATAGGCGCACAATAAATAACAGGGGGGAAGACTGTTTGTACAGTTACAACAAACTTACTGGTGATTCGTGATGATGCTTCTATTGTGAAATGCATCCACCAATACACCCTCCTTGGGAGCTGCAGGCTGGGGAGAATCCTTACACTTGGATAAATGGGCAAAACTGAAGAAAAACAGGCAGAGAACTCCAGCACACGACATCTTTGACCCAGCTTGAGTGCCTTGCTCATTATGCAGAATTGTCCCCAACAGATGCATGACTCCCACAGCCCCTTTATCTGTATTGACGTTTAGCTGCAATATCTTCTGGTTGTAGTTTCGCCAAAATGTTGCTTAATGGCTCCAGAATATCTCTTGTCCTTCAGTTCAGTGTGACAAAATATTCAGCTTCCCCTGACTGCAAAAATGTAACCAATCGATCTGTAACATTACTTCCCTTTATATAAGAGGAAAGCAGTCCTGTGTTACTCTTACCATAAATATAATAAAGGGCATTTACATTTCTAAATCTGAATGAAAAGGAATATTTCAGGGCGTTTGTTGAATACCCCACATACAAATTCACTGCTTTTATACTTTGATGCAGGACTGCTGCAGTATATCTGCTGATTGGCACCATACCATCTGTCATTCCACACAGCACACAGACCAGGAGCGTAGTTATTTAAAGGTGCCAAACTGTGGGCTTGCCAAATGACGTAAATTATTTTTTACCTTTAAAAAGACAATTGCAGTTTGCCCTTATAGATCATTCGGTAAAAGCAACATGCAACCGAGCCATAGAGAGCGCCAGACGCCAGCCATGATCTGTGCTGGGCTAGCTGGCCTCGGCCTGCTCCAATTGTCCTCAACACCCTGGGCGAGGGAGGATCCCATCCCTGACTATCGCCCGGCATTGCCCCGCATTTGCGCATAGGGTGAGGACAAGATTGGGCGCGCCGTAATGCCATCCCACTCCGTGGACGAGCTTTTTCTTTCTTTGGCAGTCCCTCAGGGTCGAGGATGACTTACTTCCACTCTGGGAGGGTGGGTTCTGCGGTGGCTGAATAGTCCAATCCTGGAGCCGCAGAATCTGCCACAGGTGGGGCGGGTAGTGTTTAATAAGGCGGGTGGGTGAGACGCTCTGGATTCTGCGCGCTCTTTCCGCTGCTTACACTTGGCCTCCACGTGCTCCACACGGTGACGCTCGAGGTGATTGGCGCCTTCGCGGATGCTTCTTCTCCAGTTTGGGCGTTTTAGGGCAAGCGATTCCCACGTGTCGGTGAGGGTGTTGCATTTTTTTAGGGAGGCTTTGAGAGTGTCCTTATAGCGTTTCCTCTGCCCTCCTAGTGATCGCCTGCCATTGCGGAGCTCGGAGTAGAGCACTTGTTTAGGGAATCTTGTGTCGGGCATGCGGACAATGTGGCCCGCCCATCGCAGCTGGTTGAGCGTGACCAGTGCCTCGATACTGGGGATGTTAACCTGGGAGAGAACGCTCACGTTGGTACGCCTATCCTGCCAGTGGATTTGCAGGATTTTGCGGAGGCAGCGTTGGTGATATTTCCCCAGGGATTTGAGGTGTCTGCTGTACATTGCCCATGTTTCTGATGCGTACAGGAGGGCGGGGACCAGAGCTGCTCTGTAGACCATGAGCTTAGTGCTGGATTTGAAGTCTCGGTCTTCGAACACTCTGTTCCTCAGGCGTCCGAAGGCTACACTGGCGCATTGGAATCGCTGTTGAATTTCATCGTCGATGTCTGCTCGCGCCGAGAGGAGGCTCCCGAGGTACGGAAAATGATCCACGCTGTCCAGAGGCTCACCGTGGATCTTGATGGTCGGGGGGGGGGGGCAGTGTTGTGTGGCAGGAGCGGGCTGGTAGAGGACCTTTGTTTTCGGGATGTTTAGCCTGAGGCCCATTCTCTCATACGCCTCGGTGAATGCGCTGCGATGGTTTGTAGCTCGGCCTCTGAGTGTGCGCACACGCTGGCATCGTCTGCGTACTGCAGCTCGATGGCAGAAGTTGGGGTGGTCTTGGTTCTGGCCTGGAGGCGTCGAAGGTTGAACAGTTTCCCGCTTGTCCTGTAGGTTAGCTCCACTCCGGCGGGGAGCTTCATGGTGATGGGGTGGAGTGTTGCAGCGAGGAAGATGGAGAAGAGCGGTGGTGCGATGACACAGCCCTGCTTGACCCCAGTTTGCACTCGTATTGGGTCTGTGGTGAATCCGTTAGTGAGGATCACGGCTTGCATGTCATCGTGGAGCAGGCAGAGAACGGTGACGAATTTCTGCGGGCAGCCGAATTTGAGGAGGATGCTCCACAATCCCTCACGGTTGACAGAGTCGAAGGCCTTTGAGAGATCGAAGAAGGCCATGTACAGAGGCTGATGCTGCGCACTGCACTTTTCCTGGATTTGTCGTGCGCTAAAGATCATGTCCATTGTGCCTCTTGACGGACGGAAGCCGCATTGAGACTCAGGGAGGATCTCTTCGGCCACTGGAAGGAGGCGGTTGAGGAGGATTCTCGCGATGACCTTTCCCGTGGCGGACAGTAGGGAAATCCCTCTGTAATTTCCGCAGTCGGACCTATCTCCTTTCTTGAAGATGGTCACAATTACGGCGTCTCTGAGATCTCCCGGCATGCTCTCTTCCTTCCAGACAGGGGTGATAAGGCCGTGTATTCGTGTGAAGAGTGCCTCTCCGCCGTGTTTTCGTACTTCAGCGGGGATTCCATCTGCGCCGGGGGCCTTGTTGTTTTTCAGCTGTCGAATGGCTTTCTCGACCTCACAGCGGGCTGGGGTTGTGCTGAGATGGTGACGGGTAGCCTGTTGCGGGATGGTGTCGAGAGCACTTGCGTCGAGGACTGCGTCTTGGTTGAGGAGGTCCTCGAAGTGCTCTCTCCAGCGGGCGTTGACTGCCTCTCTATCTTTGATGAGCGCCTCTCCATTTTTGGCTCTGAGTGGGGTAGGTCCCTGGGCACTCGGACCGTAGATGGCTTTAATTGCGCTGAAGAAGCCGCGCACGTCGTGGTTGTCGGCGAGTTGCTGAGTCTCCTGCGCTCTTTCCACCCACCATCTGTTCTTTAGGTCACGGGTTCTTTGTTGCACCTCGGCCTTCGGTTGCCTGTAGTCTTGTTTCTTCTCGCTCGAGTTTTGGTGGGGCTGCCAATTCAGGAACGTCTTGCATTTGCGGTCTAGGAGATCCTGGATCTCCTGATCGTTCTCGTCGAACTAGTCTTGGTATTTCCTGGTCGAGTGACCGAGCGTCTCCTCGCAGGTGCTGACTATGGTGGCATTTGGGGTGGACCAGACTCTGTGGGCACTCTGCAGCTCTGGTTCGTTGGTCGTCGCCAGGTCGGTGACAAGGCGACGGCTGAGTAGGCCTTTCTTCTCATGGTCTTTGAGTCCAGCGACATTAAGTCTCCTACAGCATCCCACGCTGCGGACAATGCGCCAACGTTTAGCGTTTGGGCTCATTCATAAAGAATGGCCAATGGAGCGGGGTGCCAGAGGACGCCCAACACCCGTGGGCTGCTCGCCAGCAAGAATTAGTGCCTTCAAGAGAAAAGGGGAGAAAATCAGTGTGGGAGGAGCAAACAGTATGTTGCCTGATTTCCAAGTGTTTATTTCTGGTCTGGGTTTGTGGTCTAATGGGCCTGTTTTCGATGGTCCAGCCTCTTACCCCACAAACGTAACAAGTTAGAGAAAACCAATTTTGGAATTCTCACGAAAACCTGCATGTTAATCGTTACACAGTATGTCCCGTTACAGTGTTAACCCTTTCGATAGTGCGTGTCTCTCAATCTTTGCAAACGCAAGCATTTTCTCTCTTTCGGCTGTTGAATGTGAGAGTGATGAACAGGTAGATAATTAAAGGAGAACGTTATCATTCAGTGCAAAGCAAACTTTTCTTAAACCTCTCGCCTGTTAGCAGAAACTCTTGTGTAAATCATTGTATTCCTGTAATGAGCTGACATTTCCAGTCAGGAAGGTGTAGTGTTGATGCCAACTATGGGCTCTGCTGGCAAACAAATGTAGTTCACTTTGAGACATTTGTAAGTGATAAAAACAAATAGATAATATATCAATACAAGTATTATTTTAAGCCTCTCCATGGGCTTCACTGGGGGTGAGGATCTGATCTGTTTGTGAATACATATCTGAAGCTGTCAATCACTCCTGACAGTGTGGGTGGGATTTCTTTCCAAATCCAGTTTTGCCTTGAATGGGATACTCCCTGCTCTCATCACTTTGAATGCTAACAGCTCATCTGGCTAACTAACACTCTTAACCCTTTCTCAAACACTTGGAAATCAGGCTACATACTGTTTGCTCCTCCCACGCTGATTTTCTCCCCTTTTCTCTTGAAGGCACTAATTCTTGCTGGCGAGCGTCCTCTGGCCCCTCGCTCCATTGGCCATTCTTTGGCCAACCCCTTCTTTCAGCAGCTCTGAACTGCCCCATCGTGGCAAATATCCCAGAATTTGTTTCCAAATCTTTGGTGGATTTGTTAAGCAGATTTAGGGAATCTAAAGTGGTGTTGCATTGACTGGAGTACACCACATTGCAAAACGCTGGCTGCCTACTTAAAGGAAAAGACACGTGTGTGGGATGAACTTTCAATGAAAAATACTTTTCCCCCACATCTGGATCACAATATTTTATTAAAACCAAATTTCCTCCCCTCCTGTGGCTCACTGGAGGAGTACATTTCCACACCTGCCCTCTGCTACCTGGTTACAGGGCTCAAAGAGTTAAATTATGAGGACAGGTTGCACGGACTAGGCTTGTATTCCCCTTGAGTATGGAAGACTAAGGAGTGATCTAATTGTGGTGTTTAAGATGATTAAAGGATTTGATAGGGTAGATAGAGAGAAACTATTTCCTCTAGTGGGGAAGTAACCTTAAAATTACAGCTAGGCTGTTCAGGGATGATGTCAGGAAGCACTTCTTCACACAGAGGGTAGTGGAATCTGGAACGCTCTCCCCCAAAAAGCTGTTGAGGCTGGGGGTCAATTGAAAATCTCAAAATTGAGATTGACAAAATTTTGTTAGGAAAGGATATTAAGGGATATAGAACCAAAGCGGGTAAATGGAATTAAGATACACATCAGCCATGATCTAATTGAATGGCGGAACAGGCTCGAAGGGCTGAATGGCCTCCTCCTGCTCCTATGTTCCTAT
Source organism: Heptranchias perlo (assembly GCF_035084215.1). Taxonomy (NCBI): domain Eukaryota; kingdom Metazoa; phylum Chordata; class Chondrichthyes; order Hexanchiformes; family Hexanchidae; genus Heptranchias; species Heptranchias perlo. The sequence goes on along the minus strand of NC_090332.1, from coordinate 11,743,926 downwards.
TGTTCATGTGAAAGACTAGACAATATGTGTTAGCAGGTTATTTTATTTTTTCTGCAAACCCAGGATTTTTTCTTTGGGCCAAATTAAAAATGAAATCCCTCTCCGTTAAAATCTAGTCTGAGAATTAAAAATCTCTAGATTCTTTTATAAGACTGCAGCGAATGTGCAGCCACTTGCCATGCTGCAGCTGCACTAAACTCGCTGTTTGATAACTTCCCAACAGCGGGACTGGCAGTGGAAACATTTCCAATTAGTGTCTTTAGCAGGAGATCACGGGAATTTTAATCGACGCGTAATAATTCAGCCCTCAACTGTACAGCTGAGCTTTAATTTAGTAGCTCTGAATTGCAGTGATAATCCTCTTACAGTTAATTAGACTTTCAACTTTGTTGGGTAGAAGGTCATAAGAAATAAAAATGGACTGGGTGGTGCAGCGCACAAGCAAACTGTCCTTCCATCCTGAGAGCTGCTTTCAGATCCAATCCAGACAACAATCTCTCCTCTCTCTGGGTGTGAGGGTCCTACGTAGTCTTAAAGTTAGTTATCACATGGTCGTAGCGCAAAACTGACCCCCAGTGCAGTCTCACTCTGAGACATGGGACAGTAAGAGATGCTCATCTGAGGTTTGGGTTAAGGGATGTTATTGGGGTGATGCTCTGTATCTATCATGTGTGGTACCCGACGTGATTGGGCATTATTGGAAGCACTTGGTACTTTCACTGGGAAATATTTGAATCTTTGGCACTGAAACCCCTCACCTTGTTGAGCAGAAAAAAAATCATCAAAAATATATAAATTAAAAAATGGTGTTGCAAATCTGAGGTGGTTACAAAAACCGTCATTTGTGCATGAACAGCCGCAGTACACATTACAGCAATTGCTCCGAGCCTGCATGGTGAGAACCTATGCTGTGAGTTATAGCCTGCACTTTGTATTGCCTGCTATCCCATGGGATGTTTAAAACTAAAATGAAATTAAGCAGCATAATTAATCCTTTCACTAAAGGTTAATGCTCATGTTCTGGGGTCTACAGTTTTAAAGTATAGACATATCAGGGGATGCTGTTCAAGCTGAATGCTTTACCTTGTGGTTAGAGAAATTAGAGAGATTCCCTCCTCCTCTTCCTCCCCCCAGCCCTTAAAGAATATTAAATCACTGTTCATATGGTGTAATTAGGCTCAATATGCTATGTCAAAACTGAATGTAAATGGTTTTTTGACTTTTGTCCTAAAGTTTTACTCTTTCTGGAATAGACTTTAAAAAGAACTAAACTTAAGCACTGAAAGTGGGTCTTTGTTTTTATTCTCCAAGAGTGAAATGATGGTGTAGATGATTAGTTAATGTAGAGGATTGTACAGTGTGTAGCAATCCCTTGACATCTCACAACCCCACAGTTCATAACTGGAAGAAGGCAATCTAATGACCCAAGTAATCTGACCATTGCAGTGAGAAACAATTGACTGCCACTCTCCTCTCCCTCCTCCCCCCCCCCCCCCCCCCTCTCCATGGTTTAGTGGGTATTGCCTGCTATGGTACTGAGCCATACTGACCAGGAAGTTCCCAGGTTTGATCCCTGGTCCGTGCTGAATTAACTGATCACAACCAGAGCTACACAGAGTGTCCCTGGGCCAAAGAATAGAAAATCAGTGGGAGTTTCAGCCCTTGATCATTATCCAGTGGCTCCTGCTGGAAAGTACACATGTGGGTGTCAGGTTAGGACAGAATTAAGTCCAGCTGTGATGCTCTGACAGTCAAATAGCCCTCCATCTTTCATCATCTTGGCTGCTGGTGCCCATAGATCTGAACCCCAGCATGGGTCAGTGCCTTCAGGGGAGGAGGGAATTGTTGGAAGTGAAAGAAATGACAGATACAAAAAAAAGGGAAAGGAAAATCAAAAAAATGTAAGGACCGATTTCAAGACTTGTTTGGATAATATTCTAATGAATACAATACTTTAATAAATCGTGCACATCTGGTTAAAACAAAGCCTGCGGGAACGCTGAAAGAGTTGTCTTGTGTAGGGTGTGATTTTTGTTTTAGCTTAGTTTTAGGTTCTTCATAGTGAGGGATGTCAGTCCTGAAGAATGCACTTCCGTCACCCACTGTTAGCATTGAACAGGTATAGAACAGAGTAGATAGTGCTCCCCTCCATTACCCCAAAAACATTCCTTAGCCCCAATCTCCCCCAGTATGTTGTACTGTATTCTCAATTCCCACACCAGTCACCCTGTGGCCATCTTCAGTAATATCACCACCTGATACTAAATTAGGAGCAGTATTGTGCTGTGGGCCCAGGCTCACTCAGAACTGCCCAGACTTGTTTCACACAGAAGCCGTACAGCCAGCAGGCAAAGGGGATTTCTAAAGGCCACAGAAGGCTTGAACTGTTCCAAAAAAAAAATTCACAAGGATGATACCAGAACTGAGAGGATATCCTTCTCAGGAAAGACTGAACAGGCTGGAGCTCTTTTCTCTAGAAAAGAGAAGGCTGAGGGATGACCTGATAGAGGTCTTTAAGATATTGATAGGGTAGATATAGAGAAAATGTTTACACAGTTGCGGGAGTCCAAAACCAGGGGTCATAAATATAATAGTCACTAATAAATCCAATAGGGAATTCAGGAGATACTTCTTTAGCCAAAGAGTGGTAAGAATGTGGACCTCGCTATCCCAAGGAGCAGTTGAGGCAAATAGCATAGATGCATTTAAGGAGAAGCTAGATAAATACATGACGGAGAAAGGAATAGAAAGATATCCTATCAGGGTTAGATGAAGTAGGCAGGGAGGAAGCTCGTGTGGAGCATAAATGCCGGCATAGACCAGTTGGGCTGAATGGCCTGTTACTGTGCTGTAGTTTCGATGTAACTCAATGTGTAAGCCTCAATGGCCGAGAATTTCCTTGGAGTTACTCCCGCTCCACCAACGTAACTTTACCATGAGTGGGGCAGAAACCCCTTTTACACACATAACTAAACAAAGTTGAGGACAAAGCCCCGGGTCCAGATGGATTGCACCTGCAGATACTCAAAAGAAACTAGGGAAGAGATAGCAGAGGAACTAGTATCGATACATAAAAATTAAATAGAAAGGGGAATAATGCCAGAGGGCTGGCAAATAGCACATGTAATTCCTACCTTCAAAAACAGATAGAACTTGACCAGGGAACTATCCACCAGTGGGAGGAAAGATACTAGAATCTTTGCTAAAAGATCAGATAACAAAAGATCCAGAGACAGAATAAAAAAAAGTCAGCATGGATTTCTAAAAGGAAGGTTATGATGGGGTTTAATAGTGATTTTCCCTTGTGGGTCAGTCCAGAATATGGGGGCATAAATATAAGATAGCCATTAACAGATCAAATAAAAGAATTTAGGAGGAATTTCTTTATAGTGTGATGAGAATGTCGAATTCGCTGACATGGAGTGGTTGAAGCAGTCAGCATTGGTGCATTTGAGGGGGAGGCTTGATGCATACATGGTGGAGAAGGGAACAGAGGGATATGGGGGTGGAGGGAGCATAAACACCAGCATAGACCAGTTGGGCCGAATGGCCTGTTTCTGTGCTATAGATTCTATGCAAGCTCAATAATACTTGCATTAAATCCAGTTTCCCAGGAATCAGCTGCAAATTGAAATTGTTGATCCTCTCAGTATAGACCATAATGTATCAATTACTATTTATGGAGCTCCTTAAAATATCAACCAGAATCTCACCTATGTCCTCTCTCGTTTCCTCAAGGACCCCAGGCTACATATCATCTGGTGCAGGTGGCCTATATGGATGTGTGTTTTTTTATAAAAATGTATGCTTTATTGACCTTGACGTATGTTATGCATTCCTGTGTCAGGAATTTGTCGTCATCTACCTTGAAATTTGGCTTTTCAAATATTAGCATAACACAAATACAAAGTTCCTTTCTTTCCTATTTGGGATTTTTATTATGTTATACGCACAAGTTGTTGTTTTGCACGACTTCCAGTCCTCACTACTTTTCTTTATTCTCCTCACCTCTCAAAGCATTGACTCTTGCTCGGATCCACGCGTACTGGGTAACAATCACAAGTAGGCCATTACCCCTCTCCTAACCAAGGGGCATGAGGCAGGCCTCCTGTGATCAACTAACCCAGCACAGAGCAGGGATTAAAACTGGCTCCTTCTTGGTCTCTATAGCTTCAATCGCGACTAAACGGGTTAAATTACGAGGACAGGTTGCATAGACTAGGCTTGTATTCCCTTGAGTATAGAAGATTAAGGGGTGATCTAATTGAGAGGTGTTTAAGATTATTAAAGGATTTAATAGAGTAGAGAGAGAAATTATTTCCTCCAGTATGGGAGTCCAGGAAAAGGGGGCATAACCTTAAAATTAGAACTAGGCTGTTCAGGGGTGTTGTCAGGGAGCACTTCTTCACACAAAAGGTAATGGAAATCTGGAACTCTCTCCCCCAAAAAGATGTTGAGACTAGAGGGTCAATTGAAAATTTCAAAACAGAGATTGATAGATTTTTGTTAAGTAAGGATATTAAGGGTTACGGAGCCAACGCAGGTAAATGGAGTTGAATGGAGTTGGAACCATGATTTAGTTGAACAGCGGAACAGGCTTGAGGGGCTGAATGGCCTACTCCTGTTCCTATGTTCCTAGCTACTCACTGCATTAACCAGGTCAGCCATCGGGGAAGCTTACCATTATTTGCTTCAATAAAATACTCGACAACACACATACTGCTCACACCGTAAAATGTGTAAATCAAGTTTATTTGTTCTCAAAGAGTTCCATTATGAAATAAAATTACTGCCACGGACTTTAAAAGCTGCCAAAGATACAAGAATAATAAATTAAGACAACTGCCGCTAAAAAAATATGAATATTCTACAACAAAATTAAAAAAAACTCTTGCCACAAAGTCGGTTATTTCTCAACTAAAAAGAAAACCATTACCAAGTTACAGGAGTATTATTACTACAGTATGTGTATACACAGGCATGCTTGGTTCAACAGACTCTGCAGGTACTGTTAAAAGGCGATATGTTTCAGCAAAGTTCCAGAAAAATTGCTCATGCAGCCCTAGTAATGTGGCATTACCAGCTTTAACTGGTGTGCTTTGTCCAGATCTACGGTCCTCCATTTTGTAGATCTCATGATGGTATAGTACAAAGACAAGATGCTGCTTCCCACACAGCAGCCGGTTTATTGGAGCCATCAGCCAAACTTGCAAGCAATTGTATCAAAGCTGCACTTCCATTTCAAAACTGCTGCATGCACTGGAGTTCAATAATAGTGTCAACTGATTCTCAGTCACATTTGCGGTTTTGTTATAACGATTTTTTTTTTGTTGATAATCTTGGCAGTGAAAGACAAAGAGGATGACAAATGAGGAAAGGAAAAATAGAACCTGTGCTTTAAAAAAAAATTCCTATTATATCTCAACTGAAACCACAGTTCATACACAGTTCACATCATGGTTAGCATGCTGCCTTTAATTTACACATGGGCTAAACACATTCACAATAATATACTCTTACTTCCACCATTAAGAAATATATAATTTAACTAGACTGCTAATGATGAACCTATTAACATTCATTGCACATGATTAGCATAAATCAGTATGGTACGATGAATTGAGGGATGAATACAAAACATTCTACAATATGGTCCATCAAACAGAAACCTGTGTGTTGGGCCCAGTTCGGATTGAGTAGTGTCCTGATTTAGCTGGAAATATTCGCAAATGGAACTTGCTCGCTTCTCTTGTAGTAAATATAAGTGGTCTACGATGCAGCAAATTAATGCTCAACTTTATTCAAGAATCAGCCTCCCTGCTTTCGTGGGCCTACCTCAGCTTTCACTTAACACTCATCAAAGTATTCAGTACACTTTCCTCAAATGAAAATTAACTTTAAGACCTTTTTCCAAAGATGCAACAAAATAAACAATGGATCCAATCTCTATAGCATTACTGTCACATTGCTATGAAAATATATTAAAAATATACCCAAGTAAGAGAGAATTTTAGGAGGAGGGGACAGGGATGACCAGGACTATTTCAGCTTATGTAGACCAATAAAAGTAATTCTTTAATAAACATTTGTACTTTTCAATCTAAATGGAGTTGTATGGTAGCAAAAGCAGACTAAGATCCTCTGTTATTACCAACAGGTGTCTCTCAAAGTTAAATCTATAGACCAGCTGTGGGAGGATAGCCAGAAACAGATAACACAAATTTACAGAATTCCATTTGATTTGCAATCGACTGCAACTTGGTGCTTTTTACATTTTCAAACCTTGCGCTCATTTAACACCCAAAAAAGGGTTATTAGTGAGCACTGCATTAAAGGAGCCATGTTGTGATGGGATGCCTCAGTAGTGCAGTTAACTATTTGTTCCCTTTTTGAAAATTAGCATAATTGGAATAAATAATAAAAATACAGGTTTGCTGCTTTATGGGTTGGTTAAAACTCTTGAGCCTATTTACATCCACTGTTGCTTGAACAGTTTCCCTTAATGATAAAAAGTTAACTTCTCTAGATCCTACACATTGTAAAAATAGATATTACGCTGCTAATACAATACTCATGGTTAAAACTGTACAGCCGTTCTTTTGTTCTACGCTCTGGTAAAAACAACCAGCTGGGTTTACACTGGTCCATGGTGGGTGGTAACACTTGAACCTGCAGTTGAGTTGTCTAACACTGTCTGCTACAAGGGGAAAAGGGGGGGAATCTTCACCGCCATGCGATAAAACTACTCTCTGAAGACTAGTGAGATTAAATAAAGACAAGCTAAGCAAGACGCTCTAGGAGAAGGAAAATTAGTTCACTAGGATCCATGGGGGAATAAAGGTGTTTTCTTCTTCATGGGAGCTAGTAGAATGCAGTCTTGATGCCCCTCTGGTGTGAAGGCTGAGTGCTGGCTTTAAGTTGGGCAGAGCACTGCAAAAAGAATAAAAACACATTATCAGCATCCAGGTAGAATTGGGAATCTATAAATTAATGATTCTACTTGAAGATAAACAGTGCTTGAAAAAAAAATCAAGTGTAGGAAGTGCACATTTTCACTGAAAAAAAGCCAAACGAAAGAGAGAGATAAGAAAAGAACGGGGGACATTTTCAGGGATTCTGCTTGTAGTGTTCATGTAAAAGATGTATATTTCTGTTTGGCAAAGTTCATTATGGACACTTAATCTGCTTGTACTACATTCCTCTCTGTTGTATTTTTAGGCAGATATTTAACCAGTTTATTGTAAATAGATTAATGCCTGTCTAAGACTAGCACAGAAAGAGTCACAACATGACCGTGTTACTGCTCATAATGAACTTAGCCAATCAAAAATATACCCCATTGTTGCTGCTGAAACTATTTTATCAAACCACTCTAGTCAATTAAATCAAATGACAACAAAATTCTCAAGAGAAGTGCCCCTGTGACTTTCCAATCAGTGCTGGTGGCAGGAGAGGCTCCTCACCACCTAGGTGTACTTGGAAATCACTATGGTCTTTGAATTTGCTAACTGAAGGGAGGTGTGGCCAATTAAAGCACCCCCAACTGCACCCCAGATCAGGAACTGAACCTGGGATCTTCTGAAACAGTTTTTAAAAACATTATTTGTAAAGAAATTTGAGTGATTTTTGTGCTAATTATGAAGTATTTAAAAAATATTTCAATTTATAAAAAATAAATATTTATTTTGTTTAAATGTTTTAAAGGGTGGTGGAAGAAGATTCAATAGTAACTTTCAAAAGGGAATAGGATAAGTACTCGAAGGGGAAAAATTTGCAGGGCTATGGGGAAAGAGCAGGGATGTGGGACTAATTAAATAACTCTGGCACAGGCACGATGGGCAGAATGGCCTCCTTCGGTGTTGTAAGAGTCCATCATTTATTGACTTCAAGTTTTGTATGCCCTAAAATGAATATTAAGGATGATATGCCAAAATGAAAATTCATTAAAATTTTAAATAATCTGATGTTTTCCAGGCAGGATCTGAACAAAAAAGATCAAATGTTTCACTATTCTGGGCTCCCTCAAGGAGAGCCATTTTAAAATCAGGACTCTTTACAACTGTGGCTGTTTCATAGTCACGAGGGGATTTAATTTCCTGTGTGCTATCTTTAACACAATGGTTACTGCATTTGTCTTATATTCCTATCTGTGCTATATTAATGCAATCATTGTCATATAATTCAACTAGTGTGTCAAAAAATTGTGCACAGAGACATCAAACCTAGTGCGGCAGAGCAATTTATATCTCTAGGTTTAAAAAAAACTTAAAGTGTCTGAGAAAAAGGATTCTATCAAAGTCTAGCAATGTCTTCAGTTTGATAGGGACAAATTTTAAAACACAATGGATATTTAATTCATTACATCAACTAAATAAATAAGCCCACAAAAATAAAAGGATTTATAGCAAAAATGCAAATTGATTTTGAGCTTGATAGTCACTCCATGATCTGAGGATTTTTTTAAACTGATGCACACACATCTGTATATGGGGGTAAATTTTTTGACAACGCTCTTGCACTGCAGAGCCTTGCTTGCTGGGAGCACATATCGTGAAATGACACGTACACAGCTCACAATGTTCTGTCCATTCATTTTCGTGGACAGAAATTGGGGGGGGGGCGGGGGGAAAAAGGGAAGGGAAGGGAAGGTAGGAACAAGAGCAGACCATACAGCCCCTCGAGCATGGTTCCACCATTCATGGCTGATCTGTATTTCAACTCCATTTACCAGACTTTAAAAAAAAATTCGTTCATGGGATGTGGGTGTCGCTGGCAAGGCCAGCATTTTCTCCACATCCCTTGATAGCCTTACCTAACAAAAATCTATCAATCTCAATCTTGAAAATTTCAAGTGACCTAGCATCCACAGCCTTTTTGTTTGGGGGGGGGGTGGGGGGGGCGGACGGGGAGTTCCAGATTTCCACCACTGTTTAAAAAAAAGTGCTTTTGATTTCACTCCTAGCTGACCTGGCTCTAATTTTAAGATTATGCCCCCTTATTCTGGATTCCCCATCAGAGGAAATAATTTCATTTATCATTTTAAACACTGATTAGATCACCCTACAATCTTCTAAACTCAAGGCAATACAAACAAAGTTTATGCAACATGTCCTTGTAATTTAACCCTTTAAACCCCGTTATCATTCTGGTGAATCTGCACTGTACCCTCTCCACAGCCAATATATCCTTCCTGGGGTTTGGTGCCCAAAGCTGAACACAGTACACCTGATGGGGTCTGACCAAAAATCTGTACAACTGAAGCATCACTTTCTCACTTTTCAATTCCAGCTCCCTTCAGATAAAGGGCAACATTCCATTAGCCTTTTTGATTACTTTGTGTACCTGTGCACTGGCTTTTAGTGGTTTGTGTAGATGAACACCAGACTCCTTTGCTCCTCCACACCTCCGAGTCTCTCACCATTATGAAAATATTCCAAACTGTCTTTCTCCGATCCAAAGTGGATGACCTTACACTTCCCCACAATTAACTCCATCTGTTATAGTTTTGCCCACTCACTTAGTCTGTCTATGTCCCTTTGCAACTTCCTACTTCCATCTTCCATCTACACAACTTACTATAACATAGATTTTCTGAATAGGAGGCAGTTTCTTTGTTTGGTGGTCCAGGGGAGAGGACCGGGGCCAGTGGGAAGGTGAAGACAGAAGAACCTAAAAGAAACATGTCTGCTATCTGTGTGTTGGAGAAAGGGTCGGTTTTAAAAAGTGTTCTGCCTTTTTCAAGATGCTGTAAGGAAAAGTGCATGGAGATGGGGTACGGTGCTTGTGGTTAAAAATTTGTAATCATGAGCTTGCAAAGGAAGCACCTCTTCCATCGTCCTCTGCTAACCACACACAACACACAACACACAACACACAACACACAACACACAACACACAACACACAACACACAACACACAACACACACACTTGTGCCAGAGACCCCAGGAACACAAAACCAATAACAGAACATAGAGGAAGTGCCCTTTGTAGAGAATCTGGTCTCCTTCTACACACAGACAAGATACTTCAGCCCTTACACTATTTAAAAGATACAGGTCCTTAAAATCTCGTACTCAGTGTGCTTATTCCTTTCCAGGCTAGTTCAGAATCCTGCAGCAATTTTAGCTTCTAGCCTTCAGGGCTTCATTTGGCTGTAGTTCCTCCAATTAACTGTCCTAATCTATGACTAATGACTTCTAATTATTACTGCAGATGTCAACAAACCAACAGGAATTTTTTTTTTGGAGATAAGGCATCCCTTTCCACAAAAGATGTTAGGTTTTCTTGCATCAACAACCCCTCACTGACTGTATTGCTAGTTTAACTGAACTTTAAAGGAATATTCTATTAAAACACGTACAATACAGTGAACAGCTTGGGGGGGCTCTACGAATCACGATTGATAACTTGTTTCTATTTTGATTAAACCACGTGCTGTGTGGGTAGCCCTATAGATATAGACCAGCAAGATATGATTCAGATCTCAGTTTCAACTGCCACCAAAGGGGAAAGTTTGGCACTTTTGGCTGCTGCATTCGAAGAGTAGGGTGAAGAGGGGAGGGTTTGGGCAGGAGACGATGGGAGAGCATCAGGCCAGTAAAATATGTCTCTTTCTGTACCAGCCAACCACTATGATTATATTCGCAGAGCATATGCTTCTATGATTCTGCTTCCCATCCATGGAGGATGTCATAGATGCAACAGAATGAAAAGAGGGAGAATTTCTTTTTTGTGGAGAAAAGGAAGTCAGGTGGCCGATTACCTACATATGTTTACATAATAAAACAAACGCCCTTCTACCAGTAGTGCTGAGATTTAACACATCTGCTTGAAAACAAAATACGAGATATAGTGTACATTATATAAAACAAATGAATTGGTTAAAAGGTAGTTACTTAGATTTTGGGGTACTGGTGAGGAGACAAAACATGCATGAACCCCTTCATTAGCACAGCCACTTTGTAATCACCCACTATTCAAGAAATAATTAACACTTTTGCACCATGTTAAAAGACCAGGACACTAGTTCCTAATAACTGCATAAATATACAAGTACTGATTACATCAAACATCCCACAGCCCTCTGTTCTGCAGACAGTATACACAAACCTCAGTCAATCCAGCCTTTATACGAGTGCTAGCACAACAAAAAAGCAAAACAAAGAAAAGTCAGGTGACAGAGGAAAGGAAAGAAAATGTAAATTCAACAGAAAAAAAAAATCAAAGAGCAACAAAAAGAAAAAATTTGAAGAGAACTAAATGAACAAACAGTTTTCTCAATCCATATCATCACACTGTTATTAAATTAGGTCAGGTGACTTTGAGACAATTTTATTAGTGTCATATATGGTCTTTCAATTTAAAAATCAATTCCCCACTGTGCCTCCATGCAGTCAGTCTGCCCTCACCCAGAAAGGGAGACAAAGCTTAGCTCGGGACTTTCCACAGTTGGCACCAAAATCGCTGCTGGTCAACAGGGAGCCCACGTGTGCTTAGAGTGGAATAAAGCTAGAATGTCAGCTCTTTCTCCAGACACGGGGTTGCTCAGCTGTCTAAAGCTGTGTCGCCCAATTGCTGAGTTTACAGCTGACCAGGGCTGTCACGCCTGAAGCTGACAGGCTGGAGTGTCAAACAAGCTAAGGACTCGAATCTGCAATCTGGGGAAAGGCATGCTCTTACTGTCACCATACTGGTTTAGTCAGGTATTGACTTTAACTTTGTAACTGCTTTTAAACTTACATACACTTAAAACCGTACCAATTCTGTTTAGTGAGATTTAATGGGCCAGAAATCGCGCTGGGCGGCAAGTCAATGCTCACCGCAGTTCCTGCGAATTTAATTAACAAAAATACTTATTGCGGGCTCTGCGTCCAATTGCTTGAATTTGAACTCTAAACAAAATGTGCGCTATCAACCCAGCCTCTGAGCAGCGTGAGTTGCCGTGCGGCTGGAAACGTCAGAGGAGAAGACATGCCCACAAAATGTCAGGAAGAGAAGTCACGCCCACAGATTCAGGCAGCATTGCTCAAACGGGCAAGCAGACTTCACTCATTTAAAGTTAGTATTCTAGATGTCATTGTAAATAAAAATTTAATTTTTTTAAAAAAAATAAAAAGCCAAAGAAATAATTGAATTAAATTAAAGAGACAGAAGGGAAAAATAATTTTCTTTAATTTTTTTTTTTTAAAAAGGACCAAAAACTATTAAAATAAGGAGTAATATGAGACGCCACATTTTTAAAAGTTAATTTTTAGTTGTTTGGCAGTCATTAAGACTAACCGCGCTTTTAAAACTTAGTTTAGACCTGGTATTTTTAAGCATACCTGTTTGGGTGGCGTAATTAGTTACTTGCCAGCTGAGCAGATAAGCAAGTTTGCGCTTTTTCAATGATTTCTCTGATTGCAGTGTGCGATGGCCCTTTAATTTGAAGCTGTCATATCACTGGCGAACCACTAGGAGCAAGTTCACGATTTCCGTACTTTTACTGCACATGTGCAAATGCGGGAACTTGCTCCTTCAATTCACCATTAAAACCGGAGAGTGCTATTTCGCTCCACCGTTATTTTGGGAGCGATTTCTGGCCCAATATTTTAGTAATGAAATCATTACACTGTATTACAACTCCATTTAAAAAATATCAACCTGGCTCAGCATACATACAATCTGGATATCATGTATCCGTTACAATTTTAGGCCACTCAGCCATATTTATCCAAGATAGTATCCCAGAAATTTGTAAATATTGATCTTAATGTTTTAGTTTATAAATTTTGTAACTTACTAGCGTTTCTCACAAGTAGTTTGGAGTGTGGAGCACTGTTGAGATGCTAAAATAGACCTGTGTTTAACCTGGCCAGTCCCTTTTGACCATTGCTTCGTTACGTCCTGTGGAGAAGTGGTTTAAATAGCCACTCCTGAGATCAATTAGATGCTAACTGCTGAGGCAAGTTTCTATAGATTGACAGCTCTGGTAAATCCCTTTAGGAAAGGCCAGATTATCGAGGTCAGAATAAACAGCAGGAAATAACTGGCTTTCTTACTCTCTTATATACTTTGAACGCTTTTAAGTAATCACATCTGAAGTGTGGCAGATACACATTAAATACAACACAATATAGAGAGATATATACTGAATTACCATGTAATTTCATGACTTTCAACAACTAAACTAAACTTCTAAACTGAATTTAAAAATGATCCTTTCCATGCATCAAATCTCACTTAACCAGACTTTTTGGAGCTGATTTTTTCCTGCTTTATTCCTGGGGTACACTTATTTCCCAGGTGCAAAGCAAGGTAAAAGGGAGGGAGGGACCTGTAATGCTGGCTTTCCGCACCTTTGTGTTGCCCACGTACTTCCAGGGGGTTCCCCGAGGGAGTTTGCTCCCAGTCTATTCTCGGAAGATCTAAGGAGGCTGGGAGCAAAATCCTGGAGGCAGTGAAAAAAGTCCTTTTTACAGGGCCAAGATGACAACCATGAGGGCTGGAGGCCTTCTAGTTGCTGATTTTGGACAGCTATCAGAAGGCCCTGAAGTTAGTGGCCGTTACCTGTACGCTGTGCTTGATGTTTCTCCCTCGCTTCTGGGTACACGTCTGCACTGAGGGAAGGTCAACCCATGCAGAAAGTTTGAACTCCCCCCCCCCAGAAATACAGGCAGCTTCATGTCAGGTCAGATGGAGTGCACTTCAGGTGTACTTTGCCTGACTTGTGCCCAGGTAGGGTGGAGGTGGAGTGGGGAAGGAGGAAAATCGACCCCTACATTTCATAAATTTTTGACGGAATTTTCACAAAATGCCCACCACAGTTCTGTGGCTATTGCAGTTCTTGTACTCAATGAATGTGGAGAAGGAGATATACAAGAATTTTCCCTCATAAATTAAAGTGTCATCCTACCTATGGATAGAAAGCTTCGTATACATAAGATATATGCCACACTTCCAGAAACCAATTGGTTGTGACTGAATTACCCATTTCCACACATTCACAGCAATGAGGGGGAAACAAAGCCCTTTGTCCACACGGTACAATTTTCTATGAAGTGCATTTATCTTCCTGTTCTGCTCCTTTATTTGTGTCATTTTCTTTTTATCTTCACTGACATGCGTTTAACATTTAGAGTCAGCTTGCTGTAAATTAATCTTCAGGCGCTTTACAATAGGAAATTTGCTAGCAGCAAATCAGTTTCGTAATCAGAGCTTTTTGTTGTATGGTTATAGGGAATCAAGGTTGCCTAGCAACATGCCATATTGTTTCCAGATAAACCTCATTATGTATGTAGTCTGCAGGGAAAGGATTTGTGTTTGAAGTATTGTCATCAGCGTGGAAATTCTGCAAATGACCCATTTGCGCCACAAACCTGTCATTTTGACAATAAACTAGTCACTTCTTGGTTTTTAAAGAGTTGCCGACTTCATAAACAACATTTAAGAAATCATTTCTTGTTTGGGGAAGGAGTAAAACTGGGAAGGTTGTGCACAATTAGCCAGCAGCGCAGCGAAGTGTTTTAATGCAATTTACATCACTGAGTTGTGCGTTTATAAGAAATACTTTCATTAACATAGTGCCTATTTAACACCCATCGGGATAACTACTAGTTTACTTCTACTGACTCGGTAAAACTAGGCTGAGATATCAGGTGGAATAGTGATCTATCAGAATACTTCCAAACAGTCTTAGATTTTAGTAGAGCCATTAACTCTAGTATGTGTAGCTTAGACTTGATGCAGTACGATTCACTTTAGATATGCAGCATGTGTGTGCATTCTAGACAGAGAATTCTGTCTAGAATGCCTGCCTTTGGGAATTGGTTTCAGGAGAAAGGAGAGGAAGAACATGCATTAATTAGTATCTTTAATGTCCTCAGGATGTCCCAAACTGCTTTACAGCCAAAGAATCATTTTTGAATCGTAGGCCCTGTTGTTTATAGGCAGTCTTTATGAACAGGTAGAATTCCCGGTACTACCTCATGGCATATTAATTTTAGAAAAATAAATCTGGGGTGAATTTTGTTTTCAAGATAACTGTTGTCACTGCTGGAGAAGGAAACATTTTTCCCACTTCTGGCATTGAGTGTCAGCATCAGATTCTCCCAGGTCAGTTATATTATGGGTTAGATACAGGGTACAGCTACCATCTTGCCCCAATAACAAGCCTAGAACCAATTTTAGAAGAGCATCCCTCCTACATCCAAGGGAAATTACCATTTTCCTTGCAGCCACACCAGCTCCCTGAGCTAGACTGGTTTCCAGTAGCAAATTATGGGTAGTTTTGTGCCGTGGACTCACTTCAGTTACAGATCTTGGAACTGGCAGAGAGGGAGTAGACGTCTACCCCATCTGTTTGGGGTGGGTTGGAATCCAGGTCCACAGGGGAAAGGACAATGTTCCAACACACTGGATCCTATAGACAGGTTCCTAGCTATCTTAATAACCAGGTTAACAGAATTTCTTAGAAAATATCGCCTGGAGTTTCTGCAGGGATTCTTCAGATTTCCCACCGTAACTTTGGCGGAAACCCCCGAGAAATGGCATAAATGGCCGTTTCCACTGATCTCCTGCCAAAGTTAGAGGGAAATTGGGGAACCCGCATACAAATTCTACCTGCATTTAGAAATGCATATGAGCACTTTTCGTAGTAATACAGTACTCAGTGGTCAGATCTTGCTTTTACATTTAGAAGATGCAGCACAACCAAAATTTTAGTTGAGGTATTCTTTGGCAGTTCTCACTGCATCAAGTATGCCAACATTTTAGTCTCATTCCTGTACTAGCAAACACTAGGGGAACTAATATAGGAAAGAACTGGACAATACGGTTTGAAATAACCACATTTTAATAAAAGATGCAGTTGAAGCATATTGGAGGTCGTTGCAGTAAAGTTTAGTACTGAAACAAGCCAATACAAAAGTACAGATTACTAAAGTTGATCAACGCTTGACTTATTAATGAATCGGTGAACAATTTAGAAAGTAATTCTGCACTCACCTTTCAGAATGTAATCTGTCAGCAAGCTTGGCACTCTCTCACTATCTTCCTTCATTGCCTGAAGGACTAAAAGAGGATGCCATCAATTAGATTTTCAAAACATGGTTTTCCCAACTCAGGGAATGCTTTTACAGTTGAGCAGAGAACCAAAATCTTTGAGTATTTAAAATAAACAGAAGGGAAGACTGAACCTCCATCAGTCATAATTCTAAAGTGCACAAATCTGCACTTCAATGGAAGTGGCTTTGAATGAATGAGCCACATCAGTAATATTTGTGTGCTTGCTACTCCAGCAACAGAAGATCCATTAAGCTGCTCGTAGATTCAGATTTGGCCTCTGAATACCTGGCCACTTTTGAAGACTGGAGGCTTGTAGTAAAGATCAAGGGGTATAAATCCATCTCGGACGGTAGCGAATTGACAGCCCGTTTTGCACTCCACCAGATATTCATTTCCATTCACTTCAATGGAAAAGAAAATCAGGCGGATTGTAAGACGGGCTCTCGATCCCCTATCGGAGTCTCCAGTAGTTAAATAGGACGGAAAAGTACTGCGCTATCCATTTACAAACCGCAGCCGTATTAAACGATGCCCAAGAAGACTGAGTAACCTACACCACCGTATAATTAAAAAGTGCCAGAAGATCCTGCAATCAATTGTCAATTAAATTTTAAAGCTTGTGGGTGCGAAATTGGACCCCGATGCATGTATGTTGCTGAGCACGAATACAGAGGGAATTTTTTTCTGTTCCCAGCAAATCATTCTCATGAGTATAAAAGATTGCAATTATAATTCACTAGAAATAATGACCTTCCCTCAGTGTTTTGGGAGTTAAAAACCAGTCTGAGGATGAATTTGCATTTTATAAAATTACTATTACTCACTTTTGGTCAAGATTTGAAGATCTTCTACAGATGGAGGACCAGCCTTCTTCTCATAAGGAATAACCGTTGTCAAATACTGTCACAAAAAGAGTAAAATAGATGAGAGTGATCTGCCATGTGTGACATTAATATACATTTGCTAATACAAGTTGGATTTATTCACCAATTGTGTGCACATCTCCACTGGCTGCAGGCTAAAGCCAGCTGGGAGAAAGACGCTGGGATAGCTTCTGGTAAAGTCCAATCATACTGGACTCAATTGCACCTTTACATGCTTTTTACTCCGACGCTGGCAACATTAAATGTCAAACCTTCAAAACTCACCAAACACGCAGGTAAATAACAATCATACATCACAGATGTTGTTGCACCTGAAGAGCACAATAACAGACAGACAACATTCTTAGAGGATGCATTCCTCTGCACTGAGCAAACCATGTAAAAAGGGGATGGATGAATTTGTACGACACTTACAGACAGAGTCATCTTGACAGAATGAGGGGTGATCAGTTTAGTTTAGAAGACTGAAAAGTAGTACAGTATTTACAGTTGTGGAAAGATTCAGTGTTTATTTCTCAGTGAAATCTGTGGAATTGTGCCTCAAATTCTTAAATGCTAAGAGTTTACCTGAAACTGATCTACCAGTAAGCAAACAGATTGAGCTGAAAAATCACAATATTTTACCAAGACTGACTAGCAGTCATCCCATCTAACCACCTAATTAGTGGATTTGTTCATGGAAAATGTGGCAAGGGAAAATCAGTTCCCAATGGACTGTCTCGATAAATTGCGTCTGTCTTGTACTTAGGATGAGAATACATAATGATGGCACATCGGGTAGATGTAAAATGTACATTCCTAGTTAAACCTGTTTGAGAGCAATCAGCATGCGACTACAGAAAAGACAATGGAGTAATTAGATTCTGCTACACCTGCACTTTTACGCACACACAGGGAACTGATCACAAGACTTCATGGGATGTCTGAATGTTTTACATGGGCACTGGTGTAATTTATTTGAGCTGCTGGCAGATAAGAGTAGGTAGAAATGACAATAGTTAATTATGTAAACTCCTCGATCATTCATGTCACACTAATTAACTGCAGTGTCAAAAAGGTGGTTTCACTTTTATTCAAGAACATCAAAGGATGCTTGCTGTGGGGAAAAAACATCATCTAGAGAACGCCATGTCCCCATTTCGCAAATCCTGCAATAGAACTTGTCTGCAAATGTCTTACTTCTTGTTTAAGTTGTATAAGGCCCAATCTAGGTTAGATGTCAGGAGGTGGTTCTTTCCCCAGAGAATAACTGACCTCTGTAACAGGCTGTCAGCTCGTGAGGTGGATGCCAACTTGCTGAATTCCTTCCATCGAGAGTTGGACCTGTTTCTGACTGGGGCAGAGTTCACCCCTTACAAAAGGTAGGTAATGCAGAATTATGAGGGCCTGAGTGATCTCTTGGACTAGTTTTGATCGCCTACGGGTGGGAGAGGAACTTCGAGATTTTTTTCCTGGGTTTTTAAATCTGTTTTTCTGCATCGCCCAAGAGATCACGTGGTTTTGGGTGGGGTGGAGAGTGTACATATTGTGCTTTCACAATTGTGTGGGACAGGTTGGATAGACCAGAGTGTCTTTTCCTGTCTGTCATTGTCCCTAAGTTCGTATTATTAAAGAGCAGTATACAAGTTGAAGTTAGTCTTTCATTTCAAAGATTGCACAACTCAAAAGTATGGCAAGAATGAGAAGGTCAAACATTTTTCTCAAGTGAAACAAAATTTAGAATTTACACTGTTATGTACTTTTCATTTTAATATAATGGCTGTTAGAGTTATAAGGCATGGCTGGTTCAATGAAAACAGGTCCTAATGCTTTCTTTTGGAAGGGGAGTGTCCTTAAATGTAGATGTATTTTTTCCCTGTTTTCCTTGGTTTCCATCTCCCTCATACCACCACAGTTAGGAAGACGTGTGGATGACCTGCTCCCAGACCGCTACCTGATTGTAACCACCAGCTAGCAGATTTATGAGAATGACCTGGAGCGGTTCTTTATCCTTGATGTTCCTAATGGGGAAATTCCTTACCTCTGCTCAGCATCTCCTCACTATGCTAAATCCAGGAAAAATTTCTTCACACAAAGGGTTATGAGACTATGTAATGTACTTCCCCAGAAGGCCATAGATGCAGAATCAACAGAGAGCGATAACTACTCACCTGGGAAGAAAGGGTATAAAGGGATTTGGAGAAAGGGCAGGGAACTGGGATTAAGATGATAAAGAGCTGCTACAGCTCGAAGGGTCAAATGGCAAACTTCTATTCCTATTTGTTTTCAGCGCAAGTCATTGGTACATTGATGCTGTAGAGATGGCGTGACGTAGGTGATGGGGTAACAAGGATCATGATATACAAACTGCAATCATACCATTTGATCCCAGGCATCGTCAGCTCCTACAACTTAGTAAAGAATGAAAGAGTTGGATTTCTATAATACCTTTCCCATCCTAGGGGCATCCCAAAGTGCTTCCCATCCAATGAGTTACTTCTGAACTGGGCAAGATAGGTGGAAGACTTTTTGTTGGCTGTTCTCTTGTGGAGAAAAGGTTTACAGCCACTAAAGGTCTAGAAGTAGAGCTGAGTTGTGGCGCCAATTCTAGTCAGTGGATCAGGTAAACTAATCTGTTATTTTTGTCCGTCGGTGCTATCTCAGGACAGCTTTGACTATCTACTGATGCTTTTTGTAAACCTTCAGCGTCCCCTTTCCTATTAAAGTTCACCAAGTACTGAATGCTTTGCCACAGGGAGGAGTTGAGGCAAAGACCACTGCACCTTTTAATGGGAAAATGGATACATAGAGGACTATATAAGAGTTTTGGACTGCTCCAGCACAGATACGCTGGCTCAACTGACAATGAGGCAAGGTAACAAGCTCAGTAGATCATGGTCCAAGACTATCGTGCCCATTACTTGCTGCTGAATTGAAGAAGTCGCATAAGTTCCACAACTCACGGATGCAACTATTACTTTATGGATTATCAGACTCTACATGGATCTCCCATTGGCACAAGAATCTTGTCTAGTAAACTTGGTGGAGGCCAATTTCATCGGAGAACATCCTTTGGCAAATATCTCCTTCTTCACGAGTCTAACCTTCTGAATCACCATGGAGGCTGCCAGAAGTTTAACTAACGATTTCCAAACCGATTTTGGATACATAGTACTGTATATGATGGAACACGAAAAAGGATGGGAAAAGACCACCCCGTCTATCAAGCCTGCCACATCTAGACATGGTGTACATGGGCTGCACCATCAACTGAACCCCCAGTCTTACAATATTCTTGGAAAGGCAAAAAATAGACAATACCTGAGTCTAATTTAGGAAAACTCTGGGAAATTCCTTTCTGATCCCCAAAGGCAATTCAGCAAGCTCTAGGATGTCACGGTACCTCATGAGTTTCACTAATTCCAGTTTCCATAACACGAAACGTCCTCCTCACTTAGCAACGTGTCTAGTTCCTTTATGAAGGTCTGCCGAGAACCAATTACTGCATGCTTTGGTAATCAATGATCTCTGTGAAAAGGAATACTTTCTGGCATCCAAACTAAGTCTTTGCTTGCGTATTTTATACTCATGCCCGATCATTCTCCCATCCCTATCCCCCTGGACAGATTCTATTCCCAGATGATTTTCAAATTTCATTCTGGACCTTCAGGATTACCATGGAATCTGCCAGGAGTACACAATATCTGTACTGATTTTTGGCATATAGTTTCCCTGCAGTTTATCCTGAGAAGAGTGCACATGACTTCAGGTGAACATAATGCTGGAAGATTCCTAAGCCATAAATCCTTGATGTTAGTCCTCAAGGGATCCCTTAAAAATTCAGTAATCAGTCATCTCCATTGACAATGTGGTCCGTGAGTACTTTCATAATATTAATGTTGTAATTAATGAATAGCTTCTAGAAAGGAAATAACTTGACATGAACGTAGGGGCACCTGCCTACTCCGAGCCATCAGAGTAAGAGTCAGCAGGATCTTCTGCGGTCTCTTTAAATAAGAGGAGATCATGAACCCTGTGACAGCATAAAAACGTTTCAGCTTGGACCTCTGCAAAAAGGGCTCTGGCGCCACTGACCTTTGTATCATCTACAATATCGGACACAGAAACGGTGTGTATGCTCCAATAATTCCAAAAGAGAAACCATCAGCCTTGGCTACTTTGACTGGAAAATCCTGAAGGAAAAAGAGGTCAATGACGCTGATGGTACAAAAGCATGTCCTAATGGAGCAGATAGTGGGGAACGGAGATTTCATACACAAATAATAAGAAGCAAATTTTAGGTGCTATTTGCAAACGTTTAGAATCTCCTTCACTGTCTTAGAAGTCCATGCTATCGACAGGCACTTCAAGTAAATTGGTCTACTGGATGACCCAGCATATGTAGCCAAAAACTGGATGATGTCTTGCTTGTTTTGCTGCACTGATAAGGAGTGTGATAATAACTGCACAGACAATAACTTACACTGTAGTCACCGCAGCTGTAGCTAGGTTTATGCTTGATACAGCGCTGCAACTCACTGCAGAAACCTGTCCCACTGCTAAGATTTTCAGTTTTGCTCTTTTTCTTACTGGCGCACATTACATAATAGTCTTGTGCTTCCACTATAGTACCATGCAGAAGTATCCCTCTTTTGTGCTCGTCCTTCTTTCATTATTTATTCTGGGGATATGGATGGCGGTGGCAAGGCCGGTACTTATTGCCCATCTCTAGTTGCCCTGGAGAAGGTGGTGGTGAACCTTCTACTTGAACTGCTGCAGTCCATGTGGTGAAGGTACTCCCATTGTGCTGTTAGGTAGGGAGTTCCAGGATTTTGATCCAGCGACAATGAAGGAATAGCGATATATGTCCAAGTCAGGATTATGTGTATCTTGGAGGGGAACTTGGAGGTGATTGTGTTCCCATGCTCCTGCTGCCCTTGGTGGTGGAGGTCGTGGGATTGGAAGGTTCTAATTCATTAGTCGCTGAGGCAGTGATGTGAACTAGAAAGCTCAGCTGCCCAGTCTCTTCTATTATTATTGCATATTGGTAATGTACCTTCTAATTTCTGACTAAAAAGGGCCTCCATAAATTGTAATTACTGAAAGAACAGATCATGCACAGCATGTAGCTTTCTTCACCACTAGGTGGCGCCATTTCACGGAAAGGCAACCAACCAGATAAACAATGTTTATACCTATTTCATGTAGTCTGTGGGTATAATTTTAGTTTCCTGTAACAAACTCTCCAAGACTTATAAAACATGGCTCTATAAATCAAGATGTTAGGTTTGTTATAAAGTCAAGAATTAGGTTTCGTCCTGGAGAATTTATTCTTAGGTTAATTAATGCTTGAACTGAGTTCCTTATATACAGCTAGTTATTTACTGGTGGCTATTATCTTATCACTGGAGCATCTCCTATTCATCAAGGGAAGAGTCAGCAATAACTAAAACAAGACTCATCGTGATGACATAATGAATACTCGCTATTTTAAGAGACTGTCCTGAAATCACTATTGCTGGCAGTTAATATGTAAAAAATGAAAAATCCCTGCATTAATGCGTGGACCAACTCTAGAAAAGCATTTTAATTTTGTTGGTTAAACACAGAAATGCTGTACATAAAATATACACACCACCTACCCAGCATATGATCACAAATGAAGCAAGCAGTAACCACATGAAAAAAGGTGACTGGAAGGGAAATAAAAATATAAACCATACAAGGCACCTGTTTTTCACCACCTGAGCTTCCAAATGTCTGGCGAAAGCCATTCTGAATGACATTTGAGAGTCCCTCCATGCTGAAACGCTGAAGCAGCAGAAAGCAGAAAAAGGACAGAGAAAGAGCATATGAAAATCACAGGCTCGCAATCAACAGCACACAGCAGGGACAAAAGCAAGAAAATACAAGATGAGGACCAACCATAAAACACAAAGATGTTACCGCACATTAAAAGGTCACCTTTACACTGTTGAAAAATACGTTGTGTATCAAGTCTCAGTTAAAATCCTTCCACCAAATTTCATATATCCTGATTTGCAATTTATTTTTAAAAACAGAATTTTTGCAGCATTTGTGTGGAGTAATAATTGGAAATAAGATCATCAATGGGCGCAGCACCACATTGGCACGGAGGCACAATAAAACAGCATCAATTGATTTTCTAAAAAAACAAATGCAAGGGAACTTGGAAATTACACTGTGATGTTGCCTTACAAACACTTAACTAGTTTGTATCAAATTTCTTTGTCTGCTATTTTTATAATGTTAATCCATTTAAAATTAAATGGACAAAACTTCATACGATAATATTCCAGTGTAATTTTCAACTGCCTTGATCGAAAACACTCAAACACTTTGAAGCCAGCCATGTGATATATTAATATGAGGGGATCACAACTCATTTCTAGCAACCACATTTCCGAGTTGTCCAGCTAGCCTCACTTGGCAATAATAACAACTCATGGCTGGCCTGGACATGTTGACTATATCAGAAAAAGATTAGATAAATAATTTTATACATCCAACTTTGACGCAGAAATACTGTATTCTTATCTCTAAACATTTCCATTAATTTCCAAAATTCAAATAGTTTGAAGGAATTTTTAAGACTACGAAAGCAACAAAAACAGCTGACAGCAAAACTGGTAGAGATGAAACAGATATTTGTTTCCAGTTAACATTTTAAATAATTCAATTTAATTAGTTTAAGATAAAGCACACATTCTACATAGTATATTTTAGAAAATTTCACTGACCTGTCAACTACCATTTGTTCAAAAATGTTTCAACATGTGACTGATCATCTCAATGTCTCTCACTCTTCAAAAAAGCTTGGATATTGCAGCCTGTGCTTTAAGAGAGTGAGCTAACTGTGCCACACTGCCGTTGCCATGTGCTACGAGTCTTGCTGTAAATTGGCTGCACTGTAGAGGCCCACTGTTCTGCACTGGCACAGACGTTTTGGCCAGGATGCACGTATGGAGTAGTGATGCAATAGTGTTGCATCATACAATCACTACAGAAGGAATAGTGGTACACGTGATGACATCAAAGTGTGCTGTTACTGCTAGAGTCACGTGTTTGGCTCCAGGAAAACCAGCAGCAGCCAGAAAGACCCAGTAAGGAAATGTTGGTCTTACAATATCCAATAAGTTTTACGATTTAAACAGCCGACTCTACACTGCATTATTATTGTAATTTTTGAAGGTGTTCCAATCACTACCGGCCTGGGCATGGTTTTTAAAAAAAAATATGTTCTTGGGCTGAGGGTAACATGGGCAAGGCCACACTTATTACCCTGAGAAAGTGGTAGTGGACCTTCTCCTTGACCTGCTGCATTCCCTGTGGTGATGATGCTGGCACAATGGTGTTGGATAGGAAATTCCAGGATTCTGACCCATAAACAATGAAAGAATCACGATATACGTTCATGTCAGGATGGTGTGCAGCTTGGAGGGGAACTTGGAGGTGATGGTGTTCCCACAACATTGCTGCTCTTGTTTTTTTTTGGTGTTAGAGATCACGGGGGTGGGGGGGGGGGGGGAAGTTATCTGTTATCTATCAAAGTTATTGCTATCTATTTTTAAAGGGAGGGGGGTATGGGAAACACAAGGCGGCAAGAGTAAATAATATAATTTAAACACAAAATTAAATTACCAAATAATATACAGTATCTGAAATAGACTTGGAAACTCCAAGCAGGTTATTTCCTTTCCTATGCTTTGTAGGACATCAGTCTGCTGAACTTAATGGATGACAGATATCCCACAGCAAAAAAAAATCAATTATTTGAGGCTTCCAACTAAAGTCTTAAATTTGAGTCCCAGGAGTGCTGTCACTCAAACCTGCTTGCATTGGTCGAATGAGTTTTGCCAGTTCTCTGCAGGCTGAAAAGATGAAAAGCACTCCAAGTCAGGGAGAAGAAATTAAAAAAACATTACAGGAAAGGAACAGCAGGGAAAAGAAGCCTACTTATCATATCTATGATTTGAATTGGGTCTTTTTTCTTCGTTTTAGAAAGACTCAGAAGAAAACTATCTGCATTTTGGCAAGTTAGCAGGCAAGGACAAGTTAACAAGCTAACTGCTTTTGGTAAGTAATTTTTTGATAATGTCAAACTGGACAGGAGAGAACAGTCCTGGGACAATGCATCTCAAATCACTAAATGAGGAGTTTAAATAAAGTAATTCAATCATAAAAAAATCTAAAAATCTCTCTGGTAAGTATTGCAGCTATAAGACATAATTGCAAATCAATTTAGAAGCTTTTTCACTTGAAAAATAATACAAAGTCCTCACTTTGATGTAGGGTTGTAGCAGTGTTCACATGCACAGGGGCACTGATACAAAGTTATTCTTTCTCCTTCCAGCTTTTCCACCACATACTGCTAATTTCTTTGACAAGTTAATCCACTGAATTTGCTCAGTAAGGAAAAAAATGCATGTGGGTCTTGGTTTCTCTGTGTTTGTCGTCATTGATGTTGATAACAAAAGGTCCATACAGTTTTTGCAATGCTGATCTGTATGTCAACATGGGGAAAGGTCCATGGCCAGAAAATCAGATTTGTGATTATGTCTTTTAAACGACTCTGGACGCATGCGCCTGTGCACAGACAATTTCATTGCCTTTGGTGCCATGCAGCTTAAATAGGGAGGGTTCAGCACACTGGGAGCCCCAGCACCCCACGGAACAACATCTACTAGAAGCAGTCGTTGCACTTAACACCTTTATCTGGGCATTCATTCCCCGAACATAAAGAGGAAAATTATTTCATTTGGGTCCTGTAAATAAGTTTTTATCTCCTTAGCCGTCAGCCTGGCTGCATGCAAAACATTAAAGGGATAGAATCTGACAGCACAACTGATTTTGTGTAGGAGTTGCATATTCTCAAAGTGATCCATGTTGGAACATTAAAATCGGAGTTGAAATGATGAGAGTATTTGATAAAATCAACAGCAAAAGCATGTAGTTATATTTATATCTTCTGCTCTCATTATTAGTCTGTTGGAGGCAATGCCAGAAAGTGCATCTGACAGCCTGCAGTCAACTAATGGGATAGCACCATCTCTCCTGCCACTAGATCAAACATGACATTTTAAAATTACTGCTTTCTCTCCTGCCCCCTCCCTCAAGAAACTGTCCTTACTATGCTTTCTAACAATGCTGGATGTGATTAATCACACCCCACTTTAATTTTGCTCCTCAATAACATTCCTTCCACAAACAGAATGAGAAAAGATTGCCTCACACTCTGCAAAATAGTTTGTTGATTTAATATTTCTTGAATCAAAATAACTCACATGAATCACAGATATTGCTGAGAGGTATGTTCCTGTGGTAATCTAGTTATGACTCACCGTTCCAGGCATGTGACTTTTCTCCTGCTTTCCATTTTGTGGGCTTCCATTCTTTTGTTTCTTTTTCTTCTTCATTGTTTCCCTATGCTCCTTCTGTTTGTTTTGCACCTCAATGAGTATGGAGATGAAGCTGTTTTTCACCTCTTTTTCAAACTCCAACTCGTCACGCAATGCTAGCTGTTGAATCAGCTCCTCCGAGTAGTCTTTTATTGCAGTCTCAATTTCCTCCAGAAGCTCATTTAATTCAGCCATGGGCAATCGCTTCACACCTGAAAAAAAGGTTGAAGAGAAACACTTGACAGGTCAAGCACACAATAAATGGAATACGGAATTCTGTGACAGCTCACAGACTTCAAGATTTTAGTAATTTTGGAAAATCAAGTAAATCTGCCTTTGCATTACGAAACCATTAATTAGCATTTGGGAAAATAGGTATCATCTATAGTCATCCATTAAGGTTAAGGGAAAGCAAAAGATTGCCTTCAAGGTGAAGAACTACCTGATGAGCTTCCGTTCAACAAGCTGTAATCTAAATATTAACTGCATGCAATTATCCTCTCAGAACACACTGATCAGGTACCAAGAAATATGATTAACACATATAATTATGTGTCTAGTCACAAAACTACACGGTAGATATAAATGAGGAATGTGCTCATCCATCCATTCAGCAAGTGATGGAGGTAGTACGGTTTACTGCAATTTCCTTCCCTTAGTTTATGTAAACTTAATGCACAGTGATTTACGTAATCTGAAGTAAAAAAGGCATGTAACCCTTTGTGTGCTCATATACTTAAAGATACACATAAAAATGCTTACCCGTTATATTACTACATGAGCAAATTGCATACTCTCAATTTCCCTATGTAGCTTTTTTCTATTTATTTTCATCTTTTCTACAATCGACTGTCCCAGCTGCTCAACAAAGAATAAAACTAACAGATTGAACCCTCTAGACAACAGAAGATACATGCTGTGCCTTTCTTATCCTTTCCCTCGCCCCACAAAGCCAGATTTCCTGCATCTACTTTATTTCTTTATCTGGGGAGGAGTCATCTGAACAGTAGTGTTTCATATGGGTTTTCCCTCTTTTCCATCTACAGTTATGCAAAACCTTTCTTCCCTTCTGTTAATAGCAGAAGCATTAACTGGACTACTTATGCCTTTGATATTGTTTGAGATATTTAAAGAAGACAGGCTAGATTTTCCTCCCATTGACTATGAATGAGTGGAAAATCTAGTCCTGGATCTTTTAGTCAATAGAATATATGTAATTTAGTGGGGGAAGAGAGGATTACACACCCAAAAGAAAAAGGATGCTATTTAATTAGTGAACAGTAGATTCCATACTGTTTTATACACACACACACACACACACACACACACACACACAAACCCACACAATTTGCCTGTGTTGACTCCACCTACAGCTACAATCAGCTGTGAAGAGTGCCAATTTACAGATTACAGTTTGCTAAAATGAGCTGAAATGAAGAATGCACTGTTCGGGGTGTTTGAAGAATAGCTCAGACGTATGGATAGCCATGTCCTCTGGACAGTTCATTAGGCATTGGTCCTGACCACCGTTTCCAGCTCTCATCAGTGGCTTCTGGTAGATTTACAGCACTCCGTAGAGTTCAGAGTGGAGCTCAGGAGTAATTCATCCCAATGATTGATGTCAGGATATAATTTTAACTCCACATCACATGGTCACTCAATTGGATTTGATCTGCTTCAGTTAAAAAGATTGGGTGGGGTCTGTATGTGAACTGGTTCAAAGCATTTGGTCAAACCTCCCCAGTAAGGAGTTGTAATGATGACTAACAGATTCAACGATCTGACAGCCCTGGGCCAAGATCCTGCTTCTTGCCTATGATGCATTGCATAATAGTCATTGAATTTCAAAAATAATTCATTGTGAGAAGTGCTTCGACATGTTTCGATGTGATAACATGCTATAGAAATGCACGCATTCTTTAATTAAACCAGACTTTTTCCACACTGCAATCTTTCACATCATCTGCTGTGATTAATACACTAAATGACTAAAAACACTTGCGAATTGTGCAGACATGCCAGTTAAACACTGCTCGTTGCCAACAAGTCTGCTGTTGAAAGAGCAGCTATTCACTTTTTTCATCCTAAAGATTAAAGTCTGCCAAACATTATGAAATCTCAACTCCTTCCAACATTTTTAGATTTGGGAAGACAACTGTAGATATATAAACACTGAAACCATCAAACACCAAATCTCAACTCTGCATAAAACAGCTGTAAACATTGCTCAAAACTTGCAAAATTTGTAAAAATTTAATGAAAAGATCAGAAGGTGCTCACTAATTTAGTAATATGCACAAATCGAATGAGTGCTTTTACATTTGGTAGTTCTGTAATTTGGATTATAGGACAGCAATAAACATGCCTCAATTCCCTGCATTTACACAGGTCCTCTTATCCCGGTGGTCCCATCAAACCAACATTTATTTTCCCCCAGCCTTTAGTTCCATAAATCTAATTTGAAAACCACTCGCAATTTAACTCCCTTGAACTTTCAGCTAATTGTTTTCCTTTAATACCAGAATTTTTAAAGTTAGCACCCAACAGGCCAGTTTACACACTTGAATCTGAAAAAAAAAACCATCTGCTTTCATCAGCAAGACCAAAGTTTGCAGATTTGTTTTGTACTGCATTCATTTTTTTCTCCCAGAGCTATCAGTAATAGCGTCTGTACCCTGTGTGGTCACAGCTGTAACACTAAATTAAAACAGTTACTGCTGGTCATGCTGGAAGCAATTTCAAATAGCAAACTAAAAAGCCTTCTTTTGAAATTACTTTAAGAGCATTACTTGTGACTTTTATAAAGCTCAAATTGTGTTTTTTCCCCAGTTTTGCTGCCTGTTTTACGATACGCTACAAAAGGAACTCCAAAAAATAGGCAAGCTTGTTTTGAAAGCAAATATTAGTTTTCTGTTTAATACAAGACTGTACTTTGGCTATTTTGCAGTTTCCAAGATGACCTAGTGAAAGCCTCATAACAGGACTGCATCTATTCACAAGGTTGCACATCGAATCCCTAATTTCAAACTTGGTACAGCTACATTTATTTCTCTCATTCCCTTAAAAAAAAAGGGCCCTCCATACAACTACACAATTAAGAATGCAGGAAGGTGACCTCCTTCCTTGCTCCTTCTTCACTTCTCTCTCCCCCCTGCTCCTTCACTTTACGAATAGGATCTTTTCCTGTTAAAAAGTCTCTAGTCTCACCTTGAGCTAGACTTTTTAAATGGTACGTAAACAGCTTGGCGTGATTCCAGTCAACACAGCCATGGTCAGGAACTGGTTGTGTAGGTAATCCCAATGAATAAGTGTTCTACTCATTCATGGTGCAGCACACCTGCGCACTAATGCACAAGACTGTGGACATTTAAATAGAAAAGGGTCCACTGTGGGTGGTTTGCATGTGATGCAAATTAATTCTCAGCGCAAAGCTAAAATGTAGAGTACGGCTGGAATTATTTTCTGCATCTCTAGCAGTGAAACAGAACATTTATGTTTCAACTAGCATTTGAGCACAGGGACACAAAGCCACAACTTCTGAATTCTGTGGCATAGAAAATTTAAAACTCGACAATGGCTGCGTACATAAGAGCATTCTTGTATTGAGTAGTATTCACATATATTTTTCTCCCTTTCCCATTCTTGGCTAACCCAGTGCCATTCCTGGCTGAGGATGAGCAGATAATATGCTAAAGTTTAGCAGCATTACAGGAAAAAACCCAAGGAAGACGCAATCCTTTGTTTTATACTTGGTGTTGTGACATGCAGGATACAGCCAGAGGCAGCTGTAAGAATGAAAAATATCTCATGAAGGCCATCTCGTGTAGCATGGGGCTCAGTTCTACTAATGCCAGAAGCCCTCTGGGTATTTTGTCCAAGTAGCCATTCTTTATGCATGAGCCTGTATTTTTTGTGAATTTGCAAATATGTATATTCCTGCCAATGAAAACAGACCCATATCCTTGTGAAATAACGGCATAGCCTATTTTATTCCATTGGAAGCGGATCTACAATATAGCCCGGTTCTCTTGCTGCTAACTAAGCCCCCTTTATGTGCTGGAAAAGCATATACGGTAGGGTAAGGAGTCAGCTGGCTTGGCAACACACAAAGTGGCAGATGAAACTTCACTGCTGGCAACAGCTGTTGCTTATAGCTACCACCAGTGGCACTCTGCGGTCAGAGCTACCAGGCAGTACCCCCTTTCAAGGGAAGTTTTGGTGCCTCAGATGGCAGCGGCATTTCTCGGTTTACTTTATAGGGTTGCCTCAACTCTACAGAATAAATAGGGTATCAGTAAGTACCTATTACAAGGTTCTGTGACCCAAATAAACACACAATACTGATATGTTTATTACATAACTAGTAGAAATTTCTTATGCGTAGACCAATAAATGGTCAGGAACGCATTACAGCAATCTAAATGCATGAGCAAAGCAACTCTATTTAAAAAATGTTTAAAACCACTTAAAATAGACTGCCATGCCTCATGGCTAATAAATATCTCAATATTAACAAAATAAAGCAACAAGCATACCTAGTGTTATTTCTGGCAAAATCAATGGCTGCTATGTTAAAACTCCATTTAAACATATGGAACATAAAATGAGCTGCAGCACTAATTGATATTCTACAGACCCTGTTTTTAGTCATCAACGGGAAAAAAATTGGCTCCATTCTGCTTGGAGCACTGCCTTTTAAAAAACACATTACATAGATAATGAGTATTTCTGTCACCATCTGGCATGGTGGCTCTCTTTGGAATACAGCAGGGAAGAATTATAATATTTACAGCTTAAGGACTCTAACTAGCAACAGTATTTTAGCAGGAGGCTAGAATTATGACAGGTCCGTTGCAATGGAACGGTATTTGGTTTTCTCCTGACAAAGTGCTATCAGGAAGTGTCATTGAGTGAGCTGCTCAAAGAATTTAAACATTTTGAATGCATTTCACGCAACATGGAAATCACAAGTTTGCTAAGTCTTCTGATATGATCTACTGAAAAGATTTGGACCCATGTGCTCTGTGCTGATAAGTTCTGCAATTTGGTACAATCTCCAAATAATTTGAAAGTGATGATCAATTTATCCTTTTTGCTTTCATGAGCTTCACTCACAGAAGAAGCCAAGTCTAGTGACGAGACAGTTAACATGCAAGTGATTTATAGAGTCGTAAGTCACACTCCAAGCAACAAATGCAAACTATTTAATTCTAAGATCTTGCAAGTGACTTGTAAAGATGGCGCTGAAATTTCTGAAAGGCAATTCAAGAATATTTTACAGGATTTCTACAGGATATCTGTAAATATTTTGTATCTTAAATACTATTTGGGAGGCAACTCAGATTGCCAATACATCTCAAAAGAAATTTCAGATGAATTAAATGATTGAAAGTATTTCAATACATAGCGACACCCCCAGGTGTGATCATGCTTTTGATAACTTGGTTCACCTATCTTGCAAATTTGTCTCATGAAATATGTGTAGAACGTCTTAACATTAACAAAAATTAACTAAAAAGTTACAATTTTATAGATATCTCACATTTAGTAAGGTAAGGGAAGTGCTTTTGGGAAAAAAAAGTCCTAAGTCAGGTGCGAGTCTGAGGCCCAAATTAAAGCATGCTTGTTCTTTTAAAGCATTTGATTGCTGTAAAAAGTATATTCAAATATATTAATTTTTATCATTTAACTAATACATTGATATAATGCTAATGGTGAATATTACTACCTAGAAAGAACAGCTGATTTCAGTAGGCAAGGATTGTAGCATCCCCCTCTACATCATTCAGTTCCTCCACCATCCATGGATTCATACCTTTCCCATGTTGCATCAATCTGCTAAGCAGCTTGTTTCATCTTGTGGTGCATGTCCCCACTGACCATTTATTTTACCCAGTTATCTCACTACACTACATAAAAAGCACCAATTGGATAAGCAGTATCATTGTCTTTAAGAATCCACATGCATTTAATTACAATGACATTGAGAATTTCTTAAGGGGGACAGGAAACCCAGTGTCAGAACTGGTAACAGCATATTGCTCATTGACATACTTACTGCATACATCAGTAGAGCAGCTCTTCAGGCTACCTGAAGATCTGGCACATTGAGCTTCCAGCAAGCTGCTCTGCGACCCATAAAATGTTGGCACTCCTCCCGTATAGATGAAAAGCATTTTTTTAATTAAATAATATTTATGGAGGGGAGGAGAGGGAGTATTTTAGATTAAAATTACTTGCTTAGCTCCTCCCCCATTGTTATTCTGTAAAATACAGTCCAACCGTGACTGTGCCAGTCCACGCCGAGACCGACCTTTGGGCACTGGTCCTCGGTGAGTAGTTGCCAGAAGGTTTATAGGAATGGCCATGGTTAACTTGGTGGCTAATATGTCTTCCCCTCTGGGATGTGCCAACTCTGTAAAGCACCTTAAATGACGCAGTTGGGATCAGGAAAGCACCCTATGGAAAAGCACGGTTTTGAACCTGCATCCTAAGACTCTGTACCACAGTTCAAAAGTTTTGTATCACTAGCCTCCTAAGAATTCACAACTTTTAACAGTATTACAATTTGAGGTTATAGCTCCTGCTCTTTTTCCCCATAATGTTCTCTGGTCTCAGTGGTAAATGTGTGATCACTTTCACAAAATAGGTTCTAAATATTCATTCCACACATGAAAAGATTGATGCTAGTAGCTTCTCTGGACTATGTAATAATAAATCAATAAAACATTAATATATTACTCCTTTAAATCAATTTATTCCATGGAATATAATTATTCTGTTTGTCCTCTACAAACAAAAGCAATCTGAAGCTTATATTCTGACAAAAACAAGAGGAAATTACTTTTTGCTCTTCTCTTATTACAGGAGTTGAAAAGTAATCTGAGTATTTAAGTAACCTCTTCAGAAATGATTAAAAAATGTCTGTATCGAAGGCTATCCAAATGCATATTGATAAATCTCTTCCAAATGCAGTACAGCAAGAGATCAGTTGTGTGTTCTGGCATCTTAGCTTAAATAATACTTTCAGTTTAGTCTGTGAGGGTTCTTTGTTCAACTCAGTATGCTAATTCTCCTCTGATATGCTCTGAGCATAAAAAGTAGACACGAGAAGCATTTGCAATGTTGTCCAAGTCTTCTTTAAGGCAATCTCTAAAACTGGGCAGCTGACGATCAGAGTAAGTTGTAGCCATGGAAAGTTTATAACTCAATGAACTGGATAAAAATGGGAAAAAAAAATCAATAAATTATAATACCTGTGGCTTTCCATGCATTTTAATATAAATGATGGATATTTCACAGTTCATGGAGATTCCTTGAGGCTGAGTTTTACTTTTTTTTTTAAAAAAAATTGTATTTTGTTCTAAATAACCTGTACTGTAAGTTACAGGGCCACTGGTTTACTCTGACTAAATTAATCAAGTTCTGATTTTACTACATAGGCTCCAGGATTTTTACCAGTATTTTGGGGATCGCATTCTGCAATTCAGCCATTTACAGTTAGAGCCATTGGTTTATAGTGACTGAATAATCCATCATCATATGACAAAAATGAAAATCCACCCAAGAGGAGGAGGGTTGAAGGAATGCAGAAAAGTCAGCACCAGTTGTTCTTGTGCACCTTCCAGTGGCAGAGGCCTGAAAGTAGGTTATCTGCTTTGCCACAAATGGTACATACCTGTTGATGGGGGTGGGGGGAAGTGAGAAAGAAAAAGTATAGGCAATTTTGTCAACTGTCACTCTGCTGTTGAAAAAAAACTACCCTCACTTAATCTCACATGTGAAGGATGTAGGAATGGAACAGGAGGCAAAAAATGCTGAAATATCTTTATAGAAGTTAAATAGTTTGAATATCTAATTCTTGGCAATTTTATGCAGACCATACATACAAGTTGAGCATAAAAAAGCATTAAAAAAACAGGAATATTTAGTTTAAGGCAATTAAAGTTTGACAAATTGCTGATCGAAAGCACAGGGCAGGGTGGGTCCCAGAGATTAGTATGACAGGTTTGCATCACTCAGACAGACTGCAGTATTAATAATATAATCTAAGTCAACTGTAGAACTTTAAACTCCACGATGACACAACACAGCCAGCTTGGCATGTGTACATCAACCTGTTTCATATCATCACTTCCACTGAATCTGGCAGATTTAAATTGGAATGGGTGCATTTTCCCACATTTCTACACTTTAGAACGTTGGTTTTAAAAATATCTACTTCAAACATTTCTTCTAACCTTACCTGCCTTTATCTTCCCTCTGCCAAAAAAAATACAACTCCTTTTACAGTATCATACACTTGTGCTGTCTCCACTACAGTAATGTTGAAAACTTTGCATTGTTTTGACAATCTTTCAAAAATGATTGCTCCCATAGCCCAACTTTAAATACGTGCATTCAAAGCACTTACGTTCTTCATAGCTGTTGCTGGTGTTCGATCTCTTGAGCGTCTGAATTTCCTGGGAAAGTATGGAAAGTCGGTCAGACTGCGTGGGTGTGTCATCTTCCTCAGGGTCAGGAGATTCTTGCATCATTTCCTCTATTTCCTCAATCACCTTGTAAAGAAACATGAAAGTATGTTTTAAAGCAGCCATTATTAGATAATAAGGACACACAAAATATTGCCATTAGTTTCCAGTAACAATTACATTAAAATTAACAGTAATATACTTATTATAGTAACTGGCTCACCAAATGAGTCTTTCCTACACATACTCAATTACTCATAGACTTATCTATATCAAATCACAAACACACACAACAACTTTTTAAGAGCTTCCAACATCAACAAGCTAAAGGCAAAGCCAATTGATCTAAAGGTACTTTTATGTTGCATGACACTTGCGTTAATGCTGTGACAGGTCTCATGTAAGCTAGCTGCAAGCCTAATGTGAAATTCCGGGGGTTCGCTAACACAAAATCCAGGAAGACCCATTTTTTGTCAGCCTTCCAGGCCATCGGTCTGTGCCTGTTCTGTCTGTTTTATATTTGGCACGCACCTAGCGACATTAGCACAATATAATATAAAAGCGCCTTAACATGTTCATATTGGGTCTCCCTTATACAACAGAAGGGAAGGACTTCTTCAATATACAGACTGACAAACAGTTTAGAAGGAGCTGTTTATTTGGATCTAAGTCAGTCTTCTTAAGACAGCATCAAGGCACTTTTCCATCATTCATTCTGATGATTAAAATTATAGATTGCTATAGTATCACACCTATTGCATAATGGGTAGAAAAGTAGGTGACACGAGTCTCTTTGCACCACCCCTGTTCAGGGAAAAGCTGGTTGTGTGCGCAATTTCAGAGGCTGTTTAGAGTCATAGAGTCATAGAGTTATACAGCACGGATAGAGGCCCTTCGGCCCATCGTGTCCGCGCCGGCCATCAAGCCCTGTCTAATCTAATCCCATATTCCAGCATTTGGTCCGTAGCCTTGTATGCTATGGCATTTCAAGTGCTCATCCAAATGCTTCTTGAATGTTGAGGGTTCCTGCCTCCACAACCCTTTCAGGCAGTGAGTTCCAGACTCCAACCACCCTCTGGGTGAAAAAGTTCTTTCTCAAATCCCCTCTAAACCTCCCGCCTTTTACCTTGAATCTATGCCCCCTTGTTATAGAACCCTCAACGAAGGGAAAAAGCTCCTTAGTATCCATCCTATCTGTGCCCCTCATAATTTTGTACACCTCAATCATGTCCCCCCCTCAGCCTCCTCTGCTCCAAGGAAAACAAACCCAATCTTCCCAGTCTCTCTTCATAGCTGAAGCGCTCCAGCCCTGGTAACATCCTGGTGAATCTCCTCTGCACCCTCTCCAAAGCGATCACATCCTTCCTGTAGTATGGCGACCAGAACTGCACACAGTACTCCAGCTGTGGCCTAACCAGTGTTTTATACAGTTCCATCATAACCTCCTTGCTCTTATATTCTATGCCTCAGCTAATAAAGGCAAGTATCCCATATGCCTTCTTTACCACCTTATCTACCTGTTCCGCTGCCTTCAGGGATCTGTGAACTTGCACACCAAGATCCCTCTGACCCTCTGTCTTGCCTAGGGTCCTCCCATTCATTGTGTATTCCCTTGCCTTGTTAGTCCCTCCAAAGTGCATCACCTCGCACTTTTCCGGGTTAAATTCCATTTGCCACTGTTCCGCCCATCTGACCAACCCATCTATATCGTCCTGCAGACTGAGGCTATCCTCCTCGCTATTTACCACCCTACCAATTTTTGTATCATCAGTGAACTTACTGATCATACCTTTTACATTCATATCCAAGTCGTTAATGTAGACCACAAACAGCAAGGGACCCAGCACCGATCCCTGTGGTACCTCACTGGCCACAGGCTTCCAGTCACAAAAGTTTGCATAATGAAGAAATATTAAGAACAAAAATTTATGAAGAATGGTGCTAACTAGAGTTTAATTTTAAGAAAAATATCCCAGTCTACATGGACTACTACAATGGACATTGGGAGATTTTACTCATTTAAACTGCAGAGGGATTTTAATTCTTGGAGACAACAAATAGCACAAAAGTGATTTTCAAGAATGTGGTTAAATGAGCTCTCAGGTACATAGTATTATAACATGAACAAGAATGGATAATTGAATTTAGAAGGAAGAAAAAATAGAATTTCATGTAAAAAGTAATTCGAGGAGACACTGCAAGCACCCTATTGTGCTGAAGGCATGACCTATCATATTTGCATAACAGATGGATGTGTTTTCACCATCTTTTAACAAATTAAATTAGAATTATAATGCACTGCTGAATAGCTGTGAATTGGCAACTAGTTAACAATATTTTTGCTGCATGTGTGTGTCAGCTTGGCTCCGTTAGCAGCTCTCTCACCTCAATCAGAAAATTTCGGGTTTCTAGCCCCCCTCCTGGACCTGAGCTCACAATCCAGTGCGGTACTGAGGAAGTGCTGCATTGTCAGAGATGCCATTAAATTAAGGCCCAGTTTGTCTGACCAGTGGTTTAGGTGGATGTTAAATCCCATCGCACTATTCAAAGAAGAACAGTCAATTTGACTCAGTTGACAGCAATTCAAACAATTCTTCTGTCCTTACCAGTCAGAGTTAGTGAGTTTGTGGGTTCAAGCCTCACACTTCAGTGCATACCGAGGGAGTTCTGCACAGTCAGAGGTGCCATATTTATGGGCAGGGAGGGGTGGAAGTTCCTAGCACTGATTTTCCAAGCAGAAATGTGCACGGAATGCAAACTCAGTGGAGACCCAGCAGAATAGATTTCTGCCAAATTTTCTGATCCTTTTCACCTTATAAACTAGCACGAGGTGTAACAAAGGCAAAAATAGTGCCACGGAATTTCAGTGTGCTGCTGGAGTTTAACCAATTAAAACTGCGAAGCTTGTCAACACAGAACACTGGTAAACTGACCACTGTTTTTCCAACCAGGACTACTTTACTGTTGGGGCGCTGGCTTACACGGTTACCTGGAGGCGAGTAGCAAGAATCCTAACTGCCAGTGACAGGTCTACCCCTCCAGGTTACATCAATGAGCCAGGCTTGCTGGTCAGTCATCAACAGTACTACAACCCTCCCTGGCATAGGTACCACCACAGGGGTTGACTTGGTTCTATCGGCAAGGTTCCATCTTGCAACCGGCCCCAAAGAAATCCATCTTACCTCCTCACACCCCCCTCAAGAAAACAGTGACTAGTTAGTCATTAGAAAATTGTCACGCTTGGGTTTGAGCTCCTGCTCATGTCAACTGCGCCACAAGAGGCATGACTGCTGAGACTGACTCTCCAGGGTACTCAGTGACAGGTCATTTCACTTTTTGTCAAAAATTCACCTCACAGCTTGGTTCTGAGTCCTGCATGTGGGCAAAAGAAGCTCTTCTGTAGCATGCCTTGGCATTCTGAAGCACGAATACTCATCCTAACATGTTATATGCCGCAACCTTAACCTGCATTGGAACTTTTCTGTAATTGAAGAACGATGAATAAAGATAAAGTGCTCTTTCTCCCTTCTCAGTGCAGTTCCAAAAGGCTGAAATTGGCATCCACCAGGGCCCCAGGTGAATCAGCATTTGGGGTCAATTTTATCTTCTAACTTTAAAATAACCTTTTGAGCTGTGCAAATCCATAGTACTGCACCTGGAGCTATCAGCCACCATATCCCACTGGTCAGCCTATTGTTCAAGATGGTAAGTGGAGTCCATTGGAACCCTAGGTGAATCTGTCAACAATACAGCAAAAATACCACGTCTGGCACAGCCACTCCAAAGCTGTCCTTCATGCTGCCATCCAACACATCACTGGTTGGATCCTGATATGACCAATTCAAATTCCAAGTCAAGACTAGACTGACTGAAAAAAAGTCTTAAAAGCATCTTTTTTGGCCTTCAAAACCCAATTTTTGTAAATGCTCTCCAACCTCCAAATCGGCAATGGGAGGAAGTAAGTTAAAGGTTATTAATTTTTGGGAGGGAAAAAGATAAGAAAAGATAGGTAGAAAAAAAAGTAAAATTAAAGATGAAAAATCAAAATGGAATAGGAAAAGGGAAGAATGGGAGGAAACAAGAATGGCAGCCCAAACAGAATTGTTAAATATTTTAGTTCTAAAGGGTTAATATTCCGGTAACAAAATAAGCCCTGATATTAGAGTACTTTTATTATTGTAATATCAGTTTATTTCAGTGTTGCAGTGTAAGCTGAAAATTGTATCAGTTAACACTCTTAAGATTATTATATGATTGTTGAGATACAATAAAGGAGAGTTTTCTCAGCCATTGTGTTACACTGCCAATGTTTTAAGATTTATGGTGCCGAAATAGGGCAGTCCCTGGTCTAAAGGGACAGTGAAAACCTTAGTTGCGAAGACAGCAATATTCTTGAAGTTCACTTCAACACCCTGCCCTTATCAAACTATTGCATTGTCATCAAATCCTCAATACTTTATAAGAGCTGTCAGTTTCTGTTGACTATTAGGAGTGACAATTATAATCATCAGCAGCGACACAACTTGCAAACTATTTAAATATAGGGAGCCATGTTTAAGAGTTACAAATTAGATCACATTTTTAAATCCAGACAAATGATTGTCACTGCTAATATGTGACATCTGGCAGATGTGACTTTATATATCTGTAATTTTAGCTTCTATCTCTCAGTTTTTAAGAATCATCTAGCCTTATAATACTTTCTAACAGTGCAGCATGGCTCCCTTTTTCTCTCAAAATGTGAAGAGGTGTTCTAAAGGACAAGTTTGCTCAATACAGAAACAGAAAAATACTGATCATCAATATGGTGGAACAATCATCTCCATGACAATAACAACTTGCATTTATATAACACCTTCAATGTAGAAAGGTGCTTCACAGATAAATGTAAAGAAAATGGACACTGAGCCAGGAGGAGAGAGATTCATCAAAGAGATGCCTTTTGAGAAAGTTTTTAAAGGCAGAGAACTTTAAGAAAAGAATAGGACTGAAACAGCTGAAGGCTGTGCCACCAATGATGAGGCAAAGGGACAGTTGGGAAATGCACAGAAGGCCAGTCAAAGGAACAACTTTTCTGGGGGGCGGGGGGGGATATAAGGTTGGAGGGCATTGCAGAGATAGGGTGGGGTGAGGGCATGGATGGATTTAAAGACAGGGTTGAGGATTTTAAATATGAGGCATTGTGGGACCAGGAACCAATGTAGGTGATGGACAATCAGAGCTTAGTGCGGGACAGGATACATGCAGAGTCTTGGACAAGCTGGAGTTGATGGAGGATGGAAGGCCAGCAAGGAGAATGTGGGAGAAATCAACTCTGGAGGTGACAAAGGGATGTATAAGGGTTTCAGTGGCAGAGGGCTGAGCTAGGGTTGGAGGCAGGCAATACTATGAATGTGGAAGTGGTCTGGGTGATAGACAGGATGTAAGGTTTAAAGCTGAGCTCAGGATCAAATTGGATGGCAAGGTTGCAACCAGTCTGGATCAGCCCAAAAGAGTGGTTAGGGAGGAGGATGGAATCAGTGGCAAAGGAGCAGTTTGTGGTAGGGGCCAAGGATGACTATTTTGATCTTCCCAATATTGAGCTGGAGGAAGCTATGACTCATCCAACACTGGATACTGGACAAGCAGTCTGACAATACAGGGGTCTGGGCAAGAGGTGGTAGAGCTGGGCATCAAGTTACAAATGAAAGTTGACCCATTTTACATAGGAAAATATAGAAATTACAACAGGGAAATAAGCCCTTAATACCCAACCAGTCCGTGTTGGTGTTAATATTCCACAAGAGCAGTACTCCTAATCCCATATGTCCGCTAGGTTCCATACCCCCTTATCCCTTTTTCTTTCAATCACCTATCTAACCGATTCTTAAATGTTGACATGGTCTCTGCATTAATCACTATCTCCGGTAGTACATTCCTGATTTTTGCAAAAACACTAATAACACCAACCTTGACATTAGTATGCTTAAATCAGTGATGGGCAGTGATTTTATCCACTAGGTCATGAGGGGACACTGTATTTATACTAACCAACTCTATAATAAAACAGAGTGCCTAACAGCTCTCAACAATGCTAAATTATTTGTTTCTCAGCTACACTGAATCTCACTTTTGACCTATTTACTTCACCGGACTCCGAACTAATAAAATATGTCCTCCAGCCTAGATCTACTGGATGAAGAAAAGGCGGGGGAGAAATTTTGTCTTGCATTGCTGAACGATGAGCTGCACCAATCATATCCATAGAGAAGTTGGAGAGTTGGATCATATTATCTGTCATATAAGACAACATGGCTATAATGAACCAACTTTGGGGAGTATTCTAAAGTCAATGCGTTGGGGAAACTTATGGGCAGAGGCATAATACCTTTCTAGAAACATATCTGAACTTATTATTCTGTTCTATAGACGACTGCTGATATTGCAACAATCAAAAAAGTATTTTCAAGTCTAATCAGTTAAATAACTGACATACCTCCTTAGAATGACTGAAAAAGGCTTGGATTTGCTCATACAACTTTACTTGAACAATTATTTTGTTAATTAATTGAACATTCCATTGAATTTTTTTTTAAAAATCTGGTTGCTTTATAGTGGTTCTGCTTATATTTTACAGATTGAGTGTAGTGCTCATATTCAAGTCACCTGTTCAGCTGTGAAAAGTGGTTCGTCATTTATACAAGAGACGATAATGGAATGCATGTCCAACTGATCCCGTAGCTCCTCATCATCAGAAAGATCAAGGTTAAGGTTATCATTCAGCTAGAAAACAAAAATAAAATCAATGTTTAAATTACTTGGTTTTTGCTTATTGGAAAACTTGTAAAACAACAATGTTATCATTTATAATTCACCATCTTTTTCACTTGCTTTTGTTCATTACTGACTTCTGGCATAACCCTCCTGAAGAACAACATTAGTATCATTGGTATGTTGTTCTACATTGGTATCAATGAAGACCACAAATGACTACTCCAATTTGAAATATGATTTTGCAAATTGCAGTTAATGGGATAAAGCAGGTGGCATTCAATTTGTGTAAGGATTTAATTGTTCTACATAGGAAGTCTTATACTACAAGCAAAAGTGCATGCTCATACAACTTGGAGAAAGATACTACAAATATTGGTAAACAGGAATCTAGTATCAGGAATAATTACTTTGCATCAATACTGAAATTTGTAGGACACCTTCCACCTCTCTGTAGGATTGAAAACTAGGCTACTCTTTACTGGACCCCAGGATGTTGCTTGCCGATGGGACCGCTAATTAATGTTAGCAGCTGTGTGTATGTTTAGGAGGTCCAAAGTGGAGCCCCTGTGAAAACTACAGGACTGAAGTTCCTGTCTGGCCATATTTAAGTAGAGGTAAACATGAGTGCAAAGCAATATCTCACCATTTTATACTCTCTTGTAAAAATTAGTGAAAATAAAGTATTTTATTCCCCACATTATTAATTTCTCCCATTAGGTAGAAGACTTAAAAATAAATACACACTTGTACACAAACATGGAAAGCTAAAATACTTCCAATGAATAGTGCTGTTCCTACATTTGCATTCTTCTTTGATTATTTTAATAACGATATTAGGGACATAAACAGTGATTTAATGGTCTTCATAATGTTCTGTTAACTGCTTTGTATGCCTCTTTATTTCTCTCTTTCCCAAAAGAGCCTGAATAACTTCCATCCTGAAAATCCTCTAAATAGGAGTCGAGCATCTCAACTATGACATTTTAAAAAAAAAATAGCCCACAACTTTGCACAAATATATAATAGAACAAACAAAACTTAGAAATAGCAACAATTCTTACCACTTCTAATTCACATTTTGCAGTAGAAAAATTACACTTCCAACCTGATGGGAATAGTTGCTGCAT
This sequence comes from Heptranchias perlo, assembly GCF_035084215.1. NCBI lineage: Eukaryota > Metazoa > Chordata > Chondrichthyes > Hexanchiformes > Hexanchidae > Heptranchias > Heptranchias perlo. Next base: position 11,701,248 of record NC_090332.1, on the reverse strand, counting down.
GGTTCAATACTAGGGAATTAGCCATTATAGCTGGAAGGCAACAAAGGAGGGAAGAAAACACTTCCTGCAGTTGAATAATTATGACTTAATGTTTGGGGAAGTATTATAGGTATTTCAACTGATATCAGAACTGAAATTAATCTCAGTAAAGCTGATGATATAAATAATAAGTATGTTCTGGAATGGCTTTCTCCTTTTTAAAAAAAAAATACATATATATATATACACACACACATATATATATATAATATAGCTTTTTACTCCATCTAGGAAACAAACAGACCAAGTGTACTAGAGTCCATAGAACTAGAAGAAGCTTGCATAATGTCAGAATCGCTTCTCAAATCATTGTGAAAATGTCTTTAATTATTTCCAAATATGTTTACACTATTACCTGATTAGCCAATGTGCTGGTAAAAGTATTTTCATTGTGTTTTACTGCATGTTAATCAATGCCATCCTATTCTGCAAGTACTGGCAACACACAGTGTTAGGTTTATAAATTTCCATCTTAAACACAACTGTATGTACTGAAATATTATCATTCATAGGCTTTTTCATTGCTTTACTTCACATAAAACCAGACATCCTTGGGCAAAACAAACAAGTTGAGAACATTTAATTAAAGTACAAAAAATATTTCACTCATGCAAGAACCTTTTGTGTTTTAAATACATTATTTGTAATTGCCAATGGCAGTGAATGCACTATTTTATTTAATGTGTTAAGTCAGCAACGAGACCAGAATATAGAAGTATTCTCTCTGAAGCACCGTTGATGATGGAAAAGTATTTTAAAATACTCAGAACCAGGAATCTGCTGATTTAGTTGATCTTACCCAGGGCAGTGGTTGGGCTGCAATTCACCAACCAGAGTGAGTGAACTCTGTAAATGAGACAAAAGTAGATGATCTGGCAGGCCCCAGCTCAGCTACCTCTTGCCTTAAAATTCTGTGCAGTCTGCAGAAAAAGGGTCCAAAGTCTGGAAACTGACCACAGTCTGCCATTTGAGGACCACAGATCTAGGCTCCTGAGGAGAATAGCCAAATGAGAGGGGCACAGAAAGCTGCTGATATTCATAGGGCTTTCAGGAGATACAAGAAAATTTGGTGATAGTCAGGGGGTGGGGGGGCTACAGGGTTTAAGATTTTTGTGAATAGAAAAAATATCTACTTTTTCACGATTTACGCCACTAATATTACCCAAGCAGGACAGCTTCATGAGGAGAATTACACTTAATTCTCATTTTGTGCATTTCACAGTATATTAAAAGATTTTTTAAAATTGCATGAGTAAGGAAAGTACTCGCTGTTCCACCAATCTTCTAAACCACAAGTTAAAGAAGATGTGACAACAGAATATAAGAGGAAGAGCTGAACTGATAAGATGAGCAGAATCAGGTCTCATTCGGTTAGTGAAGCAGTGCAAATGCAATTCAGTTTAGGTTGCTTTCTAAATACATCAAACAATACTGCAGAACTGCAGAGTAGGTGCAGTACTGACAGCGGTGATAAAGAACTGGCAGCACAGAATCACCAACAGAAAATGTAATAACAAATGTGAATTTTGATGGAAGCTGCCTATTGAGAATCAAATGGTAACTGCACTGCTAGCAGGAACTCGAAACAAATCTCTGATGCTTGATCTACACGTACAGCTTCAGGACCAATCATTTTTCTTTCATTAAACTCATTTGAATCTTATTTTGCTTGTATTCATTTTTTAAAATAAAGTTATAAGATACTGTGGCAAAGACAGACCAGACAAATGTACTTGAAATCAAAAATGTCAGTATTCACACAGAATATAAATCTTTCTATAATTCTGGTTCACTATTCACTTATTACAGGAGCGAGCCTGGGCTCAATGGTATCATTCCTGCCTCTGAGTAAGAAGATTATGGGTTTGAGTCCCACTCCAGAAAGCCCGGCGAACAGAGATGAGTGTTTCTGTCTCTGAATACTGGATTGACATCCAGTGGGGTACTCGCTTCCGATGGGAACAGAGTGGCCACCCCTCATCACATCTAGCAGGATCCCCCTGATCAGGCTAATGGCCTGTCCATGTAAAAAGGGGGCTTTGTCACAGCAATGACCCAGAGTCTCTGTTATGAGCAATTAAATAGCATGCACGTCATTGCAAAATGAGAAATGTTGCTGCTTCAGAATTGCTTGGTACAGCAGTTACGGTGGACTACATAAAGTCAATTAACAAAGGTTAAATGTTTAGATCTCTCCTCTCTCTACGGTTCCTAAATGAAACATGTTTGGTCAGTGACAATTCAAGTTTCTGAAATCCACAGCACAAACTGTAAATTCAGTACTAACTGGCACTCCCCACTCAATGGAACCACAAGGATATTTGGTGTTGGAAATCAATATTATTCTAGTGTCATAGAGAGTGATCTTCAGAGCTTGAAGGAGTTCAGGCACATTGTTGCATATGTGTAGGGAGAGCTTTACTCTACAAATTATCAATGATAATACCTAACCTGGTGATGCTGGTACAAAAAGCATCATAACATTCTACTGTCAGCCTTCACTTTCATAAGTACAAGGTACCCTGACAGCCTAGCGGGTAAAGGAATTGCTTGATGTAGCACTAAGCCATACAAACAGCTTGAATTCTAGCTCGGTGATGAATTTGCTGAGGCAGGGCAGCAGTTAGCATTACAACTGGCCACAGCACAATTGGGCATGAAAAATATCAGCCATGGTTCCTGCTCCTGATTGCTGTCCAGGACCCTTGGTCAAAAAGTGCGGACATCAAGTGACAACAATATTGGATTGGGCTGTACTGCCCTCCAATATCAAGAAGCCTCCTAACGCTCAGTGGCCTCAGGCATGAATAATGGTCACTTGGCTGTTGTCTGTGGACCCATACCCAGCAAGAGTCAGTGCCTTGAGGAGAGAAGAAAAAGTTCAGAATTTAATTTGGACATTCAGGAATAAAAAAAATAGTAGCACAACTGCACAGCAATTTTATAAGAAAAAAAGGTTTCAGATATATAGTTATATTCTTCATATATTTAATTTTAAGCAGTGTCAACTTGGCTGAGTGGTAGCGCTCCTGCCTTTGAGTCAGAAAGATGTGAGTACAAACCCCATTACCGAGGAAATGCTGCACTGTAGGAGATACTGTCCTTTGCATGAAATGTTAAACCAGGACCCATCTGGTGGATGTAAAAGATCCCACGGCACTATTGAGGAGAGTACTTTTCCTGGTGACTTGACTAATATTCATCCTTCCACCATCTGGGCCTTTATCATAAAATCAGAAGGCTTATTTCATCAAGGTCGTCAAACACCTAAAACTGTAGTGATAACTGCAGGTCAAAAACAGATTATAATTTTCTTTTATTCTGAACTCTCAAAACATTATTTTGTTTCTTATTTGTGGTATCCGGAAAAGAAAAGGAAAACTATTACTTTTATTTGACCATGTTTCAAAGGGCACATAACAGATGGTTACAGCACAATTTCAGTGAAGACACATTGATACAGTTCATGATGAAGCAACACCGTGCTTCTCAATGGTTCAGTTGATAAGTACAGTGTGGAACTAAGCCACATAGATTAGGAAGGTACCAGGTTCAATCCCTGATCTGTATGAGTTAGCTGATCTCAGCCAGGGTGGTTGTAGGACAGTATAATTGGCCTGTGCACACCTGGGGGTGGGTGGAGAAATCAGATGGGGTTCTACTCTTGATCTCCTTCTGGAAAGTCCACGTGTGGATGTCAAGTGAGGACAGAATCAGGCTTAGTTACAATGTAAAGTCAAAGAGAAAATCCTAGCTCGGAAGTCAACTGTAATATGTCTCCCTCAACTTTGGCCGGGATCAGCTAACTCAGTATGGCTCCTCTACTTCATGTAATGTATTTATTCCCAGAGATCGACAGTCTACATATAAAAAATATAACAGAAGTACAAGTGTATCTCAAGTACACAGCTGGGAAGTAGTCTGTATGTGGGAATAGAGTAGATGAACATACACTGTTGTTGGAATTGATTTGGTGATCCTTCAAACCAGCCACACTGCTATGGGCATTGATCCATTTATCAATATATTGTTCTCAAACTAGTAGGCCAATATTAATTTCTGTCCTGCAGTTAGGTTGCACAGCTTGTTTCTGCAAATTAGAGGTTATCTAGAATTAGATTGAATGATAAGTCTTGCCCTTGAATTAACCCATTCAAAAATACTCCATGTGGAATTCCACATTCAGCCATTTTCTGGTGAACAATGTGGCACAAATGCTAGGGTGAGGCAAGGCAAAGGAACATCAGGTAGAACATACTTGCTCTTTATCCTGGTGTCAGTGGGGCTAGTCTGCTTAGAATATATTTAGGTTTCTTTTCAACTCAGGATATTTTCTAAAACACAGTACGTATTCGGTGGACATGGCAGAAAGTGGTCAGTTTTCTTTAAAGAAATACCCATTATCAGTCTTTGAACAGACAGATCCTAGATACACTGATGGTACATTGTTGAATATGCTCCAAGCACAAGCCCGTGGCTTAAACCACACCACGGTATATCCACTGCAATGTTTAAGTAATGAAATGGATGAAGACAGAGTTCCTTCCAGCATTATAGATGCAAATGTGTTCTGACATAGGGTCTAGACTCGAAACATTAAACTATCTTTTCTCTTTATAGATCCTGATGGACCGATTATGTATTTCTAGATTTTTCTGTTTTAACTATAACTATAGATTTTCTTTTGACGTGTATTTTTTGTTAATTCTTAAGTGTGTACATTCACCTGTTTGTCCTGAAACTGTACATTAATTTTATATATTTTGTGCAGTCACTCTATATTTTGATTGCATAATGCTAGCTCACGGAGTGTAGCGATACATCCAGATACCAATGTTGTTAAGTAATTTTTTTTTAAAAATTAGTTAATCTAAGGTGAGGTCCTCCTTATTAAAAATAACATGCCCTTTATGAATTAAGTACATAAGAACATAAGAAATAGGAGCAGGAGTAGGCCAATCGGCCCCTCGAGCCTGCTCCGCCATTCAATAAGATCATGGCTGATCTGGTCCTAACTTCAAATCTAAAATCATGTCCAATTTCCTGCCCGCTCCCCGTAACCCCTAATTCCCTTTACTTCTAGGAAACTGTCGATTTCTGTTTTAAATTTATTTAATGATGTAGCTTCCACAGCTTCCTGGGGCAGCAAATTCCACAGACCTACCACCCTCTGAGTGAAGAAGTTTCTCCTCATCTCAGTTTTGAAAGAGCAGCCCCTTATCCTAAGATTATGCCCCCTCGTTCTAGTTTCACCCATCCTTGGGAACATCCTTACCGCATCCACCCGATCAAGCCCCTTCACAATCTTATATGTTTCAATAAGATCGCCTCTCATTCTTCTGAACTCCAATGAGTAGAGTCCCAATCTACTCAACCTCTCCTCATATGTCCGCCCCCTCATCCCCGGGATTAACCGAGTGAACCTTCTTTGTACTGCCTCGAGAGCAAGTATGTCTTTTCTTAAGTATGGACACCAAAACTGTATGCAGTATTCCAGGTGCGGTCTCACTAATACCTTATATAACTGCAGCAATACCTCCCTGTTTTTATATTCTATCCCCCTAGCAATAAAAGCCAACATTCCGTTGGCCTTCTTGATCACCTGCTGCACCTGCATACTAACCTTTTGATTTTCTTGCACTAGGACCCCCAGATCCCTTTGTACTGCAGTACTTTCCAGTTTCTCGCCATTGAGATAATAACTTGCTCTCCGATTTTTCCTGCCAAAGTGCATAACCTCACATTTTCCAACATTGTATTGCATCTGCCAAATCTCCGCCCACTCACCCAGCCTGTCTATATCCCCTTGTAGGTTTTTTATGTCCTCCTCACTCTCTACTTTCCCTCCCATCTTTGTATCATCTGCAAACTTTGATATGTTACACTCGGTCCCCTCCTCCAAATCGTTAATATAGATTGTAAAGAGTTGGGGACCCAGCACCGACCCCTGCGGAACACCACTGGCTACTGGTTGCCAGTCCGAGAATGTACCATTTATCCCAACTCTCTGCTTCCTGTTAGATAACCAATCCTCCACCCATGCCAGAATATTACCCCCAATCGAGTGATTCTTTATCTTGAGCAATAATCTTTTATGTGGCACCTTGTCGAATGCCTTCTGGAAGTCTAAATACACTACATCCACTGGTTCCCCTTTATCCACTCTGTACGTTATATCCTCAAAGAACTCAAGCAAATTTGTCAGACATGACTTCCCCTTCGTAAAGCCATGCTGACTTTGTCCTATTAAATTATGTTTATCCAAATGTTCCGCTACTGTCTCCTTAATAATAGACTCCAAAATTTTACCCACCACAGATGTTAGGCTAACTGGTCTATAATTTCCAGCCTTCTGCCTACTACCCTTTTTAAATAACGGTGTTACATTAGCAGTTTTCCAATCTGCCGGGACCTTTGCCGAGTCCAGAGAATTTTGGAAAATTATTACCAAAGCATCCACAATCCCTACTGCCACTTCCCTCAAGACCCTGGGATGTAAGCCATCAGGTCCAGGGGATTTATCCGCCTTGAGTCCCATTAATTTACTGAGTACCAATTCCTTAGTGATTTTAATCGTATTTAGCTCCTCCCCCACTAGAGCCCCCCGTTTGTCCACTGTTGGGATATTCTTAGTGTCCTCTACCGTAAAGACTGAAACAAAATATTTGTTCAGCATTTTTGCCATCTCCATGTTTCCCACCATTAATTTCCCGGTCTCATCCTCTAAGGGACCTACGTTTGCCTTAGCCACCCTTTTTCTTTTTATATAACTGTAGAAACTCTTGCTATCTGTTTTTATATTTTTTGCTAATTTATTTTCATAATCTATCTTCCCTTTCTTAATCAATCCTTTCGTTACTTTTTGCTGTCTTTTGAAGACTTCCCAATCTTCTATCCTCCCACTAAGTTTGGCTACCTTATATGTCCTTGTTTTTAGTCGGATACTATCCCTGATTTCTTTACTTAGCCACGGATGGCTGTCATTTCTTTTACACCCTTTTTTCCTCAGTGGAATATATTTATTTTGAAAGTTGTAAAATAACTCCTTAAATGAACACCACTGTTCATGTACTGTCTTACCCTTTAAACTATTTTCCCAGTCCACTTTAATCAATTCCGCTCTCATACCATCATAGTCTCCTTTATTCAAGCTCAGTCCGCTTGTTTGAGAACCAACCTTCTCACCCTCTAATTGGATATGGAATGTAACCATGTTATGGTCACTCATTCCAAGGGGATCCTTAACTAGGACATTATTAATTCATCCTGGCTCATTGCACAGGACCAGGTCCAAGGCTGCTTGCCCCCTTGTAGGATCAGTTACATACTGCTCAAGAAATCCATCCCTAATACACTCAATAAACTCTTCCTCAAGGCTGCCCTGCCCAATTTGATTTGTCCAGTTAATATGATAGTTAAAATCCCCCATAATTATAGCTGTTCCCTTATTACACGCCCCGACTATTTCCTGATTAATACTTCTTCCAGCAGAGTTGCAACTATTAGGAGGCCTATATACTACGCCCACGAGTGTTTTTTTCCCCTTATTATTCCTTATCTCTACCCAAACTGTTTCATTATCCTGATCCTTTGTCCCAATATCTTTTCTCTGTATTACAGTGATTCCTTCCCTTATTAACATAGCCACCCCACCTCCCCTTCCTTCCTGCCTGTCCTTCCTGATTGTTAAATACCCTGGCATATTTAATTCCCAGTCGTTGTCACCCTGCAGCCATGTTTCTGTAATGGCCACAAGATCATACCCATATGTAGTTATTTGTGCCGTTAACTCGTCCATTTTGTTACGAATGCTACGTGCATTCAGATAAAGAACTTTCAAATATGTTTTGTGACACTTAGTTCCTGCTTTTTCCTTTTTTAACACTTTACCTTTTTCTCCATACCTTCTGTCCCTTCCTGACACGCTTTCCTCTGTCTCCCTGCTCAGGTTCCCAACCCCCTGCCACAGCTTTGATGCTGGGTTAATCGCCTTGCACCTTCTAGTTTTTATTTTATCTCTCGTGCCTAAAGTACACTTTCTTTCCGCTGCTCTACGCTTTTCCCTTTCACTTGTTCTTGAACAACTGTTTGTACTATTTGTATTGTAGATTTCCCCTGGGTCTTCCCCTCTCTTGCTGCTCTCAACTTTATTCCCTTCTGACTCCCCGCTCAGGTTCCCATCCACCTGCCACTCTAGTTTAAACCTTCCCCAACAGCACTAGCAAACACCCCCGCGAGGACATTGGTCCCGGTCCTGCTCGGGTGTAACCCGTCACGCTTGTACAGGTCCCACCTTCCCCAGAACCTGTCCCAATGCCCCAGGAATCTAAATCCCTCCCTCCTACACCATGCCTGCAGCCACGCATTCATCCTGTCTATTCTCCTGTTCCTATACTCACTAGCACGTGGCACCGGTAGTAATCCTGAGATCACTACCTTTGAAGTCCTGCTTTTTAATTTATCTCCTAACTCCTTAAATTCACCTTGCAGGACCTCATCTACCAATATGGACCACGACTACTGGCTGTTCACCCTCCCCCTCCAGAATTGTAGAAAATTTTACACTAGCACAAGGCCTGCCCTGATTATTCAGGAATATTTTAAGTAGAAGGATCTATTTAAAATATTCCTGAATAATCAGGGCAGGCCTTGTGCTAGTGTAAAATTTTCTACAACAATCTTCTTGATGTACATTTTAACAATGAATTTTCAGAGAAATCAGCACTCTGCCTATCTAAATGAGGGCGTGTCACTTTTAACCCACGTACATACAATTATTTCATTTAAAAAAATGACATGGTCACAAATGTATAAATTGGTGCTTCACCACCTAAATATATTTAAATAAAATTATCAGATATATTTCTGTTATTGCACTGTACAATATTTTACAAATCTAGTGGTCAGGTCCCAGGAGAAAGTGAGGTAGTTTACTGGGAAAGACCTCAAACACTACACTGGACATTACTTAGTGAAAGATCAGAGGGCAGTTTGGAATAAGGTTCAATTAATGGTGATTATGGGGAGAAATTGCTGGCACTTAGCAAACAGCCAGCACAGACGTGATAGGCCAAATAGCCTCTTTTTGTGCTATAAACTTCTATGGTTACATCAGCAAAATCCAGGAAGCAGTGTTTGTATTGAACATGTGGGTTCAAAGCCCCACTCCAGACATCCTCTGCTTTCAGTGCAGGACAGTGCAATTATTTTAATTCTGTATTTTACTCAAGTCTTTATTTAAAAGTAAGTAACACCAATTGTATTTTATCGAATTGTGGGTGATTACAATGGGGTGGGAGGAGTGCTGCATTGTTGGAGGGGTTGCCTTTTGAATGAAATATTAAAGCAAGGCCCATCTGCCTATTCAGGTGACAGCAAAAGATCCCATAACACCATCTGAAGAAGAGCAGGAGAGTTTTCCTGATATCCTGCCGAACATTTATCCCTCAACCAACACCACCAACAATTTGCATTTATATAGCGCCTTTGACGTAGTAAATCATCCCACGGCGCTTCACAGGATCAATCATCAAACAAAATTTGACACCGAGCCAGATAAGGACATATTAGGACAATGACCAATTGCTTGGTCAAAGAGGTAGATTTCAAGGAGCATCTTAAAGGAGGAGAGAGGTAGAGAGACGGAGAGGTTTAGCGAGGGAATTCGAGCTTAGGGCCTAGGCAACTGAAGGCACTGCCGCCAAAGGTGGCGCGATTAAAATCGGGGATGCGCAAATGCGTAATTGGAGGCGCAAAGAGATCTCTGAGGTTTGGAGGAGGTTACAGAGATAGGGAGGGGACGAGGCCATGGAGGGATTTGAAAACAAAGGATGAGAATTTTTAAAATCGAGGTGTTACCGAATCAGGAGCGAGCACAGAGGTGACGGGTGAACGAGGCTTGGTGCAAGTTAGGATACAGGCAGCAGAGTTTTGGACAAGCTCAGGTTTATGGAGGGTGGACATGGGAGGCCAGCCGGGAAAGTACTGCAATAGTCGCGTCTAGAGGTAACAAAGGCATGGATGAGGGTTTCAGCCGATGAGCTGAGGCAGGGGTGGAGATGGGCGATGTCCACCTCCGAGACCAAGACAGATTAACTGGTCACTTAGCACATTTGTTGTTTGTGACACAAATTGGCTGTTGAGTTTGCTGACATAACAATAGTGAATACAGTTGCTTAAAAGTAATTCATTGGCTGTGAAATCCTCTCTTTAAAACAGAAATGATATCAGCGACAGATTTGCAAAAATCCCAACTTTACACAGTCCCTTACTTCCAATGTAGAACGGGATGTAGAATTCAGTGGCACTAATTAGTGCCAAACACTAATTGCAACTTTATTACCACAAACTGTCACATTCTATGCAATCCGTAAAGTAATGGGGCCATTGCTCTGTAGTTAACCAACAAACTACAACAAAGAAACCAATGCTTTCATGCCCGTCTGCAATCTGACCACATCAAAAGCTGAAGGTTAACAAAGTCCACTCATCGTGCTTTGAAAGCAGTGGCAGTACTGCATTATAAATGAGCCAGCACTAGTATCTTGGGGGGGGGGGGGGGGGGGGGGGGCAGGGAATAGTTGGGAGAAGAGAGATGGCACCTACTTCTAGCGATCCCTCCCTGCACCTCCTGAGGCAAACTGCCACCAGCCGAAGCCTTTTGTTTGCACTCAGTGGTGTTGAATAACACAGGCCAACACAGATTTTCTCCCGAGTTGGGGGAAAGCCTGTGAACAAAAGTTGAAAAATTCCAAACGTGCCATAAAAGCAACCACACATGCACAAACTCTAGCAATTGCTTTAAAGTTGAATACTTCACATCTTGTTAGCGGCCTGGTAGGGTTACCCCAGTGACTCCCACAAGAGGATTGAGGGCATGCTAGTGTTACGGAGGTCCAAACCAGCCTAGTGCACCACAGAATGTATGCGATGCAGTGGTGCAGCCACCAACGAAACAACGTTCAACACAAAACACCCTGTGCACACGCGTACACTCTCACCCACACATGTTGTGTAATCACTAACTGTAGCCATGCTGAATGAATGGATAGTACAACTATTGTGAATATTGTACTAATTACTTAAATAAATTATTTAGAATTTATTTGAATTTTAATGACTAAGAAGTGTAGCAGCTGTCATAAGTCCCAGAGTATATTCTTCCAAAACAAGTCTATTTATTTCCAGCAGCCCTATCTATCCTGCAGAATTTGCTTTTTACAAATATTGCTCCATTACCTAGCAGTCACCATACACAGTGTGTACCAAAGGAGCAAAAATGTGGATGGGAAGTATATTAGTAATGGAATGGAAGATGGGGAAGGTTGCAGGTTGAACAATTTGGATTCTGGAAATTCCTGCCTCCAAATATAGGTAAAACAATCTGGGAATAGAAGGAAAACTGTCAGACAAAATACAGATGACAAAAAACATAAAAATTAACAAGTCCTACCACCCAGGACTAGACTCGTTTTCATGAGGAGAGGATTTCTTGCATCAGCAGAAATTGGCAAACACTGATTTTAATAATCCTTACATAGGGAGCAATAAACAGTCAGAAACCATTCTGCAAGGCCATCTAGCAATAGATGTGGAGATGCCGGTGATGGACTGGGGTTGACAATTGTAAACAATTTTACAACACCAAGTTATAGTCCAGCAATTTTATTTTAAATTTAAAATATTTTGAATTTAAAATAAAATTGCTGGACTATAACTTGGTGTTGTAAAATTGTTTACAAACATCTAGCAATAGAGCAGATGTAGCCAAACAGAAGAAATCTCAGACGTGATACTTTACATCTCCTTCAGTGAAGTAAAATAAGAGGCACACTTCATTCAGCAGCTCACTGGCTTGCAATAGGAACTCTAAGCTTCATTCACTAGAGGAGTTCTAGCTGTGGGAACATTAATATCAGTGGACTGTTAATACTTTGGGGGTAATTTTAAACCCCGCCAGGACGGGTGGGGAGAGGGTTAAATTGTTAAAAATGGGAAACCTGACCCCAATCCGTTGCAAAACTGCCTATTTCCGGTTTTACCAAGGTGGGTTGGGGGACAGCCAAGTAACCCACTTCGGAGAGGTGGGTGGGTAATTATAATATGTTAATGAAGCTCCGTGCCTCAGACTTTGTCAGCAATTTGAATGTAACACCTCCAGCACTGGTTTCTTGGGGCTCAGAAAACTCGGCAGCTAAAGGGAGGCGAGAATTGCCAGATCCAGTTAAGTGTCCTTCCAGCACTGCTTGTGGGGCTGGAGTGCTTCCCCCCGGCACCCCTAGCAAAACCGTTACAATCTTCAGACCCCCCCCCCCCCCCCCCCCCCCCCACCACCGATTGCGGTATTGTACTGCAGGCTTTCCCGCCCGGCAATCAGCCAGCCTCTGAATCTGGCTAGCTACCGGGCGGGAAACAGAGTTAGAAAATTCGAATAAGGTCCTACTGTTAAATTCGGCAGGACCTCTGCCTATCTCGTATTTCCTGGCTGCTGACAGGCGCCCCCGCCCTCTCCCCACTTCCCTGTAAATATCACAGCCTCGTTATTAATTTCCGTTTGTAGCATTCAGTCTATGGCGAACCAAAATGTGGGTCAACCTGGCTGCACCGCGTGCACTGCCTGAACAAGGCTACAAAGTTGCTTTTATATTTGTTGTATTTTCATTTGAATTCTGGAAGTCTTCTGTCCGTGAGTTGGCTCCCTGTGTTTACGTGGTTTTATCTGGGTCTACAAGTCTGCTGCCACTATGGAAAAAAGATTAACCCCACAAAATGCCAGGAGGGGACACACAGATAACAAAATCTGAATGAAACGGCCAATATAAAAGGATCGTAAATTTACACCTATTTTATCAGCAAAGTGGCATTTGTTTTTGTGGTACTTTAACCACTGATTCCCAAAAGGTTAGGCTTAAAAATATCATTTATAAATCATATGAAGTAACTCATGATGATCACAACTGATAAGCTGATTTTATAACCAGAAACCAAAATCTGCAAACTTAGTGATGTCCAAGTCAGTAATGACAAATCACTCACCGCCTTTTCCGATAGGTTCAGTGTTGGCAGGTGCAAAGCACGGGTGTGGGATGTCTTCCAGTCCACAGCCATTACATTACCATAGTTATCAGTCAGCGCATTCCAAATCCTGGAGAGAAAACAGATGCATCAACAGAATGACAATGAGGTAAGTGACTGTACACAATCTGGCAGAAATTCAACTTTGCCTCAAACACATAACCTAACCTTCAATCCAACGCAACAATGTCTCAGATATAATCTTATTCAAATAAACATCTATGTTTAGAACATCTGAAGTTCTAAACTATATCACTGCTGTTGAACTTCTCCTGACTATTATGTAACTTTGGGATTTAAATAATATTTGCAAAGAGCTCCCAGAAAATATATTCACAAACCAGAGCTTAGCTGGCATTATGCCATGTAATTGGCCCAAATGGGCATCGAGAAGCAGCATAACCTGGATCTGCAGCCACAATGCCCAAAGGCTCATTATCTTGTTCCCATTTAGTCAGGTAGTAAGGGAGACCAAGCAGAGCAACATACTTTTCCACAAAAAAAAACATCTGAGCAACATTGCCATAGGTTGCCTTACACAGCCTCCTCCATTAAGGAATGGTGCACGGCAAAAGGACGGGGAAAGGGTGAGAAAGAATGAAAATAGTACCATTTGCTCAAAAGCTCAATTATTGTCTATGCAAAAATTAATACTCTAGATAAATCTTGGCAAAAGAACAAAGCAATTCAAAGTGACAGTGTGGCAGTGAAAACAGTACTGACTGTTAATGCAAGCAAATCACTCATAGGCAGAAAGGCCAGTTAATGTAACACAGTAACTATGCTGTCCAGTATGGTTCTTTCTATTCCAACCAGAATGCAACACTACAAAGGGCTTCATCTCTATCTTTATAGCGAATAGAAGTCAGAAAAATCAATTACATCTTGGATTCTATTGAAAAAAATTAAGTGAACTAACTTAGGCAGCTTTTAGCTGTCAGATCAATATAGAATCATAGAATGAAGCCATTTAGACCATCATGCCTATGCCGGCTATCCAATTAGTCCCACTCCCCTGCTTTCTCCATAGCCCTGCGAATATCTCCCTTTCAAGTATTTATCCAATTCCGTTTTGAAAGTTATTACTGAATCTGTTTCCACCACTCATTCAGGAAGTGCTTTCCAGATCATAACAAACCGCTGCGGAAAAACAATTCTCCTCATCTCACCTCTGGTTCTTTTGTCAATTACCTTAAATCTGTGTCTTCTGATTACTGACCCTTCTGCCACTGGAAACAGTTTTTCCTTATTTACTCTATCAAAACCCTTCATGATTTTGAACACCTCTATCAAACCTCCCCTTAACCTTCTCTGTTCTAAAAAGAGAACAATCCCAGCTTCGCTAGTCTCTCCATGTAACTGAAGTCCCACATTTACCATTCTAGTAAATCTCCTCTGCACCTTCTCTAAGGCCTTGACATCCTTTCCAAATACTTCAACTGAGGCCTAACCAGTGTTTTATAAAGGTTTAGCATAACTTCCTTGCTTTTGTACTCTGTGCCTTCATTAATAAAGCCTAGGATCCCATATGCTTTTTTAACAGCCTTCTCAACTTGTCCTGCCACCTTCAAAAATTTCTGTTCGTAAACCCCCAGGTCCCTCTGTTCCTGCACCCCCTTTAAAATTATACCATTTAGTTTATATTGCCTCTCCTCATTCTTCCTACCAAAATGAATCATTTCACACTTCGTTCACACGATGCGTTAAATTTCATCTGCCATGTGTCTGCCCATTTCATCAGTCTATGTCCTCCTGGAGGACAGGAACATTTAAAAATGTATTTCCCTTTTAACCAACTACAGCTATCTTCAGTGCTGCTTGATTAAATCTGACATCTTGAAAGCAGCACATCAGGGATACCATTAAACTGTATCTCAGTTGCATGGAGTAATTGACTGAAGAATTTACCCAGGGTAGTAAATGATAGCATTCAAACTCAAATGATCAAAAATCAGTCAGAAATAAAAAACTATTAACCACCCACAACTTGGTCAGTTTGTTGTTCTGTTGTATGAAGAGTATCTCACTATGAACAGTAAGTTAGAGGTAAAGCATCCATGTCTAACAAGCACAAATAAGTTAATGTTTTTCTTTCATATATATGAAAGAATGCATAAACTTACCATTAACATTTATAGCATGATTATGAAAGCGATCTTAAAAATTGCCCACCTCCCTATGGAAGCTTGTTGACACAAACTTATAACACCACTTGCAGAAACATTTATTGACATGGTAACAAGATATTAAACTCTCATCTCGCAGAGGTACTTTCTCATTCCTCCCCCCCCCCCACCCCTTCCCCAGTTTAGCTACAAAGACATATCCCCATACAGTCGATATCTCCTGGGTCAGTCTACCAAGAGGAACATTTTAGTGGTGCATGAATAGGCCCAGATAGCCCTGAATTCTTGCTCTCCCTCTCTTTCTCGCCCCACCACCCCCCACTGCACCTATAGCTGGGGCTGGCAGATCCTATAGTCTGAGGACGTGCAGTGTGAACAATTCTCTCGGATGTATTAGTTGCAATTAGTCAGCTGAACTACTTGAACGTAGGTCTTCAGAGCCAGTGTCTCCTTGATTGTTATCCAAAATGGTGGAGGACAAACCTCAAAAGCCTTCTTCAGGTAAAGTTTTTATTGAGGGTTTTTAAAAAAAAACAAAGTGACTGAGTGTAGATGTGCTTGAGGATGAGAGAGAGAGAGAGAGAGAGAGAGATAGATAGAGATAGATAGATAGATAAAGGGAGACAGAGACACATACAGACAGATGAACAAAGAAACACAAAGACAGATAGACCAAGAACCAATCATAAAAAGTTTACAGAAATCTCTTCGGAACTTGCAAACCACTGCTACAGACCTGGAACACACCCCCCTCTACCCAATGCTGTCAAGGCTCTTACCAACCCAATGCTTTCACTGCTGACAGACCTCAGGGACCTACCAGTGATCGAGGCCTCTTTCTTCTACCACATTTTCCTACTGTTTTAATTTTTGTTCTTTTCTCTATCATGGGTTCATGTTTCATATTGTTTCCCCATTGACTTTCTTTTTAGCTCTTTCGCCACCCCCACCATCTATAGCACCAAACCTGCAACTGCTTTATATGAGGAAGAAAAGGAAACTATTACAATTTATACCAACTTCTTTGTTGAATGTGCTGACTGGTAGACAATTCTCTGAGTGATCCTTCCTTTTCATTGAAAATTCTTGTTTCTCCCTTGAAATTCTAACTTTTCAGTCCAATTTCAAATAAGTTAAATTTGCTATCCGTGAAATTACTGGATTTCAACTCGTGCTTTAATTGTTAGTAAATTATCTTGGAACGACTCGCTAAGCATTTAATAAAAGTACTTGTGGAACTTCCATGATGTTGCTCACGGTAAGATTGGAGGATGCACTTTCTCTCTTGCTTGTTTGCCACGTTACTGTTTTCTCACTGTCCCTCTCTTCTGCTTTTGTGTCTTTCTTTTCTCCTGCTTGTGTGCTTCTGGGTCTATTCTCTTCTGCTTCCTTCTCAATCTTTTTCTTCTTTCCTTTTGGGTGGGAGGTGATGGGTTGCATGGCAGAGATGGACACTGCTAAAGGCTGCAGGTCGGATTTTATACCCACACGTATGAGAAAAACGTGGATTAAAGTGGAGCCGGGACCTAGGCAGCAGGCCAGCTATTTCAAATTTAGGAGAGCAGCAGGGTTCCAAACATTTATCTAGAAACTTGATCCTGTGTCTTTTGTAAAACTGAACCGATGGCCTCCCAACCTTGTTCAGTAATCTTCATGGCTTTAGCTGCATTTTACTTTTCAATTTGCAAACCCATGGCCTCCTGATCCCAATCAGTAATCTTGGCAGCTTTAGCTGCACCTTAGTTTTCAATTATTGAACCTGTGGCTTCCCGACCCCACGCAGGAACTTTTGGGGCTTTAGCCGCACTCAAGGAAAAGAGAGGAAGAACTCGCATTTATATAGCGCCTTTCATGACCTCAGGACATCTCCCAGCCAATGAAGTACATTGAAATGTGATCGCTGTTGTAACGTAGAGAAACGCAGCAGCCAATTTGTGCATAGCAAGGTCCCATTTACAGCAATGAGAAATGATCAGGTAATCATTTTAGTGGCGCTGATTGAGGGATAAATATTGGATAGGACATTTGGAGAATTCTCCATCACTTCTTCGAATAGTGTCATGGGATCTTTTAGGTCCATGTGATTGGGCAGATGGGGGCTCAGTTTAACATTTCATCTCTGACAGTGCAGCATTCCCTCAGTATTGCACTAAATTATGTGCTCAGATCTCTGGAGTTGGGCTTGAACCCACAAGTTCTGACTCACTGAGCCAAGGCTGACACTATTATTTTTAAATATCTGCCCACTGTCTCCTGCTGCCTTATTTCCAGGGAAGCAAGAGGCAGTGGGCAGGCATGCCAAGGAAGATTAGACAGTAGGTGTGAGAGGCCATGGATTCAAGAGACAGGGGCAGCAGGTGATGGACTGTTCGGATCAGGGAGCGGGGTGGAGAGACAATTTAAAATAGTCAGATGCAGAAGAGAAGAGGCAAGGCCAGGGAGAAAGGTTGGAATTGGGTCAGGGCCAGGTCAGCTCGGAGACAGAGAAAAGAGGCCCAACAGCAGCACCTATTGTTGGGAGGTCTGCACTGCATGGTAAGTAATTATATCTATCTAGGTTGTGTAGGTTTGAAAGGTAAGGCACCCAAGTGTTACCCAAGGCAGTACTCACCAGGTGTTAGGAAATGTTGCACAGGCATGACAAAATTATGACACAGAAAGTAAGTGTGACAATTGGAAGTAAATGTAGTCACAAGGCGTTCAGGTGGCTCGATGTCAAATTTTGTTTGATAATGCTCCTGTGAAGCGCCTTGGGACGTTTTACTACATCAAAAGGTGCTATATAAATGCAAGTAGTTGTTATTATATTAGAGATTTACAAACTGGAGAAAGTATTTACATATTGCCTTCTTCACCAAGATTAACCAGATCCCATGAGCATTTAAAATTCTATGAAGTTTGCTGCAATGAAAATGTCGACTGGCTGAATCGTGGCGCTCTATCAACATCAAAGATACATAATCAAGTAGTTGCAGAAAGGAAGGCTGAACAACTGTTAAGGATTGCTGGCAATGAAAGACTCTCATGGGACACCAGCAAGAACCATTTAAAACACATCAAAAATATCTTTAGTCAGATTGCTCAGCGCTGCAGCCTTTAAGAGTTCAAATTTGGGTGCTAAAATTTGCAATTTACTGAGCAAAGTTTAGGGAAGCAGTAGATTATAAAAACAGAATAGCAGTATCTAAAAGCTATGAGATTTCTCATCGACATCAAAACACTTTAAATGTTTATCAATTTCAGTTTATTTCACAATCAGAAAATATGAACACTGCTTTGCATCATCTCTCACAATCATCTGGTCTCATACGCTAGGTTTGAATTTGCAATTTGTCCCACCTCAAATGCCACTGCAATTTCTCATTTACATACACACAATTACACTAAGGGAGCCTGTTAGACAGATAAAGCCTGACAAACATTACTTTGTTTCTCCGTGCATCATTGTTTTTTTTAAAAACTGCAAGCTCCCCTAATGGGTAAATGCACTGCAAAATGTGGTACTGAGCCATAATTATCAGAACAGTGGTGGGGATGCTACAGTTGAACTCAAAAACTACAATGCAAAATGCAGTGTGATTATTAAATAGTGGGAAAGTTGATTTATAGGGACAATGATTTGCAACTACAGTTCCTTATATGTCAAGTTTCTGATGCTACCCATGACTCATGGGAGAGGTGCTGACTAGAAGCTAGAGGAGAGGAGGAAAATAGCATTATAGTGGACCAGCTCACCAAGTCACTGGAATTGGAACGGTCAGGATACCATTTCTATCAGGGAATTGGGAATGGTACAGGGACACCTATAGGAGGCGGCAAAGTTAAAAACAGGGCTAAAAAGGCAAAGAAGATAAGCAAAATTTGTTATGAAAACTCAATGTACTTAAGACAGACTTGATAGGCCAAATGGGTAGTTTCTGTGTTGTAACATATGATTACAACAATAATTTGCATTTATATAGCACCTTTAACATAGAAACACACCCCAAGGAGCTTCATAGAAACGTAATCAGACAAAAATTGACACCAAACTAGGCCATTAATGGCAGGGGGGGGGGGGGGGGGGAGGCAGAGTTGGAGGAACAGAGGGTTGTAAGGCTGGAGAAGATTACAGAGCTAGGGAGGGATGAGATTTAAACATGAGGATGAGAATTTTAAATTTAAGAAGTTGGGGGACTAGGAGATAATGTAGGTCAGCCAGCTCAGGGGTGATGGGTGAGCGGGACAGTGCAGGATATGATAAGGTAATCGGAGTTTTGGATGAGCTGAAGCTTATGGAGGGTGGAAGCTGAGAGGCCGGCCAGGAGAACATTGAAATAGTCAAGTCTATTGGTGACAATGGCATGGATGAGGGTTTCAGCTGCAGATGGGCTGAGACAGGGCAGACGCAGACGATGTTAGAGGTGGAAGTAGGCGGTCTTTGTGATGGAGAGGCTATGGGGTCGGAACTTCAGTTCAGGGTCAAATAGGATGTTGAGATTGCAAACAGTCTGGATCAAGCGGAGACAGTGGCTGGTGGTGGGGGTCGAAGATGATAGCTTTTGTTTTCCCAATGTTTAACTGGAGGAAACTGCAGCTCTAGGACTGGATGTGGGTCAAGCAGTGTGACAACACAGAGGTAGTACATCTATCAAGAGAGGGGGTGGGGAGTTACAGCCGGTTGTTAGCATACATGTGGAACCACGTCTGCAGATGATGTTGTGAAGGAGCAGTACGTGGAAGAGGAGTGGGCCACAGTCAGATCCTGGGCAAGTCCAGAATGATGATGCATTGGCAGGAAAAGAAGCCATTGCAGAAGATTCTCTGGCTACAATGGGATAGGTCAGAGTGGCACCAGACGAGGGCAGTCCCACTGAGCTGGACAACGGAGGAGAGGCATGGTCAATCATGTCAAAGGATGCAGAGAGGCCAAGAAGGTTGAGGATGGATATAATGCACCACGGTCACAGTCACAGAGACAGAGGACATCATTTGTGATTTTAATTAGGGATGTTTCAGTGCTGTGGCAGAAACGGAAACCTGTTTGGAGAGATTCAAACATGGATTTGAAGGAAAGATGAACACGGATTTCGGAGGAGACATGGTCAAGGACTTGAGAGGAAAGGGAAGTTGGCAATGGAGTGATAATTTGCAAGAACAGAGAGGTCGTGGTTGGGTTTTTTGAGGAGGGGGATGCTGGCGGTTTTGTAAGGGATGGGGATCATACCCAAGGAGAGGGAACCATTTACAATGTCAGCTAGCATGGTGTGGAGATGCCAGTGATGGACTGGGGTTGACAATTGTAAACAATTTTACAACACCAAGTTATAGTCCAGCAATTTTATTTTAAATTCACAAGCTTTCGGAGGCTTCCTCCTTCCTCAGGTAAATGTGCTAGCATGGTGGTCAGGAAGATCAGCAGTTTAGTAGTAATTTTAGTACAAACTTTTAGTACGAAAGCAGATTTCAGTTTGAAAATTGGACAGATTAAGTGGAGGGAAAGAAAATTAAAACAGATTTAAAATCAATTGGGGGCTGGGTATTGAATGCTTCATCAACCCCACTAACCTCCGGTACCTGCGCATGCAGCGCAGACTTATGTGATGAAACTTTCCTCCCTCTGCTGGCTGCAAGAATCCTATCTGAAATGAGTCGGGCTGTCTCAACCCACTGTCTAGTAGGAGCAGGTCCACAGCACAAAAAGTGCCCCTAATTGTTTATCTCACTTGCTTGGGGAAAATGGAAATATCATATTAATGCTGCTCTTCTGAGGTTCGTTGGGAATAATAGAGGGACCTTATTATGCAGCTGGCTGTACTATTCCTCACCTGGGAGTGCACGATACTAACACTGGATAGCTGAAAAGGAAATATTCCATTCACCAGCTTTAACATCCATCATCTTAAAGCAGAAAAATTCATACACAAAAAAAATTCATTAATTTCGATCCGTTAAACAGTTTCTTACTGAGAATGATATATCTATGTTTAAGAGTTTCCTTTTTTGTGTCGGTCCACAATTAGAATTGGGCTTTATGTCAAAGTGACTAGCCCTTGGTTTATAGTGAAGCCAAATTAAGTAACATTTTAGTATGAATATATATATATTTTTTAAAAAAGATTCTACTGCAACAACACCATTCATTACCACCAATTTCAAGCTTTCAGCCCAAAATGCTGAAAACAAGATGTCGACAGTTTTTTTTAATTCGTTCATGGGATGTGGGCGTCGCTGGCAAGGCCGGCATTTATTGCCCATCCCTAATTGCCCTCGAGAAGGTGGTGGTGAGCCACTTTCTTGAACCGCTGCAGTCCGTGTGGTGACAGTTCTCCCACAGTGCTGTTAGGAAGGGAGTTCCAGGATTTTGACCCAGCGACGATGAAGGAACGGTGATATATTTCCAAGTCGGGATGGTGTGTGACTTGGAGGGGAACGTGCAGGTGGTGTTGTTCCCATGTGCCTGCTGCTCTTGTCCTTCTCGGTGGTAGAGGTTGCAGGTTTGGGAGGTGCTGTCAAAGAAGCCTTGGCGAGTTGCTGCAGTGCATCCTGTGGATGGTGCACACTGCAGCCACAGTGCGCCGGTGGTGAAGGGAGTAAATGTTTAGGGTGGTGGATGGGGTGCCAATCAAGCGGGCTGCTTCGTCCTGGATGGTGTCGAGCTTCTTGAGTGTTGTTGGAGCTGCATTCATCCAAGCAAGTGGAGAGTATTCCATCGCACTCCTGACTTGTGCCTTGTAGATGGTGGAAAGGCTTTGGCAAGTCAGGAGGTGAGTCACTCGCCGCAGAATACCCAGCCTCAGACCTGCTCTCGTAGCCACAGTATTTATATGGCTGGTCCAGTTAAGTTTCTGGTCAATGGTGACCCCCAGGATGTTGATGGTGGGGGATTCGGCGATGGTAATGCCGTTGAATGTCAAGGGGAGGTGGTTAGATTCTCTCTCTTGTTGGAGATGGTCACTGCCTGGCATTTATCTGGCTCGAATGTTACTTGCCACTTATCAGCCCAAGCTTGGATGTTGTCCAGGTCTTGCGGCATGCGGGCTCGGACTGCTTCATTATTTGAGGGGTTGCGAATGGAACTGAACACTGTGCAATCATCAGCAAACATCCCCATTTCTGACCTTATGATGGAGGGAAGGTCATTGATGAAGCAGCTGAAGATGGTTGGGCCTGGGACACTGCCCTGAGGAACTCCTGCAGCAATGTCCTGGGGCTGAGATGATTGGCCTCCAACAACCACTACCATCTTCCTTTGTGCGAAGTATGACTCCAGCCACTGGAGTATTTTCCCCGATTCCCACTGACTTCAATTTTACAAGGGCTCCTTGGTGCCACAACTCTGTCAAATGCTGCCTTGATCCAGACAGATTAAAAACAGTTAATAATGCTGTGTTAATGATTAGCATCTCAGGTTCAGGGGACACCTCAAAACACAGTAAAAATGCATAATACTTCTATATACCATCACAGCAGCACATATTTATCTGACCACTGTGCCAAGCTAGTGGACAAGAGATTTATCCTCTCCCCCATCCTGCTTAGAATCTAAGAACTAAAGGCCCATAGCAGTTTTCAACATCCACAGTGCATATGCGTTAGCAGTTTTACATCAGTACCACCAATTACTATTACTTTTAACATAAATCATACTGAGCTATCCCTTCCCCTGCCTCATTTTCTCCCCTGTTCTTTTTGAAGGTACTAACTCATGCAGTTTTGCAGATACTGGCAGCCCTCCAGTACCTTTCAAAGGTCACCATTATATGTGTTACCCTAGATTGTGACTGTAGGTTGCTATTCATCCATTGGGAGCAACACAGCCAAACCCTATAAACAAACAAGAAAACTGCAAATGCTGGAAATCTGAAACAAAGACACAAAATGCAGCAAATGCTCAGCAGGTCAATGGAGAGAAGATCAGTTAATATTTCAGGTGTGGAACCTTTGTCAGAACTGAAGTATATTACAGATGAACAGCTTTTAAAAAAGGAACAGAACAAAAGGAAGGGGGAGGGGAAACACACACAAGCAAGGACTGGAATAGGAAAATCCAATGGATTAGTTCCTTCCACAGCCATTGGTTTTATACTTTCATGGAAAAACAGAATCATGGAATGCAATCCCGAAAATAAAAATCCACGATCCTTTGTAATTAAAATGGAACTTAATTTAGTTAATCATCATAAACTAATGGCCCTGTTTCAGAGGTGAACACGGTCTCATCAACACTGCTTTTATATTGCAGTAAGTGCGGCGTTTACACTGGCTGTTTTCAAAGATCGGATATTCCAATGGATTCACTATGGCTGGCACCCGGTAAGACCAAATTCTTTCTGGATACCGGCATTAGTGAATCCAGTGGGTGTATATTGGAATCCGCTGGCTGCACAAGACCCGTACTTCAGGAACTATGAGCACAAACTGACATCACATTTTCTTTCAATAAATACAATCCGAATACAAAACAAAGACATACACTTTTGACAATGAAGCAGAATTGAACAATAGCGATTTTCTGCCTGAATGCCTATACAAAAGTTCTCAACACAATTATTTTCATGGGTCATTACCAAAAGATGGATTTATTTTTCTTGTTCATCCATGTAACATTGGCTGAGTGTATTTGAATTGTAATAAAAACATTCAGCTCTCAACTGTGTTTCAGACATTTCAGCCTCATTCGAAGCAATTTCTGCTGCAGGCTATAATTGTGCAAGTGAAAATAAAACCACGTTGTACTATGAACTCTTAGCAGAAACATGTTGTTTGTAGTACACTTCATGGTATTTATTACAAATGTACACACAGAATCTGAGCCTGGCAATGAGCATCTGGAAATGCTGGCTAATTTATATTAATTGCCAACTTTGAAAATTGTGCAGCTCAATTAGTTAGTTAAAGCTGCAAGTTAATGTGCTTAATAATACAACAATGATAACTGTAGAAACATATCTACCTAAAAACTTTTAGAATGTCAAACCATTCAAAATTAAGCTTCAGTTGGCAGCACACATGTCACTGATTCAGAAGGTTGTGGATTCAAGTCCCATGTCATGATTCATAATCTAGCCTGACACTTTAGTTCAAATGTAAAGAATCTTACAACACCAGGTTATAGTCCAACAATTTTATTTGAAAATCACAAGCTTTCGGAGGCTTTCTCCTTCGTCAGGTGAATGTGGGAATCCTTGAACGTTTCGCATTTATATTCAGAGAACAATACCTGGTGATTACAGATAATCATTCCAACTGCCCGTTGTCAAGGCAATCAAAGTGTTCAGACAGAGAGGTGTTACCTACAGGACCACCAAATATACAAATGGCCAGAACACAACAAGACAGAGAGAGGGAGAAACATCCGAAAGGAAGAGAAAGACAGAGAATGACCCGTTGTGTTAAAAACAGATAACTTTTATTCACTGGTGGGGTTATGTGTAGCGTGACATGAACCCAAGATCCCGGTTGAGGCCGTCCTCATGGGTGCGAAACTTGGCTATCAATTTCTGCTCGACGATTTTGCGTTGTCGTGTGTCTCGTGTGTCGTGTGTTTCGGATGTTTCTCCCTCTCTCTCTCTGTCTTGTGTTCTGGCCGTTTGTATATTCGGTGGTCCTGTAGGTAACACCTCTCTGTCTGAACACTTTGATTGCCTTGACAACGGGCAGTTGGAAAGATTATCTGTAATCACCAGGTATTGTTCTCTGAATATAAATGCGAAACGTTCAAGGATTCCCACATTCACCTGACGAAGGAGAAAGCCTCCGAAAGCTTGTGATTTTCAAATAAAATTGTTGGACTATAACCTGGTGTTGTAAGATTCCTTACATTTGTCAACCCCAGTCCATTACCGGCATCTCCACATCATAGCTACTTTAGTTCAACACTGAGGGGTGTGATGCATTATCCAAAGCACCATTCTTTGGTTGAGATGTTAAACCAATGCCTGTTTTGGTGGCTCAGGTAGACATTAAAGATCCCAAAGCATTATTCGAAGAGCATGAAGTTCCTCTGGTGCCCTTGCCAACGTTCATCCCTCAACCGACACACTAAAGACAGGTTAGCTGGTCATTTTTTTAAAAATTTGTTCACGGGATGTGGGCATCGCTGGCGAGGCCAGCATTTATTGCCCATTCCTAATTGCCCTCGAGAAGGTGGTGGTGAGCCGCCTTCTTGAACCGCTGCAGTCCGTGTGGTGACGGTTCTCCCACAGTGCTGTTAGGAAGGGAGTTCCAGGATTTTGACCCAGCGACAATGAAGGAACGGCGATATATTTCCAAGTCGGGATGGTGTGTGACTTGGAGGGGAACGTGCAGGTGGTGTTGTTCCCATGCGCCTGCTGCTCTTGTCCTTCTAGGTGGTAGAGGTCGCGGGTTTGGGAGGTGCTGTCGAAGAAGCCTTGGCGAGTTGCTGCAGTGCATCCTGTGGATGGTGCACACTGCAGCTACAGTGCGCCGGTGGTGAAGGGAGTGAATGTTTAGGGTGGTGGATGGGGTGCCAATCAAGCGGGCTGCTTTATCTTGGATGGTGTCGAGCTTCTTGAGTGTTGTTGGAGCTGCACTCATCCAGGCAAGTGGAGAGTATTCCGCCTTCTTGAACCGCTGCAGTCCGTGTGGTGACGGTTCTCCCACAGTGCTGTTAGGAAGGGAGTTCCAGGATTTTGACCCAGCGACAATGAAGGAACGGCGATATATTTCCAAGTCGGGATGGTGTGTGACTTGGAGGGGAACGTGCAGGTGGTGTTGTTCCCATGCGCCTGCTGCTCTTGTCCTTCTAGGTGGTAGAGGTCGCGGGTTTGGGAGGTGCTGTCGAAGAAGCCTTGGCGAGTTGCTGCAGTGCATCCTGTGGATGGTGCACACTGCAGCTACAGTGCGCCGGTGGTGAAGGGAGTGAATGTTTAGGGTGGTGGATGGGGTGCCAATCAAGCGGGCTGCTTTATCTTGGATGGTGTCGAGCTTCTTGAGTGTTGTTGGAGCTGCACTCATCCAGGCAAGTGGAGAGTATTCCATCACACTCCTGACTTGTGCCTTGTAGATGGTGGAAAGGCTTTGGGGAGTCAGGAGGTGAGTCACTCGCCGCAGAATACCCAGCCTCTGACCTGCTCTCGTAGCCACAGTATTTATATGGCTGGTCCAGTTAAGTTTCTGGTCAATGGTGACCCCCAGGATGTTGATGGTGGGGGATTCGGCGATGGTAATGCCGTTGAATGTCAAGGGGAGGTGGTCATTGCCTGGCACTTATCTGGCGTGAATGTTACTTGCCACTTATGAGCCCAAGCCTGGATGTTGTCCAGGTCTTGCTGCATGCGGGCTCGGACTGCTTCATTATCTGAGGGGTTGCGAATGGAACTGAACACTGTGCAGTCATCAGCGAACATCCCCATTTCTGACCTTATGATGGAGGGAAGGTCATTGATGAAGCAGCTGAAGATGGTTGGGCCAAGGACACTGCCCTGAGGAACTCCTGCAGCAATGTCCTGGGGCTGAGATGATTGGCCTCCAACAACCACTACCATCTTACTTTGTGCTAAGTATGACTCCAGCCACTGGAGAGCTTTCCCCCTGATTCCCATTGACTTCAATTTTACTCGGGCTCCTTGGTGCCACACTCGGTCAAATGCTGCCTTGATGTCAAGGGCAGTCACTCTCACCTCCCCTCTGGAATTCAGCTCTTTTGTCCATGTTTGGACCAAGGCTGTAATGAGGTCTGGAGCCGAGTGGTCCTGGCGGAACCCAAACTGAGCATCGGTGAGCAGGTTATTGGTGAGCAAGTGCCGCTTGATAGCACTGTCGATGACACCTTCCATCACTTTGCTGATGATTGAGAGTAGACTGATGGGACGTTAATTGGTAATTGGCCGGATTGGATTTGTCCTGCTTTTGTGGACAGGACATACCTGGGCAATTTTCCACATTGTCGGGTAGATGCCAGTGTTGTAGCTGTACTGGAACAGCTTGGCTAGAGGCGCAGCTAGTTCATGCATTTCATTGTAGTTTGTGGGTCCTACTGTGCTGCTACATTTGTCTACATAACAATCAAATCAATTTCAATGTAATTTCTCAGATGTTGTAAAATACTATGTAAATAGAAGTCTGTCTTTCTTCACATTATTCTCCTAGGGCTTGGCCATTAGCCCTACTTTAACCAATACTACCAAAAATTGATTAACTGGTCATTCAGCTCATCATTGTTTGGGGGTTGCCATTATGTGCAAAATAGCTGCCATGTTTGCCTAATAGTCACTACACTTCAAAGTAAAGTAATTCATCATATATGAAGTACTTTGAGTTGTTTGAGATGTAATGAGGTGGTATATTAATATAAATTTTTCTCTTCCATCAAAATATCCATCTTTCAGGCAACATGGGTTGATGAGATAACTGAATTGATGGAAAGAATGAAAGTATGCTCAAATCTTATCAAAACTATCACACCCTTTTACAAAATGTAGTAATTTGATAGCGAGGTGAAGATTGGGTGGGATGAATTTGTAGCATTTGTATAGAAGGAATGTTTTTGATGCATTTCCATAACATATAACACTGACAAGTATGTGTCCATTTATTGCACTGTAGCTTTTAAAATCCTATCTTAAAAAACTAATTTTTTCCTTCCAATTTTTCTCCCCATCTCTCATGAAGGTACCAACCCTCACTAAGGTACAGTCTCACAGTGCTGGCAAGACATTGCCTGAGTGCCTACATTTCATGGGTGAGCCTGGATATGGATTGTCTGCAGGCTAGTTTACCCTGAAGGGCATCTGTTCTCACCAGACATTCACACACACTTACTTTCCAGTCAGTGTCACTAGATAGCAATTAAGAACGCTAACCCTGTATGTTTTCATTCCCTAGCCTAGACTATGAGGCCAATTGTAATGCCAGAACTTGGAATCAAACCAGGAACTTTCTGGTCTGTATGGCTTAATTGTATGCTTCTAACTAACAGATTTTTTTTGTTGGGAGAATGAATATTAGTAATTCTATTGCCAATTATGTCAATTAAAACACATAGCTGCTTTATTTTTTATATTTCCTCTTCACCCCTAGACATAAGCATCAGTCAGTTGTTTAAGTAACTGTTAGCTGTGTTACTCTAGAAAATCCATTTGCAGTAAAATTCACCCCCCATGATCATTCTCCTCCCTCTCACACTCACCCTTCCAATCAAATACACATCCAAAGCACAAATCCCAAATTCTAAATAGTCAGAACAGAAGAACTTTGTTTAGAACTGAAAATACAAACTCAAAAATTGAATTTAGTGATGGCAGGCACAATTTCAAAAGGCAGTAATTGGTAAGAGTAAGGATTCTACGGAAATGCAATTTGTACAGGGCAAGATGTAGTTTTTTTTTCCACCTCACTTGTAGTTGGAAGGCATTGCAGAAATCTTGTAATTTACACTACAGTAACAAAATAATACTGTTGGAGCCTAGTAAAACAAGTCTGCTATTAAAAATAGAATGCTTGCTTTTATAAGTCAGTGGGGGGCTGGAAACTAAAGCTTTACATATACTAATACATTAACTATAGTCAAACAATATGCTTCAGGCATTGCAATTCTAAATGTAGCATCAACTCAAGGTCTCCATCATAAACCATGTGCCACTTTTTCCTCTAAGCACTTAGAACTGTTTTAGTAAACTGCAGTTCTTGTAAACAGTAGGAAAGTAACCACTTAACCTAATGACATTTGCATCTTCCTATTTGCATGGTCCTGTAGCTCCACTGAAAATAGAATTTCCTGAAACATTTGTGTGGAAAAGGCAGTGTCAATGATAGTGTAGCTTCAGGTTCCCAATGCAATAAAACATAATTGGTAAAATCTACACTGCTCAACACTATAGGGAGTAGCCTCCATTCCAATAATACTCTTAATTCTTTTGTTTTGTCTTGTCTTGCAGAGAAATCTGATCTCTCTTGGATCACATGTCTCCCTCACACACATGGAATACGCTTTTGAGGCAGATTTACAAATTGAATAAATGCAAAACCATTTGAAACACTGAAGAAAAGACATTATTAATGCAATCAGCATGTGTTAGTGTCAACACCAACAGCAATTTGAAGCAGTACTCCCCCAAAAATTATTTTTTTAGCAACACAATGCGGAGTATTTGTAATAAATAAAGTCATGCTTTCCTTGAGTGCCTCTGAAAATAAATGGAATTAAGCTTGTGGAGACACTAATTTTAAACTTATATTACAGACCTGCTTCAACTTTTGATTCCCAGTACTGTGCAATACACCCCATTTATACTATTGAACAGCACAGATGAATTGAGGCAGCAGTCCAGTGTTTACACCGCTTGCTTTGGCACTGTAGTCTCTGGAGGCACTAAGGAAAGTCATCTCTTTAGATGCGTGTGCAGAGACAGCAGCATTTACCTTACAACACTGACCAAAATCAAGGTTCCATTTGCACTGACCAGAAAGATAAACGCAAAATAAATCTACATAGCAGTAGAGCAATTTAAATAAAATTTTGCCTTTATTAGATCACAAACTCGTGTGGCCTTTTTAATGGCTTTATCTACCTACACTTGCACTTTCAGGGATTTATGTTTTTAAACCTGTGTCTCTGTTGATCCACGCCCTTCAGCATCTTTCCATTAAGTGTGCACTCCCATTAAGTGTCGGAACATAGAATGCTTTGCTACAGGAAGTGATAGAGGCAGAGACCACTGTATCT
Source organism: Heptranchias perlo (assembly GCF_035084215.1). NCBI lineage: Eukaryota > Metazoa > Chordata > Chondrichthyes > Hexanchiformes > Hexanchidae > Heptranchias > Heptranchias perlo. The sequence continues at coordinate 11,671,341 of NC_090332.1, read as the reverse complement.
TTTAAGGAAATATTGGATAAGTATTTGAAGGATAGGAATAAGGATAGGCCATTCAACCCCTCAAACCCGTTCTGCTATTCCATCAGATCATGACTGATCTGTACCTCAACTCCATTTACCCCCTTTTGATACCCTTTCCTAATAAAAGTCTATATGTTTTTTGTCCCAAAATGTATTAACTCACACTTATCCGCATTAAATTGCATCTGCCACATGTTTTTGCACAGTCTATGTTTTCCTGAGTCTTTTACAGGCCTCCTCATTGTTTTCCAAACCCGCTACTTTTGTGTTGTCAGCAAAGTTGAGATTATAATTCCTATACCCATGTCAATATATACAGAGAACAAAAGTGAACCTAACAGTGGGTACACCACTTCTATCCCTTCTCTAGTCTGAGCAACACTCATTTACTCTATCTGCTTCCTGTCAGTAAACCAACTTTCTATCCATGCTGCAACATTTCCTCATATAAAACACCTGAATTTTTGTAACATGCTTCCTGTGAGACACCTTAACAAAAATTTTCTGAAAATCCATATACATTACAGCATTCCCATAACCTATTCAAATGGCCACTTCAAAAAACCCCATTGCATTTTTCAAACAAGACTTCCCTTTAACAAATCCATGCTGGCTGTCTGATTAGCCCATGAATTTCTAAATGCTCATTAATTATATTTCAAATTATGGATTCTAAGAGTTTACCCACAACTGATGTTAGAGTAACCGGTCTATCCTTCTCCCCACTTCTAGAATAAGGGTGTTACGTCCGCTTCTCTCAATGACACAATTTACATCTGTGCCCACGTTGCCCTGAGCAGTGAGCCCACGCTCCACTTCAATGGAATGCAGTGCTGTGCTGCAAATGAGAAAATTAATGAGCGTTCCCATTGAGAAGATCCAACAACATCTGAGGGCAAAAGGGAGAAAGATAAATATCCAAGGGGCAATGTGCCAGATTTAATTGCATGGGATCTAGTCAATTATCCTGACCTATTGTGAAGTGAAGTGGGAAGAAGTACAGTATTTTTTAATGCAATACATAGCCAGGAGATATTAAATTAACCCAGTACACCTACACAAATTTGGAGGCAATCTATTCTGTAATTCAATTTGCTGTGGCAAGAAGGAAAATAATACCATCTGTGCATACATAATCTGATCATGTTATAATTTGTTACATGTGGAAACTGCTTGGATCAGCCTTCAAAAAGATTCCATTCATCAAAACGTTCCTCTAGGTTGGCTTCCCAAGGATTTTTCAAAGAAATCATAGTATTGATATTTAGAAATAAAGGCATTTAAAAAGGTGAGAACGGCTGGGAGATTTTATTTTATTGTGGTGGGAACGACAGATATATTTAAATGTTTCAAAATATGAGGTGCTGTGTCCAGTGAACATAAGATATAGGAGGAGTAGGCCATACGGCCATTAGTGCCTGTTCTGCCATTCAATAAGATCATGGCTGATCTTCGACCTCAACTCCACTTTCCCACCCAATCCCTGTGTCCCAGTGGTATTTCTAATCTATATTATTGAAGAAACATTGACTCCTTTCTATTGTCCACCCTTTATACTTCAAATCTGAAATTCTTCATATTCCGTGCCTTTGGGGAATAGGGAGGGGATTATGGATAAAGACACCAATCCTGAAGTAACCTGCTGACACTGTCTAGGTGCACACATGAAGAACTTCGGCAAGGTACGGATGGGCAGCTGGGCACCTAAGGAACTGTAACCCAAAAGGGTCCATCTTTTCAGGAGACGGTAAGTAAGAAGAACTGTAATATAAAAACAGCATCAGACCTTTACTTTACGGTGGAAATAACAGCTGACAATCTTAGCATGGTGGCACAATATCTTTTGTTACTGATACAGACCATCACGTTACAACAGACAATACAACAGCTCTGAACTCACACCAAGCAGTAGCATAATCATTAGCATTCAATTATGCTTAGTTTTCAACTTTTATAATAGTGTGACTAATGAAGAATCCACTTATAAACAGTGTTCCAGCATCCCTCTTAAAACGTAACGTAAGGTCTCACGTTGGCAACAGAGTTAAAGAGTGGGTTAACACCTTACTCTTTTTTTTTTGCACACAGCAATGCTTGATAATTGCACTCTCGTTTTCACTACAAACATTATGAAGCACATACTGAGGAGCCAGCTTTGAAGACTATGTGCCTCCCGTGAGTAAGAAATCGATCGACAATTGAACTTGATGTGGAAACTCCAGTTTATAAACAGCAATCCTAAAAGGGGCTCAGCATATACAACAGTTGTCCTACCCAGTGCCAGAATCCCAGTATGTGAGCAGACTGGTGGAACTTACACTGCTGTAGTGGAAGTTTGCAGGTGGGTACTTCCACGATATCATTCTTTTGCTTATACCCATGCAATTTTCTCTTCCTCCCACTCACTTGGTTTAAATTACATTTTGCTGCACATTAGAGATCAGATTATAAGAGATTTGAGTTCATACAATCTCTGTGCCAGCAACTAGGGCAGTAGACAGGTTTCACTGTAATTCACTCAGAACAAAGTGACAACTACTAGACTAGAAAGGCAAAAAGAACTGCTTATATCTGTTGTATAATACTGCCTATAAATCGCTTACGTCATAAAAGCTGATTCATATTGTTCTGATATTGTTACGTACTTCTACAGTAACATTTCCCATGATCTGTCTGCCAGTTAATGCATTTTGTTTTCTATTTAAAAAAAACAAAGCTCAGCTGCATCCTTAAATAAAAGTCTGTCACAGGATTTGCTATGGATCCATTCAGAAGCAAAAGATCTCAAAATGTGCTACATGCCAGAAGGACATCGACAAGTTTTGTGAAGTGGACAGATAGGTGCCAGATGCAGTTCCAATAGAGGGCAATGTAATGCTGTAGATTTTGGGGAAAAGAGCAGAGAAAGGAAGTTAAATGATATGATTCTTAAAACAGAGTTATCTTGAGGTGCATATACACAGGTCTTTAACATTCAAGACACTCTTGTAGGCGAGCCCTAATTTCCTATGTCTGAGAGAGAGCATTTTCACTTGCCCATGTCTGGGAAAATTCAAAGCATGACCGGAGAACAAATAGAGAACCCTCTTCAGTTTATTTCAGCTACTGATTTTATCACATGCCTTCAAGTGATCCACTGTGTCTTTGGAAGGTGGCAGAATAATGCTGCACTAGAATCTGACATAGGCTTTACCTGCCAATCAAAACTATAATTGAGCAAATCGCATAAGATGCTCGCACTTGAATTAAATAGCTGGACTCCATCTTCAAACTCTGACTCAAATCTCTTAGTTGTATCAAACATGATTTCTGTAAAAAGCTGATTTTGACCCCCCTGTGTACCATATCAGAATTGAAGTAGGCAATACCATGCTAAATCTTAGATAAAAATAAAGCTTTATATTTATCTAAGATTTAGCATGGTATTGACTGTTTTAAATCTGTCATGGTACATAAAAGGTTAAAAACCAGCTTCACTCACAGAAGTAATTTAAAAGGGAACTAGGTAAGTATTTTAAAAAGACTATTAAAAGATATGGGAAAATGGCAAAGTATGGGGATTAGAGTAGATAGGTCCAGTTGAAAAGCACTAGTACAGGTACAATGGGTTGAATGGCCTCCTTCTGTGGTATAATTCAAATGTTTTTTGTAGTAAGCATCTTTTTAAAATAATTGAGAAAGGAATATAATTTCACATGTAAATGTTAAACAGAAAAATCTGCTCTTCAAATTTTGAACTGACATAACATGCGTGTAAAGACTGGTCAAGTGAACAGCTAGACATACGCACACAATTTTTCAATGGCGTCATATACCCTAGGCAAAGTGGTATTTATAGGCAAAAGTCAAATCAATGCTACACAACCTGTTATGAAAGCAAATCACTCAAGGGCAGAATTGTTCCACAAATGACATCCATTTGAAAATTTAAACTTACGGAAAGGACAACATCTCTTATCTGCAAGACCCTTTCAGGAGGCATCCTCAAATCCTACAAATTATCCTGGAGGATGTGGATTAGAATAATCCATATTTATAGATAGAAATCAAAATGAACTACTGCATCGTGTGCGCATGATATGGGACTGTGCATAATCATTTTAGAAAGAAGTCACCGAGAATGACTCAATGCACTGCCATAGCTCTTTTGTAGCAAAAATGGGATCTTTACTGAGTTGCTTGGCAATGGACACTGCCATATAGAAAAAATTGTTGCATAAGAAACAAATATTTTACTGAAACATTACTTTAAAACTGAATAAAAATACATTAATATTGTATGATACAACAAAATCACAGTCCTGAGGCATAGTGGGTGAAATTGCAACACTTATGGTACTATATACAATCTAGGTTAAGATTTTTTTTTTATAATTAATATTCTTTAATAAAACTCAGTAAAATCCCGTTTAGAGTCGGCCTCTAAATTCCCTGTTGAAGTGGTGTTATTTACTTCAAAATTCATTCAAATCAATTATGAGACTAGAGATGCTCCCCAGTTTGCAGAACAATTTCAAACATTTTGGCATTCAAACATTCAAACAAAGTTAATCAACATTTTTATGCTTATACCGGTGAAGACTGGTGTTCAAATAGTTTGTTAAAATACAAGTGTCACTGTAACATTTAGCTGAATGCCCTCAGCGAGCTCAAATTTACCAACTCAGGAGAGGTGCGGAGGGAAATGAAGCAATCCAACAGGTTTTCTCCACGTGCAGCATATAGTTCTCAAACCTGTGGAATTCTTCCCAACTCCACTATTATTTTAAAACAGAAGGCTCTGACTGTAGAAGCCACTATACCTGAAAGACCAGGAAAAAAAGCAGATGGAGTAGAAAAGAAGGAAAGAGATGATCTACAATTAATAGCAACTAGCAGAAGAGTGATGCTTAAAAATAAAGAGATTGATATTTTAAAACTGACAAATTTACAAGTTTAAAAAGGACAGATTAAAAATATCTATTTACAATACAACTGGCACTTCAACACCGCTGCCCACATACAGAGGAATGTGTCAAAGTGCTTTACAAGGTAGAGGAAAGATGGTGGGTATCAAATAGAATGGAGAGCAGGCAACCATCTAGTTGTCTGATTAAAATGCATAAGCAGTATTTCCTATTCTGAGAATGGCTAACACCCAGCTGAGGCACACAAAGAAGTATGGGAACAAAAATCCTCCTGTGAATAATTGTAGCAAGAAAGAAAAATCAGCACGAGCACAAAACAAGAATCTTATTTTGTTAAATTATCCTCAGAAGGAATTTCACCCCACTTAAATGTCAAGGCAATACGATGGTAATCAGACAGTTTTGAAATCTGTAGTGGATGTACTTTGGCACCACTTATTTTATTTTTTCTGCTGCTTCATTATGCTTTCTCATCTAGTTCCAAAGGTGTATTACTCCATACAAGATCAGATGCCAAACTCTTTAATAGTGCATGCTTAAGAGCAAAAAGTAAAATCAAAATCTGTTGATCAGAGAACGTCTTTTCGCCAACAATGCAGCACTCATTGTACACAGTGAAGTGGAACTTAAACAATTTTGCAATAGCTTTTCGCTAGCTTGTAATGAATTTGGACCAATCTAAAGACCGTGATCATGGCACAGCATGTGTTGACTGCACCTAGCTAACACCATGCTAGAAGTTGTACACAAGTTCTGCTACCTAGGATCAACCGTATTGAATAATTTATCTCCAGGTGACGAGCTGACCTCTCACGTCAGAAAAGCATCAACCATATTCAGCCAAATAACTAAGCGTGTGTGAAATAATAGGAAATTAACATTGAACACCAACATACGTCTTTTCCGAGCATGCTGCTGCATAGCAGCGAAACCTGGACCACCTACAGCAGGTGCGAGAGAAGACAAAACTCTTTCCACACCCACTGTCTCCGCCGTATTCTAAATATCAAGTGGGAAACAAAGTTCCTGACACAAAGTACTGGAGGAAGCTAGGTTGCCAAATCTAATAACTTTTCTCAAACACAGGCGCCTCCGGTGGCTTAGTCATCTATAATCAGATGCAAGATGAGCGTGTGTGGAGAATTTGCAGCAAGTGCTACCAACTACTCGAGCTCAGAGATTCAGAGCTTGAGGCCGGGGTCACTACAGTGCGTACGTGAAGCTGAGTTTCATGGATAGCACGTTTCAGGAGGTGGTCACCCAGCAGCTACAGAGGTCAGGAGGAGTGGGTGACCACCAGGCAGACTAGGAGGAACAGGCAGGCAGTGCATAAATGTAGCACTCAAACCGGTATTCAGTGTGGAATACCATTAAGGGTGATACCTCGGGGGTGTGTAGTCAGAAGCAAATCCATGGCACCATGGGAGACTTGGCTGCACAGGGGGGCACAAATGAGTGTAGAAATGCAATTGTTGTAAGAGATTCGATAGTCAGAGGGATAGACAGGCATTTCTGCAACTGCAGATGTGAGACCTGAATGGTGTGTTGCCTCCCTGGTGCCAGGGTAAAGGATATCACTGAATGGGTGCAGGACATTGTGCGAGGGGAAGGGGAACAGACATACGTCATGGCCCATGTTGGAAGTAATGACGTAGGTAGGAAAAGGATGGAGCTCCTACAGGCAGAGTTTCAGGAGCTAGGAAAAAGATTAAAGAACAGGACCTCAAAAGGTAATAATATCTGGATTACTCCAAGTGCCACACGTGAGTGAGTACAGAAAAAGGAAGATAGTGCAGGTGACTGCGTGGCCAGAGAAGTGGTGCAGGAGGGAGGGCTTCACATTCCTGGGACATTGGAACCAGTGCTGGGGCAGAAGGGACCTGTACAAGCCGGATGGGTTGCACCTGAACAGGGCTGGGACCAATGTCCTCATGGGGAGGTTAACTAGTGCTGTGGGGGAGGATTTAAACTAATTTGGCAGGGAGGGAGGAACCAGGACATAGCAGCAGAGAGCAGAGATAAGGTGCATAGAAAACAAGGAGGGACAAACAGCAACAGAATAAAGAATAGTGTAGAAGAGCAGGAATTAGATGGATTGGAAAAAAGCAAAGCCAATTAGCATGGTGTTAGGATGCATGTGTGTTACTGCGAGGAGTGTTACAAATAAAGTTGATGAGCAGCAGGCACAAGTTGTCACATGGGGTTATGATCTAGTGGCTATCACAGAGACCTGGCTTAAACGTGGGCAGGAATGGGAATTAAACATTCCTGGCTACAATGTATTCAGGAGGAATAGGGGGAAAAAAAGAAAGGAGGTGGGTGGGAGTATTGATCAAGGATAATATTACAGTTCTACAGAGGGACGATATACTGGAGAGTTCAAAGACTGAATCTGTTTGGTTAGAGTTAAGGAACAGAAAAGGAGCTGTTACATTGTTGGGTGTTTATTATAGACACCTGAATAGTGAGACGGAGATAGAGGAGCACATTTCAGAGAAATGTAAAAATAATCAAGCAGTAATAGTAGGGGACTTCAATTTCCCTAATATTGACTGGGGAAAAAAAAGTGTAAAGGGCAAGGAGGATAAAAAATTCCTAAAATGCGTACAGGAGAACTTTCTTCAATCAGTACGTTTCTACCCGAATGAGGAAGGAAGCAGTGCTGGATCTAGTTCTAGGGAATGAAGTAGGGCAAGTGGAGTGTGTTTCAGTAGGAGAACAGTGATCATAATATAACTAGGTTTAAAGTAGTTACAGGAATGGACAAAGTAAAAATCAACAGAGAAAATACCCAACTGGCAGAGCACCAATTTCAGTGATTTGATAAGGGATCGAGCACAGGTGGACTGGAAACAAAGACTGGCCAAGAAAACAGTAAATAGGTTGGCATTACTCAAAGTTAACAAGTCACCCGGTCCAGGTGGAATGCATACTAGATTGCTGAGGGAAGCAAGGCTAGAGATAGCAAAAGCTCTGACCACAATCATTCAATCCTCCTTGGATATAGGAGTGGTGCCAGAGGACTGGAGGATTGCAAATGTTACACCCCTATTCAAAAAAAGGGAGGGATAAACCTGATAACCACAGGCCAGTCAGTTAAACGTCAGTGGTGGGAAAGCTACCAGAGACCACAGTCAAGGACAAAACTAATTCTCGCTTGGAGATGCATGGGTTAATAAGGGACAGTCAGCACAGATTTGTCAAAGACAAATCATGTCTGACTAATCTGATTGAGTTCTTTGATAAAGTATCAGAGAGGGTTGATGAAAGTAGTGCAGTAGATATATATATGGACTTTCAAAAGGCATTTGATAAAGTACCACATAAACTTATTTGGAAAACAGAAGCACATGGTATTAAAGGGACGATGGTAACTTGGGTACACAATTGGCTAAGGGATTGGAGGCAGAGAGTAGTGGTGAACGGATGTTTTTCTGACTGGAGAGAAGTATGCAGTGGGGTCCCCCAGGGGTCGGTTAGGACCAATGCTTTTGTTGTTATATATAAATGACCTGGACTTGGGTATTGGGAGTACAATTTTGAAGTTTGTGGATGATACAAAACTTGACAACATAGTAAATAGTGAGGTGGATAGTAGCAGAATTCAGGAGGACAGACAGACTGGTGAAATGGGCAGACACACGACTGATGCAATTTAATGCAGGTAAGTGTGAGGTGATGCACTTTGGGAGGAACACGGAGAGCCTGTATAATCTAAATGATACTATTTTGAGGGGGGTGCAAGGGCAGAGGAACGTGAGGGTGCATATTCACAAATCTTTGAAGGTGGCAGGGGACGGTGATTTGGCAATTTAGAAAGCCTATGGGATACTTGGCTTTGTAAATAGGGGCATTCAATACCAAAACAAGGAATTCATGCTAAACCTTTACAAATCACTGGTTAGGCCTCGGCTGGAGTATTGTGTACAATTCTGGGCACCACATTTTAGGAAGGATGTCAAGGCCTTGGAGAGGGTACAGAGGAAGTTTACCAGGATGATACCAAGAATGAGGGATTTCAATTATGTGGAGAGATTGTTCTCCTTAGAGCAGAGAAGTTTAAGGGGAGACCTAATAGAGATATTCAAAATTATGAGGGGTTTTGATAGAGCAAGTAGGGAGAAATTGTTTCCTCTGGCAAATGGGTCGGTAACCAGAGATCATAGATTTAAAATAATTGTCAGAAGAACTAGAGGAGAAATGAGGAGAATCTTCTTCCCCACCATCCCACCCTCCCCCACCCCAGAGGGTTGATAAGATCTGGAATGCACTACCTGTGAAAGGGTAGCAGAAGCAGATTCCATAGGAACTTTCAAAAGGCAACTGGACATGTACTTGAAGAGGACTAATTTGCAGGGTTATGGGGAAAAAGCTGGAGTGCGGGACTAAATTGGACAGCTCTTTCAAAGAGCCTGCACAGACATGGGCCGAATGGCCTCCTTCTGTGCTGTAAGATTCTATGATTCTTTATTAAAACAGACATAAACTATATTAAAAAAAACACCATGTTTGCTGTCCAAAGATAGCTGGAGGGTCTACTGTATTTTTGTATCCTTTGCAGACTCAAAAGACTTCAAATGCTAGCTACCAGGCTAAACAGCAGATAAACTGTAGATGACAACAAAGGAGAAATAAAGAACAAATTGCAAACCTAAGACAATTGAAGATGGAGCTGAAGCATGAATTCTATCCACCCACATAACGGAAAGAATAATTCTCTGATTTAATGACCATAAAATTTAAAACAAAAGCAGGCAAAATACCACACAATCTTGTTTAACATAGGGTGGAAAATGTGGCTTGTTATTTTTCATATCTTGCTTTATGAAAACAAAGCACATTTACACTAACTCCTATTATGAACCTAACAACACAAATCATCCATATCTTATTCTGGGAATTTAAATAACACTTCCCAATAGGTTGACCGAGGACTTGTTTTATATCATGGAACAGTTCAGTTTCAGAATATCCTATTCACTAAAATTACTGAACAAAGCACTTATATGTCAACCAATTAGTCTTCCTTTAGGGCTAATTGTTTGACACAGAAATGCTTTTAAGCACTAATATTTTCCTACAAAATAATGATAAAGGATTACTAGCTTCAGATAGGAGATTTGCTATGAGCCCATTTCAAAGATACCTATTTAGCAACTACTGCGATTTTAATGTATATACACTACACATTGCATATAATGCACTCTCCCCTTTAAAAAATTACATATATAAAACATGCACTCACGTCAAAGTTTTCCCTGCATTAAAAGCCTAGTTCTTAGTACAAAATGTGTATTACACTACATGGAAACATTCACCAAGATGCTACAGCAACAGAATAGATCCTGACCTCCCTCCAGCATGTGTTACATAAATAACAGCAAAAAGCAAAAAGCAAAAACTGTAGAAGCTAGAATTCTGAACAAAAACAGAAAATGCTGGAAACACTAAGCAGGTCAGTCACCATTTGTAGAAAGAACAGACAAATTAATGTTTTGTCTGTGAACCTTCACTTTTTGGTACATTAATCTCTCTAGATAACAGTTTTGGCAAGTGACCATGAAGCGACGAAGGATTGACTGCTGGTTTTGACAATGGTGAACAGAGTCACATCTATTGATACTGGGGCACCTGGAGAGCACAATCAAACCGAGATCCCCAACATCTAAGGGCTGTTCTCTCCTTTTTTAATGTAACAGCATGTTACCCATCCTCATCGTAGGGCCAATAGGAAACAGTCCTCTTCTGGCTGTCTCCCGGTGACGTTCTCAGCACCTTTAAAAACCAGTCACCAGAATGCCAGAGTTCGCCCCCTCTATACAACAGATTAGCTAGCTAGAGTACCATGCTTCTACTACCAATAGCATGCTATCACTATAAAAGAGCCAGCAGGGAGTCAGCATATTAAAAATTATCAAAGAAGCCAATTATGAATTAGCTAGTTTAGAATTTGTTGCGGATTGCTCATCTTTTCACCATCCTTATGTACTATTAAAAACTGTCAAACAGCATAATTGGAAAAAAATGTAAACAAGATAAATATAGAAGACACACACACACACACACACACACACACACACACAGGTTTGTGCAAGTAAAATCTAAAAATATGCAAAGTGCTGCTGAAAAAAAGCACACCTTTAGGTGATTTAAAGGGTATATTACAAAATAAATAAAAAGCATTCTATTAACATACCTTCAAACAGCCTGCCTCTGTCAACTTCCACATCATATCAGGTACAGAACAAAAGACCCAATAGTGAACCCATCATTTTTGTCCCCGTAACAATACTTTTTTAAAAAATTCATTCTCTGGATATGGGTGTCGCTAGCGAAGTCAGCATTTATTACCCATCCCTAGTTTCCCTTGAGAAGGTGGTGGTGGACCTTCTTCGTGAACTGCTGCAGTCTATGTGGTGAAGATGCTCCTACAGTGCTGTTAGGTAGGGAGTTCCAGGATTTTGACCCAACGTCAATGAAGGAAGGGCGATATATGTCCAAGTCAGGATGGTGGGTGACTTGGAGGGGAACTTGGTGGTGATGGTATTCACATGCACCTGCTACCCTTGTCCTTCTAGGTGGTGAAAGTCACGGGTTTGGGAAGTGCTGTCGAAGAAGCCTTGGCGAGTTGCTGCAGTGCATCCTGTAGATGGTACACACTACAGCCACGGTGCACCGAGGGTGGAGGGAATACATCAACAAGAAGCGTTTAACGTAGTAAAACATCCCAAGGTGCTTCACAGGAGCAATTATCAAACAAAATTTGACGCTGAGCCATACAAGAAGATGTTAGGACAGGTGACCAAAAGTTTGGTCAAAGAGGTAGGTTTTAAGGAGCGTCTTAAAGGAGGAGGGGGCGGTAGAGAGCCAAAGAGTTTTAGGGAGGAAATTCAAGAGTTTTGGGCCTAGGCAGCCAAAGGCACGGCCACCAATGGTGCAGCGATTAAAATCCGGCATGCACAAGAGGCAAGAATTGGAAGAGCACAGATCTGGGAGGGTTGGAGGAGGTTATAGAGATAGGCCTTGGAAACAAGGATGAGAATTTTAAAATCAAGGCGTTCCCAGATTGAGAACCAATGTAGGTCAGTGAGCATAGCGGTGATGGGAGAATGGGACTTGGTACGAGTTAGGATATAGGCAGCAGAGTTTTGGATGAGCTCAAGTTTATAGAGGGTGGAAGATGGGAGGCCGGCCAGGATAGCTTGGCTCCAGGATGGCTTCGGTCTTCCCAATATTTAATTGGAGGAAATTTTTGCTCATCCAGTGTCGGACAAGCCGTGTGACAAATCAGAGACAGTGGAGGGGTTGAGGGAGGCGGTGGTGAGGTAGAGCTGAGTGTCGTCAGCGTACATGTGGAACCTGACATCGTGTTTTCGGATGATGTCATTGAGGGGCAGCATGTAAATGGGAAATAGGAGGGGGCCAAGGATAGATCCTTGGGGGACTTCAGAGCTTATGGTGTGGGAGCAGGAACAGAAGCCAATGCAGGTGGTTCTCTGGGAAAACAGGTCAGACAGTAACAGTGTGATTGTGTCTCTGCAGCTCTTTGCACTATATTAGCTTGTTGGGCCTGACATGGTGAAAATCCCCTTTCCCCACTCTTTTGCAACTGTCAGTACAGTAAAAACATCAATGATCCAGTGAAATAAGGCGCTATTGACTCATCCATTGAGACTATATTGTTCAATTAGAAATTCACAGTATGTAAGCAGTCTCCAGTGCACCAAAGCCTCCACTTTGTAAAACAATGAAGATGAAATTAGTCAAATTATGAATCTCAATATACATCAGCCACAACTTCATGGAATCATATGCAGCTAATGTATAGATATTCATAATCAGACTAATTTTTTAAAAATTCATTTACGGGATGTGGGCGTTGCTGGCAAGGCCAGCATTTATTGCCCATCCAAACTGCCCTTGAGAAGGTGGTGGCGAGTCCACTGGTGAGTGGCTTGCTAGTTAAGAATCAACCACATTGCTGTGGGTCTGGAGTCACATATAGGCCAGACCGGGTAAGGACGGCAGGTTCCTTTCCCCAAAGGACATTAGTGAACCAGATGGGTTTTTACAATGGTCACCATTATTGATACGAGCTTTTTATTCCAGCTTTTTATTATTTTTAATTATAAGAATTTAAATTCCCCAGCTGCCATGGCAGGATTTGAACTCATGTCTCTGGATTACTAGTCCAGCAGGATAACCACAATGCTACGGTAACCCGTCTGCTACCATACCACTGAAAATTCCAGTTTCAATGTTTCACAAAGTGGAGGGTTTGGTGCACTGGAGCAATAATCTATATATATTGATGTATCCCCAGTTCTGTAAGAAGACCACTTACACTTAATCCTTCCAGCCATAGAGAAATTGAATGCAAGTTGATCCTAATAACAGTAAATGATATTTTGTTGAAAATTCATAATCTTCAATTATGATTTTGCTGAAGAAGTTACCTTTACAAAAACAACTGGCATTTATATAGCAGCTTTAACATAGAAAAAATGTCCCAAGGCATGTCACAGATACATTGAGACAAAAGTAGAAGCCCGGCCAAGGAAGGATAACCAAAAGTCTGGTCAAATAGGTGAGTTTTAAGGAGGGTCTTAAAAGGAGGTGGAGAGCTGGAGGAGTTTCGGGAGGGAATTCCAGAGCGTGGGACCTAGACGGCTCAAAGCACAGCCACCAATGATGGGGTGAAGGCAGGGAGGGATGCACAAGTGGGACAAATGGATAGTTCTGGGGGGGTTTGTGAGGCTGGATGAAGTTACAGAGGTAGCGAGGGGCAAGGCCACGAAAGGATTTAAACACAATGATGAGAATTTTAAATTGGAGGCATTGGGGGACTGGAAGCCAACGTAGGTCAGCAAGGACAAGTGTGATGGGTTAGCGGGATAAGGCAGATACAGGAATTTCGGATGAGCTGAAGTTTATAGAGCAAGGAAGATATGAGGCTGGCTAGGACAGCACTGTAATAGTTGAGGCTGCATATGACAAAAGCATGGATGAGAGTTTCAGCAACAGATGGGCTAAGGCAGGGCTGGAGGCAGGTGATGTTATGGAGGTGGAAGTACACGGACTTTGTGATGAACAGGATATGGGGGCTGGAAGCTCAGCTCGGGGTTGAATAGGACACAATATTGAAAATGCACTGTAATGTATTTTTATCACCTTTTTAAAAAAAAACTGTTGTGGGGATTACATTGTGTTAGTATTTCAGCCATTACAACAGAGGCTAACTGCCAATGCTGGAAATCGGAAATAAAAACAGCTAATGCTAGAAATACACCAAAAGATCGATTATCAACTGAAAGTAATAGCAAGACATTAAACCAAGTCAGCCCTCTCAGGTGGGCGTAAAAGACTCCACGGCACTATTCAAAGACGGGCAGGGGAGTTCTCACGGTGTCCTGTCCAATATTTACCCTCAACCAAAATCACTAAAAAAAATTATCTGGTCATGTATCTCATTGCTGTTTGTGGGACCTTGCTGTGCATAAATTGGCTTCAGTGTTTCCCAAATAGTGACTAATCTTCAAAAGTACCTCACTGGCTCTAAAGCACTTTGGGATGTCCTGAAGCAGTGAAACGTGCTATATAAATACAAGGCCTTTCCTTTCCTTTAAGCACTAACCCATCTTTCTCTTTCAGGTGTTGATGACAGTCTGCATATTTCCAGCACGAACTGTCGCTATTTTAGTTCAGAAAGTCTTTGGCTTAAGTTAAAGTAATCACTGAAATATTTGTTAGCATTTTCCAGCAGCAAAATCCATTTATGTTTCAACAATCTAAATCATCTTCTGTTAAAAATATAGATTATAATGATGTATTAAAATGTCTGATAAGATAGCTGGCTTAACTAAGAAACAGTACTGAAGAGAAACTTCAAGTGCACTTCCCATCCAACTAGACAGAAAATGAAACATAAGGGGAATTTTCAGGGTCTAGGAGCAAGACTGTTATCCATCACTGAATCAGGCAATTACTTTGGGCACTTAAGGGGAGGAGAATGGAGGGAGAACAACCTAGAGGAAGGAAACATTAAAAAATCTGGGAAAGAAAGCTATTTTTCAAATTTGGTTTAAAATAGGAGGTCCATACAATAGTTTATTTTATGTCACCACATTTAAAATCTCAACACATTTTATTGCTATTTTTGGAAGTATCTGATTCCCAACATCCACCATTGTAAGCACTGGCAAGTTACAATGAGAGCTATTGAGGGTATTCCTGCTGAGATTTTGAGCAGAGAGCCAGTAAAAACATTTTCCTTTGCAAATGCATCATCAAGTCTGGTGTGCAATTCTTTTTTGTGTGTTTGTGTGAAGAGAAGCAAGAAAATCTAGATCATGAGCAAGCACAGACTGGGTTTTTGTTCAGTGTTACAATTCATTCTTTGTAAATTTATTCTGTCAGACTGTCTGTTACACTATCCCGCATCAGTAAACCATAAAACAACCTGTTGTTCCACTTGGGGCCCATCCAGTATGATATCAGACCACTGCTGCTCCACCTCTAATGGAAGCCAGACTAAGATTATGTTACTTTGCTTTTATAGAATCATAGAAGTTACAACATGGAAACAGGCCCTTCGGCCCAACATGTCCATGTCGCCCAGTTTATACCACTAAGCTAGTCCCAATTGCCTGCACTTGGCCCATATCCCTCGATACCCATCTTACCCATGTAACTGCTTATGAGCAGACAGACGCTACAAAATTGGTTTTAAGACTTATTTTCCCAAAAAAAGGTTCGAACAGCTAGCTATCCCACCAGGCATTTAGTACACCATTATAATCCATGCAGTATTGGCATAAGTTTCTTGTGTTGTAATACCCATATGAGCAATGAAGCAACTCAGCAAAAGTCAGCAATGTAAAAACACGACAGTTGTACTCAATTCAAGATAAGGACTTATCTGATTTCCTTTTATCATGCATAACAATTACTATTACAAGAGGAAGATAATTAGCATTTTAACTACAGTGCCTTTACTTTATAAATAAAAACATTTGATAGTTGTGACAAACATATTACGTTGAATGAAATAATGGGCTACGGCTCCAAGAAGTATGCTGGCATTTGTGTTTCTACGGTACAGACAGATATATTTTATTAACTTTAATAATTATTTAATTCTTCTGTTCATCTTTATATATCATGTTCAAAAATAAAATTATGGTGTACAAGGAAAGTCCATTCAGTCCCAGGAGACTGAGCTGAACAGTTTGGCATGGCTAAATTTAATCTAAATTTGGATCCCAAAGTATCAATTTTCACAGGACACACCTCTGCTGCAATAACTTCATGTTCAAGCTAGCCACACCCAATGTCCAGCAGACTAGCTATGAAAAATTGTACAAACTCAATGAAGAATAGCTATTTATTTGGGGTGGGCAACTGGATGGTAGTGTCAAATGATGTCTGCAAATTGGTTGCAGGTGGTGTAGAGATTTAAAGTTGAAGTTAGGGACCAAATTGAAAAGAAGAACCATGAGCAAATTGGCATAGGGTTAATAGGATCAGGGAGATGAATGCGTGGCTCAAAGATTGGTGTGGGAGAAGTGGGTTTCGATTCGTGGGGCACTGGCGCCAGTACCGGGGAAAGAGAGCTGTTCCGTTGGACTACACTTGAACCATATTGGGACCAGAGTTCTAGTGAATAACTAGGGAAGTAGATAGGGCTTTAAACTATATTGGGGGGGGGGGGGGGGGGGCGGGGTGAGAAGGGTCCCAGTGGAGAGAAATTTAGAATGCTAAAGAGAAAAGACAAGGAAGCAGTGCAGGAAAGCGATTAGGGTAAGAATAACCAGATTGTGTCAGGAAGGCACAGAGTGTACAAACAAAAGAGTGCACTAACAAATAGGGTCCAGGTAAGAAAACAAATAGGGCCATAGTACAAAAAAATGATAAGATGTCTAAAAATGTTAAAAAGACAAATCTAAAGGCACTGTATCTGAATGCACGAAGCATTCGTAATAAAGGTAGACGAATTAACAGTGCAAATAGATATAAACGGACACAATATAATTGCGATTACGGAGACATGGCTGCAGGGTGACCAAGGGTGGGGGCTGAATATTCAAGGGTATTCGATATTTAGGAAGGACAGGCAAAAAGGAAAAGGAGGTGGGATGGTGTTGTTAGTAAAGGATGAAATCAGAGCAATAGTGAGAAAGGATATTGGCTCAGAAAATCATGATGTAGAATCAGTCTGGGTGGAGTTAAGAAGCACCAAGGGGCAGAAAACAGTGGTGGGAGTAATCTATAGGCCTTCAAACAGTAGTGGTAATGTAGGGGACGGCATCAAACAGGAAATTAGAGATGCATGTTAAAAGGGTACTACAGTAATCATGGGTGACTTTAATCTATGTATAGACTGGCCAAACCAAATTAGCAATACTGTGGAGGATGAATTCCTGGAGTGCGTACGAGATGGTTTTTAGACCAGTACGTTGAGGAACCAACTAGGGAACAGGCTATCCTAGATTGGGTATTGTACAATGAGAAGGGGTTAATTAATAATCTTGTTGTGCGTGGTCCTTTAGGGAAGAATGACCATAACATGATAGAATTCTTCATTAAGATGGAAAGTGAAGTAGTCCAATCCAAAAATTAGGGTCCTAAATCTAAACAAAGGAAATTACGAAGCTATGAGGAGTGAGTTGCCTATGATAGATTTGGGGAGCTTAGTTAAAAGGCATGACGATGGATAGGCAATGGCAAACATTTAAGGAACGAATGCATGAATTGCAACAATTATACATTGCTTTCTGGCGCAAAAACACAAAAGGAAAAGCAGCCCACCCATGGCTAACAAAAGAAATTAAGGATAGTATTAGATCCAAAAGAGGAGTCATATAAAGTTGCCAGAAAAAGTAGCAAGCCTGAGGATTGGCAGCAGTTTAGAATTCAGCAAAAAAGGACCAAGAGATTGATTAAGAGAGGATAAAGAGTATGAGAGTAAACTAGCAGGGAACATAAAAGCGGACTGTAAAAACTTCTACAAGTATGTAAAAAGAAAAAGATCAGTGAAGACAAATGTAAGTCCCTTGCAGTCATAAACAGGAGAATTTATAATCGGGAACAAGGAAATGGCAGAGCAATTAAACAAATACTTTGTATCATCTTCCGTGAAGACAGAACCAAATAACTTCCCAGAAATGCTAGGGAACCAAAGGAGAAGGAGGAATTAAAGGAAATTAGCATTAGTAAAAATGTTGTGCTGGAGAAATTAAAGGGGCTGAAAGCCGATAAATTCTCAGGGCCTAATAATCTGCATCCCAGAGTAGTAAAAGAGGTAGCCATGGAAATAGTGGATGCATTGGTTGTCATCTTCCAAAATTCTATAGATTATCGAACAGTTCCTGCAGATTGGAGGGTGGCAAATGTAACCCCACTATTTAAAAGAGGGAGAGAAAACAGGGAACTACAGACTGGTTAGCCTAACATCAGTAGTAGGGAAAATGCTAGAGTCTATTATAAAGGATGTGATAACAGGACACTTGGAAAATATCAACAGGATTAGACAAAATCAACATGGATTTATGAAAGGGAAATCGTGTTTGACAAACCTACTGGAGTTTTTTGAGGATGTAACTGGCAGAATAGATAAAGGAGAATCAGTGGATGTGGCGTATTTGGGATTTTCAGAAGGCCTTTTGATAAAGTCCCACATAAGAGGTTAGTGTGCAAAATTAAAGCACATGGGATTGGGGGTAATATACTGGCATGGATTGAAAATTGGTTAACAGACAGGAAACAGAGAATAGGAATAAATGGGTCTTTTTCGGGGTGGCAGGCAGTGACTAGTGGGGTACCGCAGGGATCAATGCTTGGGCCCCAGCTATTCACAATATATATCATTGATTTAGATGAGGGAACCAAATGTAATATTTCTAAGTTTGCTGACAACACAAAACTAGGTGGGATTGTGGGTTGTGAGGAAGATGCAAAGAGGCTTCAAGGCGATTTAGACAAGTTGAGTGAGTGGGCAAATACATGGCAGATGCAGTATAACATGGATAAATGTGAAGTTACCCACTTCGGAAGGAAAAACAGAAAGACATGGTATTATTTAAATGGTGATAGATTGATGAATGTTGATGTACAAAGGGACCTGGGTGTCCTTGTACACCAGTCACTGAAAGCAATCACGCAGGTGCAGCAAGCAGTTAGGAAGGCAAATGCTATGTTGGCCTTCATTGCAAGAGGATTTGAGTACAGGAGCAAGGATATCGTCCTGCAGTTATACAGGGCCTTGGTGAGACCACACCTGCAGTATTGTGTGCAGTTTTGGTCTCCTTACCCAAGAAAGGATATACTTGCCATGGAGGGAGTGCAGCGAAGGTTCACCAGACTGATTCCTGGAATAGCAGGACTGTCGTATGGGGAGAGATTGGGTCGACTAGGCCTGTATTCACTAGAGTTTAGAAGAATGAGAGGGAATCTCATTGAAATGTATAAAATTCTGACAGGGCTAGACAGACTGGATGCAGGGAGAATATTTCCCCTGGCTGGGGGGGTCTAGGACAAGGGGTCACAGTCTCAGGATATGGGGTAGGACATTTAGGACTGAGATGAGGAGAAATTTCTTCACTCAGAGGGTGGTGAACCTGTGGAATTCTCTACCACAGAATGCTGTAGAGGCCAAGTCACAATGTATTTAAGAAGGAGATAGATAGATTTCTAGACACAAAAGGCATCAAGTGGTATGGGGAGAGCGGGAATATGGTATTGAGATAGAGGATCAGCCATGATCATATTTAATGGCGCAGCAGGCTTGAAGGGCCGAATGGCCTACTCCTGCTCCTATTTTCTATGTTTCTATGTTTCAGGATAGCATGAAACCAAACGAACTAAAATGCTACTTGGAGACCAAACTTCCTGCCCTCAAAAGATAAACGTTGAGATTTTTTTCAAACAAAAGCTCTTTCAACTGAATGGACAGATGAAGGTAATCAAAGAATGCAGTGCTACCCCTGCCAAAGCATTTGAAGCATCCTATGCCATCTCATATCAAATTGCAAGAAGTGAAAAATCTCAAGACGATTGGTGAAAGTCCTGAACTGCCAGTGATTGAAATGGCATCAATACTATGCGGAAGGAAAGTTGCTGACCAACTAAGTCTCATCCCACTATCTGACAACATGGTTAGCCACAGAACTGCTAATATGGCAGAAGACGTCGAGAAGCAGCTCGTCAAAGCAGTGAGGCAAAGCCCTTTTCTCTCACTACAAAATGACGAGTACTGACTGTGCCAGTGCAGCACAAAGGATGGTTTCTGTACAAAACATTAGTTCACCTGAAATTAAAACAAACTTATCGGCCGTCGCAGAATCCTGAGCGGAGCAGGCCCGGCTCCTGTTCCATTCGGCGCTATCCAATTTCGGCAAGGGGGCCCAAAACAGGCATTAGACCCCTCATTTACATTTGTAAGAAGCCATAACGCCTGTTTTAGGCAGCCGTCAGATGCCTGAAAAATGGCCCGACACAACGTTGCGTTGGCCAGGGGTTGCAGAAACTACTGAGTTTATTCCCAGCTGCTGACACATAGGCAAAAGCAACTTTTGAACTGAAGTAACCTGAGTTCATGCGCTGGCCGGAACCGGTTTGAATTAGCTAAGTTTTGTGAAAGACAAAGGAGGTGTGATAAGACACAAGTCCTTATTTAGAAACGGAGTAATGAGGTAATGCTACCTAAGTCCTTGGGACAGAGCCAATGAGGAGAAGACACAGACTAGGCGAGCAAGCCTAAACCAACGGGAGAGACAGCACTGCTGAGATAAGATTCGGAATAAGAATGAAGAATCTGGGGCGTGGAGCCAGAGCGAAGACTCCGGTGACCAACCATCGCGGTAGTGGAAGAACCTACGTCAGGGACGTAGAGACGACGTCGAGAGAGAGAGAGAGAGAGAGAGAGAGAGAGAGAGAGAGAGAGAGAGAGAGAGAGAGAGAGAGAGAGAGAGAATGAACGGAACACCTGGCCAGCGTCAGCTCTCCTTTTCAGGTATTATCCTTTATATTCTGTGACCACTCGGAGTGTCTGAGAAACCTAGTGGGTGTGCGTTTAGATCCTAGTTTGGGTATAAAACTGTATAACCTGGTGCAAACTGCATGCCTATATCTAACCAGACGTATAAGCTATATGTATATGATCTAACGGCGTGAATAAAGCGAATTGAGAGTTAAGAGAGAATTAACTCTTCTCTTTGTACTAAGCCAATAACCGTAACCGGTGACCTCCAGTCAACAGTTGGGTCAGACATCTTCCAGGCGTGAGACACTGGTCCCCGAACTTGGCCCTCCTTGAGTCCATTTTATGCCTGTATAGCGGGAATGAGGTGCAATTTCCAGCCCAAAGACTTTTGAGGTGAAATTCAACTTTAGTGGTCGTGCAAAATTGGCAACAGCAAATCTAATGGTAAACAAGATCACAGTCAGACATACCGGTCGGTGCATTTCTGCACTAAACACAGTTCTCAGCATAATGGAACGTTTCAATAATGCTTTGCAACTCATTCTGTTTTACCAAAAAATACTTCTTTGGGTGGTGGGAGGTATTTGTGCACGCCAAGAAAAAAGGATTACAATGGAAAGATTAAAGACAGACATTTTGCCCTTTGCACCCATGGTACCATCAAACACTCCCAAATCAGGTATAACAAAGGATACAGTTCTATATTATCCTGACCAGACAATACACTCTATTCCCATGCAAAATATGCTCCCCATTGAAATGTGAATTATACTCTGTCAAACAAAATCAATTACAAGTCACTGATATTTATAGATATATAAACAAAATGTTGAACTGGTAAATAAATAAATGTCATTTTAGATGGATTGACAAGTCAAGTCAAATCTGTTAACGTAACTTAAAAAAAAATGCAAGGACCAGGATAAATTTGGCCTGTTAAGCCATACACATTTATTCTATTGAATCTACATAAATCACTAAACAGGTGAAAATAAATACAATATGTCGTAATGCAATTGCACGGTTATCAATAGAATACACAACCAAAGGGGTCTGCAGTTTATCACTCAACATCACAAAGTTTTTAAAATTATAAGCAAATGCTGACAATGTTATTTAACATTATAGGGACTCTCTGAGCTCCAGATGTTTACAAGAGGGTATTAACCTCACTTGTTATATCATTAATACAATATCACTGAAGAATCAGTTCAGTAGACTACATGGTAATTTTACACAGTACATGCTATTTATATTGCAGTTGACTCCAGATAATCATATACCTGATGTAAGCAGGATTCAGAACCAAACTCTGAATGGCAACCAAAGCACTTCCTGATCTAAGCAAATGATCTTGTGGATATTTTAGTGCAGTTTCACTGCCCATGCAGAATCTCATTAGCAGCAAGCTAAGAGACAGAGCTGCAACTCTGTAGCCCCAATTTTATGAAGTGCTTGCCATGAGGGAACAGAGCTTCAGAAAATTACCTCCCTTGTGAATTTTTTTTTTACAATGTACAATATATGCCAGTCAACCCAATGCCAATTTTCACCAGACAGTAGAACTTGTAGACGTCTCTCCAACTTTGTCCAAAGGAAATATGTTCTTTATTGGTTTTTGATTTAAATGCTGACTTAATGAATAAATAAGCCGTGGTGCAAAGACGTACTAGCTATTTTTAGCAGCTATTTTCAAAAATTCAATTCAAGCATGACATTCTTAAGCTATAGGTTCGCCTATGTGATCTACGAATTTTGAGAGTAGAATAGGGAATAAAGATTTTTTTTTGAGGGGGGGGGGGGTAAAGGAATTTTTAATAGCAAAACAACATGAAACACATACAAGAACAAGTGTTCATTCTCAAATTACACTGTCTTTGTATTATTCTAGTGATAAAGTCTTACATGGGCCTGAAATGTTAAGAAAATTGGGATAAATGTTTGTCTTCACTGCCTGGGGGTTATCTGGTGAAGTAGATTGCCTGCCCGTTGTAGAACCCATCCGATTTTCACTCCATCGAAATCAACGGAATGAAAATTGGACTGGTTCTATAACGGGTTGTCGATCGGCTCCACCAGATTACCACCCAGCTAGTCCAGATGAAAATTTACTCTATTGAGTCTGGGACTGTGTTGACCTCTGAAAACATTCAGCTTTTACAATAAAATTAATATGGCCATTTCAAACAATATAATAAGGTTTCAAACTGGGTCAATGTTAAAAAGGCAAGGTGCTCACATTCAAGTTAAAACAAACAATGAATGTCTTACTAAAGTTTATTAGCTGAATGTACTTTTTAATAAGATTTGCCCTAAATGTAAATTTTCTGGAGTAGAACAAGGTATTAAAGCTGAATTACACTCCACTACAGGAAACCTACTTGCTGTGCTTCTTTGTGTGGCAGAAAAGGCCCAATCCTGAGATTACACTTGCTGGAGGTCTTCAGTTCTTCCGTATGAGAAGAAACAAACTGATAAATGTTACAGAAATCTAGCAACCAATTTATATAACTAATAAAGTCAATTTATTGGCTTTGCTTATTTTGAGAAAAATTAATTGCAGCAAATAAGAACTGAAAATAACTATGCCAAGTGTCATTTACATTGGGATAAACGCACAATTTTTAACGAGCCTTTTAATTCAGATTTAAGTCAGAATTACGGCCATATACTGATTAAAACACTGAATCCGAATTTAAAGTTAGTCATTTTGGCTTCTATCCAAACCAAAACCAATTTCCGCTTTGCATTCTGCGCATTAATGTCAGAGTGTTGCCTCATTTACAGTGAGACATATGTTGTTAACTGGATTCAGCATTTTAAATCTCACCAATTTGTATCTCTGCTGGGCAGTCCCATGGTTGAATTCATTGTGCACAATGATATATGCTGCATAGGTTCACATGCACAGTTTTTTGTTGTTGAGTAATGTTTTGGGCAAGAAGAGACCATTGGTCCATCTAGCCTATCATTAGATTCCTTACTATGATTCTAGAACTAATAGTCCTGAATCCTATTTACTGATAGGAATTTAGCCACTCCTTTTTTAAACCCTGCCATGATTTTCTGTCCCACCAATAATCCATTCCACATTTTTATTATCCTCTTACTGAAAGAACTGCTGCTTAAATGTTCTTCTGACACCATAAACTGTGCCCCCTTGTTCTCAAGTCCTTTACCCAACAGAAGAATGTGAGAGACAGAGACAGAGACAGAGAGTGTGTGAGTGTGAGTGTGATGAGGATAGGGTCAATTGAACAGCTTGCTGGCACTCGCTGTTCAAACTCACACATAGAATGACCACTTGGGCAAGACACCATTGGGCAGCTGGCGCCTATGGAACCATAATTCAGCATAAACCAGCGATTACAAGAGATGAGAAAATTAGAGGGACCAAAAAAAGCTACAATTTTTCATAGGATGCAAGGGCAATTGAAAGGTTGTATAAATATTAAAGATTTGAGAAACAGGAACAAAGTGGTCTTTCAGGCTGCCACTTCATCTGATTATAGGTGCAAGTACATATGCAATTTGGTATTTAGAAAACAGACTTGTAAACAGCTCTATGATAAAAACAGCCTTTCAATATGGTTTCATGTACTGCATAGATTTAATACACAGCATGAATATTAATTTACACCGCTTACATCTTGACAGACCCATTTTCTGAGCCCAGAGGCTTTAAATCCTTGCACAGCAGTCTTGTGCTTCTCATGGGAAATGGGCTCTAATCAGCACGCTCAAAGAAGAAACCTGTTTATTTTCAGTGAATAGCAAATGGTCCAAAAAAAAGCAGAAGGGACTTGAGAGCAACACACTCAAGGGAAAATTGTATTTTCACAATGGTGCCGTATAACTGAGGAATAGAAAGTAGCTTGTGATCGACAGTACAGCAGCAGGAAATTTCCCTTGCTTTCATTGTCACATAAAATGAAAGATAGAGTATAATTTTTTGCAGGATAACTTAGTGTAGTAAGAAAAAAAACACCTGTGAAGTATTTGAAGCAAACTATGTAGTATTTGAAATATAAAAGATATCAGTTCTAAAAATAAAATCGCCTAGAACAAAACCTGGATTACATTTCAAAGCTGCCTTGGCATTAGGGGCATCACACAGCATCCTTGGGTTATGAAGGTAAAACTCCAAATCCTAACTGGAAGTGCACATGTATGAATATTCAATTTGGACAAGATCAGGTTCAGGCTGTGATGCACTCCTGCCAATCAATTATCTTGCTGACACTCTGTCTATGCTCAAGCATGAAGAGGAGCTACTTGTGTACGGTACTGGAAGATGAGTGGTCCCTGTGTAACTATCCTATAGCAAGGAGTCAACCTCTTCAATAGAGGAGGAGGAGGAGGATTGAGGAGAAAACTGCCAAAAATGAGGAAGGAAAATAAAACAGTGCTCTGCACTGGTACCAGACTGAGATTTTTGGCATATTAGTGGCAAAAGGATAGTATAAAGCTGCCAGTACAAAGCAGTATTGGTTCAAGCAAGAACAGCTACTAAACAAATTCTCACTTTTGTTTCCACTCACGCTAGCCCTTTTTTTTCAAAACTTGCTTCAAAACCATTTTTTTTAAAAAACAACTCTGAGTGACAGCTGGCTGCCTTTGAGTTTTTACCCACTGATAAGAGCTGACTGTCCTGCCACATCGTCTTAACTGGTAAAGACTGGCCTCAGTCAGAGGCAGCAAGCAGTACTTGATGTATGGATTTTAGTACACATACATGGAGCTCTGTTCCTTCTTCCCCCATCCACACCACTGCTCAGCAGGGACTCAAGCAGGCAACATAACCATGGCTCACCACTCACACCACTGCTAAAATGCTATTGGCATTGCATAATAAGTGCACTGCAAATACAGCATAGAATACTGTAGAGAACACTTCAAATATGGTAAAATAGTAGATCCCATTTCGGTGTAGAAATGTATCACACAAGAGGAAGAGATTCTTTCTACCAGAATAAGAGATCTAGATGATAGAAAAAAGCTGAGGAATTGAAAAGCACAACTCCCCCTTTCTCATTGCTTGCAATAAGGAACAAATGTATTAGGAGCAAAGCCACTGGAGCCTATGAAGACAGAGCACATCTCTCTATCTAAGTCTCAGAAATGGAGCTAACTATGCAGGCCTCAATTAAGTGAATAAGCACTCCCCCCGTATCTCAGGCAGTTAACTACAGCCATAAAGACCAGGCAGCTCCCAGGTTTGATTTCAGGTCTGTGCTGAGTTAGCTGATCTTAGTTAGGAAGCAGTAGGGGTGCTTTAATTGGCCTCAGCTCCACTCACTTACCTGCTAGAATAGACGCCCCTTCTCGCGGGTCTCAAGATACTGGAAGGCACCTGGCATTCACTGAAGCATACCTGAACAAGTAGTTAACACCTTCAGCAGAGAAAGGAAACTGGTGGGAAAGGTAGTAAAGGTAGTAAAAGGATCAAATGGCCAATCACCTTGTTGTGATTTTTAAGAATGCACATAAGTGTAGAGCATTATTCTAGAATTCATTTCCGGGTGTTGGTGGGGGGGTGGTTAGAGGGGAGAAGAGAGGAAGAGTATAGATATATTTTCAAAGGATTCTCCACTTTCCATCATCTCCCCCAAAATAATTTTAATATGACCAGACATGGAAGTGGTGGAACAGCAGGAAGATTTAAGATAATCTTCCAAATCAGCTGTTTAATACTTATCCTAAAGGTAACTCTAAAGGTTAATTTTGCAAGACTCTCCTGCCAGCTAGATGTGAGTGCAAGTCAGAGAGATGTCTATCGCATGGGCCGGAATTTCCATAAAAAATAACAGCGTGTGAACAACGCACGCAGTTAGCAATGTGAAAATTGGCCAGCAACTTGTGGCTAGGAAGAAACACCCCATGAATTGCGAAACGCCACAAGTTGCTAGATGATCTGCGCCGCTCTGCCGTTAGCTTTGCAAAAACAGAATCATGTACTTAACCCTTCACTGAGTTTCACGAAGTTGCTGCATTTGCACATTAATTGTCCATTATACTTGCCGCAGAAAGCTACATCTAGTAATTAATACCATAAGTACCCTTTTAACAGTGATAATTGTTAATGACTGCCAATCAACCTCTCTGGCCCAGAAAGTGAACAATTAAAAGTGTGGAGTCTCATTCCTTCAGGTAGTGAATTGTTGAAGATTTTTTAAAAGTCAAATTTTCAATTTTTTTTCTTACTTTTCCTTTGTGTCTCTTTTTCCTCTCTTAATCCAATCTTTCTTTCCCTCTCTTTCTGTATCTGATTTGACATTGAATTCACCCACTCTAATTCACCCTCCTTTTCAGTCCTTCCTCTGTTTATTTCTCAATCCTTAAATCTCATTGGTTAGGGAGATAGACCGTCGGTCCTGTCGTTCACCAAGATTCGGTCCCAGATGTCCTGTTGCCCTCGCCTCACCATTATCAGCTTGCACTTCCAGCAACTTACAGGGCAAAACATTTTTGAGCTGAAGGGTACAGGAAAATGTCTAACTAACCGTGCACTCCATGAGCTTCCCTGCTCCAGCAAATTCTCTCACCCACAATTACTGTCAGCAAAGGAGTCTAGTAAAATTAGCCCTTATATACTTTATGAAGTTCAGTGCTATTTTGTAAAAACAAACTCAGCAGATTCCATCAGCATCCGAAAAGAAAATAGCTGGGTTAATGTTTCAGCTGTAGACCCTTCATCAGAACAGAGTTAGTGGACAAACAGACAGACTACTTCCATTTCGTAAAAGATCTGGCTTGTGATATGGTACAGTAAACTGAATTATAATTAACAGTTCCCAATTCCCAGTGGAAATGTATTTCTACAGCAATTATTTCATGCCCTAAGGGTGAGTTTGCATTCCAACAACAATGTCTAGTAACACAATCAGTGTCATTATTAAATATACTTTCATCATTGTCCCCTGTCACCATCTGAACTGAACCAACAATAACTGAACTGTCAAAGCAGTCTGTGAATAGAAACTCTTTATTGAACTATTTTTCCTTTTAAAAAAAAAACTTTCATATTGGATGCTACCAATGGCAGCCTTTAATCTCCTTTCTTCCCTTCTCTCCAGAGATGATGTGGAGATGCCGGTGATGGACTGGGGTTGACAATTGTAAACAATTTTACAACACCAAGTTATAGTCCAGCCAAGTTATAGACGCTGGACTATAACTTGGTGTTGTAAAATTGTTTACAATTCTCTCCAGAGAGAGAGAGAGAGACACACTCACAGAGAGAGAGAGAGAGAGAGAGAGAGAGAGAGAGACACACACACACACTCACTTTTGGAAGGTTTTTGTTACAGAACAAACGAAGCAATACTAATTATCAATGTACATTAGGAGAAAAATGGCACAGAAAAGGACAATGAAAACAGAATCAGTGCCAAAAATACTCAATGGGTGGAAACAGTAGAGGACCAGGATGAATACAGAAAGTACAGAGGAGATCTAAGAAAGAGAATAAGAGTAGCAAAGAGAGAGTATGAGAATAGATTAGCGGCTAACCTAGAAGGAAATCCAATAGTCTTTTATTAACATATAGATAGTAAAAGGGTAGTCAAAGGGTGGGACCAATTAGGGACAAAAAAAAGAGATCTTCTTGTGGAGGCTGAGGTGCTACATGAATTCTTCATATCAGTCTTCACTAGAGAAGAGGATGTTGCCAATGTAGCAGTAAAGGAGGAGGTAGTAGCGATATTGAATTGGATAAAAATTAGATAAAGAGGAGGCACTTAAAAGGTTGGCAGTACTCAAAGTAGAAAAGTCACCCGTTCCAGGTGGGATGTATCCTAGTTTACTGAGGGAAGTAAGGGTGGAAATTGCAGAGGCTCTGGCCACAATCTTCCAATCCTCCTTAGATATGGGTACGGTGCCGGAGGACTGCAGGATTGCAAATGTTACACCCCTGTTCAAAAAAGGGGAAGGGGTAAACCCAATAATTACAGGCCAGTCAGCCTAATGTCGGTGGTGGGGAAACTTTGACACACAATAATCCGGGACAAAACTAATTGGCACTTGGAAAAGTATGGGCCAACAACAAAGTCGGCACATATTTGTTCAAGGAAATCATGTTTGACTAATTTGATTGAGTTCTTTGATGGAATAACGGAGAGGGTTGATGAGGGTAGTGCAGTTGATGTGTATAGCAACTTTCAAAAGGCATTTGATGAAGTACCACATAATAGACTTGTTAGCAAAATGGGATTAAAAGGGACAGTGGCAGCATGGATACAAAATTAGCTAGTGGACAGAAAGTAGAGAGTAATGGTGAACGTTTGTTTTTTTAGACTGAAGGGAAGCATACAGAGGTGTTCTCCAGGGGGTCACTATTAGGATCACTGATCTTTTTGATATATATTGATGACCTGGACTTGGATATAGAGGGCATAACTGCAAAGTTTGCAGGTGACACAAAACTCGGAAAAGTAGTAAACAATGTGGAGGAATATAACAGACTTCAGGAGAACATGGACAGACAGGTGAAATGGGTAGACACAAGGTAGATGAAATTTAATGCAGAAAAATGTGAAGTTATGCATTTTGGTAGGAAGAATGAAGAGAGGTAATATAAAGGAAGTTATGCTAAACCTTTATAAAACACTGATTAGGCCTCAGCTGGAATATTGTGTTCAATTCTGGGTACCACACTTTAAGAAGAATGTCAAGGACTTAGAGACGGTGCAGAAGAGATTTACTAGAATGTGCCAGGGATGAGGGACTTCAGTTATGAGACTGGAGAAGCTGGGGTTGTTCTCCTTGGAACAGAGAAGGTTAAGGGGAGATTTGATAGAGGTGTTCAAAATCATGAAGGGTTTTGACAGAATAAATAAGGAGAAACTTTTTCCAGTGGCA
The DNA here is from genome assembly GCF_035084215.1 of Heptranchias perlo. NCBI lineage: Eukaryota > Metazoa > Chordata > Chondrichthyes > Hexanchiformes > Hexanchidae > Heptranchias > Heptranchias perlo. The sequence goes on along the minus strand of NC_090332.1, from coordinate 11,641,575 downwards.
GAAGGGCCGGTAACCAGAGGGCACAGATTTAAGGTGATCGGGAGAAGAGCCAGAGGCGGCATGAGGAAACATTTTTTTTACGCAGCGAGTTGTAATGATCTACAGTGCACTGCCTGAAAGGGCGGTGGAAGCAGATTCAACAGTAACTTTCAAAAGGGAATTGGATAAATACTTGAAGGGAAAAAAATTTACAACGCTATGGGGAAAGAGCAAGTGAATGGGAGTAATTAGCTAGGTCTTTCAAAGAGCCGGCACAGAAACGGTGGACTGAATGGCCTACTTCTATTCTGTACCTACGATGATACTATAATGATGCTATGAACTCTGTGGTTAAGACCCATGTACTGAACCAGTATGGAAGGACAACAGTGCATAGATCTGTTGTGCAAAAACCTAACAATATTCACAAAATAGTTTCCTTAAATACTGAGTGAACTTGGGCAACGACACCAAAACACGGGGAGGCTGGGATCAGTATGGTCTTGATCATCTCCAGAAAGGAAAAATCCATCATGCGCTACAATAAGCACCTCCTGTCATCGAAGTCACAAAGCAGTATTAGCATCATAGCTACAGACCAGTCACCTGCCCTTTAGCTGAATGCAGAATCTACTGAGGTGAAAACAATTAAATCAGCATCAGATTAATATGCATAGAGCTGCTGGATTGGTGTAACCCCCTCGAAAGCAAGCTTCTGGGCAACAATGCAGCTCATTTAGTAATAATAAAAAAACATCTTAATTCAGAGGATTAAAAACTGAGTGGACCAAAGGGTCTGCAGCAGCAAATATAGTATTGTTAAATGGTCACAAGATCAGCAAAAAATTCAGCCAAACATCTATTTGTAGAGACATTTTTATGTATTGTGTGCTCATGTGCCCCAAATAGCATTACCCATTAGTATTAAAGTGGAAAAGCAAGCCCACTTCAAAAATATTCAGCACAGAACATAATTATTAATAAATTATTTATAACATGGAGGCCATACATTCTCAGACTAGTTACTCCCACTATTCTCTACGCTATTCCCAGATCAGGTACAATGACATGCACGACACCTAGACTTTTAAACCTGTCCCCATGGAGCGCACTAAAATTATCCCTGGTGAAGCAGGAGAGCTCCTCTGACTTTAATTAACTTTTGTAAAGACAACAGGGACTTTATATCCAGCACAAATACATTCATTTGGCACTAAACAAATTCTGCTTAAGGGAATACTGGTTCTTTAACTGCATAAATGCAAAACTGAACTATCATTGGTGTGGAAGGATTATATGGCACCATGTTAGACAATAGATTTTAAAACAGACTGTGAGAAGAGGAAGATTGAAAGAGAAACAGTGAATGATAGAAAAAGAGGGGGTGAAAAGACAGACAGTGAGGGACAGAAAGAGAAAAAGCACGAGAGAGAAAAAGTGAGAAAAAAAAAGCAAGCAAAAGGCAGGAGAGAAAAGACACATAGGGACAGGAAGAAACCAAGAGCAAATTTGCATTGCCCATTATGTCCTCAAGACATTCCAAAGCACTTCACAACCAATGGATTACTTCTGTTGCCACTGTGATATAGGTAAACATGGCAGTCAATTTGTGTATAGCAAGGTCCCACAAACAACAAGTGAGACAAAGATCAGTTAACCTATTTTCAGTGGTGTTCGTTGAGAGTGGAATGTGGGCCAGGTCACTGGGAGAACTCGCTGAATGATGACATGGGATCTTTCACATCCACCTGAACTCGTCCGAAAGATGGCACCTCAACAATGTAGCACTCAGTCAAGGAAGCGTCAGCCTTGAACCTTCTGACCCAAAGGGCAAGAGTACAGTACTAGCAACTTAGTCAAGCTAACAGTCTTGCATAGAATTACATAGAATCTACAGCGCAGACCATTTGGCCCAACCAGTCTATGCCGCATGTTTATACTCCACACAAGCTTCCGCCCATTCCAATTACCTCTTTCTTCTCTGCCCCCGTAATCCTTTATTCCCTTCTCCCTCGTGTGTGAGAAAGAAAAAGAGGCGAGAGAAAGAAAAAGGAAAAGAGAGAATAAATGAAAGGAGAGAAAAAATTATAAATAATGTTTAATGGAAAAAAATACAAACATATTGAGAAAGGTTAAAAGGAGGAAGCATAAAGATAAAAAAAATAGAAAAATCACGGTCAATTAAAATGCAAGCATAAAAAAAGTTTAACTTAAATAATCCACACCCTTAAAAGGGCTTTTAGAAGCTTACATACTGATTTTACGACTAACAGTAGGGAAAACAGAGCTCCCCAAACAGAACCAACCTGCTGCCTGAACCAGCTTGACTGGTAGCACATTGTTCTGGGACGATGGAAAGCTGCCTGGAAAATTAATGCAACCATTTATGTAAAATACCAATAGAAATAAAAAGCAGATTGACAAACTAGATCAGATTCTATACATATTTTGTCTGCTGCTCCATGCCATCTCTTATTAGTTATACATGGCCCCTATAAAATCAAAGTATAATATTTTAAAAAATTAAATTCCACTGTCTATGATTCTATAAACACCAATAGGAGCTGCTCCATTTTTTAGCCCAGCCAAAAAACTGTCAGAAATCAGTCAATTAATTTTAAATGACAGGGGAGGCTGTAATTCAAACCCAAATCTCCTGAATGAAAGTCACCAAACATTCCACCATTAATGCCACCACACCACTGTTAGAATACATTCCTACAGGATTGTTGACTAATGTGATGCGGCGTGTATAAGCAATCATAAGCCGTTACGGCATGAATCACGCTGCCTGTAAGCTATGAAAGAGACAACAGACTTAAATGCCTATATGCAAAGATTTAGAATGAAATTATTCTCATCATTTTGGTTAGTACTGAAAAGATTTAAGTAGGAACTGACTTCCACAGAGAAGAAGGGTAGAAAGAAATCCTTTGCATTCATTGCATGATTAAACTATTTCAAATTTAGTATCACCTCTTGTAGCAACATGCAGTAAACAGAAGGTCATTTCCTCCTCAGGTTTTTGAAATAGAAATTTGTGCTGTACAACTGACCACAGGCTTGTACTGCACTTTGTCCATTTCCAGTAAATTAACTCCCTCCTGTAATAAGAACATGGGAATCTAGAGGACAAAAGACTATTTCGGTCCATCTGGTCAGCTCCAAAGAGCAAGTGATTTTATCTGAATTCCTAGACAATGACAAGCAGATTACAAAGAAACAGCATCACCCTTGTCAGAGCGAATTCCCTGGATTTTGTAAGCTAGTTAGCTGTGCTCTGGTGGACAAAAATTAAAGCATAACAGCAGTAATACAAATTACGGCAGACGATCTAACATACATTCTTATACTCTATTTTATATTCTTATGCTGCATTTATAATAACATTGCCATTGTCTTGACTCCAGCAGCAGTACTGCTTTATAAAAGAGGTGGCATCAGTGTTTACTGGAGGGATGGAAACTTCATCAGGAATATTTTATTCACCTGCACTGCTCGATTTTATGTAGCTGGCCTGTACGGATATCCTTCCCCCAACATCAGGGCAGGTCCACAACCAGACACTTGTCCCAATTCTATTCTGAATAACTGTTGTGCACAATCTTGCATATGGGCAGTTGCTTCAGTGTTATTGCAAGTGCTCCGATAACTACCCTTCAATGCTAATGGGGAGAATTTCAGATCACCACCAAACTCACATATCATGAAAGCAGTTCAGCAATAGAAGCAGAACATACTCAAGGAGCTGATTGACATGCTCCCATTCCCTTTACCAAATAAAATGCCTCAGCACGCTCTGGAAATGGAAAATGCTTCAAAATGCAACAGCCATTTTTCTAGTGCATGAACTTTACTCAAAACCATAAACAACATGCCACCACATTCAATGTAATTAATGCTCACATTATATTGTATTTTTAGTGCATTCGAAAGCATGGGTCCACAAAACAAACAACAATAATTTCACACAAATTGGCAGTTCTAGAGTCTACAAGTACAGTGAACGTAGAAATGGAAAAATTCACAATGGTCCAGGAGGGTTGTCTGGTAGAAATTAGGGTAACGTAGGGAATGTAGAGGAAGTGTTGCTCCGTAGCTGGATCTGTCCTGGAACTGCTTGATGCTAACAATGGGTGCCCAAAGTGGAAAAGTGTTCTATTCCTCAACTCATTTTCATGAGGGAAAGGGAAAAAAAACTCACCACCAAAATAAATAGTATGGTTAAGTTCATTGCCACGAGCCGCAATATAACAAGAAGCCACACATTAAAACAGGCAGATTTTTTTTTAAATCAAGAGATCACACTGCTTCACAATTCAAGCGTGTAAGATGTATTCTGCAAATACTACATTTATGTTTTCAATGTTGAAATGGAGTGCATAAAAGGCTGCTGAATGCTCACTTCTTCATAGTAGAAAGAAACAACTTCACCATTAAACTACACAGAAAACCAATTTGCTGGAACAGATATGTTACCCTCACAAACGATTACAAACTAATTTTAAATGGCTCCAGACACAAGTAATCAAAAATGTTACTGAACAGATGTTCACTTTAATTAACTTATAATGAAAGCTAATATGGATTGAATTCTCATTTCTGGAGAAATGGGAAAGGACCTCCAGGGCTAACTTAAGCAACCATTCAAGAAAAGAAGCAGGATGGGTTCAGTCCTCAATTGTGACTTGAAAAAGGAGACAGCAGTAACTGGTCCTAAAATGAAAACATTTAATCCTACATTAGAAATCTTCAGTATCATATCCTGTCCTTCCTGAACAATAATAATTCCATTACACCTCCCCCTTTGTTTAGTAATATCTACCAATGCAATATTAATGAGGTACACTGGTCCGTTACAATTGCTATGGAGGAAGTCACAAAGTCACATCTCGACTGTAGACGAACCAATGGAAAGTCAGAGTCAATGCCCCAGAAAGAATTCTAAGTAAGCCCCTTTGTATACACTTATTTGCATGTATACAATGGGAGTTACAATCAAGAGTATAGGGAGAGGGAAATCCAAGGCTTCAGCTAAACAAACTCCATAATACATTTAAAGCTTTCTAAAATGTGCATACATTATCTACCATGCAAAAAATTTTGAGAACAAAAGTTACTTATCTTAACTCAATGAAATATTAATTACAGAACAACTGCAGAGCACTTCAGCTTTAAGGGGAACTTTACGTTAATGAAATGTTTCCACCACTCCCATTGAAATAAGGCAGAAACATTTCACTACAGATCTACATACACACAATCTATGCAAGATAGAGACTGTATTATGACACTCATAAGATTGCAGTCTCCCCCTCCTAAAAAATTCTTACGTAATGTAGTATGGTGCAGAAACAGGACGTCTGAATCATTAACATGTTGCTAATGGTTACAGAGCATGCATACAAAACTAATTTTCTGATTTTGTACTTCCAGTGGGGAGTCTTACCTGTCAAGAGCACATAATGGAAATTCCAATACACGCACAATTTTCTAACCATTATTTAAATGGATATGCATTCTTGGCAAGTCAGGCTCCTTACCAGAGGCATAAAGCCAAAAATTATCCCTTATTTTCTGTCCCTAAACTTATTGTGCTGTTGTACTGTCACTTTCAAAATATGTGAAAGCTTCAGGTGCACAGCGACACAATAAGTAACAAGTTAATTGATGTCAGATCCCAATCTGACACTTGAGTGCATTAAAGGCAAGTGGTATGAAACTCTTAAGAATTAGTCTCACATCGTGTTCAGTTCAGTGACTCCAGGCCAGAGAAGCCACATTATAACCATACAGAAACTTTGAGAACTTTGTGTGGAATTTTTTTTTAATGTCAGGAAATTGGGGGTAGGAATAGCCTTTTTGTCTTAAAATTAATTAGCTGCCAGGGAAGTGGGCCATCAAACATGTGTATAGAACTCCTAGTCACTGCGTAATAAACGGAGATTAGTCTGCAGCATAGGTTGTGAAATTAGATGTCCTAGACACTCTACCCTCGATTTTAACTCTTAGTGGGAGCCGGATGGGTGGGGACTGAGGTGGGCAGCAAACCATCCAGATCTCACCAGATCCCTGCCCACCTGGCGGAAATCTACTCTCTTAAGAATTAGTTCTGGTGAGAGTAGATTTCCGCCAGGTGGGCAGCAAACCATCCAGATCTCAGCAGCGTGAGATTTTAACTCCCGGGCCTCATCTGCATAGCCTCAGTCAGTCTCCCACCCAAAATCGATGGACGGGAGCGAAATGTCAGGTGGCAGGAGACGAAACAAAGGAACGGTCCCCAGTACTCAGCTAAGTCACAGGGAGGAGGTTCAGGAGGGCCTCGCGATCAGGTGGGGGTGGGAAGGAAGGGGAATGGACACTTGCGGGAAGAGAGTAGATTTCCGCCAGGTGGGCAGGGTTAAAATTGCCCCGAGGGTCCATGAAGGGGGCATGCAAGGTCATCAGATTTCTATCCATCTTGAACTGAGCATAATATCTATTTTATTTATTTATTTTCTCTCCTCTTCTATAAAGCATCTTGGGACATGCTCTACATTAAAAGACCCTATTTAAATGCCAACTGCTGTTGTAATATCTGTAGCCGTTGCTTGTTTGGGTCAAATGAATTTCCTTCTTTTCCAATGTCATTGACTCTTAAATTTAAATTAATTATTCATGTAATGATTTTAAGAAAAGGGGATGAAAAGAGCCTATTCATGAAATGGGTATTCTAGATCTTTTATTGCATCTGTTGACTTACTTCTACACAGTTAATAAAAAATGTTCTTTGCAATGTTTTTCTTTGGATAGCTGACAATAGATTTCAAAAATCTTTTCACCTTCAAGGTACTGGATAAATTTAATAAAACATGGCAAGTTTACTAAAAATAAAAGTTGCCATCTGCAGCTAGTGAAAGGAAACCCTCAAGCTTTCCCTAGCCACTTGTGATGTGACCTTTGTGAACATCATTTTGCTGCCGCTTGTTTTATCTGCAGGAGATTGTGGCATTCTGCCGTGGGACTGCAGCTAAGAATTCCCATTTCTCAGGTGCTGGCATGATACCATGTAGCAAGTAAAATCCTTGGCATTGCAGGCGACTAGAATGATTTTCAGATTTACTGGTAATAAAACTAGCGCTTTATTAAAAAAAAGTTTTTTTTTTTAAACACCAACAGCATGAAATCAAATTCTTCATTAAAATTATCCAGCTCATACATTCCTCTTGAAAGGCAGATTATGCTTTAACGGACTTGGATGGCACTACAATCACAGTATCAGCAACACTGCCCAATAAATTAATTTAAAATATGAATTTCATGTGCAGTTGCACTCCTGCTACCCTAACAGGACTCATACCTTAAAATGTAGCCAAGCAAGCAGCTTACACTTGTTACAGTCTCACACAGCTACAGACCTATCACATTGCACAAGCAGCGTGTGGTACAATGGCAAACGTTCATAGGTAAACTAGAATACCTGAAGATCATGTGGAGAGAGGAGAAAACAGCCAGGTCAGGAGTCCATTTAGAAAAAAATCCCTCTAAAGAGCATTATATTTAGCAAACTGTAAAGCATTTTAAAATTAAGCAAATTATAAAGATTATACCATGTCAGCAAATTTACATAGTTAAATATGCTGAAGTGAGATAGAATATCAGTTTATTCTCTCTTTCTCCACAAAGAGGATGTAACAAATTCAAAGCCGTTTATTATGCAATAGTAAGTTATTAATAGGGCAGCGTAGAGGACAAAAAAATAAGATATCCTTTAGGAGTTTTTTTATTAATAATTTTAGATGACATGTAATACAGGACACCCAAGGTTGAAAAGAAAGGAGAATGGGGTAAATCATGAAGTTACACCAAGCTTGAGTTTTAAATGCCAGTAGATTTTAGAAGGAAGCGAGGGTGAGGGGGATGAGGAGATTCCACAGCTTTCAATCTCCTGGGACAGACTGAGCATTTGATGAGTCTTGATTTCAATGTGAGAGGATGCAGGGATGAAGACGGCCATGGAAGTTGATGTATTTGAAATTTATGAGGAACAAGTGAAGGAAGTTCAGGGGAGGAATGACCACAGTTTTAGCATCCATAAAATACAGAAAGACAGGAATGGTTGGAAGCTAGGAAGGCAAGAAAGAAAGAATGACAGACAGACTTGCATTTAAATAGCACTTTACCACACCTCTCAAAAAAACATTTGAAAGCACTTCACGTACAATGAATTACTTTGAAATAAATTTGATAATGTAAGCAAATGCGGTTGCCATTTTGCGCATGGCAAGATCCCGTACACATCAATGAGGTAATTAACCAGCTAATCTGTTTTTGGTGATGCTAGTTGAAGGAAGAATGTTGGCCAAAATTCCCTGCTCTTCTTCAAATAGGGCACCTATTTAAAGCCCACCTGATCAAACAAACGAGACCTCAATTTAACATATCTGAAGAACAGCACTTCCAACAATGCAGCACTCCTTCAGTACTGCACTGCAGCGTCAGCCTAGATTATGAACTCAGAGGACTGCGGGAGGTAAAGAGCTCCACAGTTTTCTAGTCCGGGAAAGACTGAACTGGAGTAAGCAGGTCGGAACAACACTGCACATGATGGTGTGCTTGAAGCTTTTGAGGAACGAGAGGGAATTTCAGAGGAGGAATAACCAGAGAATGATTCATTAAATATAGGAAGTCAAGAAAGATTTGGGGGGGGGGGGGGAAGAAAGAGAGAGAGAAAAAAAAAGAGAAAGAAAAAGGTTGGAAACTAGAAAGGAGTTAAGAACTGTCTACTAAATGACAGCTGCTACAAACAAAGTTTCAGCAGCTAGGAAAAAGATTGAAGAACAGGATCTCAAAGGCTGTAATCTCTGGATTACTCCGTGCCACATGAGTGAGTACAAAAACAGGGAGATAGTGCAGGTGAATGCGTGGCCGGAGAAGTGGTGCAAGAAGGAGGGCTTCAGATTCCTGGGGCATTGGGACCAGTTCTGGGGCAGGAGGACTTGTACAAGCCGGACGGGTTGCACCTGAACAGGGCTGGGACCAATGTCTTCACGGGGAGGTTAACTAGTGCTGTGGGAGAGGGTTTCAACTAATTTGTCAGCAGGACGGGAACCAGGACATAGTAGCAGAGAGCAGAAACAAGGTGCACAGAAAACTAGAAGGGACAAACAGCAGCAGAATAAAGAATAGTGTAGAAAGAGCAGGAATTAGACGGAGGTAAAAAGCAAAGCAAACTAGCATGGCGTTGGAATGCATGTGTGTTACAAATAAGGTTGATGAGCTGCAGGCTCAAGTTGCCACATGGGGTTATGATCTAGTGGCTAGAACGGAGAACTGGCTTAAACATGGGCAGGAATGGGAACTAAACATTCCTGGTTACAATGTATTCAGGAGGGATAGGAAAGGAAAAAAAGAGAGGGGGGGGGTTGTGGGAGTATTGATCAAGGATAATATTACAGTTCTACAGAGGGACGATATACTGGAGAGTTCAAAGACTGAATCTATTTGGGTAGAGTTAAGGAGCTGTTACACTGCTGGTTGTTTACTATAGACCCCCAAATAGTGAGGATGATTGTAAACAATTTTACAACACCAAGTTATAGTCCAACAATTTTATTTGAAATTCACAAGCTTTCGGAGGCTTCCTCCTTCCTCAGGTGAATGTTGTGGATGCATTTCCACAACATTCACCTGAGGAAGGAGGAAGCCTCCGAAAGCTTGTGAATTTCAAATAAAATTGTTGGACTATAACTTGGTGTTGTAAAATTGTTTACAATTGTCAACCCCAGTCCATCACCGGCAACTCCACATCACAGTGAGGATGAGATAGAGGAGCAAATCTGTAGGCAAATTTCAGAGAAATGTAAAAATAATCAAGCAGTAATAGTAGGGGACTTCAATTACCCCAATATAGACTGGGGGAAAACAGTGTAAAGGGCAAGGAGGGTGAAGAATTCCTAAAATGTGTACAGAAGAACCTACTTAATCAGTATGTTGCCAGCCCAACAAGGAAGGTAGCAGTGCTGGATCTAGTTCTAGGGAATGAAGTAGGGCAAGTGGTGTGTGTGTGTCAGTGAGAGGAGAATTAGTGATCATAATATAATTCGGTTTAAAGTAGTTAAGGAAAGGGACAAAGAAAAATCAACAGTGAAAATACCCAACTTGGAGAGACGATTTTAGTGATTTGAGAAGGGATCTAGTGCAGGTGGACTGAAAACAAAGATTGGCCAAAAAAGCAGTAAATGAGCAATGGCAGGCCTTCAAGGGGGAGATACTTCGGGTACAAGCCAAACTTATTTCCATAAGGAGGAAAGATAGGGCACCCAAAGCTAGAGCTCCCTCAATGACAAAGGAAATAAAGGTTGAGGTAAAACAGAAAAAGGTTTGTGACAAATGTCAGGTACAAAATACAGTAGAAAACCAGGCAGAATACAGATTTAAAATAATTGGCAAAAGAACTAGAGGGGGAATGAGGAGAAATGTTTTCACACAGTGGGTTGTTAAGTTCAGAAATGCACTACCTGAAAGGGTGGTGGAAGCAGATTCCATAGGAACTTTCAAAAGGCAATTGGACATATATTTGAAGACGACTAATTTGCAGAGTTATGGGGAAAAAGCTTGGGTATGGAACTAAACTGGACAGCTCTTTAAAAGAAACAGCACAAGCACCTTGGGCCGAATGGCCTCCTTGCTGTAAGATTCTATGCTTTCTTGTATTCTGCCCAGAATTGCATGGGGGTATCTGGAGCATGAGGAGAGGGAGGAGGGAGCAATGGGATCAAAAACCTGGAATAATTTTCACTGGATCTTTTCCACTACCTCCATATCTTTTCAGTGTTATGGTAGGCAAGTGCTTGATGTCCACCAGTTCAGAAAACATTTATGGATACTGCAGATCTTAAAACTACTGTTCTCCTATGGATAGGTTTTTAAGAAATGTACTACCAGGGGATCTCTCCACACTAATAGCACAGTGTAGGCCCAACAGTGAGAGTAGTCTGAAGGATCCAGATCAGCAAGAAGCTTTTAGAATAGCTTCAGCAATCCCCATTGTTACTTAGAAGTAATATGTGCTTCATAGATCTGTGAATACAACACAAAGCAGCAGATTTTTTTTTAAAATCACAGCAATTTAAATGAGAAACTGGGCACACTTAAAGAAAATCAAAAATTGAAGATGCACAAATCTGAAACTAGAATTTTACAGTACTTAGTTTCATATATAAAAGAGAAAGTTGTGTCAATGTTTGAAAAAATAAGCAGCTGTTTGTTGGTGCCAACCTTTATATTGGAAAGATTGTATCATAGTTCACACAGATGGTCTCCAAAACTATGGATACAGGGGTGTGAAAAACTGACTATCCGAAAGAAAAACAGCAGTTATCATAGTATTATGCCAAGAAACTTGGTAAATACACAACTGCTGGGATGATTTGAAAATTAATAAAATCACCCAATCCCCACCTCTGACCAAGTACATATTGGCCACCATCTTTGCACCTTTAAAAATGGTAAAATATACAAATTGAGTAAATCAGTAAATTGAAATATTTGAGGCATAGAGTGTAAGACATACCACAGATAGAGAGAAAACAGAAGGATGGAGATGAGAAAAAATCTGATGCAAAATTCAACAACAAAAGTGTGCAAGTAGTATAGAGAGAAGGAGACAGAAAAACAGAGGAAAATGAATTACAGACAGACAGAACAAGAGAGATAATTACCGGTAGAGAAAATCACAGAAGATGAATTCGTTCTACAAAAACATGCTATTTAAACAGTTCCTTGGATGATTTGAGATTTAATTATATGGACACTGGCATCTGAAATGAGCATTAGACCCAATATATAATTGTTACAAACGATAACAATTATTTGGAATCTTCAAGACTACCAATATATTTCATAAACAGGAAGCACACAAATTAGGCATGTTGAGGAGAAATTAAATATGTGAAAGATTTATAACTTCAGCTAGGCCCAAGATTTCAAATAATCTGAAAATGATGATTGGATAGGCTAATAAACCTAATTCACAATTTGAACTATTTCATGATATCTTACCACAATACTACTTATAAAACCAGTGTCACACATGGTCCAACATTTTGCTTACAGTATACCATCATCACTGACTCCCTTTAAAATATTAGGAGATACCAGTATGTTAAGAGTACTGTTCACTTGCAGCAGAGATACATTTCATCCATCACCTTCAGAAATAACCCATACAATTTCAACAGCTCGATGCATTAACCTTCATGGTTGTGTATTTGATGGTTATCACATTTGCATTTTCAATATAGACAAAATATCTGGACATTGCCATTGGGTATTCAGAGATTTCAATAATCACAGGAAATTATATGGACTCATACTTTGCAAGACTGCAGATTCACTGCTGAATACTCAAGGCTACCAATTTTGAACCGATATATGGCTTTCTAAATACATAAATATCAACAAATTAATAACACATATAGCTACAGCCTGTTATAATTCCCGAGTAAAACTAGGAAAGCAGAATTTTAACTATCTGCCGGCATTATGACAATATATTGCTACCCATGGGCATAAATTACCTGCAGTATGGTGCATGCAGTTTACCCAAAGATCTGCACAGACTATTCTTACATATGAATATAAATAAAGCAGTTAGCCATGCCTGCGTGTTATGCAAACTCTTTATATTTACAGTATTGTCACTGTACTCATTTTATATTCCGGATGAAGAATGCTTTGCATAGAAGTTCGAAACTGCGGTGGGAAGGGTGCAATCAAAAAGAAACGAAAGGCATACATGTGGATTTTTTTTAAACAACGCATGCTGTAAATTTGAAATGAAAACAAAAAAAAGAAACTGGAAAATATATTGCAGGTCTGTCAGCAGCTGAAAAAAAAGATCTGCAGAAAGGGGAAACCTCCCTTGCAAGCATGAAGCTACGAACCGTCAAGCCATGGGAGATGACACAGGAGCTGGAACCCCAAGTGTCAAGAGGACAAAGTTTCCAGCATTCATATTCATTAGGACACTGCAGCAGCAAGAGAGCAAGAGCCAGCGCCAGCAGAGACCTGCGGAGCTCACTCAACCCCGCCGGAGCTGCCTCATACGCCCCTTCTGACCGTACTCACTCGTCGTCTCTCATGATGCTTTCTTCAGAGATGGGCTTGACCGGGGCAATGTTCTCCGTGTTGGTGTTGTAGTTCCGGAAACACACGGTCAGCTTCTCGTCGAAGTCGTTGACCAGGTCCTCCATGGACTTGAAGCTCACGATCTCCCCGGAGAAGTTGTCCAGCTCGGAGAAATCTTCCAGGTTGTTCTCCAGCACCCCGAAGCCGCCAACGACGACGACGGCGGGGCTGGTGGCGGTGCCGGGGACGCCGTTGGAGTTGACGTGGTCCAATTTGTAACTGCCTGACGGTGGTTTGAACTCGTAGAAATCCTGCCAGTCCTCGTCGAACTGCGCTAAGGGAGCCGCCATGATCGCGGGACTCCGACGCTCCTCTCTCGTTCTTGCTGACACCAACGCGCGCACGCGCAGCAACGGAAGCGGCCGCCCCGCCCACCAGACTGTGACCTCACACGGTCGGAATTTCCGAATGGAGCTGGCTGGCCGCGGGAGCGCGCGCGCGCGAGGGTGAGCGGCGCGTGCTCAACAACACAAAAAACACGCCAACCAACCGTCCTGCCCGCCACGGCTCCGCCCGCCCACGTGACCTCACAGCGCGAGTCGGCGCAACGGAGCGCGAGCTGTATTGGGGCTGCGCTCATTGATTGGCTGCGCAGTGATTCGTGACGTATTCGCGGGGAGCGCGTGAAGGGCCGGGCAGTTCTGCTTCCCTCTGTGACGTCAGGGATTCGGGTTGAGGGGCGTGGTGAGAAGGGTAGCCCCGCCCACCTTAGTTACCTGCGAACAGGTGTGAGGGGCCGAAGGTAAACAAAGCAGTTCAACGTTGACCTCAGTGCGTTGCATAGCTGTCAGATGATGGTCTTAATGCCTGAGGTATCATACTCCGTACAGCACAGGAGGAGGCCATTCGGCCCAACGTGCCTGTGCCGGCTCTTTAAAAAGAGCTATCCAATTAGTCCCATTCCCCTGCACTTTCCCCATAGCCTTGTAATTTCCGGTCAAGTATTTACCCAATTCCCCTTTGAAAGTTACTATTGAATCTGCTTCCACCACCCTTTTAGATAGTGCATTCCAGATCATCACAACTCGCTGCGTAAAAAAATGTTTGCTCATGCCGCCTCTGGTTCTTTTGCCGATCAACTTAAATCTGTATCCTCTGGTTACCGACCCTTCTGCCACAGGAAACAGTTGGTCCTTATTTACTCTGTCAAAACCCTTCATGATTTTGAACACCTCTATCAAATCTCCCCTTAACCTTCTCTGTTCCAAGGAGAACAACCCCAGTTTCTCCAGTCTCTCCACATAACTGAAGTCCCTCATCTCTGGCACCATTCTCATAAATCTCTTCTGCACCCTCTCTAAGGCCTTCACATCCTTCCTAAGTGTGGTGCCCAAAATTGAACACAATACTCCAGCTGAGACCTAACCAGTTTGTACTCTATGCCTCTATTAATAAAGCCCACTATCCCATATACTTTTAACAGCCTTCTCAACTTGTCCTGCCACCTTCAAAGATTTGTGTATGTGCACTCCCAGGTCTCCCTGTTCCGGCACCCCCTTTAAAATTATACCATTTAGTTTATATTGCCTCTCCTCATTCTTCCGATCAAAATGTATCACTTCACACTTCTCTGCATTAAATTTCATCTGCCATGTGTCTGCCCATTTCACCAGTCTGTCTCTATCCTCCTGAAGTCTGTTACAATCCTCCACATGTCCCAGTTTTGTGTCATCTGCAAACTTTGAAATTATACCCTCTATACCCAAGTCCAGGTCATTAATATATGTCAAAGAGCAGTAGTCCTAATACTGATCCCCAAAGAACACCACTGTACACTTCCCTCCAGTCTAAAAAAACAACTGTTCACCACTACTCTCTGTTTTCTGTCCCTTAGCCAATTTTGTATTCACGCTACCACTGTCCCTTTAATCCCATGGGCTTTAATTTTGCTAACAAGTGTATTATGTGGTACATTATCAAATGCCTTTTGAAAGTCCATATACACAACATCAACTGGTGGTAGTATTTATTTCTTAAAAAATAAAAAAAATGCTGGAAATCTGAAATAAAAACAATAAATGCACAGTACGTCGAACACTGTCTGAAAGAGCAAGATCATTCACCTTGTCCTCAACAAAAATAATTATTTGGAATGCAGATTGAAAAATTAAAAGACATGTCAACGCAATTGAATGTGCATTTTGTGCACTGTACCTTGCACAGTGACATGGTGGAACCCATCATGCAAGTACTAAGGACAAGGCTGAAGTGCTTGCAACCATCTTCAGCCAGAAGTGCTAAGTGGATGATCCTTCTTGATCTCCTCCTGAGATCCATCATCACAGATGACAGTCTTCAGCCGTTTCAAGGATCCCTAGTAAAACTGAAGTCAATGGAGATCAGGGGGAAAACTCTCCAGTGGTTGGAGTCATACTTGGCACAAAGGAAGATGGTTGTGGTTGTTGGAGACCAATCATTACAGCCTCAGTACATCATTGCAGAAGATCCTCAGGGTAGCTCCCTAGGCCCAACTATGTTGAACTGCTTCATTGATGACCTACCCTCCATCATAAAGGTCAGAAGTGATACTGTTTGGTGATAATTGCACAATGTTTAGCTCCATTCACAATTCCTCAGACAATGAAGCAGTCAATGCCTGCGTGCAGCAAGACCTCTAAGTGACAAGTAATAGTTGTGCCACACAACTGCCAGGCAATGAACAAGAAAGAGCCTAACTTCCTCCCCTTGACATTCAATGGGACTACCATCATTGAGTTCCTTAGCATCAACATCCTGGGATCACCATTGACCAGAAAATCATCCAGACCAGCCATCTAAATATCATGGCTACTAGAGATGGTCAGAGGCTGGGTATTCTGTGGCAAGTGGCTCATCTCCCAACTCCTCAAAGCCTCTCCACCACCTACATGCACAAGTCAGGATTGGAATACTCTCCACTTGCCTCGATGGGTGCAGCTGCAACAACACTCAAGAAGCTCAACACCATCCAGGACAAAGCAGATTTTTTTTATTAGTTCATAGGATGTAGGCGTCACTGGCAAGGCCAGCATTTATTGCCCATCCCTAATTGCCCTTGAGAAGGTAGTGGTGAGCCGCCTTCTTGAACCGCTGCAGTCTGTGTGGTGAAGGTTCTCCCACAGTGCTGTTAGGAAGGGAGTTCCAAGATTTTGACCCAGCGACGATGAAGGAACGGCAATATATTTCCAAGCCAGGATGGTGTGTGACTTGGAGGGGAACGTGCAGGCGGTGTTGGTCCCATATGCCTGCTGCTCTTGTCCTTCTAGGTGTTGAGGTCGCGGGTTTGGGAGGTGTTGTCGAAGAAGCCTTGGCGAGTTGCTGCAGTGCTTTCTGTGGATGGTACACACTGCAGCCACTTTGCGCCGGTGGTGAAGGGAGTGAATGTTTAGGGTAGTGGATGGGGTGCCAATCAAGCGGGCTGCTTTGTCCTGTCGAGCTTCTTGAGTGTTGTTGATACTGCACTCATCCAGGCAAGTGGAGAGTATTCCATCACACTCCTGACTTGTGCCTTGTAGATGGTGGAAAGGCTTTGGGGAGTCAGGAGGTGAGTCACTCGCTGCAGAATACCCAGCCTCTGACCTGCTCTTGTAGCCACAGTATTTATGTGGCTGGTCCAGTTAAGCATCTGGTCAATGGTGACCCCCCAGGATGTTGATTGTGGGGAATTCGGCAATGGTAATGCCGTTGAATGTCAAGGGGAGGTGGTTAGACTCTCTCTTGTTGGAGATGGTCATTGCCTGGCACTTGTCTGGCGTGAATGTTACTTGCCATTTATCAGCCCAAACCTGGTGGTTGTCCAGGTCTTGCTGCATGCGGGCACGGACTGCTTCGTTATCTGAGGGGTTGCGAATGGAACTGAACACTGTGCAATCATCAGCAAACATCCCCATTTCTGACCTTTTGATGGAGGGAAGGTAATTGATGAAGCAGCTGAAGATGGTTGGGCCTAGGACGCTGCCCTGAGGAACTCCTGCAGCAATGTCCTGGGGCTGAGATGATTGGCCTCCAACAACCACTACCATTTTCCTTTGTGCTAGGTATGACTCCAGCCACTAGAGAGTTTCCCCCCTGATTCCCATTGACTTCAATTTTACGAGGGCTCCTTGGTGCCACACTCGGGAGTAGGCCGAGATGGATCATCCACTCGGCACTTCTGGCTGAAGATGGTTGCAAATGCTTTAGCCTTGTCTTTTGCACTCACGTGCTGGACTTCACCATCATTGAGGATGGGGATGTTTACAGAGCCTCCTCCTCCCATTAGTTGTTTAATTGTCCACCACCATTCACGACTGGATGTGACAGGACTGCAGAGCTTTGATCTGATCCGTTGGTTGTGGAATCAGCTTAACTCTATCTATAGCATGTTGCTTCCGCTGTTTAGCATGCATGTAGTCCTGAGTTGTAGCTTCACCAGGTTGGCACCTCATTTTTAGGTACGCCTGGTGCTGCTCCTAGCATGCTCTTCTACACTCCTCATTGAGCCAGAGTTGAATCCCCTGGCTTGTGGGTAATGGTAGAGTGAGGAATATGCCAGGCCATGAGGTTACAGATTATGCTGGAATACAATTCTGCTGCTGCTGATGGCCCACAGCGCCTCATGGATGCCCAGTTTTGAGCTGCTAGACCTGTTACTGAATCTATCCCATTTAGGACGGTGATAGTGCCAGACAACACGTTGGATGGTGTCCTCAGTGCAAAGATGGGACTTCATCTCCACGCAGACTGTGCGATGGTCAATCCTACCAATACTGTCATGGACATATGCATCTGCGACAGGTAGATTGGTGAGGACGAGGTCAAGTAAGTTTTTCCCTCGTGTTGGTTCGCTCACCACCTGCCGCAGGCCCAGTCTGGCAGCTATGTCCTTCAGGACTGCGGCCTAGCAGTGGTGCTACCGAGATCACTCTTGGTGATGGACATTGAAGTCCCCCATCCAGAGTACATTCTGTGCCCTTGCTACCCTCAGTGCTTCCTCCAAGAGTTGCTCAACATGGAGGAGGACTGTTTCATCAGCTGAGGGAGGGCAGTGGATGGTAATCAGCAGGAGGTTTCCTTGCCCATGTTTGAACTGATGCCATGAGATTTCAAGGGTGCCAGTGTCAATGTTGAGGACTCCCAGGGCCACTCCCTCCTGACTGTATATCACTGTACCGCCACTTCTGGTTGGTCTGTCCTGCCGGTGGGACAGGACATACCCAGGGATGGTGATGGAAGAGTTTGGGACATTGGCTGAAAGTTATGATTCTATGAGTATGGCTGTCAGGCTGTTGCTTGACTAGTCTGTGGGATAGCTCTTCCAATTTTGGCACAAGTTCCCAGATGTTCGTGAGGAGGACTTTGCAGGGTTGACGAGGCTTGGTTTGACCTTTGTCATGTCCAGTGCCTAGTGGTCCATCCGGTTTTTTTCTTATTATGACTTTTTTTAAAGCAAGATTTTACAACTGAGTAGCTTGCTAGGCCATTTCAGAGGGCAATTAAGAATCAACCACATTGCTGTTGGTCTGGAGTCATATATAGGCCAGACCGGGTAAGGACGGCAGGTTTCCTTCACCTAAAGGACCTTAGTGAACCAGAGGGGTTTTTACGACAATCCGGTCGTTTCATGGCCACCATTACTGATACTAGGTTTGTTTTTTTTAATTCCAGATTTTATTTAATTAATTGAATTTAAATTCCCCAGCTGCCATGGCAGGATTTGAATTCATGATTCCGGATTATTATTCCAGTAACATAACCACTAAGCTACCATACCCTTATTTATCATGACCTTATCCGTTAGCCTAAACATCGACCCCCTCCATCACCGGCATATCGTGGTTGCAGTCTGTACTATCTACATGATGCACTGCATCAAAGTCTTCTTCGACAGCCCCTCCCAAACCCGCAACCTCCACCGCCTAGAAGGACAAATGTAAACAATTTTACAACACCAAGTTATAGTCCAGCAATTTTATTTTAAATTCACAAGCTTTCGGAGGCTACCTCCTTCCTCAAATAAAATTGCTGGACTATAACTTGGTGTTGTAAAATTGTTTACAATTGTCAACCCCAGTCCATCACCGGCATCTCCACATCATGACTAGAAGGACAAAGGCAGCAGATGCCATACCATTCTGACTTGGGCGGATATCACCATTCCTTCATCCTTTCTGGGTCAAAATCCTGGAACTGCCTACTAACAGCATTGTGAAAGCACCTTTGCCATATGTTGAGCAGTGTATACTTGCTGTTGGGTTATTACAGTGACTACTATTATTATTTACTGCTGGTAAATGCAAATTTACCAGCTTAACAACTGCAAATGAAACACTTGATCTTTGTTAATGTGGCATTGGCACTGTTAAGTTACAAAACTGCTTCCAGTTCAGTGTGGCAAGCTTGCGAATTTACCTGAATTACATTACGGGGCAGATTCCGAGCACCGTCGAAACAAGCAAGCGTATCCAAGAATGCTCATTCACAGCGGTACAAAAGTAAAAATCTTCATCAACAGAAACAGGCCTCAGTATGCATCTATGAGAGACTTTAATAGAATTTATCTTCTTCACAGTCTTTTGCTTGTAGTCTTTTATTTTTCATTGACATTTGCCTTTCCCCACCGGTCACAACTCCTCCTCAGGAAGTGGAAACTGTATTAATCTCATTTGACTTCTGTATTTTTACCCAAACAAGTGACTTAAGTCTAAATTGTGTGTTGTTTTACTTTGCTCTAAATTTAATTTGTAATGATAACAGTACAACAGTCTATACAATGTTATTAGGGCCTCAGAAGGAATTCAATAAAATTCTGAGTTGTCTGGGTTTCTCTCTGATTCAATAATCATTGACAAAGTATTCATACTTTTGTCAGTTAGGATAAACAGTGATCCTATGTTACCAGATACCCAAACCTACAGTTCCTTACCAGCAAATGCAAAAGGTAATTTTGGCAGCATTTCTCCCCCTCTACATTTTCTGACAAGGGTTTAGCATACCAATATTTGGTTACTGCTAATAAACTCAAAATAGAAGTTAAAATAGGTATTGGATCTGGGGAAGAGAAATCTTATTTGATTTAACAAAACTGCCACTTTCTGATTTAAAAGGAACATTTACTTTTCTTGGATGTAAGTCCAATGTGGACACACTTATCAAAATTCTGATGTCAACAATGCCATGAGGAGATGTGCCAAACAAAAAGGTGAGCACTGCCCACAATGTCAGAATTTACTTAGTGATAAACAACAGCTTGCTATTAAATAGCACCTTTAAACACAGAAAAATGTACCAAGGCACTTTCCAGAGGCAAGAGGTAAAAACTAGATGCCAAGCCATGGATTGAGATATCAGGAGGGTTGATCAAAAGCTTGATCAAAAGGGTGGATGCTAAAGAGGGTCTTAAAAAAGGAGAGCAAGGTGGAGAGATGATGGGATTTAGGGATGGGATTCCAGAGTGTGGGATATATATGGCTGAAGGCACACTCATCAATGGAGGACCAAAGGGAGTTGGGGGGGGGGGGGAGAAAACTTACTGCTAAATTCAGGCTCTTCCAAGACTAGGGGGTAAATTTCAACCCCGAAGAAGGGATGGGCTGGGGGCGGGTGGGCAGTAAAAATCCGTTTTTGGAGTGGGACCGCATCCTGGCTCCAAAGCATCTACTTCCGGGTTTGTCGTCCTGGAATCAACCAGGGAACAGGCTATTTTAGATCATGTATTGTGTAATGAGACAGGGTTAATTAGCAATCTCATAGTATAGGATCCTCTGGGGAAGAGTGATCATGATATGAGACTTGTATCTGAATCTGACTTAAGTCAGATACGAGAACCTTAAACTAAAATAAAGCCAATTACATAGGTATGAGGGGTGAGTTGGCTAAGGTAGATTGGGAAATTAGATTAAAGGGTATAACGGATGACAAACATTCAAGGAAATATTTCAATATTCTCAACAAATACACACATTCCATTGAGAAATAAAAACTCCACGGGGAAAAGTGATCCACCCGTGGCTAATTAAAGAAGTTAAGGATAGTATTAGATTAAAAGAAGAGGCCTATAATGTTGCCAAGAAGAGTAGTAAGCTTGAGGATTGGGAAAGTTTTAGAAACCAGCAAAGGAAGATGAAAAAATTGATAAAAAGGGAGAAAATAGAATATGAAAGTTTACTAGCAAGAAATATAAAAACAGATTGTAAGAGCATCTACAAGTATGTAAAAAAGGAAGCGAGGAGCAAAAGTAAACATTGGTCTCCTAGAGGCTGAGACAGGAGAAATTATAATGGGGAAATCAGGAAATGGCAGATGCGTTAAAACAAATATTTTGTATCTGTCTTCACGGTAGAAGACACAAAAAGCATACCAGAAATAATGGGGAACCAAGGGGCTAATGAGAGTGAAGAACTTAAAGTAATTATCAGTAGAGAAAAAGTACTTGAGAAACGAATGGGACTAAAAGCCCATAAATCCCCTGGACCTGATGGCCTACATCCGAGGGTTCTAAAAGAGGTGGCTGCAGAGATAGTGGATGCATTGGTTATGATCTACCAAAATTCCCTAGAATCTAGAATGGTCCCAGTGGTTTGGAAGGTAGCAAATGTAACTCCGCGAATCAAGAAAGGGGGGAGAGAGAAAACAGGGAACTACAGGCCAGTTAGCCTGACATCAGCCGTCAGGAAAATGCTGGAATGCATTATTAACTAAGTGGTAACAGGGCACTTAGAACATCATAATATAATTAGGCAGAGTCAACACGGTTTTATGAAAGGGAAATCGTGTTTGACAAATTTATTAGAGTTTTTTGAGGGTGTGACTAGCAGGGTAGATAAAGGGGAACCAGTGGATGTAGTATATTTGGATTTTCAAAAGGCATTCGATAAGGTGCCATGTAAAAGGTTGATACGCAAAATTGGGGTTGGGGGTAGCATATTAGCATGGATAGAAAACAGAGAGTAGGGATAAACGGGTCATTTTCGGGTTGGGCAGGCTGTAACTAATGGGGTGCTTAAAGATCAGTGCTTGGGCCTCTGCTGTTTACAGTCTATATTAATGACTTAGATGAAGGGACCGAGTATAATATATCCAAGTTTGCTGATGAAACAAAGATAGGTGGGAAAGTAAGCTATGAGGAGGACACGAAGAGTTTGCAAAGGGATATAGACAGGTTAAGTGCTTGGGCAAGAAGGTGGCAGATGGAGTATAATGTGGGGAAATGTGAGGTTATTTACCTTGGTAGGAAGAGTAGAAAAACAGAATATTTTTTAAAATGGTGAGAAACTAGTACATGTTGGTGTTCAGAGAGACTTGGGTGTCCTCGTACAAAAAACACAAAGTTAGCATGTAGGTACAGCAAGCAATTAGGAAAGCAAATGGCATGTTGGCCTTTATTGCAAGGGGTTTGGAATACAAGAGTAAGGAAGTCTTACTGCAATTGTACAGGGCTTTGGTGAGACCCCATCTGGAATACTGCATATAGTTTTGGTTTCCTTATCTAAGGAAGGATATACTTGCCTTAGAGACGGTGCAACGAAGGTTCGCTAGATTAGTTCCTGGGATGAGAGGGTTGTCCTATGAGAAGAGATTGAGTAAAATGGCCTATACTCTCTAGAGTTTAGAAGAATGAGAGGTGATCTCATTGAAACATATGGTTATGAGGGGGCTTGACAGGATAAATGCTGAGAGTTTGTTTCCCCTGGCTGGAGAGTCTAGAACTAGGGGGCATAGTCGCAGGATAAGGGGTCGGCCATTTAAGACTGAGATGAGGAGGAATTTCTTCACTCAGAGGGTTGTGAATCTTTGGAATTCTCTACCTCAGAGAGCTGCGGATGCTGAGTCACTGAGTATATTCAAGGCTGAGATAGATAGATTTTTCGACTCTAGGGGAATCAAGGGATATGATGATTGGGCAGGAAAGTGGAGTTGAGGTCGAGGATCAGCCACGATCTTATTGAATGGCTGAGCAGGCTTGAGGGGCCATGTGGCCTACTCCTGCTCCTATTTCTTATGTTCTTATGTTTATTTTTATTCGTTCATGGGATGTGGGCGTCGCTGGTGAGGCCAGCATTTATTGCCCATCCCTAATTGCCCTTGAGAAGGTGGTGGTGAGCCGCCTTCTTGAACTGCTGCAATCTGTCTGGTGAAGGTTCTCCCACAGTGCTGTTAGGAAGGGAGTTCCAGGATTTTGACCCAGCGACGATGAAGGAACGGCGATATATTTCCAAGCTGGGATGGTGTGTGACTTGGAGGGGAACGTGCAGGTGGTGTTGTTCCCATGTGCTTGCTGCTCTTGTCCTTCTAGGTGGTAGAGGTCGCGGGTTTGGGAGGTGCTGTCGAAGAAGCCGTGGCAAGTTGCTGCAATGCATCCTGTGGATGGTACATACTGCAGCCACGGTGCGCCGGTGGTGAAGTGAGTGAAAGTTTAGGGTGGTGGATGGGGTGCCAATCAAGTGGGCTGCTTTGTCCTGGATGGTGTCGAGCTTCTTGAATGTTGTTGGAGCTGCACACATCCAGGCAAGTGGAGAGTATTTCATCACACTCCTGACTTGTGCCTTGTAGATGGTGGAATGGCTTTGGGGAGTCAGGAGGTGAGTCACTCGCCGCAGAATACCCAGCCTCTGACCTGCTCTTGTAGCCACAGTATTTATATGGCTGGTCCAGTTAAGTTTCTGGTCAATGGTGACCCCCAGGATGTTGATGGTGGGGGATTTGGCGATGGTAACGCTGCTGAATGTCAAGGGGAGGTGGTTAGACTCTCTCTTGTTGGAGATGGTCATTGCCTGGCACTTGTTTGGCGCGAATGTTACTTGCCACTTATGAGCCCAAGCCTGGATGTTGTCCAGGTCTTGCTGCATGCTGGCTTGGACTGCTTCATTATTTGAGGGGTTGTGAATGGAACTGAACACTGTGCAATCATCAGCAAACATCCCCATTTCTGACCTTATTGATGAAACAGCTGAAGATGGATGGGCCAAGGACACTGCCCTGAGGAACACCTGCAGCAATGTCCTGGGGCTGAGATGATTGGCCTCCAACAACCACTACCATCTTCCTTTGTGCTAGGTGTGACTCCAGCCACTGGAGAGTTTTCCCCCTGATTCCCATTGACTTCAATTTTACGAGGGCTCCTTGGTGGACAACAGCTTAGAGCACATCTGTGATGCATTCTAAGGCCGTGGCTAAAGTATCTGTCTGCCTGTTTAAGAAAAGTTGGCATCCTGAGTCCGCACGGCTGTTGGTATGGCCTAAATGGACTCATTTGGGAGCTGTGCTTGAGCTCAATGGAGGCTGCCATTCTCTCCATCACAGACATTCCCACACTCAACCTGAGCCACAATTCCACTAATGCCGGAGTTGGACTCCTCCATCTTCTCCGCTATTGTGGAGAGTGTGTGCGGGACGTTTTCCAGTACCTCGCAAAGGTGCAGCTGTACCTCTATCATTCTCCATCTCAACGATGGCCCCTAGGGTTCAGCATCTGTGTCCAGCTGAGCAAAGCTTGGAAAGGAGTGCGCCCCCCCCCCCCCCCCGTCGTGGACTCTCCATAGCTGCCCCTGCCACCAGTGTCTGCTCGTGCTCACTTGTGAGTGGGGAATCACCAGTTGACAACCCAACCATCTGCCTAACGGGACTCACCAAAGTGTGAATATCTGCGCTGGTGCGTGGTTGGATATGATGTGTCGGTGCACCCTCAGATGAATGGAGCTCCTCTGAAGATTCATCCTCTTCCATGGCGCGTGCCTCATCCATCCTTGAAGGCCCTGGAAGAGACTATAAAGCAATATTAACAATCATCACAGAAGTTAATTTGCAATGTGCAAACTGAAGTGTGCAACAGGTCAAACATTGATAACATTCATGACGTGAGTGAAGGATGTTAAGGTTTTGTCACCAACTGTTTGCAGTTGCCGGTCTCGCCATCACTGACAGTCAGGCATTCAACAGTGCAACTGAGCTCCAAGGCCCACTCCTCCGCCAGCGGCACTATTTGTGGTGGCCCCCCCCCTCCAGTCCTACTCCTCTCCCATGCATTTTGCACTCCTCTCCTACAAGGGGAGAAAGAACAGACTTGTGAGTGAGGGTGGTGTGGTCACCTAATGGATGCATTGCTTTGGGTGAGGCTGCCAATGAAAGAGATGCATCAGAAGGTGAGTATCAGACAGACAGATCATATTGGATCAGGATTGGGGTGAGTGGGTTCACAAGTGAGGAAGTGCACAGAAAGTGAAGATAAGTTGATAATGAGACTTAAGTGGGTGTGAGGAATGATGTGATGGAGTAGACTTGGCAAGACAGAGGGAAGTGGGGCGGGGGGTAATGTACAACACAGGATGTAGGTGAATCAGTAACTGTACTCACTTTTCCTGACAGGGTTAGGTCATTAAAATGCTTCCTGCACTAAACCCATGACTTTGCCATGGTGCTCCTGCTGTTCAGCTCCTCGACCTTCTTGGTGGCAGAGGCAGGGTGTTTCCTCCGATCACCCAGGTACAGTATAGCCCTCCTGCTCCTCACACCGGCCAGTAGCAACTCAAGCGAAGAATCATTAAACTGTGATGCTTGCTCACTCCTTTGGTGCTCCATATCTGCAAATTTCTTCTTCCTCCCTCAAAATCCAGGGTTGCAATGGCCTTTACATACTCCAGTTCTCAGCACGTCACTCAGGTGCGCAGTACGTCTGCCGCGCAGCTTGGAGACGTGAAACCCGGAAGTTTCATTAAGGGCCTTCAAATGAGTCGCAATCGCTCGAGCCAATGCACGCAAAATTCTTTCGGGTTTCCCACACGGCTATTCACGACTGAGTTCCCGCCATATTAAAATTACGCCCTAGATGTTGGACAAGCAACCTGACACTACAGAGGGTTGAAAGAAATGGTAGGGAGATAGAATTGGTGTCATTAACATACTTGTGGAAGCTGACCTCACTTCAATCTGGATCGAAAAAAAAACATTTCTGTTTCTGTCACAATGTAAGGTGAATTATCTAGTCCAATGTATTAAAATATTAAAAGGTAGAATTATATAGACAGGGAATGTTTTGTGAACAGTTACTGAAGTTACTGCCCTGAAACTCTGAATCTTCAAATTCCCACCTATTTTTCTCTTTATAATGCTGACTGACCTGCTGTTCATTCCCAACACTTTTTATTTCAGATTTTCAGCCTTTTAGTGTCTTTCTTTTTATCTTAGGTATTTTAGGAGTATTATTCATGAGTTTCAGCTTGCGGTCCCAGGGATGAATAAGTCTCAGACATAAATACACTTTGCCAACTCATGCAATTTCATTCAAATATTGATTTAATGCACACGATTCAAGGAAGAGAAAAAAAAAGATCTCCCGCGAGGCTTGGTAACACTGTAAATATTAAACAGTTTAGGTTTTTTTCCCCCTTTTTGTAAATTATTCTATTTTTGTTCTCCCTGGTTTCCTCTTTGCCCCTTTACAATCTTAAGTAACCCCCTTCCCCCAGACCTACAAACCAGTGATGGGTTTACTTTCACATTTTCATTTACTTGCATTTTCCATCTATTGCACTGGACTGATTGTGAAATTGGTTGAACACAATAACACAATAAATGCTCCAGTGTGTTGAAATGAGGAATGATTGTGAACCTCCTTGATTCATACATCCTTCCCTAATTCCCACCTCTCTTTTAGAATCAGTGTGTGTTTTTTTAAAATCTCCCAGCCATATGTGTGATGAGTTTTGTTGGCACCCAGATATCCTGTGAGGCGAGACGTCCCTCAGAATCACTGCACGCCATCCTAGTTTATTTTAAATTACAGCAACCAGCTCTTCTCTCTGCAGGAGTGCAGGCAAATCTGAAGTCACAGAGGAGCCTGCGATTTGTTTGCCTGTTCTTTAGCTGCCATCCTGGTTAAGGAAAGATCGAGAGACAACAAGTATAATAGTCTCTCTCGATAATTGCGTATTGGAGAGCAGTAAAAAAGTGTGTTATACATAAGGTCATGTTACAAAGAAGGTGTTTTGTATAGGTCCTGTATTAATGAGATATCCATAAATAATGTGCTCTGTCAGAGATGACTGTATGTGAGAGATGGTTACAGTGAGGGATTGGTGTGTTGTACATACAGTGTGGGGGCTCTGAATGGATCTTGTTGATTGTGTTGTCTTTATAACAGACGGAGCAATCAGTGTGCCAGACTGTCAACATTGCTTTCTACATACTGAACATGTAGTACCCTGTCGATAGGCTGCATGCCAGATACATTAATGAACTGCAAGGAGATCCTTATGCAAGTTAATTTCTTATGTTATTAGGATCACGACCTCATTCATATTCACTGAAACATTTCCCCTGAATGTAGCAATCAATTAAACCCTTTTCTTATCTATTGTACCGTCTGCACCCCCCTTCCACCCCCCGCAAAGTGCCTGAGGATATTAAGAATTATAATTTTGTTAGTTGGCAATCAGAAGAGCCAGAATCTATTCCCTTGGATATGTGGCTTTCAGACTTTTACATCAGCTCAGCCAGAGATTGCTTGAGAAATTGCACCCAGGGTGCTTCTTAGAATGTCATGGATTGCTATCAGACTCCAAATTAAAGCCCAGAGGCTGCTACAAATAGCATCCAAAAATCCCCAGATGTACTAATCTAAGAAAGGCAACATTCTAAATTCTTGAAGACATAATTGTTAGACAAATCAGTCAAATTAACTTAGAAAATGTAGTAAACACTGTACACAATTTGTTAGCTTAAAAAGATCACACTTGACAGGTGACATCGGGATTGTATAATTGTGCAGAATTTAAAACAAATCTGACAGGTAACAATTCTACAAAATTCAAATATTTTTACTGTCATTTTTTTGTGCCAGAAATTTAGGAACATTTACAAGATAGAACTGCGTTTTACGTTTAAATTTTCTTTTATTCCTTTACTCTTGTGATTATGGAGATGAACCAAAAGTGAATTTTATTCTGCATGTTTGTTTAAGGCTGCTGTTCTTACTGATGATGTTGAGGAAGCTTTATCCATAGGTAAACCTGACCCAACAAGCTAGATGTTACTGTTGTAAATGGGCAAATGCTTAAAGCACTTCTATGACATTCCTGTGTTAGCAGAGGAGTTATTCATTTAATACAAATGGATAATCACCTGTGTTAAAAGACAACAAAGAATGTCATACAAACACATTGGGCTCGATTTTCATACCCCCGAGCGGGTGCGTTCGTGGCCGGGGGTGGGGGGCTGCGAAAATTGGGGATTCCCGGGGCAGGTCTGGAGCCCGGCTCCAACCCGCCCACTTCTGGGTTCCCCAGTGACGCGCTGACATGCGCGCGCAGCCCCCGCATGTGGGACTCCCGCCGGCAATTAAAGCCGGCGGGGTGCCACTTAAGGTAATTATTTAGGTACTTCAGGTCGTTTAGAGACCTGATTAACATGATATTTTAGGAGGGGTGGGATTTTCCAAACAACTGGGACTGTTTCCTGTACTGGGGGAAACACTCCCAGTTGAAATGGACGTGTTGCAGCCATCAGCCTGTGGCAGCTGCAAAGGTCCATTTGACAGGTTGGGGCGGGGGGGGGGGGGGAGACCCTCACTCATTGCAGGAGGCCACTCTGTCACTTTGAACAAAGTTTGGCCTCCACCACCCTCCTCCTAACAATAAAATTCACCAACTTGCACACTTACCCCGGTGTCCAGACACATTTACCTACCTTGCGGACCCCCTCAAATGTACATCTTCCAGATGGGGGCCGCCGTAGCTGCAGTCATGACCTCCTCGGAGGACGAACAGCATCACCAGCCTCGCCGGCCACGCCATCGACCTCTGACGTGGAGCTCCACAACACAGTGCTGTGACACATCCACCTGCACAGCAGGAGGGACGGCAACGGCAGAGAGAGATGCATTGCAGAAGGCACTACCCTCGCCTCAGGGTCTACAGACCAAGGCTCAGCTTCCTGGACCTCTCTGAGCAGCAGTGCACACAGAGGCTCAGAGTCACTTGACATCTGCAGCCTCCTTCAGGCCGAGCTGCTCCCGGCTGGCCCGAGCACCACCTTCTTACCTGTCACTGTCAAAATCACCACTGCCCTCAACAACTTCTCTTCCGCATCCTTCCAGGGTGCCACCGGGGACATCGACGACGTCTCTCAGTCATCTGCACAAAAGAGCCCTGCATATACACCTACACCCACTCTGCAGTGACACAATGGGTGGCATCAGTTGTGGGTCTTCATAGTGATCCTCAGGAAAGGGCATTATTGCACAAACCAGACAAGATTTGCAAAGACGTGGCAGTAGTGGTGCCAATATAATATGTAATGTGAGTTGATCAGAAATTAAATATAAGTAAAAACCATGACAAACCCTCAAACACCCTTGTGCATCCCCTTCATGCTC
Organism: Heptranchias perlo; assembly: GCF_035084215.1. Taxonomy (NCBI): domain Eukaryota; kingdom Metazoa; phylum Chordata; class Chondrichthyes; order Hexanchiformes; family Hexanchidae; genus Heptranchias; species Heptranchias perlo. The sequence continues at coordinate 11,612,099 of NC_090332.1, read as the reverse complement.
ACATCACGTTTGCCTTACGCTTCCTACTGCACATATGTGATGCATGCCCTGTGGCTGCAGCACAGGTAGTGGCAGGTTGAGTGAGTCTGACTGTGAAAGAGATGCATGAGAGGGTGAGTATGAGATAGAGCCAAGAGATTGTATGAGGATTGGGTAGAGTGGTAGTGGCGGGATGAGTACTGGCGAGGTGAGTAAGTGCAGGTAAGATGAGGATGAGCTTTGAGTGGGTGTGAGGAGTGATGTGATAGAGTAGTGTTGGCAGTGCAGAAGGAGACGTGGGGTGGGGGCGGTGATGTGGCAGATGGAGTGTAGGGGAATGAGTAAGTGTACTCACTTCGGCTGAGCTACTTAGGTCAATGAAGCGCCTACTCCACTGTATGCAGGTGCGTGATATGTTGTTGGTGCTGGTGACCTCCTCTGCCACCTCGAGCCAGGCCTTCTTGGTGGCAGAGGCAGGCCGCTTCCTCCCGCCCACCGGGGGGGAAGATCTCTGTCCTCCCCCTCCTCCTCACCCCATCCAATAATACCTGGAGTGAGGCATCATTAAACCTGGGAGCTGCCTTCCCCCTGGGCTGCTCCATGCTGTAATTTTTCCTATTTTCTGCAGCATCAGTCAGTGGAGGACTGCCCCTTTAAATAGGGCTCCTCCAGCTGACAGCCTATGATGCAGGTGCGCAGTCCGCCCGCTGCGCAGCTTTCCAGCGCAAAACCCGAAAGCACAGGTAAGTGGCTGCAATTAGCCTGCGATTGTGTGCGGAGCACCCCGATTTCACTGGGCGCGTTACCCACGCGCCCAGTCGACCCGCCGCTGCAAACCCGCCATCCTCCTAATATCGGGCCCATTAATTTAGTTTGGCAAATATCAACAACACTAATTGCTAGGCTCGTAAGTCTCATGTGGAGAACTTTTATTTTGCGGGTGAAGCTTCTTCTTAAAATATTTTTCACTCTTTATCTTTCATGGTCTCCACACACAACCTGTGGCCACAGTTGCAAGCAGATAACCTGCTTCTGGTTCTCTTATCTCTGCTCTCAAGCTATCTGCTGGGTGGGATACAAGAGCCCATAGGTGACACACTCTTCAATCTTCCCTTTCTGAAAGGAATCAGCTGGCCTCTGTCAGATATTAATTCCCTCCGTTTGGAAATGGAGTGATACGGAGTTAAAATGAAGGTGGTGGACGTACCACCTTGTTCCCACTCCGCCACCATTTCTCCCGGGGCTTTCCACTGGATGGCGGCGGTGCCCACCTGAGGCAAGCGGGATCCTTGTTAATCCATGCAAATCAGGGTTCTACGATGTACATTAGGATCCCGATGTGATTTTAATCATCCACTGGGCAGAGCCTTGGAAGTTCCGTTCAGTAATACCTGGCATTATCAACTAATTCTGGAATTTCCTGAAACCATCAGGGTGATTTCCTCTGTTACCTGTGTTCAACAAAATTAATATGGGGGACCTGTATTATGCAAGGGCATCCTCCCAAAGTTCCATTACACCCATCACCCAAAAATTAAAAATGTTCACCTTTGTGTTTAAATACCATCATAGTCTTGCCCCTCCCTATCTCTAACTTTCTCCAGCTCTGTGTTCTTCTAATTCTGGTCTTGTGTATTCCCCACTCCCTTTGCCCCACCATTGGTGGCCGTACCTTCAGCTGTCAAGACATTAAGTTCTGGAATTCCCTCCCCAAACCTCTACACCTCTCCCTTAAGACCCTCCTTAAAACCCTCCTCTTTGACTTTTATCTGTCCCCCTAATGTCTCCTTCTTTGGCTTGGTGACTTTTTTTGTCTGATTACGCTCCTGTGAAGTGTCTTGGCATGTTTTATGATGTTAAAGGAATTACATAAAAACAAGTTGTTGTTGAAAGCTCTGCGTCCTGTCCAGTTGATGTCTCTTTTCCAAAGGGAAAGTGATGAAGTTGTTGACCCCTCCAAGCAGAGCATTTGTCGCTTGCTTGATATGTGTGTGCATTACAGATTGCCTGATATGGCAGCTGTTTCCAGGGATGGCTTGGAATAATCCAGTAGCATGAAAGCATCATGCTGTGGTAGCCTTCACTTCTATGCTAAGAGCCTTTCCTGTTCTAGATGTTGCCAGGAGGTCATCATGCAGCACATGGAACATCTCTGTGACAGCCTGTCTTCTGAAGCAGAGACTGGTCGCCTCTGACATGTCCGGGTATATATAAAGAGAACTATAATGCAAAGCCTAAAGTAGTGATGGGTGCAGACAAAATGCATTAGATCTTTTTGAACTCCTCTTCCTCATCTGAATCATGCAGAGCTATGGAACCCTCCCTCCTCCCCAAAGGAATTCTCATTCTCACCACTTTGAATGGTGCAATTTAAATACCATCAGCAACCAAGAATAATGAAGGGGGGAACTGGGAAAAAGAAAAAAACTCACAAAATGGCAGACCACACTCCAAAACCAACTGATGCATGGAGCAAAATGAATGTAGAAACACAAAAAAAATTTTGAACAGCAACTCAAATTGCATTCTCCCTTTAAGAAGCCTATTGAGCAGACTCGATCCCAGGAATTCCAGGGTGCCCATTTTATACAGGTGAGGTATGTACTGTGGTCCGAGCCTTGCCCAAAGATTTGACATTTGGCGTGGGGCCAAATTTAAATATTCAGCGCAAGTTACACTTGCACATGTCTGTGGCATTTGTGTCTGCCCCCAAAATCGTACATCAAAAAGCATGGCGCAGAGCAATTTGGGTGTATGAGTTTGGGGACCCAATTTTCCGAGGCACACCAGCCATCAGTGAAGTTCTCCATGGCAGGCGGAGTTTCAGAAAATCAGCATTATGCAGTATTTAATATTTTCTTATGTACAGTTTTCATGCACTGATGCATTTTATGTTCAAGAAACAGGTATGGGTAGAACTTAAGAAAGACGGTACTTTTCTCTGGACTTACATACATTGCATCAGCTGTATTAGATTTGGAGATATTGATTTCATACCAACCAGGCCTCCAGGTACCAGTGAAGGTCACACTATGCTCACATCCTGTGGCAAAGTCAGCTCTCAGTCTCCTACCACAATAACTAGGCGCCATCTCACGGCAGGAATACTCAGTCATTTCTTAAATCATGGCTACTTTGCTCATGTTACCTCACTGTATTCGCTGCCCACAGGCCCCACAACAGCTACAGACAGCCAGTGACATTCTTTTGTTATTGTTGACTTTGCCCTCACTTGACATCTATCAACGCTGCCCATATTCATGCAATTGCAGTCCTATTCTCATAGGAGAGGCTTTCATCTTATAAAATTGTGGATGTGGTGTGTGATGCCAAGAACATCACATAAGTACTACTGCCTATTGTAGTAGCAATTGCAGCTGATTTAACCATGCCAATTTAGAGCTAGGCATACCACTTCTGTCAGGTTAATTGATTGGTGGATGGCTGACAACTAACATATTAATCTGTAGATCTCTCCGTGGTACTATATGGGAAAAAAGTTATTGTGCAATAGCAAATTTGACAACTTTGTCGATGGATTTGGACGTTAATACAGGCTCATTTGCTGGATTAATTGATACAATGGCAGATTGTAGGTCATCTGACTGTTTCTCAATGCAATTGATAGATAATTAAGGAATTTGCCCAAATGGTAAAGGCAATCTCACACTCCGGAAGACTATAAGAAGAGCTAGTGAACTTAAATGTTGGAATTTTTAAATTATTATTATTAAATGTGCTTCTCTGATTTTATTCCTTTTTTTTGTGTGGGACTGATTTGTGAGAAGCATTGTAGTATTAATGGTCAGATGGTTTGCAGACAACCATCAGATCGGAGAACAATAAAGTGGTCACTACTCAAATGCCATGAGTAGCTTTAATACTGTAATGTTACACCACTGAAAGATTTAAGGGCCCCGGGGGGTTGGCAGGGTCTAACATTGGCAGAAGGGGCAGCAAAATGAGGCATAGGTGCAGGCTGCTGATGGAGATTGGGAGCCAAATGTTTTTACATTCAGCCTCAAGCCTGCCCGCAGGACCTCTTGTGGACTCTCCTCTCAATGGGGATCCAGAGGTAGGCCACAGCACCACATTCTTTGGATGCCTCAGTCCTGGAGCATCTAGCCAGTCAGTGAGCGAACCGAGAAATGAGGCAAGAGACCAGGGTCACCCCCTGAGGCGTCATTTCCAAGCTTCCACCTGGTCTGTGCCTTCTGCAGGCACTGACCAAGTTCGGCCCACTCTTTCCCAGAATTCCTGGGGCAACATTAAAGGGGGTCGAGATTTAGCGATTCAGGTCTCCGTCCCATCCCCCTGACCTTTGTTTCCTGTGGAATTGGGCAGCCGTTAGGGATAAGGGTCAGGAAAATTGACCCTTTAAAATTCAATTAATGTTAAATAAAAATAACCAATTTGACCACACTTTACTTCAGTAAGCTTTGTTATAAATTGGATAGCCAGGTAATGAAGGATAGAGGCTAGTCTTCAGTTGTTTCCAAGCCTTCATTCAGAGCTCCACATCATACACACCACACCTAGATAACCTTTCACATATGGATACGAAGAGCCCCAATTGATACACACCACCTGAATACAATTAACACTAATTGACATAAATCACATGCATATAATTAACAAGCTTTGTCTTCCTTCTTTCTCCACTCTCCTATATTTATACATTTATTTCTAATACAAATCAGTTTTATCTATACTACTCCTTTTCATTAGAGAAATAAGTTTTTAACACTTCTTCTACCTTTCTCTCACAGCCTCTCCTTTTGAGGGAGGCAGTCAAATCCAAAAATTAGTTGTAAGCTGGATCCAAAAGCTATTTCCACATACAGTTGATGCCTAGAAGTGTAAAATTTCTAGGCATCAACATGTGCCTCAAGTGGAAACCTACTACCACCTGACAAGTTACCACATTGGCAGCCCAGGCTGCGAGACCATGCCCTGACAGGATGGGATCATTTTACAAATCCGTGCTCCAGGTGGGGAGCCTCGCCTGTCCCCACCATTAAAAATGGATGGGCGGAAAGTCTTGGGGTGCCCACGCCTGATTTTCCAATTTGAGCTGTTGACGGGTAAGGCTCCCCACCAGTAGCATGGACTTATAAAATTACTACCAATAACTCAATGACGGTAAAGATAGGGTTAATGTGGAAGACAGATTGGCCATTTGGTAAGAGGAGTCTTACCAAGTGCTAGGATGAACCTGCTTAGATTATTCATCTAACCGGGCTATTTAGCCATGTGTAAATCATTAATTAGGCGAGATTTGGTCTGAAGCTGTGCTGTAAAATTTAATTCATCTGTAACTGTCTTGCCAAACCTACCTGTCTGACTCGAAAAGATTATTTCATAAGCTGTTTTTTCAAGCTGCTAAAGTAATGACATTGAAAGAGTCACTTATCCTTACGTTTTACTCTTAAGATTTAGCCACATTTTATAGTAGAGTACATTAATCTGCAGCTCAGATTGATAATACCAGACTGAGGAAAGAAGACATTATTGTATTCATTTTGTAACATATATTCTAATATACTTATTATTGGCTTAGCCCAACAGCATGAATATTTTTGTAAAGCCCATTTAATAGAGGGATAGTGCCAGAAGATCTGAAAATAATTAATGCTATTCCAATCTTTTAAAAAGGTCAAAAGTGTGATCCTGTCGAGTATAAATCTGTTAGCCAGGCGTCTATAGTGGGAAAAGTATTGGCGTCCTTTATAAACAAAGCAATTCGAGTGTATCTGATGAAAATGGAGGTGATAAATCCAAGCCAACATGAAATTATGAAATGCAAGTCATGCTCAATATATTTATTGCAATTCTTTGGGGTATTCAGAGTGACTGAATGGAGGTAATGGGGTCAATGTTATTTATCTTGACTTCAGAAAATATTTTATAAGAATCCTTCACTAGAGATTTATGGCTAAAGTGGGATCAAGGAGGAAGCAAAATGGAAAGTTAATTTAATAGACTAGCTAATTTCCCATATATCGATTATGGATAGTATGCGGTGTGGAGAAGATTTGTGCTGGTTAGCTGCTTAACTGGTCTCCCCCTTTAAGGACCGTGCTCAAGTACGTCCTATATTGAAGGAAGATATTCGGCCCATTGTGAGTGATAATCCGTGGAGGTTCTCCCGGCATTAACGGCATTTTTCCGTGGTTTCTGCGTCTTCCACTGACGTTACGGCAAACAAGCAGGAGAAGCCCCGGTAGATGTCCACCCCCCATTGTGTCTATGCTGACTCTTTGCTAGAGCAATTCAAAACTAATCCCACTGCCCTGCTCTCCTTATTGTTCCATATTGTCTCCTGCTTTATCCACTTTTCCCTTAAAAATTACAACGGATCCTCAACTATTTCCCATAGCAAAATATTCTAATTTCCATCAATCCTAATCTTCCTATTCTAGCACATGGCTGGGGGAATAATCCAAAGATTACCAAAGTAAAATCCTGCTCCTAAACTTGCTTCATAATCTCCTATTGTAGGATTTCAGGCCTTTCCTATATCATTGGCTCCCACATAGCCTACAGTGACTAACTGTTCTCCCTCCCCTAAACCTTTACCAGCCGTTCCAAAAATGGCCTTTACTTTAACATCAGAGAGGCAACAAAGCAGCTGGGACTCTCGGTCTAGACTGCAAAAGACAAGGGCTGATTTTAACTCGGGGTGGGAATCGGGAGCGCAGGTACCATCTGGCCCCCGGAAGTGAGGCCTGAGAGATTTTAACTCCCGGGCCTCATTAGCATGCCACGACATCGACTCTCACCCAAAGCTGGTGGGAATGACGTCATGACCAGCGGGTAGGAGTCAAATGTGGAAGGAGGTCAGGCCACAGAAATGGTCTCTGGCAAGGTAAGTACAGATTAGGGGGAGCAGGTCAGCGAGTTTGATATCAGGGGAGGGGAAGGCGAGTGGGGGGGGGGGGGGAAGCCCGAGATATCCTTGTTGGGGGGGGGGGGGGGGGGCTCAAAGGAACCTTTAAAACATTTTTTTTAAAAACTTACCTGGGCCTCCTCTGGCCAGGACTTTTGCTGGCGGGCTGGAGATGTGTGCGGGTCTTAGCCAAGCCTGCTGTTAAGATGGCGTGCACTACTCGATGATGTCATCCGGATGTGACATTACCATTTAAAATAGGCCCCCACTCTTCAGGGTCCAGCAACCTTCCCATGTCTGAATTCAGGCAAGTAAAAATGGTGGGGGTGGGAATGTGTAGCAAACCCCCACCTGCCATCTTAACCCTCTCCTCCCCACCCAAACTGTTCCTGCCAAGTGGGATTGGGGTCATTATCAGTCCTATAGTGTCTAACCCTCTAACTCTATTACTACTGCATTCCTAATTGAATTGCTAATCTCCCTCTCTTCAGCCATCATGTTTTTTGGTGCCATTATAATCAATTAGTTCTCATCCTCCCCACAGAAAGCCAGTGCTTCAGACTTGATAGAAAGGATAATTTGCCATGTCCCTCCTCACTTTCCCTGAACTGGGGATAGTCACCACTCCTTCCTCTACCACTGCCAGCTCCTCATCTCTCATCAGGGCAACTGCCCTCTGAAACTCTTGCTCCCAAAACCTCTCTCACTCATTATGTGTCGGATTGTCTTTAACTCTGTCTCAAAGTTCTAAGATCTTGAGCTCAAATCATTTCAATTGGAGACACTTCCCTCAGGAGATATTTGTGCAAGTTAACATCTGCTGCTCAAAGCTCCCACATACCACCAGAGTCATCCATCACTGTCACTTCCTTTGCTGCTAGGCTTACTATAAATGGAACTTAAGTTATTGTTAAGTTTTAAGTTTATATTTTTTTTAAAATCTACTTATATTGAACTACTCTGCTCCAAATTCCCACTCTGACCAAATTCTCATTTTGTAAGTACTGTTTTCACTCTATTCTCACCTCACTCTGTCACTGGCTCACTCCGTGGTGTGTTCTCCACTCAAATTCTTGGGTGATCTTACTGTCTTTTCTCCAGCTCGCACCCTAAAACTTCAGCATTGGCAGGCACAAAGGAGACTCTGGTCCAAACAATCGCTATCACCTCTGACCTTTGCGATGATTCTGTTCTGAAGTGCTTGTTTACAACTAAGCCACTTCAGAAGGTATTAAGAGTTAATCATATATTATAGAATTGGAGGCACGTGCAGGCCAGATCGGGTAGGGCTGCCAGGATACCTTCACTGAAGGGCATTAGTAAATCAGTTGGGCTTTTACAACAATCCAGCAGCTCTGGGTGTTCATTTTTCTCGGGGCTAACCCACCAATCACCATATTTATTGAATTCAATTTCACAATTTGCTATGGTAAACCTTGTGGTTGCTGGTCCAGTACCATAACCACTACCGTACCCACCTAATGATCCGTCCTTAATCCTTCTTCGTCTGATGACATTCTTGCCCTTATCTGATCTCGAATGGAACTCCCACATTTCTTCCGTTGCTAAAGCTACTTTCAAGAAACTTTGGGGGTGACATCAATGGAAAAGTAAAATAGAGAGTGTAAAGCGGGCTGCCAATTCGCTATCGGCCATTTTGCCCTAACGCCCAAGACAAATTGCAACCCCTTTATGTCAAAGACTTGATTTTACTCTATCTAAAGCCAAGCCCAGCTATGAATTGAACATTCAGGGATGCTCCAAGAAAGATGTTCACACCTTGTCTCCAATCTCTCTTCTCTCTCTTCCCCCTCCCCATCACCTTTCTTATTTCTCTTTATTTTATAAATACTACCAAGCTCAGCATTCCCCTGAACTTTGCTCTCGGTCATTCTAAGCTGCAAATATGACATTCCACACGCTTTTCCACCTCCCTGGATCCTACTATGCAGAAATCAAGACTCATTATGATAATCAGGGCTGTACGTAAGGTTTCAAGGAATGCTCGTGTTCTCTGCATCCTCAGAAGAATGGGTGCAATCAGGAGTGCAAATTTTCTTTAAAAATCTGTCTGGTCTGGGGTTTATGGAATGGCTAACGATTTGATGGCCCTTGAGGATCCCTTTCAATCGTATCTTTTTCTGCTCTTCCAATAGCCAAGTAGATTAAGATCTTTATATTAAAAAAAAGTCATGAGAGAGAGCTCATTCCAAAGAATAGATTTTCTCATAAAGATATTCTAACTGTGGCATTTATCTCTCTGGGATTATTGCTCAATGCTCAAAATTGCTGCCTTTTTCATTGGAAAAAATCTAAAACTATTCAAGCGAGAGCTCGGTCCAACATAATAATGCTTTTTTTATTACAACACTGGCATCGATAATTTGAATATCAAACAAGTTCCATTCTGAAGAGAATATCATGGGCTAAAAATGTGAAATCACAGCCCCATTGGTTGTTCCGTCTGCCAGGCACCAGCCTATCCCATCTTGTGGCTGAATTACAATATCTCGCGTTTGTTTCCTTCAAATGATCCCCAACCCTAAGAGTCACCTATTCAACCTTCTTTTAAAGTTTTTCCACCTCAATTTCAACCTCCATTTATGCAAGCTTAACGACAGGCAACATTTCCATGGTCCTAACGGCGGAATTAGCTGATCTCCATTGCGACAGGAATATGGGCATTACAATTGACCTGTGCAACCCTGGGTAGGGAGAAAGGGGGAAAGGAAAACAGCCAAGGCTCCTATTCCAGATCAGTATCCCCGCTGATAACTGCATGTTTATTGATGTCACTTGAGAAGATCAGATTCAACTGTGATGCCCTTCCTAGTTAAATAGCCAGTCATCATCCACTGTCTAGGCTCATACATGAAGAATGGCCATGTGGGCAACCAAAGAACTGTACCTCATGGATAATGAAGCAGTCCATTCCCACATTCAGCAAGACCTGGACAATATCCAGGCCTGGGCTGATAAGTGGCAAGTAACATTTGTGCCACACGAGCGCCAGGCAATGACCATCTCCAACAGGAGAGAGCACCTTCAGGAGGAGAGAGACAAATATTTTAAAAAGTAAAAGTTAATCCAGACAACTAGCTTCATATTATAAAATTGAAAGTTAGAGTTAAAACAGAATCTACATGCTGGTCTTTAGCCCACCTGTTTTATTGGTCCAGACTTCTATAAAAGAAGCACAAGGGTGTGGTGGATGTCCTCCAGAAACCCAGGTAAGAATTAGGGATGCAGATGATGCCCTTTGAATACCCAAATCAGGGCTAGGGATGCAGATGTAACACTGGATGATATCTGTATATTGGAGTTAGGGATACAAAAGTAATGTGGATGACCGTGACCAGAGTCAGGGATACAAATTTCACAGTGCATCCATGACAGAAGTCAGGTTATGCAACATCTACAAACTTTGGGTGGTGATTATTGCAAGGCTATTATTGGTACGATCAAAGAAACAAAACCATTGATCCAGCAGCAACCCCAAAGCTCAGAACAATTATTGAGTGCGTAGATTTGCGGTCCTGGTTGACATCAAATTGTTGTGGGGGGGGGGGGGGGTACAGTTAATACCGAGGAGGACAGGGACAAAATACAGGGAGACATTAGTAAACCTGCAGAATGGGTGTGTAATTGGCAAATGAATTTCAATATAGATAAGTGTGAGATATTACATTTTGGTAGGAAGAATAAGGGGGCCACATACTGCTTGGATAATAAATGGGGGTAGAGGAGCAGAGGGATCTGGGGATACAGCTCACGAATCACAAGGTAGCGATGCAGGTTAATAAGGCCATAAAAAAAAGCAAACCAAGCAGTGGGGTTCATTTCTAGAGGGATAGAATTGAAAAGCAGAGAAGTTATGTTAAACTTATATAAAACATTGGTTAGACCACACTTGGAGTACTGTGAACAGTTCTGGTCTCCATATTATAAAAAGGATATAGGAGGTACTGGAGAAGGTGCAAAAAAGATTTACTAGGATGATACCAGAACTGAGAGATTATACCTATCGGCGAAGATTGAGCAGGCTTGGGCTCTTTTCTCTAGAAAAAAAGACTGAGGGGTGACCTGATAGAGGTCTTTAAGATTATGAAAGGGTTGGATAGGGTAGATAGGAACATAGGAATATAGGAACAGGAGTAGGCCATTCAGCCCCTCGAGCCTGCTCCGCCATTTGATAAGATCATGGCTGATCTGTGATCTAATTCCATATACCTGCCTTTAGCCCATATCCCTCAATACCTTTGGTTGCCAAAAAGCTATCTATCTCAGATTTAAATTTAGCAATTGAGCTAGTATCAATTGCCGTTTGTAGAAGAGAATTCCAAACTTCTACCACCCTTTGTGTGTAGAAATGTTTTCTAATCTCACTTCTGAAAGGTCTGGCGCTAATTTTTAGACTGTGCCCCCTACTCCTAGAATCCCCAACCAGCGGAAATAGTTTCTCTCTATCTACCCTATCTGTTCCCCTTAATATCTTATAAACTTCGATCAGATCACCCCTTAACCTTCGAAACTCTTGAGAATACAACCCCAATTTGTGTAATCTCCCCTCGTAACTTAACCCTTGAAGTCCGGGTATCATTCTAGTAAACCTACGCTGCACTCCCTCCAAGGCCAATATGTCCTTCCGAAGGTGCGGTGCCCAGAACTGCTCACTGTACTCCAGGTGTGGTCTAGCCAGGGTTTTGTATAGCTGCAGCTTAACTTCTGCCCCCTAGATATAAAGGCCAGCATTCCATTAGCCTTATTATTTTCTGCACCTGTTCATGACACTTCAATGATCTATGTACCTGAACCCCTAAGTCCCTTTGGACATCCACTGTTATTAACTTTTTATCATTTAGAAAGTACCCTGTTCTATCCTTTTTTGATCCAAAGTGGATGACCTCACATTTGCCTACATTGAATTCCATTTGCCATGTAGATGTAGAGAAGTTGTTTCCACTTGTGGGGGAGATCAGAATAAGGGGCCATAAATATAAGATAGTCACTAATAAATCCAATAGGGAATTCAGGAGAAACTTCTTTGCCCAGAGAGTGGTTAGAACGTGGAACGCCCTACCACAGGGAATAGTTGAGGTGACTAGCATAGATACATTTAATAGGAAGCTAGATAAACACATGAGAGAGAAAGGAATAGAAGGCTATGCTGTTAGGGTTAGATGAAGTAGGGAGGGAGAAGGCGCGTGTGGAGCATAAACACCGGCATGGACCTGTTGGGCCGAATGGCCTGTTTCTGTGCTGTACATTCTATCTAATTCTATGTATACTTAAACTGGGCAAATTTGTTAACGGGTAAAACAACAGAAGATCGGTGGGAGGTGTTCAAAAAAGAATTTAATGTGATACAAAACCAATTTATAACCCTAAGGGGCAAGAGCTCTACTTGCCAAAAAAAACAGCCATCGACGACAAAAGAGGTAAGGGACAACATAAAACTAAAAGAAAAAGCATACAAAAATGCAAAAAATAGCACAGATCCTGGCAACTGGGAGAGATACAAAGAACAGCAAAGGGTAACAAAACAGATGGGAGTATGAAAAGAAACTTGCAAGGGATATCAAAATCAACACAAATTTTTACAACTATATTAGGAAAAGAGGGTGGTCAAGAGCAATGTGAGTCCCTTAAAAAACGATAATGGTGATATTGTAAATGAAAATAAGGAAATGGTGGACAAGTTAAATAATTACTTTGCATCAGTATTTACAGTAGAGGGAGAGGATAGCATGCCGGACACCCCAAGGAAACTAATTTTAAATCAGCGACGGGGGAATTACCGTAATTAACGTAAACAAATTAACAGTAATGAAGAAAATAATAGCACTAAAGAGTGACAAATCCCCAGGACCAGATGGTTTCCATCCCAGGATTTTAAAGGAAGTAGGTGAGAACATTGCAGATGCCCTAACTATAATCTTCCAAAGTTCTCTCGATTCAGAAACTATTCCTTTAGATTGGAAAATTGCATGTTTCACTCCACTCTAAGAAAAGTGAGGGGGGAAACCAGGGAATTATAGACCAGTTAGCCTAACATATGTTGTCGGGAAATTACCAGGTTCTATAATTAAGGATAGAGTGACTGAACACCTTGAAAATTTTCAGCTGATCAGAGAGAGCCAGCATGGATTTGTAAAGGGTAGATCATATCTGACGAACCTGATTGAATTTTTTGAAGAGGTGACTAAAGTAGTGGACAGGGGAATGTCTCTATCCAGAGACATTCCCCTGGACTTCCAGAAGGCATTCGATAAAGTCCCTCATAAGAGACTGTTAGCTAAAGTTGAAGCTCATGGAATTGCGGGCAAGTTATTGACCTGATTAGGAAATTGACTGAGCAGCAGGAGACAGAGGGCCCGAATTTAGCAGGCCTGCGGGTTCCCAGCGGGTGGTCCTCCGGGAGCGTGGTCAACACGCTCGGCAAAATTAGTGGGTTGCCCACGCGATCGTAGCAGGCAACCCACTAATAGGAATCAATTACCTGCTCCTCCGGGGTCCACGGCGCTGGCCTGCGTGTCGGTCGGGCTGCGCATGCGCAGTACGATCTGTCAGCTGGAGGCTCTCTAGTTAAAGGGGCAGTCCTCCACTGACAGATGCTGCAACCAATGGGACAAATTGCAGCATGGAGCAGCCCAGGGGGAAGGCTGCTCCCAGTTTAATGATGCCTCACCCCAGGTATCATCAGATGGGGTGAGGAGGAGGGGGAGGACACAGATCTTCCCCCCGGCGGGCGGGAGGAAGCGGCCTGCCTCTGCCACCAAGAAGGCCTGGCTCGAGGTGGCAGAGGGGGTCACCTGCGCCACCAACATATCGCCCACCTGCATACAGTGCAGGAGGCGCTGCAATGACCGCAGTAGGTCAGCCGCAGTGAGAAGACGAAGTCTTTCCCCTACACTCCGTCTGCCACAACACTGCCCCCACCCCACATCTCCTTCGGCACCGCCAACACTATTCTGTCACATCACCCTTCATACCCACTCACACCCCATCCTCATCTTACCTCCACCTACTCACCTCGCCAGTACTCACCCTGCCACTAACACGCAACCCACTCCTCATACAATCTCATTGCTCCATCCCATACTCACCCTCTCGTGCATCTCCCTCACGGCCAGCCTCACTCAACCTGCCACCACCTGTGCTGCAGCCACAGGGCATGCATCACATATGTGCAGTAGGCAGCGTAAGGCAAACGTCTCGTCAGCATGAAGGGGGTGCACAAGGGTGTCTGAGGGTTTGTCATGGGTGTTACCCATATTGAATTTCAGAGCAACAAACAGCACACATTATATTGACACCACCACTGCCATGTCTCCGCGAATCCTGTCCGTTGTGTCCAATAATGCCCGCTCCTGGGTATCACTATGAGGACCCACCACTGATGCCACCCATCGTGTTCCTGCAGAGTAGGTGCAGGTGTATTTGCAGGGCTCGTCCGCGCAGACGACTGAGAGACATCGGCGGTGTAGCCGGCTGCACCCTGGAAGGATGCGGAGGAGAAGGTGTGGAGGGCAGTGGTGACTTTGCCAGCGACAGGTAAGCAGTTGGTGCTGGGGCCAGCCAGGAGCAGCTCGGCATGAAAGAGGCTGCAGATCTCCACGACTACATGTCGAGCGAATCTGCGCCTCCCTGTGCACTGCTGCTCGGAGAGGTCCGGGGAGCTGCGCCTCGGTCTGTGGACCCTGTGGCGAGGGTAGTGCCCTCTGCGACGCGTCTCTCTCTGTGGTAGCCCTCCCTCCTGCTGTGCAGGTGGGCATGCAACAACACCGTGTTGGGGGGCTCCACGTCCCTGCGGCGGACGGCGTGGACTGCGAGGCTGCTGGTGCTGGTCATGCTCTTCGTCCTCCGAGGGTCTCCACACACCACCCAACTGGCAGGTGTTGGTCTGAGGGGTTGTGCAGGGTAGGTGTGTGGTTCCTCGGACTGGGGCTGCAGTTTCGTGTCGGTCTGTCCTCTGGCTTGGCGGGGGGTGGTGGAGGGCAGGGGTTGCCCTATGTGACGCGGTGGCCTCCTGCGTGGGTGAGGGCTCTCCCCCGTGGAGCGCACCTTGGCACCTGCCACAGGCTGCTGGCTGCAACACGCCTGGTTGGAGGGAGACTGTTTCCCCCCAGTGTGGGAAACTCACTGCCTTGAACCTAAAATCCCACACTTCCTCTTTTGACAGCTGCTTCAGCTCATTAACTGACCACAACGAGCAAGGTAAGTACTCTCAAGTGGAACCCCGCTGGCTTTAATTGCCTGTGGGATTCCCACCAGCGGGGCTTGCGCGCGCAGCCCCGCACGTCAGCGCGGTACCCGGAAGTGGCCGGGATTTCGTCGCGATCCGGTCACGTGACCGGAGATCGGGATTTTCGGGGCCACCCCGCTGGGAACCTGCCGGAAACACGCTCCTAAAATCAAGCCCAGAGAGTGGGGATAATGGGCAGGTACTCAAATTGGCAGGATGTGACTAGTGGTGTCCCACAGGGATCTGTGTTGGGGCCTCAACTATTCACTGTATTTATTAACGACTTAGATGACAGGATAGAGAGCCACATATCCAAGTTTGCCGATGACAGAAAGATAGACAGCATTATAAGCAGTGTAGATAGAAGCATAAAATTACAGAGAGATATCAATAGATTAAGTGAATGGGCAAAACTGTGGGCAAATGGATTTCAATGTAGGCAAGTGTGAGGTCATCCACTTTGGACCTAAAAAGAATAGATTCTAAATGGTGAAAAGCTCAAAACAGTGGAGGTCGAAAGAGAGTTTGGGGTCCATGTACATAGATCATTAAAAGTCATGGACATGTACAGAAAATAATTAAAAAGGCTTATGGAATGCCGGCCTATATGTCTAGGAGGACTTGAATTCAAAAAGTGTAGAAGTTATGCTATGGCTATAGAAAGCCCTGGTTAGACCACACCTGGAGTACTGTGTTCAGTTCTGGGCACTGCACCTTAGGAAGTATATACTGGTCTTGGAGGGAGTGCAGTGTAGAGTTACTAGAATGATAGCTGACTCCAAAGGTTAAATGAGGAGAGATTACACAAACTAGGGCTGTATTTCCTGGAATTTAAAAGATTAAGGGGTGATTTGATCAAAGTTTACAAGATATTAAGGGGAACTGATAGGGTAGATAGAGAGAAACTATTTCCGCTAGTTGGGGAGTCTAGGACTAGGGGACATAGCCTAAAAATTAGAGCCAGGACTTTCAGGAGTGAAGTTAGGAAACACTTCTACACACAAAGGGTGGTAGAAATTTGGAACTCTCTTCTGCAAACGGCAGTTGATGCTAGCTCAATTGTTAATTTTAAATCTGAGATTGATAGACTTTTGTGAACAAAAGGTATTAAGGGATATGGGGCTAAGGCAGGTATGTGGAGTTAGGTCACAGATCAGCCATGATCTCATTGAATGGCGGAATAGGCTCGAGGGTCTAAATGGCCTAATCCTGTTCCTACGTTCCTATTTGTTCTTGGCTGGCCGTGTAAATTATGTCATTAGTCATTATTTTACAACATTATTCTTGGTCCCTTAAAAATAAGTCTTCCAGTTAGTTAGCCTGTTGGTACGTAAGACTGCCCAAGGATGAAGTCATTTATTGACCATGGGAACTTTGCACTCAACTGGAGCCTCAGGTTATCAGCAAAGTACAGTACCTGCAAGATGAGGGAGTGGAAGCTTTTACTGTTGAGCTACACCATCAGATTGCTTTTGTTACCTCCAGACCCAATAATTCCAATGCTCTCTTGACTGGCCTCCCATCTTCCACCCTCCATAAACTTAAGCTCATCCAAGACTCTACTATCCATATCCTAACTCGCACCGAGTCCCGTTCACCCATCACCCCTGCGCTCGCTGACCTACATTGGCCCCCAGTCCGGCAACGCCTCAATTTTGTAATTCTAATTCTCGTGTCCAAATCACTCCATGGTTTCGCCCCTCTATCTCTGTGACCTCCTCTAGCCTTACACCAAGAACTCTACATGCATTGCCCACTTCCTTCGCCCCACCATTGGCAGCCGTGCCTTCGACCATCTAGCCCCTTTGCTCTGGAATTCCCTATCTAAGCCTCTTTCCATTAAGAGGCTTTTTAAAACCTACCTTTTTGACCAAGCTCTTGGTCACCTGTCCAAACGTCTCCTTCTTTGACTTGGTGTCAATTTTTGTCTGATTACACTCCTGTGAAGCTTAAGTTTTACTACGTTAAAACAACTTCCATTTATATAGTGCCTTTAACAGTGGGCATATCTTTACATAGGTAGGTGCCTCCAAAGGGGCACTGTAGAATCATAGAATGGCTACAGCACAGAAGGAGGCCATTCAGCCTGTGCTGGCTCTCTGCAAGAGCAATCCAGTTAGTTCCACTCCCCCACCCTTTTCCCTTAGCCCTGCAAATTTTTTCCCTTCAAGTACTTATCCAATTCCCTTTTGAAAGCCACTTTTGAATCTGCCTCCACCACCCCTCCAGGCAGCGCATTTCTGATCATATCCACTCACTGCACAAGAAAGTTTATAGAAGAGTTTGTTCTCTAGCCAAATTATACATCCATTTCCTGAACAGTGCAGCAATCACTTCCCAAGCAATGTTACAATAGTCTCACGCAGTTCCCTAAAAGAGAAAAGACCCATTGCCAAAAAGATTATAGATGGTGATTCACATTTGCAGGTAAGACAGTGGGAGTCATTGAGTTCTCTTCAGATCTACCGCCAGCATACCTGAACGATTACCTCCTAGGTCAGCACGAGCCTGTGTACACTGCTTCTCAGATAATGACCTATAAGGCCAATAACATGGATACGGTCTCCTACAAGTGACCCTTGCTCTTCTTTGTACTGAGTGTTCACCCTCTAGAAGTAGCATTGAGATAGGTTGTAGAACTGCACTGATTGTTCTTACAGCAGTAATAAAATCTAATTGGAATTGGAACTGGTCTTACAGCACACCTGGGGCACGTGGTTTCAAAACTCAGTAAATGGCTGAGTGGCTGCTGTTAATGAGATCTGTCCTGCTAATATTTAGCTCAATTGGCATTTTAGGTGCAGCAGCAATAATCCATTACCACGGTTTTAAATTCAGTAGCACAAGTGCTGCTAACCACACCCAATTGGATATGCACTATTCCATTTTAACTGAGTCATAAGATGGCCATATCAACATTTTCTCTTCGATTACATTTCTTTAAATGATTCACAGGTGGGGAACACATTCCCGACGATTCTGCATTAAACATAAGCATTTCTTCCATAAAGCAAGATGCACGTGTTAACAGTTCTGAACTTGCTGAGGGCACTTTTAAACTGCAGGGCTGCCAAGGTGTGCAACACATTTATTTTTAATGCTTTAATTTCTTGGAAATCTCTGCAAATCGCCTGGAAAGCTTTAGTTTTGAAAGACTATTTGCAGAAACGTGCCTCACAGCTCGTTACTTTATCCGTGCAGAATGTGCTTCTGCCGAATCTGCAGTCTCCCCTTTCTACCAGGCCCTTAGCGCCATCCAGTGGCTAGAGTCACAACCACGTCTTTAACTCTTTTCTTGGTGGTGTTGGACTGGCTGCGGAGTTCCAGAATGTTCTGTGGTTAGTTTAGCAATCTACCCAGTTAATCGTTACTAAATGTATTAAAGAAGAACAGCGCCCAAGCTCTATCAGCTATTTCTGTTGACAATTGGCTAAGTTTCAATTTGAAAATGTCCAGTTATTGCACTCTCTTACTTATTTTCCAATAATTATCTACTAATGATAAATAATCCTTCTGTTTAATCGGTGCTTCATCACACTGCAAACACCTCACGACACATTGAAGTCACATAAATCCGCAGATCAAAGACCAAACAAAATCCCAAGTAACTCATTTTATTTTTGGATGCTAGTTGTTTCATAGTTTTTAAAAATTGCAATAAAAAGCGTGACCTAAGCATTAAAAATGTTACAGATTCACAGCAACAATCGAGGCTACAATAAGGGGCGAAATTCCTAAGAGAGCCCGTTTTCCCTGTAATTTATGACTTGCTAGCAAAATTACTCGGAAATTGCACATTTCAAAGTCATGCTCTCTCGCAATTTTGCAAATGGGTCGTTAATATCAAAGCAAAAAAAATGATTTACCCAAGGCTGTGAAATTTGTGCCTTCATTTTTAATATATTTTTTCAAAACAAGCATTAAAAAAGGTACTTGAGATGCTGTTGTATATTCCCAGCATCTTTTTTTTTTAAAATGTGATTATTTGAAGAATAATTTCATCCCGTCCTTAAGCCTTGCTGTTGAAACATTAGAACAAAGGCAAAGGGAACAATCAGGGAGATCTCCATCCCATCTTTGAGCTAATTATAACTGGCTTGCCTGCCTGGATGCAGATGACAACTAGCCTCACTGCAATGAACTATAATTGTCCTTGTCTCGTGGCATTTCACGTTACTACCACATCAGTGTAGAGTCTCAGGCTGTGATATTACACTATGCTTCAGGCAGTATTCACCTTTGATAAATTGCAGGAGATTTCAGACAGGATTTGTTTCTGCAGAGGAGGAACGGAAGGTTCTAGATGAATGCCACGGGCTTTAATGTGCTCTGTGTTATCGTCATTGAATCAAAAAAGTCATAAGAAGTTTGGTTCTGAATCTGCAACATTAAGCTGCCTTTTCCTGGTCGACCTGCTGTCTATTCTCACATTTTCTGCTTTTAATTGAGGGGCTTGGAGTTTGCCAGTTAGTTTCGTACCCAGTGTTCTAATCACCTTTATTGCAAGAATTAGTCCTCGTTCATCACAATATTCATAGCACCATTGTTTAAGCCTTACAGTATACGTCATATTTCAGTTTTGCTCCTATTTTGGTGCCTGCTAGACATGCTTCAAATTTCGCATCCATCTCCTGACTCTGTTCTTCAGTGAAGAGGCTTTTCCAGTCACCAACTGCACCTAAATTTAAAAAAAAAATGCAACGTCAATAAAAGTGATCTAGTTCAGCCAATTATGTAGAATCCTCTGACTGGCTCCCTCAAAGCAAAGTAAATAGGATGTGAGATGGCCTTGGAGAGGGAACATGTGGTGTCCACCGATATGCTTGAGGCCTTCCGCGACTGGTGGGTACCATAGCGAAAAGAATGTCTTATAGACGCTGGCAATAACTTTATGATTGCTTTGAATTAGATCCAACCGTGTTTGGATGCTCTGAAAGGCTTTGCCACAACTACTTTTTCAGGCATATTATTCCAATATTTGTCACCATTTGTGTGAAGCGGTTCCACCTGGAATATGTTCAAAGTGAATTGAACACTTCATTGTGCATTTTCACTCACTTTCCCATCACCTGGAAAAACAGGAGACATGTCACTAACAGCCATCAACGTAGACCAGCCTGGAATTCAGTACACCGTTCACTGGTCTTCAGCAGTACCGCAAAATGGATGACAGCGAATCGGCAGCCCATAGGAACAGGAGTAGGCCATTCAGCCCCTTGAGTTTGTTCTGCCATTCAATGTTCCTGTCTATATAGACATACAGACAGACACACAACGAGGATAGAATCAGGCTCAGTTTTAATGTTCCAGATGGTTAGTCTACCATACTTGCAGTCAAGGATCACATGCAAGTAATAGGCAGTAACTGGTCAAGGGTGAAAAATTCTATAAAATTTGCTGGTGTGAAAGTGTGGCAAGGTAGGTGTACCAACATGTGACCAATGTTAATATGTCACCATCTTTATTGCCCATCACTGTAAACTGATGGTGCACAACTGCAGAGGGAGGATGCAGCAGATTTTGCCAACTTTTCACCTTTCCAACTACACAGGAATGCTCATGTACGTCCATGAATAATTAAGGTGATTGGCTAAAGGACCAGAGGACTCGAGATCTGGAATGCGCTGCCTGAAAGGGTGGTGGAAGCCGATTCAATAATAACTTTCAAAAGGGAACTGGATAAATACTTGAAGGGGAAAAATTTGCAGGGCTATGGGGAAAGGGCAGGGGAGCAGGGCTAATTGGATAGCTCTTTCAAAGAGCCAGCACAGGCACGATGGGCCAAATTGCTGTATGATTCTATAAGGCACTGTGTAATGTTAGCATATCAAAGTGATGACCAATGTGGCATGTAACAAGTGCCAAGTGTAATTCTTGCACAAGGTTCCTCAATGCTCCACTCACCCAAGATGGTTAAGTGTTCTCGACATTTGGGTGGCACACGTTATCTCTCACATTACTGTTTCCAACATGTGCCCCATTTGTATATGCTTACAGGAGAAGGCTGCACATAACAAGGGGTAGCACACAGACAGGAGTGGGTTCCATCAACCTGCGAACCTTAAATGCTTATAAAGAGAGATCTGAAGTTTATGGGTGTAGAGGTAAGAGAGAGAGTGGACGTAGGGCAAGGTCAGAGGCCTCCCCCAAGCTCACGTCAGGTATCATTCTTCGCGTTTTGTGTTTTCTCTCCTTATTTTCAGTCACTCACTCTCATTCCCTAACACACAGGCATGAGTTGCAATATAATGCCCAACACACTGCAATGTCATGCAGTGCAAAGCTCTGCTGCAAGGAGATCCTATTGCTGGAAGTTGCGAAATATCTCCTTTTCCTATATGTTACATCTGGTGAGCATCATCACCAGTAAAAAGTGTTAGCAAATCAAGTGGGAAAAAAGCATTGCCAAACACCTGTGGTGAAACAATCCACATGAAAAAATAAATGTCACGTCACACTTCCTAGAACAGCAATAATATCACACTTCCTGTCTCAAAATGGCCAATTAAGACCCTCTCAAGACTACATTTTCACCTACCCCTTCGGAAGATAACCTTGCCAAAGGAGGAGTGAGTCTCCTGGGAATTTTCACTCATGGCCTGGAAGCTACCTCTGCGAACAATCTTTTGAATCCGTTCTTCACTCAGAGAGATGCCGTAGTACTCTGCTATCTTCTGCACCCCCTTTCCCAAGTTCTAGCAGGGTGGGGGGGGGGAAAGAAAAACAAAAACATTTTAATAAATCTATGAAAAGGAAAGTAGGCAGAACAAAATAGAAGAGTAAATTCAGCGATCCTGTGCTCCCAGCAACGAGCTGCAATCAAGGGAGATGCAGGTCGCACAATTAGGGCCACGGTACATTAGGCCTCCGTCTGAGCCGTGCTCCCTTCAGGCAAGCTGCAATGCCGGGAGAGCAGGATGGCTAAACTCAAGTAATATATCCCACACCAATCTTCAGTTTATTTATCTCTTGTCCTTTTAGAACCCACACCCTGCATCTTGGCCTCCTACCCCTTTGTCATTAACACAAGCAGGCCGTATGCTTTTAAAAATATATATTTACACATTACTCTAGAGACAGCACGTGGCAGGTACACAAATGTCACCAGGGAGTAACTAATCCTTTCCTACTCTGTTCCACTTGGAGCTCTCTCTCTCTCTCCCTCCAATGCCATGACCGAGATCAGGAACTCACCACATGAGCAATGATGGAGGAAGACTTCCTCTGTACATCAGGTTTAGCCAAATCAAAAATGTGTTTATGAAGAACCCGTTTACGATTTTGCACACGGACGAAATCTGTCAGTATAAAGTCACAGCCCCCCCACTCTGTGGCACAGAACATCCTACTACCCATAAGCCAAGTAAAAGATAGAAAATAGATTACTATTAAATTGATTAAAGTACATCCTCAAACATTATAGATTTTTTTAAATTCAGCAAGTGTTGGATACATAGCTGATTTCACAACACTTGCGCTGTAAATGAGTTTCTTCCCCCAATTTTTTCTCTTCTCTCTCCTAAAAGGTACAGACTCCTGCAGACGAACAGGTTTCACAGGTGCTGGCAACCCTCCAGTGTCTCATCCAAGTGGCCATTCCTAATGGGTGAGCCTGGACAGCTAGTATCAGTGTGGTACTCAACCAACTCAGACCTCATTTGATACACACACACACACACACACACACACACACACACTTTCCAATAGGAGTTAATGGGTAACAGTCGGGAGTATGAACCATGGCCAGTTTTCGTTTCCTTAATCCATAGGCAAAAATGCCACTAAAGTTGCCCAACCTAAGATCAGCCAATTCCGTACAAACCAAGGAATAAAACATGGGATCTTCCTGGTCCGAATTGCTCGGTTCCACTCACTTCGATCTGAGCTATTCCAGATGTTCCTTCCCCTTGTTTCACAAAAACATCTACAGTAAATGTTGGGACACCAAAATGGATTCAAAACCCATGCTATTACGTGAAATAGTGCTATTGCCACACTATAGAATAAAATTGATGTGAATCACATAATGTGCTGCTTCGGATGACACAATAAAAGTTCCAATGTTTCCCCAACTTCCTCATGACATCACACAGTGATTTAAGTGTCTTCGGTGTTTAATAAAGACTGTCTAAAAGTAGCTGTGTAATGCTGAGTTTTAAACTGGACCAAGACAGGAAGTGCAGTGACACAACCTCTTGATGCTCCAATGTATCATGCCACAGAGTGGTATAATGTAAGCTGGAGTCCATGTTTCTCCACCCCCTTCTCCTTCCCCGCAGATTCAATAATAACTTTCAAAAAGGAATTGGATATACACCTAAATAGGAAAAAATTGCAAGGCTATGGGGAAAGAGCAGGGGAGTGGTACTAACTGGATAGCTCTTTCAAAGAGCTGGCACAGGCACGATGGGCCAAATGGCCTCTTTCTGTGCTGTATCATTCTATGATTCTATCACCACCACACCATCTGAGGTGATACCAAGCAAAGACTTGCTCCCAGAAAGGGGATGGGTGAGCGGGGCGGAAAATATTGAATAAATAAGTCAAGGAGCACATCACTCTGGGGGTCAGTGTTCGGGACTATACAACATAATTTAATTCAGTACTGGTGGGGGTACTGCATGGTCAGAGGTACTGTCCTTCGAATGAGATGTTAAACTGATGCCCCATCTGCACGTTCAGATGGACACTAATGAGCCCATGGTACTATTTGAAGAACAGCAAGGAGCACTATAGACCACTAATAATAAGTCATTGATCTCACTGTTGTTTGAAGGATCTTGGTGTACACAAAATGGATGCCGTGGCTGTTTACTTATCGGCCACTGCACTTCAGAGTAATTCATTATGCAAAATAATTTGAGAGACATGGGGCCCAATATTAGGAGGGAGGCGGGTTGGCAGCGGGGGGTCGACTGGGCGCATGGGTAACCCGCCCAGTGAAATGGGTGGGTTTGACACGCGATCGTAAGTAAATTGAAGCCACTTACCTTGGCTTCTGGGTTTCGCGCTGGAAAGCTGCGCAGCGGGCGGACTGCGCACCCGCATCATAGGCTGTCAGCTGGAGGAGCCCTATTTAAAGGGGAAGTCCTCTACTGACTGATGCTGCAGAAAATAGGCAAAATTACAGCATGGAGCAGCCCAGGGGGAAGGCTGCTCCCAGATTTAATGATGCCTCACTCCAGGTCTTACTGGCTAGGGTGAGGAGGAGGAGGAGGAGGAGGGAGATCTTCCACCCGGCAGACGGGAGGAAGTGGCCTGCCTCTGCCAACACGAAGGCCTGGCTCGAGGTGGCAGAGGAGGTCACCAGCACCACCAACATATCATGCACCTGCATACAGTGCAGGAGGCGCTTCAATGACCTAACCAGGTCAGCCAAAGTGAGTACTCTTACTCATTCCCCTACACTCCGTCTGCCACATCACCGCCCTCACCCCACATCTCCTTCTGCACTGCCAACAGTACACCAACACATCACTCCTCACACCCAATGAACCCTCATCCTCAACTTACCTGCACTTCCTCACCTCCCCAGTACTCATCCCACCACTACCACTCAACCCAATCCTTATACAATCTCATGGCTCTATCTCATACTCACCCTCTCATGCATCTCTTTCACGGTCAGCCTCACTCAACCTGCCACTACCTGTGCTGCAGCCAAAGGGCATGCATCACATATGTTTAGTAGGAAGCGTAAGGCAAACGTGTCGTGAGCATGAAGGGGATGCACAACTGTGTTTGAGGGTTTGTCATGGTTTTTACTTATATTTGATTTCTGCTCAACTCACGTTACATATTATATTGGCACCACTACTGCCACATTGGCCATTCTTGACTGGCTTGTGCAATAATGCCCATTCATGAGGTTCTCCATGAACACCCTTGATGCCACCCATTGGGTCACTCTACAGTGGGTGTATGTGTAGTTGCACAACTACTTTGTGCAGGTGTCTGTTGCGCAGCACTGTGTTGTGTAGCTCCACGTGGCGGAGGTGGACGGCGTGCCTGGCGAGGCTGGTGATGTTGCTCGTCCTCCAATAGAGTGATGAATGCAGCTATGGAACCCCCCCACCCCGATCCTGATGGTGTGAGTGTGAGGGGGTCCGCAAAGTAGGTAAATGTGTTTGGACAGCAGAGTTTAGGGTATGATGTAATAATTTTGAGTGTGGAGACAACGGTGTGGCAGGCAAAACTTTGTCTGAGGTGACAGAGTGCCCTGCTGCAATGAATGAGGCATTCCCCTCAACTGTCAAGGAATCCTCCACGGCATGGGAAACATGCTGAGGAGAGTCCAAAATCACATCCCTGCTAAAATCTCTTCCCATTGAGGTCTGTCGACGACCCCAAGTACCCCCCTAACTATCTAAACTGTCATCCTGCCGGCTTTAATTGCCGGTGGGAGTCCCGCATGCGGGGGCTGCGCGCGCACCAATTCGCGATATTGGGGAACCCGGAAGTGGGCGGGTTGGAGCCGGGCTCCGGACCTGCTCCAGGATTCCCCAATTTTAGGAACTCCCCCCTCCCGCCACGAACGCACCCGCTCGGCCATCCTAAAATTGACCCCATGGTAAAATGTTATAAAAATGCAAATCCTTCTTTCATTAGTTTGTTAATTCACTTTTAATTTTTGGCTATGCTTAACAGATTTTTTTTTTTGCACTGTAGGCTTTTTAAATGGATTAAATTAAATGACTGCGTGCTGACATTTATTGTGTTAACTTGAATCCCAAGGAAAAATTGCTGGTGACAGTTAGCAAACTGATCTCGGTCCACTTCCGCACCTGTAGCTACAAATCAAGCTATTTGCACCCCAGCTATTGATAGGGCTGGACAGTTTGAACAATTACTTGCTTCAGTCCGACTGCATTCCAGGTGAATTAATAGGAACAATTCCACTTATATTAAATTGGCAACAACTGACTTGAAACCTGGGAAAAATAAATCAAGTGACAGGAGGGGGAAATCCGTTTGCATTGTATGAAGTGTCATTAAAAAAAAATGGAGGTGCTTGAATAAATAGTTGATTAATGCAGTAAATATGACATTTGTAGGGATATAGGAGAGGGTGATGGGGAAGAGGTCCTTCAGCACATTCCTGTCATAGATTTTATACAATCCACTATCGTGCTCTCCAGCCAAGCTTTTATCATCACCTGAGGAAAGGCTGTGTAGGATTTCTTTCTATTCCTGAAAGATAATTCTATTTAATTTTACATTGTTTACACGAACATGAGAACATTGTGTGGGGAGGGAGGAAGGGGCACTGATAATACGATCAACACACACCATCACTGATGCTACGAGCGCCTGCACACAAAGTGCACTAACCTTGCCAGACAACACAAGGGAAACTCAATAGCATAAATTTCTGGCATTCCGGCTGTGTTGCACAATGACACGTGTGGAGTGCCAGGCCTGGGGACGGACTGCGGCTACCTGCTGTGCACAGGGAAGTAAAGAAAGGAAAAGAAAAGAAAAAGAAAAAGGGAAAGGAAAGGGCATTTCACGACCTCAGGATGTCCTAAAGCACTTTATAGTCAATTAAGTACTTTCTGAAGTGTAGTCACTGTTGTAATGTAGGAAACACAGCAGCCAATTTGCACACAGCAAGCTCCCATAAAACAGCAATGAGATAATGACCTGTTTTAGTGGTGTTGGTTGAGGGATAAATGTTAGCCAGGACTCTGAGACACTGCTGCACTGGAGTGTTAGCCTAGATCATGTGCTGAAGTCTCATGGAGTGGAGTTTGAACCCACAACCTTCTGACTCAGAGGCAAGTGTGCTACCACTGAGCCACAACACCAGGCAAGATTGGCAGCCATATCAGGAGGCCAGGAGCCATGGAGTTTTTTTCCTTTAAAAACAGTTGTCCTTCTGCTACTAATTGTTCTGCTGCCTTTTCTATAGTTCAACCCACCCAACTGCCTTTTGTCTACTGAAACGTCTAATTGCGTATGACACCCATTTATATTGTTTGCTTCAACAGCCTGCCCTGATAATGGATTCCACAATCTTATTACCATTTGGATTCCACCTGACTTCCCTTCTTAATCCAATCTTTCTAATGTTTAACTTATGACTTGCTAACCTGCTTTTTAAACATTCTGCAGGATGATTCATTAGATCAATTTGTCAATCGTTTTTAGTCTTGCAAACTTCTATTCACTTGAAGACTCTTCCTTTCCAAGGACAAGCCCAACTTCTTTAGTCTTTCTTCACAAGTTACATTCCTGATACCCATGATCTGTGGATGGATTTATGCCAGACACCAGCGGTATTGCGACAAAGGGGTAAGAATTCCCATTCTCTGTATGTGTAGTGATACTGTAAATGCATTGGTGCAGATTTGTTCCATTAGTTAATTATTGTACGATGTTGCAAAAGAACGTTATAATTTTATTAGAAATACTGTAAAGAGGAAATCTTCAGACGCATTTACAGTGTTGTTACACACAAGCAGACGGGTTTCCATCCCTATAAGTGGAAAATGAAGATCTGTAGTTCTGCCAGCTGCCTCCAATAGACTATTGAAACAGGAGCTCTTGAAACATTTGCCTGAGGAAGGAGAAAATCTCCGAAAGCTTGTGAATTTAAAATAAAATTGCTGGACTATAACTTGGTGTTGTAAAATTGTTTCCAATAGACTAGTTAGCAACCTTTAATCTTGGCAGTAATTCTCTACCAATAAGAGCAAGAGAGTGAGAACGTTAAGGAGGTAGAAAAGGCCGGGTTCAACAATGCAAAAAAAGCACACAATAGTCCGGAAGTTGGACACGGGGTCAATCATTCATGTATCTGTAAGAGTGCATCACGCGCCTGCGTGCTAATCTGTACAGAATTGGGTTTGCACAGATATAAAGAAAGCTCCACTGTACCTCTTTCAGCTCTTCATACGTGATAACCATCACACCCTCATCATCAATGTGTTTCTCCCAGATGAGCGCATGATCAAAGTAGGAGCCCCAGCCGACTGGTAAAAAAGGAAAAAAAAGTGTCAAAAAGAAAAATATCAATCAAAGGCAGAGTCACACTTGGGTGGCTGTTATGATTTTTGGGCCACACGGGGTATTGTCCAGTGCCAAGAACCATTCCTGTAAGCGAGTCCTCACTGACCACGGACAGAAGGGTGACTTCACACACACACAATTTGGTGGTGTAGCGTAGACCACTGTAGAACACAACACCCTTGTTAATGTCATTTTCTCTTTCCAAATGACCCTTTTGTGTCTTCTTAACGGAATAGTTAATCCATCAGACGATGCATCAAGACTAAAATCTGTGAATCAGATTTATTAAAGTAAACAGTAAACAGTAGCAAAAGGTTAAAATATAATTTTGCATACAGGGAGTCAAGAAGACATGTAGTCTTCAGGTGAAGTGGGGCTGGAGGCTGGGAGATAATCAGACTGGGGCACATTCAGCCCCCATTTTAAAGTCATTCATTCAGTCCTTATTTATACATTTTTATCTATTATAAATTCCTATGACCACATTTAAAATGGAAATTGCCTATGTAAATGTGTCACGCTGTAATTACATCCTTGCACCAGTGGTGGTGCAGCACTGCTTCCAGTGACAAGTTTACATACCGAGTTTCCATTATAAATGAGGACATAGGAATTTATCACAGCGCCAGTGAGAGACTAGCGGAACACCCCGGGAAATGACACTGTATTTACAGCACAGAAACAGGCCATTCGGCCCAACAGATCTATGCCAAAGTTTACGCTCCACATGAGCCCCCTCCCACCTTACTTCATCTAACTCAATCAACATTTCTTTCTAGTCCTCTCTCCCTCACGTACTTATCGAGCTACCCCTTAAATGCATTCTCCTGAATTCCCTATTGGATTTATTAGTGTAAATGGTATAAACAGCTGAAAATGGCCAATTGCACAGTTGCCCTGGGGGTTCACCAGAGTTATGGTGGGAGACTAGGAGTATACTAATAGGTTAAGAACTAAAGTCAGAAGCAGCAAAACAAGAGCCTGAAGCCAGGAGAAAGAGATCAGTGGGAGCCAAAACTAAAAATCATGAGTAGGGAGGGAGAAGACAATGATATCTTTTTGACCATTTTTTGTTTTGCTCCATTTGATGAAGCTGGACTGATCGATTCCTCTGATGGACAGAGTGAAATTGTTCGTAGAATATAAGTGGCTGTAACAAAGCAGAGCAGAAGCTGAAGGGTGTGCAATCACACACCACTAAGCTTTAAGAGCATAATTTCCTCTGCAACTGTCCAGAAACTGTTGGCACATTTTCCCTCGTCAAATTACCAGCCCTAATCATGAAGTACGGAATAGGTTTAATAATCCTGATCCAAGAGAATCTTCACCCACCATCTATTAGACTCAACTAACTCTGCAGAAAATACACTGGGCGCTAAATTGGGCCATGTAGCGCCCGTTGTTTCGGTGCTACACGGCCTCTCCGACATCCAAGATGGCGTCTTGGATGCGCACGCATGTTTCCTGCGCCATCTTGGTAAAGGAGTTTGCGCAGGCGCAGATAAGAAACGCTCGTATCATGTAAAGTAGGGAGAAAATGGCTTCAATAAGTGTGCAATGCCATTTTGGGACTTAACGCTCAACTCAATGCACAGTCTTAACCTCGACCATCTGAGCGTGTCTTAGAGTGCCTGGAGGGCCCCCCACCAGCG
The DNA here is from genome assembly GCF_035084215.1 of Heptranchias perlo. Taxonomy (NCBI): domain Eukaryota; kingdom Metazoa; phylum Chordata; class Chondrichthyes; order Hexanchiformes; family Hexanchidae; genus Heptranchias; species Heptranchias perlo. Next base: position 11,582,323 of record NC_090332.1, on the reverse strand, counting down.
CAATTTAAAGGGACCATGCAGGATTTACAGGTTAGTGTCTGGATTATTGCCTCTGGCTGCCGAGACATTTGTAACTGTTTTTGGAGGTCTCCTAGACTTCAATACTAGGACGCGGGGTCGCAGCATAACATTTAGAGCCAGGACATGCAGGAGTGAAGTTAGGAAAAGCTTCTACACGCAAAGGGTGGGAGACATTTGGAACACTGTTCTTCAGATGGCAGTTGATGCGAGCTCACTTGTGAATGTTAAATCTGAGATTGATAGATTTCTGTGAACTAAGGGTATTAAGGGATATGGGGCTAAGGCGGGTATATGGCGTTAGGTCACAGGTCCACCATGATCTCATTGAATGGTGGAACAGGCTCGAGGGGCTAAATGCCACTGCCACTTGCTGCCTCTTGATATGCGCCACCTTCTCCTGCAAGAAAACGAGGCCTGGTTGAATAGCTGCCAGTGTGTGTGGCCTGTGAGTTGTGGGCGGCTTGAAACAGTGGTAATGTGTAAGGGTTGGAGGAAGCATCTGATTGGAAGAGTTGAGTACTGATGGAAAGAGTTTGTTGGTATGTGGGTGATGGGGGGTGTAGTGCGTGGAGCAGTGGATGTGGCTAGTGGTGCAGTTGGTAGGAGACGCCACTTGACAGTTGACCTCACTCACCTTGACCACTCTTGTCAAAGCATTGAACTCCTTCCTGCACTGCACCCATGTTCATGATGCGCCTGGCATTGACTTCATCCCCCGCTGCCTCCCACTGTCTTTTGAGTATATGTCTGGAGGGCCTCTTGCACCCCCCCCCTCTCCCCTGCCACTGCGGATATAGGATGTCCTTCCTTCTGTCCACCTCTTGCACCCAAGGTCTCTAGTGCATCAGCAGAGAACCTTGCTTCATGCACTCTCGCAAGCCTGGTACCAACTCAGATCGGCAGATTGGTGAGGTCTGGTGTGCAGATTGGAGGATGTGGGATTTAGTAGTGCGCAACCTTTACTCAATGTTTTTACAAAACTCATCAGCGTGTAAACATAGGGATGGGATCTGCATCTGTGTTTTACGTGTGCAATGTCTGATCTCTGTTCAGACTCCATGCAGACAGTAGACTGTTATTTTCAGCAAATAACAGGTACAAGCTACCTTTAAGAGATTTCTAAGCAACATCTTCCCTTTAAGAGATTGAGCTCCCTCTGGTGGTGGAAAGTACAAATTGCATTGATTCCACATGCAAGGCCTGGAATGGAACACTGATTGCAGGTAAGTGCTCCCTTGGGACCAAACTTGCGTCTTGCCTGCCCAGAGTCCGTCGGGCGTGACATCGCCTAGAACAGACCCTTGACCAATTTTTCCCCCTCTGACTGTTCCATTATATTCCTTTAAATTACTGGAGTGGGGTTGATTTTAAACTTGGGGTAAGATCGATATGGGGGGGGACCTGAAACAGGCGGCAGACCCGGAAATCTGAAACCTCGCCAATTTTATCGGCCGGGCCTCGTTATAATATCTGAAATTGGTCTTCTGCACAGTTAAAGTGGTCAGCAGTGATGCCAGAATGAACAGAATGCACTGTTCCTCATATGCATTGGAAGTTGCTGTGGAGAAAAAAGTCAGAAAAGGGGGAAAGTTGGGTTTCATTGAGAAATAGAAAAGGCAGACAACAAAGACAAGGTACACACATTGTGCTTTTTTCCCTGCAATGTTTTTCCAGAGAGTTTCCCTCCTGTACAGAAAGGGTTTTCGCTGCTTTGAGAGCCAACTGCATACACTTCTAAATCTTGAAGTCGGCTTTTCAGGGTGCAGGTGGCATGTTAGTACCGCACAGCCGGCTTGTGATTAAAACTCTAAAAGAACTATGCAGTTTGAAAAGGTTAAAAGTTACAGTAATTGTAGTCAAGACATATACCTTCTCCAATCATGTACTTTTTGAAGAACTCGTCCCAGGATGCGAAGCTGGGCAGTAGAGGGTTATTCTGACAGAAGTGATAATAGGACACAGCATTGTCCTTGGGATTGCGAAACACAACCAGCACCTGTAGAGAGGTGATGAGAGAAATCTGGATTTAATCTGTTTCTGCAACAACAATGGGGAAACAACATTAATAAGAGGAAAGCCTCGGGTGTGGTTTGTGGACCTGATCCCAATCAGCATTCAATTTCATAAAGGTGGCACTGTTCGCATTACCAGAAGATAAATATTCTGTTCTGTTCATGGTGTAAAGTCTACTCTGCAACCCCAAACTTTAAAAAAAAAGTTTTTCCCTTCCTGGTTTCAAGCTTTCCTGGCTGAAGGGGTCACGCATGTCGCTTGCTGTCATGACTATGTTAATTCCACATCTTGATCTGGCCATCAGGTTCAAGAGCAATTTTGTATGACTTACCCTCCCTCTCTATATAGAAATGCTTGACCTATGCTCTGCTCTTTCCTGGTGACAGTCAAATTTGTGAGGGATACCCAACTCCAGTTGGCATTTTACCATCTGAGGCTTAAGACACTGGGCACCAACCTACCCGACCACACACAATACCGTGCTTGAATCACAGATAACTGCCACTTACTTTCTTTCGCTCTTTCCTTCTTGCCAAGTTTCTCCCCACCCCATTCTCTTTCCTGAATTCTTCGAGTCTGTGCTGAGGTACAGTTCCACAGGTGCTGGTTGTTCTCCAGTACCTCATCCAATTATTGGCTATTTTCATGCGAGAGTTCAGAGAGTGAATGCTAGAAGACTATTCGACCCAAGGGTTGGGGAAAGACTGGTTGAATCCTATCTATCCCAATCTGTCTTCACTTGGGTCTGCACATGCACACATTTCCAGCACGGACCACATTATTAAACCACTTCTACCCAAAGCAGTTTTGCAATTATAAACAGAGTTTAACTTTGCTTGTACTGACTCAGCTCTGTTACATCTGGTATAATTAGCATTCTTGTTTGTACACAGAAGTCATAACCTCACTACTCTGTGTAAAGAAGTTCCTCCTGCCCTTTGTTCAAAATCTCTTACATTTAATCTTGTATCCACGGCCCCTTGTTCTCGACCCCTTAACCACTGAAAACAGTCTGCTTCTACCTACCCTATCCCATCCTTTCTTAATTTTAAATACTTCTATCTTACTGCTCCATAATATACATTGTTCCAACAAAAAAAGACCCAGTATAGGCTAGGTTTTATATTCTATACCTCGTGATAAAACCTAGAGTTCCATTGACTTTTTTTTTAACAACCTTATCAACCTGAGCTGCTGTGAACCTGTACCCCCAAATCGCTCTGCTTTTCCACAGCACCAAGCTTAATTCTTTTCAGGGTATAATTACTGCTGTTATTTTTTTTAAAAAACTAAATATATCACCTCACACTTACTGACACTCAAGGGGTGAAACTGGTCTTAAGCGATAGCACAAAACAGGCGATAGCGAATCGGTAGCCATTTTACACCCCTTGGGCCCAATGGAATAGAATATCAGGCAGGGTGTAAAAGGGGCTGCTGATTTGCTGTTGCCCCTTTTGCGCTCCCACCCCAGGGCTAATTTCACCCTCTGAATTCCACCTGCCACTTTTTAGCACTTTCCTCCATCTTATCAATATCCCTTTGCAGCTTCCAAAGGTCGTCGAAAGAATCAACTATAACTCCCATTTTGCTATCATCTTCAAATTTTGACACACCTCCTTCAGGCCTATATCCAAATCAGTGATGTACGCAGTGACCAGAAGTGGTCCCAGAACTGAACCCTATGGAACACCACTACTTGCTTCCAACCGCTGAAAAACTGCCCTTAACTCCTACTCTATTTTCTCCTTTCTAAACAATTTTTAAACCTAGTTTGCGATCCTCCCCCTAATTCCATACCCCTTAATCTTCTGTTGTAATTTCCCATGTGGTACCTTGTTAAAGGCTTTCCTAAAGTTCATGTACACCACATCCATTGCATTTCCCCCCTCTAGCATGTCTGTTTCCCCTGCTAGTAGAGGTCTGCCAAGCACAGTCGTCCCTTTTTGAAATCCGTGCTGGCGACTTCTAACTATTCTCTCTTTATTCAGATACATGGCATTTTCATCCTTACTTAATGACTAAAATTTTCTCCATCACAGATATTCAACTAACTGGCCTGTAATTACCAGATTAGCTCAGTCTCCCTTTTTAAAAATAGGTACTACATTGGCCACTCTCCAGTCCTCTTGCTCACATCCACACTCAATAGAGCCCTGAAGTATAATTTCTAGGCCCTCTGCAATCTCAGGATTCTAGGGTGTAGAGTCCCCAACGCTTAAAGTGGGCACCTCGGAGTCAACGCAATTTGCCAGCTACAATGCAGTGCCAGAGTAACTAAGAATTTCTTTTAAAAGCACGGAGGGAATCTTCACCCTCCATCTCTCCACTCCGCTCTATCTAAATGCCCAGCAATGATCCAAACGAGTGGGCGTGGGGAGGAAAGAGAGAGAGAGCGAAAGCGTTTTATAGCAGTCTGGTCACTATTGCACTTGAACAGCTGCTTGAACAACAACTTGCACTTATATAGGGCCTTTAACATAGTCAAACATCCCAACCCACTTCACAGGAGGGTTATCAAACAAAACTGCTCGAAATAGGTCAGTGCATTTAATACGGTTTAAGCAGTGTCCTTTGTATTTGAAGCCTATGGTAATGGCATATGGTTAGAGCCATTTGCCCAATACAGGCAGCTGTCCGGGATAAGCGGGGACGGTGTAAGTGTTGGGGACTGCATTCCATCGGGCGCTGGTGCCTTGACTTCCTTTGGCTTAACTAACATCTAAAATTTTCCTTTTGTCCATTGTAATGTTACTCATCTCGCTGTCAACCACTCCCAGCTTTACCTCTTCATTCCTTTCATATTTTTACTTTTTGTATAATGTTTAAAATCTGAAATAGTGATAGCTAAAACAAGTTGTCTCAATCCCTGCAACTTGCTGTCCAGTTATTTTTCTTACTATTTGTGTTTCTGTGGTCCCAGTTTTCAGATGGTGGCCACACAGGATCACAACCAGCTCAATTGAGTCGCTTTACGATTCAAATTGGGCGACTAAAACTTTTGTTTGGTCTCACATTTCCATGCATTGACATTTAATGTGTAACCTTACCTTTGTTTTCTCCTCAAATACAGACTGCGGTAGATTTTCGTAATGATGATGCGTTCCATAAACCCGTGGAGATGGGTAGTTTTTCATCATCTTAAATGAATCAGCAAATATATGTTTTAAGAAATGGGCAGACCAGGAAGGGTAACTACACATGAATGAAGGCAGAAATTAGTCCACATCTACAAAACAATTTTCTGCTGACAACATGACAGCCGCTAACACCAAATACATTGCAGCTTGGATAAAGAAACGTTCCAGTTCAACAATAATGGAGGCATTGGCCAGATCGGGTATAGCACAGGCTAGACAGAGCCAAGCTCCCGCTGATGTGCCATAACAATGTGCATTAAACTGAGCTCTTGGGGTAACCACAGAAATTCACACTTCACCAGTGTGGACCTTTCTACTCCCCAAAGTAGCCCATTCTTTCCACTTTTGGGGTAAAGCATCAGAATCAAGCTCCCCCAATTCAGGAGTTTCTCAGAGGCCACTGGCACAGAAATGACTACCATGTGAAAAAGGGGAGGATGAAGGCCCAGGCTACACTGTCGATGATGGGCACAGGGATTGTGAAAAATATAATTCATGTAGAAAAATATATATACTAATTATAACCATTGGTACATTAGGTGAGATGATGCTCTCGAGGTTGTGATTTAGGTACATTATTGGAACACGGTACAAGGAATATAATTAAAGAAAGTAGAAGACTGGAAAAGACACTGCAGTCCATCTGGCAGGTCCCAAAAACTCACTACCTCAAATGTCTATCCAATTCTCCCTTAAATGTTTCCACACTATCTGTCTCCCTGGGAAGTCCATTCCACACATTCACAACACCCCCCCCCTACCCCCGCTCTGTGTGAAGTAAATAAACTACCTGTGCTGCTTCCCTTTAAGGAGGCAAAGTAATTCAAAAAGCAAACCTGAATGTGTAGTCAAAACAGTCGAGTGCAATGTCTCCAGAGGCTGCGCTAAAGTTTTTACAATGGGCACTGTTTAGATCACACTCGGCAGTACCGTGTTTAATATTAATCATCACACGACAAACAGACATGAATTGGAGAGGGTGACAGGAAGAGCAACAAGACTGATTCCTAGTATAACATGGGAGGAGTTTGAGAAAAGATAAAGGAAACTCCAGGACCAGAGGACATAAATATATACGGAAGTAAATTTAAGAGATTTTAAGACAAGCATCTTTTACTCAAGATCTTCTAGGCAGGGTACTAGAGAGGAAAACATAAGCGACTCGCAAATCCAGCTGGATGCTATAACAGTTGAGTTCATGTACAAGGAATAACTTCCATCAGTTGAATAGCCTTTACTCGGGTCCTTATGTAAAACGTGGAAACTTAAAAAGGTCCAAGAGGAGCACTCACAAACATTTCCGTAGAAATTTCCAATTGTCGTTGACTTTTCCTAGCAGAGCTCAAAATTTATTATTTGCCAGAAAGGTCTTGCACAAAATGTGCACTACTAGTTTATTCATAAAATATAAGACAGCTGGTCAGTGCAAGGAGCTCTCACCTTAACATTGAGCACACTGAAATAACCTATCAATCAGTAACTTGTGATGCAAGGAAGATGGTTTCATAATAGATTCAAATCTGAATTATAAACTTGTTTTGGGGTAGATGCCTTGGCTTCTGAGATAACAGACTCAAAAACTTTTTAAAAAAATGTTCTAACATATAAATTGACAATGTACAGCTATCTGTTGCTTAAAGAAAAGCTACAAAACACAATGGATTACAGCACAATAGCTTATAGAACCCGTGTAAAGTCCTCATTACTATTACTAATTGGCATTTGACCACCCCTCCCTTGTACATATTTCATGCTTTAGTGCAGCACATCTCGAGCAGATGTCAATGTCAAAGTAAAAAAAAAGACTTTTATATAGCACTCCTCTTGGGACGTCCCAAAACACTTTACAGCCAATAAAGTACTTTTTAAAGTGTAGTCACTGTTGTGATGTAGGAAAGTAGGTACTCACAATAAGTAGGTTATCCCATTTAAGTAAATACAATAAGCTTTTGGTGCCAGCAGTAGCCCTTAGAAGCTATTTACTTAGAATCAGCAACATGTTACGAAGCAAACATTAAGGTTCAAGAGCTCTTCAAAACAGGAAAATGAAAAATATGAAGTATGATTTGAGGGGAGGATGTTATGAAAACAACTTTCTCCTCTAATCGATGAGGTAATTTTTACAAATTAGGGCTCCTGGCACAGAGCTATGGGAGATGGGGAATTGGGGCGCAGAGGCCAGCATAATGGAGTGCTCATTGTGAATTCAGACAAGATAGTACTTGAGCTGGTTAACAGTCGCTGAGCAGCTTGTACAAATGGAATTGTGCAAAATGGAATTCATTTTCCTGGTCTTAGTAACCGGTAATATGTTCATTCAAATCCGCAAGACAGTGCATAACCCTGATGATATTCTTGGACAAAAACATGTACAAGGGAGGTATTTTATGGATACATAGAAAATTGGATGGTTTCCTTTCAGAAAATAACATTTTGGGATACAGTACATGAGTAATTTGAGACATCCATGTGGCAAGTGTAGTATGCTCGGGAGGAACATGTGACTTTGGACCTATGGTTCCTAAAGCTCTCCACCACTGGGGTTTTTCATCGGGTCATGTCTGGGTCTGTTGTAGACTAATTGATAGAGATTGATTAGATTGCTATGATTAGTCAACAATTCCATTATCGTTGTGTCATGCGTCGACCAGGATCGCAGGCGGCGAACGAGATGGACCTTGGTCTTTTTTCATCTAGCAATTCCTATGTTACACTTTATAGGACATGTTTATCAGTATTTTTAGCTCTCCTTCCCTCTTCCTCGACTGAAGGCATTGGCCCCTGGCTGCAGTGCATTTCATGAGAACTAGGCATCCTCCAGCACCTCATGCAAGTGGCCATTTTTCATATTCGAGCTGAGACAGTGAGGATGTTCAACTGCAGGGGCAGGTGGACAAGAAAAACCACAGCCAACCCTGATCCTGTCCTCACCCGATGTCCATGCATAAATATATAACATATTACTATCATCAACATTGACTTTGGTTATTGTTTATTTGATGGTCTCTGTAATTTATGCTAATTACTAGTTATTCTTGGAATTGTATCAATGAAATCTTTAAAGAATGAGCTTCATTCCCAAGCTTATGGTGATCAAATCTATAATGGGCAATTGTCGTGGATGTGTTTTAAAAGAAAGGAATTGCTTGATGACAGTCACATTCCTGAGTTTCCAGGTGAGCCAGGAACAAGCAGTATCTCTTTTCAGTGATGCATTCATTATACAGGCTTTAACTACCAGCTGTGACTACTTCCTAGGCGTTGTTTGCAGGGATACATTTGGGCCTGTATTACAGGATTTAACGGGGTGCTATGGTCAAAGGCTCCTGAAGCGGTCTCATTCAGCTGACGTGGATGGTAACCCCCAGGATTTGCTAAGGCTGGGGTCAAGAACACAAATCTGGTTCTCCAAGCTACTGCAAGTCTGGCAAGTTTCACTGTGGGTTGCTACCGGCTGCACATGGCCTGCATGTCTGAACCTTTACTCCTATGGCACCCAGGCCCTGTAATGCTTAATATGCTCGTTTGAAATTTCTCTCCAATATTTTAAGCAGGGGTGTTTCCTAATTCATTTGAAATGGTCTACCATATTTGCTCAAATAGTGGGGCACTGAATTTCATACAAATATAAACATTTATATTCTAGTATGCCATGGGTTCATTGCTGTCCTTTGCCTGCACCCCCCACTTCCCACTTCCCCACCTAACCTTTGCCACTTGTTAGTGTGAGGGATCTCAAAGCATTTTTTTCACTCCTACTCTTTAATGGGTTAAAAGACTCAAACTACCATTTGCCATGCACATACCTCACGTCTACTAGAATCTTCAAATTCCAGTAATAGAACCTTAAAATGAGTATCAAGCTTCACTTCTTCAGATTCATTTTGATTGGCAGAAGCAATGTCTTGAAGCAACTGATTCACCCAATTAAATCCTGTAGTGTACAATAAAAAGGTTACTATAACCTGTTACATGGCGTCACTGTAATCTGACACATGCCACAGTAACACTGTTCTGCCCCTAGAGCAGGTCCTAACTCAAGTCACACATGAGATTCCTGAGTCACTTACTAGGGAAGTGTAGGTGAGGTCGTTTTCCATTACCTTCCTTGCGGTTTTTATCTTCAGAGGACCTTCTCCTGGGTGGGCTGCAGCCAAGGCTAAAGAGCCCCACCTACCCTTTACGATTTGGGGGGAGTGGGGGCATCAGCAACAATCGGCACAAATACTCTCGCTGGATGTCAATCGGATATTCAGAGCCGGCGCTCTGGTCTCCGCTTGCTGGGGTTTTCTGGAGTCGGGTTCGAACCCAACCCTTCGGACTCAGAAAGCCACCACTGAGCCAGTGGTCACTCCGTCCGGATGGAAGTACCGTGCTGGATGTCAATGCAGTATTTAAAGTATTCAGGGTAATCCTACCTGTACCAGCAAGGCAAAGGCTCGTTCCTGCTACAGTGATAAGGAACAATAAGTACTAAACAAAAAAGAATTGTAAACTTTTAAAGAGCTAGAAGATACTGACCATATGGAGCAAGTTATTCATTGGGTGCCCTGTAGATTATAATTGATTAACAATGTTTAAATTGTAGATTTCTAGTCACACCAGCAACAACAATCGACAGAATAAAAATCAAGTGGTTTACATCTTGGCATTAATTTTGGACAGACGATCTTATATCATGGCTCAATATTTGTGCTTTCTGTGGAAGTTTTGCTTTCACTTTAACAGATTACTGGATGTGCCATAAGAGACCAGCTTTTTAAACACAGCACATTGCTCAGAAGATTGTCGCATTCCAGGGATCCCTGATTTTCTGATGCTGTTGTGAAGGTGATACTGGAGCAAGTGAGGGCCAGGAGGGAGGTCCTCTTTCCTTCCAATGGCAGACGGATGGCCAGGCAAACCTGCGCTGTTAGCTTAGCGAAAACAGCATCTCGCTGTCTGCCTCGCCAAATGCATTGAATGGCATAAAGTTCCTGTACATGCAGAGTAGATACGAACTAAACTCACCACAGAAAGTTAGGGCTTGTCCATTTCAGTCTAAGTACTCTTTTTAATGGTGTGATAAGTCTTAAGTACTGTCAAACAACCACTCTGGCATTAAAAATTAATCAGCAGGCACGGAGAGAGGTTGCCGAGCATGTCAGTGCCTGCAGCATCATAACCAGGACACGGAAGAGGTTCAACAACTTGATCAAGACAGTCAAAGTGAAAATGTTCCTGTCTTTTTTGTCCTGTCTTTTTTCTGAATGAAGACTTGCAACGCTACTTTCCTCCCTGCACTCCCAATCCTCCTCCTCCTCCTCACTCTCCCACCACTGCACACACTTCTCCAAATCACAACAAAACACTGTACACAGCTGGTTCTCCTTACAATCACACACTCAACTTCTGCTTCTGGCCTCGGAACTGGCACAAGCATTCTATTGCTATCCAGTTACAAGCTGAACCTCATTTCACTGTTCTGAAAACTATTTTCACACTTCACACTGGAGATGATTTGTTGCACACAACCACCATCCCATCTCTTCCACAAACGGCAGGTGGTGCGAGGTCAATTGTTAATTTTAAATCTGCGATTGACAGATTTTTGTTAACCAAAGGTATTAAGGGATATGGGGCTAAGGCGGGTATATGGAGTTAGGTCAGAGATCAGCCATGATTTCATTGAATGGCATAACAGGCTCGAGGGGCTAAATGGCCTACTCCTGTTCCTATGTTCTTGCTGACAACTTGCTGCTTGCGCACTATACATGAAGCTGCATCACAAGTCTGCACCACCCATTCATGAGCCACACACTAACTCCCACTCTTCCTACAGAAGATGTTCTTCGACAGCACCTCCCAAACCTGCAACCTCTATCACCTAGAAGGACAAGGGCAGCAGGCACATGGGAACAACACTACCTGCACGTTCCCCTCCAAGTCACACACCATCCCGACTTGGAAATATATCGCCGTTCCTTCATTGTCGCTGGGTCGAAATCCTGGAACTCGCTTCCTAACAGCACTGTGGGAGAACCTTCACCACACGGGCTGCAGTGGTTCAAGAAGGCGGCTCACCACCACCTTCTCAAGGGCAATTAGGGATGGGCAATAAATGCCGGCCTCGCCAGCGACCCCTACATCCCATGAAGGAATAAAAAGAAAAGGGAGCGAGGGGCAGGGAAAGGGAGCGAGGGGCAGGGAAAGGGAGCGAGGGGGAAGGGCTGAGGAAGGAGATGATGAGTGGGAATGGGAGGGGAATGTTACACAAGGGTTGCACCACTCAAGGAAGTGTGACAAATCGCTTTTAAAATGTTGTGTTTCGTAAATACAGAATTACTCATGTAAAATTGATTTCCAAAATTTAGCAACACTAAAGTTGCCGTCTTAAGTTACTGCCGCCAAGTTACAGCCCCACAACAAACTGCCACTATCTAAAAGCTATAAAAATTGTAACAGAATCCAGCTATAAAATAGTAATAGAATTAAACAGAAATAAAACAGAGCTGTTAAAGTGAATCATAAAATCCCATCAGCACCTAAAAAAAAAAATCAATATTTGGAGAGAGATGCTGTTCAGGAAAGGACTGGGATTTAAACAGAATTTTAAGAAGTTTGCACTTTTTGACAAAAACTCGTCTTAAGTTTTTAAGATAGTAGCCATGATGTGGAGATGCCGGTGATGGACTGGGGTGGACAAACGTAAGGAGTCGCACAACAGGTTATAGTTCAACAGTTTTATTTGAAATCACCTTTGTCAGGTGAAGGAGCAAAGCTCCGAAAGCTTGTGATTTCAAATAAAGCTGTTGGACTATAACCTGGTGTTGTGCGACTCCTTACATAAGTTTTTAAGAGTTCGAGCTCAAACTTATTTTAAACAATTCATTTCAATTTTTAAAAAAAATACATTGGAGCGGACGTTCTCACCGCATTTGGGATAAGAAGCGATCATCATGTCCCCAGAACGCGCCTCGAACCTGGGGAGCTCCTGCAGGGTCTCCACTGAGCTCAGCACTGCGGGGTACAGCACCCCGTTATAGCGGAACAGCAGATCCTCCGACTGCAGCTTGCTCGCCCTCTCCAAGATGTTCTTGACCCGCTCCTGGAAGTTTTGAGGCTCGCCGGCTGCTCCAGCCTTTGCCGATGCGTTTTCCTCACTCGCCATAACCAGACTAACACTAATCTGATCCTATCGTCTCGCCTCTTCCCTTGACGGAGCCAGCAACCGTGCCGAGAGAGCCTGCCTTTTTATAGTGGACCGAGGGTCCACTCGGCTGTACCCAGGAGGGCGCGGCTTGGCTTGCTTCGCACGCAATTCCGTGCCATGCGGGCTATCAGAATACAAACAAATTGCTTTCGACTATCTCTGGTTCGTAGTTCAACGTTGTGGTCGGCTGATGCTTTGCATTGATTGGACCTGTTGAGTATCCAGTGTACTAAATTCTTCCTGTCAAGCATCAAGTCAGCTCTTTTAAATTGAACGATAAGGAGACTCTGAACATAAGAACAAAAGGAATAGGAGCTGGAGTAAGCAATACCCCACCTCGAGCCTGCTCCGCCATTCAATAAGATCATGGCTGGTTGCCCCAGTGTCATCAAACAGAAACCAACAAAAGTGCCCCCTTTTAAAGGGGCACAACTAATAGAAGACTAAATCATAAAAAAAACAAAGGAAAATTATCAAATTAAATAATATTATTGACACCAAGCACTGTGCACTCCAGTCCCTGCGGTGCCCGCCGGCCGCGGAACATATCAAGTCTATAAGACTAGGAGATCTCTTTTTAACTCCTTCTTAGCTGTTTCAAGGCCATTCACAGAGCACATGCGCTACGTATTTTTTACTCATAATGTGCAGTAGCGCCAGCCTTGGCTCAGTCATTGCACTCTTCCCTCTGAGGTCGCAGGTTGGGGGTTTGAGCCCCACTTCAGAGATTTGAGCACATAATCTAGGCTGCACTTAGTGTCCTGAGGGAGTGCTGGACTGATGGAGGTGATAATCCTTCAGCTGTGATGTTACACGAATGCTCTACCTACCCTTTCGGAGATATAAGCGATCCCAGGGCAATGTTCAGTGAAGAGCACAATTTCTCCTGGCATCCTGTCCAACATTTATCCCTCAGCACTGTTAAAAAAAAATTGATTATAGAATCATAGATTCATAGAAGTTTACAACATGGAAACAGGCCCTTCGGCCCAACATGTCCATGTCGCCCAGTTTATACCACTAAGCTAGTCCCAATTGCCTGCACTTGGCCCATATCCCTCTATACCCATCTTACCCATGTAACTGTCCAAATGCTTTTTAAAAGACAAAATTGTACCCGCCTCTACTACTGCCTCTGGCAGCTCGTTCCAGACACTCACCACCCTTTGAGTGAAAAAATTGCCCCTCTGGACCCTTTTGTATCTCTCCCCTCTCACCTTAAATCTATGCCCCCTCGTTATAGACTCCCCTACCTTTGGGAAAAGATTTTGACTATCTACCTTATCTATGCCCCTCATTATTTTATAGACTTCTATAAGATCACCCCTAAACCTCCTACTCTCCAGGGAAAAAAGTCTCAGTCTATCCAACCTCTCCCTATAACCATCAAGTCCCGGTAGCATCCTAGTAAATCTTTTCTGCACTCTTTCTAGTTTAATAATATCCTTTCTATAATAGGGTGACCAGAACTGTACACAGTATTCCAAGTGTGGCCTTACTAATGTCTTGTACAACTTCAACAAGACATCCCAACTCCTGTATTCAATGTTCTGACCAATGAAACCAAGCATGCTGAATGCCTTCTTCACCACCCTATCCACCTGTGACTCCACTTTCAAGGAGCTATGAACCTGTACTCCTAGATCTCTTTGTTCTATAACTCTCCCCAATGCCCTACCATTAACGGAGTAGGTCCTGGCCCGATTCGATCTACCAAAATGCATCACCTCACATTTATCTAAATTAAACTCCATCTGCCATTCATCGGCCCACTGGCCCAATTTATCAAGATCCCGTTGCAATCCTAGATAACCTTCTTCACTGTCCACAATGCCACCAATCTTGGTGTCATCTGCAAACTTACTAACCATGCCTCCTAAATTCTCATCCAAATCATTAATATAAATAACAAATAACAACGGACCCAGCACCGATCCCTGAGGCACACCGCTGGTCACAGGCCTCCAGTTTGAAAAACAACCCTCTACAACCACCCTCTGTCTTCTGTCGTCAATCCAATTTTGTATCCAATTGGCTACCTCACCTTGGATCCCGTGAGATTTAACCTTATGTAACAACCTACCATGCGGTACCTTGTCAAAGGCTTTGCTAAAGTCCATGTAGACCACGTCTACTGCACAGCCCTCATCTATCTTCTTGGTTACCCCTTCAAAAAACTCAATCAAATTCGTGAGACATGATTTTCCACTCACAAAACCATGCTGACTGTTCCTAATCAGTCCCTGCCTCTCCAAATGCCTGTAGATCCTGTCTCTCAGAATACCCTCTAACAACTTACCCACTACAGATGTCAGGCTCACCGGTCTGTAGTTCCCAGGCTTTTCCCTGCCGCCCTTCTTAAACAAAGGCACAACATTTGCTACCCTCCAATCTTCAGGCACCTCACCTGTAGCTGTCGATGATTCAAATATCTCTGCTAGGGGACCCGCAATTTCCTCCCTAACTTCCCATAACGTCCTGGGATACATTTCATCAGGTCCTGGAGATTTATCTACCTTGATACGCATTAAGACTTCCAGCACCTCCCTCTCTGTAATATGTACACTCCTCAAGACATCACTATTTATTTCCCCAAGTTCCCTAACATCCATGCCTTTCTCAACCGTAAATACCGATGTGAAATATTAATTTAGGATCTCACCCATCTCTTGTGGTTCCGCACATAGATGACCTTGTTGATCCTTAAGAGGCCCTACTCTCTCCCTAGTTACTCTTTTGCCCTTTATGTATTTGTAGAAGCTCTTTGGATTCTCCTTTGCCTTATCTGCCAAAGCAATCTCATGTCCCCTTTTTGCCCTCCTGATTTCTCTCTTAACTCTACTCCGGCAATCTCTATACTCTTCAAGGGATCCACTTGATCCCAGCTGTCTATGCATGTCATATGCCTCCTTCTTTTTGACGAGGGCCTCAATCTCCCGAGTCATCCAAGGTTCCCTACTTCTACCAGCCTTGCCCTTCACTTTATAAGGAATGTGCTTACCCTGAACCCTGGTTAACACACTTTTGAAAGCCTCCCACTTACCAGACGTCCCTTTGCCTGCCAACAGACTCTCCCA
Source organism: Heptranchias perlo (assembly GCF_035084215.1). Lineage (NCBI taxonomy): Eukaryota > Metazoa > Chordata > Chondrichthyes > Hexanchiformes > Hexanchidae > Heptranchias > Heptranchias perlo. The sequence continues at coordinate 11,566,880 of NC_090332.1, read as the reverse complement.
ATCAACTTCTGAAAGTTCCTGTCTAATACCATCAAAATTGGCCTTTCCCCAATTTAGAATTTTAACTTTTGGGCCATTTTTGGGCCATTATTTGGTCATTTATTTCATTGCTGTTTGTGTGATCTTGCCAAGTGCAAATAGCCTACCACATTACCATACATTATAACTTACTACACTTCAGAAATATTTCATTGGCTTCGGGAAGTCTTGAGGATGTGAGTTTTTTTCCTGCTTTACACTTGTCTGCATTAAATTTCATTTGTCATTGTTTTGCCCACGTACAGATTGTGTCCGACTCATTCTATAGTTTCTGAGTTGCCTCCGCTGATTCCGCTGGCCCTCCTTCTTTAAAATCATCTGCAAATTTGACTACTTTGCGTTAGGTTTTTGAGTCCAAGTCATTGATATAAATTAGAAACAGCATTGGTGCTGACACCCGTTTCTGCGGCACCCCATTGTGTTGTAAACAGTTAATCCAACCCAGTGACCGTGCAGTGTGTGAATCCAGTGAAAGTACAGTGTGCAAATCCAGCGAGAGCAGTGTGGATCCAGGGAAAGCAGTGTGCGAATCCAATGACTATACAGTGTGCAGATCCAGTGAAAGTACAGTGCGCAAATCCAATGACAGTAGTTATTCCAGTGAAAGTACAGTGCGCAAATCCAGTGGCAGTAGTTAATCCAGTGAAAGTAAAGTGTGAGAATCCAGTGAAAGTAGTGTGTAAATCCGGCAAAAGTAGTATGCAAATCCAGAGTAGTGTGCGAATCTAATGAAAGTAGTGTGCAAATCCAGTGATTTTGGTTAATCGGGTGAAAGTAGTGTGCAAATCCAGCAAAGTAGTGTGATAACTCACCATGTCATCCAGTTCACCTGTGGCAAAAATTTAGTTTCATTTTATACACTTTAAAATATAAAGAGCAAGCATGATGACAGAAGATTGTAGTTTCAAGTACAAATGTCTTCATCCATGAAATTTTCTTTAAAAATAGGAAAATCTATGAAATTTAAGATATTTTCAATTAGACTATGAAAAAGTTAGCCAAAAACATTAAAACGGGCCCTAAAACATAGTATTGCTTTGGCTGTGAATTTTCAACTTTCATAAAGGGAGAAGCTCTGACATTACACAGTGGTTCTCGGTCTTTTGACATAACTCTGGTGGAACCTCTCTTATTAACAACGGAGATCCAGCATAATCCAGGCACACTGTGCTTCCGTTTGTCCCCCGCTCAATTTACAGCAGGAGACCAGAACCCCTGCAGAATTTTAGGGTCGAAGTATCTTGAATTTAATAAGCTGCTTGTTCACACGCAAAATCAAGGTTCCATTTTTTACAAGCTAAAGTACACAAATTACTGGCTGCAGAGGTAATGGACTGCCGCCAAAAAGCACTGACTGTTTGATTTACTATGATCAGAATCTGTAGTGACATAATCCAGATCCAGAGAGTAAGATATAATCTCCTTTGTTCTCCATACTGACTGATAATCTTAAATTGTGTGTGATTACTGAGGGAGAGGTGGAATGGAGGTGAGGGAGAGGTGAGGGGGTGTCCTTCAGATGAACCATTAAACTGAAGCTCTGTCTGCCTGCGCCAATAGTCCAGGAGGCAATAACAATCTGAAGAATGACGGAAGTACTCCCCATGTCCTGATCAACATTCCTTTCTCAAACAACTCCACCAAAAAGAGATGAACCTTTCATTCATTTCATGTCTCTTTGTGGGATCTTGCTGCAGCGTTGGACGAACAACAACAGTCACTGCACTTCAAACTAATCCATCACACGTGAAGCTCTTTTGGATGTTTCTGAGAGACGGGATGAAATGCTATATAAATGCAAGCCTTTTTTTCCTGTATTGATTAACAGGAAATACCTCTTGGTCACTGTCGGGTTCAGCAAAGCATGGATTCGGCCCGGAAGGAGGTCTCAAAGTAGCTGGTCTCATGTCTGGCAAACCTCAGCTCATCACAGACCTGGTGGATATCAACTGAGGTAAATCAGAAAGCAAATGCTGCTTCAATATTTATTTTGAGGGGGCAATCCCTCATTCTGCTGGCTGCCAAGCATGTTCACTGAACAGACTCCTGGCTTGTAAGGGAGGGCATTGATTGATTGACTTGGTTGGGTTGTGACTTTGCATATAGCTACGCTGGACAGAGCTGTAAGGTAACACTCGGTCAGAACATCACAGCCACAATTGCCCACACTGCACTGGACTTGTTGACAGGCCGCACAAGTGGGGAGGACGGAACCTTGAGTGTAGGTTGCTATCTCTCTATCATTGTACTTGATTTGACATTGAATTCACTATTCTAACTTACATTTCCTGGTTCTGACTGCGCTGTTATTAACAAAGCTTCAATCTGATTGTTAAGGAGATATGTGTTTGCTGTGTTCACACAGGTCCCAGGTACCCTGTAGAGAGTGCCATGCCTTTTGGCTCTCTAATTTTCAGGAACTTGCTGTGCAAGATATCTGCTGGCAGAGACATCAACTTGGAAGATCCCGACACAAAGATGAAAGGAGCCTGTTATTATGGTGCATGCTTAAAACCATTCTGCACATTTTACTAATGCCAGTACATTGTGTAACATGCTGCTTCTACTGGACAGATGTCCCTATGTGTTTATGAGTGAGTGAGTTTGAATGAAAAGCAATAAGAAAAATTGAAGTGAGCACTTGTTTTGTTGGGCTGGCACCAAGCCACCAAGCTCTCCTTGGCCTATAAACCTCTATTGCCTCTATTGCCATGATTTAAAGGCTGAATCCTTATTATGGTTCAATGTTCAGAGTTTGGCAGACTTGCTGACAGTCCTGTTTCTCTCGGTTATGTTTTGCAGCCTTCTAATTTTAAAGCACAGAAAACAGGCGTTCAGCATTTGACAATAACTTGTCATCGGGACTTAATCTGCACTTTTAGTTGGAGGCCTGGACGGGGAGCAGTGACGGCTTCCCCATCAGGCCAAACCTGTCGGGAGGGGTGCGGTGGGCCAGCAGTTAAGGTTCACAAATTGTAGGCCAGGAGGGGCAGGAGTGCTTGGGACCTCCGCGCCCCCTCCTCCCTCAATCACGGCCAGAGCCCCCTCCCCATCACAGCCAGAGCTCCCTCCCCCCCATCACGGCTAGAGCCCCACCCCCCATCACGGCCAGAGCCCTCCCCATGATGACCAGAGCCCCCACCCCCATCACGGCCAGAGCCCCCACCCCATCACGGCCAGCGCCCCCAGCCCATCACGGCCAGAGCCCCCTCCCATCACGGCCAGAGCCCCCACCCCATCACGGCCAGCGCCCCCACCCCATCATGACCAGAGCCCCCCCCCATCACGGCCAGAGCCCCCACATCATCACGGCCAGCACCCCCTCCCATCACGGCCAGCACCCCCTCCCATCATGGCCAGAGCCCCCTCCCATCATGGCCAGAGCCCCTCCCATCACGGCCAGAGCCCCCTCCCCCCCCATCACAGCCAGAGTCCCCATATCATCATGGCCAGCGTCCCCTCCCATCATGGCCAGAGCCCCCTCCCCCCCATCACATCCAGAGTCCCCATATCATCACGGCCAGCGCCCCCTCCCATCACGACCAGAGCCCCCTCCCCCCCCCCCCATCACGGCCAGAGCCCCCTCCCCATCATGGCCAGAGCCCCTCCCATCACGGCCAGAGCCCCCACCTCCATCACGGCCAGAGCCCCCTCCCCCCCATCACGGCCAGACCCCCCTCCCCCCCATCACGACCAGACCCCCCCCCCATCACGACCAAAGCCCCCCCCCCATCAAAACCCTCCCCCTCCCCCCTATCACAGTCACCCCCCGGCCCCCCGATCACGGCCCGAACCCCCTCCCCCTCTCGCGGCCAGTATACCTCACCCCCTGACCGTGGCCGGAGCCCCCACCCCCACCTCTTGCCCCGATGGCAGACAGATCCCCCCCCCGCCCACCCCAGTCTCTATATAAATCGTCTTTCTATCTTTGAAAATAAGCAGAGACTGTGCCGTCCCCGCTCCGCTCTCAGCGCTGCTGCTGTCTGAAGTGATGCAGATCATCGTGTGGTTGAATTATCGTCGAACCAGTGATTCCTGCCTCCGGTATGTGGGGGAGGGAGGAAATCATTTCCATTAGCAGCAAGTCTTGGGTGGGAATGGCATTGAAAGGAATGGAGAGATGGAGAGGGAAGGGGCGAGGAGCTGGGATCACTGTTTTAGGACAGAGGGTGGAAGGAGAGGGACAGAAATAACTAAGGGAGGGGAAACGGTGCCAGCATAAACTGGGGGGTTAGCAAGCTAGCTTGAACTGAAGTTGCTGTCAGTTGCTGTAACGGGTCAGTTGCTGTCTTTTCTATGTTTCTACCTCTCTATCTCTGTTTTTTTTTGTTTGTTGTTTTTTTTGGTGATTTGTATATTCTGAGACCTGGCAGGTAACACCTGTCTGTCTGCACACTGATTGCCTTGGCAACGGGCAGTTGAAAAAACTGTCTGTACTCACCAAGCATTGTTCTGTGAATTATAAATGCGATTTCATTTCGAGGATTTCATTTTCACATCGTTCACCTGACGAAGGAGGAAGCCTCCGAAAGCTTGTGAATTTAAAATAAAATTGCTGGACTATAACTTGGTGTTGTAAAATTGTTTACAATTGTCAACCCCAGTCCATCACCGGCATCTCCACATCATGAACTGAAGGAGTGAGGGTCGGGGAGCGAGGGAGAGAAGCCTCCGCTTGGAAGAATGTTACTTAGCTTAAACTGGGTTGCAGGAGCACTTAGTACAGAGCGCACTTCCCCATGTCTCTCCATCTCATTTATATACAAAGTCTACACCGTTCATTTCTGAAAGATGTTTTCACAATACCCTTGGGCAGAGACATCAGCAATCAAACTGCTCCCAACCTCTGCTGATTCCGCTCTGAATCTGGCCACTAGGTGGTATATTGAGATTGGACAACCCTCCCCTCCCTCCAGTGTTCCTCCCCTTCCTGTGGAGAAATGTTGAAAGTCTCACTCTCTGTTCCTGCTTCTCCTCAGCAACAACGCATTGAACGACTTTCTACAGGGCGAACCACCCCAAACATAAGAACAAACTCTGTTGTAACAGTAGGTTCTGTGCAAGTTTATTTTGGTCGTATAGTAAATGCATTTTGATTATCTTGATACAGTTTGCAGCCACAATGTACAGCATGCCTATATGTTGCGCCAGCTTTAGTAAAAAGGTCCTTTACTGTTTACTTTCTTACACCTCTGTCAGATGTCTCAATTCCCTCTACATAGCAACAGCAAATCATGCAAAAAGGTAGTATGCATCTTTAATTGTGCAAAACGATATAATCACAAAGGTAATCATGAAACAATTGACAGATGTCTGCTTTTGCATTCCCTTGTAAAATTATTTATGCCTTGTACACATGCATCTGAGGGCTGAAGGGAATTTAGGGACTTTCCCAGAGATTCATAGATCTGGATGATAGTTCAGGCAAAGAAAGTGACCTGATGGGGTAGTTTTGTGAATCAAAGTGATTCTTCATTCAGTAATCTAAAAAGAGCACAGAGCAAGCATTACTCTACCCAATAGTACAAGTGGGGGTTTGCAATGTTCCTTACTTAATGATTTAAAAGAGCGCATAAGCAGGCACAAAGCAAAGCGAGCAAGTAACGGATACAACCTTATGCATCAAAGCAGTCGTCTAGGTCAAAGCAGTCGTTTAGGTCTAAAGTAGGGAGTTGATTACTGTGGTAACAGGTGATGTGTCGCAGTTCTTCTCATCAAAGTTTGCCTTTTCATCAAAGTTTAGAGACAACGTGGTTTGGTCAAACAGAGAATCAAAATCTTTTTGTCAAAGTTCAGAAACAAAGTCTCGTTGGAGGAGTCCATGCTGCAGTCATTAACTCTTGAAGCTTCTTCCAGCTTCTCCGATGTTGTCTGTTGTTTTGACTGCTACGATGTCTTACCTTTATATGCTTCTGAGCAAATAGGTCTGAACCAAGTTGTGAGAAGGTCCAATTAGTCCATAGCATTAAGATGGATGGCTGGTTGGACCACTCGTGAACCGTATAAACCCCTTTATATCCTCCCCTCTACGCACAGCCAGGTGTCCTATCAGTTCTTTGTCCTTCGCAGTTGTTGACATCAAAAACTTTCTGGAAACTTCTCCTTATCAGTTGTTACTGAAAGTCACAGCCTGTCTACAGTTTCTGTACTGTATTGCTCCTGCAGTGTTAAACTGATATCCAACTGTCCAATTTAAACAGTCTGCACTTCGCTGTTTTGCAGTTGTGTATTTATATTGTAATGTCCAGGGCAAGTTATCCCTTGCTTTCAAATGTACTGTAAATGTACTATCCAAGTGACCGTCCAAATCCTTAAAGGGACTGGTTAACCCTTTATGTTGAATCGTCCAGTAGTTCAAAAGAGTAAAATGGGGTTTGATCCAATGTCCAAAATCCTTACTGGGCAGTGATTGTTTGGTTGCTGTATGTTAGTGACATTGTAAACATGGTGGGAAGACTTCCCTGGATCACAGTTTCCAGCAAAATCATAAATCTATTGGTTTAAAAGGTAAGAATGGCATTTTGCTATGAATAGAGAACTTAGGGTGGACAAACTTTCCTCCCATTGTGCCTGTTATAAAGGATCGCCTGGCACAGCACAAAGAGGAATCTCAGGTGGACTCTGCTGTGTGGATAAAATCCTCTCCGCCTCATTATCCTCTAAGTACTGCGCACAGGCAATCCTTTACACCGAAGCACGATGAGGATAGTGTGCTCTGAAATCTCCCTGCTATGTTTACGCTGTCACCAATGATAGTGACCAGAGGAAATCTCCCTGCTATGTTTACGCTGTCACCAATGATAGTGACCAGAGGAAATCTCCCTGCTGTGTTTACGCTGTCACCAATGATAGTGACCAGAGGAAATCGCCCCGCTGTGTTTACGCTGTCACCAATGATAGTGACCAGAGGAAATCTCCCCGCTATGTTTACGCTGTCACCAATGATAGTGACCAGAGGAAATCTCCCCGCTATGTTTACGCTGTCACCAATGATAGTGACCAGAGGAAATCTCCCCGCTGTGTTTACGCTGTCACCAATGATAGTGACCAGAGGAAATCTCCCCGCTATGTTTACGCTGTCACCAATGATAGTGACCAGAGGAAATCTCCCCGCTATGTTTACGCTGTCACCAATGATAGTGACCAGAGGAAATCTCCCCGCTATGTTTACGCTGTCACCAATGATAGTGACCAGAGGAAATCTCCCCGCTGTGTTTACGCTGTCACCAATGATAGTGACCAGAGGAAATCTCCCCGCTATGTTTACGCTGTCACCAATGATAGTGACCAGAGGAAATCTCCCCGCTATGTTTACGCTGTCACCAATGATAGTGACCAGAGGAAATCTCCCCACTGTGTTTACGCTGTCACCAATGATAGTGACCAGAGGAAATCTCCCTGCTGTGTTTACGCTGTCACCAATGATAGTGACCAGAGGAAATCTCCCTGCTGTGTTTACGCTGTCACCAATGATAGTGACCAGAGGAAATCTCCCCGCTGTGTTTACGCTGTCACCAATGATAGTGACCAGAGGAAATCTCCTCGCTGTGTTTACGCTGTCACCAATGATAGTGACCAGAGGAAATCTCCCCGCTGTGTTTACGCTGTCACCAATGATAGTGACCAGAGGAAATCTCCCCACTGTAGATGCTGGAAATCTGAATGAAAAATAGAAAATGCTGGAAGCACACAGCATCTCAGTCTCATCTATGATGAGAGAAGATTTCAGGTGTCGTTCTTCATCAGAACTGAGAATTGAAATCCAGCAAAAGATTTTAGTATTAGCCAAACGTGTATATTAATCTAGAATTAAACAACAAATTGTACTACCAGCATCAACCACTTGGTGGCAGTCAGTAAGAACAAAATTGAAGGGACCAATTTTGCAAAATAATCATTCTGACCAAGGATGTTTTTTACATCAAATCTCCCTGCTCCAAACAAAATGACATTCGAGCCACTTTTTCCAAGACAAACTCCTTGGTTTAGTATCTGGTAAGCAGGCAGGTCAGCAGAAACAGAGAACCGTGTTAGTTATTTGAACCAGTTTACTTCTGATCTTTTTGTTACACCCATGTTTTACAGCAAGCTTTTCTTAAAAAATGGATAAATAAACTCAAGTCTTGACTTTCCTTTGTGCTACCTCTTTTTCTAGTTTAAAAACATTGGCCCCAAATATCCTTAGGTCGTAATCCTGGCAGTTACACCGAGATGACACAAAGGGGGCCGATAAAAAGATTTTTTAAAAATTTCAACGAAGGAGGTAAGCTCTGAAAGCTTGTGATTTTCAAATAAAACTGTTGGACTATAACCTGGTGTTGTAAGATTGCTTACATCTGTTGAGGAAGACCGTGTCCAGGCCAGTGAAGTGGAAACTTGGCAGCAAACCTGTAAAGCAAATGATTTTCCAACTTTCGTGCATGGAGGGGATACCTTACCTTAGAAAGAGGGATGTCTTAAGGGCAGCAAACAGAATAGGAATAAATGTGCCACAGGGATTTGTGCTGGGATCTTTCTTGTTCTCCATGGACATAAATAATTTGGATGTTGGCATAGAGGCACTAATATCAACATTTACTAGCAATGTTAAATTAGGGAAATTGCACATCATGAAGAAGAATGCACAAGATTGCCAGAGGGTGCATTGATAGGCTAGGAGCGTGGGCAGATACGTGGCAAATACAGTTCAAAATGTAGATAAATGTGAAAGAATACATTTTGGGAAAAAGAACATGTCCTCAATGGAGTGAAGACAGAGCTACACTGTGATGATGAATCTGCACTAACATTGGTTAGGTGGCAGCTGATGTAACAACCATAAGAAAATCAAGAGCAACAAAAGGCATTCAGCCCATCAAGCCCACTCCATCCAGAACAACAAAAGGCATTCAGCCCATCAAGCCCACTCCATCCAGAGCAGCAAAAGGCATTCAGCCCATCAAGCCCACTCCATCCAGAGCTAAAAAAGGCATTCAGCCCATCAAGCCCACTCCATCCAGAACAACAAAAGGCATTCAGCCCATCAAGCCCACTCCATCCAGAGCAGCAAAAGGCATTCAGCCCATCAAGCCCACTCCATCCAGAGCAGCAAAAGTCATTCAGCCCATCAAGCCCACTCCATCCAGAGCAACAAAAGGCATTCAGCCCATCAAGCCCACTCCATCCAGAGCCTGTGCATGATTACTGTGTCATGGACTCCCACCCACACCATCTGTTCATCCCTACTTTAAGGAACAGTAAGTTATTTCTCAGAAAAAAAAATCAAGCAATGCTATTAATATCCCCGTAACTCTTAATTCCCCTTCTGACCAGATATCAGCCCAGTTCCCTTTCAAAGGCATCATTTCACCCCAAATCAACCATTGACTCTGGGAGCCTATTCCACATGGCCACTGGCCTGTCCATTAACTTTAATTGAGGCTTGTGAATTTTGTGCTTGTGTCTTCTAGTCCTATGCTCACTGTCCAAATTAAGAAACTTGCTTATTTCCATCTCATTTTTACCTTTAAAGACCTATATCATGTCTTCTCTTAGTTTCCTTTTCTGCCATGAAAGGCTCTTGAGTCTTTTCTCATGGCTTATTCACTGGAATCATGCTAGTAAATTTTTTCTGAACCCTTTCTAATGCACCTATGCCCTAAGTGACCAAAAGATGTATGCCAAACTCCAGAACTGGCCTCAGCACTGATCTCCACAATGTCAGTGTAACTTATTCTGATTTGTAATCCAATGAACTGCAATATCTGATTTGCATTATTGATAGCTGCTTCACATTGGCTAGATGCTTCTAGGGTAAGATCAATGAGCACTTCCCAATCCTTTCCCTTTTCGACCTCTGCCAATGTTATACATGCGATATTCATCTCGCCTGCTTCTGTTTGCATTACTCTATATTTGTCCACATTGAAATCCATCTGCCATATCTCAGGTCATCTATATAATTGGTCCAATTCTCTCTGAAAATAATCATTCTCCTTTCTACTTCCTACCTGTACAGATTCGCAACGGTGGGCGAGTATCTTTAGCATGGGCTAGGATATGAGCTGCTGCATTTTGGACAAGTAGGAGTTAATGGAATGTGGAGAATGAAGACCAGCAAGGAATAATCGAGTCTGGAGGTCACAGAAGTTTTCAATAGCCCTGATGAACACTGGCATCCTAAAAAAGCCCAGATCCAAACCATAATAAAACACCCCACATAGACATCGAAACAATATATAGTCCAAGAAGTCACCTCACTATAGTAATCAAACATATAGGTCCTGATATTAGCGGGGAGGCGGGATGGCAACGGGGGGGGGGCAGTGATTGGGTGCGTGGGTAACCCGCCCAATAAAAAAATGTCCATTTCTCACATGATCATGAGTCAATTGGAGCCACTTAACGTGGCTTCTGGGTTTGCCGTCCGAAAGCAGGCAGACTGTGCACCCGCATCACAGGCTGTCAGCTGGAGGAGCTCTATTTAAAGGGGCAGTCCTCCAATGGCTGTTCCTGGAGCAAACACCCACACACCACAATGGAGCAGCACAGGGGAAAGGCTGCTCCAAGATTCAACGATGCCTCACTCCAGGTGCTACTGGATGGGGTGAGGAGGAGGAGGGATGTCTTTTACCCGGCGGACTGGAGGAAGTGGCCCGCCTCTGCAACCAAGAAGTCCTGGCTCAAGGTGGCAGAGGAGGTCACCAGCAGCAGCAACATATCCCGCACCTGGATCCAGTGCAGGAAGCACTTCAATGACCTAACTGGTTAGCAAAAGTGAGTACATTTACTGATTCTGCTACATTCCGTCTTCCACGTCACCGCCCCCACCCCACAACTCATTTTGTACCGCCAACACTACTCTATCACATCACTCCTCACACCCACTCAAAACTCATCCTCAACTTATCTGCACTTCCTCAGCACTTCCTCACTTCCCCATTAGTCACCTCACCACTACCACTCAACCCAATCCTCATACAATGTCCTGGCTCTGACTCATACTCACCCTCTGATGCATCTCTTTCACGGTCAGCCCTACATAACATGGCACAACAGAGAGGGGCACTTCCTGCACTGGATCCAGGTGTGAGATATGTTGCTGCTGTTGGTGACCTCCTCTGCCACCTCGAGCCAGCCCTTCTTGGTGGCAGAGGCAGGCCACTTCTTCCTTTCCACCGGATAAAAGACATCCCTCCTCCTCCTCATCCCATCCAGTAGCATCTGGAGTGAGGCACCGTTGGCCTCCTTCTGTGCTGTAACAATTCGATGATTCTAAGATTCAAGGCAGTCATCTTATTTTGGATTCAGAAGCAATTAGAAACTGCCTGAGCTTTACAGTTCTGCTTTATGACGATAGCTAAACTTCTTGATTAGATTACAGCCTTGTAGTCACTCCCAGGTATCTTTTTATTTTCTCTGTAATTTATTCATATTAATACATTTTTTCAAGCGGAAAAATGCCTCATCTGCAACAATCCAATATACCAGATGACAGAGTTTTCCGTCTTAACTCCGATGATCCCAGTGATGATTAGGGCAGAAACCAGTATTTTCACTGCCTCCAGCACTCGGCGCTCGGCAGCACATTGCATTCCATGCGGATAAAGGTAGTAATTCGCAGGATTTATCCAATAGTCCAATTCTGGCCTTTTGCATATCTCCGATTTTCATCGCTCCACCATTGGCGGTCATGCCTTCAGCTGCCTAGGCCCTAAGCGTTTGCAACCATCTTCAGCCAGAAATGCCAAGTGGATGATCCATCTCGGCCTCCTCCCGATATCCCCACCATCACAGAAGCCAGTCTTCAGCCAATTCGATTCACTCCACGTGATATCAAGAAATGGCTGAGTGCACTGGATACAGCAAAGGCTATGGGCCCCGACAACATCCCGGCTGTAGTGCTGAAGACTTGTGCTCCAGAACTAGCTGCGCCTCTAGCCAAGCTGTTCCAGCACAGCTACAGCACTGGCATCTACCCGACAATGTGGAAAATTGCCCAGGTATGTCCTGTCCACAAAAAGCAGGACAAATCCAATCCGGCCAATTACCTCCCCATCAGTCTACTCTCAATCATCAGCAAAGTGATGGGAGGTGTCGTCGACAGTGCTATCAAGCGGCACTTACTCACCAATAACCTGCTCACGAATGCTCAGTTTGGGTTCTGCCAGGACCACTCGGCCCCAGACCTCATTACAGCCTTGGTTCAAACATGGACAAAAGAGCTGAATTCCATAGATAAGGTGAGAGTGACTGCCCTTGACATCCAGGCAGCATTTGACTGAGTATGACACCAAGGAGCCCTAGTAAAATTTAAGTCAATGGGAATCAAGGGGAAAACTCTCCAGTGGCTAGAGTCATACCTAGCACAAATGAAGATGCTAGTGGTTGTTGGAGGCCAATCATCTCAGCCCCAGGGCATTGCTGCAGGAGTTCCTCAGGACAGTGTCCTAGGCCCAACCGTCTTCAGCTGCTTCATCAATGACCTTCCCTCCATCATAAGGTCAGAAATGTGGATGTGCGCTGATGATTGCACAGTGTTCAGTTCCATTCGCAACCCCTCAAATAATGAAGCAGTCCGAGCCCGCATGCAGCAAGACCTGGACAACATCCAGGCTTGTGCTGATAAGTGGCAAGTAATACTTGCGCCAGACAAGTGCCAGGCAATGACCATCTCCAACAAGAGAGAGTCTAACCACCTCCCCTTGACATTCAACGGCATTACCATCACCGAATCCCCCACCATCAACATCCTGGGGGTCACCATTGACCAGAACCTTAACTGGACCAGCCATATAAATACTGTGGCTACAAGAGTAGGTCAGAGGCTGGGTATTCTGCAGCGAGTGACTCACCTCCTGACTCCCCAAAGCCTTTCCACCATCTACAAGGCACAAGTCAGGAGTGTGAAGGAATACTCTCCACTTGCCTGGATGAGTGCAGCTCCAACAACACTCAAGAAGCTTGACACCATCCGGGACAAAGCAGCCCACTTGATTGGCACCCCATCCACCACCCTAAACATTCACTCCCTTCGCCACCGGTGCACTGGCTGCAGTGTGTACCTTCTACAGGATGCACTGCAGCAACTGGCCAAGGCTTCTTCGACAGCACCTCCCAAACCCGCGACCTCTACCACTTAGAAGGACAAGAGCAGCAGGTACATGGGAACAATACCACCTGCACGTTCCCCTCCAAGTCACACACCATCCTGACTTGGAAATATATTGCCGTTCCTTCATCGTCGCTGGGTCAAAATCCTGGAACTCCCTTCCTAACAGCACTGTGGGAGAACCTTCACCACACGGACTGCAGCGGTTCAAGAAGGCGGCTCACCACCACCTTCTCAAGGGCAATTAGGGATGGGCAATAAATGCCGGCCTTGCCAGCGACGCCCACATCCCATGAACGAATTTTTAAAAAACTCCCTCCCTAAACCTCTCCACCTCTCTACCCCTCTCTCCTCCTTTAAGATGCTCCATGAAACCTCCCTCTTTGACCAGGCTTTTGGTCACCTGTCCTAATATCTCCTTACATGGCTCGGTTTCAACTTTTGTCTGATAACACTTCTGTGAAGCACCTTGGGACGATTTACTATGCTAAAGGCGCTTTATAAATTTAAGTTGTTATTGTTGATTTGTTGCAGGATGTCTTGCCCAATAAATCAGTAACTCTGGTGTCTTTCAGGGTTGGATAGATCGCCCAACAATTTTTTTTATATCTCTTATGTTTGGGTGCTCATACCCAATTACTCATAGAAGGTAGCTGGTGAAGCACAGTTGATACAGGCTGTCTCGAGTCCAACAGCTACCCACTAGAGTGACCAAACTGCATCGTGATAAACGGTTTGATCTCGTTCCAACTGTTTCTCGGGATATAACCATAATTCCACATATGCCTGTGGATACAGAAGCAGCAATCCAGGCAGCTATTACACCTCTCAAGCTTAATATCTCGATAGATTTCATGCAGTGGGTTACGGAAACTGGAGTATACTTGAGACCCATTTTATATCCAGTGATATCGATATTAAACGGGTACAGCTTTTGCATTTATCCGTTTGGCTATAAACACAATGGAGAATGAAGATGAAACCTGCTTTCCATTCTATATTGGGAATATTTGATTTTTGCATCTATAGTGGTATTCTGATTTTTCGAATCTCTGGTTTGTGAAGTTTTCCGCAGTGGCCACGAGAGTCTGTACTGATACCGTTGTGATTTATCACACTTACAACAGCTACAACCCATAATGGTCACTGCAGCGAGATTGATTTTTATCTGATCAGTCGGCAGTCTCTAGAGTGCAGTAAAAGGCTGTGTTGGAGACCACTTCCTTGGAGCACTTGACACTTAGGTCTGTTTACGTAATTGAGCAAAACTAGTGAAGTACAGAGTCACAGTGGGTAATTTGAGCTTTGGGCAATAGTGTAAATCTGATGATATCGAATGGACTTCAGTGGAATGGAAAATCAGGCGGGGTGTATAATGGACGGCTAATTAGATATTACCAGATTAGTTGTGGCGATGTATTTAAGGGGAAGCTAGATAAGTGCATGAGGGAGAAAGGAATCGGATGGTATGCTGATAGGGTTAGATGAAGTAGGGTGGGAGGAGACTCGTGTGCAGCTTAAACACTGGCATAGACCAGTTGGACTGAATGGTCTGTTTTTGTGCTATGTAATTCTGTGCAATACACCAGCGCTCAAAGGTAAAATGAACCCCACTGACTGGATAGCTGAGGTCAAACTCCCAGCAATATTTTTAATTATCTTAGTATATCTGTGAACACATTTACTGTAAACAGGGTGATCAATACGATAAACATATCACGGAGAGGAACTTCAAATGAGCTTTAAGCCCGTTTGTTACAAATAGCAATGCCAGTAACTTGACCTCAAAACTCCCCAGCTCTGCGAAATAAAGTACAAAGTGACTGACTGATTAACTGAGGTCGAACTCTCTTCCTGACTTGCTGTCTGAGCACTCTAATGGACCCATTATACTAACGTGAAGGCTGAGTGACGTTTGAGAACAATTAAAGCGGCAATATCATTTTAGTGAATGCACTTCACCACTGTGAGGAGACAACATTCTTCACCGCAGCGCAAGCTCTGTATCTTTATAGTTCATCCTGTTCTTTCATAATTAGACAGTTGAAATGCTGCACACTAATGCTGTATAATGGGTCCTGACTGCTTTCTTATTATAACTATTTTCAAATAAAAGCTGCCAAGGTTTAAAAAAAAGGGAAAACCTCAAATGCATCGAATCTGAAATAGAAACAGCAAGTGTCAGAAAAAGCACAGCAGGTTGGTCAGTGTCTGAAAGAAAAAGAGATGTTAATATTTCTGGTGGGACCATTTACCACAATACATGGCTAAATGTTAACCTATCTCTTGCCTTCTGATGCTGATTGACCTGCTGTGCATTTCCACCATTTTCTGTTCTAATTTCAGGTGTCACTTCTGATATATCCTGTCTGTGCCTCAGTGTCTGCTCCTGTGGGTTTGCATTATAATTACTGTGTAAACCAGAATGATTGAGGGGATGGAGGGATTGGATTATGAGGAGCGATTATGTAAATTGGGCACATTCTCACTGCAAAAGGAAAGGTTGCCAGGTGATAGGATTGCTGTTTTTAGAATTCTGTAGGTACTAGATAATGTAGACCACGACAAGCTATTTCACCTTGTCCAGAATAGTAGAACCAGAGGACAGGGCCTGCGCTTGAAGGGGTTAACTTCAAAACTAATCTGCGGAAATAATGGGCTCAACATTTAAACCCCCCCCCCCACGGGCTGGAGAGGGTCGGGGCGGGTGGGGTTTAAATATGAGGAACGTGTCCCCAACACGGTGCGCGCACATCTGCCACCTTTTTTACAGTGGTAGATATCAGGGCGTCCAAGCATTCAGCCGTGGAGAGGCGGGACACTTCATTAACATATTTAAACCGGGCTCCCACAGTGCAATTGGGAGCCTGATTTAAAATTCACTGCTGCTGTGCGGGGTTCCAGGGGTCTGAAACCAGGCAGTGAAAGGGAGGCAGGAGTTGCCGACTCCACGAGGTAAGTGCCTTTTCCAGCACTCTGCCACCGGCCCGTCAAAGAAGTTTTTGGCCTCTTCCCCCTGCCAATTGCGGCCTCTCTCTTCCCCCCCTTCCGATTTTCGACCACCCAACCCCCCCCCCTTCCAAAACTAGCTCCGATCGCCAACATTCCCCCCTCCCGATTGCCGAGAGTCCCTGGCTGCAGCCTCCTGTCGCTGGTGTTCCCTCCTGGCCACTGGCCAGCATGTCTATTTGGCTGGCTGCCAGGTGGGAAACAGAAAAATAAAATTACAAAGGCTCAAAATTTGCTATAGCCGGGCAAGGAACGGCGTTCGCCATTAGTGAGACTTGCCCTTAAACCCATTTAATCTCCCGTGAGATTTTGCGCGCAGGTTGCTGGAAGTGGGAGATGGAAACGATGCGGCGCCCTCTACAGGGCATCTGGGATCTGCGTGAACAGGGCAAGCAACTGCGTATCCCCATAACCAATCAGATTGAAGGATTCTGAAATTAACAGCGCAAGGACTGAGAAGGAAGTGTAAATTAGAGTGGGTGAATTCAATGTCAAATCAAGTACAGAAAGAGAAATAAAGAGAGGGAAAGAAAGATTGGATTAAGATAGACTGAAAAAATAGGCAGAAAGGAAAACTAAAAAATGTTACATTTAAAAAAAAATCTCCAACATCAATTAAAACCTGAAGGAATGAGACTCCACACTTGTAATAGTTAATTTTCAGTGCCAGAGAGTTTGACTGGCAGTAATTAACACTTATCACGTCATTAAAAGGTTACTTAGACTTGAAATGACTTAATTTTCTGTGGCGAGTTTAGTTTGTATCTACCGCGCAAACTCTGCTGCACATATTCTAACTCGCACTAAGTCCCATTCTCCCATTACCGCTGTGCTCGCTGACCCACATCGGCTCTCGGTCCGGCAACATTTCGAATTTAAAATTCTCATCCTTGTGTTCAAATCCCTAGATGGCCTCGCCCCTCCCTATCTCTGTAACCTCCTCCAGCCCTACAGCCCTGCGAGATCTCTGCGTTCCTCCAATTCTGGCCTCTTGCACATCCTCTATTTCCATCACCTCACCATTGGCGGTCGTGCCTTCAGCTGCCCAGGCCCTAAGCTCTGGAATTCCCTCCCTAAACATCTCCGCCTCTTTACCGCTCTCTTCCTTTAAGACGGTCCTTAAAACCTACCTCTTTGCCTGTCCTAATATCTCTTTATGGGGCTCAGTGTCAAATTTTGCGTGATAACGCTCCGGCGAAACGCCTTGGGACGTTTTACAACATTAAAGGTGCTATATAAATGAAAGTTGTTGTTCTGGTTCTCAAAGCTCTCCAGCACTGGGGAGCTCATGCCTGGGTCTGTTGATTGATAGAGATTGATTGCTGTGATTATTGTTGTATCATGTGCATACCAGGATGGTAGAAGGTGAACTAGGTGGATCTTGGTCTTTTTTCAGCTAGCAATTCCTATGTTCCCATGTAAATTATGTGCCCCCTACAGCACAGGAGTAAAGCAGTTTATTAAGACAGCAACAGGTTGTCAGGCAATGCCTGAATACAGCAGCAAGAGCAAGGCTGAAAATTAAAGAAACAAACTGGAGTCACATGCTCGGCTCCACATATTTTAACATTACTACCTCTGCCACCTTGTTTAACTACAGAGACAACTGCATTGGTATTGGAGGAACCAGCGTTAATTTGGCTCCCGCATTGAGTTAGAGGCTGCACTTGTATAGATGGATAATTTCTCCTCTACAATTGGGCTTATACTTCCTGAATGAGATATTTGCGACAAGTGGAAGGTGCATACATGGTACATATACCAGTGCCTGCTTTGACATGGTACATATACCAGTGCCTGCTTTGACATGGTACATATACCAGTGCCTGCTTTGACATGATGTGGAGATGCTGGTGATGGACTGGGGCGGACAATGTAAGGAGTCTTACAACACCAGGTTATAGTCCAACAGCTTTATTTAAAATCACAAGCTTTCGGAGGCTTCCTCCTTCGTCACCTAAAGGAGGAAGCCTCCGAAAGCTTGTGATTTTAAATAAAGCTGTTGGACTATAACCTGGTGTTGTAAGACTCCTTACATTTGCTTTGACATGGTGTGAATTGTAGCCAGGCAAGATTTAATCTACTTTGCAAACATTGAAGAATCGGCTCTTATAGATTACACTAAAGAATGAAGAAAGAACTTGGATTTATATAGTGCTTTTCACGACGTCAGGACATTCCCAAAGCACTGTACAGCCAATGAAGTACTTTTTGAAGTGTAGTCACTGTTGTAATGTAGGAAACGTGGCAGCCAATTTGCGCACAGCAAGGTCCCATAAACAGCAATGTGTTAGATTAATTTTTAGTGATGTTGGTTGAAGGATAAATATTGGCCAGGGCACACATGCTCCTGATGCGGAGCCTTGCCTGCTGGGAGCACGTATTGGGAGATTGCGGGCATTCTCCTCATCATTTCCCAATATGTGTTCCCAGTGGGCAAAGCTCCATGCTAGAGGCGCGCAATCAGAAAATCAGAAATTAAGTGTTTGCGTCAATGCAAAGGAGTTTCAGCTTTGCATCAACATAGACTATATGGTGTCATTCAGAGTGTGAAGTCACCCAATGTGCACTTAGGCAAGGGCTTGAGACCATTGCCAAGTGTTAGTCTCACATTGCATTGGTTTCACATCGCTGCAGTATAGAATCACACAGCACAGGAGGCCGCCATTCGGCCCATCTTGGCTCTGCCAGCTCTTTGAAAGAACTAACCAATTAGTCCCACTCCCTAGCTCTTTCCCTGGAGCCGTGTAAACTTTTCCTGAAAACCGTTGCCACTGGGACAGGTGACCCAAAATTGATCCTTTGGAAATGGGTGAGCTGCCTCTGGAGGCGCGAAAGGTGGTGGCAGCTCACCCCAAAGTATTCAAATGTGGCCTGAGGCCCAATTTAGGGCGCGATTTGGGCTTCCCGGTTTGGGCGCGCGGTGCCTGCATACCATCGGTTATGTGTCCGAAAACGGCCAGTGAGGGCACTATCTTGCTTGAGGACCAGTCTCAGGAATCCTCCAGTAAGCTGCATCAAAAGAGTCCTCATGCAGTGAGCTGATTCCAATCGTGCTGCAGTGTGAAGCTGACAACTGGCATTTTCACTTGTATTATAGATGCTGCAATAATATGGTTTACTCGTAGTGGTTCGTTTGCTTTTATTGAAGCACAAGAGAGGAGAAGAAGCAGCAATACATGCCTGCTCTGTTGATGCCCCACAGCCAGGAGAGCTATGAGTGAAGGCCCAGAAGCACATGGAACAGGCGGTATGTTGAGGGCCCTAGGGTGAAAGCAAAGGCACCTGCAAGTGGCCCCTAAGTTGTGTTATGAGTAGTATTAGATTCAGAGAAAAGCTCAGTTTCCCCATAGGCAACAATGTGCATTAACTAACAGCTTCAAAAGAGATTCCCTGCTGCATTTGGGTGACTGCACCAACCATACTTATAGCCTCGTTGACAGACTGCCAATCTAATGCCAATTTAGTGCTGAATTACAGATTGTCATGTGCTATGAACTTGTGTGCATTAGAAAATGGGTTAATAATGTGCATTGTGATAGGAGTACTATTCTATTTAGCAGATAGTAATTGGAGTACTATTCAAGTTATTGGAGTGCTATTCTACTTAGATAGTAATTGGAGTGCTATTCTATTTAGCAGATAGTAATTGGAGTGCTATTCTATTTAGCAGATAGTAATTGGAGTGCTATTCTATTCAACAGATAGTAATTGGAGTGCTATTCTATTTAGCAGATAATAATTGGAGTGCTATTCTATTTAGCAGATAGTAATTGGAGTGCTATTCTATTTAGCAGATAGTAATTGGAGTGCTATTCTATTTAGCAGATAGTAATTGGAGTGCTATTCTATTTAGCAGATAGTAATTGGAGTGCTATTCTATTCAACAGATAGTAATTGGAGTACTATTCTATTCAACAGATAGTAATTGGAGTGCTATTCTATTCAACAGATAGTAATTGGAGTACTATTCTATTCAACAGATAGTAATTGGAGTGCTATTCTATTCAACAGATAGTAATTGGAGTACTATTCTATTCAACAGATAGTAATTGGAGTACTATTCTATTCAACAGATAGTAATTGGAGTACTATTCTATTCAACACAGTAATTGGAGTGCTATTCTATTCAACAGATAGTAATTGGAGTACTAATCTATTCAACAGATAGTAATTGGAGTGCTATTCTATTCAACAGATAGTAATTGGAGTGCTATTCTATTCAGCAGATAGTAATCGGAGTGCTATTCTATTTAGATAGTAATCGGAGTGCTATTCTATTTAGATAGTAATCGGAGTGCTATTCTATTTAGATAGTAATCGGAGTGCTATTCTATTTAGATAGTAATCGGAGTGCTCTTCTATTTAGATAGTAATCGGAGTGCTATTCTATTTAGATAGTAATCGGAGTGCTATTCTATTTAGATAGTAATCGGAGTGCTATTCTATTTAGATAGTAATCGGAGTGCTATTCTATTTAGATAGTAATCGGAGTGCTATTCTATTTAGCAGATAGTAATCGGAGTGCTATTCTATTTAGATAGTAATCGGAGTGCTATTCTATTTAGATAGTAATCGGAGTGCTATTCTATTTAGATAGTAATCGGAGTGCTATTCTATTTAGATAGTAATCGGAGTGCTATTCTATTTAGATAGTAATCAGAGTGCTATTCTATTTAGCAGATAGTAATTGGAGTGCTATTCTATTTAGCAGATAGTAATTGGAGTGCTATTCTATTCAACAGATAGTAACTGGAGTGCTATTCTATTTAGCAGATAGTAATTGGAGTGCTATTCTATTTAGCAGATAGAAATTGGAGTGCTATTCTATTTAGCAGATAGTAATTGGAGTGCTATTCTATTTAGCAGATAGTAATTGGAGTGCTATTCTATTTAGCAGATAGTAATTGGAGTGCTATTCTATTCAACAGATTGTAACCGGAGTGCTATTCTATTTAGCAGATAGTAATTGGAGTGCTATTCTATTTAGCAGATAGTAATTGGAGTGCTATTCTATTAAGCAGATAGTAATTGGAGTGCTATTCTATTTAGCAGATAGTAATTGGAGTGCTATTCTATTTAGCAGATAGTAATTGGAGTGCTATTCTATTTAGCAGATAGTAATTGGAGTGCTATTCTATTCAACAGATAGTAATTGGAGTGCTATTCTATTCAACAGATAGTAATTGGAGTGCTATTCTATTCAACAGATAGTAATTGGAGTACTATTCTATTCAACAGATAGTAATTGGAGTACTATTCTATTCAACAGATAGTAATTGGAGTGCTATTCTATTCAACAGATAGTAATTGGAGTACTATTCTATTCAACAGATAGTAATTGGAGTACTATTCTATTCAACAGATAGTAATTGGAGTACTATTCTATTCAACAGATAGTAATTGGAGTGCTATTCTATTCAACAGATAGTAATTGGAGTACTATTCTATTCAACAGATAATAATTGGAGTGCTATTCTATTCAACAGATAGTAATTGGAGTACTATTCTATTCAACAGATAATAATTGGAGTGCTATTCTATTCAACAGATAGTAATTGGAGTACTATTCTATTCAACAGATAGTAATTGGAGTGCTATTCTATTCAACGGATAGTAATTGGAGTACTATTCTATTCAACAGATAGTAATTGGAGTGCTATTCTATTCAACAGATAGTAATTGGAGTACTATTCTATTCAACAGATAGTAATTGGAGTGCTATTCTATTCAGCAGATAGTAATCGGAGTGCTATTCTATTTAGATAGTAATCGGAGTGCTATTCTATTTAGCAGATAGTAATCGGAGTGCTATTCTATTTAGATAGTAATCGGAGTGCTATTCTATTTAGATAGTAATCGGAGTGCTATTCTATTTAGATAGTAATCGGAGTGCTATTCTATTTAGATAGTAATCGGAGTGCTATTCTATTTAGATAGTAATCGGAGTGCTATTCTATTTAGATAGTAATCGGAGTGCTATTCTATTTAGATAGTAATCGGAGTGCTATTCTATTTAGATAGTAATCGGAGTGCTATTCTATTTAGATAGTAATTGGAGTGCTATTCTATTCAGCAACCAGCACAAAATGGGTGAAGGCCAGTTGCCAATCCACCATCATGGCCATAGACACCAGTGGAGAAAAATACACAGAGGGGGCAGTTACCCTCACACAGAGCTTCGATGTGGCTCCATTTGGGTTGAAATTGTGCTGTGTAATGTTAATAATGATGTGGAGATGCCGGTGATGGACTGGGGTTGATAATTGATAATTGTAAACAATTTTACAACACCAAGTTTATAGTCCAGCAATTTTATTTTAAATTCACAAGCTTTCGGAGGCTTCCTCCTTCCTCAGGTGAACGTTGTTGGAAATGAAATCCTCGAAATGAAATCGCATTTATAAATCACAGAACAATGTTCTGTGATTTATAAATGCGATTTCATTTCGAGGATTTCATTTCCAACAACGTTCACCTGAGGAAGGAGGAAGCCTCCGAAAGCTTGTGAATTTAAAATAAAATTGCTGGACTATAACTTAATGTTAATAACGCAGTCTTTAACAAATTTAAAACAAATGTCTCAGTTAAAATAACAGACAGAGGAATCCTGTACCAGTATGTAGACTGCTGCTAACAGTCGCTCAGTGAGATTTCAACTCATTTAACTTTGACTGCTCAGTTCACACGTGCAGCCTTTTTAGCTGCTTCTGTGGTCACATGTTATAGAGCAATGACCCCCGTGTGACCTCTGCTGAGTTATCTAACCTACCGTAGGGTCAATGGTGGAGTGGATACTTGACCAATATAAGACCATTGAAAGATTGCTTGTTTTATATTATCACTTGAATACTGATGGCGTTGGTTATTTTTATAGTGGATCAGATAAGAGGCTTATCCTTAACCCAGATCTAAAGTGAAAACTTCCAGTACGCGTGATTACCTCATATCTCTCCCACCCCCCCACCCCCTCAAAAAAATGGTATTGCTTCATCCAGATTAAATTAAGATAGTTTGTGTTGATATGTTTTAAGTTTCAAGCATTCTGGAAACATATTTATTTCTAAACTTTTGGCATATTTGGAATTCCAGTCTCTCTCAAACACTGCTTTTAGCTCCTCGTGAACTGCCGCCTGGTTCTTCCCGCTCCTGCTCTGTTTGTGCTTAATGACCAGGCTCACACCTGTGTTTTGCACAAAGTCGTCCCCAACCCAGTCAGAGGTACCTGAAAAGTAGCACAGGAAAAGTCCCAATTAATAACCCCATTCACCAATTCAGTGTACTTAGCCAAGCCTAAAGGCGAACAAGGGTGAGACAGTGAGGTGGGATCTGGGCTTTACTTACGGTGATTTTTGCAGTAATAGAATGTTACAATTTATGACTTAAGCTACTTTTACACTGATCAGAAAGGAAAGGACTTGCATTTATATAGCGCCTTTCACGACCTTAGGACATCCCAAAGCGCTTTACAGCCAATTAAGTACTTTTGCCGTGTAGTCACTATTGTAATTAAGGAAATTCGGCTACTGCCAATTTGCGCACAGCAAGATCCCACCAACAGCAATGTGATAATGACCAGATAATCTGTTTTAGTGGTATTGGCTGAAGGATAAATATTGGCCAGGTCACTGGGTAGAACTCCCCTGCTCTTCTTCGAAATAGTGCCATGGGAGCTTTTACGTCCACCTGAGAAGGCAGGCAGGGTCATGGTTTAATGTCTCACCCGAATGATGGATGATCATAGTGAAATCCTAGTGCATCTCTCAATACATGGATCTTGTACGTCTGGTGGCAACCTCACTGCAAACTTGCTAAAACTGGCCATTGGGAAGACCCACGTAATAACTGGACTGTTCAGTCCAAAACTAGATTAGTGGCAACCCTAATTGTAGGTACCAGGAATCTGAGTTATGAGAAAAGGTTAAGGAAGTTGGAGCTTCTCTCTGGATAAGAGATTTCAAGGTGACACAAAGGTTATGAAAGGGGATTGGCAAGCGAATCAGGAGCAGTGAAGCCTGCCTTTATTAAACTACCTGAAGTGGCATGTGTGAATTAAATTGAACAGATCCTTGCCAAAGTTGTATGTTCACTTATTGCCGCATACCTCAGTATAATGAACTACCTTTAGGCTTGTCTGCTGCACCAAAACCTTTGCCAGGGCTCCTGGCCAAATAGCATATTTTACCAATTCAAAAGACAAAAGTATAGAGTGTGTATTATACATGGAAGCATATTATACTTGATCATTTATGGTGTCATGCATGTGTGCCTGAAGGTCTAACTGCCAAGATGATCAAATACTTTTGTCATTTTTGTTTATTATTAAACAGTATAATTATCAGTACAATGACTTCAACAGATGGGCTCCAAGTGTCATAGATCTTCAGTAACTGATAACCGACTAATGTGCTGCACTCCGAGAATGTAATATACCTGATAAAGTGCAGCCCATGTTTCACAGAAAACTAATCAGCTGAACCCAACGTTATATCAGTAAACTGACTCTACTGCGGAGCAAACCAAAAAATCCTCTGGAGAGGAGCAGCGTGCTATTTGCTTCGAATGCTTTCAACCATCTAAAGACCGCAGTAGCAATGTGGAGGAGACTAAAACATGGGCCACCAATATAAGATAGCCACTAATAAATCCAATAGGGAATTCATGAGAAACTTCTTTACCCATAGAGTGATTAGAATGCGGAACTCGCTACCACATGTGATAGTTGAGGTGAATAGCACTGATGCATTTAAGGGGAAGCTAGATAAACACATGAAGGAGGAAGGAGTAGAAGGATATGCAGATAGGGTTGGATGAAGAGGGTGGGAGGCAGCTCATGCGGAGCCTAAATGCCAGCATAGACCAGTTGGGCCGACTGGCCTGTTTCTGTGCTGTAGATTCTTTGTAATTCTGTCCAAATATCAATAACAGATCAAGATTACATTATTTTTAATGAAATACAATAATACAGTTGAATCCTTATGAAAGCATGGCTTTTAGCTGCGAATTTGGATTGAGAAATCTCTCAACTCCACATCCAAATAGGCAATTTTCACAGAGTTGTAGCACAATCCACTTAATTCTTCCTTCACCAACTCCATCTAAACAAAAACTGATCTGCCGTGATTGAGATTAGGCCAGTGTTTTGCACTAAATATTCGTCAAGGTCTATAAGCCCTGCAGCAAGGGAGATAGAGAAATTATTTGCTCTGGTAGCAGAGTCCAGAACAAGGGGGCATAACCTTAAAATTGGAGCTAGGCCGTTTAGTCAGAAAGCCGGTGATGTCAGAAAGCACTTCTTCACACAAAGGGTAGTGGAAATATGGAACTCTCTCCCCCCCAAAAAGCTGTTGAGGCTGGGGGTCAATTGAAAATGTCAAAACTGAGATTGATAGATTTTTGTTAGGCAAGGGTATTAAGAGTTATAGAACCAAGGCGGGTAGATGGGAGTTAAGATACAGATCAGCCATGATCTAATTGAATGGCAGTGCAGGCTCGAGGGGCTGAATGATCTCCTCCTGTTCCTATGTTTCTACAAGAGGTAAAATGGCTGAATCCCAATACTGGCAACATGCTACAGCGAGTGAGCTGTGAGTTGAGGCCCAGGGTCATCGGGATCAGCAGCTCTCCCCAGAGGAAGAGGAACCCTCGGTTAATATTAGCACCACTGTCTAAAGAACAACAATACTGTTGACCTACGTAACGATATAACTACATCCAAAAGCAAATCAATGTGAAAAGCACTTTGAGACATTTCAGTGGCATGATAAGGTATTGAATAAGTCCAGGTTATTCTTTCTTTGGACTGGATTAAGTATGTTGAAATATGTTGAAAGTCTCTAGGTAAAATTCGTCTCTATTTAATATAGGGAACATTAATGACAGTGGGCCCGGATTCCTTTCATGCCCGAGGCAGACTCCCAGCCTGGACTGGCCAGGAGTGAGGTGTAAGGGGTAGCAGATTGAGGCGGGACCTGAAAACACCAAGTCTCCGCCCAGATGTTTTACCGCTGGCAGCTTCCGATGGGGCCTGGGGTGTCCGGAACTTTCATCTGCCCCTTCATTGTCCGTGGCATAGGAGGAGGTGGAGCTGGAGGGAAGGATTTTCCGCACCACAATTCCATTGGTTCCTGCCTCCTCTCCGGGAAAGAACCTAGCATACAAGTCACTGTAGTGGCTGATGTGGGGCCCAGCGGGGTCTCCAGACCAGGGACATGACCTGAAAGATCCTGAAAATGCAGTAAGGACATGTTTTAATTGGCACTGCTATAAAGTGGGCTTATTATCTGGGAAGCCCGCACTTTCGGAGGTGGGGTGGGGGGGAACCAGCAGCCCCCCACTCCCAGCAGACCCTAAAAGCAGGTACCCAAAAGATGTGCCCATACTGACATGGACTATTGTCGAGGCCATAACTAATGAGCTGACTCCACCCTGACCCTGGTACTCCAGCAAGGGCAGGAGTGGATTTTAGGGCTCACAATCATTTTATGCTTCAAACAGGTTTTTTTATTATTTACACTGGATTAGGAATTTTGTACATTGGAAGCAAATGTGAACAGTTTGGTACGTGTAATTCTGCACAAGGAGAGAGTGGTTAGGGTGATGGAATGCTGTTAATTCTATAGAGTAAGGGTGAGTGGGAATTGGTTCAGTTTGCTAGAATTCTGCAGAATGGAAAGACGTTTTGTATTTGGAAATTTGCCTAATGAGGATGAAAGGGAAATTGTTTGGTTCATTCAGTTGTTGGATCAGAACTATGGTGGGATCAGGAATCTGCCAACCTCATTATAAGTTAACGAATATATTATAGGTTCTGATTCTACTGTGCAATATGCAGAAAGTACTGACAATTATTCTGGCAGATCCTGGTTGAAGCCAAAAGAGCTGTCAGTACATAAAAGTTTAAACACTGAACTCTCTCCATTTTTATAAATGATTTCAGCATCTTTTATAAAATGGTACTTCATCACTTGTAGAAAAACATTAAATTAAGGAAGTGTAAAATTTGAAAAGGGGAATAAAAGTCACTATCAAAATTTTAATCACAACAAATTAAAGTTGGCACAAAAGAACGTTCCAGAATGTTCCTGTATCTAAATGACATTGATGAAATCAGAACAGCAAATGGTTTGGAAAAAAGTCTCTTGATGAAGGTTAAAAATGCAAAAGAGTACTTGAAATATTTATTAAAATCCTGTATTTGATTATGATAGATGGCTCTATACTCTTTCGTGCTGTGATATTTCACCATTCAGTCATTCAAACAATTGAAGTTTCTTGGAAGTGAGAATGCTTTTTGCCACTTTCAATGTAGCTGACTTGAATGAGTAATGTGAAATAGGCAGCCAGTAGCCATCTATCACCTAAATTATTCTCTGGCAGAACAATCTTATAACGGCTTTCAAGAAATATCATTTTTAACATGGCAAAATTGAAATATATAATTAACAGTTTTTGCACTGGCACCAGTCCAACACATTCATAGATTGTGGGGAAGAATCTGAGGCCCTTACATTACGAAGCATGCTGATTGGTTGGTTGCCTTTTATGGAAAATAAAATTTGAGCCAATCAGAAAAGACTGAGCTACCTCAAAAAAAATCCGATTCAAAATATCATCCCTGAAAAAAGTGTCAGAAAGCCTTGAGAGGCCAAGACCAGTTTTCCATTCCTTTTAAATCTGGCCCTCTCATTACTTAAGCATTCCTGGTATGCAAATTTTAGTCCCCACCCGTTCCCAATAACCTTCAGGAGCCCTCCTGACTCCAGCAAGGAACACTCTTCCCCGCACCACTCTCAGCTCAGCATTTTGTTTAGTTTCTTGAATCTTTTCTTTCTGGGGTCAGAGGCAGCAGAAAACACCTCTTTCCGAGACGTCAAGCAATCACACTGGTCAATTGGAACAGGGAGGGCAATGCTTGGAGATCACAGGTCTCTGCTTGATCGCTGCTCCCCTGGTGCCCCAGCATCAGTATAAAAGCACCTAATAATGGTAGTGCATCTCAAGGCATTCACTGCAGTGTCGGATTCACTACTAGAAGCACATAGCAATTCCGAAATGAAAAAACACAAGCCTACACCTCTGGCTGCCGTTGCATTCTGACGAAAGGGAGTATACACCAGGGACTCCTCATGAACAGCAAGGTGAGTGCACCACAACTCATTACAAAATGTGAGAGTACATTGCCACCATCTTCCTGACCACAGTGTGGGTATATACCATCCCCTATCGAATAGCTGCACTACAGCTGGCCTCTATTTTAACACTTGGCTTGGCTCAGTTGGTAGCACGCCTGCCTCTGGATCAGAAGGTTATGGATTCAGATCCCACTGCAGGGCTTGATCACATAATCTAGGCTGATAATTCAGTGCAGTTGTGAGGGAACGCTGCACGGTCGGAGGTGCTGTCTTTCAGACAAGACATTAAATTGAGGCCCTGTCTGTCTGTTCAGATGTGTATAAAAAATCCCATGGTACTATTTGAAGATAGGCAGGCGAGTTCTCCCAGTGACCTGGCCAACATTACCAAAGCAGATTAATTGGTCATTAATCTCATTGCTGTTTGTGGGACTTTGCTGTCTGTACATTGGCTGCCGTGTTTGCCTACATAATTGCACGTAATCAATTGGCTATCAAGCATTTTGGGATGTCCTGAGGGCATGAACGGTGTTAGATAAACACAAGTTCTTTATTTATAAGACCATAAGAGATAGGAGCAGGAGTAGGCCATTCGGCTCCTTGAGCCTGCTCCGCCATATAATGAGATCATGGCTGATCTGACTTTTCCCTTAACTCCACTTTCCCACCTTTTCCCCATATCCTTTGACTCCCTTGCTGATCAAAAATTTGTCTAACTCAGCCTTGAATGTATTCAATGACTCGGCCTCCACAGCTTTTTGGGGTAAAGAATTCCAAAGATTCACGACCCTCTGGGAGAAGAAATTCCTCCTCATTTCTGTCTTAAACGGGCGACCCCTTATTCTGAGACTATGCCCCCTAGTTTTAGATTCCCCCATGAGGGGTAACAACCTCTCAGCATCTACTCCATCGAGTCGCCTCAGAATCTTGTATGTTTCAATAAGATCTCCTCTCATTCTTCTAAATTCCAATGAGTATAGACCCAACCTGTTCAATCTTTCCTCATAAGACAACCCTTCCATACCCGGAATCAACCTAGTGAACTTTCTCTGAACTGCCTCCAATGCAAGTATGTCCTTCCTTAAATAAGGGCAGCAGAACTGTACGCAGTACTCCAGGTGTGGTCTCACCAGCACCCTGTACAGTTGTAGCATGAATTCCCTGCTTTTATACTCCATCCCCCTAGAAATAAAAGCCAACATTTCTTCCTTTTTTAGCAATTTTCAAAAAATAAAAATGACCTAAATGGAAGTAGTGTTCTCAGATACCCCTGGAGCTCGGTGTCAGGTTTCCCGAGTGTAAATTTGAATTTAAAATATTTGAAGAGAAGAAAATTGCAGGACTGTGGGGAAAGAGCAGGGGAGTGGGACTAATTGGATAGCTTTTTCAAAGAGCTGGCACAGGCACGATGGGCCGAAAGGTCTCTTTCTGTGCTGTAAGATTCTATGATTCTACATTTAAATTTCCTTTGTCCCGGTCAATTTTTTTTTATAGTTGTATAAAGTATTTCTCAGCCTGTCTTGTTATAATTGAGCAGTCAATTTGAAACCATCGGAGGCAGGCCAAAGAGAGATTCTGTGGATGGTCAGTAGCAGACTGCCATGCAAAGGATAATATTCAGAAACCTTGGGGGGTAATTTTAACCTAACCCGCCAGGCGGGAAACGCACGCGATTGGGTAGAACGCCAGTTTTACACCCCGCTGACATCAAACCCTGGTACTCCTGCTGCATTTAGTGGGGCGACTTAACTTGTGGCGTTTAGTGGGGCGACTTAACTTGTGGCAGTGAAAGGCCCACTTTTCCACAGGCCCTTTGGACCTGCCATTAGATTCACTAGCTCTGCTTCTGACCAGAATTTGATGGAGAATGGCACTGGGTGGCAGTGTAAATGGGCGTGATCAGTGCTGGCGGACCGGTACAGGGCCCCTCTTCCGAACCAGCACAGCACCGTAAAAACGCCGATGGTCCACTTCCAATAAATGTATTAATTCCCATTTAGATTTGGTTTTTGCCTGTGGCCAGGACTTTTGTTTCCCTAATCTTTCATTATGCAAAGCTTAGCACGATAATGGGTGCATTCAGCATTGTGCCCTCAAAGCTAACCAACCTATCAAACGGCTTACCATTTTTATCGAAGGAATGGCCCCATTTGGAACAGGCTCGAAGGGCTGAATGGCCTCCTCCTGTTCTTATGTTGTTCCTATTTAGCCACAGGTGCTTTCTAGAAATTCTTTGTGGTTCCACTGTGCTCCTCCTGGCCCATTAAAAATCTGCCTACCCCCATGTTATTTTACAGATACCTTTAAAACTACCCCCAAGTTATCAAGTATCGAAGTTTTCCCTCTGCAACAGAAGGAACAAGCTGAAAGAATGTTCATCGACTGCTAGGCAAGAGAGTGATTGAACCATAAGTCCTTAGGCAATGTCCATTGTCTTGGTTATGCTTGAATGATGTTATAATAAAGAATCATCCATTTCAAATGAACGGTTCTCTGGATGCATTTGTTGGCTCCTGTTTAAGTTTTCAATGCCAGATCTACCCAGTCGATGCTGACAAATTGGAGCTGCTGAGGTGGATCAATCAAAAAGTACTTTAACTACTGGAATTAATCCTTATTAGCTCACAGTTGTGTCAGTTGAATGGTTTAATGGGTGAACAATATTTGAAATCCTTGAATGAGACATTGAAAGGTGTTCCTCAGTAAACAGGGCTTGTTTTACTCTGATTGCATCATTGTTTATGCCAGTAAGTTTTGCTGTGTAATTACAAGGGTTCCATGAGTCATCTGGCAGGTTGCATCAAGCAATTGATGCTCTATTTACATTGCAGAACCACTTCCAGTTGGACATCAAACAAGGCACCGTATCAATTTTCTACCACTGGAAGGCAGCGTGACAGTTTGCTCTAATCCATCACTTTTATTCATACCTCTTTGAATATTTGAGTAGAACACATGATCCACCCCAAGGTATGTTAAAAATGCAAGACAGATCACTGGATTGGTAATTTTAGGAACCTATGATTTTGACATCCAGAATGATAACGTAGTTAAGATAAAAATTATGTCGGGCAAGTTTTCATCTTCACCATCTGGGAGATGCCAGAGGACTGGAGAATTGCAAATGTTATGCCCTTGTTCAAAAAAGGGTTTAAGGATAAACCCAGCAACTACAGACCAGTCAGTTTAACCTCAGTGGTGGGGAAGCTTTTAGAAACAATAATCCGGGACAAAATTAACAGTCACTTGGACAAGTGGGGATTAATTAAGGAAAGCCAGCACGGATTTGTTAAAGGCAAATCGTGTTTAACTAACATGATTGAGTTTTTTGGTGAGGTAACAGGGAGGGATGATGAGGGCAATGCAGTTGATGTGGTGTAGATAGACTTCCAAAAGGCATTTGATAAAGTGTTGCATAATAGGCTTGTCAGCAAAGTTGAAGCCCTTGGAATAAAAGGGGCAGTGGCAGCATGGATATGAAATTGGCTAAGTGACAGGAAACAGAGAGTAGTGGTGAACGGTTGTTTTTCGGACAGGAGGAAGGTATAGAGTGGTTGTCCTCGGGTCGGTACTAGGACCACTGCTTTTTTTGATACATATTAATAACTTGGACTTTGGTGTTCAGGGCACAATTTCAAAATTTGCAGATGACACAAAACTTGGAAGTGTAGTAAACAGTGAGGAGGATAGTAATAAACTTCAAGAGGACATAGACAGTCTGGTGGAATGGGCGGACATGTGGCAGATGAAATTTAATGCAAAGAAGTGCAAAGTGATACATTTTGGTAGGAAGAACGAGGAGAGGCAATATAAGCTAAAGGGTACAATTCTAAATGGGGTGCAGGAACAGGGAGACCTGGGGGTACATGTGCACAGATCGTTGAAAGTGGCAGCGCAGGTTGAGAAAGCAGTTTAAAAAAAAGCATACGGGATCCTGGGCTTTATAAATAGAGGCATAGAGTACAAAAAGCAAGGAGGTTATGGTGAATCTTTATAAAACACTGGTTCGGCCACATCTGGAGTATTGTGTCCAATTCTGGGCACCGCACTTTAGGAAGGATGTGAAGACCTTAGAGAAGGTGCAGAAAAGATTTACTAGAATGGTTCCAGAGATGAGTTACGTGGATAGACTGGAGAAGCTGGGGTTGTTCTCCTTACAGCAGAGAAAGTTGAGAGGAGATTTGATTCGAGGTGTTCAAAATCATGAGGGGTCCAGACAGGGTAGATAGAGAGAAACTGTTCCCATTGGCGGAGGGGGTCAAGAACCAGAGGGCATGGATTTAAGGTGATTGGCAAAAGAACCAAAGGTGACATGAGGAAAATCTTTTTTACACAGCGAGTAGTTAGGGTCTGGAATGCACTGCCTGAGAGGATGGTGGAGGCAGATTCAATCATGGCCTTCAAAAGGGAACTGGATAAATACTTGAAGGGAAAAAATTTGCAGGGATACGGGGAAAGGGCACGGGAGTGGGACTAGCTGCATTGTTCTTGCAGAGAGCCGGCACGGGCTTGACGGGCCGAATGTGGGCGGAATCTCCCCTTCTGTGCTGTAACCATTCTATGATTCTGTAGGTAGAATTGGGTGCTGTTAAATCAGGGCTCCCTTCTCTTGATGGCAGCCTCGCAGATTAAGTTTTTTCCATGGGTCTACGAGTCTACCGCTGGAATAAGAAAGCCGGATTCAGCAGCATAAATGCCACCAGCTGGCTCACAGTTGCCAGTCTCCTGGAGTCTGAATGAAACGGGTGCCTGTATAAAATCAGTCTACAATGGCTCCCACCTATTTCTAATATAGAGTTTGCAAACATCTTGTTAATGCTAAACCTGGACAATTCACCAGTAAGGCCGCAATTAGAATATTAGGGGCGATTTTCCTGAGTCTACATCCTGGTGCACTGGAAGCTTGGAAAATTGGGCAGGTTGGAGCGCACGTCTATAAAGAAGATCACCGGATTTTCCTCCATTAATTTAAAAAGGAAGGAATAATTGTGCAGATTCCTTTACTGGTGTGCCCTCTATCCCATCCAATTTTTCCATATTCACCACACCCAGCCTATCCAGTGTGACTGGGTGGGGACCCAGGAAAATTTCCCCTTATGCATCCAGTTTTGGGTATCTTACTTTATGGATAGGGCACAGCAGAGATTCACGTAGATGATCTCGGCAGTGAGAGGCTTTAATTATGAGCAGAGACTAGAGAAACGGGGGCTCTTTTCATTGGAACAGAGAAGGTTAAGAGGAGTCTCTGTAAAGGTGTTCAAAAATAATGAGGGGTTTTGACGAGTAAATTGGGAAAACTATCCTGTGGCCAGTGAGTCAGTAACTAGAGGGCATACGTTTAAGATCATCACCAAAAGACAAAGGGAAAGGTTAGGAGAATTGTTTTAGGCGGAGGGTTGTTAGAACATGGAATACCCTACCAAAAATAGTGGTGGAAGCAAAATCTAGAATAGCTTTTAAAAGGGAAATAAAGTGGATAAATATGTGAAAAAGAAAAATGTAAAAGGTTATGGGAAAAGGTCATGGGATCGGGAGTAAGTGGATAGCTCTTTCAGAGAGCTGACACAGGTGCAATGGGCCGAATGGCCACTTCTGCGCTGTACAATTCTATGATTTCTCACAATGAACTTTCAGTTCCTTCGCTTGGTAATCACGTACAGGCTGTGCTGCACCAAGAAAGAAAGTGGCAAAGGGAGCTGGAAAAGTTGGTAGGGAAATGGGAATCCTTAAGAATGGTTGGCAGCACCTTTTACCCTTAGCAACTCCTGTGTTTTACAAAGCTTACACCCACCCAGTGATTGAATGTTGTCGACCTGTTTGGCAGCACATCTCTTACTCTTGGATTACAGCCCAATCCCATCCCGATTTTCCTTAATGAGAACAGACGGTTAGTGCCAGGTTCCACCCTCTGCAGTTTGACAGAACTGTCAGTCCAGTACAAGAATAAGACTGGAGTCGTACAAGTGTTCTCAGTGCTTCAGACAAGCCCCCTTGTCTGTACCAGAAACAGAAGAGCTGCCAAAACAGCATCTCAATGTTCCACATCGAACCAGAAAGTCTACACAGAACGCTGACTACAAACTTTCATGCACAGCTTCTCTTTTCTGTAGACATCTCTCTCCTAGTCAGTGTTGTCTCTCGAACTCTGTCTCTTACGTACAGACATTTAAATGCATTCCTTATTGATCCAGAGTTGCTAAATCTGATTAACACTGATTGGATGATTAATGTTGAACCTTGCTGAAATATTATTAATGGACTCACTGCGCTTTTTAGTAACACGCAATACCCTATTCCACTCAGACAGGCTGGAGCATGATCAAGCTATTTATGAGATTTAAATAGTAAAGGCCGTAATGAGAGAGTGCAGCTGGAGACAACTATAGCAAGGCTAAATATGTTACCGTTTGACCCTGGGGGAACCACAAAAATTGTATTAGTCACAAGGGTGGGTTATTTGAGCTAGGGGGAGGTAATGTCAGTGGTTTTGAAAGGGAGTCAGTCACCTGCTTTATATATTTGTGGTCTGCAAATTGTCTGATATTATAGATGCTAGCCTGGAAGAAGGCAGAGGGGGGAACTGGCCTTCACTGCTACTGACAGTCCCACACCTATGGTGGAGGTTGTCTGCAGATCTCCTTACAGTACATGATGCATCTCTAAACATGAGCCCATGGAGGCAGCTCTCCTCTGTCGTTGCCCGATAACTTTGCTTGGTTGTGTAGATACAGTTTCTTTCCATGCCCCATTCTTGCTTTTGAAGCCCAATCTGTCCTATCTGCAGACCCACAGTAAATATATAATTGGTCACTTACTGATGTATGCTGCTTTGTCTGTCACCATGTATTTGTTGCGATTAACATTGGAAAACATGACCTCTTTCCCTTCAGAAGCAGGAATTACAAAATATTTCTGTAAGAGATAAGCATAGAACGAAACCTTGAAAGGACAATCAACACAACTTTGAACATAAAATTGCTTCAATTAAGAAAGAAAGTTAAGATACTCAGTCTGCCGGAATACCAGTAAGGCACCGTCACCAACAAAATGCCCCGTTTATCAGGTCTCCTTGAAAAGTTCCATAATAACATTATAAAAAATGCTGCATTACAGTAGGTGACACTGAAGGCCAACGAAGAATTCACAAATGTTTATTATTCACTTTACTGAACTATCGCTTGGCTGTGCAGTTGATTCCCACAGAATAAATTAGGCTATTTAAATGTTGTTGTACAATGCCCAAGTATATAGAAAAATGATTCCACTTTTTCTGTCATAAGAAAAGTCATGGTCAAGAAAAAGCCATTTGATCCTTCAAAACTTCATCTCTCTCCTACCCGAACTTCATCACTATTCAAATCTGTCTCTAATGCTCTGATGTTTTTTTCCCTCTACTACTTGCCTGGTAGACCATTCCTGTGGCTGGAGCTTCCGTGGGGATTCTCCCGATCTCCCACCATATCTTCACTGGAGATCGGCAGAACCCCTGGAGAAACGGTGTAAATGGCAACAAATGGCCGTGTTCATGGTTCCACTGAAGTTACAGCAGGAGGTCGGGAGAACCCCGTAGAAATTCTCCTCCTGCCATTCATCCCACTCAAAATGAAGACAATTTTCCCGATATCTGTTTTGAATTTATTTCTCACTCATTTCAATTTTCAGTTTTTTGGGCACAAAACGGCCGCCTAAGTATTCAATATGGCGGGCGGGGAGCCCGCGGGCATTATATGCTGGAAATGTGTTGCCCGCCATATTGGTGAAGGCAGAAAAAGAGCCATCCAGGGCTTGTGCCTAAAACAGGCATTAGTCCCTTTGCATATGGAAATAGGTGGGGAGGGGGTGCTAACACCTGTTTGAGGCTTCCTGAGAAAAATTGAGCTGCCCTGATTGCAGCCAGTGGCTGTTTATCTAGCCATAATTAACAGCTGATTCCCAGGAAGTAAAAGTCAGCGGATACTGTAATTAAATCTACACAATGTAATTAGCAAGGTCCCAGGTTCAATCCCCAGTCTGTGCCGACTGACTTAGCTGATTTTTGAGAGACAGAGAGACAGATAGAGAGGGAGAGAGAGAGAGAAACAGAGAGAGAGGGAGAGAGAAGGGGAAGTACTTTTGAAGTGTAGTCACTGTTGTAAGGAATCTTCCTTACATTACACTGTTGTAATGTAAGGAAGCGAAGTAGCCAATTTGCACACAGCAAGATCCCACAAACAGCAATGAGATATTGACCAGATAATGTTTTTTTTAAAAGTGATGTTGGTTGAGGGATATATATTGGCCAGGACTCCCCTGCTTTTCTTCGAATAGTTCCACAGGATCTTGTACATCCACCTGAGAGGGCAGACAGGGCCTCGGTTTAATGTTTCATATGAAAGGCAATACCTCCGACAGTGCAGCACTCCCTCAGTACTGCACTGCAGTGTCAGTCTAGATCACATGCTCAAGTCTTTGGAGTGGGACTTGAAACTGCAACCTTCCGACCCAAAGACAAGAACATTACCAGTGAGCCATGGCTGACACTTATGAGACTTTTTAATGAGAGTTTATGAGATCATCCGAATCCCTCAATTGCAGCCCTGCAATCACTGCACAATATTCCATTTTTCTCTATATAATAAATACCATTAAGAAAATTACATGCGAGCAATTTAGTCAAGGAGTACATGATGTCATCAATTATGAGAGTGGTTTATAGTCATCAGTTAGTCCCTCAATTGAATTAGTGCCCTACATTTACTGACAGGTGCCTGTACTACTGAACATGCAGCAGTAAGCTCAGTTTAGTGGTTTACTGTCCTGGCAAAATGCCATTTTTAAACTCTCAGTTTGAGGTTTCCAATTTATTTTAATAGAGTTCTGAATAGCCCACTACATGTATTTAACTTTCTCAAAGTAGCCAATTGACAATTATTGAAAACAAAAACACACTGAATTTAAAAAGCAATCTTTTATTCTAAATTTTGGAGACTATAAGTTTTTTGAATTTACCGACTGGGTCTATGGAGAGCAGCGCGCTCCTGTATTAATATCGCAGTTCGGTCACCGGTCTCGCTTTGAATTGAGGCGAAATGTGTTCCGGGGTTTACGCACATGAAGTGGAGCCATGACCGATCGGACACTGCAAACACACGACATAATTACGTCATGACGTTGCCAACAGATGATAACATGAAATGCAAAACGCCCCAGGCTTTTTTAAGCACTTCACGTCATGACATCATGGGAGGGTTTACTTTCATGATGGGGCCATGTTGGGAAACTTTTAATGTAAATTCACCTCACTTCCAAAATTAGTTTAGTTGTAGGATGGGTATTAAATATTAAATCAGGTACGTGCAGTGTTAGTGTGTACAGCTCCAATTCAAATAGTAAACCCAGAATCTCTTAATGGTGGTGGGAGCAAGTGCAAGGTGACATTTATTTTTCTAGCTACAAAAACTAATCTGAGAAAACATTATTTCAGTGAGCGAGTGATCAATCTATGGAACAGGCTCCCTGGGAAGATGGTGGAAGCAGATGGTGTGGATTCATTCAAATGCAAATTAGATAGATTTCTTTCAGAAAGTAATCTCTTGGGATACAGTACATGAGTAATTTGAGACATGGCAAATTGTAAGTGTAGCATGCTTGGGAGGAACAGGTGACTTTGGACCTATAGTTCCCAAAGCTCTCCACCACTGGGGTTTCCCTTGTCATATCTGGCTCTGTTGTAGACTAATTGATAGAGATTGATTGGCATGATTAGTCAACAACTCCATTATCACTCTATCATACTATTACCAGCATGGTAGAAGGTGAACTAGATGGATCTTGGTCTTTTTCCGTCTAGCAATTCCTATGTACATCTCTGCATGTAACTTCCATGACTGTATAACAGCTCACAATGCTTGGGGGGTGGGGGGGGGGAGTGGGTGTACCTCTTTCCACTATCAAACTCAGTTTGCATTAGGTCTTCTACACATTCCCTTACCCTCCTTCCCATTCCTTTAGTGGAGAATTCCCACTATACCTGGTCCCTTGGTTGGCAGATCCCTCACCACCATCTGTTTGTTGGTAATCCTTTCCACTCAATGCCTCCTGTCTTTTAAGTCCATCTAGTGTAATGGGTACCTGGCCCTGCAGCCACATTACATGCCACACCATTAAGAGATGGGATCTCCTGATCTATGTAGGTCTCAATTA
The DNA here is from genome assembly GCF_035084215.1 of Heptranchias perlo. Taxonomy (NCBI): domain Eukaryota; kingdom Metazoa; phylum Chordata; class Chondrichthyes; order Hexanchiformes; family Hexanchidae; genus Heptranchias; species Heptranchias perlo. The sequence goes on along the minus strand of NC_090332.1, from coordinate 11,528,426 downwards.
GTTAGTTATTCTTCCCCACTCCCCGTTTTACACTATGCACGAGTTTCTTTTCCATTGACTTTAAGGAAAATTGGGCGAAGTGCAAAGCAGGCTGCCGATTCGCTATCACCCGGCAATAAAAATTAAAATGACCCCCCATTGGGTTAGATTTTCGTCTGTACCACCTGGGCGTAAAACCTTGCCTGGGTGGTTCGCAGAATGGGAAATCAAGCTGGGCGGATTACACACTCATAACAAATCCTGCCCGATTATCCCTTTGTTTAAATTACAGCAGTGAATACACTTCAAAAGTATTTAATTGGCTGTTAAGTGTTTTGGGATGTCCTTAGGTTGTGAAAGGCGCTATATAAATGCAAGTTCTTTCTGTCTTTAATGGAAGGAAAATCTGGCGGCTGTGTTACTTGTGTGCAATTCTTTCTACCCAATTTTCCTACCTGTGCTCCACCCAGGAAATAATTCACACCCAGGCGGAACAGACAAAAATCTATCTCATTACTTCTTCCACGAGTAGAAAATCAAAACTACATTTCCACATAATATAGCAGATGGAAATAAATTAATTTTAATATGTTCAGTCAATTAATCACAGTAACATTTCATTATATGTCTCCTACAGAATCAATCACTCATCAACAAACAGTGGCACTTCAGTTGCTTCCTAAATTAAAACTTGAAATAAATTCTGAATACGCTGTAGGGGGTTCTCACCACTATAAGAGATTTCCCCCCTCCCCCACCAAGAGATGCTTGGTTGTCAGAAGTATTGGGGAATGAGGTCTGACATACGTTCGCTTAATGTGCAAACTACAACATGGTCCATTGAACTGCAGCTCCGATCACTATATGTAAGTACTGGCCAGACAGGCTTAAACAAGATACAATCTCCTCCCTTGTTGCCATCCTATGTGCATGCACAACATGAAGCTTTCGCACAGTAGAGAATTGTACGTTAAGAGGGTGTTTTCTGTGTCATTCTGTACTGTAGGGAAGTTGGTCCTCCACTAGCATGCGATGATGATACTGAGGAGGCAGGGAGGGAGACTGTGATCCCACTCGCAAAGTGCCCCTAGGATATGCAAGGGTTCGTAAGCTTGGCTCCATGTCTTTAGCAAATGCCCATTGGACTCTGCTACCACAGAGATGTGCCTTCACCACATGATGATCAAAATGTTCTCATTCGACAGGAGAACATCAGGACTGGGTGTTTTTCACATTTCAAATGCTTATAGTATGAACCCATCGTTACATTTTACTAAAATCCTGACAATAAATCTGTGTGTGTAGACATTTAATATGCCAAGAAATGTAGTTCCTCCTTCCCACACCCCAATCAAAATTAAGTTGCTGTTATATAATAACATCACCTGTCTCTGCTCCTTCTTCAACCCATATGCTGCTGAAAACCCTCATCCATGCCTTTGTCACCTCCAGACTTGACTATTCCAATGCTCTCCTGCCTAGCCTCCCATCCCCCACCCTCAATCAACTTCAGCTCATCCAAAACTCTGCTACCTATATCTTAATTGGCACCAAATCCCATTCACCCATCACCCTTGTGCTCCCTGACCTACATTGGCTCCCAGTCTCCCAACGCCTCAAATTTAAAATTGTCATCGTGTTCAAATCCCTGCATGGCCTCACCCCTCCCTATCTCTGTAACCTTCTCCAGCCTTACAACCCTCCGAGATGTCTGCGGCTTCTTGTGCATCCTGATGTCCTTTCGCTCCACCATTGGTGGCCGTGCCTTCAGCGGCCTAGGCCCTAAGCTCTGGAATTCCCTCCCTAAACCTCTCTGCTTCTCTACCCCTCTCTCTTCCTTTAAGTCGCTCCTTAAAACCTACCTCTTTGACCAAGCTTTTGGTCACCTGTCCTAATATCTCTTTGTGGCTCGGTGTCAAATTTTGTTTGATAATGCTCCTGTGAAGCGCCTTAGGACGTTTTTACTACGTTAAAGGTGCTATATAAGTGCAAGTTGTTGTTGTTATTCTTATGGCACAAAACAGTCCTTAATTTGACATTAATTGAAACAAGACTGGCAATCTCTCTCAGTCTGGACTGTGGTAGGAAGTGGAAAAACTCTCACTGGTCCAGTAGGAGGTGCTCTTCCAACATTGGGATTGGGGCATAATGTTGGGGTAAAATAAAAGGGAACTTTGCCCTTTAGCTGCCCTGTCATGGCTGACCTAGAGAGTGCTTGATATTGGCCCTGACGGGCAAACTTGACCAAAGCGGATCTATTCCTTCACATGGAATGTTTTATGAGCCACAAAAACCATCCTACATTTTTTGTTCAGATAAGTTTTTTTTCAGAGCATGGTCGATCCTGTGACTGACAATCCCCACATGAACTGGCACCGTCAACTGCACTCACCACGTCAAAGTTGCAGTTGATGGGCTCACTGCAGAACGTTTTGAGAGACCACAGAAAGTTGAGCATTGGCGCGTAGGTGTCCTTCCAGCAGCTGACTAACAGACGCACCTTCACGTTCCGTAGAAAGAGAGCTTCCCGCAGCCCATCATCTATCAGAGGCCAGTACCTGCAACATAACACAATTATTGCTTTCCCCGAGTGGAACGGTTATTCCGTCCATTAACTCTGGAGGTCTCGGTTCTTAGCCTCAGCCGACATCATTACACGTCTCGCTTCTCGGGAAAGAGATAGAAGGGAGCAAGGTGAAGGTATGTGGCCAACATGTAAGGGATTGGGTTTAATGGGATTGCAAACTGCAACCAGCTCTGCTACTGAAATTGGAACATCAATTCTACTACAAATTTCCTAATGGTAACGGAGATGACAATATTTATTTTATCCATCTGAAATAGAATTATTCCTTATCTACTTAACAAGTCTCCGTTGCGCATCAGGATTCCATCAGTGCTCAAGGAAACCTCCTCATTAACAAAGGTCTTTCAACTATATTTACATTTACGATATTCACGTTCCAAGAGGCAATTAATGGGTTAGATATGTTTGGAGGACATGGCATTTAATTATAAAGAGGATTTTAGGGATTAGAGAACACGAGGATGATTATTCATATTGTTAGTGGATCTGCTCAGAATTACAGAGGCAGAATGAGCAGCTGAAAAGAAAGAACTTGCATTTATATAGCGCCTTTCATGACCACAGGACGCCCTAAAGCACTTTACAGCTAATGAAGTACTTTTTGAAGTGTGGTCGTTGTTATAATGTCAGTGCTGCTGCCAGTACCACTTTGACCACGGCCAAGAATGCTGATCAAGCCGATGGCTGGCTTTTGAAAGCCAGTCTGCAAGACTAACCAAGCAGAATGGCAATGTGCTACTCCATGAGTATGTTCATTTGTTGCTATATTTTTAATAGCCTAGAATTTTCTGTGTGTGATATTAGTGGATGAACATCTAACATGTTCATATGACATTATGTTGTCAACTATTTTAATACAGACAGTGACCCATTTATTTTAACTGATACCCCTGTTAAAATAGCAAACAAAGTAATTTTATATGAACATGTTAACATCATTATGTTAATGTCTCGCACAGTAATTCTCCACTTTTCATCTTTGCTGAGCAGTAAATTGTGATTTTCTTGACCTCTGTGTTAAAGCACTCCATTGTTATAGAGTACCGTCACTTACTGCCTCCATGTCTTTCGAAAGGGACGTTAAATCGAGGCCCCATCTGCCCTCTCAGGTGGATGTAAAAGATCCCATGGCACTATTTCAAAGAAGAGCAGGGGAGATCTCCCGGATGTCCTGGTTAATATTTATCCCTCAGCCAACATCACTGAAACAGATTTTCTGGTCATTATCGCATTGCTGTTTGTGGGACCTTGCTGTGTGCAAATTGGCTGCTGCGTTTCCTACAACAGTGACCACATTTCAATAGTACTTAATTGGCTGTAAAGCACTTTGGGATGCACTGAGGTTGTGAAAGTCACTATATAGATGCAAATTCGTTCTTTCTTTACATAACAAACTGGCTAACATTTTATTTGTCTGATTATACTGACACCTTCACTATCCAGCATCGACTGCTTCAGTTGTTTCATCTCTTGCACTCTTCTTGCCCCCAAAGTGTTGTCCTGTCTTTGGGCCCTAATCCTTCACCCAATTCTCTGAATGATAAAACATCCACAACACACTGGAAGGATGCCAGATGTCTATTTATTCTTTGTCACAGCCTCAGTTCCAGCCCCGAGAGTGCCCACCACATAACAGTGCAATCGACATTGTGCACAACCTTGTTACAAACTCGCCCCTTTCCATATTTTGCTTGATGTGGGGTTCAGATTCCAGTATCAGCTTTCATTTGTTTTTCTTTCTGGGGTGGAGGGGGGTGCGGTGGAGAAGAGGGGACAGAAGGGTTAAATTGTGTTAGACTTTTACCCTTTGTACTGAAACTGTCAGTGCATTGATGAGGGCTGACATTCAGACTGATTGGCTCCACTGCCCAGAAAATGAAATGAAAGTAAATCAAGTAATTGCCTGGATTATCTGAACCTTCACTCCAACTGCTTGTGAGGGCTGAAAGGTCACTTGCTTTTATAGCCAATTTATCAAGATGAATAGGCACATCAGGCTGTGTGTGCTCCCCCTGCCCGGGATTTAAGAATAAATGACCAATAGCTAAGATAAAACAGAATAAAATGTTTAAAAAAATATACCAATAAAGAGCTCTAGAGATGGAGAATCTAAACAGAATGTCATATATGTATTATATATACACCTTTAAAGGTTTAGTCGAAGGGCTGCAACATATTGCATCTATTAGCCAATGCCAATAATAATTTCTAAAGCCGCTATCATAATCGGTAAGGAAGAAGAAAGAAAGCACTTGTACTTATATATAGTGCCTTTCACGATCTCAGGACATCCAGCCAATGAAGTACTTTTGAAATGTAGTCACTGTAGGAATGTAGGAAACACAGCAGCCAATTTGGGCACAGCAAGGTCCCACAAACAGCAATGTGATAATGTTTTAGTGATGTTGGTTGAGTGATAAATATTGGCCAGGACACCGGGGAGAACTCCCCTGCCCTTCTTCGAAATAGCGCCATGGGATCTTTCACATCCGAAAGACAGTGCAGCACACCCTCAGTACTGCATTGGAGTGTCGGCCTAGATTTTGTGTTCAAGACCCTGGAGTAGAGCTTAAACCCACAACCTTCTGACTCAGAGACAAGGCAGGGGTATTAAGGGATATAGGATCAAGGCGGGTAAATGAAGTAGAGATACAGATCAGCTGTGACCTAATTGAATGGCAGAATAAGCTTGAGGGGCTGAATGTTCCTATGAGAGCGCTACCCACTGAGCCACAGGACGGAGAGGCCCCCCCCCCATTAAGTCCACAAATTTCCATCGTGGGGCCAGGAGGAGTAGGAGTGCTCCTCTGGGCCCAACAAGGAAAGTCAAGGCTTCCCCGGCCCCGGACTTTTTTTTTCTTTATTCGTTCACGGGATGTGGGCACCGCTGGCGAGGCCGGCATTTATTGCCCATCCCTAATTGCCCTCGAGACCCTATCAAAACCCCCTCCTAGGCATTTACCTGGAAGTCGGTGGGTGACCCAATTTTTCCCCGTCGGCAGCTGCTCTGCACCCTCTTCCCAACCGGAACAGGCAGGAAGTGATGCAGCAGCATTTAAATAAGGGCCGGCGATTAACATCACCGCGGCCTCCTGCTGCCTCTGGTGGGCGGGAAGTTAACTCGCTGGAGAGGTTTCCAGCCAGAAACCCACTCAGTGTTAAAATCCAGCCCTAGGTTTTTCTTGAAAATGGTTTATTAACAATGCAAGAGGCAATTAGAGTCGCGTAAAAAAATACAGCTTAATTAACATATAAATCAATACAGTACAGCATTCTCCTCATTTAACAGTGACAAGAATATTGTAGATCTAATATGATTAAACTTTCAAATATATAAAACAAATATGTCCCTGAATGCTCTAGATTGGTCTAGGGATATCACAAAGACACAAGCTAACTCTGGAGGAGGAAGGCCATTCAGCTCATCTTCATTTATGTAGCCAGAAGATCGTAAAGCCTTCCCATGGTAGCATTGCTTCCAGGGTTTTGCTTCCACTACTCTATCTGGAAGTTTATTCCACACATTCATTGTGTGAAGAAGAACTTCTTGCTTTCAGTCCTAAAGTTACCTTTTACTGGTTTAAACCTGCTTGTTCCACTCCCACAGTGTAATTTAAGGTAATATTTCAGGTTTGCATTTTCCATTCCCTTGATGTTCAGGATTGTATCTATGTAACAGGACGCCGATCATCATAAATGCATGAGGCTCCCGCTTGAGTCAGGTAGGTGCCTCATCCGCCCGTTTCAAGATAGTCGTGGGCCAGTAAAATGGTGGTAAGTGGACTGCTTCACTTTTAACTTCCGTTAACTCCCGGTTTCTGCCGGACAGAGGGAGTTTAAATCCTCCCTGCTAACTGTGCATTTTCCTTTTCTCGCTTAAGCTTGATGTTCCCTCAGCTTGTGTCAATACTGAACATCTCGCTGGGATCCAGTTCATAGAATCTTATACCACAGAAGGAGGCCATTTGGCCCAGCGTGCCTGTGCCAGCTCTTTGAAAGAGCTATCCAATTTGTCCCACTCCCCTGCAATTTTCCCATTGCCCTGTAAACTTTTCCCTTTAGGCAGTTTAAGATCTTCAGTAGTTCAATAAGATCACATCTAAGCCACCTTTCTTTCCCCCCCCACCCCGTGTAAATATTTGTGTAATTTTTCCTCATCCCTCAGTTACCCAAACCCACTTATCCAAGCAATTGCCATTCTTTTGCTCCCTTCAGGCTGAGGTGTCACTACCAGTGAGTGGGACGATGACTACAGCTGTCCACAATACTCAAGTGGGGCGGGCTGGACCAGTGCTTTGTACAAACTAATTATGACTTCCTGGGACGTGGGATGATTAACTTTTTACCATGCGTATTTGTCACCGTTAAATCTATACCAAACCTTTATAGAGGGATTTATAGAAGAAATAAAATTTGAAAATTGGCAGCCTTTATTGACAGGGGCTTTTCTTCAGACCTCAACTGGCTCCCAATGGGTACACACTGGTATTGATTGACAAGTGGAACAAATTCATCCTGTCCAAGTTCCCTATTGATCGTGCTTATATTTTTGATCTTCGTGAATTGATTTAATTTACATATGCAATTATAAAGTATCGCTAAGGGAAAAGGAATCATACTATGTGAGCTACACAGAGATACATTTCAGTAGGAAGAACGAGGAGAGGCAATATAAACTAAAGGGCACAATTCTTAAAGGGGTACAGGAACAGAGAGATCTGGGGGTATATGGGCACAAATCGTTGAAGGTCGCAGGGCAGGTTGAGAAAACGGTTAAAAAAGCAGACGGGATCCTGGGCTTTATAAATAGAGGCATAGAGTGCAAAAGCAAGGAAGTTATGATGAACCTTTATAAAACACTGGTTCGACCACAACTGGAGTATTGTGTCCAGTTCTGGGCACCGCACTTCAGGAAAAATATGAAGGCCTTAGAAAGGGTGCAGAAAACATTTACTAGAATGATTCCAGGGATGAGGGATTTTAGTTGCATGGATAGACTGGAGAAGCTGGGGTTGTTCTCCTTGGGACAGAGAAGAATGAGAGGAGATTTGATAGAGGTATTTAAAATCATGAAGGGTCTAGACAGAGTAGATAGAGAGAAACTGTTCCCATTGGCGGAAGGGTCAAGAACCAGAGGACGTAGATTTAAGGTGATTGGCAAAAAAACCAAAGGTGACATGAGGAAAAACTTTTTTACACAGCGAGTGGTTATGATCTGGAATGCGCTGCCCGAGGGGATGGTGGAGGCAGATTCAAACGTGGCCTTCAAAAGGGAACTGGATAAGTACTTTAAAGGAAGAAATTTGCAGGGCTACGGGACTAGCTGGATTGCTTTTGCATAGAGCTGGCATGGACTCGATGCGCCGAATGGCCTCCTTCCGTGTTGTAGCCTCTCTATGATTTTAAGATTTACTTTTTTGAGTGAAGAGGGAATGTGTGTTTTCTAATTAATCAAATTTGTCTGCATAGGTAAAATAAGTTTAACAAGGACACAAGAATAGAATGTAAATAGGCCATTTGGTCCATCAAACCTGTTCTACAATCATTTGTTATGCTGTAGCTAATAACATCAATGTTTTGGTAGAAGGAGGCATCATTGTTCTTAGGTTACTCATAAAAAATGTAACAAGATTTACAGCAATGTTGATCAATTTCCCATCCCTATACTTTCTGGTGAAATACAGGCAAATTAAAAGCGATAATCAAACTCTGTTATCAATGAGAATCAAACCATACAGGAAAACAATTTAGAAAATACTCCATACAATAACAATTGCTTTCTAATATAAGAGAAGAATGTCAGTTTTCCAGGACAGCTGGCTGATTACAACACAATGACCTGTGACCCTGTACCTACGGTTAATACATTATCATTGGCACAGCTAAGTGGCTACTAGGTCTCGGCATTCGCTCAGTGTGAAATATAAAAACAGACTTTGAAAATAACTAATATGGTACGTTAGAGATGTGGACTGATCAAAGATTCCAACCATATCAAAATTATCTCCAAAACTGGATATTATCTCTGCAAGTAGTGTTCTAACTAACGTAGTTCTTTATCATTGAGGAATCAGGCTTTTAAGTATTTCTCTTGGTTTTCTGTGTACTGCCTTCATAATCAGAATGAATCTGTTTACAGCATCCTAGAGCACACTCAAGTAGCTGTGTAATTTTAGAGCTAAGCACAGTAAACTGCATTGATTTGTTGTGCCTGCGATACAAAGGGGATCTAGGGTCATGCTGCCAGGTTTCTAAACGGTGGCTGGTGCATATTAAATAAAGAGACTCCAAACTGTACAGTACATTAGTATTAGATTCACTGCAGTTAGGTTTGTAAAGTAAATTGTATTTATTCTCCTTCCCCTGGGGTACGGTTGCAGGATACTGGCTGCCCCGTATATCACTCAAGTGTCCATCCCTTCATGTGTGAGCAACAACAGGCTACTTAACCACCACAGTCAAGTCCAATCCTGACGTCCAAACAGTCACACTTTCAAACAAGGGAGATCAGGGGGAAGGATGCTGGTTGAGATTTGCCTTCCCTATTCCAGATTGGCATTGATGCCAATTGCAGTACTTCAACTCCGACTTGGAATCAAACTGGTCTGTACGGCTCAGTACCGGTACGGGCAATGTATTTGCCTACAGAGGTATTTGCAGAGCCAATGTAACCCCATAGAGGACGTGAGATCTCCAAAAATAAATTGCACATTTCTAACTGTAAAATGTCTAAATTAGCGCTGATAGTGAGCAAGACTTACTAACCTCTGAACATTAGTGCGGTTGATAAGAGGCAGAAAATCCATGACAGCTACGTATATAAACCTCTGAGCATTGGCAATAACCCTGAGAACAGCATCAATATCTTTGGTGCGGCCATAGGGGCATAAAAGTGCAGGAGAAGTCTATCGAGAAAGAAAATATGTGAATTAGCAGGTGTAAAGTAAGGTTACATCAGAACGCCAATCTCTTGTAGCCATTTGCTCCAGGTTCCTTTCACTTTTCCCAACACTGCCCAAAGCTAGTTGGCCATGTACTCAGAGCTCTCCCTAGGCAAAACAGATCCTTATCTCTGAATAGTAACAGTTCTAGAGTTCTAGTGCACCCATGTGGCTCACGTCCTTTACCTGAGCTACAGGTAACATGCGCGTGGAAGGATGGCTCTAGTGGACGACCTGTGTGTTGACTATGGCAACGCTTACCTTCTCATATGTATTCAACCGTTCTGCTTCTAGGCTACGCTAACCCACAACTCCTCATGTCCAAGACTGCTGCAACCTTTAAGTACCCAACAACCATATGAGTAAGTGTACTTGTGCAGTGTGGCAGTGAGCTGTACAAGAGCAGGGAGGAAGGTCCCATGTTCAATAGCTGGTCTGTGCTGAGTTAGGAGGAGCAGCAGTAAATGGTGCTGCAATTGTCCTCAGCTTCCCTGAGCTAGAGAGAGGAGAAAAGAAGTCACCCAGCATTCCTATTTCTGCTTATGGTCAACGACCTCTGTTGGAAAACATGCGTGTGTAAACATCAGGTAAGGTGACGTCACCCAAAGTCAAATAGCGTGCTGACACTCACTGACTAGATTCCATCATTAATGGCATAAGAATGGCAGTGCCTATGGAACTCAACACCTTGAGGGGAGAAAAACCGCACCCAAAAAAGCCCAGGCGGACACGTCCCGACGTAAGTACTGGGATACACCCGCCCACAGCTACCGCCTCCGACCACACCAAAGTTTGGGAAATCAGGGGGCAGGGCTGTGAAAAACAGGCATTTTCTGCTTGGGGGCACATCTGGGGTCTCATAGAGCAGCATAAGTGGCCAACCGGAGGTGGGGTTCCAGGCCTCCCTGTCCCAAACCGAATCTGCCAGCCTTTGTACGGTCCTATTTAAAAAAAACTCATCTTTGTGGGTCTCGGCCGCAGTCCCAGCCTTAAGTACAAGTACGGTGCTGTCATTTTCCCTATGTTGCTAATTCCAATTTGCGGCAATCTCCAAGGCTCTGCTCTATGTTATCAACTTTGTGTTGTTCCATGTTACCAGGTCATTGCTCCTGCCGACAAATGACAACTTTGCCTTGCCTACTGGAATCATGGGCAATTTGCCTGTTCAGAGTTCATCCACAGACTCTAAATTAGAGATTGTGACTGAGATTAATCTATACTGCAACTATCTGTCTAAGGCCTACAGGATTCAGCCAGGCAACACCCTGTTTATACTAAAACACAAGCAAAATATTGCAGATGCTGGAAATCTGAAATAAAAACAGAAAATGCTGGAAAGCCCTGTTTATACTGCCTGGCTCCAATTTAAATTCTCCCAGCCAGGAGCGATCTCTCAAATACACGTGTGGAGCTGAGCTCCTGCTCATTACATTTTAACGGCATTGAGATTTGGCCAAGAGCATTCACACTCTCAAAACATTAAAAGTAACTCTGTGCAAGTCCAAGGGACCTTTTAAACCTGATTTGAGACTTTTGGAGTTATTACCCCAGACTGGGCTGAAGAGTTATACTGCCAATGTTGCCTCTCTGACTGTTACAACAATGCTAAAGATGCAATATAAATGCACAATGAATGGTCTCAAGTAGTAATAACAATCTACTGCCCCCACACAGAGTAAATCCAGAAAAGGAAAAGATAGAGGTCTTGTTTTAAAATTTTTGCCTTTAAAAGATGACGGTCACAGTATTTGGATAATTTGATTTTCAAATAAAACAGTTGGACTATAACCTGGTGTTGTAAGATTCCTTACATTTGTCAACCCCAGTCCATCACCGGCATCTCCACATCATGGATAATCAGCAGACAGCTTAAATGCATAGCAAAAACAACAACTGGAATAAATTTGACATTTTTGGCATTGAGAAACTTGGGGAAATATAGGGCAAAGAAGGACTAACCGGAAGATTTCTTATCAAGTCTGCTTTGAAGACATTTTCTATTAACTAGGCTAGGCATGTATTGTTTGTGTCTGATAAATTCTTGCCTCTCCTTCCCAACTATGGTGGCAAGGGAGAAGGGTGAAGGGGGAATGGCAGCTAAAATTTTGTAAAATTTTGCATTAAAAGATCTGAATGAGCTTATCATCTCGTGAAGGTGGGGTTTCACCTGGTGATACAACTCTCAGGGCATCAGAATCCTTCTGGTACCTCATCCCAATGGTCATTTTTCATGTGCGAGCTTGGACAGTGAGTGTCAGTGTTGAGCCCAATCTTACTCTTACACACACTTTTCAGCAGAAACCCTGGGTGATTTCCCTCCCCCCTCTCTTCCTTCCCCTCCTCCCCCACTCCCCCCATCACCTTGTTTGGAGACACAGAGGCCAATTGTACCACGACCACTCACCCTCCCTTACCAATGGCGGACTGGCTTCCTGGAAGGGTTCAGGAATTGTCATGTAAAATTGGGGTGTCAATGCATGGGGTGGGGGGGGGGGGGGGGGAAGGGGGGCCATTGCATCAAAAAGCAGAAAACAATGAGACTAATCAGAGCTCTCTGCCTCATGAAGACTGTGGGTGCAGCGAGGATCACAAAAATCAGAAGCAATGCAAATTTGGTTTTGGTTTGACCTATAAAGGACTTGGTTGCGATGATGCAAAAATAATTCACATTATAATACCGATACCTTTCAGTTTAATACTTTCCTCAACTTTAAAAAAAAAGTCACTTCAAAGAAATGACTCCCCCCATAATTCATAGAATCCTAAAGAGGCCATTCGGCCCATTGTGCCCCGTGCTGGCTCTTTGAAAGAATTATTCAAAAAGTTAACAGTAACATATTTAAAATCCAAAAAAACTTCAGGAAACTGTTTGGGCAGAGCTGTCGAGGGTGTGGGGGCCCCCGGGACCCATGAACGGGAGCGCTTGGGATGTTTCTCCAATAGCTAGCGCACCCCTGACCCCACAACTGCAATCGGCTAATTCAGGATAGAGCAGGGATGAAACTTGGTATTTCCTTGGTCTGTATAGTTCAGTGCCACGCCACATGGTGAGCAAATAGGAGGTGCTGCAACCTTTCTATGATTCTAGTCTATGATGAAGCCAGCATGCGAGAGCCAACACGAAAACCCGAGTACCATCACTAAACGGCTGCACTCAGTGCTTAACACTTATTTCCGGGTTTAACGAGTGGTTTCACAAAAGTGTAAATCTGCTGCGTTCTCGCCTCTCTGACAACCCCACCACATCAAAATCAAACTTTACTCACAGACAGGTAGACCTCAGCCTCAGTCTCGTTCAGCTGTAACTTGAGAGGGGAATGCTCACTGGAGAAACCAAATAGTTTCTTCGACCAGATTTCGGGCACCGAGTCTCTGTATTCCAGCTGCCAGTACACAGAGAACACCTTGTGCAGGTCCAGAGCAAGGCAGCTGCAGTTGTACATAATGACACCGAGTTCTTTCATCTGTGGAATTGAAGTGGATTCTGTTCAAGGCGAAGCAGCAAATGGGAAATATCGATCATGTTCTCCTATGACATGTGCTACAACAGCTAAGAAGACAAGTCCATGCACTTTACCAGCTGAATATCTCAAGTGAAATGGAAAGATACTTCTGAGATGGGAGAGCCTCCGGCCTGTGCAATATTGGACCTGGCAGTGCTTGAGGCACAAAATTGCACCAAAAATTGCACCAAAAACACACTTAAGGGAAAATGAAATACTTGGTTGTATGACTGGCCAATGTTTTGCACAGAATGTATTACAAGAGAATACAAAGCAATAAAACCACAGTACATATCCATGGTAAACACTGACAGGCAATGGATTATTAATGATCTTGGAATATAATTGGATATGGGCCAGAAACTCTCTTCAGGCATCTGTGGCTTAAATAAAAATGAAAGATTAAACTTTATTTTAATCTCATTTCATTACATTTCTTTTTTTGAAAATAAAAAAAAAGCTCCTTTTGTGTTAATGGGTTTGTCTGAAGAATCGCAGTAACTGAAAGGCTGATCTTCCTTAAACAGCCTGTGATAAATGCAGAATTTTAATATCGGTAGGCTCATACTAAATATATTTTAAAAGCAAGTCACGTATTTTCAAAATAGAAAACTGGAGACGATTGCACTGCAAGGAGCAGCAGATTCGTTCTGATGATGAATTAGGTAAGATAAAGGTACGTTGATGTAGATGTGGACTATTCCAATGCTCTCCTGGTCGGCATCCCACCTTTCACCCTCTGTAAACTTGAGCTCATCTAAAACTCTGCTGCCTGTAACCTAACTTGCACCAAACCCCTCCGCCTCTCCTCCTTTAAGACACTCCTTAAAGCCTACCTCTTTGACCACGTTTTTGGTCACCTGTCCGAACATCTCCTTTTGTGGCTCGGTGTCAATTTTTGTATGGTAATGTTCCTGTGAAGCGCCTTGGGATGTTTTTACTAGGTTAAAGGCGCTATATAAATGCAAATTGTTATTATACTGTACATTATAAGGGTTATGGCACTCGTTCAGACTTTGGGTCCCAGTCAATGTAGGGTAGCCCAGTGGTTATGCTGCTGGACTAGCAACCCAGTGATAATGGGGATGATCTTTGACTTCCACCTGGAACAAGCGTGAAGTCGGCGAGGCAGCCGGAACGCTCACCCAAAGCCAGCGAACCGAAGGCCCAAACGTTTTCCCATTCAGGCCTCATTTAAAGGCTGCCAGCGCCAAACGGGCACCTGCCGCAGCACATCAGTTGTAGGAAGGTGGGAAAATAATGTTGGGGGAGGTGATCTTGGGGGCTGGGAGGGCTCACATGGGCCTGTAGCAGGCTGGGGTTTTTTTGTGTGGGCCCAGGAGGAGTGGAGTGTACGCAGCCCATGCTCTACCCACTTCTACCTGAGAATTGCAATTACGGTCTGACAATTGCAGTAGGCTTCCAACTTAAATATTTAAGCAGGCTCCCAGGTGGTCACCTGAAACAGGTGGGTGGGCTACTCACCCGTCTTATAGGCCCACGTGAAAATTGCATCAGACAGGCCATGGGCATCAACGGGACAGCCCAATTTTCAACTGCCAGCCACCCACTTTTTAGGGGGTGGCAAGCAGTTAAAAATCACCCCCACACGAGTTTAAAAGAAAGACTTGCATTTATACAGCGCCTTTCACGACCTCAGGACGTCCCAAAGCGCTTTACAGCCATTGTAATGTTGTAGTTTATTATCCCACCGTGGCCTTCTTTGAAATCAAACCCAAAACAAGATCTGGTAATTTGTGGGCTGGCAGCAGGTAACCGTGAAAGCTGCCATTTTATCATAAATGATTCTCTAATATCCTTCAGGGAAGGCAACCTGCCATCTCTGGTCTAGTCTATGTGACTATATGTGATTGACTATTAATGTCGTCAGGGCAACCGGGGATGGGTAATAAATACTGCCTTGCCAGTATCAATCGCATCCCAAGAATAAATATTTTTTTTAAATATAGGGTAGTTTTCCTATTCAGGTACTGCGCTGTTTAAAATTTTTGGTTCTAAGAATCATTCTTAATTGTAAATAAATCCATTCAGTGGGCAGTCTGGTTCAGAATTGTGATATCTTCTGCTATTTGGATTGATTGGAGACACACTGCACATCCTACATGCTGTCCAGTAAGAACTGAACTACATTGGGGTCAACTGTTAGACCCAAGCTATGCTACCTCAATAGCAGAGATTAAAAGACATAGATTTCAGTTCTTAACAGACACTGCTCACAGAAATCTCAGTCAAGCCTATTTCCAGTTGGAAAAGGTGTTGGATAAAGCTGCCCCACCCCCACTCCCCGATACCAAGCCCTGATCTCTCCCTCCCTCCCAATTGCTGGGAACCATCCCAAAACTGCGTCCTCTTGCTGCTGGTTTTCCCACCTGGCAGCTGGCCAGCCCGTCAATTTTGCCGGCTACCAGGCAGGAAATGGAAAAAGAAAATTATAACAACAACTTGCATTTATATAGTGCCTTTAATGTGGTAAAACGTCCCAAGGCGCTTCACAGAAGCGATTATCAAACAAAATTCGACACCAAGCCACATAAGGAGATATTAGGACAGGTGACCAAAAGCTTGGTCAAAGAGGTAGGTTTTAAGGAGCGTCTTAAAGGAGGAGAGAGAGGTAGAAAGGCAGAGAGATTTAGAGAGGGAATTCCAGAGCTTATGGCCTAGGCAGCTGCAGGCAAGGCCGCCAATGGTGGAGCGAATCAAATTGGGGATGTGCAAGAGGTAAGAATTGGAGGAGTGCAGAGATCTTGGATGGTTGTAGGGTTGGAGGAGGTTAGAGATTAGAGATAGGGAGGGGCGAGGCCATGGAGGGATTCGAACACAAGGATAGAATTTTAAAATTGGGGCATTCCCAGACCGGGAGCCAATGTAGGTCAGCGAGCACAGGGGTGCTGGGTGAACAGGACTTGGTGCGAGTTAGGATTCGGGCAGCAGAGTTTTAGATGAGTTCAAGTTTATGGAGGATGGAAGATGCGAGGCCAACCAGGAGAGCAATGGAATAGTCAAGTCTAGAGGTAGCAGAGGCATGGATGAGGATTTCAGCAGCAGATAAGCTGAGCCAGGGGCAGAGACGCATGATGTTACAGAGGTGTAAGTAGGCAGTCTTGGTGATGGAGCGCATATGGGGTCGGAAGCTCATCTCAGGGTCAAATAGGACGCCACGGTTGCGAACGGTCTGGTTCAGCCTCAGAAGTAGCCAGGGAGAGGGATGGAGTTGGTGGCTATGGAATAGAGTTTGTGGCGGGGATCGAAGACAATGGCTTCAGTCTTCCCAACATTTAGTTGGAGGAAATTTTTGCTCATCCAGTACTGGATGTCAGATAAGCAATGTGACAAATCAGAGACAGTGGAGGGGCCGAGGGAGGTGGTGGCGAGGTAGAGCTGGGTGTCGTCAGCGTATATGTGGAACCAGTCGTTGTGTTCTCGGATGATTTTGCCGAGGGGCAGCATGTAGATGAGAAATAGGAGGGGGCCAAGGATAGATCCTTGGGAGACACCAGAGGTAACAGTGCGGGAGCGGGAAGAGAAGCCATTCTGGCTATGACTGGATAGATAAGAACGGAACCAGGCGAGCGCAGTCCCACACAGCTGGACGACGGAGGAGAGGCATAGGAGGAGGATGGTGTGGTCAACCGTTTCAAAGGCTGCAGCCAGGTCGAGAAGGATGAGAAGGGATAGTGCACCACAGTCACATAGGATGTCATTTGTGACCTTGATAATGGCCGTTTCAGTACTGTGGCAGGGGCAGAAACCTGATTGGAGGGATTCAAACATGGAATTGCTGGAAAGATGGGCACGGATTTGGGAGACGACAACACACTCAAGGACTTTGGAGAGGAAAGGAAGGTTGGAGATGGGGCAGTAGTTTGCAAGGATATGTATTTGGCATGACATTGCGGGGAACTATGGGCACATATGGATTTCCATAATCCTGCATCAAACACCTCTCTGAACTTGATGTTACTGCCTCTAGCTTCTCCTGAGAGTGCTAGGTATTAGCCCTGGTTCAGTGGTAGCACTCTCATCTCTGAGTCATAAGAGATTTGAGCACATAATCTAGGCTGGCATTGAGGTGCAGTATCAATGTAGTGTTGCATTAATGGAAATAGCATCTTTCAGATGAGGCGATAAACTGAGGCCCTGTCTGCCCTCTCAGGTGGACATAAAAGATCCCACTGCACTATTCAAAGGATATCAGGGGAGTTCTTCCAGTGTTCTGGCCAATAATTATCCCTCAACCAACACCTAAAACAGATGATTCGTCATTTATTCATTGCTGTTTGTGGGACCTTGCTGTTGGCTGCCACATTTCCTACCTTACAACAGCAACTACACTTCAAAAAGTACTTCAATGGCTGTAGAGCACTTTGGGACATCTTGATGTCATTAAAAGTGTCATATAATTGTGTGTTCTTCCTTTTACGATGGGGTTTTTTCAAATTGTGACCACTGACAGCGTCTGATGATACATCAGGTTTTACTGGTGATCTTCCACCCCATCAATCATTGTGTTGTAATTTACAGTAGTTAATCACAGGCTTGTTTAATGTATCAGTGTCGTAAGACATGCCAGATTCCAGTAACAAATGTTTACAACAATTGGCGGTCTTTAAACATAATAGGCTTTGATTGATAACATATTGTTGTTGATCCAATACTGCCGGTGTCAGGAAATTCTCGACCCAATTTCTGCCTATTTTTTTGCCAAAGATCAGGTTTGTTGGCTGATTTTATGTCTGTTGGGCCTACGTCCAGCACTGTATGAAATGCGATAATTGCACAGTTTTAAAGAGTTATCAATGGATGGATCCAAAGTACATTCAACTTTTTGCAATCATTCACGATTACTATAGTCCTCCTTGGACAGAATTTAGACATTGTCAGACCAGATTTTAAAAGAAATACTGTGAAAGATGTTTGTAAAACAAATTTACCACAAAACCTAATTTATGACTTTTTCCTATTGTGAATAATGAAAGCATTAAACCAATGAATCATGAATACATGTTAACATTTCATAATGTAAATCTCATAACAATTATTTCCCAGCACCACCAGGAACAATAATCTTTGGAAAATATACTTCTGAAAATTTATGGGTGTCACAAAAGTTAAATATATATTAACAACACACACACATACATGTACAATGTACGATCCCAAGAACTAATTTCTAAACAAAAGTAGAACCCAAAGTATAAAGGAGGGTCACTCGGGGCAGATGATTTAATGCTACATCAACACAATAAATGTTCAACTTCTTCCATTACAAATAAAGAGAGCCGTAAACCAGTGGATCCCGAATACATTGCCAAGTGCAAAGATTTCATAATGTAAACCCTGCCCTTGCAATTATAGCACTGGAATTCCTACAAATGAACATCTTCGCCAAAAGCGCTTGTCAAAGATTTATGGGTGGAGCAACATTTTTATAAATTTGTGAAATGAGACAATCCCAATCACACGTGACATGAATATGTAAATGAGGGCAGGATCCAGAGTACAAAAGAGGGGCCACCTGAGGCCAGGGATTCCAGGAGCAATTCGACAGACACACAGCCAGTCCCATGGCCATGGTCAGGACTGATATTCAACTTGTGTATGAAATGGAACTTTTAAAACACATGTAATATCAGCAATAAATCCTTTTGTGGATTTTTTTTTGTATAAAAAGTGCTGCAGTATTATTGTATAAACTAGGGGGGCATCAATATTTGTAAAAGTGGAAAGTTCTCCTTGAAAAACAGAGCAAAACACAATATACAATTAACTCTAAAGTGTCCATAAGCCAATGTACTCTTTCTCCACCCCGTGCTTCTCCTGAGTATCTACACATGCCTTCCTGCCTTCTATTCTACTGTTTCTCCTTGAGGCAACCTGGGACCCAGCATCACAAGAGGCGGTTGGCTGCTCCTGTTGGGCAAAAGGCTCAATAGACTGAGGTGGGCCTCCTCTTGTGGCAGTTTGCTCCTGTGGGGGAGCCTCTGCCGACTGCCTCGCTGGAGTTTGTGTCAGGGCAGCCTAGTGTCGCCTTCTATGTGACATTTGTGTGGTGCTCTGAGGGGGAAGGCCAGAGTCTGGCTGCTGCTGCTATCCTGAGAAACAGCAGCTTAATGCAGATTGCCACTGGGGCCTGGATCTGTGTCCCCTGATCTGTGATCGGTGGTCCAGCTGGTCTAATCCCGGAAACTCCAAGAGGCAGCAGGCTACACCTTGGCCTCCAGGGTCTGAATGCCAGCAAGAAGGGCACCGTTCCAATCTATCCCTTACTGACACTGGAGCTGCAGTCCATGCTTCCAATGGAGGAGAAGTCACCGATTGGTCTCTTACCGCCTCTTAGGAGGAGGCTGTTGCAGGTTCCAATGAAGCTTCCGCATGCTCCATTGATGTGGTCAATGAAGAGAAGGCTTCCCTGATGTTCCTGCAAATAAGCGCTGCAGTCACGGTTTGTCATTTGCTTCACATCCTCAGAGACCGACCTCAGAGCCTGCATGATATTCCTCAAACATCCTTCTTTTCAGGTGAATGCTTGTGAGATCTGGATCCCCCGATGACAAGGGCATGGGCAGCCTTCTCCTCAGCCTCTGCTGGAAAGGTGGCACATTCTCACCCACTCCTCCAACTTCCTTGTGCTCTGTGAATCACCTGGTGCCACATCCTTACTAGCCCTATGGAACTTGCATCGGCTGAAAGTAACTGAGCTGGTGTGTGGGAGTGAAGAAGTAAGTGACAGAAGGCGTGAGATCATGAGGCTTGTGGCAGAGGATCACGGCACAGAATCTTGCTCCTGGGACTTCGGTGTCACCCTGTCTTCAACATCACCCCTATTGTCATAGTCCACGAGGAAGAATTTTCTTCCCTCCTGCTCCTCCTCATCATTATCTTCCTCCTTTTCATCATCCTCTGTTCCCACCCATTCCCATTATTCTGATGGATCGGGGGGGAAGGAAGGCATAAGCTAAGAAAGGTTGGGAATAACCCCCTTGGGAATAAGGAGATGGAGCAGGGTGTGGAAGCTTTGGATGTGTGCTGCTTCACAAGCATGCCATGGCGACTCTGAAAGTGCTCACCCACTAACCTGATGTCTGCACGGTCCCATCAATCTTGCCATCTCTCATTACTTGAGCAGAGTGCCTCCCCAACAGCTCCATGGCTTGCTCCTCAAATGGGGGAGGGGGGGGGGCAAGGGTCAGCTGGCTAATGTTTGGAATGCCCCAAAAGGCCAGTGCACCCATTCAGTACAGCGGGAAAATACACTGTGCAATTCACCTCTGGCTGTGTGAGCATAGATCGAAATCTCGGCCTTCTTTCTTATGGCTTACTCCCATTCTGAATGGAAGTCAACAGTGCACTTTTCATTTCAACGCATTGAGCAAAACAGCATGATTCTTAAACCCTTAACAGTTGTTTTTTGCCCACTTTTTTTCTTACTATCTTTACATCCGTTTTAGACTTTGACCAATTGAGGATGTATTTATCACTGCTTTAATCACAATTGCTTCTTTGTTGACATTAACACCCAGCTCAAAATATCCCCCAATATATTTTATTTGTCTGCCAGAGAAGAACCTGTGAAGTACATGTAGTCCCTGCTGGAGGTAGTGCTTGAAGATAAAGGATTGCTTCCTGATGCTACCTGGCCATCTGTTATGTGTCATTTTACAGCCCAAGATCAGAAGGGAGGGTCAAGCGTTGCATAGCAGGCATTTACCTCTAGACCCACGTGTCTAACTAATCAGAGTGCCCAGGTGAAGAAGTTAGCGATTTTCCCAATGAGTGCTCTGTGAATTTTGCAGCAATTTCCTTTGATATTTTTGGACCAGGCTGCAGTCCTGTCCTGTGCTGTGCTGGAAGGATTCCAGCCGTGCATTCAAATGGCACCGAGAGAGAGGCACAAGAAGTGCTGGAGCTCTAACTCCATTTATCACTCCAGCAGGCTTCTGACCCTCTCCTTACTGGCAGTACTTAGTTATAAAATTGAACCGATCAGAACCCTGCCATCTGGGTATTTGAAATATTATACGGCAGTTACCAGAAGGACAATATGATTACCAGTTTTGTAGCTGACTGGATTTACAGCTAATGGGATCCAGATACCATTTGCCAAGAGCATAACCTAGCTCATTGCTTTACAGAAGTCGGCGGAGAACTCTACTTATCTTGGAGCACTGGTTTCAATAATTCGCGACCAACGACCTGTATTGGACTCTTGTCTCCAGTCAGACTGTAAAAGCGTCAGACTTTTTTTTTTCCAATGCAAGAATAATTCTGTCCAAGGTTCAAGAGAGTGGCACCCTTAACAAATAACAGTGTTTTCATCCAATTTTTCTGTCAGTATACAAAGCAAAATTTGGTGACCTTAACATAAAACCAGACCTGTTTTTTCTGCTGCCACCTAATTCACATCTTATTGAAAATGACAGTTGGTGATGTAGGGAATATTGCATTTTCATTCCCCAGTACAAATGGAACATATTTCAATTGTGTTCATGTCACAAATAGTTATGGTCGTGTGTAACAGAAAAATACTGCCTCTAATGTGTAGTCCTGAGATAATTCTGCTCTTTGTAATAGTGAGCTGCACCAGTACTGCACATCTCTCCAGTAATATTCTAAGACCTTGCCCTCTATTATATTGCATATTTCAATTTTGATCGAAGCGCTTTGACTGTACTGAACCTGTCTCAGCGGACATGCGACTTTTCAAACACAAACGTAATTCATGCCAGCATGAACTTTGTACCCACTTGTTCAACTGCAGGAACCGACAGCCTTATTTCTCTACAATAGGTCAGGTGTGCCAACCTGAGACAATTCAATTTACAGTTTAATCTTTCACATGAAGCCAGGTGTGTCAACACATTATTTTCCTTTCCAGTCATTCACCAACACTTGTCTCTTCCACACCAGAGCATTGCATCAGCTTGCATTGTTCATTGAGCGCGCTTTGTCCAAAATCTCTCATTCAATACTGATGTACCATCCACTGACTAGAACTGCGAGCTTGAGCATTATTAGTTCTCTATGGGACGTTGAAAACATTCAAAAGACTTACAAGTATCAAGCTTTAAAAAGTATGCCATTATCATTGTGTAAGCCTGTTGGGTATAAATTACCTGAGTCAGAGAACGCCAGTCCATGTGGGCACTGCCAATGTAAATGTGTTTCTTGTCCACCACCCAAAAAGAAGAATGAAGCTTGCCACCAATAATGGGAGTCATGTTGATGTATTTCACCAGTGCACCTGGATGTTAAACAGTCAAAAACTAGTCATTAGTTGCTACTTAGCAACGTCTTTAAGCTGTACAGTGAAACATAAAGGAAAAATTATGAAGATCTCTCACATCTGAGTCAGAAGGTTGTGGATTTGATGACAGAGTAAGTTATAAATATTATCGCATAACATTTTTTTTAAAATTGTGCATTCATAGGAGTAAAAATACGTATCATATGGGCATGTGTTCAAAAAAAATCTCACGTCAGTCCTGCAGGTTTATAGAATTAAAACCTAGCTCATTGTTGGATGACACACTGTTTTATAAAGACAGGGACACGACCTAACGCACAATGTATTATTCTGCTGTTAAGGTGGAGATGTATTTAAGATGGCCCATCCCTTTAAGGCCACAAAGTCCAATTGCTGTAAGTGAACAAAACCTGAGGTCAGTCAGAGCTTAACTGTGAAGGAAATTTGCAAATTGGAAGGTGCTTTTAAATTTCTGACTCCAGGTCAGAAAAGAAAATATGAAATTCTATATTTTTGACACTTTGAACCATCACAGCTGAAGGGTGACATCTGAAGTGTGATGATACTCTCTAAACTTTTGCACAGACTAATGCAAAATCTGTGGCATTATTCAAGGCAAATTGGATGTTACACTATGTTATAGGGACATGGATGTTATGATGTCAGGCGCAATGTATTATATGGAATTGTGTCCCTTTAAGGCCACAAATTTCCCAATCATCCCCATTGCTTCTGGTATTTCCCACTTGAGGTGACAGGGGATGCACAATGGGTCAGATTTTGCTGTAAAAATAACAGTGAGGCTAGCAGCGCAATGTTACAGTAACTCCCGGTGATCGCACATGCGCAGTTAAACGCGGAAATCGGGAAGTTGCTGTCCAAGGTGCAATGCTTCTCTAAAAGCCGCGCGAAAATGGCATTTGGCCAGCTGGCCTCCCATTCAAATGTATTGAACGGCATGAAGTTCCTGCACTTACCATAGTTCCATAGATACAGACTAAACTCGCCAAAAAGGAGTTAGGGCTTGTCCATTCCAGTCTAAGCTCCCTTCTAACGACCCTTTTAATTACTGCCAAACAACCTCTTTGGCACTGAAATTAACTTTTACAAGTGTGGACTCTCATTCCTTCGGCTTTTAATTATTGTTGGACTTAAAAAAAAAGTAAATAATTTTTTTTTTCTTTCTGACTTATCTGTCTTTTAATCCAATCTTTATTTCGCTTACTGTACCTGATTTGACATTGGATTCACTATTTGAACTTACACTTCCTGCTTCAGTCCTTGCGCTGCTCATTAATGATGCTTCAATCTGATTGGTTAAAGAGACACACAGTTGCTTGCCCTGTTCACACAGGTCCCAGATGCCCTGTAGAGGGCACCGGGCTGAATGGAGCTCGAATTTACAGGAACTTGCCGTGCAAAGTCTATGGGCAAGTGCGAGTCTAGCGAATGGCTGGCACCGTTCATTCGCCACTCACAGCAACATCTGGCCCATTATGTCCACTCATTTATGGGCAGGTGTGCTGTAATGCTGTGCAAGAGATCATTTGAAGTATTTTCCATCATTTGTGCCATGGCAATGCTGGGTGCAAAGGATGCCTCCTTCGTCCCTGATCTCCAATGTTGCTATGGCCGACAAAGGGGGCCTGTTAGGAATTAAATGGGCAAAAATGTCTATGCAAACGATTGGCATCAGAAATGCTAAAAATCGTTGACTGAAATGATTGCTCAAGGGTTAACATCATCTAAGCAAATACAACTCCTAACTGAAACCCAGCACAGAACTGCGAATGTAAGTAGAGTGAGTGAATTATGAACCAGCTGCAGGTTTTGGAGAGAAAAGAGACTTAAGAGTGCCATCATTCCTTAGCATGAATATTGATGAAGCTGTTGATGTGTTTATCATTTATGGCAGGCAATCAAAAGGAAATACAGGAAGTTTGAGAATTCTTGTAAATGGGTGAACAGACTGCCTGCCAGTTTCAAGCATAAAGCTACTAAAATATGAAAAGAAAGAAAGAACTTGCATTTATATAGCGACTTTCATGACCTCAGGATGTCCCAAAGCACTTTACAGCCATTGAAGTACTTTTGAAGTGTAGTCACTGTTGTAATGTAGGAAATGCCGCAGCTAATTAGCACACAGCAGGATTCCACAAACAGCCAAAAGATAATGACCAGATAATCTGTTATTTTTAGTGACGTTGGTTAAAAACAAGGACCCATGCCAGTTGCAGGAACCCGTTTGCAATTGTCCGCTACAAATGGGCAGGGGTGTGCCACGCACGCTCTGCCCATTTGTACCCGAGCAGTCAGCAGCCTAACCAATGGTTCTTAAAGAACGGACTGCGTGTGCTCCAAATAAGAAAACATCATTACAGCTGGTAGCTGAATCATACAGAACAAAGAGATCCCCAGTTCAATCCTTAGTCTGTTATGAATGAAGTAATCTCAGAGCCAGACCTTACAATTGGCTTTCATGGCTCTTGTCAGATTCCACATGAACGCTGACGATACCCAGCTCCACCTCACCACCACCTCTCTCATTTGACACACTGCCTGTCCCAAATCCAGTACTGAATGAGCAAAAATTTTCTGCAACTAAGTATTGGGAAGACTGAAGCCACTGTCTTTGGTCTCCACCGCAAACTCCGTTCCATAGCCACCAACTCCATCCCTCTCCCTGGCCACTATCTGAGGCTGAACCAGACCGCTCGCAACCTTGGCGTCCAATTTGACCCTGAGATGAGCTTCCGACCACATATCCGCTCCATCACCAAGACCGCCTACTTCCACCTCTATAACATCGCCCATCTCCGCCCCTGGCTGAGCTCATCTGCTGCTGAAATCCTCATCCATGCCTTTGTTACCTCTAGACTCGACTATTCCAATGCTCTCCTGGCTGGCCTCCCATCTTCCACCCTCCATAAACATGAGCTCATCCGAAACTCTGCTGCCCGTATCCTAACTCGCACCAAATCCCGTTCTCCCGTCACCCCTGAGCTCGCTGACCTACACTGGCTCCCAGTCCAGGAACAGCAGAATTTTAAAATTCTCATCCTGGTTTTCAAATCCCTCCATGGCCTCGCCCCTCCCTATTTCTGTAAACTCCTCCAGCCCTACAACCCTCTATCACCTCTGCGCTGCTCCAATTCTTGCCTCCTGCGCATCCCTGATTTTAATCGCTCCACCATTGGCGGCCATGCCTCCAGCTGCCTGGGCCCTAAGGTCTGGAATCCCCTCCCTAAACCTCTTTGCCTCTCTACCTCTCCCTCCTCTTTAAAACCAACCTCTTTGGCCAAGCTTTTGGTCACCTGTCCTAATACCTTCTTATGTGGCTCAGTGTCAAATTTTGTTTGATAACGCCCCTGTGACGGCTTACTACGTTAAAGGCGCTATATAAATGCAAGTTGTTGTTGGGGAGGAGAAATTTGGTCAAGGTTCTCTCACTTCCTCATCGCGATCTACTGACCTTTGCAGGAGGTCTGCACGTGTAAATGTCAGGGGAAGATGGGATTGGGCTCGGCCATGATACCCACTATGGGCAAAGAGCCCGTCAAGATTGGGGTAGATTTTCATCTTCACCAGCTGGGTGTTAGCATCACCTAGGCAGAGCATTTACCTGAGGAAGGAGGAAGTCTCCGAAAGCTTGTGAATTTAAAATAAAATTGCTGGACTATAACTTGGTGTTGTAAAATTGTTTACAATTGTCAACCCCAGTCCATCACCGGCATCTCCACATCATAGGCAGAGCACAGAGAGGTAAATCTGGCCGGGAGCAGAATGTGACTGATTCTCCTTCCATTTGGTGTCAGCTGTGGCTCAGTGGGTAGTGTTCTTGCCTCTGAGTCAGAAGGTTGTGGGTTCAAGTCTCCCTCCAGGGACTTGAGCAGAAAATCTAGGCTGA
Organism: Heptranchias perlo; assembly: GCF_035084215.1. Taxonomy (NCBI): domain Eukaryota; kingdom Metazoa; phylum Chordata; class Chondrichthyes; order Hexanchiformes; family Hexanchidae; genus Heptranchias; species Heptranchias perlo. The sequence continues at coordinate 11,502,244 of NC_090332.1, read as the reverse complement.
TACTCCAGCACAGCACTGAAGGAGTGCTGCACTGTCAGAGGTGCTATCTCTTGGATGAGACGTTAAATCCGAGGCCTCAGGTGCACATAAAAAAAATCGCATGGCACGTGGGAAGAGCAGGGGAGTGCTCCCTAGTGTTCTGGGCAACAGTTATCCCTCAACCAACACCACAATTACATTATTATCACATTGCTGTTTGTGAGAGCTTGCTGTGTGCAAATTGGTTGCCGCATTTCCTACATTACAACAATGACAAAGTACTTCATTGGCTGTAAAGCGCTTTGGGACATCCTGAGGTCATGAAAGGCACGATATAAATGCAAGTCTTATTTAAATTAAGGAAGGAAATCCATCGAGTTCTGTAAGGGGTGCGCAATTCTCCCCACCAAGTGGCATAGACGAAAATCTACCTCCCACTGTCTACATATTGAAGGGCATTGAGTGTGGGTGGAACTGTAGTCCAACAAGGGGTTAACACAGTCATAACAGAAGAAAGAGACGGGTGGAAAAGGAAGGAAGGAAGAAAACAAAGACCTAAATGACACTGACACTGACCCTTAAATACGTCCCTAACAGGAAAAGAGAGAGACATCGGATTTATCACAAAGCTTTTATCAAATGTATGAATATAGGAAGCTGACAGTTAATTAACTGGCTATAAAATATATGGTGCTTAGCCTTAGCATGCAGTGTGTGTTGGGTACGAAATAGCAGGAAGTATTTCCAAAAAATAACCCGACAGCAGCTGTCATCGCTCCGTGAAAATGTTAGAAAACAAAGGCAAAATGAAGAAAACCTTAGAAATGCAATTACTTGCCAATCCAGAGTAATTACAACCCTTAGTTTCAGAGAAACACAAGTAAGTCTTCGCCAAGTCAGCAGGTAATATTTTGCCAGCCTCTTTGATGGCACAATCAATAATACGACAAGGAAAGTGCCTGTCTGCATGCAAATTAATTCTCAGAGTTATTTCACATTATGGGGATAGGTGTGAGCTTGTGTAGGACAAGGTCCACTTGCATCTGTCCTTTAGTTTTGACAACCAAAGTACAAATCTACCTGAGGATGAGGTAAAAGGGGACTTAATTATGTCTATGAAGGATTACAAATAAATTGCATTCTGGTCAGTCTGTTCACTTGCTCAGCCAGTTCTGTGGCAGCTGTGGCAGCACTCTGGCATCTGAGTCAGAAGGTTGTGGGTTCAAGTCCCATTCCGGAGACTTGAGCACTAAATCTAGGCTGACACTCCAGTGCAGTACTGAGGGAGCGCTACACTGTCGGAGGTGCTGTCTTTTGGATGAGATGTTAAGCTAAAGCCCCGTCTGCCCTCTCAGGTGGACATAAAAGATCCTTTGGCAATATTTAAAGAAGAGTAGGGGAGTTCTCCCAGACAATATTTATCCCTCATCTAACATCACTAAAGCAGATTATCTGGACATTATTTCATGGCTGTCTGTGGGACCTTGCTGTGCGCAAATAGGTTGCTGCATTGCTTACATTACAACGGTGACTACACTTCAAAAGTACTTCATTGGCTATAAGTGCTTTGGGACGGCCTGAGGTCATGAAAGGCACCGTATAATTGCAAGTTCTTTCTATTTTTCTCTAATGGACATAAATCCGTAACAACTGAATGGTGTTTGATGTTTAGTAATTTAAGTTCTTGTTGGAACTTAAACTTTTATGTAGGGGTAATGAATATTGGTTGGAATTGGGCAATATTTTCCACCCATTGACAATGTTAACCAATGTTACAAGTTATCAGTTCCAACAGCTTCTGAAAACCTTTTCACCTTGGTAATTATTATTATTTGTAGTCAAGAAATAGGCTTTCAAAAGCTTAGAGATATTTCAGTATCATTTCCATTAAAAATCTATATATAAATGTAACTCTTCAGCACTGGTGTCCTTTATATCCATCCTATTCCTGCTTCTGCACTGTCAGCCATGGCTCAGTGGGTAGCACACTCGCCTCTGAGCCAGAAGGTTGTGGGTTCAAGTCCCACTCCAGAGACTTGAACACAAAAATCTAGGCTGACACTCCAGTAAAGTGCTACACTGTCCCTGTCCTACAGCAGAGTCTGCTCTCCAATTGTCTTGGATTTCCCTGCCATTGGGCTAGGACTGTGTGGTGGTGAGTGTGCAATGACCACCCTATGTTAAAAGAATCCATGCACTGGCATCTTCCATCAAGTCACCCTTGACCCTAAGGGATGGCCAGAGAGAGAGATTCCTGCTTCTTCAGGAGAGGAAGGGAATGGTTCATTCCACAGACCTCCGCAAATACAACCAATTCCATGCCTTAGTTAACCCATTGTAAACAATTTTACAACACCAAGTTATAGTCCAGCAATTTTATTTTAAATTCACAAGCTTTCAGAGATTTTCTCCTTCCTCAGGTAAATGTTTCAAGATCTCCTTGAAGCCTACGCATTTATACATATTGAATAATACATGGTGTTTACAGACTGCCTCTGCAACTGCCCGTTGCCAAGGCAATCACCGTGTTCAGACAGAGAGGTGTCATCTGCAGAACCCCCGAATACACATTCAACAAAAAAACAAACAGGGAAAAAAAACAGAGAAAAAAAAAGAGAAAAAAAAACAGAGAGAGAGGCAGAAACATCCGGAAGGCAGAGAGAGCCAGCAAATGACCCATTATATTAAAAACAGATAACATTTGTTCGCTGGTGGGGTAACGTGTAGCGTGACATGAACCCAAGATCCCGGTTCAGGCCGTCCTCATGGGTGCGGAACTTGGCTATCAATTTCTGCTCGACGATTTTGCGTTGTCGTGTGTCTCGAAGGCCGCCTTGGAGTACGCTTACCCGAAGGTCGGTGGATGAATGTCCATGACTGCTGAAGTGTTCCCCGACTGGGAGGGAACCCTCCTGTTTGGCGATTGTTGCGCGGTGTCCGTTCATCCGTTGTCGCAGCGTCTGCATGGTCTCGCCAATGTACCATGCTCTGGGGCATCCTTTCCTGCAACGTATGAGGTAGACAACGTTGGCCGAGTCACAGGAGTATGAACCATGCACCTGGTGGGTGGTGTCATCTCGTGTGATGGTGGTATCTGTGTCGATGATCTGGCATGTCTTGCAGAGGTTACCGTGGCAGGGTTGTGTGGCGTCGTGGACGCTGTTCTCTTGAAAGCTGGGTAGTTTGCTGCGAACGATGGTCTGTTTGAGGTTGGGTGGCTGTTTAAAGGCGAGTAGTGGAGGTGTGGGGATGGCCATAGCGAGGTGTTTGTCCTCATTGATGACATGTTGAAGTCATCAAGAAATAATAACATGTCATCAATGAGGACAAACACCTCGCTATGGCCATCCCCACACCTCCACTACTCGCCTTTAAACAGCCACCCAACCTCAAACAGACCATCGTTCGCAGCAAACTACCCAGCTTTCAAGAGAACAGCGTCCACGACGCCACACAACCCTGCCACGGTAACCTCTGCAAGACATGCCAGATCATCGACACAGATACCACCATCACACGAGATGACACCACCCACCAGGTGCATGGTTCATACTCCTGTGACTCGGCCAACGTTGTCTACCTCATACGTTGCAGGAAAGGATGCCCCAGAGCATGGTACATTGGCGAGACCATGCAGACGCTGCGACAACGGATGAACGGACACCGCGCAACAATCGCCAAACAGGAGGGTTCCCTCCCAGTCGGGGAACACTTCAGCAGTCATGGACATTCATCCACCGACCTTCGGGTAAGCGTACTCCAAGGCGGCCTTCGAGACACACGACAACGCAAAATCGTCGAGCAGAAATTGATAGCCAAGTTCCGCACCCATGAGGACGGCCTGAACCGGGATCTTGGGTTCATGTCACGCTACACGTTACCCCACCAGCGAACAAATGTTATCTGTTTTTAATATAATGGGTCATTTGCTGGCTCTCTCTGCCTTCCGGATGTTTCTGCCTCTCTCTCTGTTTTTTTTTCTCTTTTTTTTTCTCTGTTTTTTTTCCCTGTTTGTTTTTTTGTTGAATGTGTATTCGGGGGTTCTGCAGATGACACCTCTCTGTCTGAACACGGTGATTGCCTTGGCAACGGGCAGTTGCAGAGGCAGTCTGTAAACACCATGTATTATTCAATATGTATAAATGCGTAGGCTTCAAGGAGATCTTGAAACATTTACCTGAGGAAGGAGAAAATCTCCGAAAGCTTGTGAATTTAAAATAAAATTGCTGGACTATAACTTGGTGTTGTAAAATTGTTTACAATTGTCAACCCCAGTCCATCACCGGCATCTCCACATCTTAGTTAACCCACTGAGAGGTTCCAGGCTTCCCTTCCTCTCACAGCCGAAGTTACCATATTGGGGAAATTTGAGAATGAAATTAGGATTCAAACTGCAATTGAGAATTTAAGTGCTTTAACTTTAAAGCTACCTGTGAGCTAAATTGGAAACATGAACATTTCCATGACACGACTGTATAAAGATGTTCCTGATTTAGCAAGTCAGTAGGTTTCAAACCTAGAAATTATTTTTGAATTGTGTTAGCCTAGTTGTGAAGGAATTTGGGAACAAGGGGTATCTACTTTTAATAATCATTAATAAACTTTTAACATTTTTAAATAATCGTTTGAAAATACTTTGCAGTAAGCAAAATGCTGAAAATACCAGCCAGCTAAATCGTGGATGATTCATTTCATCAAGGGGATATACCTTTGACAAGTAGTTGATAAACCCTACACAATGGGACACAAATAAGCACATGATGAAGACAGCAGATATGGTCAAGAGGGCCTACCTTAGAGCATTCCTTGCTAACCCTACACAATGGGACACAGATAAACAAAAAGCTGAAAACAGCATCTGACTCAAGGGCACCTACCTTTAACCAGTACTTGAAATAACTCTTTACAATGAACATAGGCTGAAGAAAAAACAGCGGTCAGCTAAAATGTAATTTGATTAATATTAATAAGTAAGAATTGAAACCAAGTTAATCAGCAAGAGCCTTGTCAACAAGAATGCTCACAGCCAAGATGAAGTAATCGGGAAAATAGTATAAATTCTCAGAGCTCAGCTCAAGTATTTTTAGATTCGCTTCGAAGGGCTGAAGCGTCTCTCGACTGTCAGAGTAAGGCGACTCTATAGTCTTCTACTACTCGGGGATTTAAGGTAAAAGCTACCTTGATAATTGATGGATATCCTGCCTAAATACTTTTAAGAATTATAATTTTTACCTTTTTAAGAAACTGTTAATGTTGCGATTGACCGGTCTCACCAGCTGTAGATTGCAAATTGTTTCATCAATAAACCTCTGTATTTTTTTTTTTATTCGTTCACGGGATGTGGGCGTCGCTGGCAAGGCCGGCATTTATTGCCCATCCCTAATTGCCCTCGAGAAGGTGGTGGTGAGCCGCCTTCTTGAACCGCTGCAGTCCGTGTGGTGACGGTTCTCCCACAGTGCTGTTAGGAAGGGAGTTCCAGGATTTTGACCCAGCGACAATGAAGGAACGGCGATATATTTCCAAGTCGGGATGGTGTGTGACTTGGAGGGGAACGTGCAGGTGGTGTTGTTCCCATGCGCCTGCTGCCCTTGTCCTTCTAGGTGGTAGAGGTCGCGGGTTTGGGAGGTGCTGTCGAAGAAGCCTTGGCGAGTTGCTGCAGTGCATCCTGTGGATGGTGCACACTGCAGCCACAGTGCGCCGGTGGTGAAGGGAGTGAATGTTTAGGGTGGTGGATGGGGTGCCAATCAAGCGGGCTGCTTTATCTTGGATGGTGTCGAGCTTCTTGAGTGTTGTTGGAGCTGCACTCATCCAGGCAAGTGGAGAGTATTCCATCACACTCCTGACTTGTGCCTTGTAGATGGTGGAAAGGCTTTGGGGAGTCAGGAGGTGAGTCACTCGCTGCAGAATACCCAGCCTCTGACCTGCTCTCGTAGCCACGGTATTTATATGGCTGGTCCAGTTAAGTTTCTGGTCAATGGTGACTCCCAGGATGTTGATGGTGGGGGATTCGGCGATGGTAATGCCGTTGAATGTCAAGGGGAGGTGGTTAGACTCTCTCTTGTTGGAGATGGTCATTGCCTGGCACTTATCTGGCGCGAATGTTACTTGCCACTTATGAGCCCAAGCCTGGATGTTGTCCAGGTCTTGCTGCATGCAGGCTCGGACTGCTTCATTATCTGAGGGGTTGCGAATGGAACTGAACACTGTGCAGTCATCAGCGAACATCCCCATTTCTGACCTTATGATGGAGGGAAGGTCATTGATGAAGCAGCTGAAGATGGTTGGGCCTAGGACACTGCCCTGAGGAACTCCTGCAGCAATGCCCTGGGGCTGAGATGATTGGCCTCCAACAACCACTACCATCTTCCTTTGTGCTAGGTATGACTCCAGCCACTGGAGAGTTTTCCCCCTGATTCCCATTGACTTCAATTTTACTTGGGCTCCTTGGTGCCACACTCGGTCAAATGCTGCCTTGATGTCAAGGGCAGTCACTCTCACCTCACCTCTGGAATTCAGCTCTTTTGTCCATGTTTGGACCAAGGCTGTAATGAGGTCTGGAGCCGAGTGGTCCTGGCGGAACCCAAAGTGAGCATCGGTGAGCAGGTTATTGGTGAGTAAGTGCCGCTTGATAGCACTGTCGACGACACCTTCCATCACTTTGCTGATGATTGAGAGTAGACTGATGGGGCGGTAATTGGCCGGATTGGATTTGTCCTGCTTTTTGTGGACAGGACATACCTGGGCAATTTTTCACATTGTCGGGTGGATGCCAGTGTTGTAGCTGTACTGGAACAGCTTGGCTAGAGGCGCAGCTAATTCTGGAGCACAAGTCTTCTGTATATTGTCTCACATAGTCTTCTGTATCACTAACTTGTGAACTCCATCTCCATACACCCTTTTGGTGAAGAGGTACATAACTGAGGAGAAACCCCCGGACCCTCACAATATCCGGGGTATTACAATCTGGCTGGAACTTGCTAAAAACGCTATCTGGAGGATGGTAATATTCTCGGGTGATCCCTTTCCCTTGGGGAGAGATGGACCAGACCTTCAGACCCATTCAGTGTCTTTAGGATTTGGCCATCTCAGCCTTAGGTTGAGAGTGAACGCCTGAGAAGTACGCCTGATCTGGGATAGTCCCAAAGGAGCTAGGATTGTAAAATCACCATATAGTGGCAAGTTACTGGAGACCAAGTTTGAGCAGCAATGATTGATGGGCAGTAATAATTGCTAGCTGAAGAACCACTTGACTAACCACAATATAAAAGTGTGATGTGAGCCTTAGGATGAAATGTCTACTTACCATTGGCTTTCAGATTTTTTGTTTCTTGGGACCCAAATTGGAATTTATTAACCGGTATTCTCAGCCCAATGTTACGAGTTCGCAGCTCCAGCAGCTTCTCAAATACCTTTTCACCCTGGTAAAGATAATTCATAGTAAAAAAAGGTTATCCAAACCTCAAGAAATATTTCAGTATCATTTCTATATTCTCCATGGCTTCACCCCTCCCTATCTCTGTAACCTTCTCCAACCATACAACCTTCCAAGATCTCTGCGCTCCTCCAATTCTGGCCTCTTGCACATGCTCAATTTTCATCGCTCCACCATTGGCAGCATGCTTTCAGCTGTCTGTGCCCTAAACTCTGGAATTCCCTCCCTAAACCTCTCTGCCTCTCTACCTCCCTTTCCTCCTTTAAGATACTCCTTAAAACCTACCTCTTTGACCAAGCTTTTGGTCACCTGTCCCAATATCTCCTTACGTGGCTAGATGTCAAATTTTGTTTGATAATCGCTCCTGTGAAGCGCCTTGGGACATTTTACTACATTTAAAGGTGCTTTATAAATGTAAGTTGTTGCTTTATTTGTTGTAGTGCAATTTTCCCGTGTTTACCACATTTTCATATTTTTCTCCTTTTGAAATAAGTTTTTAGGTTGACCTGTTTCTACTTGTGAGGATCATCTGTCCATCAAACTGGCAGATGCATCTGGGTTTCCTCCAGTTGGATTTGTGCCTTATGATAAATTCAATAATGTTGCCCAGCAGAAACAGTCAGTGCACTATCTGACTTCGCTCATTCTCACACTGTTTAAGCAGTTAACGAGCTTCTTGATTGCCAGTACTTTCAAACAGGCTATAAACATAGCCGTGCAGCAAAGGAAGGGGAATACAAAGGCTGCTCCCAGCTTCCAAAACCCAGTTCTCTGACCAAGGCTTCACGGTCCTTCTTGATAATGCCTGAGATAAATAAAATGGCCATTTTGACCAGGAGCCAAGCGCACTAACCATATTTGGATCTAGGCATGCTGGACGTGGATCACTGAGAATATCAACACTGCCTCAGAAACCCAACCCCATGGAAAGCTGTGGCAAAGGACCATGACTTGAAGCTAGCCATTCAAGGTACTGCAGAAATGATACTACAAATGTTGTAGCCTTTACTACACACTGTATTTACATTTTTCAATCTGACAGTTTAAAGTATTGCAAATATCATCATTGGAACCCACATTTAGTAATGACACAAATATGATTGTTTAAACCTCTCACAGTGAAGGGGCTATTTTTTTTTTAAAAACAGGTATAACAACATCTTCACTGTGTCAGAAAATTTATGCTTTACAACTGTACTTGATTTTGCAAATTTGATTTTGTTTTTTGACCTTTCTAATCTCGGAGTGTGTGAGCATAGCAGTGTTGAAACTGCTCTGTAGCCCTGCAGCAGTATTGCAGTGGGATAATCGTTAATTCTTGAGTCAACTCTCTCTACAGCGTAGAAAGCAAAAAGATGCAGATTTCAGATTGTAAGGGATGTGTTTCACTTACAGAAAGTATCAGGGTGTTCAGCTACAAAGGAACCCAAAATTGTAACAGCGCCCTGTGTGGGTACAGGACAACTGATGTGGTATTTAAAGTGTCTTGGTTAATAGATCTTGCCAATAATGCTTCACAGAAAAAGGCAGTGTACAAAAACAGGGCCTACAGTGGTACCAGTGATGGGGGCGGGGTGGGGGGAGGGGCGGAAACATAATGAAATCCTTTTGGAAAAAACACGTTGACCTACAACAGACGCTGAAAGACGCCCTAGTAAGAACGGGATATGACGCTCGACTCATCGATCGACAGTTCCGACGGGCCACAGCAAAAAATCGCATAGACCTCCTCAGGAGACTAACACGGGACGCAACCAACAGAGTACCCTTTGTCGTCCAGTACTTCCCCGGAGCGGAGAAACTACGCCATGTTCTCCGCAGCCTTCAACATGTCATCAATGACGACGAACACCTCGCTATGGCCATCCCCACACCTCCACTACTCGCCTTTAAACAGCCACCCAACCTCAAACAGACCATCGTTCGCAGCAAATTACCCAGCTTTCAAGAGAACAGCGTCCACGACACCACACAACCCTGCCGCGGTAACCTCTGCAAGACATGCCAGATCATCGACACAGATACCACCATCACACGAGAGGACACCACCCACCAGGTGCATGGTTCATACTCCTGTGACTCGGCCAACGTTGTCTACCTCATACGTTGCAGGAAAGGATGCCCCGGAGCATGGTACATTGGCGAGACCATGCAGACACTGCGACAACGGATGAACGGACACCGCGCAACAATCGCCAAACAGGAGGGTTCCCTCCCAGTCGGGGAACACTTCAGCAGTCAAGGACATTCAGCCACCGACCTTCGGGTAAGCGTACTCCAAGGCGGCCTTCGAGACACACGACAACGCAAAATCGTAGAGCAGAAATTGATAGCCAAGTTCCGCACCCATGAGGACGGCCTCAACCGGGATCTTGGGTTCATGTCACGCTACACGTTACCCCACCAGCGAACAAATGTTATCTGTTTTTAATATAACGGGTCAGTTGCTGTCTTTTCTATGTTTCTACCTCTCTATCTCTGTTTTTTTTTGTTTGTTGTTTTTTTTGGTGATTTGTATATTCTGAGACCTGGCAGGTAACACCTGTCTGTCTGCACACTGATTGCCTTGGCAACGGGCAGTTGAAAAAACTGTCTGTTATCACCAGCATTGTTCTGTGAATTATAAATGCGACTTCATTTTGAGGATTTCATTTCCACATCGTTCACCTGAGGAAGGAGGTAGCCTCCGAAAGCTTGTGAATTTAAAATAAAATTGCTGGACTATAACTTGGTGTTGTAAAATTGTTTACAACAGATGGATACAACCTCCTGTTGGAGGTCTGAGGAGGTGCACACCAACTTGTACCTGATGCTACTGGAATCATTGAACAGCTAACAAATCAATGCCCACACTCAGAGAACATCAATTTTCCACGTCGTTATTTTCAAAGTATTGCCCCGATACACTTGCAAGCCTCTGAGTCAGAAGGTCGTGGGTTCAAGCCCCACTCCAGAGACTTGAGCACATAATCTAGGCTGACACTCCAGTGCAGTACTGAAGAGGTGCTGCATTGTCAGATGAGATAAGGCCTCCTCTGTTGTACCCATTGCGTTCAATTTTTAGCCCACATTCTTTAAAATATGAGTTGATAGTCAATGTATCACTTTTGGAAAGGAAAATTAGATCCCAGAAGTAGGTTTTAATGTCCTCAATTTTGACTGGTTATAGGCTGAAAAGCATGTGTGAGGCTAGAGCCTGTCAGTTTTGGTTCTAGGACTCATTTGTTCTAGCCTAATGAGCTAATTTTATTTTCAGACGCACAGCCTTTCTTAAAATGTCATGTTTTGATATTGTGGTAACCACTAACCTCACAGAATTCAGACTTTGTTGATCACATTACAATTTATGGGAGTACAATTTGCAGAGGGCAGTATTTTTTTTTAGCTGCAATTATCTTCCCCTAATTGCTAACCCTGTTGTGTCACTCACCCAGTGGGATAATGAATGGCTCTGGTCCTGGTTACTGTTTCTTAGAGCCCAGTAGGAAGAGACAATATCAACACTGTGCAATGCTGCATCCAGCAAGTCCATCCAGCCCTGGAACAACGAGATGTGCTTAGTAGCGTTGTCGCTAAAGTTCAGCCCATCTGGAATGTTTTCAACAAGGTGGACCCTGAAGAGAAACTCAAAATTACTTCAGGATCTCGTCATAAGTCTCAAGGAATCTTTTTTTTAAAAAAAATTGGTTTCCTTTCATTTGAACTGGAAGAAAATACAGTTCAACACATTCCCAGTTTAATTTTCAGTAATACAGATATAGTCAGCACAGTATGCACAATCTCTAATAGTTAAACAGCTTGCCCTGAGTCACACACAAGCGTATCTGACATATATATATATTCATAAATTATTGAGCATTAAATATTGAATAAAAAAGCCGTGTATTGTACAGAATTGTTCTCTTGTGAAAAGATGAAGGCGAGGGCTAGAATCTCAACAAGGACATAGAATGGTTACAGCACAGAAGGAGGCCATTCAGCCCATTGAGCCCGTGTCAGCTCTTTGGAATAGCAATCCAGTTAGTCCCATTCCCCCGCTCTTTCCCTGTAGCCCTGCAAATTTTTTCCCTTCAAGTACTTATCACATTCTTTTCTGGAAGTCACGATCGAATCTGCTTCCACCACCTTTCAGGCAGCGCATTCCAGACCATAACTACTCGCTGCATAAAAAAGTTTTTCCTCATGTTGCCTTTGGTTCTTTTGCTAATCATCTCAAATCTGTGTCCTCTGTTTCTCGACCCGTCCACCAATGGGACATGTAGTACAGACAAAAAAAATGCTTCAGTGCATGTAAACCTTTCTGTTTTAGAAAATGAGTGGTGTCGCCATGGGAACGAGAAGATGAGAGGGGGCGATTTTAAACCTGCCCGCCCAGCAGAAACCAGAATGTTACAATCGCCCAAGTTACTTACCCGCTCTGGAGCCGCCGGGAGCTGACAAGTTTGTATTTTAACCTCCTCTTCTGAGCAGGTGGCAACGACGCCCGCCCAAAGCCAGTGGGGTCCTTTTTAATCATACGTACGTCAGGTCCCGATGATGTCATCAGGACCTGGCTGCAATTTTCAATCAATGGTCTGAGTGGGAGGGGGCAGTGAGTTTCACTGGATGGTCTGAGCGGGAGGGGTCAGTGAGTTTCACTGGGAGGTCTGAGGGGGAGGGGGCAGTGAGTTTCACTGGGAGGTCTGAGGGGGAGGGGGCAGTGAGTTTCACTGGGAGGTCTGAGGGGGAGGGGGCAGTGAGTTTCACTGGGAGGTCTGAGGGGGAGGGGGCAGTGAGTTTCACTGGGAGGTCTGAGGGGGAGGGGGCAGTGAGTTTCACTGGGAGGTCTGAGCGGGACGGGGCAGTGAGTTTCACTGGATGGTCTGAGGGGGAGGGGGCAGTGAGTTTCACTGGGAGGTCTGAGGGGGAGGGGGCAGTGAGTTTCACTGGATGGTCTGAGCGGGAGGGGGCAGTGAGTTTCACTGGGAGGTCTGAGGGGGAGGGGCGGTGAGTTTCACTGGGAGGTCTGAGCGGTAGGGGGTAGTGAGTTTCACTGGGAGGTCTGAGGGGGAGGGGGCGGTGAGTTTCACTGGGAGGTCTGAGGGGGAGGGGGCGGTGAGTTTCACTGGGAGGTCTGAGGGGGAGGGGGCAGTGAGTTTCACTGGGAGGTCTGAGGGGGAGGGGGCCGTGAGTTTCACTGGGAGGTCTGAGGGGGAGGGGGCGGTGAGTTTCACTGGATGGTCTGAGGGGGACGGGGCAGTGAGTTTCACTGGAGGTCTGAGCGGGAGGGGTCAGAGAGTTTCACTGGGAGGTCTGAGGGGGAGGGGGCAGTGAGTTTCACTGGGAGGTTTGAGGGGGAGGGGGCCGTGAGTTTCACTGGGAGGTCTGAGGGAGAGGGCGCGGTGAGTTTCACTGGGAGGTCTGAGGGGGAGGGGGCCGTGAGTTTCACTGGGAGGTCTGAGGGGGAGGGGGCCGTGAGTTTCACTGGATGGTCTGAGGGAGAGGGCGCGGTGAGTTTCACTGGGAGGTCTGAGGGGGAGGGGGCCGTGAGTTTCACTGGGAGGTCTGAGGGGGACGGGGCAGTGAGTTTCACTGGGAGGTCTGAGGGAGAGGGCGCGGTGAGTTTCACTGGGAGGTCTGAGGGGGAGGGGGCCGTGAGTTTCACTGGGAGGTCTGAGGGGGAGGGGGCCGTGAGTTTCACTGGGAGGTCTGAGCGGGAGGGGGCGGTGAGTTTCACTGGGAGGTCTGAGGGGGACGGGGCAGTGAGTTTCACTGGGAGGTCTGAGGGAGAGGGCGCGGTGAGTTTCACTGGGAGGTCTGAGGGGGAGGGGCGGTGAGTTTCACTGGATGGTCTGAGCGGGAGGGGGCAGTGAGTTTCACTGGGAGGTCTGAGGGAGAGGGCGCGGTGAGTTTCACTGGGAGGTCTGCGGGGGAGGGGCGGTGAGTTTCACTGGATGGTCTGAGGGGGAGGGGGCCGTGAGTTTCACTGGGAGGTCTGAGGGGGAGGGGGCGGTGAGTTTAACTGGGAGGTCTGAGGGGGAGGGGGCCGTGAGTTTCACTGGGAGGTCTGAGGGGGAGGGCGCGGTGAGTTTCACTGGATGGTCTGAGGGGGAGGGGGCCGTGAGTTTCACTGGGAGGTCTGAGGGGGAGGGGGCGGTGAGTTTAACTGGGAGGTCTGCGGGGGAGGGGCGGTGAGTTTCACTGGATGGTCTGAGGGGGAGGGGGCCGTGAGTTTCACTGGATGGTCTGAGGGGGAGGGGGCGGTGAGTTTAACTGGGAGGTCTGAGGGGGAGGGGCGGTGAGTTTCACTGGGAGGTCTGAGGGGGAGGGAGCAGTGAGTTTAACTGGGAGGTCTGAGGGGGAGGGGCCGTGAGTTTCACTGGGAGGTCTGAGGGGGAGGGAGCAGTGAGTTTCACTGGGAGGTCTGAGGGGGAGGGGGCAGTCAGTTTCACTGGGAGGTCTGAGCGGGAGGGGGCAGTGAGTTTCACTGGGAGGTCTGAGCGGGAGGGGGCAGTGAGTTTCACTGGGAGGTCTGAGGGGGAGGGGCTGAGAGTTTCACTGGGAGGTCTGAGGGGGAGGGGCTGAGAGTTTCACTGGGAGGTCTGAGCGGGAGGGGGCAGTGAGTTTCACTGGGAGGTCTGAGCGGGAGGGGGCTGTGAGTTTCATTGGGAGGTCTGAGGGGGAGGGGGCCGTGAGTTTCATTGGGAGGTCTGAGGGGGAGGGGGCGGTGAGTTTCACTGGGAGGTCTGAGGGGGAGGGGGCCGTGAGTTTCACTGGGAGGTCTGAGCGGGACGGGGCAGTCAGTTTCACTGGATGGTCTGAGCGGGAGGGGTCAGTGAGTTTCACTGGGAGGTCTGAGTGGGAGGGGGCAGTGAGTTTCACTGGATGGTCTGAGCGGGAGGGGGCAGTGAGTTTCACTGGGAGGTCTGAGGGGGAGGGGGCAGTGAGTTTCACTGGGAGGTCTGAGGGGGAGGGGGCAGTGAGTTTCACTGGATGGTCTGAGCGGGAGGGGGCAGTGAGTTTCACTGGGAGGTCTGAGGGGGAGGGGCGGTGAGTTTCACTGGGAGGTCTGAGCGGGAGGGGGCCGTGAGATTCACTGGGAGGTCTGAGCGGGAGGGGTCAGTGAGTTTCACTGGGAGGTCTGAGGGGGAGGGGGCCGTGAGTTTCACTGGGAGGTCTGAGCGGGAGGGGTCAGAGAGTTTCACTGGGAGGTCTGAGGGGGAGGGGTCAGTGAGTTTCACTGGGAGGTCTGAGGGGGAGGGAGCGGTGAGTTTCACTGGATGGTCTGAGGGGGAGGGGGCAGTGAGTTTCACTGGGAGGTCTGAGGGAGAGGGCGCGGTGAGTTTCACTGGGAGGTCTGAGGGGGAGGGGGCCGTGAGTTTCACTGGGAGGTCTGAGGGGGAGGGGGCAGTGAGTTTCACTGGGAGGTCTGCGGGGGAGGGGGCGGTGAGTTTCACTGGGAGGTCTGAGGGGGAGGGGGCGGTGAGTTTCACTGGATGGTCTGAGCGGGAGGGGGCTGTGAGTTTCATTGGGAGGTCTGAGGGGGAGGGGGCCGTGAGTTTCACTGGGAGGTCTGAGGGGGAGGGAGCAGTGAGTTTCACTGGGAGGTCTGAGGGGGAGGGGGCGGTGAGTTTCACTGGGAGGTCTGAGGGGGAGGGGGCAGTCAGTTTCACTGGGAGGTCTGAGCGGGAGGGGGCAGTGAGTTTCACTGGGAGGTCTGAGCGGGAGGGGGCTGTGAGTTTCATTGGGAGGTCTGAGGGGGAGGGGGCCGTGAGTTTCATTGGGAGGTCTGAGGGGGAGGGGGCCGTGAGTTTCATTGGGAGGTCTGAGCGGGAGGGGTCAGTGAGTTTCACTGGGAGGTCTGAGTGGGAGGGGGCAGTGAGTTTCACTGGATGGTCTGAGCGGGAGGGGGCAGTGAGTTTCACTGGATGGTCTGAGCGGGAGGGGGCAGTGAGTTTCACTGGGAGGTCTGAGGGGGAGGGGCGGTGAGTTTCACTGGGAGGTCTGAGGGGGAGGGGGCGGTGAGTTTCACTGGGAGGTCTGAGCGGGAGGGGGCGGTGAGTTTCACTGGGAGGTCTGAGGGGGAGGGGGCGGTGAGTTTCACTGGGAGGTCTGAGCGGGAGGGGGCCGTGAGATTCACTGGGAGGTCTGAGCGGGACGGGGCGGTGAGTTTCACTGGGAGGTCTGAGCGGGAGGGGGTAGTGAGTTTCACTGGGAGGTCTGAGGGGGAGGGGGCAGTGAGTTTCACTGGGAGGTCTGAGGGGGAGGGGGCCGTGAGTTTCACTGGGAGGTCTGAGGGGGAGGGGGCGGTGAGTTTCACTGGGAGGTCTGAGGGGGAGGGGGCAGTGAGTTTCACTGGGAGGTCTGAGCGGGAGGGGGTAGTGAGTTTCACTGGGAGGTCTGAGGGGGAGGGGGCAGTGAGTTTCACTGGGAGGTCTGAGGGGGAGGGGGCCGTGAGTTTCACTGGGAGGTCTGAGGGGGAGGGGGCGGTGAGTTTCACTGGGAGGTCTGAGGGGGAGGGGGCAGTGAGTTTCACTGGGAGGTCTGAGGGGGAGGGGGCCGTGAGTTTCACTGGGAGGTCTGAGGGGGAGGGAGCGGTGAGTTTCACTGGATGGTCTGAGGGGGAGGGGGGCCGTGAGATTCACTGGGAGGTCTGAGGGGGAGGGGGCAGTGAGTTTCACTGGGAGGTCTGAGGGAGAGGGCGCGGTGAGTTTCACTGGGAGGTCTGAGGGGGAGGGGGCCGTGAGTTTCACTGGGAGGTCTGAGGGGGAGGGGGCAGTGAGTTTCACTGGGAGGTCTGAGGGGGAGGGGGCGGTGAGTTTCACTGGGAGGTCTGAGCGGGAGGGGGCAGTGAGTTTCACTGGGAGGTCTGAGCGGGAGGGGGCTGTGAGTTTCATTGGGAGGTCTGAGGGGGAGGGGGCCGTGAGTTTCATTGGGAGGTCTGAGGGGGAGGGGGCCGTGAGTTTCATTGGGAGGTCTGAGCGGGAGGGGGCGGTGAGTTTCACTGGGAGGTCTGAGGGGGAGGGGGCCGTGAGTTTCATTGGGAGGTCTGAGGGGGAGGGGGCGGTGAGTTTCACTGGGAGGTCTGAGGGGGAGGGGGCGGTGAGTTTCACTGGGAGGTCTGAGGGGGAGGGGGCAGTGAGTTTCACTGGGAGGTCTGAGGGGGAGGGGGCAGTGAGTTTCACTGGATGGTCTGAGCGGGAGGGGGCGGTGAGTTTCACTGGGAGGTCTGAGGGGGAGGGGGCCGTGAGTTTCATTGGGAGGTCTGAGGGGGAGGGGGGCGGTGAGTTTCACTGGATGGTCTGAGGGGGACGGGGCAGTGAGTTTCACTGGGAGGTCTGAGGGGGAGGGGGCGGTGAGTTTCACTGGGAGGTCTGAGGGGGAGGGGGCCGTGAGTTTCACTGGGAGGTCTGAGGGGGACGGGGCAGTGAGTTTCACTGGGAGGTCTGAGTGGGAGGGGGGCGGTGAGTTTCACTGGATGGTCTGAGGGGGACGGGGCAGTGAGTTTCACTGGGAGGTCTGAGGGGGAGGGGGCGGTGAGTTTCACTGGGAGGTCTGAGGGGGAGGGGGCAGTGAGTTTCACTGGGAGGTCTGAGGGGGAGGGGGCGGTGAGTTTCACTGGGAGGTCTGAGGGGGAGGGGGCCGTGAGTTTCACTGGGAGGTCTGAGGGGGAGGGGGCGGTGAGTTTCACTGGATGGTCTGAGGGGGACGGGGCAGTGAGTTTCACTGGAGGTCTGAGCGGGAGGGAGCTGTGAGTTTCACTGGATGGTCTGAGGGGGAGGGGGCAGTGAGTTTCACTGGGAGGTCTGAGGGGGAGGGGGCAGTGAGTTTCACTGGATGGTCTGAGGGGGACGGGGCAGTGAGTTTCACTGGGAGGTCTGAGGGGGAGGGGTCAGTGAGTTTCACTGGGAGGTCTGAGGGGGAGGGTGCGGTGAGTTTCACTGGGAGGTCTGAGTGGGAGGGGCGGTGAGTTTCACTGGATGGTCTGAGCGGGAGGGGGCGGTGAGTTTCACTGGGAGGTCTGAGGGGGAGGGGGCGGTGAGTTTCACTGGGAGGTCTGAGCGGGAGGAGGCAGTGAGTTTCACTGGGAGGTCTGAGGGGGAGGGGTCAGTGAGTTTCACTGGGAGGTCTGAGGGGGAGGGGGCGGTGAGTTTCACTGGGAGGTCTGAGGGGGAGGGGGCAGTCAGTTTCACTGGGAGGTCTGAGCGGGAGGGGGCAGTGAGTTT
This sequence comes from Heptranchias perlo, assembly GCF_035084215.1. NCBI lineage: Eukaryota > Metazoa > Chordata > Chondrichthyes > Hexanchiformes > Hexanchidae > Heptranchias > Heptranchias perlo. Next base: position 11,484,628 of record NC_090332.1, on the reverse strand, counting down.
CACTGGGAGGTCTGAGGGGGAGGGGGCGGTGAGTTTCACTGGGAGGTCTGAGGGGGAGGGCGCGGTGAGTTTCACTGGGAGGTCTGAGGGGGAGGGGACGGTGAGATTCACTGGGAGGTCTGAGGGGGAGGGGGCCGTGAGTTTCATTGGGAGGTCTGAGGGGGAGGGGTCAGTGAGTTTCACTGGGAGGTCTGAGGGGGAGGGGGCAGTGAGTTTCACTGGGAGGTCTGAGCGGGAGGGGGCAGTGAGTTTCACTGGGAGGTCTGAGGGGGAGGGGGCCGTGAGTTTCACTGGGAGGTCTGAGCGGGAGGGAGCCGTGAGATTCACTGGGAGGTCTGAGGGGGAGGGAGCCGTGAGATTCACTGGGAGGTCTGAGGGGGAGGGGGTAGTGAGTTTCACTGGATGGTCTGAGGGGGAGGGGGCCGTGAGTTTCACTGGGAGGTCTGAGGGGGAGGGGGCGGTGAGTTTCACTGGGAGGTCTGAGCGGGAGGGAGCCGTGAGATTCACTGGGAGGTCTGAGGGGGAGGGGGTAGTGAGTTTCACTGGATGGTCTGAGGGGGAGGGGGCCGTGAGTTTCACTGGGAGGTCTGAGGGGGAGGGGGCGGTGAGTTTCACTGGGAGGTCTGAGGGGGAGGGGGCCGTGAGTTTCACTGGGAGGTCTGAGGGGGAGGGGGCGGTGAGTTTCACTGGGACGTCTGAGCGGGACGGGGCAGTGAGTTTCACTGGGAGGTCTGAGCGGGAGGGGGCCGTGAGTTTCACTGGATAGTCTGAGGGGGACGGGGCAGTGAGTTTCACTGGGAGGTCTGAGCGGGAGGGGGCGGTGAGTTTCACTGGGAGGTCTGAGTGGGAGGGGGGCAGTGAGTTTCACTGGGAGGTCTGAGGGGGAGGGGGCCGTGAGTTTCACTGGGAGGTCTGAGGGGGACGGGGCAGTGAGTTTCACTGGGAGGTCTGAGGGGGAGGGGGCAGTGAGTTTCACTGGGAGGTCTGAGGGGGAGGGGGCCGTGAGTTTCACTGGGAGGTCTGAGGGGGAGGGGGCGGTGAGTTTCACTGGGAGGTCTGAGGGGGAGGGGGCAGTGAGTTTCACTGGGAGGTCTGAGGGGGAGGGGGCAGTGAGTTTCACTGGATGGTCTGAGGGGGAGGGGGCGGTGAGTTTCACTGGGAGGTCTGAGTGGGAGGGGGGCAGTGAGTTTCACTGGATGGTCTGAGGGGGATGGGGCGGTGAGTTTCACTGGGAGGTCTGAGGGGGAGGGGGCGGTGAGTTTCACTGGGAGGTCTGAGGGGGAGGGGGCCGTGAGTTTCACTGGGAGGTCTGAGGGGGAGGGGGCGGTGAGTTTCACTGGGAGGTCTGAGGGGGAGGGGGGCCGTGAGTTTCACTGGGAGGTCTGAGCGGGAGGGGGCCGTGAGTTTCACTGGGAGGTCTGAGGGGGAGGGGGCGGTGAGTTTCACTGGGAGGTCTGAGGGGGAGGGGGCGGTGAGTTTCACTGGGAGGTCTGAGTGGGAGGGGGGCGGTGAGTTTCACTGGGAGGTCTGAGGGGGAGGGGGCGGTGAGTTTCACTGGGAGGTCTGAGGGGGAGGGGGCCGTGAGTTTCACTGGATGGTCTGAGGGGGAGGGGGCGGTGAGTTTCACTGGGAGTTCTGAGGGGGAGGGGGCGGTGAGTTTCACTGGGAGGTCGGAGGGGGAGGGGGCCGTGAGTTTCACTGGGAGGTCTGAGCGGGAGGGGGCAGTGAGTTTCACTGGGAGGTCTGAGGGGGAGGGGGCGGTGAGTTTCACTGGGAGGTCTGAGGGGGAGGGGGCGGTGAGTTTCACTGGGAGGTCTGAGGGGGAGGGGGCGGTGAGTTTCACTGGGAGGTCTGAGCGGGAGGGGGGCCGTGAGTTTAACTGGGAGGTCTGAGCGGGAGGGGGCAGTGAGTTTCACTGGGAGGTCTGAGGGGGAGGGGGCAGTGAGTTTCACTGGGAGGTCTGAGCGGGAGGGGGCAGTGAGTTTCACTGGGAGGTCTGAGGGGGAGGGGGCCGTGAGTTTCACTGCGAGGTCTGAGCGGGAGGGGGCGGTGAGTTTCACTGGGAGGTCTGAGGGGGAGGGGGCCGTGAGTTTCACTGGGAGGTCTGAGGGGGAGGGGGCCGTGAGTTTCACTGGATAGTCTGAGGGGGACGGGGCAGTGAGTTTCACTGGGAGGTCTGAGCGGGAGGGGGCAGTGAGTTTCACTGGGAGGTCTGAGGGGGAGGGGGCCGTGAGTTTCACTGGGAGGTCTGAGGGGGACGGGGCAGTGAGTTTCACTGGGAGTTCGGAGGGGGAGGGCGCGGTGAGTTTCACTGGGAGGTCTGAGGGGGAGGGGGCAGTGAGTTTCACTGGGAGGTCTGAGCGGGAGGGGGCGGTGCGTTTCACTGGGAGGTCTGAGGGGGAGGGGGCCGTGAGTTTCACTGGGAAGTCTGAGGGGGAGGGGGCGGTGAGTTTCACTGGAGGTCTGAGCGGGAGGGGTCAGTGAGTTTCACTGGATGGTCTGAGGGGGACGGGGCCGTGAGTTTCACTGGGAGGTCTGAGGGGGAGGGGGCCGTGAGTTTCACTGGGAGGTCTGAGGGGGAGGGGGCCGTGAGTTTCACTGGGAGGTCTGAGGGGGAGGGCGCGGTGAGTTTCACTGGGAGGTCTGAGGGGGAGGGGGCCGTGAGTTTCACTGGGAGGTCTGAGGGGGATGGGGCGGTGAGTTTCACTGGATGGTCTGAGGGGGACGGGGCAGTGAGTTTCACTGGAGGTCTGAGGGGGAGGGGGCCGTGAGTTTCACTGGGAGGTCTGAGCGGGAGGGGTCAGTGAGTTTCACTGGGAGGTCTGAGGGGGAGGGGGCGGTGAGTTTCACTGGATGGTCTGAGGGGGAGGGGGCAGTGAGTTTCACTGGGAGGTCTGAGGGGGAGGGCGCGGTGAGTTTCACTGGATGGTCTGAGGGGGAGGGGGCAGTGAGTTTCACTGGGAGGTCTGAGGGGGAGGGCGCGGTGAGTTTCACTGGGAGGTCTGAGGGGGAGGGGGCCGTGAGTTTCACTGGGAGGTCTGAGGGGGAGGGAGCAGTGAGTTTCACTGGGAGGTCTGAGGGGGAGGGGCGGTGAGTTTCACTGGGAGGTCTGAGGGGGAGGGGGCCGTGAGTTTCATTGGGAGGTCTGAGGGGGAGGGGGCGGTGAGTTTCACTGGGAGGTCTGCGGGGGAGGGGGCGGTGAGTTTCACTGGGAGGTCTGAGCGGGAGGGGGCAGTGAGTTTCACTGGGAGGTCTGAGGGGGAGGGGGCGGTGCGTTTCACTGGGAGGTCTGAGGGGGAGGGGGCGGTGAGTTTCACTGGGAGGTCTGAGGGGGAGGGGGCAGTGAGTTTCACTGGGAGGTCTGAGGGGGAGGGGGCCCTGAGTTTCACTGGGAGGTCTGAGGGGGAGGGGGCGGTGAGTTTCACTGGGAGGTCTGAGGGGGAGGGGGCGGTGAGTTTCACTGGGAGGTCTGCGGGGGAGGGGGCAGTGAGTTTCACTGGGAGGTCTGCGGGGGAGGGGGCAGTGAGTTTCACTGGGAGTTCTGAGGGGGAGGGGGCGGTGAATTTCACTGGGAGGTCTGAGGGGGAGGGGGCAGTGAGTTTCACTGGGAGGTCTGAGGGGGAGGGGGCCGTGAGTTTCACCTGGAGGTCTGAGGGGGAGGGGGCAGTGAGTTTCACTGGGAGGTCTGAGGGGGAGGGGGCGGTGAGTTTCACTGGGAGGTCTGAGGGGGAGGGGGCGGTGAGTTTCACTGGGAGGTCTGAGGGGGAGGGGGCGGTGAGTTTCACTGGGAGGTCTGAGGGGGAGGGGGCGGTGAGTTTCACTGGGAGGTCTGAGGGGGAGGGGGCGGTGAGTTTCACTGGGAGGTCTGCGGGGGAGGGGGCGGTGAGTTTCACTGGGAGTTCTGAGGGGGAGGGGGCGGTGAATTTCACTGGGAGGTCTGAGGGGGAGGGGGCGGTGAGTTTCACTGGGAGGTCTGCGGGGGAGGGGGCGGTGAGTTTCACCTGGAGGTCTGAGGGGGAGGGGGCGGTGAGTTTCACCTGGAGGTCTGAGGGGGAGGGGGCGGTGAGTTTCACCTGGAGGTCTGAGGGGGAGGGGGCGGTGAGTTTCACCTGGAGGTCTGAGGGGGAGGGGGCGGTGAGTTTCACTGGGAGGTCTGAGGGGGAGGGGGCGGTGAGTTTCACTGGGAGGTCTGAGGGGGAGGGGGCGGTGAGTTTCACTGGGAGGTCTGAGGGGGAGGGGGCGGTGAGTTTCACTGGGAGGTCTGAGGGGGAGGGGGCGGTGAGTTTCACTGGGAGGTCTGAGGGGGATGGGGCGGTGGGTTTCACTGGGAGGTCTGAGGGGGACGGGGCCGTGAGATTCACTGGGAGGTCTGAGGGGGACGGGGCCGTGAGATTCACTGGGAGGTCTGAGGGGGAGGGAGCGGTGAGTTTCACTGGGAGGTCTGAGGGGGACGGGGCAGTGAGATTCACTGGGAGGTCTGAGGGGGAGGGGGCGGTGAGTTTCACTGGGAGGTCTGAGGGGGAGGGCGCGGTGAGTTTCACTGGGAGGTCTGAGGGGGACGGGGCAGTGAGATTCACTGGGAGGTCTGAGGGGGAGGGAGCGGTGAGTTTCACTGGGAGGTCTGAGGGGGACGGGGCAGTGAGATTCACTGGGAGGTCTGAGGGGGAGGGGGCGGTGAGTTTCACTGGGAGGTCTGAGGGGGATGGGGCGGTGGGTTTCACTGGGAGGTCTGAGGGGGACGGGGCAGTGAGATTCACTGGGAGGTCTGAGGGGGAGGGGGCGGTGAGTTTCACTGGGAGGTCTGAGGGGGAGGGGGCGGTGAGTTTCACTGGGAGGTCTGAGGGGGAGGGGGCGGTGAGTTTCACTGGGTGGTCTGAGGGGGAGGGGGCGGTGAGTTTCACTGGGAGGTCTGAGGGGGAGGGGGCGGTGAGTTTCACTGGGAGGCCTGAGGGGGAGGGGGCGGTGAGTTTCACTGGGAGGTCTGAGGGGGAGGGGGCAGTGAGTTTCACTGGGAGGCCTGCTGCCGCATTTCCTGTATTACAACTGTGGCTACACTTCAAAAGTACTTAATTGGCTGTAAAGTGCTTTGGGAAGTCCCTGAGGTCGTGAAAGGCACTAAATAAATACAAGATCTTTCTGGTTTCGGGCTTCTCCTGTTATAATCTCTCCTCCCCTCTCTGACAGCGGGACTCCGTGGGGGAAGCCTGGCAGCTGATCCCAGCACTGCTGTCGGCGGGCGGCCTCTAAATGTGCCATTTTACGCCACTTCCCGCCAAAGTCAGGGATTAAAAATGAGGCCTGGGAGTTGAAATACCCCGGGCTAATTTTTGGAGTTTCTAACTCAAACTGCCGCTCTCCCACCCAAAATTGGCCCCGGGGTAAAATCGGGGCCAAGAACTTTGCTTACACTTTTTAAGATGTGGAGATGCCGGTGATGGACTGGGGTTGACAATTGTAAACAATTTTACAACACCAAGTTATAGTCCAGCAATTTTATTTTAAATTCACAAGCTTTCGGAGGCTTCCTCCTTCCTCCTTTCGTTCACCTGAGGAAGGAGGAAGCCTCCGAAAGCTTGTGAATTTAAAATAAAATTGCTGGACTATAACTTGGTGTTGTAAAATTGTTTACAATACACTTTTTAAAACAATGGTGAATGGTAGCTCACTTTTCTTTCTTTAATGATCTGCAAGAGTCACAGGGGATGGGGGAAGCTCATAGCCTCAGGCTTGGCAAATTACTTCACGGGCTACATTTCATGCCTGTTTGGATAACTGCATTACACATATGCATTGCCAATCTGTAAATATAATCTGGCAGGCACTACAGTCAGATTCATTAGTGCTGTTCACTCAGCAGGAAGATTTACTTAATAAGGAATAATTCTGCACCATGAACCCAAGTCTTTTGGAGCCATCAGTCTGCAGATTATGAACTTTGATTTTCCAGTCCAAGATGATTGATGGCAAAAGTATGGTGAGGTGGGGCAGGGCAGACTGGACTCCATCTGGATTATTTAAGGCAAGGCCCAAAGCAGTGTTGCAGTTTGCGATTGGCAGCTGCTCGGCCACCACAGGGGTGAGAAACAGCTTGCTGCTTAGCATCTCCAGAAGCAGCATTGTTGCTGGAGGTGAACGCTCGCACAGAATGGCAGAAACAACAACAACTTGCATTTATATAGCGCCTTTAAAGTAGTAAAACGTCCCAAGGTGCTTTACAAGAGCTTAATCAAACAAAATTTGACACAGAGCCACAAAAGGAGATATTAGGACAGGTGACCAAAAGCTTGAACAAAGAGGTAGGTTTTGAGGAGTGTCTTAAAGGAGGAGAGAGAGGCAGACAGGGTAGTTGCAGCACATGGAGCCCTCAAATCTGTGGAAGCTGAAGTAACGGTTATGCTGGCCCAAATCAGGATGAGGATTGAGACTCTGTTTCGGACATTTGGAACATGGAGTAGGTCAACCAATGGAACAGCCCAGTCACTATAGAGAGAGTTTGCTTTGGAAGTAAATGACACCCCTGGATGCCCTCTCCAGTTATCGTTGACAGACTCAACCCTGAGTGTGCCATCCACAAGACCTGGGAACAGATCCAGAGTGATGGCACACCTGAAGGAAGCTGCCAACAATCCCGTTTACCAGGTACCTGGCACAAATATGCATGCCACAAAGTGCCCAATTTCTACTGGTCCATGCTAAGCCCTTACACATTACAGCTTTTCCATACTCCAACAGGGCACACATTCAAGCTGCAACTTACAGTTGAAAGTCTTGACACATTCATATCTTCAAAGTACTTCACACATAAAAGCATTATATCACAACCTAGCTGCATGAGGCATGGTCATTTACAGACATGCAGGATGGGCTAGAAGTTGGGCACATTTCTGCCAGTGTGTATCTGCTCCTTCAATCTGCATTATTCTATAAAACAACTAGCAGGAAAAAGCCATGAAAAAAATATGCATTTGGTTTCTCTTTATGCCAATTGCAGATGGGCAAGATGAGAGCACATAAACAGCAATAAATCATCTGTGTTCACTTTTACATTTATTAATGGTTGATTTAATTTTCAAATGAAGCTTTTGTGCAAGAGTCATTTACTCGGGTGTTATTCCCAAACGGAAAATTACGGGCTCAGAATTCTAGTGGAGACCAGGTAGGATCACATTCCAGGAAACTGCCTGGACCATGGCCACCTGAATTACACCAGTGGGAACGATCTTCCAGAGGGAAATTTCTCCCCCATGTCCAGCAAGCAGACTAGTAGCAGCATCCATGGACGGTATTCATACTGAATTGCTATAGACTGCTCTCGGTGATGGGGAAAGGAGCAACAATGGTTTGGGTCAACAGCATCAAGAACCACACACTGGGCTTGGAGCTGCCCCTCCGAGGCTGGTTTGAGGCACGTATACCCTTGATATTCCAGAGTGTAGTTGCCGTATCTACAGGAAGAGAGTTTTTCTAGTTTCTTGAAAACTACAGAGAATCTCACAGATATCAGTGGCGGTTACGATGGTTCTTTGGGCACATGCAGCACATATACTGGATGGCCTGTGGACCTGCAGTGTAATCAGAAAGGAACAGGCTAGTTCCAGTATTGGGCTTCTCAGCCTTGAACTCATCAGCAATTGATAACCAATCTCTCGGTTGCTTCAGCACCTAGGCTATACCAAGTCCAATCTTTGAGCTGAAAACATTCTTAAATAAACTGCGGTCTTTTCGAAAATGATTTACTTTGTAATATACCAATGACATTTCCCTCTCCAATTGATGTGTAAGTTATTGAATGGAAGAGTTAAAGAATGGATAAAGATAAATTTGGGAGTAATTTTGACTTTGTGCAATAGTGTAAAACGGGTGAAAGCAAGTCGACAGCCCGTTTTATATCTCTCCCCATTTTTATTTCCATTGACTTCCATGGAAACCAAAATCAGGAGAGGTGTTTAACAGGTAGCCGAGCCGATATCGCAGGTTGTACACTATCGCACAGTCAAAATGACCCCTGCACAGTTTTCTTTGGTGATCTGACAGAAGCTAATGTTTCTGTCTTCATCACCCCCATATCCTACATGTAAATCCTCAAACCCTTGGCTGCTTTGACATCTGTGTGACGTCCACCTAGTTGTCATCTTGCGTCGTTATTCTGTAACTAATCTGCCATCAGTAGCATCTTACATATGTGCATGATTTTGTGAATGAAGCGTAGGTAAGGCAGATAGCACTCAAGAGGAAGCTTAAAACAGTGCTGCTATCTTATAAAATATAAATAAATATATATATATAATACATATGTACGTACATACATACACACACAACAAATAAAATGGAAGAAAAAGCCATTGAGCCTATCAAGCTCGTTCCTTCCTCAGGCCATGTACGACGTAACCAATTATCGATTAACAAGTCCCTTTAAATTAATGATTATAATTGATTCCAGGACTGGGCTCCACTGTGATACATCCTATAAACCAAAAGCATTCCACTTGGATGAGGTACAGGAGGGCTGCCAGGATGTGTAGAACTATATGTGATGTGTGGAACCATCTTGTGACGTGACTTTGCGCATTTAGAATCATAGAATGATTGCAGCACAGGAGGAGGTCATTCGGCCCATCGAGCCCGGGCCGACTCTGTGAGGGCAATCCAGTTAGTCCCATCGTCCCATTCCTTCACCGTAGCCCTGCAAATTTTTCCCTTCAGGTATTTATCCAACTCCTTTTTGAAAGCCACAATTGAATCTGCTTCCACCACCCTTTCAGGCAACACATTCCAGATCTTAGTATCGACCCCTGGGGAACACCACTGCATACCTTCCTCCAGTCTGAAAAACAACCGTTCACCACTGCTCTCTGTTTCCTGTCACTTAGCCAATTTGGTTTCCATGCTGCCACTGCCCCTTTAATTCCTTGGTGTTCAATTTTGCTGACAAGATGACATTTAAGAGAGATGGGGAGATAAGAGGAGGAAAGTAAGGGGAAACATATACATACATACGCCTCAAGTAAACTCATTCTCTTGTTGCCTCTTACCGGCAGTTCCTATTGCAGTTGTCCTCTGTAATGTCTTCTGTGTCACTGCTGCTGCCTGGAATGTCCACAGCTGAAAATATTAGTGCAACAGAGATGGCGAAACAGCACACCAGGGCAAAGCCTACAATGCACTTCTGCTGTGACTAACATGGAGAAAACAAAACGGAGGCATATGAATATTGATCCAGTCAAAGCAAATTCAAGAACAACTGAAATGTTGTTTACTGTCAAGTTAATGTAGCAGATCATAAGAAAGCAAGAAGTGAGAGAAGGCCGTTTGTCCCCTCAAACCTGCTCCTTATACAAGCCATGTACAATTTACTCCATCTATTTAATCTCCCAAGGGAAAGCACTCCATAAATAACCCAAAGTGAAACAAGAACATTGATCCTCTTATAGCCACTATTGAGTCCTGGATGGTTGCTTTCCACAGATCATGTTTCCATAGTCCCAAAAACAAGCACATTCCTAGGGGTAACAACAACAAGCATTTATATAGCACCTTTAACGTAGGTAAACAGCCTAAGATGCTTTGTAATCATCTGTCTATACTTAAGCTAATTGTCTTCAATGCAATACTTTTGGAGGTTGGAAGAGACAGTGGATATTTTATTGAGGTGATTCATATTCAATAGGAAGTTAATTCTAGTTAAATGTGATGTGGAGATGCCGGTGATGGACTGGGGTTGACAAATGTAAGGAATCTTACAACACCAGGTTATAGTCCAACTGTTTTATTTGAAAATCACAAGCTTTCGGAGGCTTTCTCCTTCGTCAGGTGAGCGAGTGTGGGATTCCATGGAAGGTTACTGCATTGATAGTCAGAGAACAATACCTGGTGATTACAGATAATCTTTCTAACTGCCCGTTGTCAAGGCAATCAAAGTGTTCAGACAGAGTGATGTTACCTACAGGACCACCGAATACACAAACGGCCAGAACAAAAGACAGACATAGAGAGAGTGAGAAACATCCGAAAGGAAGAGAAAGACAGACAATGACCCGTTGTGTTAAAAACAGATAACTTTTTTTTTGCTGGTGGGGTTACGTGTAGCGTGACATGAATCCAAGATCCCGGTTGAGGCCGTCCTCATGGGTGCGGAACTTGGCTATCAAGCGAAAAAAAGTTATCTGTTTTTAACACAACGGGTCATTCTCTGTCTTTCTCTTCCTTTCGGATGTTTCTCTCTCTCTCTCTGTCTGTCTGTCTTTTGTTCTGGCCGTTTGTGTATTCGGTGGTCCTGTAGGTAACACCACTCTGTCTGAACACTTTGATTGCCTTGACAACGGGCAGTTGGAAAGATTATCTGTAATCACCAGGTATTGTTCTCTGACTATAAATGCGGTAACTTTCCATGGAATCCCACACTCGCTCACCTGATGAAGGAGAAAGCCTCCGAAAGCTTGTGATTTTCAAATAAAACAGTTGGACTATAACCTGTAGTTAAATGTGGAGGAAGATACCTTCTTATTTTCTTATGGCTGTTCATACTATTTTGTGAAGAGGCATTTATGGAAGTCTCAGTCCCTGAAGCAGGAACTCAACCTCCCACGGTCATTTCAGCCATAAATGGCAGGCTTCTATCTGCTACAGGGCAAATCTTTGACGCACAGTTTTCTAATATTCTTCCACCTTAGCTACCATAAGAACCAAGCACAACGGTTCGGGGGAGGGGGTGGTGGTAAGTGCCCAACATGGTACTGAGCCATACAGACCAGCAAGGTCCCAAATCCAATTGCTGGTCTGCACTGAGTTAGCTGATATCAGCCTAGGCAGCAATAGTGGTGCTACAGTTGGCCTCTCTGTCTCTAGGGTATGGATGGGGGGGGGGGAGGGGAAATCACAGCTCCCACTCTTCATAAATATGCAGGGTCCACTGCTAAAAATAATGAGGCTGTGTCAGGTGAGACAGGATAAAGCACCAGGTAACAGCAGAACTGGGCTCAGCTGTAAAGCTCCGTTCAAATCTGGGTTCAGATACAAGAGCTGAGTCTACACTTCCAGCGGGAAGCAGTGCTCGCAAGAAGAAAATGGCAGGAAATCACAGGCACACGGCCGCTTAATAAAATGAAAATTTCCCAGCATGGAAGTGGCGTTGTAGGTTGGGAGAGAGAGAGTTCTATATTAAGAATGATTACTGGGTGATGTAACAAGTGACTGCTGGCAGCCGTGGAATTGTAGCCAGTATGTCATTAGCTTCAAGAGAGAAGGGTGGAAAATGAGGAGGAGAAAAACAATCTACTTTCATGGTTTGTATGGATTAATTCTACATAAGATACATAAGAAATAGGAGCAGGAGTAGGCCATACAGCCCTTCGAGCCTGCTGCGCCATTCAATAAGATCATGGCTGATCTTCAACCTCAACTCCACTTTCCCGCCCGATCCCCATATCCCTTCATTCCCTTAGAGTCCAAAAATCTATCGATCTCAGTCTTGAATATACTCAACGACTGAGCATCCACAGCCCTCTGGCGTAGAGAATTCCAAAGATTCACCACTTGAGTGAAGAAATTCCTTCTCAGTCCTAAATCGCCTACTCCATATTCTGAGACTATGCCCCCTAGTTCTAGACTCTCCAGCCTGGGGTAACAGCCTCTCCACATCTACCCTGTCAAGCCCAATTTCATTGAGATCACCTCTCATTCTTCTAAACTCCAGAGAGTATAGGTCCATTCTACTCAATTTCTCCTCATAGGACAACCCTCTCATCCCAGGAATCAATTTAGTGAACCATTGTTGCACCGCCTCTAAAGCAAGTATATCCTTCCTTAGGTAAGGAGACCAAAACTGTACGCAGTACTCCAGGTGTGGTCTCACCAAAGCCTTGTACAGTTGCAGCAGGACTTCCTTACCCTTGTACTCCAACACCCTTGCAATAAAGGTCAACAAGCCATTTGCCTTCCAAATTGCTTGCTGTACCTGTGTGTTAACTTTCTGTGTTTCGTGGACAAATTCTAATTTCTACATAGGAACAGGTGTAGGCCATTCTGCCCCTCAAGCCTGCTCTGCCGTTCAATTAGATCATGGCTGATCTGCACTTCAACTCCATTTACCAACCCCGCTTTGCTCCATATTCCTTGATACTCTTACCTAACAAAAATCCATCTATTTCAGTCTTGAATGCTCCAATTCTCTCCCAGCATTTCGGGGGAAAGAGTTCCAAATTTCTACCATTTGCGTGAAAAAGTGCTTCCTGATTTCACTCCTGAATGGCCTCGCTCTAATTTTAAGGTAATGTCCCCTGTGGTGTTCTAGGATCTATGGGGGTAATTTTAATCTATCCCGCCGGGCGGGAATCCCACGGGATCGGGTGGATCGCCGGTTTTACGCCCCACCCAATTGACTTCAATGGTGAGTAAAATCGGACCGGGTGTAAAACCAGCGTTCCTCCCGATCCTGACGTTTCCTGACGGGCAGGTTAGGTTAAAATTGCGTTTGAGGTGTGCGTTTGTATCTCCAACTTTCATCTCCTTCGATGTTTTCCTGGAAGAATTGGGGAAGAGTAACCTGTTCATTGTCACGTGACCTCTGAGAGGAACGTCCCCACTGACCCTCCACAACATGTCAATCGTTTTTCTGTTACAGACTTTGGATTTTTAAGCATCTAATTTCAGGCGGCCCAATTGCAAATCAGTCCAAATGCTCGCCCTTCTGATACAAGCGTTGTGTATGGGCAGCAGGTGAGTAGCACCAAGAGTACGACAACTCGTATAGAAGCGAACATTTAATTGCAGAACACGTCAAAGATTCAGTGAGCAGGAGAAGGACGCCTCATTCCAGTCTTTATTTATTGTTCTGTTGCATGCCTTTGGCTCACCATATTCATCATGTTACTTTAGTCTAGGAACAACAGTGACAGCATTTCTATTTTCATCTTTTGGCATGAAAGCAGGGAGTGTTGTTCAAATGAGAAAAAGGGAATATATCCTATCAATTTGTCCCCTCCCACCAAAATGCATTAAAAGTCATGAGAGTACTAATAAAACAGCCATTGAAATGTAAACTGATACAATCTCGCACCACCATAGTAAGATATTGGAAGAAACTAAGTTTAATGTATGTAAAACTAGCCAAATTCTAAAGGTTCCTTAATAGGAAGAAAGAACCTGCATTTATATAGCACCCTTCATGACCTCTGGAAGTCACAAAGTGCTTCATAGCCAATGAATTACTTTTTGCCGTGTAGTCACTGTTTCTATGTAAGCAAAATCAATTATATCAACTATATTTCATATAGCATCTAAAGGTATCAATTATAGGGATCTGCCAATTAATCTATGCTTGATTAGAAATTATATTCATTAGAAAGGGAAGAACCAATCCTAATTGAATCAGACTGTGGCACGGCACCTCCCTCCACATTCATTCATTGCCCTGTGATCACTGACTCATGGGCCATCTTGTGATGTGCTGTCCTGACAGCTCATCTTCTATCTGTTACTGAACATCCTCGTTGATTGCTTTCGGACTTTTTAAAAAAAAAACAGACTACAGACTGTGCAATGCCGGCGAGGAACTTAAAATATATCAAATATATAAAAAATATATCAAAATCCTTTGCAGTTCCTATTTTTTAATTAAAAAACTCATGTATACATTTGAAGCAATCAAATTACATAATGCTTCTATTCACGATAATCAATATTGTACCATTAAATCTTAGTCAGCCACATTTTAGTTTCTCTTTTTCTGAACTCTAACCTTCCTTGCTCATGCATTCATTAAAAAGAGTCAGGAGATACTGATCAATGTCCTTATGATTCTCCAGGAGACAGATATCAACTGCTTAATAAGGTTTTCTTGTTCATTTGTAATCTATTAAACCTGTTCCAGTTTAGCAGTCCTGCTTTTTGCTGTTATTAAACACTTAACAGTTGGGTTTTTGGTCACTTCTGACGACGAGTGGTGAAAGATCAAGTTTTTTAAAAAAAACTCTTTTTGTCTTTTGTTTTTCAAACAATTGTGTAACCTGCATTACACAACCCATTTTGATGCCTGTCTTGAACAGGGAGCCTTGTTGAGAGATCCTTAAGAACTGCATCTCATGAGTATTAGAGTTCCGAGGTATCCTTCAATCCATTTTTAAAAAAAAAAGACTGCCAGACATTTTACAAACTTGTTTCTTGCATTTTGGGGTTAAATCCAACCAGATTTATAGTCTTCCATTGGCAAACAATAACAGGGTTGTGTAAATGGGTGGGTTCATGCTACCCCAGAGACCTTCTTGTGCCCATTAATTGGAAGAGAATGTGCAGATACGAGGAGCCCCCTCCTTCCAGACAAAATAATCCTCCAATACCTGCACAGTACAGGAATCTAGGGAAGTGAGTCCTTTGTGATGTAAAAATCGACATCTTCCTTCTTGTCATTTATCACCCACTCTCATTCATGCTGCCTTTTAGAACATCAATGTTCATATTTACACAGCGAACAACATACCTCCATCTTTATACTTTGTATTGTTTTGTTGCTTTTATGGGGTAAGCTTTTACCTGCCAAGAACACTGTTCTTTCTAATAATAGAACAGGACATGTCAAAACTGATTTAGATAGTTACAGTCTGAAAAATAGAAACTATATAGAGAACGAAATGGCGTAGAGTTCACAGGACTGAGATTCAGTGTAACTCCCACAGTACACACTTCAAGGGAAGGGCTCCGTTGCTCACTATTTACAATAGTGAATATGCATGTGTATAACAAATGCATTTATTGTTTCCCTATAAATGGTGGACAGTGAAAATCTTCCCTCTGAGGAGTTAAATTCCTCCCTGTGATGAGATTTTAGCACACTAGTTAATGCACTATTTTACTGCATTCATGTACCAGTTTATTTTAAATGTGTTATCCCCTTCTGTTAAAATAGCTTAGACAAGAATTTAACACAAACATATTAAGCATTGTGCTAAAAATAGCACACAGAGTAAATTAAGCTCAATAAAAAAAATAACTTTGAGTTGCTCCTCGATGGAACACAGAGTGAATACAGACCGCGGTTTGGCACAGTCTCGTACCAATCTTGAACGTCCCAAGTTTGATCCCCAGTCTGTGCTTGAGTTATCTGTTATCAGCTGAGGTAGTAATGAAAGCTCTACGATTGATCTTGGAGTTGTGGCACTGGGGAAGTTTTCAAAAATTTCTTTCTCGGGATGTGGGTGTCGTTGGCAAGGCCGGCATTTATTGCCTATTTCTGGTTCCTCTGAAAAGTTGGTGGTGGGCCTTCTTCTTTAATTGTAGCGGCTTGATACAACTGAGTGGCTTGCTAGGCCACTTCAGAGGGCAGTTAGTAGTCAACCACATTAGTGTGGGAATGGGGTTACATATAGGCCAAACCAGGTCGGGACAGCAGGTTTTCTTCCCTAATGAACAGTTGGGTTTTTATGACAATCTGACTGTTTCATGGTCACTTTTACTGATACCAGTGTTTTATACTTTTACTTTAAAGTGTCAGCCTTGTTTCAATGGCAGCACTCTCACCTCTGAGTCAATTCCCACTCCAGAGACGAGTGCATAACCTAGGCTGACACTCCACTGAGGGAGTGCTGCACTGTCAGAGGTGACGTCTTTCGGATGATCTGTTGAACTGAGGCTCCGTCTGTCCTCTCAGGTGGACATAAGAGATCCCACAGCACTATTTTGAAGAGCAGTGGAGTTTCCCCTGGTGTCCTGACCAATACTTATCCCTCAACCAACAACACTAAAATAGATTATCTGGTCATGATCTCAATGCTGTGCGCACATTTGGCTGCCACGTTTCCCTATATTACAACAGAGACCACACTTCAAAAGTATTTCATTGGGTGCAAAAGGACATCCTTAAGTCGTGAAAGGCACTACAGAAATGCAAGTTTTTTCCTTACTTCCAAATTGTTTTAACTGAATTCAAATTCTCAAACTGCCAAGGTGGGATCTGAACTCACATTCTCTGGATTGTGTGTCCGTGTGTCTAGGATTGGTGGCTGCAGTTGCTGGTGATCATTAGACAGAGGTACAGAAAGCTACCAGCATTGTGGGACAGAAGAGGTGGTGAGAAAATGGGTGGAGTGGGGAGATGATTGCTTTTGTGCTCTAGCAGTGACATACAAACAAAGTAGATTTCCTCTGTGTGCTACCTGTAACCTGATCATGACCCTGTACTTTATGAACAGCTTTACACTTTTATTATACACAACACACAGAGGAAATCTACCTCCCAGAAGAGACATCTTTTTCTCATCCTTGCAGGCCGCTATCCAGCTTATTCTTCTCCAACTGAAATGGCAAGACTTACAATGGGAAGTCTCCTGAAGAACAATATACTTATAACCAACGAATTGCTTCCGGTCTAGCAACACTTTAATTTTAAAATCCTCATCCTTATGTTCAAATCCCTCCATGGCCTCGCCCCTCCCTATCTCTGTAACCTCCTCCAGCCCTACAATCCTCCGAGATCTCTGCACTCCTCCAATTCTGGCCTCTTGGGCATCCCCAACTTCCTTCGTCCCTCCATTGGCGGCTATGCTTTCAGCTGCCTAGGCCCTATGCTCTGGAATTCCCTCCTTAAACCCCTCTCTCCTCCTTTAAGATGCCCCTTAAAACCTCTCTCTTTGACGAAGCTTTGGTCATCTGTCCTAATGTCTCTATGTAGCTCAGTGTCAAATTTTGTCAGATAACACTCCTGTTAAGCGCCTTGGGATGGTTTGCTACGTTAAAGAGCTGTATAAATGCAAGTTGTTGAATACTATGGCTGCTCCACTGGGTGTTATCAACACAGAAGGGAATGAAAAAGAGACCAATGTGCCCACACTACTGCTTGAACTGGGCTGCTCTCAACTCTCAAGATAAGTGTACAAATCAAATATGGTACACAGCAAACCCTGGGCAATAAACATGGTGAGTTCCATCCCACAAACTGAGAATGGATGAGTTGTTCCTAGAATATAACCACATTAATTTGTCTTTTTAAATGCCTGTTTGTGTTCAAATTTGATGACTGTGACACTCGAGTAAGCTGGGAAAGATATGCTTTTCTGAAAGCTCTTTATCTACGTGCATTGTCAGCTTTGCATGACCTGAAGCTGCTAATAAATGAAGCCTGTGGATTTGAGCTTCAAACAGAAATACTAACTTTACCTGTGTTTTTTTTAAATTAAATTTTCCACTACTATCGGCCTCCCTAAAACCCTCTCCACCCTCACAATGAACAACTGTAATGAGCTCATGGATTTCTTCGTCATCAAGATAGAGGCCATGTGTTCAGCTGCCTCTGTTGCTTCCACCCCTTCTCTTTACTCGCTAAGCCAAATCTCTTCACTTTCCCCCAACACTAACCCGCAACCCCCATCTTTTTTTTAGTTTCTCTCTCATCTTCCTCAGTGCCATCTCTGAGCTCATCTCATCCATTAGACATACTACCTGCTCCCTCATACGCATTCCCATTAAACTCCTGATCATCCAGCTTCCCTTTCTAGCTCCCATGCTAGCTAACATTGTAAAGGGTTCCCTCTCCTCAGGTACTGTCCCCCCCTTTTCAAAATTGCTGTCAGTACCACATTGCTTAAAAAACAAACCCTTTTGCAAACATCTCCAACCTCCTTTTCCTCTCCAAAGGGCTCGAACATGTTGTCACCTCCCAGATGCATGCCCATCTCTCCTGAAACGTCCTGTTTGAATCCCCCGAATCAGTTTCCACCCCTGCAATAGCACAAAATGGCCCGAACCAAAAGGTACAAACAACATTTTCTACAACTATGACCGTTCGCAACCTTGGTCTCCTATTTGACCCTGAAATGAGCTTCTGACCACATATCTGCTCCATCACCAAGACCGCCTACTTCCATCTCTGTAACATCGCCCGTCTCCACCCCTGACTCAGCTCGTCCGCTGCTGAAACCCTCATCCATGCCTTTTGTTACCTCCAGACTGAACTATTACAATGCTCTCCTGGCTGGCCTCCCATCTTCCACCCCCCATAAACTTGAGCTCATCCAAAATTCAGCTGCCCGTATCCTAACTCGCACCAAGTCTCATTCTCCCATCACCCCTGAGCTCGCTGACCTACATTGGCTCCCAGTCCGGGAACGCCTCGATTTTAAAATTCTCATCCTTGTTTTCAAATCTCTCCATGGCCTCGCCCCTCCCTATCTCTGTAATCTCCTCCAGCCCTACAACCCTCCGAGATCTCTGTGCTCCTCCAATTCTTGCCTCTTGCTCATCCTTGATTTCAATCATTCCACCATTGGTGGCCGTGCCTTCAGCTGCCTTGGCCCTAAGCTCTGGAATTCCCTCCCTAAACCTCTCCACCTCTCTACCTCTCTCTCCTCCTTTAAGACACTCCTTAAAACCGACCTCTTTGACCAAGCTTTTGGTCACCTGTCCTAATACCTCCTTACGTGGCTTGGTGTCAAATTTTGTTTGATTACACTCCTGTGAAGCGCCTTGGGACATTTTATTATGTTAAAGGTGCTATATAAATGCGAGTTGTTGTTGTTGTTGTGGTGCATTATCCCTCCTCATTCTCCTCGACCCCTTTCCAGCCTTTGACATGATTGACCACACTATCTCCTCCAATACCTGTCCTCTATTGTCTGGCTCAGTGGGACTACCCTTGCTTGGTTCCATTCTTGCCTATCTGATCGTAGCCAAAGAATCTCCAGCAATGGCATCTTTTCCCATTCCCGTCATCTCGAGACCTCCAGGATCTATCCTTGGGTCCTTCTCTTCCTTATTTACACGCTCTCCCTTGTTGATATCATCCGCAAACATGGGGTCAGCTTTCACATACACACTGATGGCACCCTGCTCTGCCTCTCCAGCACCTCTCAACTCCTCCACGGCCTCTGTGCTGTCACATTCTTTGTCCAACATTCAGTCTTGGATGATCAGCAATTTCCTCCAGATAAACAGTGGGAAGACTGAAGCCATCATTTTCAGCTTCCGCTACAAACTCCATACCCTTGCCAATGACTCCACTGCCGTCCTTGGCTACTATCTTAGGCTGAACGAGACTGTTCGCAATCCCAGTACACCATTCGAAACCAAGCTGAGTTTCTGACCTCATATCCTTTCCATAACAAAGACCATCTGTTTCCACTTGGGTAACATCACTCGCCTCCGCTCCTACCTCAGCCCATCTGCCTCCAACACCCTCATCCTTGCCATTGTCACCTATAGACTTGAGTATTCCAATACTCTCATGGCCAGCATCACATCCTCCACCCTCCATGAACCAAATCATCCAAAACTATGTTGCCTCTCTCCTATTTCACATCAACTTCGACTCACCCATCATCCCAGTCCTCCCTGACACACATTGGCTCTCAGTCTTCCAACGTCTCAAATTTCAAACTTTCATCCTCATGTTTAAATCACTCTATGGCCTCACCCCTCCTTATCTCTGCAACCTCCTCCAGCCCCCAAACTCTCCATTCCTCTGCATCTGGTGTATCCCCCTTCCCTTTGCCCCACCATTAGTGGCCACCTCTCCACCTCCAACTCCTCCTTAAAACTCATCTCTTTGACCAATCTTTTGGTCACCTCTCCTTATATCTCCTTTTGCTCAGTGTCCATTTTTCTCCTTACAGCTCTGTAAAGTGCCTTGGAAAGTTTTCTTTTGCTTTAGAAAGTTGTTTTTGTTATTTTCTTTTTATCCTCTCTCTGTATGTCTCCTCAGACAGGTGACCTGCTCCAGTGCCCTCTGTCGATGCTTGGCTTGGCTGCTCAGATGAGGACACAAGTGACCAAAGGTGACTCGTCTCTGATTTTCAACCCTCCCTGTCGGAAACATCTGTCCAGAGATTCCCTAAATATCATGGACAAAAGTGGGAACTGTCTACATGAGGAAATCACAGGCACAGATCCATGTTCTACCAGCACTACTTGGTAGGATGTGTTCACTACCACAGAAGGCTGTGGAGGCCAAGTCACTGAATATATTTAAGAAGGAGCTAGATAGATTTCTAGACACAAAATGCATCAAGGGGAATGGAGGGAGAGCGGGAATATGGTATTGAGATAGAGGATCAGCCATGATCATATTGAATGGCGGAGCAGGCTCGAAGGGCCGAATGGCCTACTCCTGTTTCTATTTTCTATGTTTCATATGTTGAGATGATGATCTGCCAAATGCAACAGGATATTCACTCAGTGTAACTGGACAAAGTATGGAGATGCTACCTGGCTTGACTTTCATTGAGAGTCACGATCCAGTGAATGGTCTATCAAGTGAGAAAAACCATGCTTTTGCTTATATATTTGATAACAAAGCCTGTCTCTTCCATTTACTGATGTAATTAGTGGACACTTATATTCAAGTAAGTCACCAAACATGTCACTGGTCAATGTTTTATCACGTCACATCAGAGTAGATTTACATGGCACTCTCACCAACTTGGGATGACCTGACATTTACAGGCTAAAAATTTCACTCCCTCAGTTTATTGTCATCTGAACCACCCTCACCCAAAATGTCTATAACATCAACTATTGCACATTTTTTCCACTCATTCTAGGAATTTGCAGGGATTACAGTGGCTGAGAATTGCTGCTCCATGTTTGTGGGACTCGGAGTTAAAGCACTGACCGTACCCAGGAAAATTCTCTTTCACTTGACTTACATTTGCTGCTACGTTACAGAGTCCAACAGCAACCAGAAGCCTATTTCTGTCAGTCAGCAGTAAGAGGCCAATGTTAAAAGTTACATTTCAAAAGTAACTTTAATGCAAGAATTTTCTGCTTCCCTGAATACACTCAGGTGTCATTTCAAGTAAAAATCAAAGAGCCTCTGTAACTTTGCAGTCAGTAAAATATAGATTTGTTGTTCCTGTAATCTACTGTACTTCCATATCATGCACATCAAAAGCATATCAATTATTTATCAAAGTATAAACATTTTGATGCTTCAATTCCCCCCCCCCCCGACTATAATACCCTTGAAAATTCTCCCCTTTGGCTATAAAACAAAAAAAAGTAAAAATATTTTTAAAAAAAGAAATGGCTTACATGCTCGCTTTTCGCCTTATTATTGAGATACACTGAAACAGTATAGTCCTTCTTTTTGGCAGCACTGTACAAGTTAGCACCTACTCGAGTAGGGTTCTGAGACGACTCCCTCGGTCCTGTTTTCAATTTCAGCTGGCCGTAGGGCTCCTCTGGAAGGCGGTCGTGCTTAACTTCCATGTTTTTATTCCAATCAGTAATTTCCAAGTGTCCACCTCTGGGAAGTGGGGAGAGGGCAGTGGAAGTGGCTCAGCTGAGAACTCAGGAGCTGCTGCCTCTCAGTCTACTGCAGCTCAGGCTTATTGAGGAGATGCGGCAGCAATGATCAAAGAGCTAAGTACAACCTAGTGGGAGGGGCACACGTTACAGCTGCGTGTGGTGCAGTGAGCTGCCGGGGTGGGGGTGGGGGAGCACATCATCCAGGCTGTCTGCCTAAGGAACGGTGTGTTTAAATTAAGGGAATGAGCTGTTAAATGAGCAGCTGTCGTCAGTCATTCTACGCAGCTAGCTAACCAGGCAAATAACAAGAATGTGCTATGAATAAGGTGAAACTCGGTTAAAGGCAACATCCTCACTGAGTCGCTGGGTCATCGATTAAGGGACAATTAATTTTTTTAAAAGTAACGACAATCTCCTTCGCAACAGACTAGAATGTGAGGGAATAAAAGCAGGCTCCTGAAATGTTAATCAGGTGTGAGTTGTATAAGTCAGGGAGAATGATTCGTTGCGTATTCTCTATACCCTAGTGATAATATGAAGTGTCATGAAAGTAGCATGAAGAATATATTGTGGAATGCTACAGCCCAGGCATGGTGGCTGTGTAGTAGGTACATATGACACACAAATATATGAACAAATTACTGGTCTTTTATATAAAAGCTGTACAGTATACAGACATCGGAGGAACACTGGATTCGACCAGTAGCACTACAGGTAGAGTCAAGCATATATCAACTCACACATTCATACACAGTGACAATGACATTGTTCAAAGGATTTTTGTCTTGGTTTTAAAGGGGTATTTGGGTAAGTTTTTTAAAAACTTATTAAAATCCCCTATTCTTTGGTTGGACAAACTGCCACCACCAATGTCACCTGCTTCCTTAACCATAGTCACAAATGGCATCGTCTCTAACTGTGACTGCAACCCTCCTCGACCTCCCCAACCTCCCTAAGCCTTTTCCACGGTCGATCACATCATTCTCCTCCTCCAACGCCTCTGCTCTGTTGTCCAGCTCAGTGGGACAGCCCTTATTTGGTAGCACTCTTATCTATCTGACCATAGCCAGAGCATCTCCAGCAATGGCTTCTGTTCCTGCCCCCTCACCATTGCCTCTGGAGTCCCCCAAGGATTTACCAATGGCCACCATCCCCTTCCTCATCTACATGCAGGCCCTTGGCAACATCATCTGTAGACATGGGGTCAGCTTCCACATGTACACTGATGACACCCAGCTCTCCCTCTCCACTACATCTCTTGATCCCTCTGTGTTTTCAACCTGTTCGTCTGACATCCAGTCTTTGGTGAGCCACAGTGAGACACAAAATTAGTATTATATCACTTGAGTGGACACTGGTATTTTACTCATATGCCATCTCAAAACCTAGGTCAGAGTCAAAATTCTCAAACCTCCTCACCCACCTACTCAATTAACATCAGGAAAAATAAATTAGTCCAGAAGAAATAATGAGTGACAGATGTTTCATCCCTTGGGAAATCAACCCCCACGCCCCCACTCCCACCCCAGAATATTGAAATTAGTGTCGTTAGGAAACATAATACAAAACCTAACTTTTCTACTGCATTGATATTGGGATATGAATATAAAAGAAAGAAAAGACAGACTTGAATTTATGACCTGCCTTCCTTGATCTATAAAACAGATTATCTGGTCATTTACCTCATTGCTGTTTGTGGGAGCTTGCTGTGTGCAAATTGGCTGCCGGGTTTCCAACAGTGACAACACTTCAAAAGTACTTCATTGGCTGTAGAGCGCTTTGGGACATCCTGAGGTCGTGAAAGACGCTATATAAACGTAAGTCTTTCTTTTTCTTTTTACATAAATGACTTGAAAGCAGAAGTCAGTTGTAACTTGTTAACTTAGCAGATAACACTGAAATGGAAAGTGCTGATGGGACTGAGAATGCAGTTAAGGTTTTTGCAGAAAGATGTCGATCTATTATACAACTGGGCAGACAAATAAATTAAATTGAATACTGAGCAATATTACACTTTTTCATTTTGCTATTATGCTACCCGGTATGGAAACCTACACAAAGTGCTAAACGCTGGGCCTGATGCATATCACACAAAGTTACTCTGAAATGTACTCTGATGACTTTTCACGTCACAAGGGATGGCTGCACTTCCCAGCAACTCCCGCTCTGCGCTTAGTGTGTTTAATTTACCCGATACTGAATCACAGGAGTAACCAAAACAAGGATTTCCACCCAGAGTCTCAAGGTTAGTGCCTTTCTGTCTAAGGAACCTAAAATGTTTTAAGCCCTTAACTACTGACAAGCAAGCTTTCCAGAATTTCCTTGCTTTGGCTGGTGTGATCACTAGCGATCCTTAAAGGGACTGCTGCAGGCCAGTCAAAAAAAAAGCTCCAAATTTTGTTATTTGCGGAGTTGGAAGGAGCAGGAGTGTTCCTCCTGGCTTCACGAAACAACTGCAGGCCGTCGTCGGCCCACCTTCACCCCTCTCCCGATTTGCCTTCCCCCACCTCTCCCAAACTTACCTCTGGGCCTCGGAGTAAGCCAAAATTCTTAAGGCTTCGACAGGCGAGTTGCATCGGTGTGCCCGATTGGTGCCCCCAGCACGTCACATTTATTGTTTGAGGACAAATTTACTTCGGCCCTTGAGCCTCTCCGTTCTGCGTGCGGCCGGAATCATGTCCCCTTTGGGGCTTTGAGGAATTTAGGCCCCATGAGGTCAGAACCGAGCGAGGTTTTCTCCGTCAGTTAGGAGCATATCTAAGTGAGGCCGCGAGATGGATATCAAATCTGTGTGACTCACGGAAAATCCGTGAGAGTTGTATTATGTGTATATTTATAATCTGAGAGTGAGTGAGCGGTACGAATCAGGAGATTGGAGAAAACATTACAGATTACATCAGATATTATCCCCAGATACACACGATTTTGGGAATTTGCAGGTTGCCAGTGTTGATTTTCAGGTGCAAAGCTGAAAGCATAAATACGTTAGGCCTCATTATCTCCTTTCATTGTTCCATCTTGTTTTAGCCTTTTGAGGATTGTAACAGCATCTCAATAGAATTCCAGTCAAAATACTGGAACAAGTGTCTAAGTGTTTGTACTTACTGTCATTCGAGCTGTGAGATTGTATTTTTTTAAAAATTGATTGAGAAGACTAAGTACAGGCCAAGAACCATAATGTAGGACATCACCAAGGTTGGGAAGACTAGAAGTGAAAATGAGGTAACTGAATAAGTAGTGATTGGATGACACCAGGGTTGAGTTTTAAAAGCCTGCAGATTATAGAGGGAAGGGGAGATAGTAAGGTGGGAATTCCATACTTTTGATGTTCCAGGATGTTCTATTAATTGTATAGTATTGAGAACATCAATGCTTCTGAAGCAATTCATGGCATTAATATAAAATAGGGTAATTCGCCAGATTATCTGAATAATTACCACAGAATGAACTAAATGTTGTACCAGCCGCACATTATTAATGAACAGCTGTTTGTCCTGCCTTAGGTTTTGCTGTCTGCTGTGCTCAGAGTTCAAGGTTTTACACACTTGTAAGAACATCTTGTTACACAACATCAGTGGTGTGAGGGGGGAAAAAGGGACAGGGAGAGCAGAAAATGAGCGTAATACCTTTCTAGAAAATATATTTCCTACATTACAACAGTGACTACACTTCAAAAAGTAATTCATTGGCTGTAAAGCTCTTTGGGCACCCTGAGATTGTGAAAAGCACCATATAAATGCAAGTTCTTTCTTTCATAAAAAAATTACAGTAAGTTTAGTTAGCAATAACAGATTATTGACAGATGCTCTAAACCGCAGGTAGATTGCTGAAAGACACCATTGCACTTGATCCATATGCTTGTGTTTACAGTTTGCTCCATGTGCTTGTGTAGGCCGATGAGATTCTGTTAGGTTGGCCAGTATGCTGTTGTACTGCCACCCATTATTAAAATGAGTAATGTCTGAGTGCATGTATCTTATAACAACCTAACATCATTACTCGTGTCTGATGCAATTATGTAGAAATGGAATGTGTAAACAGATGATCTTTGTACGAAGAAGTAAAACAAATTAAACAGTATATGTATAAAGTAACAAAGTAGCCTTGTGGTCATAGTCAAAACAATTCACAGATGTTCTTGTGATTATGGTTGGAGCCAGGATAGATCATAATGTAGTCAATATATGGGGCATAAATATAGGTAGCGTAGCAGTCATCTATTAGAACAGATCCAGGAAGAAGGGAGCTCCGAAGCCACTGTCATTCTGCTATCCGAGCTGGGTAACTATACTCTGTCTGTATCTTTGCAGTGCCGTCTATAATATTTTTAAATTAACTTGTTGTTGTGAGCTGGATTATCTAGTGTCCGAAACCATAAGGCTCCATCCTTAGAGACATAGGAACAGGAACAGGGCATTCAGACCCTCGAGCCTGTTCCGCCATTCAATTAGATCATGGCTGATCTGTACCTCAACTCCATTTACCCACCTTTGCTCCACATCCCTTGATACCCTTACCCAACAAAAATCTATCGATCTCAGTCTTGAAAGTTTCAATGTACCCACATTCACAGCTTTTAGGGGAGAGTATTCCAAATTTCTACTACCCTTTGTGTGAAAAAGTGCTTCCTGTTTCACTCCTGAATGGCCTCGCTCTAATTTCAAGATTATGCCCCCTTGTTCTGGATTTCTCCACCAGAGGAAATAATTTCTCTGTATCCACCCCATCGAATCCCTTTGTCATTTTAAACACCTCGATTAGATCGCCCCTCAACCTTCTAAACTCCAGGGAATACAAACCAAGTTTATGCAACCTGCTCTCATAATTTAACCCTCGAAGCCTTGGTATCATTCTAGTGAATCTGCACTGTACCCCCTCCATAGCCAATGTAGCCTTCCTGAATTTCAGTGCCCAAAACTGAACGTACTCCAGATGGGGTCTGACCAAGGCTCTGCACAACTGACGCATCACTTCCTCAGTTTTGTATTCCAACCCCCTTGAAATAAAGGCCAATATTATTAAACTAGAAAGAGTGCAGAAAAGATTTACTAGGATGCTACTGGGACTTGATGGTTTGACTTATGGGGAGAGGTTGGATAGACTGAGACTTCTTTCCCTGGAGAGTAGGAGGTTGGGGGGTGATCTTGTGGAAGTCTATGGAATGATGAAGGGCATAGATAAGGTAGATCGTCAAAACCTTTTCCCAAAGGTAGGGGGGTCTATAACGGGGGGGCATAGATTTGAGGTGAGAGCGGAGAGATACAAAAGGGTCCAGGGGGGCAGTTTTTTCACTCAGAGGGTGGTGAGTGTCTGGAACGAGCTGCCAGGGGCAGTAGTAGAGGCGGGTACAATTTTGTCTTTTAAAAAGCATTTGGACAGTTACATGGGTAAGATGGGTATAGAGGGATATGGGCCAGGTGCAGGCAATTGGCACTAGCTGAGTGGTATAAACTGGGCGACATGGACATGTTGGGCCGAAGGGCCTGTTTCCATGTTGTAGGCTTCTATGATTCTATGATTCCATTAGCCATTTTAATTATTTTTTGAACCTATGCATCAGCTTTTAGTGTTTTGGGTACATGGACACCTAAATCCCTTTGCTCCTCCACACTTCCTAGTCTCTCATCATTAAGAAAATAATACGATTTGTCTTTCTTAGGTCCAAAGTGAATGACCTCACACTTCCCCACATTGAAGTCCGTCTGCCATAGTTTTACCCACTCACTTAGTCTGTCTATGTCCCATTGTAACTTC
Organism: Heptranchias perlo; assembly: GCF_035084215.1. Taxonomy (NCBI): domain Eukaryota; kingdom Metazoa; phylum Chordata; class Chondrichthyes; order Hexanchiformes; family Hexanchidae; genus Heptranchias; species Heptranchias perlo. The sequence goes on along the minus strand of NC_090332.1, from coordinate 11,457,646 downwards.
CTGCTTCCATCTACACAACTTACTTTGCCTCCTAACTTTGTGTCATCTGCAAATTTGGATACACAATTCTCTATTCTTTCATCCAAGTCATTTATATATACGGTGAAAAGCTGAGGCCTGAGTTCAGCTCCCTGGGGAACACCACTTGTCACACCCTGCCAATCAGAGAACGTTCCCTTTATCCTTATCTGTTTCCTATCTGCCAACTAATTACCGACCCATATCACAGGGTTATCTCCAATTCCACGCGCTCTCATTTTTGCTAATAATCTACCTGTCACAAATCCATGCTGACTCTCTTTGATCAGCTCATGCTTGTCCAAGTGCTCAGTCTGTGATGATAGATTATTTTATCCTTGTACTTTATATGAATTGCAACATATATCTATTTCTTAATTGGGAGAGAAGGCAGCTTCCCACAGCAATGAGAGTGGACCAGGCTCAGCATGGTGCATAACCTTGCAAACTCCTCTGTATGTGCTGCAGCTGATGAACCTCACTGGGCTCATGAGCCAAAATAATTTTCATTGTCAACAGTACATGCCATCGAGAGTTGAACTCTTATCTAGACTTGAAAGGGAAAATATAGATTCAAATTAACATATAAACACACAGAAGCGACCACCGATATCTAGCTCCTAGCACTAATCTTGTGAAGAAGGCTCGTATATAGGGCGGTGGAGCGTCTTTGTGAGTCTGTGGAAAGCAGTTGTTAGCACAACAGTAGAAAAAGGCATGTGAGGAATGTGAAATTTAGATGACAGTAACAACTTTATTAGATGAACATTTTAGAGCTAGTTCTTCAGATTTTCCTGATCTAGCTTGGACTGCCAAAGGAAAGAATCTCCTCGCCTGTGTAGAGCATCAGTGTTTTTAATGCAGTGGGGGGGGCGCAGGGGAATCGAGATGATGAGTCAGGAACAGGCTCAGCTGCTAGGGACAGTGAGGCAAGAGGTGGATGACAGAAGCATCAGTATGAACATGGCATGTGAAGCATGTCTTTCATAGAAAAGGCCTACAGCACTGGGATATTTCATCTGTTAGTGGATTCTTAATGTCTGGGTCATTTGTCATTTTGCCAATAGGCAACCACATAATATACTTCACTTAAAAAAAAATCCTCACTCTCTTGAAGGCATTGACTCACACTAGGTACAGTTGTACAGGTGCAAGCTTCTCTCCGATACCTTGTCCAAGTGACATTGTTCCTGTGTGAGCCTCGATGCTGAATCTTGGCCGGCTATTCAACCACAGGATCCATCACAGTGCCCAACACTGTCCTCGCCTGAGCATTTTTCAGCAGATAGCGTATCAGGAACAGGAACCCTGCCTGGCTTTTCCTCCTCTTAGTCCAAAGGGCAATGAGGACAATTGTAAAGACCCACTACCACCTTGGCTGAAGTCTGCTAATTTAGCACAGACTGAGGAATTCAATCTGGGATCTTCTTGCATGGGTCAGTACCACACGGGACGGGGCATTTTTCTACTGAGCAATCTGCAGAGCTCCCACACAATACACTTCTCAGTGTGTTATATTTACATTATGGTATTACGAAGTTCCTACAAACTAGACTCTACCTGGGATGCTCCACACTTTAATTGTAGGGACAATCCACTCCCCAGGTGATTGGTACTTGTATCTCAGAAGTAAATATTACCCTCCACAAACTATTCCTTAGTTTGAAGCCAAGTTATATATTTGCCTGTACATCCCCAAGATGCCTGGTAATGCATACTTTGAAAATGTAAAGATTAGACATTTTTAGTATAGAATCTTACAGCGCAGGTGGCCATTCGGCCCATCGTGCTTGTGCCGGCTCTTTGAAAGAGCTATCCAATTAGTCCCATTCCCCTGTTCTTTCCCCATAGCCCTGCAATTTTCTACCCCACAAGAGTGTTTATAAATATATTTAGTACTGTAATAGCAAATTAATTATTTCCCCATCAAGGTTCTGAGACATAGCAGGACTCCTGCAAGTAACTGATTAATGAATGTTACAATAGGTTTACAAAGTCTATCTTTAAATTACAGAGTGCACTAATCCTCCAGGATGTTTCAGTAAATTGGCTTTTCTCATTATAAAGGTTTATTATCCAATTTCCAAAGGTGGACGATTGAGTAATTCTTCTTTGTATTAATTAGTACTCAACTGTATGCACTTTCTAGGATCCCTGACTGTTCTCCAATTGTCCTACATTCTGCTCCAGGTCGCACTTACCTTGGCCAGAAATCGTCTTCAAAACAGATGCATCATGTATGCCCGGAGACAGTTTTGTCCCAGATTCAGGCTGACCTCAAAAGGAAATGTTTCATTCCTGTGTACAAATATGCCACGAATATGCAGTTGCATCGTAAATGCACCATCTCTTACAGTATTGAGAAATTCAGACCTTTAAGGTTTGATTTTCAGTTTCTGCTGAGTTAGCGGAAAATAGCTGGCAGCTACAATTGATCTCAGCACCTTACACAGGGAGGGGGGGAAATCAGCCATCATTCCTGCTCCTGATGCCTATCCAATCACCCCTGGGATTAGACTTGACTTTGGTCGCATAATCTGCCAACACTTCAAGTCTAGGCTGTGACTTGAACGAGGTACCGGAGAAAAGAGAAAAAAAACAAAATATGATTTCAAAATAGCTGATGTGATTACCACTTTAAGAAACAAATGTTAATTTCTAGGCACAGAAGGGGTGAAATTTAACTTTGACTCTGGTACAAAAAAGACCATTGCAAAATGGCAGCCCCTTATACACCCGTCCTGATTTTCTTTTCCATTGACGTCCGTGGGTAAATGCATCATCTCTTGCAGTATTCAGATACTCAGACCCGTAAGATTTCATTCTCAGCTCCTGCCGAATTGGTAGAAAATAGCAGGGGGCTCCCGATGGGTTAAAGTCCACTTTGCATTGCCACCAAAATCGAATTTCACTCCCAGAATTTTTTTGTTCCAGTTTAAACTGAATTTAGACAATTGTGGGTTTCTATAACCAGAGCATGCACTGGCATTTGAAAGCAATTACTTTTAGCATTGCAGCTATACGTATCATATAATTTGCTTTCGAAAGGACGTCAAGAGAAACGAAAAAAGGAATTCCCCAGAGAGCCACAACTCAATGGCAAAATGGGAAGATTCGGATATCCATTTCAAGATACCCTGAAGGCATGCGGAGAAGAATGGACTGTGATATGAAAGTTTATGGATAAGAGAAAATTCACTGCCACACTGATGCATAAAAGCTATGTGGCTTGTACTTACTGTATTGGATTTATAGAATCATAGAATGGTTACAGCAGAAGGAGGCCATTCAGACCATCGAGCCTGTGTTGGCTCTGTAAGAACAATACAGTTAGTCCCATTCCCTCTCTTTCCCCATAGCGATGTAAATTTTTTTCCCTTCAAGTATTTATCATATTCCTTTTGAATCTGCTTCCACCACCCTTTCTCAACCTGTCCTGCCATCTTCAAAGATTTGTGCTCATATACCCCTTGGTCTCCCTGTTCCTGCACCCCCTTTAGAATTGTACCGTTTAGTTTATATTGCCTCTCCTTGTTCTTCCTGCCAAAATGTATCACTTCGCACTTCTCTGTGTTAAATTTCATCTGCCTTGTGTCCGCCCATTCCACCAGCCTGTCTATGTCCTCTTGAAGTCTATTACTATCCTCCTCACTGTTTACTACATTTCCAAGTTTTGTGTCATCTGCAGTGGTACTGACCCCAGTGGACCTCCAGTCCGAAAAAAAAACCTTTCCTGTTACTTAGCCAATTTCATATCCATGCTGCCACTGCCCATTTTATTTCATGGGTTTCAATTTTGCTGACAAGCCTATTATGTGGCACTTATCAATCGCCTTTTGAAAGTCCATCTACACCACATCAGCCGCAATGTCCTCATCAGCCCTTTCAATTACCTCATCAAAAAACTCAATAAAGTTAGTTAAACACGATTTGTCTTTAACCAATCCATGCTGGCTTTCCTTTATTAATCCATACTTGTCCAAGTGACCATTAATTTTGTCTCTGATTATCGTTTCTAAAAGCTTCCCCACCACTGAGGTTAAACTGATTGGCCTGTAGTTGCCGGGTTTATCCTTATATTCTTTTTTGAGCAAGGGTGTAACATTTGCTGTTCTCCAGTCCTCTGGCACCACCCCCATATCTAAGGAGGATTTGAAGATTATAACCAGCATCTCTGCAATTTCCACCTTTACTTCCCTCAGCAACCTAGGATGCACCCACCCAGACCGGGTGACTTATCTACTTTAAGTACAGCCAGCCTTTCTAACAACTCCTCTTTACCAATTTTTAGCCTTTCCAGTATCTCAACTACCTTCTCTAATTTGCAAGCTATAACTCCAGTGGGGCTCCCCACTTTCTCTTTACTGGTAATCAGCTTCCTCAAGTCTTGAAATTACTTCCTAATGCACAGCACTTGTGTGTATTTGGGTCTAATTCAGACATATCCTTCCATGGATGAAATTCACTGAATTGCTATGAGACACAGTCAAGTTCATATTGCAGAGTTTTCACTCTCTTTTTGCACATCAGATTCTCAATGACTGCGTATGATAATGGGTGACAATGATGAGATTTAAAATGTTTGATAACTTTTAACTTTTCGAAAACATTTCAGTTCCCAGTGGATACGAGGCCACACAACACGACAGCTGTCCCTGTTTCACACCAGCTGCCACTCAACAAGCCAACCAGTGAAAAGTTGAACAGCATAAGCTTCACTGGGAATGCTTCCAAAGTGTTATTTTTCCCATTTGGATGATACCACAAATCAAGTATCTATTCTATCCAATCTTTGGTCTGACATATTTCAAGAACTGTATCTTCAAAAAGGATCCGAATATAAAAAACTGAACATACATTTATTTGTACCTTATCACACCCTCAGACGTCCCAAAGTGCTTCATACCCAATTAATTACTTTTGAAGCATAGTCACTGTTATGTAGCCAAACACAGTACTCAATTCGTGTACTAACAACAAATTAAATGAATGACCAGATCGTTTTCTTTTGATAGAGGGAGAATGTTAGCGAGGACACCATGAGAACTCCCTAATTTTCTTCAAATGGAGCGGGCGGCTTAAGTCCACCTGAACAGACAGAAAGAGCTTCAGTTTAACATCTCATCTGAAAGACCACACCTCCAACAATGATACACTTTTATGCAAGGATTTTTCCAAATCTTTGCATTGTAATGTGGAAATGTCAAAATCAAAATATTCTGACCTATTCCTTGGAGAAAAGGAGCTGTAGTTCGTGTTCGGTGATGTTCAGGGAAATATCATAAACTCTTCCACTTTAAAGTTTATTTTAAAGAGAAGTTTTCACTCTCTTTTGCACATCAGATTCTCAATGACTGCGTATGATAATGGGTGACTATGATGAGATTTAAAATGTTTGATAACTTTTAACTTTTCGACTGATACCACCCTATATCTACTGTATAATAGCATAGCCCAGGGAATGCAACAATGGCATCCCCATATGATCTGATCTCGACATCGTGTCTTTCGCATGTGTATTTCTCCAATCTCTTTCAAGCGAACACTAGGGGAGAAGTGTCTTGGTATGTATCATTAAGCTGGTTTCCTTCCCATCTGGCAATCATACAGAACTGCAGTTATGACCAGATTGACTTATTTCAATCAATGCATATCTTTGTGTAATGATATAAAACTAATGAATATGCTAGGCTACCCCAATTCAGTGAGTTGTCTTGCTTGACTTACAGCAAGGTTTCTAACTTCCCCCTCCTGAATTCCATCCTTTTTGCAGCCCCCCACTGCCTGACTGCCCCCAGCTATTGCAGCTTTCTTTCTTAAAAAAAAAGGGACTGACTCAAGTGTCAGCTTTTAGTTAAACTGACTTCTCCGCACCCCGAAGAGCAGAATGTACCACCTTAACTTGGCAAAGACCTCTACTGAGGTCAAATGAATAGAGTTGATGGAGTAGCAACAACACTTACTTTTGGAAGTCTGAAATTGCATTTTTAAATCAAATTAATTAAAAATGTAAACAATTACGAGCTAAAGAAAAGCATGAGTTTTGAATGGTCAGAGGATTAGTATATACCCCTAATTCTAACAATAGTTCAGCAGCTCTGGCCATTCCCATAAGCAAGCCTCACATCTCCCATGATCCAGATTGTGCCATTACCTGCCAAGTATCTAGATAAATTTAGTGAGACCAGGGTCTGGATTTTCACTCCGAGTCGTGGAAAGAGCGGGGGTGAGCATTTCCAGACAGGAAACCTGGAAGTACGGCAACAACCAACCAGATTGACAGGCTAGCTATCTTTCGGACGGGAAAGCAGCTGGGGAGTGGATGCCAGCAGGTAAGTCTGACACGGTGGAAGGGGCCGGTCATCGAGGAGGGGGGTTGGAGACATTGGGGGTTAGCGGTCATTGGTGGGGTGGGGGTCATATATCAGGGGTGGTCAGTTATCAGGGGGGTCATATATTGGGCAGGGGCAGAGACAGTGGGGGGGAGGTCGGTCATTAGGAGGGTCATACATCGGGGAGGCGGAGACAATGGGGGTCGGCCAATTGCGGGGGCGGGGGTCGGACATCGGGGGGAAGGTTAGTCATACATCGGAGAGGCGGGGGGGTTGGACATCAGGGGTCGGACATTGGGGCTGTCGGACATCGGAGGGGGGTGGGGGTGGTCAGCACGGATGGGTGGGTACATGGGACTGGGATGTTATAGCTATTACTGAAATATGGCTAAGGGAGGGGCAGGACTGGCAGCTCAATGTTCCAGGGTACAGATGCCAAAGGAAAGATAGAGCAGGAGGTAAGAGAGGAGGGGGAGTTGCGTTCTTGATTAGGGAGAACATCATGGCAGTAGTGAGAGGGGATATATCCGAGGGTTTGCCCACTGAGTCTATATGGGTAGAACTGAAAAATAAAAAGGGAGAGATCACTTTGATAGGGTTGTATTACAGACCCCCAAATAGTCAACGGGAAATTGAGGAGCAAATACGTAAGGAGATTACAGACAGCTGCAAGAAAAATAGGGTGGTAATAGTAGGGGACTTTAACTTTCCCAACATTGACTGGGACAGCCATAGCATTAGGGGCTTGGATGGAGAGAAATTTGTTGAGTGTATTCAGGAGGAATTTCTCATTCAGTATGTGGATGGCCCGACTAGAGAGGGGGCAAAACTTGACCTCCTCTTGGGAAATAAGGAAGGGCAGGTGACAGAAGTGTTAGTGAGGGATCACTTTGGGACCAGTGATCATAATTCCATTAGTTTTAAGATAGCTATGGAGAATGATAGGTCTGGCCCAAAAGTTAAAATTCTAAATTGGGGAAAGGCCAATTTTGATGGTATTAGACAGGAACTTTCAGAAGTTGATTGGGAGAGTCTGTTGGCAGGCAAAGGGACGTCTGGTAAGTGGGAGGCTTTCAAAAGTGTGTTAACCAGGGTTCAGGGTAAGCACATTCCTTATAAAGTGAAGGGCAAGGCTGGTAGAAGTAGGGAACCTTGGATGACTCGGGAGATTGTGGCCCTAGTCAAAAAAAAGGAGGCATATGACATGCATAGGCAGCTGGGATCAAGTGGATCCCTTGAAGAGTATAGAGATTGCCGGAGTAGAGTTAAGAGAGAAATCAGGAGGGCAAAAAGGGGACATGAGATTGCTTTGGCAGATAAGGCAAAGGAGAATCCAAAGAGCTTCTACAAATACATAAAGGGCAAAAGAGTAACTAGGGAGAGAGTAGGGCCTCTTAAGGATCAACAAGGTCATCTATGTGCAGAACCACAAGAGATGGGTGAGATCCTAAATGAATATTTCTCATCGGTATTTACGGTTGAGAAAGGCATGGATGTTAGGGAACTTGGGAAAATAAACAGTGATGTCTTGAGGAGTGTACATATTACAGAGAGGGAGGTGTTGGAAGTCTTAACGCGCATCAAGGTAGATAAATCTCCAGGACCTGATGAAATGTATCCCAGGACGTTATGGGAAGTTAGGGAGGAAATTGCGGGTCCCCTAGCAGAGATATTTGAATCATCGACAGCTACAGGTGAGGTGCCTGAAGATTGGAGGGTAGCAAATGTTGTGCCTTTGTTTAAGAAGGGCGGCAGGGAAAAGCCTGGGAACTACAGACCGGTGAGCCTGACATCTGTAGTGGGTAAGTTGTTAGAGGGTATTCTGAGAGACAGGATCTACAGGCATTTGGAGAGGCAGGGACTGATTAGGAACAGTCAGCATGGTTTTGTGAGTGGAAAATCATGTCTCACGAATTTGATTGAGTTTTTTGAAGGGGTAACCAAGAAGATAGATGAGGGCTGTGCAGTAGACGTGGTCTACATGGACTTTAGCAAAGCCTTTGACAAGGTACCGCATGGTAGGTTGTTACATAAGGTTAAATCTCACGGGATCCAAGGTGAGGTAGCCAATTGGATACAAAATTGGATTGACGACAGAAGACAGAGGGTGGTTGTAGAGGGTTGTTTTTCAAACTGGAGGCCTGTGACCAGCGGTGTGCCTCAGGGATCGGTGCTGGGTCCGCTGTTATTTGTTATTTATATTAATGATTTGGATGAGAATTTAGGAGGCATGGTTAGTAAGTTTGCAGATGACACCAAGATTGGTGGCATTGTGGACAGTGAAGAAGGTTATCTAGGATTGCAACGGGATCTTGATAAATTGGGCCAGTGGGCCGATGAATGGCAGATGGAGTTTAATTTAGATAAATGTGAGGTGATGCATTTTGGTCGATCGAATCGGGCCAGGACCTACTCCGTTAATGGGGAGAGTTATAGAACAAAGAGATCTAGGAGTACAGGTTCATAGCTCCTTGAAAGTGGAGTCACAGATGGATAGGGTGGTGAAGAAGGCATTCAGCATGCTTGGTTTCATTGGTCAGAACATTGAATACAGGAGTTCGGATGTCTTGTTGAAGTTGTACAAGACATTAGTAAGGCCACACTTGGAATACTGTGTACAGTTCTGGTCACCCTATTATAGAAAGGATATTATTAAACGAGAAAGAGTGCAGAAAAGATTTACTAGGATGCTACCGGGACTTGATGGTTTGACTTATAGGGAGAGATTGGATAGACTGAGACTTTTTTCCCTGGAGAGTAGGAGGTTTAGGGGTGATCTTATAGAAATCTATAAAATAATGAGAGGCATAGATAAGGTAGATAGTCAAAATCTTTTCCCAAAGGTAGGGGAGTCTATAACGAGGGGGCATAGATTTAAGGTGATAGGGGAGAGATACAAAAGGGTCCAGAGGGGCAATTTTTTCACTCAAAGGGTGGTGAGTGTCTGGAACGAGCTGCCAGAGGCAGTAGTAGAGGCGGGTACAATTTTGTCTTTTAAAAAGCATTTGGACAGTTACATGGGTAAGATGGGTATAGAGGGATATGGGCCAAGTGCAGGCAACTGGGACTAGCTTAGTGGTATAAACTGGGCGACATGGACATGTTGGGCCGAAGGGCCTGTTTCCATGTTGTAAACTTCTATGATTCTTTCTATGATTCTCACCTCCTCTTACGTGGCAAGAATCAGAAAGCCCGGGAATCCCGGCCCCTAGGGGTTAAAAATAAAAAAGGTATTAAAATGGAGGCATGCAGCCTCTTAAAAGATTGTAGTGACCGACCCGCCCTCCTGAGAACTGATTGGTCGCCCGGCCCTCGATCCACCTCCACTAAAACTGGAAGTGGGTGGGTTGGGGTTGGGTTTTACATTTTTACCTTCCCACCCGTTCCCAACCCACCCCTCCTTGGGGTTAAAATTAGCCCCCAGGTGTCAAACAGAGAATAGATAGTACAAAGACCAAAGTAATAGATTGGGGGAAAAAGCCAACTACGAGGGAATGAGAATGCGGTTAAGGAAGGTAAACAGGAGAAAAGTATTGACAAAGAAGTAGAACAAGAGTGGGCAATATTTAAAGGAGGCCTCAATAGAGTTCAGAAGAAATGTATTCCACTAAAAAATAAGAACAAGCTAGCCAACAATGGGGTGCCATGGATAAGTAAAGAGGAGAGGATAAAATTGAATCTAAAGAGAAAGGTATATGCAAAATACATAAGGATTCAATAGAATTCAACAGAAAAAGGAATAGTGCCAGAGGACTGGGGGGCAGCAAATGTAATTCCTATCTTCAAAAGAAAGACAGAACTAATCCAGGGAGCTAAAGACTGGTTAGCTTAATGTCAATGGTAGGAAACAATCTTTGCTAAAAGATGAGATAACAAAACATCTATAGACAGAGAATATCATCAAAAATAGTCAGCATAGATTTCTAAAAGGAGGGCCATGTTTAAGCAACCTTATTGGTGTACACAGACTTTCAGAAGTTCTTCAATAAGGTGCCACATAAGAGACTCAGGACAAAGGTCAGGGCATGTGGAGTCAGGGCACAGGTAGCAGTAAGGATTGAAAGATAACTACAAAACAGAAGGAGTCGCACAACACCAGGTTATAGTCCAACGGCTTTATTTGAAATCACAAGCTTTCGGAGCTTTGAAGTGGACTTCACCTGACGAAGGAGCAAAGCTCCGAAAGCTTGTGATTTCAAATAAAGCTGTTGGACTATAACCTGGTGTTGTGCAACTCCTTACATTTGTCCACCCCAGTCCATCACCGGCATCTCCACATCATACAAAATAGAAAACAGAGAGCAAGAGTTAAAGGAAGTTTCATGGACTGGCAGAAAGTGGGAAATGGTGTCCTGCAGGGATCTGTGCTGGGACCACTGTTCAGCATATACATAAATGATTTGGCTCATAAATTGGAGGTATGGTATTGAAATCTGCAGATGATATCAAATTAGGGGTATAAGTAATAATGTTGAGGACTGTGCCAAAATACAGGAAGATATAAACAGACTTGCAGAGTGGGCAGATAAATAGCAAAGGAAGCTCAACGTAGTGAAATGTGAGATGGTTCATTTTGATAGGAGCATTAAGGAGGCCATTTATTCCTTGGAAAGTAAGAAACTAAATGTAGTAGAGGAGCAAAAAGATCTGGGAATATAGATACATAAAATCATTAAAAGTAGCAACACAAGTCCATAAAGAGTACAAAGTAATGGGGTTCATTTTTAGAGGAATAGGATACAAAAGCAGGGAGGTAATGATAAATTTATATAGAACCTTAGTTTGACCATATTTTAATATTCTGTGCACAGTTCTGGTCCCTATAGTACAAAAAGGATATTGAAGCACTAGAGAAAGTGCAGAAAAGATTACAAGGATGATATCAGAAATGGGATATTGAACAGGCTAGAGCTCTTTTCTCTGGAAAAGAGAACACTAAGAGGAGACCTGATAAAGGTCTTTAAAATTATGAAGGGGCTCAATAGGTTGGGATGTGGAGAAACTGTTTCTACTTGTTGGTGAGGTGGCATGAATATAGGACGGCCACTAACAGATGAAATGAGGAACTTATAAGTCATTTCTTTACACTGGGTGGTGAGAATGTGGAACTCGCTGCCACGTGGAGTGGTCGAAGCACACACCGTTGATGCATTTAAGGGGGAGGCTTGATGCATACATGAAGGAGAAGGGAATAGGGGGATACGGGGGGCAAGGTAGGAAGAAGTAATTAGAGTGGGAGAAAGCTCATGTGAAGTATAAACACCAGTGGTTAGGCTGAATGGCCTATTTGAATGCTATAATTCTATGTAAAACTGTCCTGCGGTATACTGGAATATATATCATGTGCCACCAGGTGATTTCCTTGACTTCGGATGGTGGAAGAACAAACACTACCAGACTATGGCTCAGGCTACAAACCACTAGGCTAATTCATTGAATGTAAAATTTATAAAAGAACAGTTTTCAATATGAACAGTACATTTACAGGAATTTTAAACTTTTGCTAATCTGCTCAAAATGTCAGAACACAAGACACATGTTCTGCGCTAAGCCCCAACCTAAAACTGACCTTCGAAACACTGTTTCTCATGTGGTTACTCACTGTCGTGGAGCCCTTTTACTAGGCTTGTACCCCGACTGAGCAAAGTGCCAGTGGCCAAATATAAACCCACAATTGGATGCTGCCCGTCAAAGGGATGACAAAGAATCATGGCCCTGACGCTCCCAGATCATTCATGTCTTCACTTGAATATAGCTAGCACTCAAACCTGTTTCTTTAAAAGATCGCTAGGATGTTAATTAATTCATTTGAATTCAATGGCTTGACCCCTTTCTGTGAACAAAGTATCCTGTCCTACCTGAATGCTCAGCAAGAATCCAATTAACACCCATCAGTATCCACATTGAACTCAATGGACCAGTCAATCTGGTACAGAAATTCCAATTTACTAATCTATGTCTGATATGGAATTCAGGCAGACCATCATCTGACTATCAAAAAGCCTGTGCTATTTTTCCTTAAGTGAATCTTAGTTTTAACCTTGTGCCTGGCAGAATCCAATAAATAGTCCATCACAACTTTTGTAACAAGGAATTACAGATTTTTTTTTTTCCGTATTTGCCAGTGCAGAGATCGGCCTTTACAACGCCAACGCAGGGGGTGGCCTTCACAGCCGCCAGCGCTAGGAATATAAGGATATGCTGATGGGGTTAGATTAAGTAGGGTGGGAGGAGGCTTGTGTGTAGCATAAACACCGGCATGGACGAGTTGGGCCAAATGGCCTGTTTCTGTGCTGTACATTCTATGTATTTCTATGTAATATTATGTCAAGCGTGCGCATATTTTGAAATGTTCAGAGGGTTAAATTAAGAAAAGCTAACACTTAAAAACTTACTTTAATCGTCAAAACTGTGGTAAACTTATATCAAGAAATTTATTATTTCTCCCAACACTTGTCTGTGACAATGGTCACATTTGATAGCCAGTGTGGCAGCATTCAGTAATTGGCAATACTTGATTTACCACTGAAGTCTCTGGCCCAATTTGATTTTACACCAAAATTCATTCTATCAAAAAGAGCCATGAAGGTACAGCATTGTTTTAATTTCAAAATTTGACATATGTTTTACTGAACTCCCAGTTTTGTTCTCATGGTCAGAAATGTTTAGTTTTAAAAACCCTCGATTATAAACAGCATTTTCCACTTTGAAGACTAAAACATTTTTCACCACTTTACCTCTGAATCACGACCTCATGTCTTCAGATGATGTCGCCAAGGGGCAGCACGTAGATGAGGAAGAGGAGTGGATCCAAGAATAGTTCCATAGGGGACGCCAGAGGGAATGGCATGGGGGCAGGAAGAGAAATCTTTACTGGAGATGCTTTGGCTACAACTGGATTGATAAGAATGGAACTAAGCAAGGGCAGAACCACTCTGCTGGACCATGGTCACAGTCACATAGGATGTCGTTTGTGACTTTGATTAGGACTGTATCGGGGTGGTAACAATACTGGAGGAATTCAAACATGGATTTGCTAGAAAGATGGGCATAGATTTGGGAGGCAACAACCTGCTCAAGGACATTGAAGAGGAAAGGGAAATTGGAGATGCGCCAGTAGTTTGCAAAGACAGAGGGGTGATGAGGATGGTTTTAAAAAGGAGGGGGACAGTGCCTAAGGAGAGGGAACTATTTACAACGTCAGCTAGCATGGGTCCAGGAAGAGAAGTTGGGTGGTCAGTAGTTTACTGGGAATGGGGTCAAGGGAGCAGGAAATGGGTTTCCTGGGCAAGAGAGCTCAGAAAGTCTGTGAGGGGACATGGGTGAGAAACTAGGCTAGGCCTGGTGGGAGGTTTAGCTTGATGGGCGAGGGAAAAGGGATAAGTAGTAGAGGCAGCTGAATGGATGATGATGACGTTAATGAGAAAGAAGTCTGTGAGCTCCTTGCACGTGTTCTTGGTGTTAAGGATGAAGGAGGAGGGGAGAGGGGTTTAATGAGATAGTTGGTAGTGGAGAAAAGAAACCAGGAGGTTATCTTTGCTCTCTAGGGTAATTCTGGAGTAGTGGGCAGTTTTGGCAGAGGAGAGTTACGCCTAATAACACTCGATGTGGCCCAGCCAGATCTGGTGATGAATTTCTAAACCAGTTGTGTGCCAGGTACGCTCAAGTCTGCACCCCAAACACTTGAGGAAGCGAAGATGGGGGTCATACCATGGGGAACGAAAAGGATGGGAGACAGTAAAGATTTTTGCTGAGAACAAGGGCATAAAAGGTGGATATGAGTAAGTATTGTGCCTGATATGTATGGTACTTCCATATCGTTAACTGAACACTACATGGTAATCTGATGAGAGTAAGCACATTGTAGCAATTACACTCCAATATCTTCTTTTGTATTACTTTGTTATTCTTTGATAGAATATTCTAGTGGGTCTGGAAATAAAAATGCAGCTCATTGAATCTTTATTTGGACAAGTCTAGGCAGTTGGGAGTTTGAAAGTGCAGTTGCAAATGGTACAATTTGAACTGCAGCCAGGACAGAACTGTGAAGGCAGGAAGTGGCCATTTTAATTCACTGTCACAAATTCCAGAATGGAGCCTGTTGCAATTTAGGCACTCTCCAAAACCTTTTTTTTTTTACTTGTGCCTAATGCAAAAAGTCTACTTCCCTCCTCGAAATGTGACTTTACGCATGAAGTAACGGGGATAGTGTGCCACCGAGCAAACCATGGAATCTTTTTACTGCTGATAAGTACACCATTGCTCTAAATTGGCAAAAAAAATTAACATGTCATAGACCACATGATTCAGGCTGAAACTCCGAAATAACAGAAGCAAGGTGGATCAATCAGCAGAATAGGGATAGTAACAAAATAAACAGTTCTGAAACAATAAAAGCTCCAAAGACTGTTTCAGTTTTCTTCAAAAACTTCAAACCATGAAATGTGATGAAAATCATGATGGATGAACTTCACACAGTGCTTGTAGCCTCCTGTCTGTATTGTGGTATAGTGGGAAGGGAACAGAGATGCAGGGATTCTAGTTAAATTTATATATTTCTCTCAGTTTGGTACAAAAAGAGGATTTAAAAAGGTTCATGTCACAATGAATTGAAACAAGAACTTGTATTTATATAGCCTTAATATGTTCCAAATCATTTTACAGCCAATGGATTCGTTCAAAATGGAGTCATCTTTGTAAGAAAACGCAACAACCAATTTGTGCACAGCCATCCCACAAACAGCAAATGAACTACCAGTTAATCTTTCTTCTGTGTTGTTTGAAGAAGGTATGTTGGCTAGGACACTGGGAGATTTCCACTGGTAAATAAAAGAATTGCCTACTTTCATACCTTTGATGTAGTATTACTGTTCATTTACCTTACGACTGGCCCGTCACCAAACAGGTAAAGTAATTGATGATATCTTCCAGGAGTTTTAAGCTCTCTTAAGTCCCATGAACTGCAGGATCTTCCCCATCTCAAATATGCTCCAATCGTGGCACAATCTGTTCTTTTTCTCAAGTTGGTGGCAGCATTATTTCATTCTTGTTCTTCCACTAGAAAACAAACCTTTTGGACACTGTCCTTACTTTAAGTTGGTTGAATGAGGAAGCATTGATCCTTTAGATTATATATTTGATTTTTTTAAAAAAAAGAACCACGATATTGACCATTTATGACCATCATCCATTTATTATGTTAGCTCTAGAGTGATGACATTGGGATTTTTTTCTCTCTATAAAGTGTACAATATCACTTTAGATGCTGCCTACTATAGAACTCAGAACTAAGTTAAACATGGAGATTCTTGAACAAGTGAGTGATGCACTCAACTGCAAAAACAGAAAAAAAAATCCTTACAATGTAGTTTTTTTAAAAAAAGAAATTGTCCAGTTTTATTTACTTTTTCCAATGTTTTTCAAAAAATGGTAGTCACAAACCAAACGCGTTCAGTTGAATTCACTCCTACTAAAATCCTGTATATTGATACAACTGAATTTCTAATTACGTTATTCAGATGATGGGATAAGGCACACTCCAAATTATTTTGTAAGTTAGTGTCATATTTCAGGATTTTTGATTATTTAATCTAGGATGAACTTTGGGTGATTTATATCAAGATACCACTAGCGAGTTAAATTCAGCACAGCAGAGGTTAAATCCTGCTGTGGAATGCGGATTACAATTTGCACAGAAAGGATTGACCGAGACAAACCAGTTGCACAAATGGTGTTTCCTGCATACCATATCAGCTTGAGACAATGGAGGTTTGTTAAAGTCATTCCAATATACATTTACACATATGCTAGAATGGTCTCTTTACAATCAGCACAACAGGGGCCTACCTGTCTGAACAGGCCTTGTAGGTTCCAGGGAAGGGTAGATTTCTGATCCAAGGTAGCAGTATTGATTGGCCACTCACCTGGCCAATACCTGACATGCAGAGCTAGGGGACAGTCACAGGTCAAGCCTATTGCTTCCTGTCCAGCTAAAAATGGAAGTCGAAAACAGACAATCTTACAAGATCTGGTACTGAGGTGAGTCAGAGAGTGAGGACTCCCTGCTTAACCTTAGGGCCTTCCAGTTTGAGAAATTATGGCTCAGAAAAATGTTTTTCAGCCCATTAACCCAGTTAGCATTGCGTGGTTTGTTATTTGCCACTTTACAAAGAACATTATGAAATAAATTAAAATTCACTGTTAATATTACTTTGTTCATTCATATATTATTTGTAAAATAAATCAGTTCGTTGGTTGAAAATTGGCCTGGTATCAGTCAGTTTTCCAGAAGATGAGATTACAGTATCCAATTCACATAGCAAGAGGTTTTCATTGTTAAAGCCCCTGGGTCATGAGATCGTATGACCTAATTGAGCATTTCCGATTGTAAAGGGACAGGGGTCCACTTAAGGGAAAGATCAATAATGCTAAAACGGAGATTATCTAGTGCAGATCAGAAATTTGTAATTGTTAGTTTTACACTTTAAAAAATAAATTATGTTGTCCTGCTAATTCCCATCTGTGGTCTATAAACATTGCCCAGAGAGGGCAAGCAGATAACCTGCATTCAGGCTTTGACCTATTCTGCTTTTGAGCTGCCCATTGACAACACACCTTCCAATTTTTCCTCCACATGAATAAATGCCCACCATCCGCTTGATGACTTTCTACAAAACTGAGGCTACGACTCGGAACTGGGCAAGGTACCATGGCAGTGTGGAGGCAAAGTGCGAGAGATGGATGGATGGATCAAGTGAACCCCCCCCAGAAGCAATGTTACGTGAGGCCTGGTATTCAATGTCTGTCACATATCAGCCTGCAGAGTCATCAATGCACCCATCTACCATGATCTTATGCTCCCTTCATTGCTAGCACCATCATCCTCAAGAACGAAGGACACACTACTAAGTGGAGTGGGGGAAAGTAGACCTGCATTTGATCACACCAATAAGTCACACACTGATATCACAGTGTGCAAATCCATCAAATATCAGTGATGGCACCTTAGTTTTGTAACAAACATTCACTGTGGCAAAGGTCTGGGAAAAAAAACTTTATTTGAAACACATTATAAATGTAAAAATACAAATGAACATACATAACCAAATAAAAATAAATAGAGCCAATAGTATTCATACAAAATCAGGAGAAAAACCATATAACTGCAAAACAAAGACAATATTACAAATTACAACACAAATGTGTAAACACAAAAATCAACACAAGAAAGTGAAGTGCTTAGCTAGCATGTTTAGAAGTTGGAAAACTCACTTCACTGCTATTTACTAGAGAAGCTCTGTAGTATATACTGTCTCATTACTTTTCCATCTATGGGGCATAACTGTGCTTTTGCTATTGTAATAGCTTCTAGCCAAAGAGAGAGAGTGAAGGAGAAAAAAAATACAGGCAACATTTGGTAATCCCATTATCCCTGTCTCAATGTTTGAAAAAAAAAAGCAAGCACTTTTTTCAATCCATGCAATATTCAGAAGGCATTTGTCCAACAGTGTTTAAAGTTAAATTGGGAGTAATTCTGCATTGCCAGCCTAATGCCTGTTTCTAGTTACCAAGGGCTGGCATTGGCTTAATATTGCACAGTGTGTTGCGTCACTGAATTCATATCATTGATTGGTTTGTGGTAAACCCTTACCTAGTTTATATTAGCTAGAATACCCTGGTCAATTTTACTTGTCAAAATTGTGGAATATAGTAAATTAAACTTGAGAAATATACATATTCACACTAGCACAGGCACCTCATAATACAACAGTGCTGTAATTGAGCAGAAATTTGTGTGAAAAATGATGTGTCAATGCAAACATTCTTCATAAATATACACTTTGATTATTGCTTGGTTGTTCAACTAAGTTTTGAGTAAGAGCTTCAGAATTAGAATGCCAGTTAGTGGACAAGGATAATATGGACCGATGCAGAGTCTATTAGAAGCTAATATCCATGAATTGAAGATTTCTCAGAAAGATAGTCTTGCTTGGATATAAGGCCATTGGCGATCAACTTGGAAAATACGTCTATATTTTGTGAACAACAAAGTGGCTGGGGTTATTCCTTCCAGCATTGTTTGGATCAGGTTAGTATAAAAAAAATGAAATTCGAACTGTAGGTACTACTTTTAATACACCTTTGCATTATCCACACTTACAAATATTGTGTGAAACCAAAATGGAATGGGGTTGGTGTTGCTCTCTCTCTTTAACTTCCTTTCTTTCTACAATCTCTCCTGTATCTCTACACAATTGATGCTGGGTCATGCAGCATTCCTTTTCCCCTGATGCTACACCATAAAGGCAGTTTTTGTAGAAAAAGCAGACAGTTTTCAGACCCTTCAGTAACAAAGCAAGGCAGTATCACCAGTGACTCAGGTACATACAAAGGTCCATTCTTCAAAATATCTCAAGTAGGCTATTCTGTACCACAAAAGAGTGACTTACGCCAGAGAGCTCTCGTAATTAAATTATCACCAGTACTCAGGACAAGACTCAGCACCAAAACTGATTTATACAGCATTCAGCCTGTCAGTGCCATTTGGTATACAACAATTTAAAAGTAAGCCTGCTGGGCACATGATGGTTTGCAGCGCACTGCAGTGTCAAGAACGCATGGCTCAGAGAGGTTTGATGCAGATCTGATTCCATCACGCTGCCAAGTTTCCCAATTGCAGCTAGACTTTTAGAGAAGTCAAAAAGTAAGTAGGGAGAGAGGACCTACACTCATATTCCCTAGCAGCAAGCTCACAGTAACATTAGTGAAACGCTCTCAGGGAAGATATTGTACAGCTCTCTCTACTATCTCCCAACCATGCACCTTAAACCCAACCTCAGAAATACACATCCTATTTGCATCATTCTGGTTTGCATTTCCCACAGCAGCCATTTATGTGGCTTTTCTCTGAGTGACATTACAAAGTAAAGATGAGTAACAAGCTGTTTTGCACTGTGATTTTGCAACCATTAAGTAATGGATTGAAATTAACCAAGCTCATTTTACCTAGAGGAGCAGGATGAGAGATTCTTCCTACTGCTTTATTGTGTGGTGAGTGGGTGTGTGGGGACGCAGGGAGGGCTAAGGAAGGAATTTTTTTGCGCTTATTAAGGTGAGGGATATCACTGCTGGAGAATGGAACACTTGTCATCAAGTCAGCATCAAGCACTTCCAGAACTGGTATAGCACTGCCAGATATGGAGTAAAGTTATCTCTAAAGTACATTGCTGGGCACTGTAATCACAACCTCAGAATCAGTGTGATTTTTTTAAATATATCTGTGCTATAGTCTTCTGAGTGGACTGCCCATTATGGGCAATTTTATTTTGTTGACTCATGCCCAAAAGGAACAGTGTTAAGAATACCCTAAACCCATTTCACATAGATGCAGCTAGCTCAAGAAAAAAGACTTTCCTCCCATCAGTCTGGATTTGACACAAAACTATGCCAGAGAAGTGAAAGAGTGAGCTGCCTCACTGTGCCTGCTTACTCAATCAAGTTTGTTTTTAAAATATATACACCAATTCACACAGTTGAACTAGATGCTGTACAACCAGAGTTGGGTAACTGAGATTTTGCTGGAGTGAACCACTTATGAGCCATTGATTTGTGAGTGGTCCTCTGACAGGTTGATCAGCTCAATATAGCACAATGGAAAGCATCCCAATTATTTCTCTGAAGAACTGACAAATCACATCTGTAATCCTTCAGTCAAATTCTATAAAGCCAATGCAACTATTGTTAATTTTTGCTGGTTTGTGATTTTGTTTAAATCTGATGGATAAAGAGAATAAAACAAAATCAATTACCAATGTAATGCTCCCATCCCTTAGCTCACATTTGCTGCTAATAGTGCAATGTATAATGCTAAAAATGTTGCATTCAACGGGACTTTTCAGCATCACAAGTCATCAACCTACTTCTGATCACAGCATAAAGCACAGTTTTTTTTCCAATATTACAATAATTGCTTGCTGAATATGTTTTCTACTTTGTACAGTTAAGCAATATCCTATGCAGAATCTGTGGTTTACATACTAACCACACATAAATAACAAACAGCAGTTCTTTGATTCAACAGAACATGAGGTTCAACTGACTGATATACTGAGCAGTTTGGCACCAATGTTTTTGTTTTTCGTTATTCTTAGCTTGTATTGCCTATACATTAGTTCATTTTACACAGTGCTTAAACACAGTATTTCTTTCCAGTATCAATAATAATGCCAATTTGCTTCTCCAATTCCTTTTTGAAGACGATTCATGAAGGCTAGGGTAGCTGTCGATGTGGTTCACATTTCACTGCACACATCAGACAATGTGTCTTCCCCCCACCGCCCCCCCGTAATGTTTCATTATTGGATGGATGCAAAGCTAACAGCTGTAGCAAAAGTAATGTGGTGAGAAAAGCAGGAAAATACCTCAAGGCTAGTTAAATGGCAAGCAAAAACTGTTCTCAGTAACACAGGCCAGATCAAAAATGTTGTGCCTGCTGGTATGTGCTCTGCCATTTAAAAGACACTACAAAACAGTGTTACTCATGCAAAGAATTATCTTTGTCCTCCCCATTGTGTCTATACTGGCTGAAATGGTTGCTGTAGTCAGGGTCAGTGGATGTGACCAGAGCGCGTCGGGTTGGACTGGACTTGTGCTTGGGCTGTCCAGGCAAACTGGAACTTGTTAATTTCAGGCCACATGCTGAATCCAATGCACCATCTGGATCAATCATCACATTGATGGCTAAAAAGGAAAAAGGCAGTAATTTGTTAAACAAGAGTAATTTCAATGGATTACAAGTAACAAGTAATCGGTCAGATTTTTCTTACTTTTTTTCCTCAATTTGTATTTCATATAAAATTAATGCTCATTCTCATCTTGAGAGCATTTATTTTCTACATGCACATTCTATTTTCATAACATTATTAGTGTAGCAGATCCATAAATTGGCTGGTCTCATTAAAATCTGTCCAGATAGGCATTTAAGATATTTCTTAGGTTGGGAACATTTTATAGACTGAAGAGGTTATTTCAAAGGCTTGACACAGTAGTGACGTAACTATGTCAATCCTTAGACTTAAAGTGCTCGATATGACTGGGGAAAGAAGGTCTTTGGAACTGATTTTCAGTCAAATCAGAGGCAGAGGAAAACGGGAATTTTTAAAATTAGGTAAAATATACAGTTAGAATAAGGTACATCAGAAATAGAGTAGAAGTTTAAATTATATTAGAAAAAGAGGAAGAGAAAGAAACAGGGAGAATAGAAGTGAAGTGTTTACTTTTCAAGTGTTTATTTTAGTTGTACAGTATATGGTTAATACTACAATAATAAAACTAGAACTCAAGTAGCTTTATTTCTGTAATATTAAGGTTTTGTTCCAGTAACAGTGAATGGCCTGAAAACCTAAAAAAAAAATGGCCTGGAAACTGGAATTTCCTAGACCTGCCTGCACTCCAACGGTTACGTTTCACCAGGCTCTGTGTAATGTGAAGATCATTTAGCTTGCTTTTTTGGACTAAGACAACCACAAGGAATATAAAACATAGTTAATATTAGAGGTAATATAATTCTACCATTTCTAAATTATGTCGAACAAGAGTCTGGTCAGAAATAGTACTTGGCAGAAGGCCAGTTAAACACCAGATGGCAAGAATTCAAAACAGTGAAATGGCAATCACCTTGGAGTTGTTTCTCTACCTTTTTCAACTCCTGCAGGATCGATGAAATCTCCTTTAAAAAAAAGATTAATAAGTGTAATTCTTGTCTTCAGAACAAGCAGGTGAAACTTCAGATACAAAGTTAATATATTAACCATATTAATTCAGGCCACAGAACACTAATTGCTGATAAGTTGCAAGACTGAACACTGCAATCTTTTCCAAAAGAATGCTAAGAAAAAGGCTTAACACTTTACTGAAAACAAGCAAGAGGGAATTAAATATTAATTCAAAGTGTACAGCTGGAGTTCACAGAAGGTCTGAATAGAAATTCAGTGCTAAAAATGACTCGAGATTCAGTTATAGGAATCATTTTCAGATATTGTAAGTATGGGACTGCCAAGCTCACCTTCCCTAAGCCCTGGCTAGGCATTCCTGTTATAAGGGCAGGAAAGTAACTCTTTAGAGGTTATAGTTGAAGACTTGTGCTCCAGAACTAGCTGCGCCTCTAGCCAAGCTGTTCCAGTACAGCTACAACACTGGCATCTACCCGACCATGTGGAAAATTGCCCAGGTATGTCCTGCCCACAAAAAGCAGGACAAATCTAATCCGGCCAATTACCGCCCCATCAGTCTACTCTCAATCATCAGCAAAGTGATGGAAGGTGTCGTTGACAGTGCTATCAAGCGGCACTTACTCACCAATAACCTGCTCACCGATGCTCACTTTGGGTTCCGCCAGGACCACTCGGCTCCAGACCTCATTACAGCCTTGGTCCAAACATGGACAAAAGAGCTGATTTCCAGAGGTGAGGTGAGAGTGACTGCCCTTGACATCAAGGCAGCATTTGACAGAGTGTGGCACCAAGGAGCTCTCGTAAAATTGAAGTCAATGGGAATCGGGGAAAACTCTCCAGTGGCTGGAGTCATACCTAGCACAAAGGAAGATGGTAGTGGTTGTTGGAGGCCAATCATCTCAGCCCCAGGGCATTGTCCAAGGCCCAACCATCTTCAGCTGCTTCATCAATGACCTTCCCTCCATCATAAAGGTCAGAAATGGGGATGTTCGCAGATGATTGCACAGTGTTTAGTTCCATTCGCAACCCCTCAAATAATGAAGCAGTCCGAGCCCTCATGCAGCAAGACCTGGACAACATCCAGGCTTGGGCTCATAAGTGGCAAGTAACATTCGCGCCAGACAATGACCATCTCCAACAAGAGAGTCTAACCACCTCCCCATGACATTCAACGGCATTACCATCGCCGAATCCCCCATCAACAACCTGGGGGTCACCACTGACCAGAAACTTAACTGGACCAGCCATTTAAATACTGCGGCTACAAGAGCGGGTCAGAGGCTGGGTATTCTGCGGCGAGTGACTCACCTCCCGACTCCCCAAAGTCTTTCCGCCATCTACAAGGCACAAGTCAGGAGTGTGAAGGAATACTCTCCACTTGCCTGGATGAGTGCAGCTCCAACAACACTCAAGAAGCTTGACACCATCCAGGACAAAGCAGCCCGCTTGATTGGCATCCCATCCACCACCCTAAACATTCACTCCCTTCACCACCGGTGCACAGTGGCTGCAGTGTGTACCATCCACAGGATGCACTGCAGCAACTCGCCAAGGCTTCTTCGACAGCACCTCCCAAACCCGCGACCTCTACCACCTAGAAGGACAAGAGCAGCAGGTACATGGAAACACCACCACTTGCACGTTCCCCTCCAAGTCACACACCATCCCGACTTGGAAATATATCGCTGTTCTTTCATCGTTGTTGGGTCAAAATCCTGGAACTCCCTTTCTAACAGCACTGTAGGAGAACCTTCACCACATGGACTGCAGTGGTACAAGACGGCGGCTCACCACCACCTTCTCAAGGGCAATTAGGGATGGGCAATAAATGCCGGTCTCGCCAGCGACGCCCACATCCCATGAACGAATAAAAAAAAAAATCAGGTCCAAATCTATTACAATACTACAAACATAATTACTAACTGCATTTATATACACAAGAGCACACAGTTAATCTCACAATAAATTAATGATTTATATATTCCTGCCATATTAAAAAGAATTAATTTTTGGTGTTGACCAGACATGACCAATATTGACTGGATTATTAAAATGAAGCTAACTGTAGGATTGTGATATTAATGAGGGATCTCATCCAAGCACAGAGCTCTTTAGAAATATGGGTGGCAATTTTAACCTCATCCTCCCATTGAGAAACTGACTATTTCAGGTGCAACACTGGTTTTACACCTTGCCCGATTTTACTCTCCATTGAAGTCAGTGGAGAGTAACATTGGGCGGGATGTAAAACCGTCGCTCTACCCAATCCTGTGGGATTCCTGCCTGGCGAGTTTGGTTAAAATTACCCCGATGTGCTGCTTCATTTTCAGCTTACCTCAAGATCTTGTTCTATGATTTTTTTTTTTAATTAAATAAAACTTTATATGATCAACAATTTTCCTTTTTTGTCCTGCTAAAGGAGAAGTGTAATTTCTAGCAGGTGGTATTAGAGCAGCACAGGCTTCCTCGTCCCCAAAATTAATCCAGCTGGGAATGGATGCATTACGTAAGAGATTAACAGAGAGGGAAGGGGAATAAAATATAAGATCAGTAGTTTACCAAAGTAGCAACAGCCTGAATGATCAAGCCAATTCTTTTCCCTGCCCTCGCTTCAATTCTGATACCATGTCAACATTCAAGTGTAAAAAAATTACACTTGGCTACCAAGTTTGAGGCGATGCGGTGCTCCCATATTGGCGAGATGGAAGAGAACTGAAATCGGGTAACCAACAGTGCTTCCAACTTTTGAAATATATTAGCACAAGTAGCAGATTGTTGGGAAATTTTAACTTATACTTACAAAAGTTGAATAAAGTTTTTGAAAATAAAGCATTTTCTGAACTTTATGTAATTAACTGAATGTGAGCACATAGAATCCAGGCCTCTTTAATTACTGCTTTGGAGATGTGAGTATGCCAGCAATATTTTACACTATGGCAAAGATCGTTCTATCCTCCAAGTTGGAATTTATGGAAATTTAAAGCAATCTATACAAGTCTGAACCCACACTGTCAGCCAAGCATACACTAAAATACCAATAGGACACTCTTGAGCATATAGGGCAAAATGTAAACATATCGCTCATCCACAAGAAAGGCAAGCCCAAATCAAACTGTTTCCAACGGACCAATCTCCTTGTTAAATCCTGGCACCTTGTCCGCAGTATTTCACTCCCAACCTGGTGCACAAAGACCAAGTGGATTTTGTCTATCACAAGTAGGCAATGTACAACTTCTCAACAGCCAGCACCAGGCAACTCAGCCCTTGTACTATCCTTGTTGTAGAAAAAGCATTCAACAAAGTGAAATGGCCTACTTAAAGGTTAGGCAAAAAGGAAAGTGGATCACGCACATCTATTCAAGCCCCTTATTTATAGTTAATCACCAACTGCTTCACTCCTACAACCACATCACGTGCATTAAAAGATTTAGAGCTCCTCTCAGGGCAAAAAATAAACTAGATGAAAAAAGATGGTACAGTAGACATACAGTATCACTCAGCATAACAAATGCATTCCCTGTTAAATGATCATTCTAAACATGCTCTTATATATATTCCAAATGCTCCCAATCAAAATCCCTAGATCTGTCTTTACTGAATCAGATAAACAGATAATCAGATTCCTTTGGAAGGACAAGGAAATTTCAACTGCACAAGATACAGATACAGTTTTCCACGAGGTCCCCATATTGGACACTTTAGTCAACCAGATCATAGAAGAATCATAGAAAACAGAAGGAGGCCATTCAGCCCATTGTTTCCGCACCAGCTGAGAAACGAGCCACCCAGCCTAATCCCACTTTCCTGCATTTGGTCCGTAGCCCTGCAGGTCACAGCTCTTCAGGTGCACATACAGATATTTTTTAAATGAGTTGAGGGTTTCTGCCTCTACCACCCTTTCAGCCAGAGTTCCAGACCCCCACCACCCTTTGGGTGAAAAGATTTTTCCTAATTTCCACTCTAATCCTTCTACCAATCACTTTAAATCTATGCCTCCAGGTTATTGACCCCTCCGCGAAGGGAAATAGGTCCTTCCTAGCCACTCTAACTAGGCCCCTCATCATTTTGTACACCTCAATCAAATCACCCCTCAGCCTCCTCTGTTCCAAGGAAAACAACCCCAGCCCATCCAATCTGTCATCATAGCTAAAATTCTCCAGTCCTGGCTACATCCTCGTTAATCTCCTCTGCATCCTCTCTAGTGCAACTACATCCTTCCTGTAATGTGGTGACCAGAACCGTGCGTAGTACTCATGCTATGGCCTAACTAGTGTTTTATAAGTTCCAGCATAACATCCCTGCTTTAATAGTGTATGCCTCAGCTAATAACGGAAAGCATTCCATATATGCCTTCTTAACCACCTTATCTACCTGTCCTGCTACCTTCAGGGATCTGTGGACATGCACTCCAAGGTCCCTCACTTCCTCTACACCTCTCAGTATCCTCCCATTTATTGTGTATTCCCTTGCCTTGTTTGCTCTCCCCAAATGCATTACCTCACACTTCTCCGGACTGAACTCCATTTACCACTTTTCTGCCCATCTGACCAGTCCATTGATATCTTCCTGCAGTCTACAGCTTTCCTCGATGACAATAATAGGTTCAAAGTTTGCTTAACTATTCCACATCGGAACTACAAAACTCCCTCATTAAAACATGAATCATTCAACCATATTGTTATATAGTGGATATTACAATAGTTTCTCATAATCTGTGTAATTCTACCTGTGCTTTTAACAATAGTATACCCCTGTATATCTTACAACCTGCTCAGTGTCAGCCTTGGCTCAGCAGTAGCACTCTCGCGTTGGAGTCAGAAAGTTGAGTTCAAACCCTACTCCAGAGACTTCAGCACATAATCTAGGCTGGTGCTTCTGTGCAGCACCGAGGGAGCGCTGCACTGTCGGAGGTGCAATCTTTTGGACGAGACATTAAACCGAGGCCCTGTCTCCCCTCTCAGGTGAACGTAAAAATCCCACGGCACTATTCAAAGAGCAGGGGAGTTCTCCTGATGTCCTGGCCAGTGTTTATACCTCAAGCAGCAGCTTGATCTTGTCATTATCACATTGTTTGTGGGACCATGCTGTGCGCAAAATTGGCTGCCACATTTCCTACATTACAACAGTGATTACACTTCAAAAAGTACTTCATTGGCTGTAAAGCGCTTTAGGACATCCTGAGGTTGTGAAAAGCCCTATATAAATGCAAGTTCTTTCTTTGCTTGGCACAGTCATTTCCAAAGGTATGATTGAGATTGTGAACATGTCAAGTGGGGAATCAGGAGGACAAATGTAAGGTCTTATCATTCTATTGCACTGTTTCAATTGTCCACCTTTCAGGGAAGAAATTTGTACGGTGAATAGTGCATGGCTAGAATCGGAAATAGAGACAACAAAAGAAAGATGCTTGTCAATTTTAGAAATTGATGTGGTTTACCATCATAACCACTCTACAAATGCTAATTGACTATACCAATAATTTATGTATATATCCTCACAATGCTGCAGAATGCAAAGTTTTACTGGCTTGCTATCCACTTCAACAAATCTGAATATGAACTGCTGGCAAGAAATGTGGATTTGGTTAACAGGGTTTCCTGTTCCAAAATTACACGAAATCATTTTGTGCAGTGGAGCAGCAAGCAAGTGAAGCAAGTGTTGTAATTATATCTTGGACAGCTGAAAAATGAGTATTGATGCATTCCTCTAAGTGCTTAATGGCCAGTTTAAAACACAAGAAATTCAATTTGTGGTTGCAATTATCCTAGGCTACCAACTAACTTTCCCTTCCTAGCTTTTGTTACATTTAATTTCCTTACTACTCTGCCTCTTAGCAAGTATTCAATCTATCTTGCCCACTTTGACAATTGAATCATTACCACAGACCCATCATTTATTAAAGTAATTCCAAATACTAACAGCATACTTTATAAATCCCAATGATAAATGTTGAAACCACCTTGTCCTAAAGTTCATAATATTAAATATCTTCCTTAAATCTCATTACAAAACTGTGTTCCAATGTTAAGAATCCCTGCCCATGGTGCAATAAATTATGACCGACACAATTAGCATTAAAGGAAAACTCCAGGATCCTTTTTAGTATTACATCTTAGTTACTACTTTTTAAAGAGCATCAATTTTTCAATTCCACTGCCTTAATGTTTAAAAATTAAACTTTCAATGACCCTCGCAACAATATAAGTCACTGTCTGTTTTACATCTGTGGCTGTTGAAAGTTTACAGATATTGCAAGGCTTCAGTCTGATACAACACAGCTGGCACGAGTCTAGCAGTACTGATTACTCTATGCAATGGAATTTGTAGCAAGTCAACTTGAGAAACTGTTCACCCTCATTAACTATTCCTAGGATACTTGTGATGATTTATTTTAGATTACCTCCTTCATCTAGGATTGTTGCTCTGCACTGGATTTCTAAATTTAAGGAATAGAATGCTGCAAATCCCCAAGGTGTGTGGAGGCTCATGCGAATATCCACACATCGTCCACTTTTAATTGTCTAAAAGAACACTCATCATACATGTACTATACATGTTTGTATAGTCTAAGATAAACATTCGATTGGGCCTTACCACATGAGTATGAGGCATCTTGCAGTGTAAAATAACCATACAAAAAGGGAGGAAAAAGACCACCAGGCCCACCCAATCCAGGCACAGCACAATCATGCCCTCCCCACCAAATCATGCAATCTCCTAAAAAAGGAAAGAAAACAAAGGAGAAAACCCAAGACTTTTTAATTCTTCAGGACAATTACAGTGGATCTATGATCATTTAGTTACTAATATATGAGTTCTGATGGCAAGGAATTTCCCTTTTCAGGTCTAATTCAGTTTCTAATTTTGTATAATATCTTTGAGCTCTGCCCTTCTTCTTCCCCTTCATTTCATCACATCCCTCCGCTTTGGAATTTGCTTCCTGGCTTCACCTCATTTTCTCTCACCCCACCTTCAAAACCTCCTCCAAACTTATCTTTGAGTATACCTTTGGTCAACCCCCCTCATCTTTACCCTGATTTCACTGGCTCAGTGCTCAATGTTCCCCTCTGTAAAGCACCTTCTCACCACCACCTTCTCAAGGGCAATTAGGGATGGGCAATAAATGCCGGCTTCGCCAGCGACGCCCACATCCCATGAACGAATTTTAAAAAAAATGTTGTTACTTGAAAGGTGCTATATATAAATGTACGTGGCTGTCCTTATTGCTTTTAACTTGGATTCTTTTACTGTTAACTTTATACTGTTTATTCTGAAACTCAAAAAGGTATAGAGCATTTTTAATATAGAACACTTTATATACATACTTTTGATGATTTACATCTAGGTTTTATGAATAAAATTTATTTTTTTTGCCTCTTGGGTGAATTTTTTTCCACAGCGAGTTGTTATGATCTGGAATGTTCGGCGCTAAAGGGTGGTGGAAGTAGAGTCAAATAGTAACTTTCAAATGGAAATTAGATATATACATGAAAAGGAAAAATTTGTAGGGCTATGGGGAAAGAGCGGGGGAGTGGGACTAATTGGATAGCTCTTTTGAAGAGCCGGCATGGGCACGATGGGCTATATGGGCTATATGTGCTGCAAGATTTTATAGTTCTATGAATTCCTCAATTATGAGATCGTCGCTAAATGGCGTCCACTCTCCCATCTGCTGTCTGATTTTGTCCAAGCATATGGTTATCTTAATGGAGCATGTACATATAATGTACAGTATTGTGAAGTCTTTTCATATTAAAGAATATGAACAGATATACTAGAAACAGTTCTGTCAGAAGAAATCTGACTGAATTGTGGGTTTTACATTTGTAAGCTGTGTTCTAATGTTAAGTGTACATGGTATAACTGACTATGGAGCTCTAAAGTATAGAGTTCCAGTCTGTTATAACCCATGAGAGTGCTGTAATGAACATATCTTATAAATAATGGTATGATTTCAGTTCACATAATAAAGCAAGTACCTTTAAGTATGACATTACGTTGATATTTTAATTGTACTAATTATACATTTAAAATTTCAGACATTAATACAATATTTTAATATTCCTTTGGTGTGTAATAAATTGTATCCTAGTAACACATCAAATTTATTAATCGATTTTGAATGTTGTGAACATTAATCATACTTTCACATGGTTTTACTATGTTCCTATCTTACTGTGTTAAAATCACTGGTGCAGTAGCAAGTCCCTATACATCTCCGCACTACCTCTCCCGATACATTTGCTGCTGTCACTGTTTGTTGATCCCAGCCTATGTTCAACCATGTGTATCCCAATATACAACTGTGAAGAAAAGGGAATAGAAAAGACAGCAAGAGCAAAGCAGTGGGGGAAGTGAAAGAGAGAAAGGGGAAAAAAGTGAAGATTGAGAGAGCAAAAGAATGAAAAGAGATGGAAAAAAGAGTGCAAAGGCGAGGGAGGGGGACGGGGAGAGAGAGCGAGGGAGGGGGACGGGGAGAGAGAGCGAGGGAGGGGGACGGGGAGAGAGAGCGAGGGAGGGGGACGGGGAGAGAGAGCGAGGGGAGGGGGACGGGGAGAGAGAGCGAGGGAGGGGGACGGGGAGAGAGAGCGAGGGAGGGGGACGGGGAGAGAGAGCGAGGGAGGGGGACGGGGAGAGAGAGCGAGGGAGGGGGACGGGGAGAGAGAGCGAGGGAGGGGGACGGGGAGAGAGAGCGAGGGAGGGGGACGGA